>NW_028227268.1:55337500-56537500 GCF_978045245.1 Mus caroli
TGTGTTGTGTGTGAGATGTGTGTTGTATGTGTTTGTGTGTAAGGTGACTGTGTGTGTGTGTGTGGTATGTGTGGTATGATATATGGGTGTGGGGAGGTGGTGGTATCTGTGTGTGTCTGTGTGTCTGTGTTGTTTCCTTAGATCAACCTCTGATGTTGCTTCTTTTTATTTTGGGAGAGGGTCTCTCATCTGAGGCTCACCAGTTAGCCAGGCTGATGACCACTGAGACCCGGATGTCCACTTGCCTCTCTGCCTCCCCAGTGGTGGGGTTACAGGCACCCATGGCCACATTGCCTTTTTTATGTGGATTCTTTTTTATGGGAACAGAGGTCAGTTCCTCATGCTTGCACAGCAAACACCTTCCCAGGGAAGCCGACTCTCGGCCTCTTTACGTTGCTTTGTCACATGGTTTTGTCACAAAGTACATGCTCCCAAGCCCAATGCACATAGAGATGTTAGTGTTCAAACTTTTAGATTTAGATATGGGGGAAGTTCAGGTAGTTAATGGAAAGAGGATAGGGTGGACTGGTTGTCATGGAATTTGGCTCTCCTAATTAATAAATGATGATCAAGTACATGGATGCTTGAGCGTCAGCTTTCCTAAAACAAAACCAGGGCGGGCTGGCTCATACCTGTCTCTGCTGAGCTCAGGAAGCTGAGGCAGAAATTCTATGAGCTTAAGGGCTTCCTGGCTCCAGAGTGAGTTCCAGACCAACCTGGGCAAGTTAGTGAAACGTCATCTCACTAAGTTTTATCATTAAGATAAAAAAGGCAAGACACGGCGGCACATGCCTTTAATCCCAGAGCCTGGGAGGCAGAGGCAGGTGGATTTCTGTGAGTTCAAGGCCAGTCTACACTATATAGTGAATTCTAATCCAGCCAGGGCTGTAGAGTGAGTCTCTATCTCAAGAAAGCAAAGCAAAAATAAAAATAAAAAACATAAAAAGAGCTGGGGATGTGGCTCGGTGGGAGAATGTCTTTAGCATATTCAAGGGTTTCAGTTCACTCCTTAAAAGCACTCATGCACACACACATACACCACAATACAAACACATACTACACACATATCACACATACCACACCACATATAACACATATCACACACATCACTCATGCTCCCCCAATCATACACATACACTCATACCACACACACACATCACATACATAGAATATCCACCAAACACACAAACACATATCATACATACCATATTCACATACCACACACACATACACACACATACCACACACCACAGACATACCATACACACACACACACAACACATACACCCACATACCACACATACCACATACACACTACATACTACACACACAAACAGACACACATAAACACACCCACACACCGCACACACACACCCACACACTACAGACATGCTTACACATACACATCACACAAACACATAAACACACACACACATAGACACACAAACACACCACTCACCTTACCAACATATGAGACTTTAAAATCACACTCCTCTAGAATGTGTGTTTCTTGGTGCATACTCACATCCCCACTGCATGCTGCTAAGACTCCTTTCCAGGGCTAGGGGAAGCCCCACTGCAATGCTTTCCATTGCTGACGCTCAACACACTTGTCACAGCCAGCTTCAAGCCTCAGTCTAGCTTCCTACTCTTGACCTCATGGGATCACACTTGAGACTCACACTCTTTCCCAGATCCGTGAGTTGGGGAAGCTATTTCTCCTCTCTGTCTCCCTCCCTACTCTCTCCCAACCCCGTGTGTGTGTGTGTGTGTGTGTGTGTGTGTGTGTGTGTGCGCGTGTTTCTAGACAGTGTCCAAATCTGCCTAGTTAGTATACCCCCAAGGAGGTTGTACATCTTGCACAGGACTTTATTAAAAGGGAAAAGGCAAAGCAGAGAGGTGGCTGAGGGGTTAAGGTACTTAGTGCTCCTGCAGAGGACTTGGGTTCAGTTCCTGACCCTACATGAAGGCTCACTTCTAGTTGCTGGAATCTAACACCCTCTTCTGCCTCTGTGGGCACCACCACACATGCACTGGTCATTCAGGCAATATACACAATTGAAAAGGACGAGTCATGAAGGGTAGGTAGGGGGAAGCTAGTTTTTGCTGGACTTTAGCCCCTGAGAGCCACCAGCTTGCACCATCTCTGGAAACTGGAGAGTTAAGCTGCCCTTATGCCCCAGGCTGGTGGAGCCTGCCAATGGATATACATACACACAAAGACGAGTTGGGGGACCATAGGAGGTAATATTCAATTCATTATTCCCCCAAAAGCTCTGCAAGCAGGAAGCAGAAGAGAACTAAACACTGGCATCTAAAAGTTGCCAGCGTTTACAATAGGCAGGACATTCCATTTGCATGTAAAATGCCCCACCCCCAGGGCCCCTGTGTTTGAACACTGGCCCCTAGCTGGGAACACTGTTCTGGGAGGCCATGAGGCCTTTGGGACATGGGGCCTAGCTGGCAGACACACACACCCATCCCAGGGTTGGGGCTCAGAGCTTGAGGGATGCTGGCTAGCTGCATTTGTCACTCACAACTCCTGCTTCTAGCTACCCTGAGAAGATGTGAGGAATCCCAGTAGCCCAATCCCTCAGCTGTGAGCTCTACCAGGCCTTCCCTGCAGTGTGGACCACACCCTCTGAGAGGTCAAGCCAGAGCCATTTCTTCCTAGACATGTTACTTCTGTCAGGTCTTCGGCCTCAGTGTCAACGAAGGTAGTGAGGTGCAGCTCAGAACCCCAAAGATTTGGAGTGTTGTAGATGACATCATAAGTAATATTGTGTAAAATTACCTATGGGGTTTTCTGTTTACATTTGCATCTCATTCCCCAAATGTCTCCTTATGTATATGTGAACTTTCCAAAATCAGAAATACTTCTGGCCCCAATTCGTCTTAGCTAAGGGCCACGAAGCCTGGAATGGAGAGTGGCCGTGGATAAAGCAAGCCATGGTCAGTGAGCTGGCAGAGACCAGCTCACTGGTCTCTAGGGAGAACCTTTTCATGCTGGGAGATGGAGCCCGTCTTCTACCATTTGCAGTAACAGCCTGGGGCCATTTCCAAGCAGGGCAATGCTTCACAGCCCCTGGGCAGCTGGGCTTCTCCTCAATCTGTAAGATCAGCTCTAGACTCATGAAGAAGACTCAGCAGGCATGTACACTCACACACTCTCATACAGATGCACACACACACACACACACACACATATGCTCGCACATACACACCAAGATAAGAGAAACTGGCAGACAGCAGGCCCCTTATTCAGTGCTTGGATAGGGACGTAGAATGTTTCTGCCTAGCATGTTGGTGGGTTGAAGCTGAAGGGCTACAAGGTGGACAACTCACATAGGGAACACCATGGCTCACAAAGAAAGTATGGGACAGTGGTAGAAACCTTGGCACACTGCTTGGGCTCTGGGGCTGATTCATAGACAGGCATAATGACAAATGAGGTCTGCATAATTTAATTTAAGGGGCTGAGTGAAGGACATGGATAAAACGTCTTTCCCTATAAACAAAGAGGACATTTGCCAAGAAGCCATGGGACATTGGAAATGTTAGCCATGCTTAAGCTACAAATAAACTGCCACTGCATAGCAAAAGGCATAAATAATTCAGGCCACATTCTTTGACCAGAACACAATAAAAGTAGGTATTAATAATGAAAAATAAACACACAAGGCTCCCAATCTTCAAACTTCCAGATAGTTGGAAACTTAAGAAAGGTCCCTCTTAAGGACTGTCAGGCTAAAAGAGAACTTAAGATCATAATTACATGCTATTTAGAAAAGAGTAAGGAAGGGTATGTTAAAATGAATGGATAAAGCCTGCATTATAGTTTGAGGAGAATTCATAGCCTTAATTATTCTATTACCAAGCCCAAGGGGACAAAATTAAATGGAATAAACATTTCCCCCTAAAGATCTTAGAGAAATTTTTTTTTAAATGATCAACAAAATAAACCAAGAAAAACAGGAGGCAGGGCCAGGGAGAGAAATTAATGTTGAGAAGCGGGAACAACACTGGCAACCTAGAGCTGGCACTCTCTATTTCTCTCCTCTCCCATGTGTGTGCCCTTGTTCGTGTATGCATGTGCACGAGTGTGTTTGGGGTGTGGTGGGGATTGCAACAACCATAAGAAAAGGAGATGAAGTGGCTTAATTTGAGGGTAACCAAATATGCTTAGCATGAGGAATCAGAACACCGAAGCACAGCAAACATAGGCAAGATTTTTATTTTTAATGCAAGAGCACATGACTTCTAATCATAGACTTAATAAAATCCAAACATTCCGTAAGATTCAAATTATCAAAATGACTTCAAGAACACTTGAGATGGGAGGGGAAGCAGAAGGAGAAGAAAGGGAAGAGGAAGGAGGAAGAAGGGGAGGAAAATGGGGGAGGAGGAGAGGGAAAAGGAGAGGGGGGAGAAGGAAGAGAAGGAGGCGGAGGAGAAGAAGGAGGAGGGGAAAGAAGAGAAGGAGGAGGAGAAGGGGGAAGAGGAGGAGGAGGAGGAGAAGGGAGAGGAGGAGGAGGAGGAGGAGAAGGGAGAGGAGGAGGAGGCTTTTACAAAGTGCACCTCCACTAAAAGGTACCAGGCCCAGACGGTTTCATGAGGTAAACTTGTTAAAGCTCTAAAGAAGGAGCAAGCCACAAGTTATTCTGAGACCTAGAAACATGTGGCATTTCTCTCAGCCTGTACACTCTGACCACTTTCTACCACAGAGACAAATCATAGCTCAGCTGGTGATGAAATAAAGCATGCTTTCTCCGAGCAGGTAGCCGCACCATGGTCTTTGATGTCATGGAGTCCCTAGAAGCCCCTTTGTTTTCCAGCTCTTTGAGGGCAGAGGCTGCCCTGCTGACCTCCCTCTTCCCAGAAACCACTAGGCATGCTATAAGCTGCATCTTGTCACCTAACCCTGGCTCTTCTGACTCTCAGCCATGCCAGGAGCCCACTAATGCCCAGGCATCCTGCCTTTAATCCAGCCTCTTGTTCTTTCTTCGGTTCCAGCCTGTCAGCTGTTGGCTAATTACTGCTCATGTCAAAACAATTACTGGGAAGAAAAAACTAATTTTCCACTCAACCATTTCTCCCCACACAGCGTTCCCTTCTGACCCTGTGGTGGTATATGGTTCTCTACTCCAGGCTGGCACATTCAGAAAGCACGTGAGAACCATTTAAAGCCCTTGAGACCCCAGGACCCTTGCCTACGAGCATCCCCATCCTCTGGGCTCCTAATTCACCAGCCACTGACCATAGGACAAATGAAGCCCACGTGGGGATTTCCTGGGTCCCAGCCTCTGGGGGGGAAGTAAAGTCAGTCAAAAATTACTCAGCTACAGTGCACAGGGCAGGATGGGACATAAGAAAATGCATGAAACTACCAACTCAGGGGTTTCTATGATTTAAAAAGGGGAATGAAAAGATCCAACCGCTTGGTAACTGTAGTAACTTCAAAAATAAATGTAAACATGGGCACCCACACAGTGACCTTCACCTCATGACCAGTCAGACCAGGCTTGGGAGATGAACAATAAGAAGAGGGGAAAGATACCTGGATAAAACGGAGAAGGAGGTTGATTCGAGGAGGGGGGTGACAGCAGAGAGGGAGGGAATAGGAAACCATGGAGAGACTAAGCAACAAAGCCAGCGGTCTCTGCCACTTGCAATTCACCCTCCCAGGAGCTCGGCCATCTCTCTTCAGCCCCACTTCCTGTTATAAAAAAAGTTCCTTCCCAAGCCCCAGCCTCCAGGTTTCTGTTGCCCAAGAAAACAAACTAACAGATGATTAGCCCTGGACACCCACATGCAACATCTCAGGCTCTGGCCTAATTTTCCATCTCTGGAACGAGCATAGGAATTTATTCTTCCTATAAAGAAAGCTGGGGGCTCTGGGCCTCATTGTTTTGGAAACCCGTCCATCTATTCTTTCTGACTTTCCTCCCTCACATCCCTCCCTCCCTCCCTCCCTCCCTCCCTCCCTCCCTCCCTCCCTCCCTCCCTCCCTCCCTCCCCTTACCTACCAAATCATCCATCTATCCATCCTTCTACTTACCCATCCATCATCTACCCATCCACCCACCCATCCATCCATCCATCCATCCATCCATCCATCCATCCATCCATCCATCTGCTTATCTACCTATCATCTATCCATCCTTATACTTACCCACCCATCATCCATCCATCCATCCATCCATCCATCCATCCATCCATCCATCCATCAATCCATCCACTGATCTACTTACCCCTACATTAAACATAATGAGTCACCATGGTGTTTCCCTAGCTGTAATAGAGCATCACTTTTGAGGGAGTTCTTTATATGTGTACTTATGTATGCTATGGATATCATGTAGTGTCCAGCACTCCTGCACACCACACCACACCAAACTCACACACACACACACACACACACACACACACACACACACACTCATATACAGATTCATGGAGGGCAATGATATAGACTAGTATGGAATTCACTTTTGAGAAACACAAACTACAACTGCAGGAGACACTAGACTGGGTTCTGAGGCCAGCACCCTGTTTATAAACAGGCACAGCTCTGCCTCCTTTCAGTCCTAGCATGCCTTGCAGGTGCCTCTTCAACTCCACTTCATCAGAGAATTCAGAGCCCCCCTTAGGCTTTCTGGAAGAGTAGTTTTAAAGAATGACCGCTTGTTCCAGAAACTTCTGTCTGGCCAGTTGGTCCTTACTGTATGTCTTGGCTGTCTAGTATGTAGATTGTGTTCCCAAAGATGAAGTTCATGGTGCATTTTCTCCTATGGCTGTGATCGGGTAAAAGCCTAGGACAACATGGTGGGAATCAGACTCTTCAAACACCAGGATCACAGGTTCTAAAGGCTTCGCAGCCCCATTTCACAAGGAAGCACCATACTCTTCCCCACTGATGACAACTGGGAGGTTGTGGAGCAGGCTTCCAGCCTGGCTACTTTCTAGTCCGTGATGTACGAGAGCCCTGCTCCAGAGGGGCAGGGGGACCTAGAGTTCCCTGACCTATGGCTGAGCTTGAGGGCTCGGGTTGGAGCCCTGCAAGGGTCTCTGCTCAGGGGAGACATAGCTGTCTGCTGCATATTCTCCAGGTTCACTTCTTCTCAGGCTCCTCCCAAATCCTGGCAGGTCCTAGGTAATCCTGGGCATCTCCCCTGCACCTGGATCCCCTTGGTATTCCAGAGACTTAAAGATGACGCCTAATTTGGCCCAATCCCTAAGGCTGGCAAAGTCTGTCCTTAAACCCTATTTTCCCAAACACTCTCACCTACGCCCTACCAGGGCAGGCTTTGTAAATGGTAGGGAACCCCTTGTAAATGGTAGGTGTTCCCATCTTTAGGAAAAACAGCAGCTCAGTGCACACTCCAGGTCCAGAGGCTCCGGAGGAGCTCCTTCAGTACAGTTGCTCTGTTAGATGCACCAACCACTGGCTGCAGGTGGGTTTTCAACCAAATTTAAATAAAATATAAATGGGGCAGGGGTTCAGGGAAGCATCTTAGACTAGAAAAAGTGTATCTCCGAGGAAAACGTATCAAGTCCAAGTGAAGTCTGACATTTAGTTAAGAGTAACACGCGAGGCTGGCTTCCTCATTCTGACAGATGGACTGTGGGAGATACTCACAGGGGAAACTGAGTCAGGGCTCTACAGAGCAGCCTGAGACTGCAGCTCAGTGGCAGAGGGCTTGTCTCGCATACATGAGGCCCTGGGTCCCGTGTCCAATGCTACCATTCCCTTCCCCCAGACTGAATTTGAAAAGAAAGGGTGTACAGGGACTTGTTCCACTATTTTTCTACTTGTTTGTAAGCATAAAAGTGCTCCAAAAGATTTCTAAAGTTATTAAATTAAAGTGGGTTAAAATCTTAGTTTCCCAGACATACTAGTCACACGAGAAGCACAAATGGCCATTGGCCTCAGTTCTGAGCATGAGATACAGAGCACGTTCACGGTCCCCACAAGCTCTATAGGGAGAACAGCATTGCTCTCTGTTGTCCTTTATCCTACAAGTGACTCAGACATGATACTCAACGAACGCACTGCCTTACTCCGTTTTTCTCCCTCGTGCCTGATACGATTTCTCTCTCCACAAACCAATACTTCCACAATGTGTGCTACACCAGCCCAGAGAGGGACTTTAATGTTATGTTACCAGCAGTTACTGAAAGGCTCTCAGGAGCTCTGTTGTGGCTTGAATGGCTTTTCATTTAGAAAGTCTGGCAGCAGGCAACCCCAGTGAAGCCACTGAATCCACAGAGCCTCATAACTCTGGTGACATTAAAAGAGGCAATGTGGGCCAGGTCCCTGGCTCAGTAGTCACTGTAAATATCGCCTAAGGTTTAAAAAAGAAGACTGTTCTGAGGGCTCAGGTTTCTATGTAGAGCTCTCCTCCCCAGATGGGAACCTGGCTGTTTTTGCTAATAGTGAGAGCCTTATCCCACAGAAGGCAAGAGGGCCCCTGGAATTAGGACTGAGCTTCCCCACCCATACCCTCCACCTCTGTGCAGGTTAATCTGTGGTTTCCCGGTATTGTTCAGTATCCCATGATTTTCTTCAAGAGAGACCAGAAGGATGTCTGTGGTCTGTGGTCAGGAAATGTGACTGGGTTTTCTATATTGCCCTTAACACACACACACACACACACAGACACACGCACACACACACACACGCACACACACGCACACACACACACACACACACACATGCATGTGCACTTGCATGCACATAGGCAAGACACACAAGACACACACACACACATACAGACACACACAGACAAAGAGACACACACATAGACATACATACAGACACATAGACACACATACATAGACACAGGTATACACACACACACACAGACATAGGCACAGAGCTATACACACACAGACAGACACACACACACACACACACACATAGACATAGGCACAGAGATATACACACACAGACACACACACACACACACACACACACATAGACATAGGCACAGAGATATACACACACAGACACACACACAGACACACACACACATAGACATAGGCACAGAGATATACACACACAGACACACACACATAGACATAGGCACAGAGATATACACACACAGACACACACAGACACACAGACACACACAGACACACAGACACGCACAGACACGCACAGACACGCACAGACACACACACACACACACACACACACACACACACACACACACGATGTAAAACCTTACCACTCCTAACGGAGAGCCGGGTACTTGTGTGGCTTGGCAGCTGTTCGCACCTCTCCACCTCCACAGGCAACATGAGATCCAGTGTGTTCCTTTCTCAGCTCACCTGTCACCAGCTCCCTCCTGTCCAGACCGCTGACACCTCCCTCAGCTGGCCCCTTTCTGTTCTTAAGCAACTGAGGCTGTTGCTGCCTTTGCACCTTTGACCTGCCTGTTCCTGGCCAGAGTCATTGCCTCTCCGACCCCTCCCCAACCCTCCCTCATCACTGTCCCCAAATCTTGTCCTAAATGTCACTTCTTTGACGAGGTCTTCTGATTCCCTAGCCACTGTCACAGTGCCCCACTTTCACTCCTTGTCAGAGCGTGCAGGGATTGCCTGGCCTATTTCCTTTGTGCTTATTTGTCCAAGTGCCCCAGGATGTCTGTTCTTGGGAGTGGGAAACAGTGGCATACTCGGGGATAAATGTGGTTGACGGAGTCCACGAGATGGCTCAGCCAGTAAGTGTACTTGCTAGGCTAGCTGACAATCTTAGTATGATACCTCGATGCATAGGGAAAGGACAGAACCAACTCCCCAAAGTTGTTCTCTGACCTCTGATATTGTGACACACACACTGGCACTCACATTACACACATACACATAATAATAATAATAATTTAAAAATTAAAGAAATTAATATACTACCACAGTGACTTTCACAGAAACAAACAAAACAGAAAGCACTGAGACCTGGCCCTGTTGGATCTTCACACAGGAGGTTTTGGTGTATCTCTGAAGCAACCTTAGGTCCTTACTGTGTCTGTTTACCTTCCCATAACAGTACTCAATCTCTGTGAAACTAAATGAGAAAAAGTGCTAGGGAAAAAAAATCTTGTGACCCCCCTACAGAGAAATAGAATGGCCACCACTTCATTCTTTATTTATTAGATTTAGATTCAAACATAAGTAAAGAAGATGATAGCATATGCCAGACCCTATTTTCACTGGAATGGTCCAGGAAGATGGAGGGTTGATGACAGAGGGAGGATGAAGAATGGATGGAGAGGGTGGAAGAGGGATGGAGGGTAGATGAAGGAAGGAAGGGAGGAAAGTAAATGGAGGGAAGATGTGGGAAGATGGAGGATAGAGGGTGAAAACAGAAGGTGGGAATGGGGATACAGAATGGGTTAAAGTCTGTGAAGGGAGAATGGTTGAATGGAAGCTGGAGAAGGGTAGAAAAGAGCTGAGCCCACTGTGGGAGGCACCATCCTAGGCAGGTGGTCCAAGGCTGTGTAAGAAAGCTAGCTAATCATGAGCCAGTGAGCAAGCCAGCGAGGGCTGTTCCTCCAAGGTTTCTGATTCAACTTCTTGTTTGTGTTCCCACCCTGACTTCCCTTAATGATAGGCTGTGACCTCTAAGCTGAAATAACCCTTTTCCTCCCTTAAATTACTTTTGATAGGAGTGTTTTATCACAGCAGCAGGATGAAATTAGAACAGGGATAGAAGGTAAGGTGGGAGGTAGAGAGCACATGTAGAGACAATGGTAGGAGGAAGGGTGGAGGGTCAGTGGATGGCTGAGTTATCTTTATGCTCCACATGATCAAAATCATGAAGCCAGGTCAGGCCTTCTCATGGTCACCCTCTGGGTTACTAATACATGACTGATGAAAAAGAAGCCTGCTGGCAGAAGCAACATGGCTCAGACCCCAGGAAACAAGTAATAATCTTACCAATTAAAGACTGCCCCTGATAGTAGACATACTTGGATTTTAAGTAACGGTGGTGGTGGGGGAAGGCCTCAGATTCAGTTGGGATACACTCATCAGCATATGATATAGCTGATGTGCCCCACACTGAAATGGGTGGGAAACCAAAGAATGCAAGACATTCTTTCCTGTCCTCATGACCAACAAACCCCCGAAAGACCAATATCCCTACTGTGTGCAGTGCTAGATGGATGTTTTTATACCTCAGAACAATTTCTGAACTCTCACTGTAGTCCTGTAAGGCCAGGAGTCTTTGCTCTGGTCCTCCCCTGTGCCCTTTAGGACATTTAACAAGAGCTCTGGAATCTTCTTAGAAGATGCCTGTGAGTGCCTTTCCCTGGGACAGTCTTAGACCCTACCCAATGACCACTGGAGGGCAGAGCCTCTCGGAGTTGAGATCACACAGGCTGGCAAACACATGACATGCAGTCAATGAACACAGTGGGAGTCCCTGTGAAGTGTGTGGGTGCATCAGGGTGACTTTCAGAACAGGGTGTGCCCACCAAACCTCCAAAGAGAGCACGGCCATTAGGCTCCGTTGCCAGGGAGCTGGTTGGGCAGAGACTCTATGGTCTTAGACTTGGGAAATGCCATGCTAAGTCGCTGAGGTGTGGGCAGCCACTGCCTAGGTCCCTCTGACCCACTTCCCTATCTCCCCATCCTTTTTAACCCCCCAGAGGCCCGGCACACTTGAAGCTGGGCCAAGAAGTGCTTTTGACATGCTTCTAGGTGATAGAGAGTCTATGACTCCTAGGCCTCTGCAGAGGTCCAAGCCAACTCCACCCAGTGCTCCATCCGCCACAGGTGACAGCAGAGGACTTTGATAAGCCTCTGTGCGATGAGTAGACTTTGAAGAGGCAACTGATGACTGAATTCATGCAACAATGAGGCCAGGTTCTGTGTGGAGATGTAGAGACCAGAGTACTAGGAGACATTCAGGCCCTACCCCTCAGTACATCATGGGAGGAGAGCCTCAACAGAGAGAAGAACTAAGAATGCACTGATACAGATTGAGAGGTTGAGGACCCCAACCAGAGTGGCTGCTGGGAGGAGGGAATCACAGGAGAGATGATAAACTGTTTTCCCTGTAACTCTTCAGAACATCTAAGTACTAGGACCTAAGACATTTCTGAATAATTAATTCTCATATACATATAGGAATGTATGTCTCAAACAAAGCCATTCAGCTGCCTCTACAGATAACGCGCATCCCAACAAACAAGCCCATTTCCTTTCCAGAACATTCTGTTCAAAAATTCCCCCGTAAAACTCGACCTCCTTTTAGCTTCAGCTCCTCGATGAAGATGTGAGCCATATGGAGCTGTTCTGCCCTGCATCTGGAAAGATCTCTGATCCCTGACTTCATCCAGTCAGATCTCATCCCAAGTACCCCAGTAGCCAAAAGTCTTAGGTACCCAGAGCTGCAGCTGGTCCTGCCAAGGCACGACCACCATGTTGGGAAGCAGGCTTTAGGGACATAGTCTGGACCATCTCCAGGTCTGGTTCACAACATACCATAGCAGCTTTCAGGCCCCAGGACCCACAGTCTCAGCTTCCCAGTGAAGGTGGGTATACAGCCCTCCTACTTATCCCAAGCTGCTGAGTGGCTCTTACCTGTTGTAGGCAGAGAGCTCCTGTGAGGGCCAGGGCTGGCTGAAATCCCAGGAGAACTGCTGGGACGTTCCCAGGTGGTCTCTGTCAAAGGAGAAACAAGATCAGTTGGAGAGTGCTGAGATGGAACTGAAATGTCACAGAGCAGAGTGAGCCAGAGGCTCACTTCTTCCTTAGAAGAAGGACACCAAAGGACCCCTTCCTTCCTTTCCTCAGCCCCATAGGAGTCTGCTTCTTGCCTATGTCCCTTACTCCCCAACCTCACCCCTCTTAGCAAGAGCATCTCTTAGCCAAGGCCCTTCTTTGCATGGTGGATCTGAAGAGGTAGCTTCTAGCTACAATCTTCTACCCTCCCCCATCACTCTTTTCTACCTCTGTTCCTAGGGCTTCCATTTCTAGTCCCAGAAGCCCCAGCTGTACACCAGGCAGTTCTTCTCAAAGCCTATGGTAACATCAAACCCCAGTGTTCAGAACAAAGAACCTGGGTTTGTAGAAAGTGGGTCCTCAGCCGGGCGTGGTGGCGCACGCCTTTAATCCCAGCACTTGGGAGGTAGAGGCAGGTGGATTTCTGAGTTCGAGGCCAGCCTGGTCTACAAAGTGAGTTCCAGGACAGCCAGGGCTACACAGAGAAACCCTGTCTCGAAAAACCAAAAAAAAAAAAAAAAAAGAAAGTGGGTCCTCAGCCAGTGGGTGAGCCTCAGGCACCTCGGACTCTGCTGCGCTCTCCTTAGTTAGGTCATTTGTTTTTTATTTTAGAGTCACTGTCTCATCATGTAGCCAGAGTGACTTGTGATTCTCCTATCTCAGCCCCCCAGCCCCCCAAGTGTAGATGACAATCATGTGCCCCTATGTGCATCCTGTTCTGTGTCTCGGTTGAACTACAGTTTTGAGTGGTCTTTCTGGTTACCTCTCCCGAGACTCAGCTACACAGGCTGATCAGAAATTTTAACCAACACTCTAGCTCTATTCTTGTCCCCCAGAGCTTAGGGCTATGAGTGGACTTCCCACAACATTATCTGATGGTAAAAAGAATAACTTTTTTAGTCAGGTGTGGTGTTTCACATGATCCCTACACCAGGGAAACTGAAGTAGGAGAATGACAAATTTAAAGCCAGAGCTTGGCAAGATGGCGTAAAGGTAAAGGTGCTTGCTGGCAACCTGACTTTGATTCCAGAGCCCACAAAGTAGATGAAAAGAGCACATGCATGCACGCAAGCAAGCACATGTAAGCACGCCAGCACGTAAGCACTCATGCAAGCACGTAAGGACATAAGCACGCATACATGCACGCATGCATGCAGGCAAACACCACACAGGTACACGATGTACTAAAACAAATTTTTAAAATTTGTAGCCGGTGGTGGTGGTACACGCCTTTAATCCCAGCACTTGGGAGGCAGAGGCAGGTGAATTTCTGAGTTCAAGGCCAGCCTGGTCTACAGAGTGAGTTCCAGGATAGCCAGGGCTACATAGAGAAACCCTGTCTCGAAAAACAAACAAACAAACAAACAAAAAAATTGGAACACGGAGTGAGTTCAAGGCCAATATGGACAAATTAGTGAGACTTGTCTGGAGACAAACAAATAAAACCTTTTCTCACTATACACACTTTGAGAATGCCACGAAGAAACAAGCATTACCCATAATCCCACCCTCAGAGGTAGATGTTCCCAACAATTTGGTATCTATGTGTCCGTTTCTTTTTGTTATTTGGGGGGATCTATTGGTAGTACTTTTTGAGGGTCCTGTCTAGCCTAGCCTCAGACTTGTAGTGAGGCTCCTGGCTCAGTCTCCGGAGCTCCAGGATTGCAGGTGTGAGCCACTGCACGCTCATGGTTGCTGACTGCTTTTGTCTTTGAGAGAGAGCATGCCATCCCGCACTCCCTCTCCATGTGACTCTCTTTTCAGATCACTCCAGGAGGGCTGGAAAGCCCAGGCATTCATCTCCATGATGGCAGCAAGTGAAGGGACCAGCACCCCAGCTCTGCCGCTGGTGACCAGTACAGTCTGAACCAATTCCTCAGGCACTCACAGCCTCAGTTTCCCCTTCTTAGAGGTCAGACTGCTGTCTGAGTCTACAGGGCTCAGCCCTGGTTTTCCTCTTTAGACCTGGCCTCCTGGCTTCCCCACCTGAAGATCCAAAAGCAGAAACCATCTGCTCCGCTTTCCCTAGTCAAACAGGTTGGGGGCCTGAGATGCCCCTCTTGTCAGTGGGTTACTGGTCCTTGTGATCTTGGTTCTCCCACATGATCTGATCTTCCTGTCTCTTGGCTCTGCCATCTGTATCCCAGCCCTGGAGCTAGTAGACTGCTGACCCCAGAACCTGGCTCTTGTCTTGAGTCGCTTACCTGTAAAAACTCCTCCCCAACCAGATGGAAACATGACAGAGTACAACCCCATCTTCCAGCAAGCAGTGTCCTGTCCTCGTCTGTCTGTCTGTCTGTCTGTCTGTCTGTCTGTCTGTCTAGACAGCCTTCTCGGCAGGCCTGGTTAGCCTGCACTGGTGATATCTGAACATGCCTCTTCTGTTCCCTGCCTGTTCTCATACTTGGAAATCACCATCTTATGTATTTAAGAAGTCTTAGAGTGCCCCCTCTTCCATGGAGACTTCCAAGATTACTTTCTTTCTCTAGGTCAGATATTGCTGCCCTTCAAAAAAGCCATGAGAGTCGGTATGGCAACCTAGCACCCCCAACCCCCACATCTGCTGACCAGTGAATTCCTCTCAGGATGCTGGCTCACACAAAGTGATACCTGAGGCAGGAAGGGGATGGAGGTAGACATGGGGGAGTCAAATGTTCGAGTGAAAAATTCGGAGGTGCCCCCTCCCCCAGCTCTGAACTCCAGGTAAGACTATAGAAAGCGTTCAGTACCACAGTGTGTATTGCTTGCTGTCTTCTCCAGGGTTCCTTACCACCACCCTCCCTGCTGACCCTTCTGCAAAGGTATCTGCCTCAAATTTGTCTGAGGACTTGAGCCAGGACCTAGCACACATATTCCAGCCCTTGGATGGTCACAGGTTTTCACCCTGACATCTGTACTTTGTCCTTTAGCACAGCAGTCCTGACCGGTTCACTCTTTCACGAATGGCTCCTAGCCAGCCAACAGGGCTGGACATTGTGACAGTCCATGGGCAACCCCCATCTGGTATGCTCCTCAGCTGTCTAGGGATAAACAAACTCCCATTCTACCTAAGCTCAGGGAAAGTCTCCAGAGAACCGTGTCCCATTTGTTTGTGCTGCTGACTCCGTTCCTTTGGTGGCGGAGGCCACTGACCTTATTTTAGATGGAGGAGCACCTCACATACTCACATCTCCAGCTGATGTACAGATTTTGCTATTTTAGCTTCTGGTCACCACAGGGTCCTACTTCCTACCCTCATCCATTCATCCTTCTGGTACTTGCTAACCACAAGCTACTAACATGCAGGGAGAAATAAAGACATAGCCTGAGCAGCTATGCTTTGCCCCACTTCCAGGCAGGTGACAAGGTTGAGCCTGAGCAGCTGTGGGCCTTGCTGGCTCCTTTCTAGGAAGACTGTGAGGAGGGGCATTGCAACCCTGTGTGTGTGGGGGTCTCATATCAGATATCCTGCATAACAGGTATTTACATTCTGATTCATAACAGTGGCAAAATTACAGCTATGAAGTTGCAACGAAGTAATAATGGATGGGGGTCACTATAACATGAAGAACTGAACTAAGGGGTTGTGTCATTCAGAAGGTCGAGAACCACTGGGCTAGGGTACCTTGTAGCTCAGGAGGCTGTTGCAAATGTCTTGAAACCCACAGAAAGAAGCTGGCCTGCAGGTAGGTACTTGCTCTCCAAGAGGTTCCTAGTCAGGTCCTTAGTCCTTCTGGTACCTCCCAGTCCCCTGTGAATGCTACGTCCTTCTGCTCCAGCTGGGCTTCTGAAGGAATAGGGACTCTGACTGAAGCCACCGCCCAGCCTGTCTCCTGGCTTTGACAAGATCTAACCTATGTAAGACTTGAGGACAACTGCAAGCCTGGAGCAGAAACAGAACAGAGCCAGACTGTCTGGAGAGGCATCTGGAGAGAACACTAGAGCTTTGGCAGAGGAAGGATCACACCAATAGCAGAACCATGACAGGTGACACTACTCAGAGGGAGGAAGCCATGTCCAGGTCTTCTGCAAAGAAGACCCTATAATCTGCTTACAGTGACCAGGCTCTCTGGCCTAGGTCAAGAAAGACTGAAGAAATGGTTGAGAGTCCAAAGAGCCCAGATCAAGGCTCTTGTGCCTTCTCTGGACTTCCATTGCTAGGACCCTGAATTGCTCCAAGGTGGCTGTTGTCACCAGGGCTAGGGATACTGTGTAAGTTGCAGTGAGCCATTCGCCAGAGACTCTTCCTATCAACGCACTTGTGGAGAGCAGTCCTGACAGAACACACTTTCACAATGGCAACCACTTCCTTTGGAGCTTGTCCACTGTAGCCAGGGCAGCCAGACATATGTAAACAACTGGCCACGGGGAAAGCCAGCTCAGGGAGCCCGTTTACTCCTCTTCTATGCCAACAGCCATGATTACTGTTCCCTCACAGAGGCTTACAGGGCCTTGCCTTCAGAGAACAAAATTTATAAGAGAGCACAATTGAAAAGTTGAATGTTATTATGTTAAATTCAGCTTTCAAAGTACCATACAATACAATACTCCTTTATATACAATAGTGTGCTTTTATTTTAATATAATAATGCTTAAACATTTAATGCTTAATACATTAATACAATAATGATTAAGCAATTAAGACAATGAGAGAGGTGGGAGCTATTATTTTGACATAGTGGACTCTAGACTTTTGGGCCCCTTGCTAAGATTAAGCCTGCCTGCACTGGAGCACACACCTCCACTGAGGAAGCTACAAGTACTCCTGGATCTCTTTACTGGTCCTGAGTATTTGCTATGGGTCCATCAATAAGCCTTTGTGTCTTCAAGTAATCTCCACCCTTCCTTCCAATGGCTTAGCTCATCTTCAGGTCTACATGGTGGCTTCCTTCTGCCCTCAAATGCTGCTGGCTAAATAATAGGTGATAGACAGCAGGAGCAAGCTTCGAAGTCCTCTTCTGCCTACCTCTTTATTCCTTTCTCTTTCTTTAGTGGTCCTCCCCTGCCTGCTGCCTGTGACAAGGTCCCATGTAGCCTAGGTTGGCCTTATGCTTACTATGTAGCCAAGGATGACCTTGAATTTCTGATCATCCTGCCTCTACCTCCCGAATGCTAAGATTTATTGACATGTTCCACCATGATCAATTTATGTAATGCTGGGGCCCAACCCAGGGCTGGCTGTGTGCTAGGCAAACACTCTACCAACTGAGCTTCCTCCCAAGCCCCCTTCAGTGCTTCTTGCATTCTCTCTGCCCCATATTTAGGTGGTCCCAGCAGCATGTGACCAGGCTTAGGCAAATGGCAGTCTTAAGATCTCCCTTTCTAGCTCTTGCCCCTCCCTAGTCAGGAGTAGTGTCCCCAAGTTGCCTAGCTCCTTGGTATTCCCCGGCACCGGAATGTAAGTCATTCCAGGAGAGCTTCAGGAGCCCCAGTGTCCTGACCCAGGACATCTGTCCGCTGAGTGTCAGATGCTGGATCTGTAGTCACTGCTTCCTTGCAATGTGTGTTTGCAGCTCCAGGATGCAAGCCCAGCTCACTGGCCCTCAGAAACCAGCAGCAACTCCAGTTTCCTCCTCCTCTGCATCTAGGTATTCTGGACCCCTAGCTACTCAACGTCTTCTAGTTAGGAGTCTCTGGCTTTAAAATACCCAATGGCCTCTTGAAATGGAATGAGCCTTAAGCTCCGACCCCAGCCTCTAAGCAGGAGAGAACGTCCTCTCTTTGGACAGTTGCCTGTTCCTGGAGACATCTGACAGTGTGGTACCAAAGACCATCATCTCCCAACTGATCTATCTCTATCTCTATCTCTATCTCTATCTCTATCTCTATCTCTATCTCTATCTCTATCTCTATCTCTATCTCCATCTCCATCTCCATCTCCATCTCCATCTCCATCTCCATCTCCATCTCCATCTCCATCTCCATCTCCATCTCCATCTCCATCTCCATCTCCATCTCTATCTCTCTATATATAATGCATTATGTATTTATAATTATATAATATCCATTACATATTACATTATATAATATTATACATTATATAATTATTAAGTATTATATATTACACATTATATATTATATATCATATGTTATATATGGTGTGGGTAAATTTGCATGAATGAAAACTTTTCCTACAGGGCTGGTGGGAGGAAGTTGTGCCAAGAGACGCATTATATTAGGCTTAATGTTGGTTCATGATAGGGATAATAAAGCAAGGGGATCAGGGAAGTGGGCAAAGCATTCGCTTGCAAGCATGAAAACTGGAGTTCAGAGCCCTAGGGCCCTGTGAGATGCCAGGTGGGCATGGCACCCTGCCTGTAATTTCATCCCCAGGGTGCCACACCAGAAGCTGGCTGATTAAACCAGTCACATCGGGTAGTTCTAGGTTTGATTGCAGGACCCTGCCTCAGTGAGTCAGGGAGAAGAAAAAATGATTCCCAACCTCAACGCTGGGCTTCCACATGCATGCACATATACACATGGACCCTTCCACACATATGTGCCCAAATATATGGAAAAAACATATACACATATGTACATCACATGCACATCTGAAGAAAGAAAAAGCAAAAAGGAAACAATGAGGGGGACAGATGATATTATTAGAAGGACACTATCATGTTAACAGGTGACTGTGATGGCTAATCTCAATTGTCAACGTGACTGGGCTAACAAATGCCTAGAGGATCTGTGGAGCAAGTGTCTGAACATGCTTGTGAGGTTGTTTTCAGTGAGTATTAGATCACGGGAGCTCTGACTTAGTAAATGGCTTAAACCATTGATGAATTCATGCTATTCTTGGGAGGCGGTAGTAGGCAAGGTGTGAGTGTGTGTGTGTGTGTGTGTGTGTGTGTGTGTGTGTGATACTTGGATGAAGCAGGTCACTGGTATGCATCCTTGATGGTTGTATCTTATCCTACCCACTCCCTATGTTTCCTTCATCTGCTTCCTGTTGGCCCAGCTATAGAATGCCCTGCCATGAGGGAAAACCCTTCCAACACCATGAGCCCAAACAAATCTTTCCTCCCCTGTGTTAATACAATGATCACGGAAAACCTCCCAAGAAAGGGATGTTTAAAAAAAAGACATGGGAGAGGTTCATTAGGTGTCTATTGCAAGTCTCTGGTTACTCCAAAATTGGCATCTCACATGGTTTCAGAAGGTCGAAACTTAGAAGTGGGTTTAGCATGGTGGCTCTAGTGCAGGAACTCCCAGACAATGGTAGGAGAAGCTATGGCATCAGCAGCCAAGAACATTGCTACTGAGCTGTGTACAAAATGGCAGCTAACTCACCCAGAGTAAGCAAGCCAAGGGAGAGCAAGGCAGAAGTCACACGTCTGCTATAGCCATAACTCAAAGTCCATCATGGCTGCCTGGTCCCATAGACCACTCTTGATAGAGTCTAGAAAAGGAAGGGACATGAGTAACACGGGTTGGGTTCACTGGGAGCCATTTTGTAAGTCACTTACCATGACTGGGAAGAAACCAGCGCCTATCTGAGGGAAGAGAATTCCAGACCCAAGGAATAAGAAGGGAGAAAGCCCTGAGAAAAATCATGCCTGCTATCTCCTAAGAGCAACAAGAAGAATGGAATGGCCAAAGAGGACATGGTGGGTGGGGTGGGGAGAGATTAAGGTCAGATGCAGTAGGGATGGGTTAGCTCAAATGGGAAATGGTTTCTAAAGTATGGTCCATGAGGGTCTGGAATATCAGCATTGTCAGAAACGTGTTAGAAATGCAGTTCTCAGGCCCTGTCCTAGATCTCCTGAGCCTAAATTGGGTTCCAGGTACCTGCATCATACACCCTCTGGGGGATTCCATGGTCTGTCCTGGATCTTACTAATCATTACAAGGATGCTGGCTTTTATTGTGAATAGCGTGCTTTGAGCAACGAAGCAACATGATCTGACAACCACCTCTGAGCTGGTCTCTTGGACTGGGCTACCACATGCCCTCTGCTGTCTCTCTCTATCCAGCCTGACAGTCCTATAAAGATTGAGACAATCCTGGACTCTTCTCCAGTAACCTCTAAAGGAATACTAGAAACAGGGTGTCAACAGCAAGAATGCAGTAGATACCACCCCTGGACCTTAGCAGACAGCCATGGTGCCACCAGCTTTGACATCAAAGTGAAGGTACCACTGAGATAGTGTCTCTCTCAGCCAAACTCAGGGGAATCAGGATATCTGGGTAAGACTGTCCCCATGACCTTAGCTAGAGACCTAGCCTCCTCATGTATGACTCTCTGGAGGGTGTACAGATCATTCCTAAAACCATCTAATGGCAACTCAATAAAGAGAGCATTCTTGGGTAGCTTCACTCTGATTGTTCCTGTACCAGCTCATGGCAAAGCAGGTGTCAGGTTCTGCTAGCAGACCCTTAGCAAACAGAACAACACAAATGCTTCTCTCTAGTATCATCCCCACTGGCCCCTTCCTGGAAAGAACTGCAGGACCAGCCCTGCCAAATCATGAGCCATGTCCCAGGCATGTTTGAGAGAAGTATGTGTGCTTCCATCTGTTGGGGGGCCTGGTACCTCCAAATGGATCCAAGAGGGTGCACAGAGCTCTGCAGTATCTGAACTACATTGAGCTTCAGGGGACAAGAACCCTGTCCAGAGCTTTGGTCCCCTCCTCTGCTTCCCTGCTCCCTCTCACATGCCAAGCCTCTGTCTCACCATACCCCACCTCTGTTTTCATCTCTTCATAGAACACATCTCCCAGAGAAAGAGGTGAGAAAGTATTCTTCCCACACCAGGAATAAAGATAAGCTAAGAAGATAAAGATTGAGGGTAATAGCTGCATTACTCAGAGACTCCAGCTTTGAACTGTCCCAGGCTGCACAGTGGTCTGGAGATGGGCAGGACCTGCAGACTTAACCAAACACTGAGGAACCCTGAGAGCATTTAATGGGGGCTTGCCTGCCCCCCTTAGGTGGAGGGGTAGTGATGGTTGACAGTAGTGTGAGAAAAGCATGTCTTGCTACCAAACCAACAGGTGTGTGCAGCCAACTGGCACTTCACAGCTAATAGGCCCTGAGTCTCCCTTGACAAAACTGGAGGCAGATGCCAAGAAGGAAACCGTATCTAATCCCAAGCCTGATGTTCCCAATCTGTGCTCAGTACCCAGTGCTCCTGGCTCATTTCTTGAGGCCAGTTTTGTGTTAGAATCTCTAGGGCCATTGGTCTGAAATGCTGATTCCTAGGCTCCGAGCCTGATGATTAGGTTCAGTCCATGGCAACAGAACCCAGAAACGATTGTTTTTCATTTGGCAATCTCAGTGATGAGTCAGCTATGGGGAAAACCCAGGGAGCCCATTGTAAAATCATCATGGAGTCCCCTCACTGGCAGGACTGGACAAGCCCCACAGAAAGTGTCAGGCTTAGGATCAGGTAAGATGCACGCTAGCAATACAGGGAAATTTAGGGAACTTCCAAATGCTCACTATATCCATTCCAATCTTCTAAAACTACCAAGGTCGTAGTATCTGTCCCCAGAGAGCCCTTGTCTGCATGAAGCTTGGCTATCCATCCTAGGGCTCGAGACTATTTACCAATTGCAACGGAGTACTGAGAACTCATAGCAAGCCTGCATCCTCAGTCTGTTCTACAACAGTTGAGCATGAGGAAGGAGAAGGTGATCAAGCTGAAGACAACACCGAGGGTCAGGACTCTAGAGGCAGGGGGATAGTCTCATTCTAACTGGGTGGAGTCTCCATGACCTGCTGGTCCAAGCTGCTTGGGCACTGTTGTCCAGGTTTTCTGAACACTGGATAAGGACATGAGGAACAGTCAGAGCAGCTGGGTGAATGACTTTCCTCCTACCCTGACTATACATCTGCTTTTCCATCCCTCCCACTACGGATGCAATCCGAGAGCTGAGACTCATCACCTCAGCCTGTATCCTACACAGAGTAGAGCAGGTAGGTCACCAGGAAGTGTTTGACGAATGAACAAAGACTCAGTTCAACACAACCATTACAACTCAGTAACATGGCTAGTGGCTGATTCAAAAAATGGTCGGCCTTCTTGTATGTGTATGTACAAAGATACGGAGAAAGAACAAGACAGAGCCAGGGAACACAGAGCATGCCATTTTCTTCTCAGTATGTGAATCACAAAAAGTCACAGCCCTGCTTCAAAAGTACCAGGGGCTGGGATGTAGTTCAGTGGTATAGTGCTTGCCTTCCATTGACTAAGTGCCCAGCACGTCAAGTGAATAAATAAATAAAAGGGAAAAGGGCATATATGGATAGTTTACAGAAAATTACAACCAATTATACTGATCAGTAAATAAGAAAACCTATTAATCTCCCTCAAACTCAGAGAAATACAAACTAGACTAACAAAAAACCACATTTTTATTCATGGGATTAATATGGTCCTTCTAGGTTGACCACTCTTAATGTAGATCCGGAGAAGCAGGGCAGACAAGGGGCTGACTCTCCTGGACAGACTACAGGTGCCTGTCAAATTTCCTTTTAACTGGACAACAGTTCTAGTTGTGACATCAAATAACTGAGATTTTTTTCCTTAGTATTTGTTGCTAGAGTAGAAAAGTCCCGGAGAAGAGGCCCAAGTGTCCACCCACCGGGGAGTAATTTCTGCGGACAGAACGGCATTCCCCACTGGGAGAGTGAGGAAGGCTGGTGTGGAAAGTGCGTTGCTATGCACACAAAAGTCGTCATTATCACGAGAAGGAAAAGTCTGTGCTGCCTTACGTATAGAAGTTGCTGACAGAACACCCTCAAAGCGTATCCTGAAAATGGAACCTCAGTAAAACAATTATTTTCACAGATCACCCCACTACCAACAACAACACCCTGCTTTTGTGTATGCTTTTACTCCCTATGACTTGGCCACCCATGGCCCAAAAATGTTAAATAGAAAACTCCAGGAATAAGCCATAGGTTCAAAGCTGCGCATCATGTTAAGGAGCACAATGCAAGCACACATGCTACTGTTTAGCTCACTCAGAGCTGACTGGCTCCTTTCTCCAAAGGATCCACATTGTATGTACACTAGTGATCAAGGGTCATAAGATCATGCATGGTGCACCTGTCTAAGTCACTCTCCTTTCTTCCCCCAGCTTCCCCGAAGTTCCTGGGTAGTGATTCTAATTTTCCAGTGTGCCTGGGAGAAACTTGTGAAGTGCTTTCTTGAAGTGCACAGGTGAAATATTTGGGTGGGGTGGAAATCTTCACTGGGTTGGCACAGGAATAAAGATGACAGGGAATGGAAAGGACAACAGACCCATGCAGACAGAACCAGCTCATCACAGAGTCCACAGGTGCTTTCCAGGGCTGTCTCAATAACAGGCAAAATAGAAAGCTATTTGTCATACATCTTTTGAAATTAATGTCCATGTGGATTAAAACTTTTAAGCATGGAGGAAATAATCCAGAAGGAATGGAAATCATTTCAGACCCCAAAAGACCCAGAAGAAATATCACCGTCTAACATCAAAGAGGAGAAATCATAAAAGCTGGCTAATCCATATGTTAAAAATAAATTAAAATATGGCAATCAGGGCAGCAGAGAGGGCTCAGTAGTTAAGGTATTTGCCATACAAGCAAGAAGTTTGGACTCCCAGAACTTACATAAATGCCAGGTGGGCATGGCAGCTTGCCTGTAGTCCCAGATCAGAAGGTGGAGCCAGGGGATTCCCTAGAGCAAGCTCTGGGTTTGTCTGGGAGAGCTTGTCTTAAAGTACAAGGTTAAAGAATGGTCAAGAAATGGTCCTGACCTCAACCCAGGGCTTCCATATGCACATGCGCCCTCATTCCTGCTCACCTTAACACATGTGTGTTCAAACACATACATATACACATGCCCTCTGCACACACATAAATATGAAACAGAAGGAAAATCACCATCAGAATTCTACAACATCATGAAAGTTAAAGCCATTTGCTATATACAATGGAGACCTTTCTCTAAGAACTCCCATGATGCCTCATGCCTGAAGCCCCACACCTTGGAGAAGGATTCAGGTGGGGTTCTTGAGTATAAACCCAGAGTGGGCTACACAGCCAGACCCTGTCTCAAATAAATAAATAAATAAATAAATAAATAAATAAATAATCTAAGCAAACTCTCATAGATCATCGGTATGGCTACTGGGATCTGCCAAGAGTCTACATAATGGACTCTACCTTCTACTGTTGGACCTTACTAAATGGCTCTTGAGGCTCTGAGGCTCTGTTGGTCCTTGAGGAATGAGAAGCAAACTCAGAGAGAAATGGAGGGCATGAGGCCTCCCAAAGTCTTAGACATGGGGGCTGATTTTCCACTCCTCTTCACATCTCAAAGCCTCTGTTAATTGCCTTTCTTAAAAGCCATCATAAGTAGCTTTCTAGTCTTCTAATAAGACCAAACCAGCCCAAGGGCAGGCACAAGCCACACCACCCTGTACACAGTCAACCCATCCAGGGGCATCCACTGGATCTGGGATATTCTCTCATGACCCTGTCTCGGGGATGATGCCTGAGACTTCTCCACTCAAAATCATACCTTGCAACTGCTCCAAAACCCCTCCTCTCCTAAAGAGGCATTGTCTTCTTACATGATACCTTACTAAGTTGTTTGTTTTCTGAGAAACACAGCATTTATTAATGCTAGCCACTCCGATTTTCTAATCCTCGTGCGGAAGACTTTCCAGTAAAAGGTGTGACGTTATGTTTATAAATAATGCTCAAAACTGCTGAGAGTGTTGCTCTTCACAGGAAAGAGGAGATTGTCAGAAAGAACTAAAATTAGTTTGGGAACCAGAAATAATTAACAGTCTCTCCTAGGCGCAGCTGAACAGGTGCTTGCAAACACACTGGGTTCTGAGTAAGGCTGTCCAACCGACACACTGCGGACCCCATACTCCTCTGAGAGCACAAGGCCCTTCCTAATCCTAACCAGTGCTTCAAAAGGTACAGAAGTTCCCAGCCCAAAACCTATTCTTATGCTCTTTTCTAATGTCAAGAAAAAGTACTGGGGACAGAGAAGACCCAGCTTGCTGATAGAATGGGAGACTCTAGAGTCGAATGCAGAAAGAATCCCCAGGAAAAGAGCCAAATCAGATTCAAAACCCTCTCTATAAAGAGGGCAGAAAAACCTGTCCACCCAGCCAAATACTATGCAGAGGGAACCTGGAACAGGAGCCTTGGGCAGAGTTTCTCAAAGCTCAGAGCACCCCAGGATCACCAGGAACTCCTTCCAAGAGGCTGCACATCAGGCTGGACCCCCCAGCTTGTGATTCTCACGTCTGTCCTTTGAAGCCTGAGAATTTGAACGCTAAGTTCCCAGACACTTCTGTGCCAGAGGCAGGGACGAACACTGTCCTACCAAGCTGCAGCTGCTGCAGGTGCTGCCTGCATCCAGGTGTTACAGACGGGCCACTCAAAGTAACACGGCAGAATGAAAACACTCCAGGAAGTACTCCTAACCGGATGGGTTCACTGTTCACCCGCTCCCACCTCTTCTCATGGGCAGTACTGCTGGCAAATATAGAAACTTCTTTTCTCTTCCAGGGTCTTGTCTAGAGCCACTACGGATGGCCCCGTGCTCGCCATACTGCCAAAGGCTTCTCTATTACATGGCCACCACCAAAGAGAAGCTTTCCTGAAGCCTTGGAAGTGGTGTTGTCTTACCTTTCCACCATGAAGGTTGAGGGCCAGCAAAATGGCTCACCAGGTAAAGCATCTGGTTGCCATGCTGGCCTAAGCTTAATCCCCAGGACCCATACGGTAGAAGGAGAGAACTGGCTATTACTGACTATTATAAGTTGCCCTCTGACCTCCATATGTGCACTGTGGCTCACATGCACACGCATACACACACACACACACACACACACACACACACACACACACATACACACACACACACACACAGAGCCGAGAGGCCCTGGGCTGTTCCATGTAAGCTGTGAATGTGTGCTAGAGCAGACATGCTTTCCCTATCAAGGAGCCAAGTGCCAGTGTGGAAGTGTTGATGTTACAAGGCTAAATAAGAACATGAAGCTTTGGTAATAGAAATTGAAAGGCTAAAAAGACACAGCCAAGCAACCCACCAATCAACAGCAAGCAGAGGACTGGAGAAACGGGCAAGCTGGCCAGAGAGACCCAGGTGAAGAAGTCTGAGCCCAACAGGGAAGATTCTCTGAGGGTATAAAAGAAAAACTAGCCAGGTCCAGATCAAAGCAGCCTGAGGTTTGCATGGCTATCACCAGGACCTCCCCAAGGAGCCCCGATCCATTTACTAAAGTGTTAAAGTCGAGCCATTTTCAGAAGGGGCAGCCTCCACTCCCAGCACACTAAGCTTACAGTCCGTTCAGCGTTCCTCATGGTTCCAGGAGCTCTTTCTTCCGGGAGCAGTGATTTCTGAGCATGTAGACAGGCAGATGGCAGAAGGACAGAAAGCTTCAGTCAACAGCTGCCATGCAAGACTTTGGTCATTATCTAGTCAAGGATGCTGAGGCCCGTGAAGGTCTTAGTGGCCCTCTGCATGGCTCTGCTCACTGCTCACAGGGAGTAGGCACACAATAAACATGGGCTTCTTGCATGACTAACTTCTCACCCGGTTCTCTGCCTCCCACACCTCTTGGAAGAGCATTCTACTTTGGAATCCAACTCAGATTGAAAGAACAAAAAGCCATTACCCCACTCCTAGATCTGCTTCCAACAATAAGGATCCCATGGAGGGGAACGGTGCCAGCTTTACATACAGAGGCACACTCATCCGCAGTTGTGCGTGATAAACACTTTAAGCTTGACATTCTTGGTTTCACAGGATTTTTTTTTTTTAAGCTTGAAGAAACCTTCCTTAGTATACTCAGGCAGGAAAGGAAATTACAGCCAAGTCACCAGGAAAATTCCCTTGAATAACTGATATGGACTTCGGGAAGCCTTCTTCATGGCCATTTACATGGTGTCTGCCCACTCCACCCTGGCAAGAAGCCATCAAATGGCTAATTAGAGCTGGCCACAGAGAAGGCCTTGAGCAAACATTTGTTGCTCGATAACCAAGTCATGTGGTCCATGCCCACTCATGTATCAGCAGAGAACCTGAAAGATAGTGGTCTTTCACTGATCCCACGGCACCTCACATTCAAAACATCTACCTTGCCTACTTCCTTGCTTCAAACAGCTTCTCTCTGTTATCCTCTCTGTATACAGCCACAGGCTCCCACCAGCCATTTGGTCCCACAAGTCCCGGAGTAGCCATGCTCCACCCACACTAAGAAGCCAGATGTATGAGAAAACAGCAGATGAAAGGCAGAGCACAGATAAGTCAGAAGGTCCCTTTGCAACTAAGATTCCATGTTGTGGCCCGCCCGCAGTCCACAACACGAACAGTTTTCTATCACATTGCTTTCTTCTTCTCTTTCTTGGTCCTCCCTCATTGCCTCCTATTTTCAAGTGCATTGGTAAATAGTATGCTGACTTTATGTAAGTTGCTGCTTCTGACTTCTCTTCTCTTCTCTTCTCTTCTCTTCTCTTCTCTTCTCTTCTCTTCTCTTCTCTTCTCTTCTCTTCTCTTCTCTTCTCTTCTCTTCTCTTCTCCCCTCCTCTGCCCTCCCCTCCTCTCCCCCCCCTGTAAGTGCAAGCATGTGCTATGCATACATACATGTGCTCGAGCACTTGCCTACTTACATGTGCACACCACACATGGAGGTCAGAGGGAAGCTTATGGGAGTTGGTTCTCTCCGTCCATCACATAGATCCCAAGAATCAAACTCAGGTCAGCAGGCTTGGCAGCAAATGCTTTTCCTGTTAAGCTATCTTGCTGGCCCATGATCTTTAATACTTGACACAAAACTACAAGGCTCTATCTTGTACCGGGCCCAAACTTGAGCATCCACAGATTGGATGTGAAAAATACACACATGAAGCCCACCTGGGCAGAGAAATGTCCTAGGGAATATGCTGAGTTCCATCTATCTCCGTTGGGGCAGAGCCATACCTCATGGATTTTTGAGAGAAGAAGGGGTCCATATGTATATGAATGCCTTTCTGAGCTTTCATAGTTAGAACTGGGCATTCTCACACAGTGTGTACATGGTGCCTCTCAGGCAGCATCTAGCTTAAGGACCATCCAGGATTGACAGCTACTGACTGTCTTAGTGGAACAATCCACCTGGATTTCAGCAGTTCTGGCCCTGCCTGACTGTGACCTCCTTTGTCCCTTTCTCCACTGTGACAGGGTGATGCCATTTCCTTAGGAACTTAATCATAGACCAACGCTTTCCCAAAATTTGACCCGCAATAATGGTGGATACTATCCAGGAACACAGTGCCAAATGATTAAGTCGCGATTCTTAGCATTTCCTTTTCTTTAGTGTTGATCATCTCTCTGGCTTAGCAATGCACTGACTTCTGGTTCATTGTAAAATGTATGATACAGGGCCACAAACCATCTTCACTCTAGAGCTTATTTCTCCTAACCTGCATCTTGGCAAATCAACCTCCCTCTGTCCCATCTCCCTCCACCTTCCTAGAACTGAGACTACAATTACATTCTCTACATCCATGAAACCAAATCTGCAGCTCCCATGTGAATGAGAACATGCTTATTCATCTTTCTGTGTCTAGCTTATTACTGCATAATTCAGGGTGCTGTGGTTTTATTCATGTTGCTATGGTCATAGATCTCTATCCTCTTTATGGCCAAATAGTATTCTATCGCAACTATGTGCCATATTATTTTTATCTTTTCATCCACCCATGAGCACTTGGTTGGATTCTGTGCTGTGGGTGCTGTGAATAATGCTTCAATAAACACAGTGTGTCTGATACACCAACTCCATTTCCCTTGGCTGTATACCTTGTAGTGGGAATGTTAGATTAACACTTTAAAAGGTCTAACCCAAGCAAACATCATTTGTTATGAGCATACCCTCATCTTGAACATTCCTTGCCTTTAATAAATGCATGGCGGTCATATTAATGATTATGAAGGATCCTCCCTCATCGTTGATGAGCTCTGCTAGGTTTTCAGACTGCTCACTCTTGACCCTAATAGATCACAGAACTCTGGAGTGTGACCAATGAGAAGGGACAGTACCATTTGCAGGCACATACTTCCTAACCAAAACAGAAAACAAAACAATACAACTATCACCACAACAACAATCACAACAAACTTCCAAGGAAAGAAAAAAGAAGACTTGGCTGTTCTTTAAGTCTCTAAGGTGTGTGTGTTTGTGTGTGTGTGTGTACATTAGATATACATCTGATATACATCAGACTCCAAGTTTCTTGGATTTCATCTTGTTCATCTTGTCTACCTCCCTGGGGACTGGGCACACATAACAGTCAAAGCCCCATGCTCCTACCAGGAAATGCTGAGCTGCAAATGATAGCTGTGGACTCAAAGGCTTTGCAATGATAAAAGCTGTTAGGACTTCTCCCCAAACTGACAAGAATAAAGGCTGGAAGCACACTTGAGTCAGCTATGCCAGTGACCTCAGGACCATAAACAGGGGCAGGTGAAGGGCTTCTTCTGGGGGAAGTTCTTGCTCATTCTCAATCTTGTCACTATAAAACTGAGTTATTTATCTTCAAGAAGCTCTTTGGGAGTCTCTGCTTGAACTTCAGTGGTTTATACATACCTGACCTTTAACCTCAGAATGATGACAAAAACACCGAGTTGGGTTTTTTGTTTTGTTTTGTTTTTTGTTTGTTTGTTTTACCGTGTTTCTTATGTCAGATTTAACTTTATGCCTTGGGTTTATATTCTATTCTTTGTTACTGTTCCAGTTTGGATCTGATAAACCCATCCCCCCCAAAACACTACCAAAGAATCATGTGAGAAGGTCTGGTTCTCAACTTGGGGTGTTATTAGGAGGTGGTGGAACCTTCTGGGTTAGATGGGGTTTAAACCGAGCACTCAAAAGGCAGAGGCAAGCAAGCAGACAGTCTGAGGACAGCCTGGTCTACATGGTGAATTCTAGGGTAGCCAGAGCTATACAGTGAGACTCTGTCTCAAACAAATGTCTAGTAGAAGAACATCGGGAAGTGAGGTCACAGGGAGTATACTGTTCCCTAGCAGGGGACACTAGGAATCCAACCTCTTTCTAACTTTCTCTTTGTTTCCTGGCCACCATGAGGTGAGCGTGCCTCCTGTGCCAACACTCCCACCACAACGTGCTCTGGAACCACGAGTCTAAACAAACCTTTCTTCTTTACCAGTTGACCATCTCAGGTACTTTATCACAGTGACAGAAGGCTAACTCAATGATGTCTGTATCAATCATGTTGTTAGTGAGTCCCCTTGCCATCAGAAAAAATGGTAAGTGGAGACTCTTAGGAAGCACGTAAGAATAGGAAGTAGCATGCTTTACCTTTTCCTAATAGCAGGCGGCTGCGATTCAGCAAGTTTATGGCAGGCCCTCTCTCTGCCTTGGTGTTTTGAGCAAATGGCACTCCCTGACACTTTTGACATGCACCAAAATTTGGAAGTTACGCATTAAGAATCCCCAAACAGAACCTCTAAGGAACTGCTTCCAAAGGCAATCAAGAATGCCACAGAGCACCCGGCATCCTCATACATGTGTGCTCTTAATAAACAATTCTTTATTGCAATGTCATTCACTAGATTATAGAACTTAACCTGTAAGAGCTTATGATACAGTGGCTTCGGTCTGTTTCCGGAGTGCGGAGCCCTCACTATTACCTAATTATAGTACATTTCTATCACCTTAACCCCGTGCTCATTAGCAGCTGCTACTCGCCCATCCTGCAGCCCCTGGCAACCGCTCATCTACTTTCTGTTTCTATGGACCTGCTTATTTTAGGCATGTCATACAATCCGAATCCCGCAGAACTGGCATGGAGACTCTGTGTTTGTCTTGACTTGGTGCGATGTTTTCCAGGATCATCCTTGTTGCGGTGGGGGTCAGCTCTGCTTCCTTCTTCTCTATAGCTGAGTTCAGTTGTGTGCTCACATCCCATTTTGTCTACCCACTCCCTGACTGTTGGGCACCGGGGCTCTGGCTGTGGAGAGGGTGATGCTGTGTGTGTGAGTGCCCAGGTTTCAGTGTGGATGTGGGTTTTCAGTTTTCTTGGGCACAAAGCAAGAAAGAAAACCTGTATTAGCATCTCCACATTTCTTTCTGGTGCAGTGGCATCTGGACCATTTGCTGCTGACTGCTAGCTCTAGCTAACAACCAATGGGATGCAGCATTTGCATTCTTTACTAAATAATTCAAAATAACTTGACTTCTGAGGATAGCGTGAAGAATACAGTCTGCCCCCTTTGTCTTTGTATGCTAACATGTTGGCATATTGAATGGCTTTGAACTCACTAAGTCTTTACCATAAACAAGAGATTACTTGGCTTTAAAACCTGGTGGGAAATGAGGGGTGTGCTGTGTACTTAAGTATTACCTAAACAATACAAATTAAAATGGATGCTTGGGAGGAGAAAGCAAAAGCTACACCAAGGGAGAATAAAAGCATGCTTTCCTGTTTAACAGCTTTCCACCATGAATCCCTTTAAAAATAAGGGGAGTGGCCAGGGAGAGGGAAAGTATTGGGGTGAGGGAGACTGGGAGGGGTGGAGGGAGGGGGATTGGTTGGGATGTAGTATATGAGGGAAGGATCTATTTTCAATTAAAAAAAATAGAGCCAAAATAAGGGTTCTCCATGCCCATACACTCATACAAATAAGAGCACAATGCACAATTTAATCAACCAAATATGCCAAACATAATGCATCACTCTAGTGTTACTTTGTGTAGTACAGATGGACAGAAATAAAACCCCACAGTCTGATGGTTTGGTGCCGATGCTTCTCTGGGCAACTTTTATTGAGGGAGAGCTGTCAGGGCCACCCTATCTCAAGGGCTGGAAAAGTATCCAATTACTTTGAATCAAGTACAGCTCAAAGAATGGTTTGCACAATTACTAGTTTTGTGGAAATCCTACCTAGAAACTCATTAGTTCTTAGTGTAATAAAGTCAAATGGGAATCCATTCACTTAAAGGAAAATTAAAATAAGAAATCAAGAAAACTACTGACTACCTGGCAAGTAAACACAAGAGCTCAGTCCCTGGCTTTTATCCACTCCAAGTCTCACTCACAAACACAATAAAACATTTAGGGACACCAATTCCTTGCCAAAAGAAGGATATGAAACAAATTCCAGCTCTCCTGGATTTTACTTAACACTTGGAAGGACAAGCAGACATTCGTTAAAATCATCATTTCCAGTGAACATCCTTATCTAAGAATCTATGGACTCACTTACCCTTATACCAAGTTTAGTCAGTACCACCCATGTTCCCACTTCTGAGTGCTGAAGCCTGGGTGTCCAGTCACAGCCTGACTACAATGACCTGGTGACTTTGGGCAGAGACTCTGCATACATGGAAGAACCCGTTTCTGAATATGTGAAATTGTTAGACACTGTTATGCCAGGAATCATCTTTTCTGCCCATGCCAGACAGTGAAGAGTTTTGGCTTTGCTAGTTCTACTAAGAACCCAGGGATGTGGCTGTGCTCCAATAAAATGTGAAGTGAATTTGGCTTGGGAGTCTTAGTTTAGTGCCTCCTGTGTTACATGATTTGGAAGATCCCCTTTGGGATGGGTATTGAGTCAAGTCTTCAGCCACTGAACCTGTTGTACGAATGCCAAGGATGCACCCCTATGGCATTCCATCTAAAGCCGTCTGTACACAGACACACTGATGTTAGAGCCCTGCTCATGTTCCTATCAAAGTGACTCCTGTTCAACGAGGATGTCATCTTGGAACTAGAAGTAGTTATGTGGGAGGGGTGGAGCCAGGCTTTTGATAGGCTATTTGGAGTCAGGTGGTCTAACCAAAAGGATGGAGAAATAGCTCTCCAAGCAGTGGTTGGGTTAGTGATCGGTAAGGAGGTGGAGTCTGGCCAATAGGAAACAGATTTCCAAAGTGCAGCAGGCTCCTCCACAACCCTTCTAAAGAAGTCACTAGAACTCCTCAGTGGCTGCTGCCCCTCCTGCATGTCACTGCCAGACACTGAGCTGCATGGTGTGACATCTTCCCTGGCCTTGCCTTCACTTTCTTACTGCTTAGGGCTCATTATCTCCTAATAAGATCTTAGCACTTAATCCTTTCCTCAGGCTCTGCCTTCTAGAAGAACAGGGCCAGTATATTATTTCAAATTACTCTCTTTCTTTAGGGATGAAAGACACATAAAATAAATGGAATGACTTGGTTTAATGCATTTGAAGATTAGTAAATATGCTGTAAAACAGTGACTCATACACTACACAGAACTGGTCCTGGCTTTCTGTGCTAGTTTCAAATGTCTATCCATTATTCAAATGGTATATATATATATATACCATATATATCACAATATCAAAAAAGGCAAGCTAAGTGATAGAACTTCTGTCTTGGTTACAGTTTCCATTGCTGTATGTAAAGAGACACCATGACCAAGGCAACTCTTATAAGAACAACATTCAACTGGGGCTGGCTTACAGGTTCAGAGGTTCAGTCCATTATCATCAAGGTAGGAAGTAGGGCAGTGACCAGGCAGACATGGTGCTGGAGAAGGAGCTAAGAGTTCTACATCTTGTTCAGAAGGCAAACATAAGAAGACTGGTTCATGGGCAGCTAGGGTCTCAAAGCCCTTCCCCACAGTGATGCACTTCCTCCAATAAGGCCACACCCACTCCAACAAGGCCACACTTCCTAATAGTGCCCTGGGCCAAGGATATTCAAACCACCACAGCTTCTAACAGTAAAGGGAACCAGCACTGTTGTGTTGAAAACAGTTGATGTACCAGAGGCCCTGTTACTTACAGCCTACATACACTGAACCTCAGTCCCCAATGTGATGATGCTAAGACGTGGGGACTTAAGGGATGATTAGGTCAGGAGAGCTCCCACTCACTTGGGATCCATGCTGTTATAAAAGAGCCCATGAATGCTTGCTCATCCTTTTTACTACGTGAGTGCAGCAAACGAGCCCATCTCTAGCAATCAGAGGGCAGGCTACCACTGGACAGCCAATCCTCAGGTACTTCGATTTTGGATTTCCCATCCTCCAGATTTTCCGTGGTTTTCAAGCTACCTTTGGCCCTTTGATTAAACTGGCCCAACACAGACAGACCCTGAACATTAGCCTAGGCCCCTGAATGAGTAGGCTACGGAGAACAGCTCACCAGTTATGAACCACAATGCCCAATGCCCCAATTTAGCCTCAGGCAACTTCGGAGGAACTCAGAACCTGTTCAAGATGCACATCCTGCCACTGGAGTCCCTGGCTTCCTAGGGCTGCGCTCAGAACCATTCTGCAGATGAAATGCCCCAGAGAGGCAGAACTGTGGGGAAGTGAAGGGGATGAGACTCTGGTTAGTGACTTGTGAATGACCTGCTGGAGTTACTGGAGAGTCTTCATCAAACCAGTGGCAGGATTATAGTGGCTTACACACTGAAGCTTCCTGCTGGGCATCCAGCTCATTCATAAACACCATTCACTAAATCATCTGTGTCACCCCAGGAACTCACATGGCCCTTCTCTTGCAAACAGTGCCTGTATTTCTGTTTGTTCCTGGCTTCCCCTCGCTCTAGGCTCTTTGTTCCCTTGCTTGTTACAACGGCACCTTGCATGGACTCATTCCTCCTATCTTGGCCTCTTTAACTCCGTATTCAGAGGTCTCTCCTGCAGGCTTGCACAGAGCAGTGTGTTTGTGCCTTAGAATAGAGATTCTAAAGATATGCAGATTCTAGAACACCCGACTCAGTTGTGCATGTTGGCCACTGCACAATGGTGGCCAGCAGGGGTAGAATCCATTCTGCTCTCCGCATGCTGGACCAGCACCCACAGGATTCTCTGGACTTCCAGCAGTGGCCTTGATGTCCTTGGAGACACGGGTGCATCCACCCATGTGCTGGTCATCTTTCTGAAGATGCAGCAAGGAACCAAGTATGCAGCATGGAGTCACCTCCTTCCTTCCAGCCGGCCTCCTAGTATCTCCCATTGTCCCTTACTTCATGACTGTCACACAAGGCAGAAAGCCAGGAGGCAGGCAAGCTCCCTGTCACCAGCCTGCCACATCCTGTCTGACAGTGTTTGGCCCTCCTCTTTCAGGCCACCGCTGTAAATTGCGCTGACCTCATTATTTCTCTTTTCATTTAGGCTGTCGACTTGGTGCTTACTGCTCCCAATTCCTTCACTGATGCATGAGAAGTCTTTCTGTAAGGTTGTGATGGGCTCCTGCCACTGTTTGGAAGCTTCCATTGCTTCCCATTGCCCACTGGGTGAAGAGTGATGCCAGTCACACATACACACACACACACACACACACACACACACACACACACACACACACACACACACTTGCTCACGTCTGTGTTTCTACCACTGCCAAGCCTTCTTGCCTTCTTCCTGCTGTTTTGCCCTCTGTTTAGGCTACATCCTTGGTTAGATGCCTTTATCATGGCCCCCTCCTTAGAGTCCTCTTTGTATCCCCCACATACAGGTGACAGGCTCCTCTCTGGAGCTCCCACCCCACTTTGTCGTTGCCTGTAATTCTTGCAGGCGTCTGCCTATCTCTGACACTGTCAGAGCTGCAGTCTCTGAGAGCAGTCTGTGTCTCAGTTGGTTTTGTGTGCCCACAGCCCAATCCAAGTAGGGCGCAGACCTTCATCCATGAAATCCTAAATTGATGTGAAAACAAGCAGATTATCAGAGGAAGGAGACACCGATGTAAATGAGGTTTTGCATAGAATACCTGTTATGTCCAAGCATCCTCTGGGGAAAGGCAGGTTAGGGATTAGGGGGCAGGAAGAAATCCAGGCAGCTCTTAGGATCCTTGGGTTCTGCACTGGTGGATTCTACTAGCCACAGAGGGCTGTGATGCTCAGGGAAAGACATCTGCATATAGTCTGAACATTCACAGGCTTTTTAAAATCTCTTGTCACTATTTCCCAGAAAAAAGTAACAACAATTTACATAATGGATTGTTGTTATACATAATTAGAAATGACTTAAAGTCCACAGCAGGATGAGTATAGGTTCTATGCAAACACTACCCAACACCCATAAAGGTAGGGCACCTGTGGGAGTTTTGTGGGTGTTTATTTGTTGTTTTTATGTGTTTTATGTGTTTTGTGTGTGTGTGTGTGTGTTGTTAATCAGAGATCCTGACCTTCACTTGAGGGTATTTGAAAATTATCTTCAGGGAGGATGAGAAGTGCATACACAACGGCTTGAAGCGGTGGGGAGTGGGTCTGACTTGTCCATGAGCTACCGCCTGGACACGTGGAGGGGCTGGCATGAGACAGGCAAGTTGGGACAGAAAGTGGAATCTGGCAGTGAGGTACCAACTCAGAGACTTCAGGAGTCAGGATGTGAAGCAGAGGCAATACAAAAACAAGGGTCCCTTCTGCTAGGCACTCTGCTCCAGACAAGCAGGAGGCTTCTAAGTGGGAGGGGGCAGCAGACTAACAAAATACTCCCAAGAGGGGCTTTGGAAGGAGAGAAGCTGCTTGCGTCTCTTCTTGACCAGGTAGCAATCCTTAATGATGCTCAGGGGTTGCCGTGAGAGGCCTTTCCCATCTTGTCCCTTCCTGGGCTTTCATAGTTCCAGAGAGCATCGCAGATCCCACAGCTGTCTTCAGATACTGCAGACCTCTCCACTGCCCTTCTCATGGGCGATTAAGCAGGTATTCATTTAAAATCTGCTTCCAGGATTGACGGTATAGCACATCGACACAGTACTTGCCTAGAACGTGGGGTCCAATGCACAGCAACACACACACACACACACACACACACACACACACACACACACACACACTCCAGTACCCTCAAGCATAGACACAAAGCTTTAAGACCTGCTCCCACTGAGAGCAAATAAGCAGTTTAGGGGCCAGGCCATTCAGCACGGTACATGGTTAAGGCTCAATAAGTATATGTTGAAGTGAGCAGATAAACAGTGAATTCAACCACCACTTAATGAGTGGGTAAAGCTGGCCTGCATCCAGGATGCAAGATCAACAAGTTAGGATGAGTCAGTAAAAGAGAGAAAGTGGGAGAGGCCAGCCCTACCGGCTCCATCAGGTAACCTAGCAATCGGCCCACCCTACTGCCAGAGCCTCGTGAACTTAGGGAGCAAAATCATCTTCTGTAGTTAGTTTTGAATGCTCAAAAATGAAAAACAGTGAGATCTCATAACACATAAAAGTTACCTGCCATTCGTATTCCAGTGTCCGAACAGAAAGCCCCTCTTTCCCCTCTTGCCATATGTAACGCCTTATTAGAACATAGCTGTGCTCACTGACATACATACTCTCTCCATGACTATTCATGCTACAGCGATAACGTTGAGCTATGACAGAGACCCGGACCTTTCAGATCTAACCTAATTAGCATCCGGTCTGTTAAAGACTCCGATTGCCAACTCAAGGATCACCCTGTATGCCACAACTCCAAGAAAGCTCTGACCTATTGGTATATAAAAAGTCAGAATCCTGGAAGGAAGCTGTCAGATACCCTCGGTGGATATAAAATGTGGCCATTCATAAGTAGAATAGTAATTAAATTAACGGCAGCACATTCCTAATGCACAGTGATTAAAAGAATGAGTTAGACAGAAATACTCAAAGCGTAGAACAATGTCTGCAATAAATTGTTCTCACTATTTAAAGGATAGAGTGAATTACATTTGTAATTTATATTTAAAATGCCGGTATGTCTATGCTTAGAAGATAGAGAACATAAATGTCTCAAAGGATATAAGTGATAAGTAGTGATTGGGGCTTTTTCAATATATATTTTCAAATTATTTTTTTTAAAAAAATGTATGTGCATTGGGTTGGGTTTCAGACCCCAGAACAAACAGCTGAGGTGCATATTTAACATACCAAAACAGAACTGGCCTCCAGGTTCTCCCAGCATCCCTCGGTCCTTACCTGTCATATCCTGGCCTCAACCCTGAACTTTCTAGTCCAGGGGCTGGGCTGCCCTTCTCCCTGAGGCTCTTTGCTGTATAATCCAGATATTTTGGTCTCTCCTCTGCTCTTTCTTCTCTTCCTCTCTCTGCATGTGTTCTTTCTCTCCTCTCTTTCTCTTCTCCCTCTCCACTGTGACTTCCCTGACTTCATTCCTTGGGACCAGTGAACTTGACAGCTCCAGAGTGGTTTCCCAATAAGCCTGCCTTTATATAATCTCTAATGTAGCTTGAATTGGCTTGTTTCACCCTGGAGAAATAACTTATGCCATTGGTGTCTTGCCTGCACATTTGTCTGTGTGAGGGTGTTACATTCCCTGGAACTGGAGTCACAGACAGCTGTGAGCTGCCTAGTGGATGCTGGGAATTGAACCCTGGTCCTCTGAAAGAACAGCCATTGTTCTTAACTGCAGAGCCATCTTTTCAGCCCTTAATGACTGGGGATTTTTATTGTTGATTTGAATCTCACTTTTATTCACTGGCTTTTAAACCCTAAGAATGTACTACTCTTTAGCAGAGAGAAAGACAGAGACAGAGAGACACATAGGGAGAGACAGAGAGAGGCAGAGAGCACCTAGAAAGGCCCTTTCTCTATTTTCCTTCGCAACAGACTGGCTAATTTGAAATAAGAACAAATCCACCCAAATTCTTGTTCTTGAGCTCATTCAGTCCAAGCTCTGCACCGCACAGATGGAGATCTGTGTTCAGACACCCACTCCCCTGGAAATGACACTGAAGTAGTTGCTACCCAAGTGGGGGTGTGCATTCAAAATTCAAACAGCCACAGCCCACCCTGAAACATCTAGGCTCCCTGAGCACGGTGGAGCTGTTCAAGTGTCTGTTTTGAGGAAGTGTGAGATTAGAACAGCTAAAAACAGCTCTACTTCCTTTTTCCTAGAAACCTTGGTCACCTCTCTTCAAGGAGGACACCCTGCTGAGCAAGCAGGTTAGGGTGCTTGTGGTATGGATGGGTCAGCCAACCAAAGTAGCAGCTGTCGGCTTCTCGGTGTCTTGGCTTCTGCCCGTCTTCTCACTGGCAGTCCAGGCTCAAAATCAGAAACCACATCAACAGCATCCACACCCCAGGTGGCAAGCTAGAGGTATGAAGTCATATGGACGCAGAAGACAGAGGTGAAGCCAAGACTGGAGAATAGGCAGAAGTTCACCTCCTGCTTGAGCACACGTGTTTAGGATGTCCACCCAATCCAATTTCCCTGCATTGCATCTCCTGATTGTCTTGAGGTATAGTCCTTAGGGGCATAGGAAGGTCAGAACGTTTCAGCTGCCTTATTCTTCTACCTTCAACCTGAAAAGTGTCCCACCTAACTTGTAATAAGACCAGCCATATTGCACAACATTTAAAAATCATCTCCACATTGTAGTCATTTGGGAAATCCAGGGAAATTTTTAACTATTTGGAGGTATGGCGTTCCAGTTCTATTCAACTCAGAGATATGTGGGGAGTGGTTTGATGGGTGGATGTAGGCTTCTAACCTTAGCACTTGGAAGGCTTCCTGTCACAGGAGAACTACCATGCATTCAAGACCAGTCTGGGCTATATGGTGAATTACAGATCAACCTGGTTTACCAAATGAGACCCTGTTTCAAAAGAATGAGGAGAGAAGAGAGGAAGAAAGGAAAAAGAAAGGAAAGGGTATGGAGAAGTTGAGGGGTGGGGTGGAGGCAGGGACTCAGTGTGCTCCAGTTCCTTTGTGCTAAGGGAGAGGATGAATGATCCCACCATTATCAAATGGACAATCCATAAAGCAGCAGCAGTGAGATACTTCAGTTGAGAAAAAGGTGTTATAGTGAAATTAAGGAGAGTATTTGCGGCCTCTGTTCTGGATCCTCAGTACCATTAGAACATTCAGAGTTCCTAGTCAGTGTGCAATACCTTGACCTGTACAACTAGCCTCTGAGGTCAACAGTCCTAGATCCTAAGGTCGAGTTCAAAGGATGGTGGGTGTGAGGTGTCAGGGATTCTGGGAATCTTGGACAGCTGTTCTTTGGAACTACTTCCAGAATATAGACCCAAGCCCTAACATCCAGCACCAGGGACAAGTGGGACTCTGCTGTAGCTCTGGGCATATGTTAAACAATTCTAGAGTCAAAGGGTTAAGATGCCAGGTTACCTTTCCTTGGGTCAAATTTAGCAAGAACCCCCCCCCCAACCAGAGGTGGAAAGGAAGGAAGAAAAGCACCCCTAGGGAGAGGCAGACATCTGTGGCTTAGAAAAGGCTGCGCCTGAGTAGGACTCACCATTGGTAGTCGTGTTGACATAGTAACGGCGGCCCTGAGGAGACAAGTAGCTGTGCCAGCCGGGTGGAAGGATGACCGTCTGGCTCTCCTCTCCTGGCGGAGGGGGGACCATCCCAGGCTTCTGTTGAAGAAAAAGGCAGGGGTCAGACACATTTGCCATTTTCACAGCTGTTTGGAGCCACAAAATCACTTCGAAATCGCTCAAATGGGATAGGATGGCCTGCAGGCCTCTTTGGGGACATGGCTCCCCTAGATCAGACAAAAGAACTAACTGCTCTTCTTCCCTACCAGAACCTGCAAGAATTCATCACAGGGTGGGGGTGCGCCTGTCAGGGGGCCTGCCACTCCACATGCCCCATTGTGGACGGCAGTCTACACCCGCTGAGGACCGTGAAGTCTACACTCCACAGGACCACTGAATACAGCAACAGACAGCCCCAAGCCTGCTGTGCAAACCTAGCAGAAGTAATTAACGCAAGTTGTGGCAGAGCAAAGTGTAAAACATTCTATAATAATGTTGAGAGTCTTCGAGGAGAGCTGGCTTGGGTTTCTCTCTTCAATGGCCGTGTCACCGTGGCAAAGGGAACCAGATTTTTTTATGACAAACTAGACACTATAGGCTTGGTTCTTGTTAGCCAGGCATAATAATATTCATCTTAAAAGACAGAAGAATATGTTAGCAGGAGCATTAGGTGTGAAGCAAGTACACGTTGTAACAGCATCTGTGAGTCCTAAGGGTAGGATTATGAGCAATTTTTATTATCTTTTTTTTTACTTATATTTTCCATGTAAATCTCCAATAAACACAGAAATCAAGGCTCTCAGCTAAAGAACATTTAAAAATAAAGACAGAGGATCCAAATTAGCCCACACAATTGCTGTGCCTTATGGAGAAGGTAAATTGACAGAAATCAGAATTCCAGCCACAAAAGTCCAAGAGTTTCTTAGCAAAACCTCTTCAGAAATACAGGGGCCAGCCACCAGGTCCTCAGTGTCCTCAGTGTCCCCTGCTGCACACAGGAGCAGCTCCTTCCTGTTACCAATGACCAATATGTAGGAAAGTAGGATCGTGGTTGAAACTGGAGCAATGAAGTGTGCTCTCTGATGCCCCTCTCCTGCCTGCTCCTCCAGGGCTTTGTCTCAGCATCCTGTGCTGACCTCTGTACCAGAGGAGGAAAGTGCAAATCCCCTGTGCTGCTGGGAGCAAACATGGTGCCTCAGCCCTCTGTGTAGCCATGGTGTCTGCCATGAATTCTCACAACTGTTCCTCTGCGCTCAGAGGTGTGTCTCCTGCACAGGCGCCTGCTGAGCCCACAGTTTCTCTTTGATTACGTGTGAAAGACCATGCTCTAGACAGGTGACAGTGAGATACACAGAAGCCAGGCTGAAAGTGGTGTGGAACCCTCCTCGATGACGTAGACCATACATACACTAAGCACAGATAAACCCGAGAACAAGTGACATTGGTCCTGCACACCTCTCTAGCGTCTCCTGGCCTGGGAGCCGGCCAGAATACAGGTAATACAAATAGTGTAACGATGAGCACAGAGGGAGTGAAAAGCCGGGTAGGATGGGGCAGGCCTGTGATTGGATCATGAGTCTGAGGCAAGCCTACATAACAAGCCTCTATCCCAAATAACAAGAGTTAATGAATGAGAAGAGAAAGAAAAGAAGAAAGCAAGGGAGGAAGGCATGAAGGAGAGAAGGAGAAAGGGGAAGGGTGGTGGTGGTGGGGAGATCTTGAATACACAGGGCTCTGGGAATAAAGTGAAGGCAGTGGGTGCTGAAGAGAAACGTTTGGGCTAGGGAGTCTTCTAGACCCAGAGGGATGAGATGTCTGGTCGTCGTTCCTTGAGCCTAACATCTAGGAGTAGCATAGAAGGGTCCATGGTGAGGCCTGGGAAGCTATGGAAGGTGGTTGAGCAAGACTAACAGCTCCCAGGAAGACACTGCACAGAGAGGATCCAGGGACACAGTGTAAACAGCCTCAGGCTCAAAGCATCCCTGGTGCCAACCCTACCTCAGCCAAGCAGCCACCGATTGGCCTCAGGCAAGTGACTCAGTCAGGCTATTTTCACATCTATGAAGCAAAAGATGCTAAAGTTGGCCCAGGGGTGGACCCCTCTGGGGAGATCTATTGTAACACACTCAGAGCCCAAACGAGGGTACACCTCCAGGGTTGCTCAAGAGATTGTGGGGGGGTCTCACCAGAAGGGGTACACAGATGCTAGCCTCTCTCCCAGGCTCTATTCTCTGAGAGTTGACATCCAGGCAGACATACTGCCCTCCCCTCCAACTGCCCCCTCAGCATGTCTGAAACATCACCCCCAACGGTTCTTCTCTGAGCTTTCTGCTGCCAACACTGCCTGAGGAATGCTTGACAGCAAGGCCAGTACCATCTGGAGCTGACTAATGTTGTGAAGGCTGCTCAGGGAAGAGTCCTGTGGGCTAAGAGTGAGTAAACTGAGCCTCCTGAAACATGGGAGGCCCGGCTTTGAAGGAACTGTAAGAAGCCTGGCCCTCCTCAGATTCTCTCTATACTTTTCTCTCTGGAATGACTCTGATTCATAGGAAGCCTCGGTTTATAATCAAGGGCATGGGTGACCACCAAGGTACACTGCCTTGAGGTCTCTCCTCTCTAGGGAGTGCAGGGATCTTTGGGGAAGCGTTGAGGCTCAGGGCTGGGCCAGGAAGGTCATAGAAAGGGTGGGAGAGCACCCACTGGCTGGGCCTAGATTAAAAAGAGGCTGATGTGCTGTGGTAATGCTGGTTTCCACACTTGTGAAACACAGCTGCCAACTGGCTGGCTCTCCCTGCTGGCCATCAGACTACCTTGCCCTCATCTCCCGAGCCCGCTGCTGCCCTCTTGTCCTCTTCTTTCCTGGGAAGAAGTCATTCTTGCTAGCTGACCCCCACAAATCAGGAGCCAGAAGATGCTGGAAGCAGCTGAGGAGTCCTTTCCCCTCAGGGATGAAAACAAGCACTTGAACAAGGTGCAGATAAGCATTTAGGACAGAAGCATTCACAAAGGCCAAACAGTGGAGACAAGGCAAAGACCATCGTTAATGATGTGGATAAAACTCGGGACAGCTATAGGATGGAATATTATTCAGAAATGAAAAGGAATAGGGTCCCGGCTCTCACTACACCATGGCTGGGCCCAAAAGTCACCATGCTGAGTGAGATCACAAAGGTCACATGTGGTCTCTTTCCATTATGTGACATTATATCACATGTCCAGAGCAGGCAATGCAGCAGAATACACTAGTGGCTACAGAGGGATATGGCCTATAAGATGGATACAGGGCATGTTTGTCTGTGTGTGTGTGTGTGTGTGAGTGTGTGAAAATGGTCTAAAATAGGGAGATGTCATGGTTACACAATATAATGAGTCATAAATGCTATGCATGGTCAACTATATATATATATATATAACTATAACTAAACTATATATATATATATATATATATATATATAAAATCACAATAAACTGTCTTTGAAGAATATACAACAGGGCTAGAAAGATGGCTCAGAAGTTAATAGCACTTGCTGCTCTTACAGAGGATTCAGGTTCGATTCCCAGAATCCACACAATGGCTCACAAAACAAGCAAACATAGGTCTATAACTCCAGTCCCAGGGGATCTGATGTCTGCTTCTGGGCTCTATAAGAATTGCATACATGTGATGCACAGACATACATGTGATGCTCAGACATACACTTGATGCTCAGACATACACGCAGGTAAACACACTCATGTGCATAAAATAAAAACAAAACTTTTAAAAATATGCAAAGGTACAATTTTATAACCTCATCACCTGAAAGCCCTCATTTAAGAGCCCCAGAGTATCAGTGGTCCTCACTCTTATGGCCTCAGAGGGGCAGGAACAGTAGTAGCCTTCTGGGAGATCTGCCCACAGCCACAGAAAGGGTAGAGCAATTAAGGAATCCCTTGAATTTCTTCCCTAATTAGCTCCCTCCCTGGTTACATCCGTCCCTTTTGTGCTGGCTGGTTTTTATGTCAACTTGACACAAGCTAGGGTTATTTGGAAAGGGGAACCTCAATTGAGAAAACGCCCCCATTAGATTGGCCTGCAGGAAAAACCTGTGGTGCATTTTCTTGATTTATAATTGATGTGGGAGGGCCCAACTTACTGTGGGTTGTGCCGCCCCTGGGCTGGTGATCCTGGGTTCTATAAGCAAGTAGACTGAACACGCCATGAGTAGAAAATCAGTAAGCATGCTCTCTACTTCAATTCCTACTTCCAGGTTCCTGCCCTGTCTTCCTTGATGACAGGAGCGTGACCTGAGAGTTGTATACTGAAATACGCACCCCCACCCCTCAGCTAATTTTGGTCCTGGTGTTTCATCACAGCAATAGAAACCCGACTAGGACACCTTCCTTCCCCTGGCCCTTGTGTCTCCTCTCCTCAGCTTGCTTGCCTCTTTCCCATGGGAAGAGTAAGGAAGAGTGACAGGAAGTGCCACAGTAGGGCCACAACTCCTAGAACAGACAAGATCAGAGGGAGCGGAATGGGGTGTGTGGTGGTGAAGCTTCCTGCTAGGGGAGGCGTTCTGAGTGCAGTGCATGGGATGTCTCAGGTGAGATTAGAAAACCCTGCCTCTGCCTCTGGAAGGAGCCATCCCTGGGCCAGAGTGCAAGGCTGTGTTTCAGTCCTTCCCACACTCCTTTCAAGAAACAACATGCTTAACTATAGGCTCATACTCTGAGGGTATGAGGGAATGCTTCAGCCTTTTGTCTCTCCTCCAAATAGGTGTAAAGGTCCTCTATGGTGTCACACAAGACAGCATGCTATTTTAAAAATTCTGTATATTCATACACTGTATGAATAGGACGTGGCACACTTGTTTATACATTGAGCCTTTGATGGACGCTTGCATTGTTTCCACTTTGGAGTCTTTGTAAATAATAGTGCTATAAACTCTTGGACCTTACCCTACTTTATATGTAATAATGAGAAGTTTGTAGACCACTTAAAATCCCACTCTAAGCTAGATGCCTCCTAGCTGTAATCCTGGCACTCAGGAAGCTGATGCAGGAGGATCACCTGTTTAAGGTTAGTTTGAGAAACACAGTGAGAACCTGCCTTCCAAAGCCAAAGGCTGGGAGTGTAGGGTGCTGTCTTACCAGGAGCATGGACCTGTGTCTAATCTCTATCATAGCAAAGAAACAAGCAGAAACCAAACAAGCCCTAGTCTAGCAGGGTTCCCACAGAGATCTGAGTGTAGGTCTGATTTCTGTGCATCTATAAGGACTCCTACCCTAAATGTCTTTAGTACATATCTTTATAAGATGTCTGTATTAATGATGTTTTTATTCCTATTTTTAAGTAAGGTCTATCACAGTCAGGGGTTTAATGATGTTCATAATATTGTACAGATAATTAAATGGTTAAACCAAAATGACTTTAAAATATTGCTTTGGGGCTGAGAGTATTGCTCATTGGCAGAGCACAGACTTAGTGCACCCTGGGTTCAGTCCAAGAACATGAAAACATCACTCAGTCAGTCAATCAAACCAACCAACTAAAATTAGCTTGCTTCTAGAAAATTCTGTCCAGTTACTTGATGCCAAGTTACCTTCAGCCCATCTCCTGCCAACACTCAGCTCCATGTCAGCACTTGTCCACCTGAGATACGACTCCCACAAGGGGAATGACAACTCAGGCCTGAACCTCTTGCTTGTCTCACAGTCTCCAAAGGAGCATATGCCTTCCCAGGAGATGCGCAAAAATATCACCACCCTCACCCAGACGTCACGTTCATTCCCCGGCTGCTGGCTGACTTCCCCTGTCTCCTTATTTTAAACACAACATAAAGCATTCCTCTTAATGGCGGTACTGACTCCTTTTGGAAAACAGCAAGCAAGCAAGTAAGGGGCATCACCCAAGGTTAAAAAAAGAAATGCTCTGTTAGGACTTGATGGTACACACCAGTAATCCCAGCATTCAGGAGGCTGAGACAGGAGGATGGTCAACTCAGCATCAGCCTGGGCTACCTTGTGAGTCTGAGGCCAGGCAAGGCTACATAATAAGTCCCTGTCTCAAGTAAACAAAAGCCCAAAGAAAACATATAAAAATCAATCACCAAACACAGAAAAAAAAAAAGCAAAGCAAAGCAAAACCCAGAAAAAACACACACTACCCTAAACAAAAACCAAATGTAGCCGGCAGCTCAGCACATGCTAAACCTCTGCTGGTTGCCACCAAGCCGATCAAGGCAGTTTGCATCCTGAGTCCTTGGTTCACTACGCTCCAGAGCTACTCCCATACAGCATTCGTGGGAGCAACTGAGAGAAACCATCACCTCTGAAATAGACACCAGGAGGGAATCTAAAACTTCAATAAATACGACTTGTAAAAGAGGCCGTGTTGAGTGGTACAGCTACTTATGAAAGAGACGGATCTTATTCCCTAACCTCATGCCCTCCTCAGACTATTTAAAGAAAGACTCGAGGTTGTATCTACAGCCTCCAGTAAGTTCCGACCCCTCTACTAAGCTCCCCAGAGCCTCCTCCACTCTTCACATTCAAGTTCATCCTGGGACACCATCTCCACCTGCGGGATGCTTCTAGGAGCACCTGCCTCTTACCTTCTGAAGCAGTGAGTGAGCGAATGCTACCTGCAGGTGTTTACGGGTGGCCTCCAGACACTTGGTTTAGCAGCGGATCAGTGAGTTTTAAGGTCCCCAGTTCCTTGTCTTCTCACACCCCAAACCCAGCAGCAATGGGAGCTCTAAAGAAAGGCATATCCACAGGGCTCTGCACCCCCTCTCCCCCCACCCCCCAGATCTATATATAACACCTCTGAAGTTGTCAGCCTAACGAGCCACTTTCTGGCAGACCCGTTGCCATGACAATGACTGCTAATGAGCCCAGCGCTGTGATTGGCACTGCTTGAAGGCTCCTCCACAAACGACTTGCCAGCACATTCTTCCTTCCCAACCATGTAGCCAGCTGGACATCCAGAAGTAGCCAGGACATGGCTGGAAGCCGCTTGACGGATTTAGGCACTAGCAATTAGTTTATTGCTAGCACACCCCGAGTAATCCTAAACATGATGTCAGGAGCGGCCTCTACAGCCATTTCCATAACCAGCAAGGGTCATGGGAGCAAAGAGACACTAGGAAGACCAAGTCTCATCTGGGACAGGTGTGATGGTCACACCTGGGTATAATCTCAGTACCTAGAACACTGAGGCACTAGTCATGAGTTCAAGGCCAGCCTGGGCTACATATAGAGACCCTTTCTCAAACAAACAAAAATAGACTAACTGGGCTATTCTTTCTCCTGGACACCTGTTCATGGTAGGAGGACGCCCACACAATGCTAGCTACCCATGGTGGCCCTGCCTTCCACGGCGATGTTGCCAGCTTCAAACTTTTGGTCTATAAGAATTCTGGACATCTTCTCTTTATCGCTGAATGTTCCTTCAGCTCTATCTAATCAGAAATTGCAAGTCATGGGAGAGGGCTGTGGAGGAAGCAGGGTACATCTGAGGGTGGCACAGTGCCTCTGAGAGTGGCTATTTTCATTGCATTAGACTGGACTCTGGTGGGGTTGACTTCGTGTTCTTCTGAAAGCTGATAATTCAGAGGCTTGGCCAGAAGAAGGAGTCCAGGTAGCTAACATCCCCATAAACAAGGAAACAAAACTACAGATGAGAGTCAGGAAGGCAGTGACACACTCCTCTTCTTCAGTTTAGTGTCAGCCCACCGCTTGGAACATTGAATGAGTGAATGAATGAATGAATGAATGAATGAATGCTGGAAACTGAGCTTCAAACAGAAATGAGGTGACCATTTCATCAAGGCTGAGGCAGAAGAATTGCACATTCAGGGCTGCCCTCAGCTACGTAGCAGGACCCTGCCCTCATCAAACAGATGAAATAACAATTACAAAACAAAAGCAGAATGGATTTTAGTTGGGCGTCATAGGGCAAACCTGTAATCCCAGTGCTCTGGGATGGGGAGGCAGGAAGATGCCTGAGTTCAAGGCCAGCCTAGGCTATACAGTGGGACCTCTTTTTTTTTTTTAAAGGAAAACAAAAGAGACCTCTAGCATATCATGGGTTAGAGTTTACACAAAGCCAGGATTTCTTCTTCGAGAAAAAGTGACCAAAACATGGTCATCAACAAAGACTCTCAGCATCACTTCTGTCTCTTCCATAGCAAAGGGAAAGAAACTGTCTCTCACTGTCCACAGGGACCCAATTCCAGAACCCCACAGACATCTAAATTCCCAGATGCTTGATCTCCTTGTTTAACTTTACAGAGCATTTACACCATAGCCTACGTGTATCCCCTCGCATACGTTGAAGGATATCTACACCAGGCATGGTAGCTTATGCCTGTAACTCCAGTACTTAGGAACCTGAGGCAGGAGTAGTCTCATGAATCTGAGGCCTGGCCTACAAAAGAGGCTCCAGGATATCCAGAACGACAGAGCAAGACACTGTCTCAAACAAAAACACCCGCAAAAAGTCTCCACGAGTATTTCCTAAGAATATGCCACTGAAGAAACAATGAAAACAGTGTAAATGTGGTAGAGTTATGCAAGCTGCTTAGGAAAGGTGATGATGAAGTCCATTGTGTTCAGTGGAAGCACAATTTCCCTCCTAAATATTCCCAATGAGCAGGGGCTGGAACCTGTGGGCACAGGGGGCTTGGAAGATGCTCTCCAATGTCTGGGAGTTTAGGAGAAATTAATATGAAGAAAGAGGAAGTCATAATCAAAGGGACCTAGGTCGATCACTGAAAACAACTGATGGGAGATGGCCCAGTGGGTGAAGTGCTTGCTGTGTGGGCACCTGAGTTCAGATCCCTACAACTCCCATAAAAGGCAAGCATAGCTGTGGCAGATCTGTTAATTTCAGCACTTGGAGGGGCCAGGAAGATCCCAGGAGCTGGCTAGGCAGACAGCCTGGCCTGTGTGTGAGCTAATCAGACCCTAAAGACAAGGCAGAGAAGCACTGAAATAGGAACGCCTGGATACCAGCCTTCACATGTGCTCCTACAGGTGAGTCCACCTGCATACACGTGCACTTATGCACAGCTCAGTACACCTGTACACATGTGCACTTATGTATAAGAATGACCTGAAAGGGCCAGGGAGGTGGTTCAGTTGCTAAATGTGTTAGACACACAAGTTTGACAACCCAAGTTTATTCCCAGGAACCCATATAAAAAGTTGGATATGGTGGCATGCATCTATAGTCTACAGAAAGGGGGGAGGCGTGGACAGAAGAATTGCCCAAAAGCTCATGAGCCAGTGTGTTGGTCAACTCTACAGCAAGCAATTTGACACAAATTAGAGGACTCTGAGAAGGACTCTCAACTAAGAAAATGGTCCATGAAACTGGACTCTAGGCAAGTCTGTTGGGCATTTTCTTGACTAATGATCACTGTGGGTGGTGCCACCTCTGGGCTGGTGATCCTGGGTTGTCTGAGCACGCAGGCTGAGCAAGCCATAGGGAGCAGTTCAGTAAGCAGCACCCCCTCACAACCTCTGTGTCAGTTCCTGCTGCCAGGTTCCTGCCTTGGGATCCTGCCCTGATTTCTACTGATGGGCCATGAATCAGAAATGTGAGATGAAACAGACCCTTTCTTCCTCAAGCTCCTTCTGGTTATGGCGTTTTTATCACAGCAATAGAAACTCTAAGCAAGAAAACCAGCAAGTGTGAAGTATGCAGGTCTGTGGCTATAACAAAATAAACCTCAACAAGGTGGAAGTCAAGAAATGACTTGGAAAACATGTCCTCTGTTCTCCCTACTCATACCCATACATATGAACTGCACTGCACTGCACTGCACTGCACTGCACTGCACTGCACTGCACTGCACTGCACACACACACACACACACACACACACACACATGCACACAGGCATGTGTGCAATTAAGTATACGCATAATTAAAAATTTGGGTACAGAATGAAGTTTGCAAGTTGCTGTTTATACAGAGGATGAAAAACGTGTGACAATCTCTCCATCTAATACCAGAAAATATCAGTATCAAGAGGCAAGAGATTCAGAGGTAGGGTCCTGCTCTTCTCTTCTCTCTGCTCTGGTTTGTCCCCTATTCTGTTACCACAGTCCTCTAGTGAAACAACACTGGGAGGGTGGGATATTTAAGAGGTGGCACATGTATTCATTCTCTCTCTCTCTCTCTCTCTCTCTCTCTCTCTCTCTCTCTCTCTCTCTCTCTCTCTCTCTCCCTCCTCCCCTCCCTTTCCCTTTTCCTCTCCTTCTCTCTCTCACTCACACATACAGTTTTACACATGGACATTAATACACACAATCTCACACACACACATTCATAAACCCACTCACACATTCATACACACACTCACACCACACACACATTCACACTCTCTCACACATTCACACACACAGTCATACATTCATACATACTCACCCACCACTCTCTCACACACTCATCATACATACATATATATACACATGCAAACACACACACTTATCCGCCACATAACCTCTTTCATATTATGACTTAGCATAAGGCCTTATCAGAAGCTGATGAGAGTGTTGTGTTTCCAGACTTCCAAACCTTGTTCTGTGTTCTTTATACACAACCCAGTTAGAACAACACAAAACTAACTAAACAGGTTGCCTAGGAAAAATTCTTCTTCTGAGGCATGGTGCTACTACACACCTGTAATCCTAGTTCTTAGGTGGCTGAGGCAGGAGATTAGAAATTCAAGGCTAGCTAATCTGCTGGTTTAGCTACACAGTGTGTTCCTCCTGCCTTAGATAAACAATCCTCTGTGTCTCCTGTTTCCTCCCACAAAGCCATCAGACACTGCTCAATTGGATCCTTTTTCATCCCTTGGTATCAGGTGTCTGGTTGTCTCTTCCCTGAAGACTGAAGCCTCCCAACTGCAGTGTGGACAGTCAGTCTCTACAGGGGATTCTCAGCCCAGGAATCCAACTGAAGTTGGGCAAGCTGGGGCTAAGGGAGAATCCAGCAGGAAATTAGGGATCTCCGAACACCTCAGTTGCTGCTCATATTTGCCTCCTGATTGTGTTGCCACAGCCAAAATCTCAGAAGGCTGTCTCCAAGACTGGGACTGGGTGAGCCTGCATCTTGTAGCTGGTCCCTGTGTCGAAAGGTCACATTTGCAAGGTTCACTTCCAGCTGTTACTAAGAAAGCACAAAGACCATCAGTCATTAGGGCCATTGAACCTTCAGATGCACTATGCAAGGGCCAGTTCAAATGAGTTCTAGAACAGTTAAATTAGCAATACAAGCCAAGAATGCCAGACTACTCCTCTTGTCTGAGATGGTTAGTCTTTTCTGCTGCTGGCATCTGCCCAGTGTCACCACAAGGATAACAATAGATGATAGAAACCATTTCTTTTACTTCTTCTAGCAGAATCTCAGCGATGACCAAGTAGCACAGCTTTGCTATTGATATAAGAGTCACTTCTGCCTCTACCAGAGGTTGGAGCAGATACCCGAAGGCATAAGACCTGAGGGGAGAAAGCATTCAACACATACTCCTGAAAACAGAACTCCTCTAGCAGCAGGATAGAACTCTTTCTTCATCTTGAAGCCTTTGCTGGGGGGACCCTGAGGAAACTTGTCTACTTGGTCTCAGTGCTGGTGTTTATGTAGACCTGACGTTTCAAAACCATTTAAACAGGCAAGGCAGTCTGCTCCTGGAAGTTGGTCCAGCTTCTGCATTTCAGCTGAGGAAGCCTGTGTGGTGTGATGCACCATTTTGTATTGTCTGCATGTAATTGTATTCTATGAATGTAATTGTATGCACCATTATGTAACAAAATAGCTTGAGGCGAGGTATTTAAAGAAGAAAGGTAGTTTATTTGACCCACAGTTTCTGTATCTATGCAGAAGGGACTGAACATACGGGGCATCTCAGCTTCAGAGCACTGGTCTTTAGTGAGAATTAATTTGCGAGAACAAACCTGCTCAGGGAGACAAGCATTAATACCTTCCAGGGACCATGTTCCCATACCATAACAACGTTCTGCCTCGTAGGGATTTGTCCCTCAGCATGTCCACACACATTATCAGATGAGTCTAATTGCATCTTAAACCTCAGCGCCAACTATTAGCAGATTTCCCCAGTTCCTAGCCTGTGCAGATGAACACACTCTCTTCTATCTTATACCCAGCCTCATCAATAGGCTGGGTCATTCTCATTGTCTACCTCCAAAGGCAGACGACCAAAGCATTAGCAGAAACCACAGTGGCCCAGGCATAAAGAATCAGTGTTGCAAAATGAGTTCAAAGTGTGCACCTCCTCTGGCCTTGGCTTCTTTATCTATAAAATGAGATCGTCATAGTCCCCTAAGATGATTTTAGAACCCAGGAGACATCTTTCATAATAGAGCCCAAAGCCACCACTGGAGACCTTCAAAAACATTTAAATCTTCAGTTCAGCTTGTAAAAGCAGCAACCACATAGACAAAAGCAACAGAGGCCTCCTGCCCAGGAACATGGATGTTTATAAACATTGTTTTCATTATTGTTACCTTTAATTCATTGTGGTCTCTCATGAGGAAAAGGTTTCAGATGTTAAAGTACGACCTAGATTTTTTTTCCTGTCTCCAGCTCTATAGGGTAACTTTGAAGGACACTTTAGGGATGGTTTCCTTGGTAGAGTAAAATCCACCGTTATGATTTCTGGCCAAAGAGAGCCCTGCCACCACTTAGTGTTAGGGGAGGAACAGCTAGGCACTATGCAAGACCCACCCTGCACTTCCAGCCCTTCTTTATCACTAAATTTACAGTGCTCCAAAACAGACTTTTACTACCTCTGGCCTTTTCTCAAGTTGTTATGCCTCTTAAGAAAATCCCATAATTCAATTTACTAAGCATTCCCTTCCATTCAGAAATGGATATAAGGAGGCCAGAAGTATGTGCAAAAGCTGAAAACTGGATTTCAAAGTAGAAAATAAGGAGGTCTAGAGCCCGGGAAGAGTACAGGGAAGAGAAAGGTGGCAAGAAATGAGAAGAAAGTTCTAGGGTGCAGCTGGGTAGAAGGGTGCCTTTTCATGGACCAGAGCACAGGGGAACAGCTATGGTTGACAGCAATTAATTGAATATTTCAAAACAGCTGACAGAGAGGCTTTTTAACATTGCCCACACAAAGGAGTGATATTCAGCTGAGTTGATGGATAGGCCAATCACTCCGATATGATCGTTAACATTATGCCCCATAAATATGGACAATTATGTGTCAATTATAGCAATGGCTCAGCAGGCAGAGGAGGACACCGATCAAGCCTGACAAGTTGAGTTCCATCCCTGGGATCCTCATAGTGGAAAATCACAATGGACTCTTGCAAGTTGTCTTCTGTCTCCCACCCATGCCATGACGTCTATGTGTGTGTGTGTGTGTGTGTGTGTGTGTGTGCGCGCGCGCGCGCGCGCGCGCAAGACACCCCCCCCCACACACACACAGATACTGTATATAAAATTTTTAAAAATTGAGGCCGAGCAGCGGTGGCACACACCTTTAATTCCAGCACTTGGGAGGCAGAGGCATGTGGATTTCTGAGTTTGAGGCCAGCCTGGTCCACAGAGTGAGTTCCAGGACAGACGGGGCTACTCAGAGAAACCCTGTCTCGAAAAAAAACCAACCAACCAATCAATCAATAAAACGTAATTTTTCAAAAGTTGATGCATTAAATAGGAGGCTAGAGAGATGTCTTGATGGTTAGCAGCACACACTGCTCTCGCAGAGCACCCAAATTCAGTTCCCAAGATTTACTTTGGGCAGCTCACAACCCCCTGTAACTCTAGCTCCTGGAGATCCAAAATCCTCTTCTGGCCTTTGAAGGCACTTAAACTCCTGTGTAAGTAACCACTCCCTTCACATATACACATTAAAAAAATAATAATAAAATCCTTTTTAAAAGCATTAACAATAACCACAATCCAAGATGTTGAGAATTAGGGAAGACAGTTGAAGGCTGTTCTTTTCCACTGGCCACAGGCTCAACATGTCATGCAAAGCAGCTGCCCACTGGGAAGGAACTTCAAGGGCAAGGGACTGCCCTGTCCCTGCAGATGCTCTGGGGACAAAAGGGGACTTCTTCAGGGAGCCGGTGTCATTTTAGCAACAGGCCAACTGTGCCTCATTAGGGAATAGAGGTGGGTGCCGCTGCCTGCCAGCTGTGGCTGCCGTCCAGCTGGCCTGACTTTGTGGTCACTTCTTGTGGGCTGCAGCAACCCACAGGCACTGAAAGAAAGCGGAAGTAGCCAGTCTCACCATGGAGACGCGTTCTAGTTACTCTGCAGTGCCAACTGCTCGTGCTCACAGCCGTTTTGTTCAAAGATGCCTGACTCCCCTAATTGGTTCTGAAACAGTAGCCTGCAGGGAGATGAAAGCTGACAGGCAGTTTCCAGAGTCAGTAAAGGTGTGATCCTACCAACCCCACTTGGCAAAGCTTTTGGATCCACCGATAGAGAGACATAAGACATAAGAACCAGGCAGACGATAACTACCAAGACCTTACCATAGAGGACACACCACCACACCATAGCAACAAGCAAGAGACACACAGAATGTGAGCTGTGCTCCCAGGGGCCATGTTTGAAGCTGTAGCAGCCTTGTTTTGAGATCTTAAGCAACCCGTCTCATCTCTGTCGGGAGGGCCTTGATTTCTTCATCTCTCAAATGTGGAAGTTGGACCAGATGGCCTGCGAGGGCTTATTTTGAACAGATATCATCGAATGCTCAATGATTCTAAATGCTAGTATATCTGTTTTAAGGATGTGCCATTTATGTAGAAAAGGAGGGGGGGAAGTCATATTCATGTATAGACATGTGACTCAGAAGCCTGGTCCTCTTCTTAAACGCTGCCAGTGCCCAGCCTCTTAGGATTGCATCTGTCACTACACTGAGTTTTGTCTTAATAGACCCTTCACTGTGAAAGCCACTTTCAAGGACCCAGAGCTGTCTGTCCTGAAACCTGTTTTCCCCGCTGGTATCCTAGGCTTCTGTCTCTGTTCCTGTCAATGTGTCACTAGAAGCCAGAATCATACACACCAGGCAGGCTCCAGTAGAGCCTGTCACCTAAGTAATAAGTATATCCACTTCACCCTTTACATTATACCCCAGACACACAGTCCATTTCAACTTAGGTATACCCCAGCAATGGACCTGCACCCCCACGTGTCCCACACTGCTACAAGCTGGCCTTGAACCCTTCCTTGCTCTCAGCATACGAGTGTGCACGTTCTCTGCGGATCCTCCCTTCCTCCTCAGGGCTGACCAGGCCCAGCAGCATCTCCATAGCATGCCGTAGTCCAATCTTGAACATCCCTCACTTGGTTATAACATGATGGTCTAGCCTGTGGTCCTTCCAGCAGTAACTCTCCAAGGGTGGTCCTCTGAACCAGCATCACTCGTGTCCTTTGGGAGATAACTAAAAATGTAGTCCCAGCACTACATCTGTGGGTCTAAGTCCCCCTGGACCATTCAGACACCTGCTTATTATTACAAAACTTCCTTATACATATTCTTGGGAGGTCAAGGGTCCCAGTTAGAGGATACTCTTGGGTAGCAAGCATTATTGTCTTCTCCTGGTCCCAGTTCAAGCTTCTGGGAAGGAATGTTCAAATCAGAGGTGCTTCGTGCCTAGCAAGGTGGAGGAAGATTCCATGAAGGATCTGAGTAGCCTTGCCATGTGAACTGGACCTCACAGACACAGAGAGCCTCAGCAGTGGGAAGGGGGATGTCATACAAAGCCTAGGCTAAAGGGCAGATCATAGGAAAGGCAACCATCCAGGCTCAGAGGTCAGCAAAACAAGGTTTTCTATCCTCAATATCTCAGAAAAGCTTCCACTGACAAACTGAGAGGAGGCATATGCCAATCTGGAAACCGAGTTAGATGTCACTGGTGCCTAACTACCATCTGGGGAGCTGAGACACCCAAAGGCTCCCTTTACCTTCCCCTAATGCAGAGATTCACGGTTCTTCCCTAGATCTTGCACCTCAGAACTTTCCCGGTAAATCTGGGGCATGGGGGGGATGCCAGATGGGCAGGAAGAAACCATGCTTTATATTTAGAAAAATATAATATATATAGAAAAAGAATGGTAGAAAGGCATAAATAAATCCACATCGGCTCTCTTCTCCATCACATGCCTTTAACTACCTGTCTCAGGTGAGCCTTCCCTCTCCAAATACTCCTCTCCCATCTTTCCACACAACTCCTTACCCCCACCCCACCCCCACCCATCATTTACCCTCTGCCCATACCTCTTCTTTCTGCTCTTGTCTTGGGCACATATGCCCTCTTGGCACAGGGTCCACAGAGCTTCCAGACTCAGCAAGTCCTACCCAATCTCACAGGGTCTTCAGAATCTCCTCTCTGCACTATGAAAGGCGTTTTCACAACAGACAGAGAGGGTAGGTCAAGCATACTTCTGCAGGAGTGGTTCTTACCATGAGTGCGCAGCTGGTCCTGAAGGGCAGTTGCTATGGAAGAGATGCCAGGGCTGGTCTGAAGCCCCAGGCTCAGGACTGGGCTCGGGGCAACTTGTTCTGCATGGCACCTTCTGGGGAAAGTGTGGCTGAAGCAAGCAGCTGCCCCGGGGCCAGTACGCTGAGCACCCTGGGGGATGTTCCTGTGGCTTTTCTCATCACTGACATCTCTGTTCTTTCACAAAGAACCCACTACATTGCACAGTTCCTCCCAAATCTGCTCCCGTGCCTGTTGGGAAATCAACAGCCCATGCAGGCCTTTCCAGATACAATTTCTAGAGGACTTCCCCTCCCACCCCCTTTCTCAGTCTAAAAAAAATTGGCTGAGGTCAGAGCATACAATGGCCAAGCCTGTGTCGCTGACCAGATGACTCTCACCCCAAGGCCTATGAACAAGGGCACCTTTGTCTACTGCATTTTAGACAGGACTCCCTGGGCCTGCCTTATCCCTGCTGGGAGAAGTTTCAGCCAACTTCTTCCCAAACCTAAGTCAGGGCTCTGGCTTGGGCCTGGCTCCAGCTGTGTGAATCCAAGGTCTGATAAAAAGCCAGTATGAAAAGAGTGGAGAATTTCCAGAAAGAACGATTGTGTGAAACTAATCTCTGGCCTTGGCTTTCAGTCTATGCTCACTATCTATCACCGAAGGCTGTAAGTGAAGACAGGGCTGGACCCAAGAGCCATGCTGTATCGACTACCAGTTGTATAGGTTAGGTAGGGGCCTGGATCCCCAGTGAATCTGATGTCCTGTTTAAAAGCTTTCTGGAAGCTGGGGAGTCAGTTCTGTGGAGAGAATGCTTGTTGAGCTAGCATGAGAACCTAAATTCAGATCCCCAGAACACAAGAAAACCAGATACCCACAGTAGAATATGTCCATAACCACAGAGGTTTTAGGCAAGACAGAAGATAGGCAGGAAATCTGGAAGCTCCTGGAAGCTCGTGGGCCAGGTAGCCTGAGGTGTGGAAGGACAAACAAGAGATAACATCTCAAAGGAGGTGAAAGGCAAAGATTCACAGCTGAGATAGGCATGCCATAAAACACAGATGGCTGTGTTCACACATGCACACACACACACATATGTGCACATACACATATATACACATACAGATGTACACACAGATAGACAAATAAATAAACAGAGGCCTTCTGGATCCATTAAAGTTTTAGCACTCAGATTGTATATTTCTGTTTACTTTCTGTTACAAACTCCAGGATTTTAGCAACTGATTGCATTTTTGTGTGTGTGCTAGAACTTGAACTCAGGGCTTTCTGTATGCTAGATGAGCATTCTACCAAGAGGCTGCAGTCCCTGACTGGTTCTTTATATAGGATTATGTAAATCAGGTTACCACCCAGCAGAGTCAGACCAGGGTCTCAGTGGTGCTGCTGTTACACTGCTCTGAGATTTCAGGCAAGGCAGGCAGGCTTCAGGTTCTTCCCAGATGTTAAGTAGAGACACTTGAGTATCTTTCTAAATGGTTGCAGGGATGTGAAGGGGAAATAAAACAGCACTTGGTGCAGTGAGGACGCTGCGCGCACACAGTAAGAGCTGCTGCCATGTTTTTATTCTCACAGTGGCTCAAAGTGTGGGAGACAGGCAGCTGTCCCCGAGCACAAGACAAAGTCTACATTTGATAACGAAAAGCAAATAATCAGCACAGGTCATCCTTCCAAAGTTATAACATGGCCTGTAAGGAGACAAAAAGATGTTCAACATCATGGAAATATTAGGGAAATGCAAACCAAAACTACAGGGAGTTATCACCTGCATCACTTGGGATTGACTTCTGGATACACACCCCAAAGAGTTGAAAGCAAAGTTTTGAAGAGATATTTATACATTCTTATTCGTGACAAAAATAGTCCAAGTGTCCCTTGATGGATAAATGTATAAACAACAACAAAATGTTGTTTAGGGCTTGGGGAGATGGTTCAGTGGTCAATGTACCTGTTGTGCAATCACGAGGACCTGAGTTTGGGTTCCCAGCACTCACACGAAAAGCCAGGCATGGTCAAGTATGTCTGTAACCTTAGTACTAGGGGGATGGGGGGCATGAGGCAGAGGCAGGCAGAACCCCAAAGCCTGCTGGTTAGCCAGTCTAGCCAATCAGCTCTAGGTATAAGAGACCATATCTCAAAAAAGTAAGGAAGGAAAACAATTGAAGTAGACACTTAACATTGACCTCTGGCCTATACACATGCACACACGCACCCCCACAAACACACAAACACACACACACACACTTGAACACACACACTTGAACACACACATACACAAGTTATGTAAGAATAATAAATACAATGGAGTATTATTCTGTCTTTAACAAGGAAGGCACATTCTGCCATATGCTACAACATTATGTTTATTTTACACTATGCTAATTGAATTAAACTCATCAAGATGGATACATTCTATGTGAGTCTACTTAGATGATGTTCTTAGGTCAGCCAAACTTGGTGACAAAAAGGAGAATAGTGGCTTCCAGAGACTGAAGAATGGAAAGCTACCTGGTGGTACAGTTTTAATTCTGTAAGATGAAAAGATTTGGCAGATGGATGGTGATGGTGACTGCATACAACATAAATGCCTTTAATGTCACTAAACTCTACTCTTAAGCATGGTAACAGTGGGAGATTTTATGCTACCTATATCTGCCAACAATTTTTTAAAAAGGGGTTTGTGATGGGGACAAGTGGTTGGACTTAAGGTACCATGGGTCACTATTTCAGAAGATACACAGGTATAGCATCTCCAGCAAAGAAGTTATGCACATAGGAAAGCCAACCCCAGTCCCTTGGTGAGGGGAACTAGGAAGCCCAACTAGAAAAAAAAAAGCTGAGTGCATGGCTTATCTACAGCAGGGCTCACTCCAGCCTGCCCTCTGTGCAATCTGGAGAAACTGGAACACCACAGTCAATACCCAGTCAATGACTGGCTTTCCTATGAAGGTCTGTAGCACAGACAAGAATGGCTGGCAATGGCCTCTGGTTTAAGCACGACAGCTCTTAGCTTTCCATGTTGATGTGTCTCCATTCTCATCTCTCCTTCTCACCTACTGGTAGGGCTTACCCTTCTCTTCTCAAACCTGTGGCTGTGAGCAGCCTTGGCTGCTTGGTAAACTCTCGTTCCTCAGTAATGCTGGGGCTGCCATCAGCTGTAGTCATGGCCACTGATCTTTAACTCAGCACTCAGTCTGAGTAAGGTACCCTTGAAGTGAGCATATATATCATGTGATTGACTATCTTAATAAATCAAAGGGAATTTTATCGCAATCTCTGACTAGAGGAAAAAACACCAGTTCTTAAGATGGAGTGAGAAGCAAGAGTGGGAAGAAGATAACTGTGCACAGCTGTACACCTTGTGGGCAGTAGGAGCAAGGGCCAATGAAATAGGGAGGAGGGACTAAGAGCAGTGGTTCAGTTCCTAATGATAAAGAGGCAAGAAGGAGTGGGGAGCATAGATGAGGATGCAGAGAGGCCACAGGAGATGTGAGATCATCAGAGCTAGAAAACACAGACCCGAGCACAGTGATACACTACTGTAATCCCAACACTTGGAGGCTAAGGCAGGAGGATTGTTTCCAGGCCAGCCTGATCTATATAACAAACATTGTCTTGATGATGATGATGATGATAGCCCCACCCTGAGGATCCGAGTTCAGTCTCTGAGACAATCTCAAGCAGAAAGAGACACAGGCTCCAAGGGTTATCTGTTGACTTCCTATGCCTTTATCAAGCAAAAAAAAAAAAAAAAAAAAAAAAAAACCCAATAAATGTAATTTTAAAAACTGAACAAACTGAGGGACAAACAAGAAAAACACCCGTGTCTGTCAAGTGGTTGAAACTGGCCACTAAGATGAGAGCTCTGTCTGGAAGTAGGGCCCCCATTGGCAGCAGTCCATCATGTCACCTCTGGGAAGTATAGGAGAGAGGGTTGGCTGGGAACTCAAGCCCTTAGCTTTGTGGCACAAATGCATATAAAGGATCATGATGATTCCCTGCTCTTGTAAGTAGGCCCCACCCTGTGCTGCTAAAGCAAAACTGCCTTTGGACCTGTATGGAAACACCTTTTCCAGTTCTTCAAGTATTGTGGAATCGCAATAACCCCAGAAGCTTCCGATGTAACAGCTTGGCTCTGTGTTACACTAAGAAGCAGAAACATTCCCAAGCAACAGCCCATCAGTGACCGTACAGAGTTATGACTGCCACTGCAAATCCAATATGGCCACCAGCTCATGGACAGATACCTTTCTGGGCCTCTGTAAGGCAGGACACATGCTCTGACCTGGGCTAAGCAGAACATATTAGTTCTGAAGACTTTATCTTTCAGGGTTCTCCTCAGCTAATCTCTCAGGGTCTGACAGACTCTGCTGTGATGTGGTTATCTGTAACAGGGTAATGGAGTCTGTGTTTTATCTGGGAAGTTGCTCGTGTTTTACTAATGGTCCTCTTCTCTTAAAGGTCGGTGGTGAGAAATAAACTAATGAGCTCTTTCCATTTGGCGTCTGCAACCATGGAGATGTCTACATTCAGGGCCACAGGTATAGAGGAGAGACAGCAGGCAACTCATGATTCAAAAGCAAAGGACTGGTGATCATTTCCATAGAGGCTGAGAGTTGAAAATTATCAACTGAAGTAGGCCACTCAGCTCCCATCCTCTGCAGGATGAATCGTGTTGTGTTATAATGATAATTAATAAGAGGGAACATCTGGCCATGGGTGAGTCACTTTTCATAAATGCTTCATAGTCATGAGGGGAGAAATTACTCACCCCCGTACAGTTTACAGGGTATAGGGTCATAGGCACTCCTTCCCCCACATGTGGCCCCTGGGTCACATGATCAATCATATATAATAGCTGCTGATTATCCTTCCCTGCTGCCACAGAACATCCAGGCACTGTTACAGTAGTGCCTGATTCTTAAAATTTGGAAGATAAAGATAAGTCACAAAGAGGGGTGGGGAGTGGGGAGGGAAACAGCTTTCAAGACAGACCGTAGCCATTGCCAAAAGGCTAAGTCTGGAGACAATAAGAGCTTTCAGAATCCAGGGAGGGCGGGATCATTGTGGGCTGGGAGAAAGAAGGGAGGCTTCTGAGAAGATAAAGAATTTGCCCTACAGTGGGGATGAAAAGGAAGAGCTTAAGTGCCAGGTCTGTGATGCAAGAAGCAAGAGTAGCTGGACAGCCAATGAGAGGAGGGCAGTGGGGAGGAGGGGGGGAGTGAAGCTGATTCTAAAGAGAACTGGGAAAAGCCATCACCACGAACCTAGGGATCCAAGCAATGGTGGGAACCAATTTAGGGGTGAGGCATGGAGTTTGTTGGCACTAGATCTAAGTTCAAAGTGTGTTAACATAAATTGAAGGCAGTCCACTGGCAATGTTCCGTGTGGGCACTGGAGGTCAGTCTGGCCTTTGATACATACAGCTGGTGGCAAGTGGAAAGAGTAGCCATATCCTATAGGTGGATTTGGGATCCATAAGATAAGATTGGGGGAGCTGAACTTGAGACCCATGCTCTTTGAATCTTCCTTCCTGCCCCTTCTATAAGTGTGCACTGTCCTCTATCCCTTCTCCAAGAGGCAAGAACCAGGTTTCTATCCCAACTTCCTCCCTCTGCATGCAGGCTCAACATTCAGACAGTCTCTGAAATCAACAAGGAAGGGATTCCAGCAAGTCATAATTTATCTTTTTTGTCTAAGTAAACACTCCCTGATACCCAGGGGGCGTGGCCTCTGCTTATTTTGGAAAGAGGACGATGGACGAGAAACTGATGGGAGGCCCAGGAGGGGCTTGGTTAGTCCTGAGCTCAAAGAGGGGATACCAAGATGAGCTGCCATTAAACAGAAAACAAAACAATACAAGACAAAACAAACAACAAAAAATGACCCTAGGGAGTAGCAGGCTCTAGGCCTACTGGTGTGAGTGCAGAGCAGAGATCGAGGGACAGGAAACCAAGTTCCCGTGTGCAGCAAGTAAAAGGTTCTAGGCATCACGTCACAAAAGATTCCCAGTACTGAATGAATGGGTCAGAAATGGTGTTCAGCTCTAAAAGCCCTGATAACTGGAGCGATGGTTCAGTGGCTAAAGGAGACTGCTACCAAGTCCAACTACCTGAATTAGGTCCCACTTCCCAACAGTTAGATTCTGAAATGTTTCCCTGTTCAGTGACTTCCAGCTTCAGTCATGCTTAGCCTGCTGTTACATCTTGTCACACCCCTGTGCCACCGCAACACTGTGATTTATTAAAACAGCAGTAGCAGCAGCAGCAGCAGCAGCAACAGCAGCAGCAACAACAGTGCTGGGCATGGAATTTCAGGTCATGAATTCATTAAGCAAGTCCTCTATCACTGAGCCACACCATCAGCCTACTCAACATTTTTTTTTAAACTAACTTATAGCCAATTTAAATTTAGCCTTGGTCTAAGTAATAACATCTAAGAAATCACGGGTATAACTTGTGATTTTATATTTTCCAATTATACATAAAAATAACTACAACTTAAAAGCCGTCATGGCTATGTGATCTAAAATTACCCTGCAGATCCTTTGCTGGAAACTCAGTACGTGTTAGGAAACACTCAGGTTGCCCCGAAAGCAGCTCGGCGCATCTAGAAAACGGTCGGTCTCAGGTTGTTTTTGTAATCTCAGAAAGCCAAACCTGAATTCCCTGCAGACACAGAGGTCTGAAACACTATGGGGAAGTAAAGAGGCAAGGATAAAAATGCAAGTGGGGCCCGCGGTGAAGGTGCTGAAGCTGTTCTGGGACTGCCTGTCAACTTAACGGGCTCACTCTTACGTCAGCAAAAAGAAGAAAAGGAAAAGGAAACATGTACTCAGTCTTGGAAGAAACAAAAACAGTCAGAGAACCCATTCCAGAACCACTAGGTCAGCAGAGGGGCAGAGAAAGATGTCTTCCTGAACAGGGATGGGCCATAGAAGGGAAGCTGCATTTGCAACTTCACCAGCCGTCCCCTGATCCCCTGAGTGCAGATGTGTGTTCCGCCTTCACCAGTCCCGGTTTCTAACCCAAGGGACAGGGTTTGCAGATATCTGATCCCCAAGTTTTCAGTTCCCTGGGCACACAGGAAGCAGGGACCTATCCTTCTGCTATTGGTAAATCATTGAAGTCTAGAAGTTCCCAGGAAACCCAGGGATAGCGAGCACAGTGTGATTTGAGGGGCTTGGGCAGGCTGCTCGCCTGTTCTGAAAGCCAAGGTGACACTGGGAACTGGACAGAGGGGCGTGTGTGTTATAGAAACTGTGGGTCATCCATAAGAAAGAGACCTTTAGGAATGGGAAAACGGTGCAGCGGTCAATAGGAGTCCACTTGTTCTGTACAAAGGCACATGCCACCTGACATGTCCAAGAATGAGAAGAAAGGAGGCTGGGATGGTGGGAGAGGCAACTCCAAATGAGGAAATGCCAAGGTGAAAGCTTAACGGAAGAGCACATCTCAGAAAATAGTTCAGAAGCAACTCGGACACTGTCAGAAGTCACGGCCTCTGAAAGGGGAACAGAAAGTGTGGAAAAACACAGCTGAGATCAAAGAGGTGGCCTAAAGATGGAAATGGATGAGTTGGGACCTCACAACCGGAACCTGCTCACTCAAATCCACTTCTGTGGAGTGCTGGAGAAGTGCCAATATCAGACTATAACTCTTGGAACTAGGCCGATACTTGGGATCTCGGGAGGTAGAGGCAGGGGGATTAGAAATCCAGAGTAATCTTCAGCTACACTGTAAGTTCAGAAGCCCTGTTGTCTCCAAAAAAGACAAAGAACAAGCAAAAGAATTAGCAGGATGGTGACCATTGCTCAGTTGGTAGAGCTCCTGCCTAGCAGGCACTGTCCTGAGCTTGTACCACAGCACATTTAAGCAGGAAATGGTGGCACACACCTATAATCCCAGCACTCAGCCAATAATCCCAGCACTCAGGAGATAGACACATACAAATAAAAAAATCCAAGGTCATCTTTAAGTATATTGAAAGTTAAATGATGTTTTTTTTTTCAATCTGCAAATGGGAGCCTCTTTCCCAAAATTTTGCAATCACAGACATACCCAGTGAGCTGTGCTAACACCTCATGCATGACAGAAACAGGAAGGCTTGTTTTAGGCACGCAAGGGAAGACACTACCCATTTAACCTCCAGGCACTGAGAGATAAATCTACCTCAGGAAGGTGATAATGATGAAGTCTCAACTCAAGTGTGAGTCACTTCTAGTTCTCTGTAGAGAGTGAGCTGTGCTGTGTGGCAGATTTTCCACCTCAGGGATAACTCCCATGCCTTGACTCTTTACAGCCTCCCTTAACTGATCCGTCTCAGATCACAGCCATGGGAGGCCATACTTTAATGATCTCTTGATTCCATCTTGCCGTTTTTACAGATGAGAAAATTGAGGACCAGAGACTAGGAATGGACACCATGCCTGCTCGGTCTCAGGAGAGAGCAACCTCTGGCTGCCCTGAACTTTGATGTGAATGTTCCAATCTCATGAGGCTACAGAATGAGCTTGAGGTCAGCAAAGGCAGCCAAAACCCCATTAGGACCTTAGCACTCCTCAGGGAAAGGTGACACTGACAGCCACTTCCCATTTGTTTGTGGTCAAAGAGCCCTGTGGAGGAAGAGGCCCAGGGAGGAAACATCTGTGAACACAGAGTGAAGTCATGAGCTCACTTGATTTTCCTTTTCGAGAATCCTCTTCAGTCTATTTTCCCTATCCTTAAAATACAAAGCTCTAGCCAAACAAGAGGGCCTGGAAGATTCCAGGGGTTTCTGAAAAGAACAACCTACGAAGAATTCCAACATAAGGTGTTCATGACTGCATTGGGCTTGGGGCAGGAGTACAAACCAAGAAGTCCCACAAAACACTCACCAGCCCTCAGATATTTACCTGTCCCAAACCCAGCTCCTGCTCTCCAGCAAATCACAGACAAAACAAACACTAGAGTTCCAATCACATTCTACTAGTAGCATAAGCTTAGAAAAACCCCATGTGAAACTGTCTTTTTCTCCCCAGCACATAATAATGAGAAAACAAGCCAGCATAGTGGCACAGGGTAGACCCAGCACTCAGAAGGCTGAGACCCTAAGGTCATGAATCTGAGGCCATCCTGGACTATGTACAGTAAATCTCTCTGTCCTCGAGAAGTTTCCGATTCAGTCAGAGGGCAGAAACTCTGACAGAAAAGGATTTGCTTTGCAATGCTTCCCACCACCTGTTAGGTCTCTGGATGACCCCATGCGAGCGTCCATCAGATGAGGGAACTGAGGCTCGATTCATGGTGCTATCCAGACCAACCCAACAGGCTATGTGGAATGCCCCAGAGCAATACTGCCCAACCTTCCTGACACTGAGTAGTCTGACAGAAGGAGCAGGAGGAAAGACACAGAAATGACAAGACTGGAATTCAGCGGCACATCAGCATCTGACTCGTGGGTACAGGGACATCCCAAACAGCTGTGGGCTGAGCCCTCTTGATTTTTTCCTGTTGCAAATCCCTCATCCAACTATTTTTCAGCACCAAGACTCAAAGCTCTAGCCAGACAAGACAGCCGGAAGACAGAGATTTCCAGCACAAGGTCTGCACAGACCATTCCAGGACCTACAGACTATTATGCTAGGCCCTACCACCCTTCCTGAAATGACCCATGCAGGCATTTTTCTCCAAGGAGACAGAATGAATAAAGGGATGCAGGGATCAAAGTTCCCCATCTCCCATTCCCCACCCTTGGATATCTTCAATCAGTTCTACCACCTGTACTTTGCCATGAGATCCTATGTTTGTTGCTGCTAGCTGCTGCACTGTTAGAGGCCAGGAAACTTGACATATACTAGCTTATTTGACTCCTATAGAAACCTTAGGGGAATTGCTTCTTATTTTCATTTCACAGAGTGCTTTCAACATGGTGTTCTGTCTCCTGACCTAGTGCTGATTCCTCCTCACTCAAGGCTGCCTCTGAGTCTATGTATTGAACCTCTGCTACCTCCCAAGGTAAACATCCTAGTTTGAAGAGGAAGCCAGGCAGCCAGCTCCCTCATTATCCACTTGACCCAGGGAAGGCAATGGTGACTGCTAGTAGGAGGCTTGTTAACTGGGGAGAGGGGAAGCAGCAGGGGGAAGTGGATTGTTAAGCGGGTAAGTAAGAAAATCACAGCATATACATTCCCACCACAAAGAACTCTTACCAGCATCCAGGGGTGAATACCCGGACTCCCAGAAGGCCACTGAGTGCTAAATGGCTGCAAGCAGTTTTGCTTGGGGCCTGACAACTAGGAGCTCTAACCGGCAGTTTCTACTCATTGACCAAAGCAAGAGGCAGAGGCAGAGGCAGCTAGAGACTAGGCTCCCACACTAACTCTCTAATCAGGGGAGCCTCCTCCCCTCTGCACTGAATTCTGGAAGCCTAGAAGGGGACTGTCTCCTGGGAGGTGTGCTCCACCCTGCTTAACTTCTCCAGCCATTGTTCCTCTGGTTTGAGTGACCTGGGATGAGCACTTGTCTGCCACTTCCTGGCACAAAAAGTGTTCTATTCAAATTGGTCTCCAGACACAGATGTGCACGAGAAATGCATGAGCCTGAGATGGAGCTCGGCTGAAGGAATGCCTGCGTAGCATACATGAAGACTTAGGTTTAATTCTCAGAGGTCATAAACTGGGCATGGTGAAGCATAGTGATATACATGTAGTCCCAGCACTCAGGAGGTAGGGACAGACAGAACAAGAAGTTCAAGTTGATCCCTAGTTCACAGGCCAGGATGGACTACATGAAGCCCCATGTGTATGGGGGGAAGCGGAGTAGGAGGCAGGGGACAGCAGGCAAGATAGGCTTCTTCTTCCAGACTGAGCAACACTTGTCAACGTATCTGGCATGTAGACCTCATTTTTTCCTGGAATGGCCTGTGTACCAAAAACAAGGGTAGACGAAAAAGAAAAATTCTAATAGTCTAGAAGGAGGAGACTGCAGTGCCCATGTGACAGTCTGTTTACAACGGGAGGGGTTTTAGATACTTAATCCCCACCCCAGTTCTCCAAAGCACACAGAAAAGAAATGGGCGGGGGAGACAAGGCCATTGGTGTCTGGGAGGCAAACTTCTCAAGAGCCTTGGGTACACCATTGGGAAAGGCTCACATAGACTGTCTACTGAAGCAATCAAAGCCCTTAGCCAGAGAGATGGCTGGTGATTGTGAAATCTTATCTGATTTTCCAGTATGAGACTTAAAATCAACCTATGGCTGACTCTTGCCTAGATGTTATAAAGAGCTGACAGCGTACGAGGCAGAGGTGGTGCTCACCTTTCGTCCCAGCACTTGGGAAGGAAGAGGCACGCAGATCTCTATAAGTTTGAGGCCAGCCTGGTCTACAGAGATAAGTCCAGAACGGCCAGGGCTATACAAGGAAATCCTGTCTTGCAACTCCCCAACTTTACAAAAAATACTATCATATTTTCATCTAAAGACCTTCTAGCTCCTCTCAGTGCTTGGCTATCCTTGATCAGCCTGATCATCCCACCTGGTCCTTCAGAATGAGACATCGTTCTCTGGCTGTGTTACTAGGGCTACACACTCCTGGGCCTATGGGAAGGGACCCAAGGAACTGTCTTTAAGGTAAGCTGGAGATGCCAATTGTGTTTGGGTTTTTGTTGTTGTTGTTGTTTATTTGTTTTTTTTAAGTTGGAATATACTCCTAAGAGTTTTCATATTAGAGACTTAATACCCAACACAAGAATGCTGAGAGTTGGGACCTTGAAGTGCTAATTAGGCTGTGAGGGCCCAGCCTTCAGGAATAGATTAATGTTGCTATCAGGAGTGGGCTAGTTACCGCTTGTTAACAAAACAGGGCTGGGACACTCGCCAGCTACCCACAACACCCGCCACAGGATCTTAAGACTTCTGGTGAGTGGAGCACAGCTTCTGCTCCAATCCAAGTGCTCGGGACCTGAGACTGCATTAGTTAGGGAAGCAGAAACCGGCCTGAGTAGGGCCACAGGCCTCATCCGGCCGGATAAGCGCCGGGGTAGCCGGAGCGCAGGGTTGCCTGACACCCGCCAGCTACCCACGACCCCCGCCGCAGGATTTTGGGACTGCTGGTGAGTGGAACACAGCTTCTGCTCCAGTCCAATCACGCGGGACCTGAGACTGCTCTGGTTGGGGAGAGAGAAATCCGGCCTACACAGGGCCACAACCCTCTTCCGGTCAGAAAAGCACCAGGGCAGCTGGGGCGCAGGGTCTGCTGAGACTCGCCAGCTACCCACAACACCCGCCACAGGATCTTAAGACTCCTGGTGAGTGGAGCACAGCTTCTGCTCCAATCCAATTGCACGGGACCTGAGACTGCATTAGTTAGGGAAGCAGAAACCGGCCTGAGTAGGGCCACAGGCCTCATCCGGCCGGATCAGCGCCAGGGTAGCCGGAGCGCAGGGTTGCCTGACACCAGCCAGCTACCCAAGACCCCCGCCGCAGGATTTTGGGACTGCTGGTGAGTGGAACACAGCTTCTGCTCCAGTCCAATCACGCGGGACCTGAGACTGCTCTGGTTGGGGAGAGAGGAATCCTGCCTACATAGGGCCACAACCCTCTTCCGGTCAGAAAAGAACCGGGGCAGCTGGGGCGCAGGGTCTGCTGACACTCGCCAGCTACCCACAACACCCTCCACAGGATCTTAAGACTTCTGGTGAGTGGAGCACAGCTTCTGCTCCAATCCAAGTGCTCCGGACCTGAGACTGCATTAGTTAGGGAAGCAGAAACGGGCCTGAGTAGGGCCACAGGCCTCATCCGGCCAGATAAGCGCCGGGGTAGCGGGAGAGCAGGGTTGCCTGACACCCGCCAGCTACCCACGACCCCCGCCGCAGGATTTTGGGACTGCTGGTAAGTGGAACGCAGCTTCTGCTCCAATCTTTAAACAGTGACAACGATAACAACTAACCCCAGAGATTACCAGATGGCGAAAGGTAAACGTAATAATCTTACTAACAGAAACCAAGACCACTCACCATCATCAGAACCCAGCACCCCCACTTCGCCCAGTCCAGGGCACCCCAACACACCGGAAAAGCTAGACACAGATTTAAAAGCATATCTCCTGATGATGATAGAGGACTTCAAGAAGGACTTTAATAACACACTTAAAGAAATGCAGGAGAACACTGCTAAACAGGCAGAAGACAATAAAGAGGAAGCACAAAAATCCCTTAAAGAATTGCAGGAGAACACAGCTAAAGAGTTACAAATCCTTAAAGAAAAACAGGATAACATAATCAAACAGGTAGAAGTCCTTACAGAAAAACAGGAAAACACATCCAAACAGATGATGGAAATGAACAAAACCATATTAGACCTAAAATGGGAAGTAGACACAATAAAGAAAACCCAAAATGAGGCAACGCTGGAGATAGAAACCCTAGGAAAGAAATCTGGAACCATAGATACGAGCATCAGCAACAGAATACAAGAGATGGAAGAGAGAATCTCAGGTGCAGAAGATTCCATAGAGAACATCGGCACAACAATCAAGGAAAATGTAAAATGCAAAAAGATCCTAACTCAAAACATCCAAGAAATACAGGACACAATGAGAAGACCAAACCTACGGATAATAGGAGTGGATGAGAATGAAGATTTTCAACTCAAAGGACCAGCAAACATCTTCAACAAAATTATAGAAGAAAACTTCCCAAATCTAAAGAAAGAGATGCCCATGAACATACAAGAAGCCTACAGAACTCCAAATAGACTGGACCAGAAAAGAAATACCTCCCGACACATTATAATCAGAACAACAAATGCTCTAAATAAAGATAGAATACTAAAAGCAGTAAGAGAAAAAGGCCAAGTAACATATAAAGGCAAGCCTATCAGAATTACACCAGATTTTTCACCAGAGACTATGAAAGCCAGAAGATCCTGGACGGATGTTATACAGACACTAAAAGAACACAAATTCCAGCCCAGGCTACTATACCCAGCCAAACTCTCAATTAACATAGATGGAGAAACCAAAGTATTCCACGACAAAACCAAATTCACACATTATCTCTCCACGAATCCAGCCCTTCAAAGGATAATAACAGAAAAAAACCAATACAAGGACAGGAACCACGCCCTAGAAACAACAAGAAGGTAATCCCTCAACAAACCTAAAAGAAGACAGCCACAAGAACAAAATGCCAACTTTAACAACAAAAATAACAGGAAACAACAATTAATTTTCCTTAATATCTCTTAATATCAATGGACTCAACTCCCCGATAAAAAGACATAGACTAACAAACTAGCTACACAAACAAGACCCAACATTTTGCTGCTTACAGGAAACTCATCTCAGAGAAAAGGATAGACACTACCTCAGAATGAAAGGCTGGAAAACAATTTTCCAAGCAAATGGCATGAAGAAACAAGCTGGAGTAGCCATTCTAATATCTGATAAGATTGACTTCCAACCCAAAGTCATTAAAAAAGACAGGGAGGGACACTTCATACTCATCAAAGGTAAAATCCTCCAAGAGGAACTATCAATCCTGAATATCTATGCTCCAAATACAAAGGCAGCCACATTCATTAAAGAAACTTTAGTAAATCTCAAAGCACACATTGCACCTCATACAATAATAGTGGGAGACTTCAACACACCACTTTCACCAATGGACAGATCATGGAAACAGAAACTAAACAGGGACACAGTGAAACTAACAGAAATTATGAATCAAATGGATCTGGCAGATATCTACAGAACATTCTATCCTAAAACAAAAGGATATACCTTCTTCTCAGCACCTCATGGTACCTTCTCCAAAATTGACCACATAATTGGTCACAAAACAGGCCTCAACAGATACAAAAATATTGAAATTGTCCCATGCATCCTATCAGATCACCATGGACTAAGGCTGATCTTCAATAACAAAATAAATAATAGAAAGCCAACCTTCACGTGGAAACTGAACAACACTCTTCTCAATGATACCTTGGTCAAGGAAGGAATAAAGAAAGAAATTAAGGACTTTTTAGAGTTCAATGAAAATGAAGCCACAACATACCCAAACTTATGGGACGCAATGAAAGCATTTCTAAGAGGAAAACTCATAGCTCTGAGTGCCTCCAAAAGGAAACTAGAGAGAGCACACATTAGCAGCTTGACAACATACCTAAAAGCACTAGAACAAAAGGAAGCAAATTCACCCAAGAGGAGTAGACGGCAGGAAATAATCAAACTCAGGGGTGAAATCAACCAAGTGGAAACAAGAAAAACTATTCAAAGAATCAACCAATCAAGGAGCTGGTTCTTTGAGAAAATCAACAAGATAGATAAACCCTTAGCCAGACTCACTAGAGGGCACAGGGAAAGCATCCTAATTAACAAAATCAGAAATGAAAAAGGAGACATAACAACAGATCCTGAAGACATCCAAAACACCATCAGATCCTTCTACCAAAGGCTATACTCAACAAAACTGGAGAACCTGGATGAAATGGAGAAGTTCCTAGACAGATACCAGGTACCAAAGTTGAATCAAGATCAGGTTAATGATCTAAACAGCCCTATATCCCCCAAAGAAATAGAAGCAGTCATTAATAGTCTCCCAACTAAAAAGAGCCCAGGACCAGATGGGTTTAGTGCAGAGTTCTATCAGACCTTCAAAGAAGATCTAATCCCAGTTCTTCACAAACTATTCCACAAAATAGAAACAGAAGGTACTCTACCCAACTCATTCTATGAAGCCACAATTACTCTGATACCTAAACCACAAAAAGACCCAACAAAGATAGAAAACTTCAGACCAATATCCCTTATGAATATTGATGCAAAAATCCTCAATAAAGTTCTTGCTAACCGAATCCAAGAACACATCAAAACAATCATCCATCCTGACCAAGTAGGTTTCATCCCAGGGATGCAGGGATGGTTCAATATACGGAAATCCATCAACGTAATCCAGTATATAAACAAACTCAAAGACAAAAACCACATGGTCATCTCGTTAGATGCGGAAAAAGCATTTGACAAGATCCAACACCCATTCATGATAAAAGTCTTGGAAAGATCAGGAATTCAAGGCCCATACCTAAACATGATAAAAGCAATCTACAGCAAACCAGTAGCCAACATCAAAGTAAATGGTGAGAAGCTTGAAGCAATCCCTCTAAAATCAGGGACTAGACAAGGCTGTCCACTTTCTCCATACCTATTCAACATTGTACTTGAAGTCCTAGCCAGAGCAATTCGACAACAAAAGGAGATCAAAGGGATACAAATTGGAAAAGATGAAGTCAAAATATCACTTTTTGCAGATGATATGATAGTATATATAAGTGACCCTAAAAATTCCACCAGAGAACTCCTAAGCCTGATAAACAGCTTCGGTGAAGTAGCTGGATATAAAATTAACTCAAACAAATCAATGGCCTTTCTCTACACAAAGAATAAACAGGCTGAGAAAGAAATTAGGGAAACAACACCCTTCTCAATAGTCACAAATAATATAAAATATCTTGGCATGACTCTAACTAAGGAAGTGAAAGATCTGTATAATAAAAACTTCAAGTCTCTGAAGAAAGAAATTATAGAAGATCTCAGAAGATGGAAAGATCTCCCATGCTCATGGATTGGCAGGATCAACATTGTAAAAATGGCTATCTTGCCAAAAGCAATCTACAGATTCAATGCAATCCCCATCAAAATTCCAAATCAATTCTTCAACGAATTAGAAAGTGCAATCTGCAAATTCATCTGGAATAACAAAAAACCTAGGATAGCAAAAACTCTTCTCAAGGATAAAAGAACCTCTGGTGGAATCACCATGCCGGACCTAAAGCTCTACTACAGAGCAATTGTGATAAAAACTGCATGGTACTGGTATAGTGACAGACAAATAGACCAATGGAATAGAATTGAAGACCCAGAAATGAACCCACACACCTATGGTCACTTGATCTTCGACAAGGGAGCTAAAAACATCCAGTGGAAGAAAGACAGCATTTTCAACAAATGGTGCTGGCACAACTGGTTGTTAACATGTAGAAGAATGCGAATCGATCCATTCCTATCTCCTTGTACTAAGGTCAAGTCTAAGTGGATCAAGGATCTTCACATAAAACCAGAGACACTGAAACTTATAGAGGAGAAAGTGGGGAAAAGCCTTGAAGATATGGGCACAGGGGAAAAATTCCTGAATAGAACAGTAATGGCTTGTGCTGTAAGATCGAGAATTGACAAGTGGGACCTCATGAAACTACAAAGCTTCTGCAAGGCTAAAGACACCATCAATAAGACAAAAAAACCACCAACAGATTGGGAAAGGATCTTCACCTATCCTAAATCAGATAAGGGACTAATATCCAATATATATAAAGAACTCAAGAGGGTGGACTCCAGAAAGTCAAATAACCCCATTAAAAAATGGGGCTCAGAACTGAACAAAGAATTCTCACCTGAGGAATACCGAATGGCAGAGAAGCACCTGAAAAAATGTTCAACATCCTTAATCATCAGGGAAATGCAAATCAAAACAACCCTGAGATTCCACCTCACACCAGTCAGAATGGCTAAGATCAAAAATTCAGGTGACAGCAGATGCTGGCGAGGATGTGGAGAAAGAGGAACACTCCTCCATTGTTGGTGGGATTGCAAGCTTGTACAACCACTCTGGAAATCAGTCTGGCGGTTCCTCAGAAAATTGGACATAGTACTACCGGAGGATCCAGCAATACCTCTCCTGGGCATATATCCAGAAGATGTCCCAACCGGTAAAAAGGACACATGCTCCACTATGTTCATAGCAGCCCTATTTATAATAGCCAGAAGCTGGAAAGAACCCAGATGTCCCTCAACAGAGGAATGGATACAGAAATTATGGTACATTTACACAATGGAGTACTACTCAGCTATTAAAAAGAATGAATTTATGAAATTCCTAGCCAAATGGATGGACCTGGAGGGCATCATCTTGAGTGAAGTAACACAATCACAAAAGAACTCACACAATATGTATTCATTGATAAGTGGATATTAGCCCAAAACTTAGGATACCCAAGATATAAGATACAATTTGCTAAACGCATGAAACTCAAGAAGAATGAAGACCAAAGTGTGGACACTGTGCACCTTCTTAGAATTGGGAACAAAACACCCAGGGAAGGAGCTACAGAGACAAAGTTCGTAGCTGTGATGAAAGGATGGACCATTTAGAGACTGCTGTATCCAGGGATCCGTCCCATAATCAGCTTCTAAACGCTGACACCATTGCATACACTAGCAAGATTTTGCTGAAAGGACCCAAATATAGCTGTCTCTTGTGAGACGATGCCGGGGCCTAGCAAACACAGGAGTGGATGTTCACAGTCAGCTATTGGATGTATCACAGGGCTCCCAATGGAGAAGCTAGAGAAAGTACCCAAGGAGCTAAAGGGATCTGCAACCCTATTGTTGGAACAACATGATGTACTAACCGGAACCCTGGAGCTCTTGTCTCTAGCTGCATATGTATCGAAAGATGGCCTAGCCGGCCATCAATGGAAAGAGAGGCCCATTGGACTTGCAAACTTTATATGCCCCAATATAGGGGAATGCCAGGGCCAAAAGAATGGGAATGGGTGGGTAGGGAAGTGGGGGGCGCTATGGGGGACTTTTGGGATAGTATTGGAAATGTAATTGAGGAAATTATGTAATAATAATAAAAAAAAAAAAAAAAAAAAATGGGGCTCAGAACTGAACAAAGAATTCTCACCTGAGGAATACCGAATGGCAGAGAAACACCTGAAAAAATGTTCAACATCCTTAATCATCAGGGAAATGCAAATCAAAACAACCCTGAGATTCCACCTCACACCAGTCAGAATGGCTAAGATCAAAAATTCAGGTGACAGCAGATGCTGGCGAGGATGTGGAGAAAGAGGAACACTCCTCCATTGTTGGTGGGATTGCAAGCTTGTACAACCACTCTGGAAATCAGTCTGGCGGTTCCTCAGAAAATTGGACATAGTACTACCGGAGGATCCAGCAATACCTCTCCTGGGCATATATCCAGAAGATGTCCCAACCGGTAAAAAGGACACATGCTCCACTATGTTCATAGCAGCCCTATTTATAATAGCCAGAAGCTGGAAAGAACCCAGATGTCCCTCAACAGAGGAATGGATACAGAAATTATGGTACATTTACACAATGGAGTACTACTCAGCTATTAAAAAGAATGAATTTATGAAATTCCTAGCCAAATGGATGGACCTGGAGGGCATCATCTTGAGTGAAGTAACACAATCACAAAAGAACTCACACAATATGTATTCACTGATAAGTGGATATTAGCCCAAAACTTAGGATACCCAAGATATAAGATACAATTTGATAAACACATGAAACTCAAGAAGAATGAAGACCAAAGTGTGGACACTGTGCACCTTCTTAGAATTGGGAACAAAACACCCAGGGAAGGAGTTACAGAGACAAAGTTCGTAGCTGTGATGAAAGGATGGACCATTTAGAGACTGCTGTATCCAGGGATCCATCCCATAATCAGCTTCTAAACGCTGACACCATTGCATACACTAGCAATATTTTGCTGAAAGGACCCAAATATAGCTGTCTCTTGTGAGATGATGCCGGGGCCTAGCAAACACAGGAGTGGATGTTCACAGTCAGCTATTGGATGTATCACAGGGCTCCCAATGGAGAAGCTAGAGAAAGTAACCAAGGAGCTAAAGGGATCTGCAACCCTATGTTGGAACAACATGATGTACTAACCAGAACCCCGGAGCTCTTGTCTCTAGCGGCATATGTATGGAAAGATGGCCTAGTCGGCCATCAATGGAAAGAGAGGCCCATTGGACTTGCAAACTTTATATGCCCCAATATAGGGGAATGCCAGGGCCAAAAGAATGGGAATGGGTGGGTAGGGAAGTGGGGGGCGCTATGGGGGACTTTTGGGATAGCATTGGAAATGTAATTGAGGAAAATATGTAATAAAATATTAAAAATTAAAAAAAAAAAAAACAAAACAGGGCTGGCCTCCTCTTACGTTATCACTCTTAGACTATATTGCCTTTCTGCCTTCTGCTATGGGAGGACACCCTAAGAAGTCCCGAAACCAGAAGCTACTGCCATGGTTTTGGATTCCCCTAACCCTACAACTATGTATCAAGTAAATTTCTAGTCTTTGTAACTTACTTACTCTCTGCTGTATTAGAGAGACACAGACTAAGACATCCAGCAGCATTACGTCAACAAATCTACAGGTAGAAGTATAGAATACTCACTCTGTTGTCATCCAAAAAGGGATTGAGGGGCTGGATGGATGGCTCAGCGGTTAAGAGCACACACTGCTCTTGTAGAGGATTTGAGTTCCATTCCTCGAACCCACATTAGGTGGCCCACAAATACTTGTAACTCATGCTCCTTGGGATCTGACACCCTCTTCTGGCCTCCAAGGGGCAACTGCAGTCAACTGCACAGTCCCATTATGGACAGGCACCATTAATCCTTGATGTGGATATGTGTGTGTGTGTGTGTGTGTGTGTGAAATATAAGACTACATACTGGCCTCAAGAATGGTTATCAGCAGAGGTGGTGGGAACTTGAGGCAAATTGGAAGGCACGCTGGAGACAGAGTCAGCTGCCACATGTCAGAGCCCCACTGGACACCAGGCTGGGCGTAACCGCAGTGTTCTCTCTCAGTTTTGAGAGAGAAGCTGAAAGTCTGAATTTTTGTGTGTGAAAAGTGCTGATTTTAAGATGTTGGTGACCAGCTCAAAAGTATTTAAAAGAAACTCTCTCTCTCTCTCTCTCTCTCTCTCTCTCTCTCTCTCTCTCTCTCTCTCTCTGTGTGTGTGTGTGTGTGTATGTGTGTGTGTGTGATAGGAAACAAAAATCAAAATTACAATAAAGTAGCAAATCTCACTATTTTGCCCTTGAGTTTGCCCACTGGCCACCAGCTGTGCCTGCTGCTGTTATCTGTTGGCCATCTGCATACCCTGTCATTTGAAGAGATGCTTTTGGTTTTAAAGAGCTGAGTACCATTTTCCTCAGGCTGCCCATGCCATCCAGCTTTCTGGCCAGGACCTCTTACTGCTGATCCTAGTGGGTGCAGCTGAATGCTAGTTTGTGGGCTATCAGTGGGGCAGTTTCTAAGAACTGCACATATGTGACCAGTTCCCTGCCCACTCCTGAACCTTGCTCCCAAGCCTGGTCTAACCTTTCCCCTGTGGGAAGCACAGACACATTTTCTTGGGCCAAAGAGACCCTGGAAGATCTGTCCTGCTTTCAGCAAGGTAGGTGTGTGAGGATGCCAAAATAGGATAGGTGTACTAGCCTGGCATAGCAGCCTGGGCGAGGGCAGATGCATGAAAGATGACAGTCATCATAAGACCAGAAAGTCACATGAGGGGAAAGAGAAAGCCAGCACTGGGGGACATAAGTCTAGCGGGAGGGAGGTTGGATTGGACTCTCCCAGGAGGAATGGGGAATTGTCTCCTGCAGGCCTCAGGGACACAGGATGAGTGTTCCAGGGTCTAGAGTATCAGTGACAGAAATCTCCACAGGCTTGGGTCACAAGGTATCTTGCCTGAGGATATTGTCTGGAGCAGCCCTGGGGGGCCTGGGCACAGCAGGTGTTATTATTCTTGCTTGCAGACCTAAGAGAACAGATGACTACATTCCCATCACCAGACCAGCCATCTCCCAGCTGGCCAGCTTGACCCTGTTTGTGCTTCTACACAGGCTTCTCCAAATGGTGCTGCACATGGATCCTACCCAAGCCTGCCCTTCTCCCTCCTGGGGAGCCAGAGTTTCACTGGAAAGGGAATCCACAGCCATTTTGGAGGGATCCTGGGCTCATTTTGGTCACTCTTCCACTTAAGGCCAACAGCATCCAAACTTTTGTTTCTTTTGAAAGTGCTAAGTGACAGAAAAAAATCATAACCTTCATGAACTAAAATATACACTGACTCTTGCTACAAGCACAAGGACATTTTGTTTTTCAGGCTAGACACTGACTAACAGGCAATATGTGGCTTGGGACTCAAGGCTCAAGATTCACTGATTCCCCAGATACAACCTCCCTTTATTGAAATATTTTCCTTTAGAGCTAGGTGGGGTATTGACCTCATCAGGACTGTGACCAGCACTTGGGAGACAGAGACAGGAGAAATGTAGATTCCAGTCTGGCTTATATTTTGAAATACTGTAAGAAAGATAGGGGGAGAGAGGGGAAGAGAGATAGAGGGAGGGAAATGAGGAGGGAGATATAGGGGTGAGATTGCAGGCAGGGTGCAGCAGCATGCACCTGAAGTTCTTCCATGTATTCAGTGGGCTGAGGCAGTAAGATCACTTAAGTTCTAGAGTGTAAGAGCAGCCTGAGCAAAATGAGAGCCAATCTCACACAAAGCAACAGAATGAATGGGATCGATGTCTTCAGACCTAGACCTTTGAGATATTTGCTTGTGTCTGATATTATAGGAGCTGGCACCAAAAGGCGATACTCTAGCCGTGCCACTGCCCTGTGTGCTGCATCATACTAAAGAGAAAGGAGATCCAAGGAGAGCTCTGGCTCAGCCATTATCCTCCCATGTCAGCTACTGGAGAATAGGATTGCAGCCTGACACTTGTGGATGCCTGAGGTTTGCAAAGCATGCTGTCCTCAGACCCGTCACACATCCCTATTATATCCTAGCTCTGTCCTCCATGGGGTCACCCCTACTGTGACCCAACTCATTGCAAAGCCGTGGGAAGATGTTCAACAGTTTCTGTGCGTCCCTAGGGAAATGAAGCCTCAGAAAAATTTGTCCATGGCAAAACTGTCCCACGTAGAAAGTGCATGAATCCATATAAATACAAGTTTTCTGCACTTGAACTTCATGCCTTTTCTCAAAGGCTGTCTTCTGGACCTCATTATACAACCGTGTGCTCATTATGTTTCTCCAAGTCGAGCAGAGAAAGGCATATTCCTGACTGTATTTCCCTTTTGCAGCTCCCCTGACTGATGTGTGCGCTCCATATGCTGCCCTGACCTCAGGGCAGAAAGCTCACAAAGTGACTCTGAACAGTCAGAGGGTCCGCACAGAACTCCGACTTTCCTGCCCCATTTGCTGTGTGACCTGTGCTAGAACATGTCACCTCTCTATTCTCTCAAAAGGGGGAATGATACCAGTTGCTTCCCAAAGATCTTTTTAGGCTTCCCCTGAGTACTCCACCGCACCAGTGAGAGCCTCTACAGACTGGCCACATGATGGAATGAAGAAATAAAAAAGATTCAAATCAGAGAATGGAAATAAGTCCATAGAAGCCAGTAACACTTCCATCTCAGGTACCTATCCTATGTGAGTGGCTTCCTTTGCATTTTGGAACCTTGGTCACTGTGCAACCCAGACTTCCTAAAGTCATAAGGACCAGAGAAAGCAGAGAATCACCAAAGTCCATCCGAAGCAGAGTCCACTCCTAGCTCAGGCAGATAATCAAGGAAGCTTTCTCTGTCTTCAGGAGCTGGCCGGTCAGCAGCTGTACCTGCTCCTCCTAGCCTGGGGCATCTGTTTGAAGAATGACTGAAGAAGTGCCAGGATTTCCACTCACCTCAGTCCAGCAGTTGGTCCTCATACACATCTGACAGGCTGGTCATTTTCTGCCACAGTCCCCATAGCCACGGTTTCCCTGTGGCATCCGCTAATTCAGTGTGCAAAGCAGCATTTATATATAGAAAGTTGCAACCACGCAGGTTAGCATTAAAATAGAGCCTTTGACGTTGCCGTGGCAACCAAACAAATGATATTCAAAATGAAAGAGAAGTATTCTGCAATCGGAAAAGCATGTCCACAGCCTTCCAGGACAGCTGGGCTCCTTCCCTCGAGAGGGGTGGGACAGCCTCCAGAGAAGAATTCTGTTCTTAGGCATCTCCTTCTCCATTAAGTCACCCACTCTGGTGTCAGCTGAGGCCTTGCTGGCTGCACAGGTTCCTTCCTAAAGCCAGCTCCCACCTGGGGTAGACAGACCTGAAGCCAAGCAGGAAGGCTGCTTAAGTATCTCGCCCAGGTATATCAAAATGCAAATGCTCAACACATTAAGTTCCATAGAGAAGAAACCTGTGTGTTATTACTCAGGATGCTTCTAGAAACAAAGGTGCCCTTCTGCCGCTGTCTGCCTTAAGCAGAGTCAAGAGGCCACCTGTCAGCTGAATGTCATTTGTCAAGCTACTCTATCCCCTGGAACCTCCAGTTTAAAATATTAAGTGTGTACACAGTAGAGGGGAGCAACCTACAGCCTTCTACCCCTGATTCTGGGATGTGTATCTTTCCCTCTTGTTTAATATTCCTCTTGGACATAACGGAAGCCCCACTGAAACACAGAAGTTCTTGGTTCCTACATTTAAAGCATGGGATGACCTCCCACAGTTTAAGCCGCCCAGCCACTGAGAACGCGCACTGCCTCCAGATAGAGGGGTCCTAGGTGAAGCTGGTCTCTGAGACTTTTTGAGACTCATCCTGAAGTCAAGTGTGAACTGGAAAGGCTTGAATAAAGAAGACTGTTGGTTCCAAGGGTTGATGCAGGTTACAGAGTACCAGGAACCTTCAAATGTGGCCCAGGACATGCAACGTGATGTGGGCACTCAACAGCAGAGTGGCGGTTTCCCATCATGCTAAGCATACACTTGCCATCAGACCTGGCAAGCCTGCTCTAGTTGTTCACCCGTAAGAAATAAAAACAAGCACGCACGCAAAGTCTGATTCGAGAATCTTAAGAGTACTGACTAGAATTTGGATCTTAAGTGCCCCCCCAAAGGCCTGAGGGGAGAAACAGAACCATTAAGACATGGAGGCTAATGGGAGTTGCTTTGGTCTTGCCTTTGAAAGAAACAGTTGAACTCCAGACCTTTTTTGCATCTCAACCATAGGCCTCATGCTGACTGAACACAGTCTCCACAAGCTAAGAAGCTGGGTCAAATGTCACACAGTGTGCTGTTCCCTTCATGTGACATTCTCAGATAAAGCCAAGAGGTTGGGAAAGGTGCCAGGGGTTTGGATGGGGGAGGTATGTATGAAAAAGGCATGCAGAAAGAAAAAAAAAATAGGTAGGATCTTACTATGTAGCCTTGGCTGGCCTAGAATTTGATATATAGACTAGGCTGGCCTGAAGCTTTCAGGAGGGACATTTTGGAAGTGATGGAGTTTCTACATCCTGGCTTTTGGGGTAGCTATATGAATCTATATGTGTTAATAATTTTTAGGACTATATGTCAAAAAGTTCACTTTTATTATATGATAGCTGAAAATATTATTTTCACCTTGGGGTAAAAAAAATGACAGTTGGTAACATACAGTATTCAGCTCTAAGAAGGGGTCTTCACCCCTAAGCAGGTAACCCATGTTCACATGTGTTATCTGTGTTGTTTTTCATCTGATATACACTATTTTGATTCTGGATAAACAGTCTAAAGTGTGTTTCACCAGCAGCACTATTACCTCACTGGGGAATCTACTAGAAAATGCAGGCTCTGGGACCCCTCAGACTTCCTAAAGCAGAGACTCCTAAGTGGGGTCGGTCCATATCTGAATAACCTTGGGGGCATGTGGTTCAAGTGCATGCTGATAATTGCTGACCTCAGTACAGCAGCTGGAACCAACCAGACAAGCCCGCTATGGAATCGTCAAGTCAGGTCACGCTGCAAACCCTCATTCGCTCCAGATATGGCCAGCTGCTACCCAACAAAGCAAAGCAAAGCCTATAGCTCACATGTGACCACCTAGAAGAAGCAGGAGATACAGGGATGCTTGGCACTAAGCACACCTGTGGCCTACGCTGAGACCCAAAGAGAAGCCCTCTGATATGCAGATCTACTTCAAGGTCCAAAATCTCTCCCCATTAGACCCAGCCTGGGGTCCTGGACCAGAATCAGAACCAACTTCATTCATTTATCTTCCTCCCTGGACTCCTGGAGACTGCCCCCTCAAATCAAACGTGAGCCTTGTGGTTACCCCCTGGATTCTGGAAGAGCACAGCTTCCCACCTTCCCCAGAACAAATTCCAAGGCACTTCGAGTGGTTGTTGGCTCCAAAGCCACGCCAAGATGATGGCCAAAAGGATTAAATCAGAACCATATGGATTTAATATTCAATGAAATAAACAGAATTACAGCACAGGGCTGGGCCCAAGAAACCAGGGGCTATGTCCCTGGCCCAGAGCCCAGGCTTGGTGGCCTGCAGCACAGGCTGGGCTCCCTGGCCTCTCCTCCCCACCTATGACTCCCACAAACTGTCCCAAGGGCACCCTGCCTGTTCTCTGGCTCTCCTTGTGGAGGTCTTGACTCCAATCCTGCTGTGACTGACATTTCAGTGTTTTATTGAGGTTTTTATATATATTCTCTTTTATAGCATAGCTAAAGACAGTTTGGCTTCTTTTCTAGTTCCATCAAAAGATGTACAAGCCCAGACAGGAATGCCATCCTTGAAGACATAGAGTTATAGTCCCAGAAGCACAGAGTTGGGAGTGGGGTCAGCTTTGGCACCCACCCTCTTTCCCTCCTCACAGAGTTAGCTGAACTGGGTGGGGACACCCATTTTCCCCCAGTCTCCTTGAATGGTACACAGAGAACTCCTTCCTCTCCATTTTTAGGGAAACAATACAGCACTCTGGGTAGCTAGCATTTCTGAACCAGGGTAGTTCTACCTACTCCCTCAGGTGCATGTAGACATTTATCAGTTGTCACAGTGGTGCTGGCTGGGTTAGCTCCCAGGGCTGCTACAGCAGTCTCCATGTGTCCTGGGACAACACTCTTTTAGCCCCTGTGAGGATCATAGGTCAAGGTCATAGACTGCACTCCCCCTGGGGGCTGTCTTGTCTCTGAATGATGCCCAGTCCTCGGCCAGGGCCTTTCTTGCATTTTGAAAGCCATTCATGGCAGATTAAACCCCGTTCACACTGTCATCTCTGCTCCACATCTAAGGGCCCCAATGGTCATGCTGAGCCCGACCAAGTGTTCTATGGCCAGTTCAAGGCCAATTGATTTGCAACTGTAATTCCACCCACAGCATGAGTCCTTCTTATGTAACCCACAACATACAAGTGCCCATGGGAATGGAAACTATGGTGCCTGACACCGGAGGGTGCTTGGCTTCGCTGCTAAAACACCCTACAACATCACTAGGTATGGTGGTATAAGCATGCACTCCTTGGGGGATTTAGGCAGGAGAATATTGAGTTGGAGGCTAGCATCAACTGTCCTGGGAAAAACAAACAAACAAACAAACAAACAAAACCACCACCATCAGAACCCGACAAACAATCTATCAACACAGATAAACTCTATCCCTAGTATCAACACACCAAGGCTTATAAACACTAGTGCAGCCTACCACCAAGGACACAGTTAGCTCCCAGTGACCCTGACTCAAATCCATTCCCTAGAGCTCACTCTTGGAACTTTTAGAGACTTTCAGAGCTCTGCTCCAGAGTGAAAACGGAGTGTTTAACACTGTGTTAAGAATTTTAAAGTATATTTTGTAATTGATCAGGGTAGCACTCCTAGCTCATAGAAGATACAAGGCTTCCCTCTTCCAGACATGCTGAGCTTCCAGAAGCTGATGCACTCAGGGATCTCAGTCCTCACAATGTCCACTGGCCCACAGGATCTGAGTAAGCACCATTTCTCCTCTCTGTGGTGAGTTCTATAGCAGACAGCACAGCCTCGGGGAAGGATCAGGGCTCTCAGGACATCAGGAGAAGCACCCAGAAAGGATGCATCTTTCATCCCTAACAAAAACAAACTTTGGCCCTGTGCCTTTGTCTCTGGCTGTATTTCCCAGAGCGGGTCAAGAAGGTGCTGGGAAGGGTGACTCCAGGAATGCTACTTTGGTTTCTGGGTTGTTGCAGTAACATACGGACCAAGAACAACTTGGGGAGGAGGGAAGGGTTTATTGGGCTTACAGGTTACAGTCCATCATCCAGGGAAGCCAAAGCAGGAGTTTGAAGCAGAAACCACAGAGAAATGCTGTTTACTAGCTTGCTCAACTACCTTTATTACACAGCCCAGGCATTGCATACAGCAGGCTGCAGCCTCCAACGTCAGCAAGAAAATGCTCCCCGACCCCCACCCAGAAGACGTGCCTACAGGCCAGTCTGATGGAAGCAATTTCTTAGTTGAGATTCAGTCTTCCCAGGTGACTCTGGGTTGTGTCGAGTTGACAGCTGAAACTAACTGTGACACAATGTTAGTGTAGTGGGGTTTCCCCTAAAGTAACAGCCAGGCAGGGCCTGCTGACACCACTTCACTGTCAATCTGCCGAAAGTCAGAGCCTGCTCTCTCCACGCCCATCTTGTGATAGGCAGAAGGATCGGGATACTTCTGTTGATTTCTCTCTCTCTCTCTCTCTCTCTCTCTCTCTCTCTCTCTCTCTCTCTGTGTGTGTGTGTGTGTGTGTGTGTCCCCAAGGGCTCTTACCCCAGGAGAGTCCCTATAACCCATTCCCCTTCCACTCCCTCTGTAGGGCACAGGGAATCACTTATTTGACTTCTGTGCAGCAACATTGCCAACACCACCACCTCTGCTCCAAACCACAGAGACAATAACTCCAGGAAAGCCTGACACCTCTGAGATACCCTGAGACAAATGACCATGTGCGCCAAGGTATCTACTGCACAGGGCACTGGGTGTTTGAGTGAATCTGCTGGGTGGGCGGTACTGGGAACCCTTCTTGGCCCTGATGTCTCAGGGGTCCACAGGCAGCTACAGTTCAGTTTGGGGAGGACAATAAGCTTGTGTCCTAAACACTTCCATGCATTATGTCATTTAGTTGTCATGTCCTCACTTGTTGCAGGTCACCTGAAGCCATCTGGGTTCTACAGTCATGGGCAGCTCGCTGAGAAATCAGTTCAGATTTCAGTTCAACTGCTTGTGCTAGGATACGAATGCACAAGAGAACACAGGATGGGAACCCAGGTGGCCCAGGGACTTTGTCAGAGCTGTAGCCCAGGTTCATCAGACATCACACCGAAGGCCGGGCCTTGTGTACCTGGTTCTAAAACTCTGTTCAGCCTTTCCCCTGTCCACCATGGCACCCTCTTGCCCACCATGGAACACAGCTTGACAAATGGTCACCCTCCCTGGCCAAAGGCTTCCTTTAGACTCCAGGCTGAGCATGCCCAATTGCAATCAAGAATAAGGGGAGAGGGGTGCAAGATGAAGGGGGGCAGGAAGTCTTTTCAGATTTCTATTTTTCTCATCCAGCCACAGCAGCTCCTTTGTTTGTTGCTCGGGCCTGTCCAGTGAGTTGACCCCACTCCCCACAGAGACAGTGCCGAAGAACGCCCTATTGTAAGAGAGTGCTGGCCCATGCTTCCTTCTCCCTTCTCCCAGCACAGGCCTCCCTCCCCACACCCAACATTAGTCACATAAGCCCAACAGAAGTTCAAAGATGCTTTGATAATGGGTCTTTCAAATGGATGCCTGCCGCCCCCCCCCCCCCCCCCGCAGGATGGCAGCTGCTACTATTGCAGGATTCCCCAACAAATGAAGGGAGACTCCCTTGTCAGCAGAGACTGGAGTAGAGGTGAACATGGCTTGGGGTCTCCTGAATAGCCAGGACAATCTGTGTGGTGGTGTAGAAGCCACTGTGGGATCCCAAGGCATCTTATCGGGGTTTGCAGCCATGAGACCAGAAGCAGCCTGTAACATCCAGATCTGTGCAGCATCTCCCTGCCACTGGTGATCATGTATAAACCCCACTGGTAAGAGATCCACAAGTTTCTGTTTTCAATGCTCACAGTTTCTGGGACCAATGGCTTCAGCTTGGGTAATTAGGAGATCTTGTGCCTTGGCCAGAGCAACGATTTCAATGATGTGTCCATGACCCAAGACAGACCTATGAGAATGAATCCTTAGACCCTGGTTGGAATTATTAGGGAAAAGAGGTATTATGATGACAAGCAAGCTTGAAGGTTGAGGGTGGGGTTTGCAGACAGCTCACCAAGGAATAGAGTCAATGGAAAAGACAGGGATGGAGAGAAGAGAAGGAAGAAGCAAGGGCAAAAACTTTGTAGTGTGCTAACATTTGCTAAGCTACCTGATCAAACCTTGTCTGAAGCTAAACTTCCAGGGAATGTTCAGTTACATCAAGCTGGAAAACCCTTTTTCCTGGAAAGTCAACTTGAGTAGGACGTCCACTAAGAAGTGATAGAACTCAGTTCTTGCCTCCTTCAGCTCCTGGTGGCTGCTCGCTCCTCTTACTGCTGTGTCAGCCTCTGGCTTCCTGGGCATGCTCTTCCTTAACCATTTGAACTCCTATCTCAACCTCAGCCCCCTGCCAAGGACACTTGTGATAACATCAAGGTTTACCAAGATAACCCAGGGCAGTTTCAAGAGCCTTAATGTATGTAGTACATCTGCTAAGACCTCTTCTAACAAACAAACAAAAATTCATGTTTCTGGCTATTAAGCAAAGACAGATCTGTGAGAGCCACTATCAGCTGCCCCACCGCCAACCACACTGAGTCAGGCTGCTGTCTGAATGTAGATCCTCATCGACATGTGCTGAGGAACACCTCCCAACAGTCTCAACTCTGAGCTGAACCTGAAGACGGTGCGTGTCAGCTTCAGGACTTACATGCTCTGAGGACAGAAATGGCTTTGAGGAATGGTGGTGCAGAAACGCCTGGCTGATAGCTTTTCTCTGTGGTTTACAGAGGAAACAAAGACTGTGAACTGGGGTTTCCCAAAGTGTAGAAAACCAGGGGGTTCCCGGAATGCTTGCAGCACTAAGATGAACCCTACACGAGGAGGTGGGTGGCCTAAGAGGTTCACTTTTTAAGTAGTTTTCTATTCATTTCACGTCTATTAGTGAAAAAAGGGTAGGCTTAAAGCCTAGGAGAACACTGATATTAGAGCATGACACTGTCGTGACCTGTCTAGCTAACCAACCCCGTGCAAAGTACTGGCAACAACTACTATGAACTTGGGAGCTGAGTTCAAATCCACACCTGGCTTAGGCAAGACACTTGATCTCTCTGGACAATATCTGGAATAGGCAGTCCCCATGACAACAGAAATAATAGAGATGCTGTTTTAAGTTACACAGTGGTACGATTTAATTGGGCAGATGGACATGAAGCATTGCCCTGCTTTTATGTATACTGCTGCATGCCATAGTTCCTGCTCTTGTCTCTGGGTCCTACCATCATCCTTACTAGATTGTTCTAGTGAGATCTGATAGAATCAAGCATCCATCCCATGCCAGCTGGGTCTCCTCTGTCTCCTGTTAAACTCTAGTTCCCTCAGTTTTCCAACCAGTCAAATGGGTCCACTTCTCTAAGTCTCTTCCCGACCACCTAGAGGAAAGTCTGAACAGAGGCCACCCCACAGAACAACCTGACAACTCTACCTCCAATCTTAAGCCAAGGGTGTCTGCAAACTTCCTAGTCCTGTCCTGTTCTTCTGTCACAGCAGGGTTGTTTGTTTGTCTGTATAGCTCTGCTTTCAAGACCCTGGCTCAAGTGGGGTGGGGTCAGGTCCTAAACCCTTCCTGGTATTCTGTACCCTGTTTGAAAGTACATTTCTTAAGTGAGTCAGGTCCCTTGGAGGGAAGCAGATCTCAACATTCCTTAATCTTGACACTATCTCAGATGGTAGTCATGGTTACAGGCAACTAATGACCAGGGTGTGGCGTCTCTGACACTGCCTTCACCCTGGTCACTAAGAGTGTTCGCCATCCTTCAGCACTTTTTAGTATGAGTCACAGCTGAGGCATAAGCCATGTGTGAAAAGCCCCAACAGGGCCTCCTGCTTCTCCTGTTCAGTGAGAAGTGAAGCCATATCACACCAGAATCCCGAAAAGGCAAGCCCCACCTTATATGTTATTGAGAGACTGGCCCTTCTCAGGAGCAGCACTTGCCTTGTGGCACCTCTTCCTGTTTGGTTCAGGAAGGCCTTTTGCTGTTGCCAAGGTTGGTCTCAATCTGAGACGGAATATTGTGGGTCCTCTAGACCAGTCCTGGGTTTGATGGTTGGCTAATAGAACTCATAAGATTCAACACATGTCTCTGCTCCTGGCTAAGGGCTATTTCAACAACAGGATACAAAATAACTCTCTGAAGGGCTGTGGAGACAGAGGCAAATCCTCGAGTAAATGAGTTGAGTTCTAGAGTCCTCCCCAGGGAATTTCTCCCAGCAGATAGAGTCATGTGGGGCATGCTGAACTCCCCCAGCAGTGATTGTGACAGAATGTGTAATCGTAATCACTGTCTACTAAGGAAACTCACGAGTCCCCAGATCCAGTCTTTGCCACCCCCTCCCCAACCCTCCACACACAGGAGGAGGTCAGAAAAGGACATCAAGTGTCCTGCTCTATGGCTCTCTGCCTTATTTCCTTGAGCCAGGGTCTCTCACTGAGCCTGGAGCTCAGTTGCAGAAATCCTCCTGTCTCCTCCTCCCACAGAGCTGAGATAACAAAACACAGAGGTGGCCATGCCTGGCTCATTTTGTTGCTGAGACTCTGAACTCAGATCCTCCTGCCCGTGTAATGTGTCCTCTTACCCAAGAACAATCTACTCTAACCCGAGGGTCCGGAATTATTATTAGGGGCTGGTTACACAGGCGCCGTGAGCCTAGCATGTAGCCACGCTGCAGGTTCTCAGAAGCAAAGCAGGTGCTTGGCATCAAGTACGTGTATAGGAATAGTTTACGAGATGGACCACTGCCATCACTGGGAAATAGTGAAAACTTCTCAAACACTAGGTGAGGGGTGATATCACAAACTGGCCTGTTAAAGAAAGCAGGATCAGATATGCTAACGACACTTTTTACAGGTTTCTTTAATTCTTTCTTTCTTTCTTTCTTTCTCTCTTTCTTTCTTTCTTTCTTTCTTTCTTTCTTTCTTTCTTTCTTTCTTTCTTTCTTTCTTTCTTTCTTTCTTATTTATTCACTTAGCATGAAGGATGTACATGCCATGGTCTGCACATGGAAGCCAGAGGGCAACTTGTTGGAGTTGGTTCTCTCCTAACATGTGGGTACTGGGAACTGAACCCAGGTTATCAGGTTTGGCAGCAATCACCATAATCCACTGAGCCACCCCATCTGCGTCTACGCCAGCTACTCTTCCTTCCAGCGGTAGAATGCACCGCAGAATGGCCCTCCCCTGCTGTCTGGCCCCTGGCTGCCTAAATCCTCATAGCAAATTCTACACAGATGGCAGTTTCTGGAATGCCGTTGACAGAGTGCATACTCTCCACAAAGCTCCCAGGTCCACGGCTGGCCTCTGCCCATTGTCAGTCCAGGAATGCCAGCCTCCGGGGTCAGTATGTCATGAGGATGAGAATTTTATGTAGCAACAACAACCCCTGACAATGACTGCCAGGCACTGGGCCAAGCACTTGACACCCAAGAAGCTTGCTTTACTATTAATATCACTGTTTTATGATGGAGTCACCCATAGCGAGAATACATGAAATGACTTGCCCAAAGTCACGCTGTCAACAGGTTTGAACTCTGGTCCATTTGACCAGTGACCTTTAACCCCTAGATTCACTTACTTCCAAGAGCCTGTCTTTCCTTTGACCACCATTATAATTTTCAGCAAACTCAATATAGCTTTCTTCTTTGCTAATGGACTCATGCTTTTTTTTCCTTTAAAGAATGTCGAAAATAAAGTGTTATGTTTACCTTCAAATAGGAAATTAGTGACATTTGCTAGAAACATGTAGTAACCATTAAAATGGTTACAATGAAAATCTAGCAAGGATGTTCGCCCTCGCTAGCTGCTGCTGGCTGCTAGGGCATCTGTCACCCAGCTCCAGTCAGAGCCCTCGCCTTACCACAATCATGAACACTGAGGAAACACAAAGGAAAAGACTTCTCTCCATAGAAGTGTTGGGACTGAACATCTTACCCATACATGATTATGTTAGCTTTCTGATACTTTGACAAAAAAAAAAAAAAAAGGTATAATTTGGTTCATGGCCTGAGAGGTTTTTCCTCCATAACTCTTGGTCCTGTGGAGCAGGGAGCATCTTGGCAGGAGTGATGGAGAAAACTGCTCACCTGGTGATCATTAGGAGACCAACTAGGGAAAGAGGAAGGAAAGGTTGGAGTCCCAATATCTCGATCCATGGTAGGTCCCAGATGGGCTAACTTCCCCTGGGCTCCAGATCAATCCTGAAGACTCTACTGCCTGCTAATAGGACCACGGGCTGGGAACTAAGCCTTCAACAGGTGACCCCTGAGAGAGCAGGCCAGATTCACACAATAGTCGTCATCTAAGTGTGCCTTAGCACGGCACTTTGGGAACTCTGGTCCACTTGGCCAAAGCTTCCATCGGCAGACAGTGTGTACAAAGAAGAAGCAGAGCAGAGAAAAACTGCTACATACTGTAGCTACTCTCCAGCCTGTCCAGTCTGGCTCACTAAGCCTGGCAGGGCTTCCTGGCTTCCTGTGTGCCCTATTGTGCCCTACTCCTCAACCCCAGACCCCTCCTGGTCAGCGCTGGCCTGGGTCAGCTGCCCCACCCTGCTATACCACTCTCTAATTTGATGTTGTTTATCTCTATCTCCTGGTTCCTTGGGCTCTGCTTGCCAGGTTATCAGCTAGACTTTTGCAAAGGAAAATAGCAGCAACATAAGGGGGAGGGGGAGGGGGAGGGAGAGGGAGAGAGGCAGAATGAATAGGTGTGATCTAGAAGATGGGAGTCAATGTAGCAGAAGAACACAGAGGAGATAGAATTACACCTTTTTCCTCTAAGGAAAAGGGGACTTCCCCATCCTAACAGGATACCTTGAATGATCTGGCCTGGCATTTAGAATCCCTACTAGTTCAGCCCTGAACTCTGAGGAGTGATCCAACTGGGCCAGTGACTCTCACTGAAGGCAATTCAATGGGGCGCTTCCAGTCAGCAAGTCAATGGACACCAAAGGAGAGTGGGGCCACCAGGTGACTGAGTGCTGCCGCTTTAGAAGTGAATGGATCTAGGTTGGACTCCTGGCTCCACCATCTCCTTGGACAAGTGATGAGATTTCTACACTTACGAGTTGGACCCAAAACAGTCTACTATGGTAATTTAGGATGCTGTGGATAAGCAGGACACTATAAGATCTGTGCTGAGCTCACATTATATTTATAGTGCTAGGCTTGAGAAATCAGGAAAGGGTGTGGCTCTATGACATCCCAGCATGCAGATCCACCACAGCCCAGGGTCTCTTGCAACATTTATGTACGGAATAAGGACCTGGCGTCAGAGCCCTGACCCCTTCTCTCTGGCTGTCTCCTAATACTACATCACTTCTGCCGACCCTGAATTGGCCAAAGGTTCCACTGGCAGACAGTGCGGCCAGAGAAGATCCAGGACAGGTTTCTTTGCTCAAGGCTTGGAGACAGCCCCAGGGGTGTTCAAATGACAGCTTTCCCTGCCATGCTAGAGGATCTTGTGGTGGAAAATAAGCTTTCTATGAAGCCTTGGAACGGAAACACAGCCTCAGAAAGTTCCATTGCTTCCTGGCAAAAGCAGCTTGAAGCCCATAAGCACACATCCCCAACCGTCACCCACCCCTCCACGCCACTCCACAGAGCCATGAGGTAAAGAAGAGCTTGATCACCACTGCTGTTCCTGAGCAGGAGCCACAGTGAGGACTGAGGAGGCCCAGACAACAGGACTTGTAAGGGTGGTGTCAAGGCCCCAGGACTGATGTACCTGTGGCTTATCTGCAGTTGAAGGCACTTCCTACTGGTTCTCTGTCATTTGTCTAAACACAAGGAACTAAAATAAAAAGAAGAAAGTGTCACTCTTCAATCTGTGTCATCATCCCTAGTGTACCAAGCAAGGCTTCCCAGAGCTGGCAGTTGATATAAAAAAACAAAAGGCGGCATTCCTGCCTGGGGACCAGAGTGACAGCAGGCTAGAGGGAGTTGAAGTGAGACAAGGAAATGGGATTTTGATTGTGTGGATAACGCGTGGGGGAGCCGGAGATCAAAGACAAGTGCATGTGAATCTCAGAGCCCAGAGCTTCCCAGGATGCAACATGTCCTGACAGGCTGTGTGGCTCAGCCTGAGAAACAGGAAAACTCAGAAGGGGTGGTCACTGTATAGCCACCTGAGGAGTGAGTCCCACCCCACAGCCCCAGGCAGAGCTCCAGAAAGCTTCATAGTCTTGCTAATATGAAGTTTTAAAAACAGGGGATACCCTTACTCTGGCCAATGCAGGCCTGGGTGCTAGTTATACCCTACCCAAGAAGTCAAAAAACTTAAATTTTAACTTATTCTCCCCACCCCAACCCCCACTGAGTGCCAGGGGGAGAATCGAAGTACAAATGACAGCCTGTAGCTGTTGTATAAAGCACAGCCAGAGAAGCCACCACTGAGCCTCTACTAAAGGTAAAGTTCAAACCCCTCCAGCCTCCTCTATCATCAGATCTACATTCTAAAAAGTACAACACAGTAAGTAAGCTATGAGCACAAAAACTAGTGTTTGAGAAACACTAGTGCCAAGCATATGGGCTATTCTACCAATGCAGTGTACCCTCCAGGGAAGTGCTGATAGAATTTGTAACAGCCACACAGACAGCTGCAGGGCTCAGAGGCACTTCTGAGTGAGACATCTCATGCCGACTCTCTTCCCCAGCTGAATTCAGGGCTGCGTGTACTTCTCCCAATCCCTGACTCATTGATCAACCCAGACATTCAACTGCCTCCTTGGAGCTGGTCAGCCTCGCGGAGCAGCGTTTCGGAAATTATTGACATGTCTGTTTCTATTTATGCATCATGCTTACTGAAACATTTACTGTGTCAGGTGCCTAGAACCCACAGACAAGTGGCCCAGTAAAGGGATATGCCTTCTTGCAGGAGGAAAAGACAGCAAATGGGTAGTCACAGATGCATGGTGGGTAGTCACAGATGCATGATGGGTAGTCACAGGTGCATGATGGGTATTAACAGGTGCATGATGGGTAGTCACAGGTGTATGAGGGATTTGTGCAATGATGAGTACTCAGTATAGGGTACCAAGGGAACATCCATCTATTCAGGTCTTCTTCAAAGGACTGCTGCCCAAGAGCCACCCTAAAGACCTGCTTCCTTCTAACTGGACTTTCCTCTGCATTTTGTCCCTTCTGCCTTGCCTTAACTTTGTTATATTGACTATATTTTATTTCCTATCTCCCTCCACAAACCTGGCATTTATAGAGTCCATTTATACTATGTAGGTGGTTACAGTGACATTTTTAAACATGGACACTTGACTTCAAACTCAGTATTAATCAATAGCTCTTTTTTTTTCCTTCAGAATAATACAAATTCCCAGCATGCTTTGCCTTTGATTGTTCTCCACTTTCTGGGTATTGCAGGAATGGGTAAAGATGCTATTTTTTCAACAAGTCCCAGAACTGTCAGTGTGTTACTGTTGATGAGTTTCCAGAAAAATAAAAACATCCAAATTGACTCAAGAGGAAATAGAAACCCTGCAAAAAATCGATAACTTTCAAAGGAATTGATCCAGGGGTCAAATATCTAAGTTGAAAACCTTAATAGTCCTGTGTTGTTTTCCTGTTAAGTTTTCGCAAATGTTTAAGGAATAGACAATGGCGAACAGTCTTGCCCAGAAATCAAGACGAAAACATTCAACTCCATTTATAACACCCGACAGCAACTTTAGACAACTTCAAAGGAAAATAACACGGGAGAAGAAATTTAAAAGCCTGCCTCCTAACCCCACTTAGCATGTAAAGTGTAAAAATTTGAAATAAGCATTAGCAAATTCTAGACACGCAGAGGTGTGAAAACATCAGAAAGCTCATCAAACTCAACACATTAAAGGATTACAAAAATAATACGCACAGGCTGGGCCACTGAGATGTCTCAGCAGCTACCGGTGCTTGCTGTACAAGCCTGAGAGCCAGAGTTCAATGGTGGAACCCATGGAAAGATGGAGCAAGAACCGACTCCACAAAGTTGTCCTCTGACCTCCACAGGCACGCATAGAACACATGCACGTACACATACCGTCTACCCCCAACACAGTAAAAATCCAAGAACACAAAAAATACAAAATACAAGTCCTTTAATGAGACAGTATTTTTTTTGCCCCAGAATCCCTGCTACTAGGCCAGTAGCTTACTGGGCCACACACAGCTTGGTAACTATGTAAGTCTGCCAGCCTTTCTAAATCATTCAGGGTAGCCTGACTTCTCTCTCTCTCTCTCTCTCTCTCTCTCTCTCTCTCTCTCTCTCTCTCTCTCTCTCTCTCTCTCTCTCTCTCTCGTGTACTTTCCCCCACACTCTGGGCTTCCTTACTCTTTCTTTAAGGCTTTCCTCCCCCACCAAGTGGCTCCTCGCCCACTGTGAGTCTGACCTCTGCGCTGGCTCAGACAGCATGGCCCATTCCCTTCCCCTCTCCATTCTCCTTCAGTAGCTGCCAAGTCTCACAGCTTGCCTGCCCTGGGTAGGCACATGCACAAGCTAACTAACCTACATGCAGAATGAACACCGGATCTGGCAGAAGAAGTCAGTACCCCTATGAGAATGAAAGCTCCCCACAGGTTAGGAACAGAAGGGAATTTCTTTGGACTCATAAATCATAACCACAATATACTTCACACTTAATGGAAAACACTAGGTGCTTTTCTGTTAAAATCAAGAATAAAAAGGCTATTCACGACCATCGATTTTTAAATACTGTATAGAAACAACCGAGAAAAACAGAAATACGAAAGAAAAAAGATTACAAAGACTGCTGACATCCCCCTGCAATATAATTGTCTGCCTCCAAGATCCCAGAAATCATGCAAACAGTCAGAAGTAATGGGGCAGTTCAGGGTGTATTAATAGAAACTATCAACGTTCCTATGAACTGGCAACAATCAAAAGACATAATACATACTTAGGGTTCAAATGTTTGAATGGAAGCAGATTGTCTAGTTCTGTGCTTTCCTGAAACTCAATTAGAAGAACTTGAAAAGAATTAGATACAAAGCCACAAAGAGGAAAATAAGATAAGACAAGAGTTGACAATGTTATAGAATACATAAAGCTCTAGACGGCAGAACGCAAGTGGGGTGAGGAGGAGAAAGCGGAACCCTGGACACTGCAGGGGAGGACGAGAGAAATGAGCTGGTTTTTAAATATGAAAACTCAGAAAGGCCATGGAAGGCTCACAGGCATGGATCATGTGGAGGTAAGGCCCCTTCTAACCCTGGCAGCCAGTGACCTGCCCTCCCCCAGTGTCAGGAAGGAGTCTAGAGCTCCTGTCTCAGGGGCATCCAGAGCTCAGATTGAAATATGGCGTTTAGGAACTGTCCACGGTTGCAGGTTCAGAACAGACGCGTTTCCTTTGAAGAAATCTACAGCGGAGCAATGCTTTTAAAATGGCAGAAAACTAAGGAATCAGAAGAGGTGTGACTCCCCAAAACAAGACAGAGAAGCAAAGAAAACTGGGGGACAGTTCAGAGGAAGATCTCAAGATGACAGCTGTCATTCAGACCAGCCCTGGGAAGCCCTTCCATCCTGGTAAAGACTGACATGGGCTGGCAGTGCCTGGGGACAAATTGAAAGGTGGGCTGAAACATCTGGGAAGGAACAAGGGACAGAAGGAACTCCCCCAGATGTGTTCATCATTATTTATTCTTCTCTTCTTTGTTGGTTTTTGTTTGCTTTGTTTTTTAAATCAAAGGAGCAGAGGCCCAGAAGAAATCCAGTTACAAGAGGATCCCTCTGCAGTGAAAATTCACCAGACTCTGCTATAACCAAACATCACCATCATGCTGCTTACCAGTAGTGAACGGAATTATACCTGGGGAAGGTGTACGTGATGACAGGAAGGCCACGTCTAAACTCCTATAAGTGTGTAGCTAAGACTACTCAACTCTTGGCGAATGGGAAGCAGACAGGAGGTATTGATAGGGTAAGATACAGCTCCCAAGAATATCCCTCTGTGACTGACTACCTCCAGATAGGCCTCCCTTCCTAAAGTTTGCAGAAATTCCCAAAATAGTACCGTTGACCAGAGAGTAAGCCTTTAACGACAAACCTGTGTGTGGGGGGGTGTATTTCATATTCAAACCATAGTATTCTGTCCCAGGGCCTTAAAAACCTCACATCCAATCTCATGCAAAATGCATTCAGTTCATCTCCCTGAGTCCCCATAGCCTCAAATTCTAGCATTGGACAAAAGCCAAGTTCAAAGTTTCCTGTGAGACTTAAGGCAAAATACTAATGGTAAGTGCCTGTAACATAAAATAAAATAGAATAGAATAAAATAAAATAAAATAAAATAATTGCACCCTTAAACAGTGGCACGGAGAAGATGATCCCATTCTAAAAAGGGAAACGGATATCATCAAGGAAGGACCGGACCAAGGCTAGACTGGAACCTACAGGACAAACAGTAACGTCTGGGAGTCCATGTTGAGCATCCAGTGCAGGGTGACATGAGATGAGCTCTGTCCATCAGGTTCACTCAGATCCAACCACACAGATTTGCCTGGAACAGCCCACATGGCTTTGCTTTGGAGCTGGCAGCTTTCTTTGGCAGACACCCTCACATTACTCACATCTCCAACATCTTGGGGTCTCTGCTGCAGCTTAAACTTCCTTTCACATAGCTCATGTGATGCATACATGAGCTATGTATGCAGATCGAATGTGTGCATTTATACACACACACACACACACACACACACACACACACACACACAGAGAGAGAGAGAGAGAGAGAGAGAGAGAGAGAGAGAGAGAGAGAGAGAGAGAAGGTGAATAAGAATGAAATATGAGGGAGAAATATACATATACAAAAAAGTCACAGTGAAAGGCACTATGGTCATTTTTAAAACTTAGTTTTAAAATACCTGAGTGAAAGAGTTTAAGGGAAGGACCTATTTGCTCACAGTTTCTGAGTTTCAGTCTATCATGGTAGGAAGGTGTGGCAGGGCAGGGCAAGGCAGTTCCCATTGCAGGCAGCCAGGAAGAAGAGGAAGACAACACCTGTGTTCAGTGGCCCTCCTGGTGTTTCTCTTTCATTGCACCTGGGCCCTCAACACATTAGATGGCACCGCCCACAGTCGGGGTCTGTCTTTCTCCTCAGTTCCTCTCCTGCATGCCAGCTTCCTCTGAAGATGCCCTCACAGACATGCCTAAGGATATGCCTTGCAATCAAGCTTAACTATCAGGCCAATGTAATCAGGGAACATAGTGCCAGCCAGGTACGGCAGTGTACATTCTCAGGAGGCAGAAGCAGGTAGGCTCACCCACAAGTTAAAGCTGGCAGGGTATACACAGTAAGTTTCAGGCCAGCTAGGGCTACACAGCAAGATGGTAAGCTCAAAAATAAACAAACAAGCAAAATACAGCTTCTATCACAATACCATTTCAACTTCTATCACAAACGGTGTCCCTAGAACAAGGATCTAGTCCTAGAATTCAGTGGAAAGAGTGAGGGTCATGACTACCCAGAAACAACTGAGAAGAATTGGGGACCTGTTCCTTCAGAGAATTCTAATAACACCATGATAATGAAAACAAGGAGCAGTTGGTATGCAAACAGCCCCACCCCTCCAGACAGAACACCGAGCTCAGGAGTCCACCACAGATATGTGAGAAAGACAGCAAAATGCCCGTCACATCAGTGAGAAGAGCCTAGGGTAGGGCTCAGTAGTGAAACATTTCCCTACAAAGCCTCAGTTCAAACCCCAGTACCCAATTTCCCCCAAAGAACTATATCCATGAAGAGAGAAGAAATGTTTTTCAGTAATAATGCAATGATAGTCTTTGGTTTTTTTGTTTGTCTGTTATTGAGGCAGGGGTCTGTTTAGGTAGCCCTGGCTGTCCTGACACTCGTTCTGTAGACCAGGCTAGCTTGAATTCACAGAGATCTGCCTGACTCTGTCTCCCAAGTGTTGGGATTAAAACCACGCACCTCCAATCAAACATTCTTACTTAATCAGGAAACAAGTGTGAAATGCGATTATGTCTATGCCATGTGGCAAACAACCATCCAAGAAATTACACAGAGATCCAAGATCTGTCACATACCAAAGACTGACATTTTTTTTTTTTTTGTAAAAATATGTACCATATTGTGATCTAGGGAGAAGAAAGGACATAAAAAGCAAAAAGTGTATGTGAGTAAATTTGGTTCTATTACAGTGGAAATTTTCATGGCAAAAACACCACAGTGGAGAATGCTTGATAAAGCAAGAATTGAAAGCTAGCGTGATAGGTAAGTTGGGCTGTGTGGGTATGGGAGGCTAAGGGGAGGGAACATATACTTGAGGTAGCGGCATATGAAGCGTCCCCAACCTTATTAGCAATGAAGGACAGGCAAATGTAACTAAGGCCATCCCATAGTGCAGCTCTGCCAGCCATCAGATGGCAGAAACCAGCCTGATGAGCTTGGCTAGGGAAGTGGAAACGCTGGCGCTCCGTGGGTGGCAGCATATATTTTTGGAACCTCTCTGAAACGGCTTGGCACTATCTAGCAAAGTCCAGATGTACATCTCCGAAGGACATGCTCCTTCTAGGTACCAGCTCCAGAGGTATGGGCACAGGAGTCTACGAGGAGACTAGTGTAGGATAAACATTCAAAGGCCCACCGATAGGAATGCAGGTAGAAGGTGCCTGTTGGAGAACTCTGCGGTGGGTAAAACAAACTAGGTCTACTTGTATCAACGCGGATAAAGCCCAGAATGGGGAGAGGGGGCAAATTGCAAAAGTATAAACACAGAATGGAAGATTTCGTGGAGGCTTCAAAACACACATGACATTGCTTAATACTGTTTTGAATGTATACATGCTAATGAGAATTGAAAACACTCATGGAAAAGGCGTATCGACCACAGAACAGTGGTCACGTCCAGGAGAACGAGGGAGAAATGGAACACAGCAGGAGGAGCAGCAGGGGTCTTTGATGCCAAGTCCTGCATTATTTCTGAATGGCATTTGGCAGGGCTAGCAACCCGCTGCATCCAGAAAAGGTGCTGATTGCATGGAAAATGTCCAGCACCATCCATCTTTAGGACAACGCAAGTCCAAATTCACTAAAATGAGCTGGGGGGTGGGGGGAGGGAATCTGTCTTAGTGCGGGTGAGAAGGTATCATAAGTAAAAGTTTTTATTTGGCCACATGTGTCCAGCACATTGGGGGGGGCAGATACTCTTCAAAACCATTTTCGCCATTTCTCACAAAGTTAACTTTTTATACTTACTGTGTCATTAGCAGTCACACGCCAAGGTATTTGTGGAAGAGGAGCACAACTCTGTCTGATAGACGGGTACACAAACGTCCATAGAGGATTTATTCATAATAGCTAAAATCTATAAAGAATCTAAGTATTCATCAATTGGCAAACATAACCAGACTGAAGTAAATTCAACTAATGGGACTCTACTTAGCATTAAAAAAAATTACCAACAATAGGAAATTCTCAGAATCAATTTTAGACATCGTCTAGTACAAAAGACTCTAAACTCAATTACATGACCCATTTCTATGAAATTCGAGAACAGACAAATGTAATCTTTAGGCAAAAAAAGTGACCTGGGAGACAGGTAGGAACAGAAGAGGTAAAAATGACAGCAAATGAGAACTTGGGAAAGCACCTGACATGAGCAAGTCATTCAGGACTCAACCAGAAGAGAGCTGAAAACATTCAGGAAATAAGTTGCATCTGTACTGAGCATGTAGGCTTTGGTAATTATTCCCTGAACGCTACAGCACCACAATGATTTATGTAGCACTTATGCTACATTCGCTGTAAATAATCCCTGGGTGGTTCAGACTAGACTGGTGGATGTGCTTAAGTTATATGAAGATATGATACTGTTTTGTTTAAGGGACTTGAGCATTATCGGATTTTAGAACCCTGGGGGAGCCCAACCAGTTCCCTGTGGTACCGAGGGATGGCTGTCCCATCTCTCAAATGCTAGTTATGATGGCCTGCACATTTGTCCACTCGTTCACCTATATGTGCTAATGTCTGGGGGTTGTTTTTCCCAGGCTAGCTTCAAATCCATGATCTTCCTGCTTCAGCCTCCCAAGTCCCAGGATTATAGGCATGCATCTGCCACACAGCTTAGCCATCTATACATGCAAAATGAACTTTCTTTTCTTGAAAACTATAGCCCTGTCGAGTTGATCTTAAAGATACAGGTTGCAGGTTTTGGAGCAGGTACATTTGCTGTCTCTAATTTTCTATAAGTATGTTGCTAAAAATTAAATGTACTTTTCAACAGCTGGGGGGTAGCAAGTTTTAAGGGAAGGAGGAGAAACAGAAGTGGCTAACAATGTTAATTCTTATCTCTCCCCAGAGAACGTGTTGTCCCCTTTAATAACTAGACTCCTCCTATTAGAAACAGAATGGTCTTATAAGTTCACCTCATCCAAGTTTCCCCCTCTCGGAAAAGAAGTCCAGTTCGCTCTTCCAAGATCTGACAGTCTTCTGCTGCTGCTGCCAAGGATACGTTCCTCATTCCTTTTTAGGAAAATTACCTCTCCCCCATGGGCTATTTCTCTGTGGTTGTGGTTCCAGGTGCCAGCCTCAACCCCACAACTAGCCTAAAGGAGCCCCTGGGGGTTCCAAAGGGAAGGCATGTGTCCTGTGCCTCTGATGCTCTGTGCAGACCCTCTGAACCATGAGCCTGGGTCAGAAAAGATATGCCCAGAGTTCAGCCAGTCAGCCAACCTAACCACTGCCTTTGCTGTCAGTCCCGCCACGCCCACTGCCTCGCCTTCCACAGCTGAGCGCCTGGTTTTTATCTGAGTAGCTCTCCCAGTACCCCGATTCTGCCCCCAGTCTCCAGTTTCTGAGAGTAACTCCCACTTGCTGATGTCAAGCAGAATCAGCTCCTGAAGTTTACCTTTCCAAGAATGCTTCACTGACACATCATCCAACCAGCTAAGGTTCACCAGACCCGTGGTCGAGAGCTCAGAATTATCGGCTTCTGTCTTGGGCACAGTTGTCTCTCACGGCACTTGACTTCCCCAGGGGAACTTCAGGGAGACAGAACTCAAGAGAACTACCTCTTCCTGAGAGATGTGCCAAGCACATGAACACACTTGACCTCAGTCTTTCCAATAGCCTGGTGACATAGGACCTACTCCCGTTCACTAAGAAAGAGGCAGCAGCTGAGGAAGAAAGACATCCTCACATGTGACAGAGTCGGAACTTGAGCCAAAGCTGTCAGACTTTGAAAGCCCAGCTCTTGCCACCTTGTCATCCTGCCCTGCCTGGAGAAAAATTCAGTCACTGAGACTTCATATTGCACATCCAGAGCACGATGAGGTGCGAGTGGCAAGAAGGGGGAGCTCAGCTGTGTGTGGTATGATAGGACAACTGTCTAGGTGACGGTGACAGCGACAGTCCATGGTATGATGAGCAGCGTTAGGGAGGACAGCTGTGGGACAGTGTGGAACACATCCTCATTCTAGAGGACTGAAAGCAGACTCTTTCTGGTTTGAGACCAAGACAGTGTTCCTGTTACCATGGCAACAGAGACTGCTCACTGTTGTCTACACCTGTAATGGAGTGACTCATATTTCTGGCATTGCATTAGCTAAGTCCAAAGTCATTAGCTAATCATTCTAGAGTGTACGAATTCAGCATTGACAGCATCTGGGGTGATAAGTGGGATCTACACTGGTCCCTCTGAGGCTCTGAGAGCCAGACTTTGCTTCTATCCTTTATGCAAAGAGGTTCCAATATTTGGCCCAGGCCCCATTATGAACTGAGGCTTGTCCTGGGTTCCCTAGGCTTAAGGCCAAAGGTAGGGTAAGAAATGGCACTGGGCCTAAGGAGAGAATAAACCTGCCTCTTACAAGCTGCTGAGGTCAATGAGAACTCAGGCAGCTGCACAATTTCCACCCCTGACCAAATCAACCCCAAAGGGTGCCATGCATAAGAAATAATATTGATGGCCCTCGTTGTGGTTGAGGCCAATTTCTGACTGACTGGGGTTCAGTTGTATACATTCCTAGAAAGGAGCAAAAGGAATCCTTGGGGAGACCTTATAGAGCCACTAGCTCTTGGGCATACATCCTAGTGAGTTAAAATCCCAGAAGAGAAAGTCAGTGAGGTGGCTCAGCAGGTATAGATGATCTCTACCATGTTCAAGGTCATTTCTGTCAAATTTCTGCACCCACATAGTAGAAAGAGAACCAGCTCCCACAAGTGGTCCTCTGACCATGGCACATTCCATCTCCCTCATGTCGTTCTCTCCCTGCCTCCCCACACAGAAATGAATGAATACAACAAAACAATTTAAAATGAGAGAGAGAGAGAGAGAGAGAGAGAGAGAGAGAGAGAGACTCAGATCAGGGCAGCAGGAGCTACAGTGGGGAAGAGGAGCCCAGAGCTGCAGCATGGTAGAGTCCCAATCCTTCTGAGTTCCTGAACATTCTCTGTTTCTCAAAGGGTCTGTGCTGGGCCTCAGCAAACACTTCTGCTTCTCAATAGTTACTTGGTAGGAAAAAAGGCTCTCTGCTGTGCATAGGTGCGAAGTCATCATTAAAGTCAAGTAAGGGAATACCCCATTGTCTGTGTTCACAGCAAAGCCATCCCAGGCTCCGCCGGACAACTCAGGACACACTCCCAAGAGCACCCCCATGGCTTCAGCTGAACAGGAAGCCATCACCACATTGGTAATCACTATTGAGATGTGGACCTGGATGATTTTGACTCAACACTATCTAAATAGCCCAAAACAGTTCCTACTGGGATATGGTGAGTTCTCTGCACTAGCTTAGCCACTATGAGCAGAGCTTGTAAGTTCCTGGGACATGGCAGACAAGTTTTCTGGGTGTCTATGCTGCCTATGGACCATGCCACAGCCACAGAAGACAGGCTTGCATTCTGGAGTTAGTCTACAGGGACAAGGAGCCAGGAAAGAGGGAAGGAGGAGAGGAATGGAGGGGAGGAAAGAAGAAAGGGAAGAGAAAAAGGGTAGAGAGGAGTGGGAGAAGAGAAGGAGGAAGAGGAGGAGGAAGAGGAGAAGGAAGAGAAAGAAGAGGGAGAGAGGACCTTTGCCTGTGTCCAGGGTACTGCAGCAGTCTGCAGCCCTCTTCATTATAAAAGACCCATCCATGAGCCTTAAATCTCAGAACACAGCCAGTGCTTGACCACCAAGCTTTGAAATAAAGACTGCACAGCTCCTCGGGGATCTTTAACACTTCTGACCTGTTGATCACAGAGAAAGGAAAGCAATGCTAAATTCTAAGGCCCTTCAGAGTTCAAAAATCCCAGAGGTCTCCAAGAACTCTACCTCCCCCCACCCTACTCCCCCCACAAAAAAACGAAGAGGAAAAGCCATTATTCTTGGAGGTCTCGAACTCACTGGCAGGGGGACAGGGAGGGAGGCCTGCACTGTGTGCTGAGAACAGCCAGGAAGGCCTCTGGGACCCATCCCTTCACTCTGACCAGCCATGGTACTCCCACCTTCAGGGTGCGACAGGGTGCTATTTGCAACTTCTGTAAGATGTGGCTATCAGTATCTCATCAATATCAGTATCCCAGACCTCAATGCCTGGGGCCAGAACCTTCTGGATTAGCTTCTCAGGGCCCGGTTGCCACCACACAGTGAGAGAGCTTGGGAATGCAAATCAAGCCCAAACATGAAATTCATTTTTGTTTCATATACATTATATCACACATCCTGAAGGGAAATTTATATACTATTTCCAATGATGTTGGGCACGACACAAAGTTTCACAAGGTAGAATTTTCCTTTTGTGGTGTCATATAGGTTTAAAAAGTTGCAGAGGTTGATGCATTTTTAAATTTTGGGGGGAGGTTATCAAATGAGGGATGTTCTCCCTATAAAACAAAGGACTGGTCTTGTGCTGCTTTTACAAATATAGAGATAAATAAAAGGGAGAGAGTTGGCACCTTGCTGGCTGTTGGTGGCACCAATGAGACAGGCTTCAGTAGCCTTAGAAAGATGGGTTCAAGACTCCAGACCACCTGTTGCCAGGTAACCATTCATGGCTCCAAAATTCCCATTCTTTGGGCTCCGAGCTAGGACAATGAGACATTCAGGAGGGAATCAAGTATACTTCCATGGACTGAGGCTCTCTGCCTTTTATTAAGCATCTGCAGGCCTGGGCTTGAAGCGGGCTAAGTGAGGCACTAACTACGGGGCATCCTTTTACAAGGCCCAGCCCTGCAATCTGAATGGACTCAAGGTAAACCCTATCTCGGCCTGGTGTCTTTAGCAAGAAGAAAAAAAAATCATCTTTAATTACACAGGGCATGCTGCCATACTGGGTTATTTCTGGCCCGGTGCTTTCCAGGCGGGAAGGGAAGGGATGTGACCTTCACGGGTCCCCCTTGCAGACTGGAAAGTAGGGGGCAGGTCACTCTTGTCACTCTCACTGAGCCATAGCTCCTCAGAGACTATTAGAAATAGAGGTGAGTAAGCCTCCTAGGCTGGCATTCCCTGAATCCAGCTGCTTCGAGTGCAGAGCTAGATGAAATAACAGGAAAAAGAAAAAGGCAGGAAGGAAGGAAAAGAGGGAGGAGAGAGGGAGTGGGGGAGTGGGACTGGAGGAAGGGAGGGAAAGAGGAGGGAGGGAGGAAGGGAGGGTGAGGGTGAAAGGACAGAAAAAAGGGGAGGGGTAGGGAGGGGAGGGGAGCGGAGGGGAAAGAGAAGAGAAGAGAAGAGAAGAGAAGAGAAGAGAAGAGAAGAGAAGAGAAGAGAAGAGAAGAGAAGCCTTCTTAGGTGGGGACTTCTTCCTTTTCTGACCTATCTTCTAATATAAGAGGCAAGGCTGGAATTTGGCAAGGTACTTTCCAGAAAGTGAAAACAAGTGAGCCCCAAGCTTGGCTGTCTGGTCCCCAGAGTCCTAATGACAAATTAAGCTACCTGCTCAGGGATACAACTATTCCTATATCCTAACATTAGAAGAGAAAGAAGGAAAGCAGGGAGGAGGGGGTGGGAGGAAGGGAAGCAGACACACACACACACACACACACCTGGGACACTGTATGAGTAACCGGCCCCTTGTCTGTCACAACAGGGACCTAATGGGTGGTGTCAATGGTAATAAATCAGGAAAGAACATGCAACTGTTTTATTTGACATCCTGTGGGCTTAGCTACTAAGAATTGAAATAAACTCAGGCATGTGGCTACAAGGCGGGGAGTGGGCTGCGAGGGTGGAACTGGCACTCTGAGTCTGTAGCATGATTTGTTTTGTGTTGTAGCCATTCGTGTGGGATTCCTTTTGCTGACAATAAAAATAGAGGCCTTTAGGTTTATAGCATAGAAAATGAAGGGCCGGCTCAGTGGCGCACAGCACAAACAGGAAGAAGAGAGCCTTTGGCTGGGATAACCAGGGGCTTCCTGCTTAACACTCAGAAGAGACTCTGATGAAACGGAGTTATTAAAAATAACAAGTACAAGCGACAGAAAGCCTGCTTACTGCATGCACAGCATCACAGATGAGATTTGCTGAGCCCTAAACTCAGATGAGAAGAGGAAGGTTCCTCACACGTGACTCCTCTGGGCAATACTCCAATGAGCTGTCTTTCCAGAAAATTCCATTTGCCGAGGCATACAAATCCACTTTCAAACTCAGCCACACTTGCTCTACCTGCACCCTGCGCGGGGCTCTCAGGGCCTAATGCAGACAAGAAACATCCGGTTAAACAACCACACAGATAGCCACTGCCCCTCTGGGACAGACATTTACCAAAGGATTCAGACCATCAACTGTGTAATCTCAAAGCCTGTCGGCACTCCCAGTGTTTAGACAGGATGTAGAGGGCCCAGAGGTGATTAGGTCAGTGTGTCAAAATAATACCATAGCAACCTCAGGACACAGGTCTGAATTCCAGCCCTGCCTAGATTGGCACACATCAGTATGAACCTGGGAACACCTGGACAAGCAGAAAAGCACTCAGAAAAAGAGTGCGATGCTCTAACGTAGATTTTACCAAGTCAAACAGGCTTTGTCACTGTCTTTTGCCTGTTCCAGTCTCTTGTGAAGAGCATTAATCTATTCACGAGGGCTCTGTTCCCCAGGGGAAAACCCTCCCTCCGAGCCTCACTTCCTAACTCTAGACTCTGAAACACTTAAGCCAAGGCAGGCTTCCTTACCTCAGGGCTTCTCAGAGGTAGCAATGTGACAAGGTGATAGATCGCAACCCCAAGGCCCCTCACTCTCTTCTACCTATTCTATGTAAGTCCACAGAATAGGAGACTCTCCCTGTGACCTACAGGGAGTATCAGGACCCTGATGGCTGTCGGTATCCTCATGGTGGTCTTTGTCCTATTCCTCCTCTACCCACCAGCCACACTGAGTTTTCTAAGCCCATTTGAGAGGTGTGTCTCAATAGGCAAATCCACAGACAGTAAATCAGATAGGCAGTTGTTAAAGGCTTGGAGAAAAGAAAGTGGCTGGATTATTGGTGATAGGGCTTCCTCCTAAGAGACAAAAACTTTTTTTTTTAATTAGCTGGAGGTGATAGTTACACATGGCGTTGTGAATCCCAAGTGTAAACCTTAAAATAGTTTATTTTGTATTACATGAATTTACATCAGTTGCGAAGACTAAACATGATGTGACATTCTGACTCAAACTTCTCCGATGGCCTCGTTCTTTCCTCGGGGTAAAATTCCATGTCTATGGGGCCCACCAGAGGCTTCTATAGGGGAACAGATAAAAAAGCAAGAGGAGAGAAATTGGGGCAGGAAAGATGGCACAGTGGGTAAAGGTGCTTGCCACTAAGCCTAGTGACTTGAATTTCATTTCTCCAACCTACAAGACGGAAAGAAACAGCACCTACAAGTTGTCATCAGCCCTCTCTGAGTGCACAGGCGTGCACACTGGATGGATGGTTGGTTAAAGGAAGAGGTGCAGGGATCCTGGACCTGTAACACCATCATCAGTCTCTCCCTGCAGGTTCACTGCTCAACAGACGCCATCTTTTCCTTCTCTATTGCAGTCTTCCTTGTGTGACGTTCACACCTCCCATTGGAGTCTGTGATATTTGGCCACTGCATCAAAAGAGTGTATGGCTCCATTCCTCACAGAGAGACTATAATTAAGGGAAATTATGTACATCACTACATAATGTGAGAAAATGTCCTTGACTTGTGTGGCCTGAGTGATGGGCACAAGGACCCATTAAACAGTCAGTGGTAGGTGATTCTGCTCTCTATCGGTTCTTCAAGCAAGAGAAATGGACCTAGGCAGGGGACAAGAAGTCAGGACCCAGGGCCAGCAGACTGCCAACTGCCATCTTAAGGCAATGACCACACCTTGTAGTACTCAAGTACTCTGCCAGCTCTTGAAGGTGCAGAGCTAATACCCAGAGCCTTAGCTTCTTACCAAGGACCTGGATGACAACTGGCATCTCTTATATGTACAGCTGTGTCCTGTTCCTGAAGGACACAGGCTCAACTGCCAGATAGTAAGGTAACAGCATTCACCTAAGAGCTTGTAAGGTCAATGTTCCAGGACAACTCCTCCAGTCTCCTACCCTTGCCCTGAAGTAAGCCAAGAGATGCTTTCTGGATCTTTAAAATGGGGTTGCTAAAAGCTCACCTGACAACCTAGCAAAGGACCATGATTCATGTTATAGCTTTGGTTTCTGTCAACAGAGCTTCAGACCTAACCACTCAGCTACACGCTCCCCCCTCCCCCCCCCCCAGATCATCCAGCACCTGTGTGTGTCCAGAGGCAGAAGAATCTAACCTCACATAGGGGTGAAGAGCAGCCCAGCAAGCAGAGTCACACGCACTACTTCTCTTTGGCTGTGGGACTTCACATGCCTGCCCCCAACCCCCAGTTTCTTCGGTCATTGAGGAAGAGAATAGGGCCTTCTTTACAAGGTTATTGTGGAGGCCGGATGTAGCCAGAGGAGTAAAGCACGTAGAATAACACCCCACCGTGTAAAAAGTTGTCCACATAGAGGAATGACTCTCCATCTTTCTGATTTTTATGCTTTCCCTTTAGACAATATAATCACATCTTCCATAAAATACCCATAATAGGTATAATTATTTAGAGGAAGGGGTTTGGGAGTGGCAGTGATAAGGGGTTTCTCATAGCCCTGCCTGGCCTTGAACTTGTGATTTTCTTGTTTCTAGGATTACAAGGGGGTGCATTACCTTGCCTGGTTCTGGTATAATGATTATAATCATCATAAAGCCATCAGAGTACCTAGTCTTGATTCAATCCATCTACAACCCCAGAACTATGCTAAAAAAAAAAAAACTTCCTTCTTTTTCTTTACAGTTTAGCCACTTATGAGCCTATTCTCTCGACACAGAGCTTCTCAATTTTGCATGTTTTAAGCTTTATAATAGCATAACGATACTGGGATAAACATATATGTTCTGAGTTTTGCTCCTTTCTCTAAGATACTCTGGAAGATAGATCTGTGTAGCTGCACACGCCTCTGGATGCTCATTTTCCATATTTTCCTTTACAAAATAAACTCTCATGGTATGCAGAGAAGGCAATTTATTTCTTCACTGAGTTGCTCCTGGATGGCTAGGTTGTTTCCATTTTGCTATAACTGAGCAATGTGGCTATAGGGAATATTTAAGCCAGGTTTATGGAGGTTGACTGTATATAAATAAATAAATAAATAAATAAATAAATAAATAAATAAAAATAAATTCTTTGAATGAGCAGTCCCACGATGCTGGCAAATGGTGCTGGTATTGCTCCTGTCTTTGGCAACTGATCATGTGCCCCACCTTCTCTTCTGCACAGACTATTCCCTGTCCCTTCACCCGCAGGAGGAAGGATTCAGCCAAGCCCCTCCACCCTCTGCCTGGTCCACCTCACCTTCACACTTTTCCACTCATCACACTGTCCTGGAGGCTCCATCTCAGCCCTGGTCCCTGAAGTGTCTCAGACATCTATCTGCTTCCTCAGTGGATTCCTTGTGATTTGCCACGAATCACTATAAAGGCCCCAGCGTCTCAAAAACAATATGGACCGTAATAGTCATAGGTCATTGTCAGTTCAAATTTCACATGTCTCCATGCAAATTATTTTCCCCAGCCACCGCCTGCGATGTGCATGTATGTATAAGTAAATACATACACACTCCTTACATATAGGCCTTAAAAGCCTAATCCAATGCTCATGTTTTATTTTGTCTCATCAACTTCCCTACCATCAATACTTCCCAAGTCTCTCTATTCAACTGTCAGAATCTCTCTAAGTTCCCACTCACTAGTCCCTCTGTCTCCAGACACCCTCTGCTGTTCATTAGGGGGGTCACTTCCTTAACCTACAATAGGCCCTGCAAAGCATGCTGAACACCCTGGTCCTTCATGAAATGTGAAATGTTGCTGCACCAGTGGTCAATCTATAGCTTTTCCTTGTTTAGCCCCCCAGCATCCTTCTTATGGAAATGGCACCCTGTCTTACTCTGAGGAGCTCCCAAACCCTTAACTAGGACCCATCAGCCAAATCATTGGCATAACCACCCAGCCAGGTATAGGGATCGATTCCCAACACTCAACAGGACTTAATTCGGGAATGAGCTTATTGACTGGTAGCCTGTGACAGGAGGGATGTCAGTTTGGAGTTGCTAGTCCCTGTCATTCTGGAGTTGCCTCAAGTTGGTGGGAGGCTGGAGGGGGAGAGAGAAGCCCATCCTAACATTTTTGGGATCTGTGAGTCCTATAGCCATGTTATCTGTGGACTGGACAGTGTAGTCCAAAACATTCTTGCTCTGCTTATATCTTGCAGGATGTTCTGAACAGAAGAACCCACCAGAGGCTTCACCTTCCTCCCTTCCCTTCCCTTCCCTTCCCTTCCTTCCTTCCTTCCTTCCTTCCTTCCTTCCTTCCTTCCTTCCTTCCTTCCTTCCTCCCTCCCTCCCTCCCTCCCTCCCTCCCTCCCTCCCTCCCTCCCTCCTTCCCTCTCTCCCTCCCTTCTTTTACCCCAGCTCTTCTCAGCCAGACAGAAGGCCATTTTCTAAACAGAGAACAAGAGCTGAATGTGGGCCCCCAACTACAAGGCCCTGAGTTCCATGCTCAGCACAAGGCAATGAAAGCATGAGGTTTTCAGGGATTTTCCAAATCCCCTTGGACATCTCTGTGCCCCTGCTCCTCCTGGTCTCAGGGCCCGGGCTGCCTTCCCTCACCAGTCTCTGGGAATACCACTCTTCTTTCTAGACCAACACCTTCTGTTCTATGATGTTTCTATTATTGCCCCAATTTTTGATCCCCTAAGACATTCCAGATACCCCCGACCCTGGTTAAATATCCCTCAGCAAAGCTGCACACAACAATGGCAGACCAAGTAGCTGATGGCCATCTCTTTAGACTCAGAGTATCTGTGTATTACTGTGCAACACTGTGTATTACTTTGCCTATCTGTTGTTGTTATAAAACACTTACCAAAACCAACTTAGAGGATTTATTTCAGCTTATAGTTAGAGTCCATTATTGGGGAAAGTCATAGCAGAAACTCACAGAAAGAACCTGGAGGCAGGAACTCAAGTGAATACTGGGGAAAAAACTGTTCTCTAGATTGTTTTTCATGGCTCACTTAGCTTGTTTTTTTTTTTTTTTAATACAACCCCAGTACCAGCTGTCTAGGTTTGGCACAGCCCACAGTGTGCCAAGATCTTCCATATTGACCATTAATCCAGAAGACACTCTACAGATTTACCTACAGGCCAATCTGATGAATGCATTTTCTTGACTGAGGTTCCCTCTTCTCAGATGACTAAAGCTTGTGTCAATTTGTCAAAAACAAACAAACAAACAAACAAACAACCTAGCCATCACAGGAAGTCATTCAATGAGCACTTTTCTAAAGACCACTTATATTCATCTGTAGACTGGCATCTCCCTGTGTTACCCTGGCGAAGTAGAATAGTAGGTCTAAGAGATGCTAACTCAGTTTTGCATTTTGTGAACTGAAAATCGAAGAAAGATGGGACATCAGAGGTACCTGTCTCTCTTCTCAGTCACTGGGGGCCTTGCCAGGTACAGGCCTCACACATCCACCCCTCACCCCCTCCCCCCAGACAGAGAAGGAGAAACTTGGAGGATGCAGTACCCGCAGCTCAACTCTGAAACCCAGGGCAAGCAGAACAGACTTGATGTGTCTCATCAGCCTGGTGGGGATGATGAGCACTGAACAAGTGTCCACTCCAGGCTTCCAGTATGCCTCCAAGACAACCCACTCCTGTCTCATTCTCCTCCCCATACTCCAGTTCCCTTCCAGAAGGATTTGTCTCTCAGAAGTTTACCAGCCCATAGGCTCAGAACTCTCAGCACTGAATTGAACCCATGACTTCTCTTGGATCTCTAGACAAGCATACCAGGGTACCCCTGGCAGCTCCTGACCATAAGCCAAGGATGGGACTTAATAGACATTGGGACCTCTTTGTTCTAAGAGGACTCAGGGTGCTAACAAACTCTTGGGCTCTTGGCTGTGCCGATTCACTTCATGCTGTCCCTGCCCTCCTTTCTTCATCCAAGTGAAAACCTGCTTCTTGTTGCTATTGTTTTTTGGCTGGTCCTTTAGTTGATCATTTGTTGGGTTGATCAATCAGCTGGCTTCTCGAGACAGACTCTCTCTGTGTAGTCCAGGCTGGACTCAAACTCAACTTGAAGTTCCTTGGCATCATCCTGAAGAACTCTCAAGGTGGCTTCCTCAACTCAGACGAGATGATTTAGCTAACCATGCAGAGGTGTGGTTGCCTTTGTCCTCATTCTGTGACTTTTGCCTAGATGTTGACTCTACACTTACCACAGAGAATGAGCCTCACAGGAGAAAGTGCAGTGATGAGGAGGACTAGGGTGGTCTAGGAACCAAGCAGAAAGGAGCCTTCCTTTGCTAATAGTGAACCAGAGCTTCTCATCCCAGTGGCTGAGGTGGCAGAGGAAGGTTGTACCTTAGGCATAATAGTAGATCTGCTCAGGGCTTTAGAAGCTGGGCACAGCCCCAGCACCAGACACTGCCTTCTGAATATAACTAAAATCCTGACCCAAGAGACAAAGTGGTGGCTACGGGCACGGAAGCAAGGAGTACCTTCCTGATACTCACTTTAACCAGTTCCAGGATCTTCTCCAAGTCCCATCTTCTCATTTTGTGGAACAGCCAGCAGGATTGTGTGAATCATCAGAACGTGCAAAGAGCAGAGACACACCCTTCCAGCTCCTCTCTTAGCCACGCCCTTGCTTACCAAATACAGCTGGGTCCACTGGCTCAATGCAGATCTGGAGTGCATACATGCTGGAGTGCATTCCTAGGGATCTCAAGAAAGGGTTCCATATGGCCCTCCGGGGCTCCTAGCATAAATGCTGAAGCAAGAAGCTTCAGCTGAAAACACTCCAAGTAGGCAGGGACTTGCAAACCTTTCTACTAACTGGTGTAAAGCTTAAAGATGGTCACAGTATTAAGAGATGTGAAGGAAGAGTCTTTTCAGTGCTCGGACATGGCTGAGGCAGAGGTCAGCTTCCTACCCTTGCACTGGAATTTCTGAAGTAAGGAGTGAAATGTGTTTTTTAAGACCCTCTATGTAATTGACAGAGATAAGCAGTACAATGGGAAAGAACTTCATGCCAGGTGGAGCAGAGCCAGTCAGAACAATGCTAACACATCTACAGGCAAGGCCCTTCGTGTAAAAGGAAGCGGAATCCTCATCACTTTGCAAGATTAGTCGCCCTGGGTCACCACTTCAGTGTACCAGTCCCTAGTGCTTTCTGCAAATTCCACCTTCCCAAAGTTACACTCTTGCCAACCTAATGCATCCACAAACAGTAAGTTAAATTACTTCCAAATGCAGAGGGACCAAGTCAGCCTTCATTTCCCACCTTAAGGTATATAATGGGTACAGTTAAGGGACAGGCATCTCTCTTCTCCTGCTGAACCTCAAAAATGTTGTAGCTCTTTTGTCTTGCTCCTTAGTACCAACTCCCTCATTCTGTCTCTCTCTATCTACCCAGGAATGAAAAGAGAGGCAGGAAATAAAAGAGGTGAAATCCATCTCTTCCTTTCCATGTGGAGAGTTCTAAAGACTTCGGAAAGGGAAATGGGAACTTTGGGTTAAAAAAAGACTTGATGGATTTATTCACATTTAACAGGGAGTTGAAATGAGCAATGACTATGGTTCTTTTCAACACTGACTGTTTGTAGTTGATTTCATATCTCTAGCCCAACTTGCTATTATCCTACGTAGCACAGAAGCTTAAAGCCTATTGCTATCTACCCAAAAGAATGGTCAATAGTTGCCTGCCTGGGTTTCCTTGCCATCATTCTCCCTTCTTAATGCCTTTGCATGGATATGTGTTCAAGTAGTGTCCCACACAGTTAAACACTGGCTCCTACTGGTCAACTTGAAGCTTCGGCCTCCATATCTCAAGACTTCTCCATGTACTTCTGCTATGCTAACCACACCACTTCCTCTCTCTGCCTGAGGGCCAGATGGATCTCTCAAATCTCACTCCACTAACGGCTGAAAATCGAGGATTTCATCCCTACCATATCTCACGAGTGCCCATAGTCCTTTCTCTGGAATCAATGGACTCTGATTTTTTTCAATGGGTGTTACCCAGAGTCCTTTTCTCATTCTGTGAGAGAAGGGGGCTGTTCATCATTTGAAAGTTGCTGAGTGATTTTCCTTTTTGAAAAAAAAATTACTGTCACCTTTGAAATCATTATGAAGAGGTTACTAAGCTAGAGAATGGAGCTGGTGCCAAGGAAGGTAAAGCCAGGCTGAAGAGATGGTGCAGTCAATGGATCACCTGCTGTACAAGCATGATAAACAGAACATGGAGCCCCAGAATCCATGTCCACGCTGAGCAGACTCACAGTCACCTGCAATCCCAGCACTAGGGAGGAAGAGACAAGGGGTCCCACAACAAACTGGCGACCTCCAGTATCCAAATGGTGAAGCTCTGAGTTCACAAAGAAACCTTGCCTCAAAAATTCAAGTGGAGGGAGGGTATCTGAGAAAGATGCCCAATGTCAATCTCTAAACTCCAGAGACACATGTGTACACATGTACATTTGTACACATACACCCACACACATGTGAAATGCTCATACACATGTAGTCTACCAAACACATATACTCAAGAAAAAAAGCTTGGAGATGAAAACTTTTCTTTTCCTGTAGTTATTTATTATTACATGATAAATAGGCCCCAAATATGGTCCTTTAAAATAATAATTGTTTTGCTTTAGTTTCTGGACACTGGTTTCCTGGGTCCAGTTTTCTAAAACCTTGAGCTTCACTCAGACTCTCTCACAGGTCCCACATGAGGACTCTGGTCTCAAGCACAGTCATTGGCTTCTCACAGAACTAAGCACAGCAGGGAACCTGGTTCCCTGCCATACAAGCATCTCACAGCATGGTTAATAGTGTCCTTCATGATCGGTTTGCAAAGAGCAAGTTCGAAGTCAAGGTCGTCCTGTGGCCTACTCTCATGTGACAGTCCTCTGCTTCTGTAACTAGAAAGGAGTCATCAAGTACAAGGGAATGGAACTAGACAGAGGAATGAACACCAGGAGACAGGTTTCCCTGGGGGACTTCTGTGAGGTCACATAACACAACTCCATGAGCATCAAAGCCTCCAGACACAAACCTGCTGGCTTTTCATTTATGAGAGCCAATTAAACACTCTACCTCACACTTTTTTGCTTTTGCTGCTGAGCCAAGTGCCAGCAGATACACCACACCTTCCGTGCACTGTCACACTGACTCTCCCAGATTCCTCCTCACATTTCCTGAAAGGATGTTTTACTCTTGACCTTTAGGCTATCATGAGTTTTGACAACTGGATGAGCCTATTGTCTAAGCAGGGCTCTCAGTATTTTCAGTCTTCTTGCTCTTGACCCAGTTGGGTGGCTTAAGTTGCTTCAACTTCTGATAGCCTTTATTGAAACTTTCTAGGAAGACCAGTACTGACAGAAGCATCTCAGTAGCCCCCTCTCCTCATGGAGTGTATACTTAGGGTAGACCAGATGTCCCAAGAAACTCTGGCTTTGGGTACAATGAGGTCATCTCAAAGTCTGTAAAGGGCACACTGCTCTTGCCAAGTGGCATGCATTTCTTTTGTTGGTTTATGAAAGATTAAGCAACTCAAATGGCTGTTGAATGTTCATTTTGAGTGACTCAAATTGTTTATACAGACCAGAGCCCACACATCACTGGGTAACCCTGCCTCCACCTCATCTTTGCTACCTCCTCCCATGGTCATTCCCTTGACCTGGTATTTTGCACAGGTGCTTCTCATGCTTGAGTTAATATCAGAATGACCAGGGGAGCTTTTAAAAAGTAGGACACCACCCACACTAAATTAATTCAGAATCTCAGTTACCATTGAAATATCCAGGCTCCAGGTTTTATTGTTTTGCTATTGTTCTGTTTCAGTTATTTTCCATTTATGCTTCCCAGCTATGTCTGAGAGCAGACATGTTGTGACTAGAAGGCCGCAATCTCAAATAGACAGCATTTCTCCTCACTCTACATGCCAATGCAATGGGCAAGTTCTGAGGTAAATTGTCAATTCCAGGTGGGAAATGGTATGTCTTCCTAACTTCCCATTGATGAAGAACTGTGGAACCTTGCTGCTCAGAGTGGGGTCCAGAGCTCAGCAGGCTCACCTCAGGAAATGCCTTTTAATCAATCCCCCAGTGATGCATTTGCACCCTGAAGTTGGAGACTAGTTCAATCAGCCCAGTCCCCTATTAGGGTCACCCAGTGGGTTTGTTTTCCATATTTAAAAACAATCACGTATTTCTCTGATGATGGCCTTGCCTCACACTTCAGTTACAAAGACAGGAGCCATCATCGGAGTGACTGCTCGTCAACCACCCACGCAAATTCCATCCTATCCACATCATGCACACACACATCCCGGGAAACAAAATGCAGTCTACCAACAAAAGCACCCTACCTGCTCTCCCAATCAGTCTACAACGCCCATACTTCAAAACAGTCTACCTGTCACCACCAAGCTTTCAGATCCTGCCTTATTCTTTAGTTTTTCAATAGCAAACATTTTTCACTGACAATATTATGAGCCAGTCATAATTTCCACTTCCTCATCTCCAAGTCTCTCTTACAGAGTCCCCCAAAACTCTCCTTTATGCCACCAATGGCTTTCATGTCCTCAAAAACCAAAAGGTACTTGCTTTTCCTACAGTCATGGACTGGACCAGTCAGTAGCATTCAGTGTTCCCTCAGATTGGACACCATGACTTCTGGCCTCCACAGTGTCTTTCTAGAGCTTTCCTCTAGGCTCAATCTTTTTTTTTTTTTTTTTTTTTCGAAACAGGGTTTCTCTGTATAGCCTTGGCTGCCCTGGAACTCACTCTGTAGACCAGGCTGGCCTCAAACTCAAAAATCTGTCTGCCTCTGCCTCCCAAGTTCTGGGATTAAAGGCGTGTACCACCACTGCCCAGCTGCCCTAGGCTCAATCTTAATGGTCATAGTATCTCTGGCCTCTCTTCTCCTTTTCTACAAATTTACTCTCTTTGGTGACCTGACCCTGACTCATAATTTAACACCTTTTCAATTCCCTGATGATCCTAAACTCTAATCCCAAGTCTTTCCCACGGTCACCCGGCTTTTTGTCATCCCTACATTGATGCTCAGGGGAAATCTAACAAATCCAACAAGAAACTTGTTCTCTTCACTCACTGTGGCACGGTTGGTAGAGGGCTCGCTTACCATGTATCAGCCCTGGTGGACCACACCTGTAATTGCAGCACTTGGGAGGTAGAAAAGGGAGTATCAGAAGTTCAAGGTCATTCTGAGACACACAGAACCCACACAAAAGCTTAGCAGTGATAATCAGCTGTCACCCAAGCCCTGGCTGACTGAGATAGACAAATCCCTGGAGTATGGGCCTTAGCTAGGTCAGCTGAATTGGTGAGGTCCAGGTTGCAAGTGACTGAGGAAGATACCCAGTGTTGACCTTTGGCCTACACAAGCCCATACATGTGCATGCACACACACACCTATGCACACATACTTGTACACACACACACACACACAGACAGAGAGAGAGAGAGACAAAGAGAATGAGAGCACCAGGCAGAGTGACACATGAGTATCAATGAGTATAAATCAGGAATTAATTCAGCTCAGGAATTCAAGGTTAGCCTGGACAATGTAGACCCATCACCATAAACAAACAAACAACTAAACAAATGTCACACATACACACATACACACACACACACACTAATGAGATTATACCAACTCTCTAAAGAAAACTATCTGAAGGCTTTGCACAACTCTTTTTTTTAAATTCATATTATGAGACTGGAGAGAGAGCTCAGCAGTTAAGAGCACTGGTCTCCAGCACCCACACCGTGACTCACAACCATCCTAAACCTACGGAGTCCAGTGCCCTCTTCTGGCCTTCTTGGCACCAGACGTGCATGTGAAACATATATACAAACATACAGGAAAAAACACCCATACACTTAATATAAAAATAATAAGTAAATCTTTAAAACTTCACATTATCTAGCATCATGCACAAAGCAATGGGGAGTGACCTCATCTCTTGCTTCCCTGACTTTCTTGCCAGGTGCTGGCCAATGTTCATGTGCAGCTGCCAACAGTTACAATTAAGTTGTTTCAAGCTCAAATAAAATAGAAGAATCGTTTCCTCTGCCTTACTGCCCACCCTGCCAATACCTCACAGTCACGTGTGGCCAGTAGCTGCACAAGGCACCAGGCAGATAGAGAACACTCTCATCACTGTAGAAAGTTCTATCGGACCCTTCGGTTCCTGCTGTCCTCAGACAGAGCAAGTTTGATCCTGCCTCTTGTTTTTGCATTGTTCTCTCCCTACCTGAAGTGCCGTTGCCATCTCTTCTCATGGTCAGGTCCTTCCCAGCCTCTAGACAGCAGCTTAAATACCACTTCCTCAGAGAGGCCTTCCCTAGGTACTCAAGCTAAAGAAGCCATCCACCCACTCCCAATCCCCTGTTCATGGAACTCTCCAGATCACTCGTCACCAGCTAATGCTTTCCTTGTTTATTTGTGTTAGCCTGCTAGTTGCCTAACTCTACCACGCCGCCACGCTGTTCCGCCCCAGAGAATACTTAGGAGATGAGGGAGCTGGCTGATCTTACTCACCCTGCATGTAGCTCCTCATTCCTGCACCTGCAGTGCCGACTTCCCAGCAAGCTCTATCAGTGAGCATCCATGAAGTGTTCGACCTGAGCGGTGCTCACACTCTCTCAGATCTCTCACCTCACGCCTCTGCTCCCCTTTTCTCATTGTCCTTGCTATCACTTAGTCTGGTGGCAGCCAGGAAGGCAGACCATTCTACCCTTTCACCTCAGTCCACACTGCCAACACCAGCAGATCACTCCTGGTCATTTTCCTCTTGGCCAATCAGGGTTTTTTGCCCCTAGTTCTGGTTCCAGATAGCGTCTAAGTGCCCAGAGGTGGCATGCTTACCTCTGGAGGCCTCTTCCTCTGCTCAGAGCCTTGGCCCTGCTTCTGTGTGTGGAAGCCACACCTTCTCAGGCCTGGCAGGTGTGGCTCAGGTAGTAGCTTTTCTGCAGGCACAAGCCCCTCCTCAGTTCTCCCCAGCCCTCACTTCCTGTCTGCAGCCTGGGGTTCACACTTCTTCACCTCCCTCTGCAGGCACACAGGTAATCTCAGATCACACCTCAGGCTGCAACAGTTCTTAAACCTTCAAACTTCTCTGAAGATCAGTCTCCTGGGAAATCAGGGAAGCACTCACGGGTCCAGAAACACAGGAAGTGATGCTCAGAGTCCTGTCTGGGACATTTCCACATCTCCCCCCTCCCTTCCACCCAGGTGACTTTGACACACAGCAAATTTAAGATCCACTGTTCTAAAACACCAGGTCATTCACATGAGCAGCCAAGTGCTGCCGTCCGAGTTCACTGGCCCAGTACACTCACCACCTAAGACAAAATTGTTCTTATAAAATAATAAAGAAAAAGACCCCAGATGTAGTCATTTTCTTTTCTGAGACAGGGTATCATGTAGGTTAGGATGTCCTCTCAAACTCACTAGAGAGCCAAGAAACCCCCTTGAACCTACGATCCCACCTCCACCTCCTAAGTGCTGGGATTATAGATGTACATCCTGACCCCCAGCTTGATTCACAGTTTCCTAACCAGAACCTTATATGGCAGAAAAGACTTTCTTTTTTGTGACTATATTTTATTTTATTTTATTTTATTTTAATTTTTTAAAAGACTTTCAAAGGGTGTGTTAAGTCAGGGATTCTGAGACGGAGAGTTACATGGAATAGTTCCAGGAAGTTCTTAAATGCAAGCGAAAGAGTCTTAAGAAGGCCTGGGAGGCGTTACAGAGGCAGAGTGCTTGCCTAGCACCTAGGAAGTCCCAGGTTCAAACCTAAGCACCACCACTAAACAAAAAGGCCCTTCTAACAGGAAGACAAAGCTCTGAGAGGAAAGAACACAGGAAATGGCAGGAAAAGACACATGATGAGGAATCACGAATTGAGCAAGATGGAAAAGAAAGGAATGTTCTCAGAGCCTCACGATGAACCAGCCCTGGCCACGCCCTGGTTTTAACCTTGTAAGAGCCATTTCAGACTTCAGATCTTCCAAATTGTAAGTGGAGAAATGTGTTGCTTAAGCCACTAAGTTGATGGCCTTTCTATGGGAATTTACATAGCTCCTCTTTTTTTTTTTTATGCTTTTGTTTTTGTTTGTTTGGGAGGGCACATGTGCCAATGGATATGTGTAGAGGCAGAAGTTCAGACTGTCTTCAGCTACATAAGAGTTTGAGGCCAGCCTGGGCTACATGAGACCCCTTTTTAATTAATTAATTAATTAATTAATTAATTTTATTTCCCTTTTTTGGAGGACAAGATCTCACTATGTAACCCTAGCTGTACTGCAACTCCCTATGTAAGTTAGGCTGGCCCTGAGTTAACAGAGATGCACCAGCCTCCAACTCTTACGTGTTGGGTTAAAGACATGTGTATTCCACCATACTTGGCCCCACTAAAAGGCTTTTACTGTCCTATTCTTGTCCTTAAAAGTGTATACCTTGGAGCTGGGCTATATCTGATATGGCTACTGCTATTTAAATCTAAGTTAATCCAAATTAAATAAATGTAATGACCCCTTTCCTCGGTTCCTTTTACCACATCCCCAGTGTGACCAAGCACATGGTAGTGATACAAACAGAAGGTTTCTGTTGCCACAGGAAGCTCTTCTGGGCTGTGCCGGCTTAAGGCATCTCTCTAGCATTCCAGGCTCTAGCTCTACCTCCAGCCCCATGACTAGAAAGACTTAAGAGGACAGAAATGATGCCACCACACCCAAATCCACCCTGGAATTCATTCTTGAGCACGTGTCCCTAGGAATGGAGTCAAGTGGCATTTGCCAGAGTATGACTTTTACTGAAAACCCTGGATCCTTGGCGGGTGAGAAGCCGAACACACAGCGTGAATGTGATAAGCAGAGATGTTCGGGTGTGGGTGTACAGATGGAGATTAGACTAGAAAGGAAGTAGGGAAGATAAGAGGAGCTGCACATAGGAAATGAAGCCTGCTGACGTTATCACAAATCATAAATGCAAATGCTTAAAAGGGCCTCCCCTGGGGCCAGGCAGCATGTGAGACTATCCACTGACCTACAGAGGGGTTCATCAAGTCTGCAAAAGACTACAGGATAGAGGGTCCTCTGAGAGTCCCTAGGAGCCAACTGAATCAAGCCAAGACCCATGAAAGGCAGGAACAGTTTTAGAGAGGCAGGACAGAGGAACTGTGCAAGAAGCAAAGCCAAGCTTCTGCAAACAGTTTTTGAAACCTGAAAATTCATTATGTCTGCAAGGCTGTGGGGGGAAAGGGCCTTCCCACAGATTAAGGATACATTGTCCATTAGATTTGTCTTACTAGAGACAAGGACCCTTCCAAGATACTCAGTCGGATGTGGATGCATGGGCGGACGGATGGATGGATGGATGGATGGATGGACGGACAGGGTTATCCAAAGCTGGTGCTGGAGAGTGATTAGAGGCAACTTCCTTCTCTGTCCAGGAAACAGGTGGTCAAAGCATTGAACAGACACTTGGTAGCTAAACTCCAGGACACACTGTATAATTTCAAAACTGCAGTATCCAGGTGGAATGGTGGCACATGCCTATTTTCTCAGCAGTAGTGGAGGCTGGAGGACCGGGAGTTGGAAGCTAGCCTCAGCTACAAAGTGAGCTGGATGAGCTTAGCTTGCCTAGCATGCACAAGACCCTGGGTTTGGTTCCCCAAACATGCAAATAACATAGAATCATCACGGTTGCAGTGTAGAGGCAAAACCCATGTTAAGGATACAGACACCTGAGCTAAAGGGAAGGAAGAAACACAGACATTTACAAATGCTTACACTATGGGTGGACATTCCTACAAGAGATCAGTGACTTGATTCCAGCAAGATGACTCATCAAGTAAAGGCCCTCGCCTCCAACACTGATGAGCAGAGCTTGATACTCAGGGCCTACATGGTGGAAGGAGAGGAGCTAGTCTGTCATTGGTCCACTGTCCTCTACTTGAACACCAGGGCAAGGGTGGGAACCCTCCCTCCCTGCCACCACACACATGCACAAAGTAACTAAATAACATAATTTTAAATGGAAAATGGCAATACATGCCTTTAATCCCAACCCTCAGGAGGCAGAGACAAGCAGATCTCCATGGGTTCAAGGCCAGACTGGTCTTCATAGCAGTTTCAGGACAGCCAGAGTTACATAAGGAGATCCTATCTCAGAGAGAGAGGGGGGGGGAGGGGGGAGGGGGAGGGGGAGAGAAAGAGAGAAATGAAATATTTGGGCTGGTAAGGGGAGAACAAAAAGATGACTCAGTTGTTGAGAGGCCTGGCTGTGCTTGCAGAGGACCTGGGTTCTGTTTCCAGCACTCACAACCATGCTAACTACAGTTCAAACAGATCTAGTGCCCTCTTGTGGCTTCCATGGACATCACGCACATTTGCTGACAACAAAATAAAAAAAATATATTTAAAAAAACAAAACAAAACAAAACAAAAAACTTGAAGAAGGACGGGAAAGATGGCTCAACAGTTAAGAGCACTTGCTGCTCTTCCAGAGGCCCTGAGTTCAATTTTTAGCGCCCATCTAAGGACAGCTCAAACCCTCCTGTAACTTCTGTTCCAAGTAATCCTAATGCTCTCTTCTGACCTCTACATGCATGCATGTGTGCGCACACACACAGTCATAAAATTCTTTAAGTAAATGTTTTTAACTTTAAAATAAAAAAATTAAAGAAACCAATATCTCGTTTGGTGTCTGGGAGGAAATTGACAAGGTAGGGACAAGGGTTGCAGGGTAAACAACGGTCACTCAATAGTTTTTGATTCTTTTTCAAGCAAATATTACTGTTCAATACATATAACATTAAGCTGGATATAGTAGCCTGTACCTGTAGTCCTGGCACCGTAGAGCGTGGACCGAGGCAGGAAGAGTGCCATGAACTCAGGGCAGCCTGAACTGTATAATATACTTCAGGTAAGCCTGGGCTACAGAGGGAGACCCTGTCACAAAACACCAAACAATGACAAAGAGTGCAAAATTAACAGAAGTATAGTTAGCTCTTGATTTGCACTGTTTTGATCTATCTATCTATCTATCTATCTATCTATCTATCTATCTATCATCTATCGATCTGTTATCTATTTTTATCTCTATCTCATGATCTATTCATACAGTGTATGTGGTGCTGTATATCGAATAGAAACTGCATCCAGAGACTTTTCACCTTGATCTTTTCCTGGGCTGCTAGTAATGTGTACTTTGATCTCTCTCATGCTGGGGAGTAGCAGTGGGTGGTAGCTCCCTGTCACTGCTGCAATTTCAAGAGGAAATTACAGAGCCTCTATAGTATAACAGATCTGTTGATGGTAGGTGTAACTCAGGTGAGGGCTCTCCTGATATGTTTCCCCCCTAATGATCTTTCCAGTGTAGGCTAAGTTTCTAAGGGCTGAACCCCCTTTCAGGGGCGAGAACCATCAGGAGACTTCTGCACCTGTGTTTATGAACTGAAGCCATGGATGCTGTTGTCTCATTGGAAAGGTGGTATCTGCACAAGACTCTGAGCCCCTAGGGTGCTCTGCAGACATAGGACTTCTGTCTCTGCTTAGGATGCCATTTCCTATCACCTGTGGCCCCTCAAGACAAGTTTCCTCAGTCAATCTGGGCTGTAGTTAAGTTTGGGAAATGACCATGGAATGTTTTCCCCCCAAGTTGGATGCAGCCTTGTGATCCTGTTTCTGATTTGGGTGCCACCACACTTCAGTCAGAAAAATAGACAGCCACCACTGAATGAGCTCCTGCTATCTTCTCACAGCAGGGAAGAGAATCAAAGTGAGTCCTCATGGCTGCCATGTGATAGTTGCTATGGACACTAGACACTAGCCTACATCAGATGGGGTTGTATCCAATTAGCCACCCCCACAACAACACCATAGCAACAACAGTAATATTATGCTTCTCAAAAGAAAAAAAAAGACACATGCGCGCGGGCGGGCACACACACACACACACACACAGTTGTGTGACACTTCTAAAGCCACAGAGATGGTATTTTCCACACCCTCCAACTGCCTGTCACTTGCTAACACTTGGCTTCTTCAGTAGGTAGTCACAAGCTTGAAGCAATTACACCCTTGTGAGATGTGTGCCCTTCAAGGGGAGGGAACTGACAGGAGAGTGGCAAGCAGCATCTTCCCTGGGCTCCTGCCTTGGAAGTGAGGAGGCCAGAGGAGCTGAGTCAGCTGCAGACCAGACAGGCTTGGGGAATAAAGCGCACTACCCTGTCTGTCTGTCTGTCTGTCTGTCTGTCTGTCTTCCTTCTCTGTGCCAGGCCCACACTGGGCACTTGGGTTTTGGTGGTGCTAGAAATGGGCTACCTACTAATCGCCAGACTTTGATGTGGAAAACATTAACCCAAATGGAAAGACATGAATCAAGGCCCAAGTTGACGGTTTGGAGAAAAACAGTGCTTCTCTGAGAGCAGGAGTTTAGGCTGTTGCACAAGAGCAAGCAGAGAGCTCTGTGAGTCAGCAGCCAGCAGAGGGGCGGGAGGGAGGGAGGGAGGAAGAAGGAGGGAGGGGAGCCATGTGGGAGTGGCCAGTGCACTAGAGGGCAAGAGTGGTGTAAAACCACAGTTGGAGGTTCATGCTTAAGCAAGAGGCTTCCTCAGCAGGCTGTGGGAGGGTGTTAGGGGGTGAGAAGAGCTTGTCCCCCAACATGGGAGGTATTTACAAACCTATTCCTCCCAGAAGAGACAACCACTCAGCCCGCAACTGGTCCCCACTTACATCTGCAGCGATGTCCCTGGAAGCCTGTCTTTCTTGGGTCCTCCTTGGCCCTGTGCTCAGGACTCTAGTAGAGGCACACACTGTGAACACACAAGTCGTATCCCACATTCTAGTCCATTCTCAGGGCACTTTTTCATTATTTTCTTTCCTTCTTGTTCCACAGACCACATCTTCCACTCAGACTATGCTCAGGACAGACTGCTGGAGGTCCTCTGTCACTCATCCCTGGGGGAAACCCCACATCGCTCCCACCATCTTACTCCACTTACTCCAAATCCTCACCTCCTGCACTGGCTCTGAGTCCCTGTTACAGCCATGGAGCCAGGCTGCTCCTGGCTTTGGCTGAGGGGAGAAGGGGCTCCCCAGTGGATAATTCAGCTGGGAGAAGATGTGAGGTGACAAGATTTCTTAAGCCTGGGGGCTCTGGAAATCATAGGTGCCCTGCAAACGGCAGTGGGTCCCTCTCTCCTTTACCTGATAAACCGAGGCTGGGTCGGAGATCAGCTGGGCCCCTTAGAGTCTGACAGTGATCACTTGCTTATAAGAATGACACAAAGCAAAACAATCCTTCATCTAATCCCCGGAGCATGCGGTCCAAGACCTGCACAGATAGTACTGAATGCCTTTATATGCCATTATCTTTCCATATCTATAGAGGATAAAGGCCAGGATCCCCCACGGCAGCCATGACCTGCAGATGCTCATGCTCAAGTTCCAACACACACACACACACACACACACACACACACACACACACACACACACACACACACACATACCACCACCACCACCACCACACTCTCAAATGGTTTAATTTTGTTATTTTGTATGTTTGGGTATTTTTCCCTGTAAGTACTGTACTGTAGGGGTGCTGTGTCCCTGGAGGCTGGAAGGGGGTGCTGGAGTCACAGCCAGTTGTGAGTGAACTGTCATGTAGGTGCTGAAGATCAAACCCCAGGTCCTCTGCAAGAACAGTGAGTGCTCTTAACTGCGGAGGCAACGTCCCAGCCTCGAGAGAGTGTCTTCTGTAAAGTGAAATAGATTTTGTAGAAAACCCACACAATCTCCTCTTGTGCTTCATTTTAAAATTAACTTGTTTACTCTGTGTGTGAGCTTGAGCGCGCGCACACACACACACACACACACACACACACACACACACATGCTCACACCCAGAGCAGAGAACAACTTTCAGATCTGGTTCTCTCCTTCCACCCTGTGGCTGGCTTGGCAGCAGGCTCCTTTCCTTGCTGAGCCATCCTGACAGCCCTTCCTGTGCATTCTAAATCATCTCTAGATCACTTATGATACCTAACACCATGTAAATGCTGAAAAAAATTGTTATACTGTGTTATTATGGAACATTGACAAGGAAAACAGTGTTCATTACATTTTTGATTGTCTTTTGGGCTATGTTTGCCTCAGCTTTTCCTCTGCTGGCACCAGAGCCACCAGAATGTCCAAAGCATAAGTGTGACATGATTGGAAACATTGCTTAAAAAGAACAGACCGGGGCAGGCAGGCACAGTGGTTCATGTCTTCACTCCCAGCATGCATAGGTCAGAGGGAGAGAGAGAGAAAGAGAGAGAGAGAGAGAGAGAGAGAGAGAGAGAGAGAGAGAGAGAGAGAGAGAGAGAGAGAGAGAGAGGCAGAAAGAAAGAGGCAAGGGGGAGGGCTTGCAGAGAGGCAGAGTGAGAGGAAGAGTGAGAGGCAGAGTGAGAGGCAGAGTGAGAGGCAGAGGCAGAGGCAGAGGCAGAGGCAGAGGCAGAGGCAGAGGCAGGTTGATCTCTGTGAGTTCATGACCAGCCTGTTCTACATAAACAATTCCTAGCCAGTCAGGGCTACACAGTGAGAGCCTGTCTCAAGAAGAAAAAGTAAGTAAATAAAAAGAAGTGATTGGGAACAGGCAAGGCAGTTAGAAAGTGACTGTACTAGAGCTAGGCCTTCAGATTGGTGGCCCCAGCTCTGATCAACAGTATGCAGAAGGTTTGGGGGAATAGGGGTTGTTAAAATGGTAGAAATTCAAAATCAATTTTGCAGGAAGAGGCCCCAACCTGTTTCCAAAATACATGTGTGGAGAGAGAAAGAGGAAGGGAGGAAGAGAGGAAGAAAGAGAGAAAGGAGTCAAGGATTTTTGAGGGCTTGCACTGAAACAGTTGTGAAGACACATCTATCATTCTCTGACCTCAGGAATCCTAGTTTGGGGCAGGTTGTGTGGGAATGCCAAGAGCACATCTGGATGCACACATCAGGATAGGATGCAGGGCTCTAGGCAGAGCACCCGAGTCTGCCCTCTACCAAGAGGGCAACAGGAAGTACCAGATGCAGTGACCACCCAGATGAGGCCTGGGAGCTTCATCCTAGTTGCCAGACAAGACAATGGAGACTGAATAAACAGGGATTTCGTCTGCACCCTGGATTTCTCAATCAGGCATTTTTCCACTTGTCCCAGCCTACAGGGTGGGAACCAGTGTGGGGGCAGGGCTGGAGAAAGCAGCCCAACCACAGACTCCAAAATCCTGGCTGCAAACAGCCCTACTCACTCACTACCTGTCAGCTTCCCTGGCCTTCCCTAGAGGCCCTCAGAACCCTGCCAAAAGGTTCCAGAAAGCCCTCCAGTTGTCTCTGAGCTGTCATGAGGGATTGGGGTGGTCCAGCCTGAGGGCCAAGTAAGTCCAGAGCACAATGCAGGGCCAAGGTGGGCACCTCCCTGGGAAGTGGCTCCTCCCTTCTTGCTAGAAACCAGCATAACAGCATGTTTAAGGGCCTCTCGGGGACTGATGGCACCAGCCAAGTGTTGCCTGGCCCATTTCCTCCATGAATCATATATCAAGTACAAGGCCCTGTTTCCAGATATTTCTGGCCCATCCATGGACAGGAGAGAAAAGGGAACATGCGTCTGCCTTCCAGGAACATAGGTTCCAGTAGGATGCAGGGATGTTACTCATAATACACAAGTAAAATATAAAGAATCTTAAAAGGAAGGGGAAGGGAAGGGAAGGGAAGGGAAGGGAAGGGAAGGGAAGGGAAGGGAAGGGAAGGGAAGGGAAGGGAAGGGAAGGGAAGGGAAGGGAAGGGAAGGGAAGGAAGGGAAGGGACAAATCAGAGCCACCAACAGCTTGTTAGGGCTCTCTTCTCACCAAGGTGACATCCTAATTGGAAGATAATGAACTGTGGGAGGTTCATCCTAAGATTATTACAAGCCTGGCCATCACACAGAGCCATGGAGCACACAGAAACAGTACCCCAGGCTAGCTGACTCCTGAGTCCTAGGTCCACATTGGCTCCAACCTCTTTCCAACTAACACTGCCATCTGAGTTAGTACCTACTCTCGTCCCAGCTACCAGACAAAACCATACTGCAGTGGTTTCTCTGGAAGAATTTGGGGTACCTCCTTACCCCTTGCTAGGCCACTGTCCCAGAAGGCACTGCTTTTAGGGCCATGTTAACTCACTTCACCATTCCATGTGATAGAACCAGTACTATCTCGAGAAGAACTGAGCCCAGTATTAAGTGAGCCCTAGTGGCTGCCATCGCCAACAGGTGCTGGTGGGATTCCTGTTAGAAGGGCTTTGACTCTCCTTGTTTCTGTGCCTCCACCCAAAGCCACAGCCTGAAGAGGATGTCACACCTGGGTACATGGAAGATCAGTCTGGGTTACAAAAGCTCAGGCCTCTGACCACAAGCCAGTACTGTCACTTTACAAACATTTAGCCACCTTCCTGGGGCTGCTAATGAGCAGAGCTCAAAGAACTTCCTGTTAGGAGCAAAACCAAGGATTCTGTTGTTGAAGGCCCATGATGGTCTCCCAGATCGTAACCTTTCTACCTCCCTTTATTGTACATGCAGCTATGAGCCAGCTGAAATAGTGCCGGGTCCCAGGTGCCAGGAGAAGACACAGCTACCAACAACAGAGAGGTCACCAAGAACTATTTCAGACACCATCCACTAGAAACTCTTCTAGTTGTCTCCCTTGATGAATTTCAGGGTCTTGAGAGTTGCCATAATGAGTCAAGGAAGAAGGGGCACTATTGTTTTCCCCTAACACTCCAAAAGCTGAGCTTCCAAATAGTCCTGTCAGACCCAGGTTCAATGCTACTCTAGGACTAAGCAACAGCCCAAGAGGTTCATTTTCAAATGCATGGAATCACCATGTGCTGGCTGGGGGTGGGAGGGGGCTCAGGGAGGATGATGTCATAGGGTGAGGACAAGTGCCTGGGTGACAAGCAGGGACATGCTGCAGAGGCCAAACACCAGGACTTTCGTTGCTTTAGGACAAAAAGCTCCCGTGGTGACTAACCCAGTCCCTTAAAGCCCAACCTGGGCCAGCTAGATGGCTCAGCAGGTAAGAATGCTTGCTTCCAAGTCTGATGATCTGAGTTCAGTCCCCAGGACCACACACACACACACACACACACACACACACACACACACACACACACTGTGGCATGCACATACACGTACACAAAGTATATTTAAAAACCACAAACAAAATAAACAAAAATTACATCCTTCTCTTCCCCCAAGACCAAACAGCCCATCCACGAGGTCAGAGACCCAGCATGTCCCCACACCATTACCATGGGAGCCAAGTTTGGATGTGAGTTTTGGTGGGGATAGTCCTATCTAACCAGCAGAGTGCAGAAGGACAACCTTAACATACAGGCAGGAGGGTGGTTCAGCAGTTAAGCATGTGTGCACTCTCTCAGAGGACCCCAGTTCAGTTCCTAGGAAATGCCCATGTCACTGGGCTCCCCACAACTGTCTGTAACTCAGACTCCATCGGAACCCAGTACCTCTGTACTCCTCAGGCACCTGCATATGTACACATCAAAAATTAAATACAGTCTTTAAGAGAAAAACAACTTGGGCTCTAAGAACTAACTTATAAACCCTGGCTTTACCATTTGCTCATGGATAACAGATGGGGAGATCATTTGGCATCTCTGTGACTCAGTTTCCCCACATGTAAAATGAATTACAGTCACAAGCCTGTTTGGGGATTACATGAGAAAATATAAGCCAGGTATTTTCAACAATGCTTGGAAATTACTAGGAACTAGATGAATGTCATTATTCAATATTTCTGAACAGACAGATGTAACATAAAACCATCTTCCCACATGTGAGATGTATGTCCACTAATGGGTTGGCAAGTATAAGTTGAGGTGAGAGGAGCTAGCCTCAGACCTCTCCATTTTGCATCAACATCTCTTGTATCCAACGTCATTCCTCCCCACCGAGTCTCAGAAATACAGAAGGTTCCCAGTGCCCCCATTCAGAATGTGGTATTCTATGCCACCCAACTTACCTCAAAAACCCCTAAATGCCCTCATGGGAGAGTGTTTGCGCAGTCCTGTAGCTGCCTAGAACCTCTCAGGCTCCTATCACAGAGTATTCAAAAGCACAAGGCACCACTCACCAGTGGGGCAGAGACATGGTCCAGAAGATGACCTTGCAACTGCCACTCCAAAAACCACCCGACAAAGCTCTATATTCAAGGTGGAGTGGACACCATAGCCCTTAGGTAGCAGGAGGGCAGGCAGGCAGGCAGGCAGGAAGGGAGAGGGCAACAGAAACATGAGTTCTCAGCTGTACAGTGTCCAGAATCCCATCAGGCATCCCCTTCGCACTGCAAAAACTGGCCCAGGGCCATGCCTAGCCCAGCCAGGGGGATGGGCCATCGGCCAGGGGATGGTACCTCACAGACTCCTAAGACCTTAAAGGCACTCACATGCATCCTTCCCTGTCTCTGAAGGCTTACAAATGGTGCTTTCTTCCTTTGTGGAAAGGTACCCAGTGCCCAAGCCTGCTCTTTCTAGAATCCTTCTTTTACCAGGCACACATTTACTGAGATAATGTCAACTCGAGATACTGTCCCAAACACTAATGTGAGTGGGGTCTTGTGCAAAGGATATTCAGAATCACAGGAGTCTTCCCAAACACAGTGAGGGGGTCACAGGGACCCAAACTGTGACTCCTGTCAGAAGGTAGCCTCAACCCTGGCCTTGGGGCTCATGCTGAGGCAGTGACTGTCATACGAGGATGAGAGAGGGTTCTAGGGCCAAGGAGAAGATCCCAGAGGGCAACCATAGCCGTTCAACACAGAGCCACGTTTGCTTCTCTGGAGCCTTAGCGTCTGCACTGATCAACTCAAAAGCCCATCTCGCGTGGTTGCAAAACGAACAGAAATCTGGTGGTTGAGTTCCTTTAAGGTAAGCTGGGAGATAAACAAATAACGTGATGATATCTCTTTATTTGATACCTGTGGACGTCAACCTGCCAACCTGTCTGGCCTTGAGAAGCATTTGGGGATGTAGTAGGACTTTGCCTAGACCCATGTACCAGAATCCCTTAGATAAATGCTGCAACAGGGACTTCTGGAGTCTGCTCCAGGATTTGGAGTAGGTGGTTATGGGTGGGCCTGAGACCATATAACACCAGCCAGTGAGTTTCCAGGAGGGGCTGGTGCAGTCTGTCTGGGAAATGCACTTTGAGAAGCAAATGCTATGAGGTCTTAAGGCTAGAGCGCGTGCTAAAGACCACCTGGGATGGCCCTGCGGAGAAGCAAGGAGCACTGCAAGAATGCTATCTGTTTTTCCGTTGCTGTCTGGTTTGTCTTGAGCTTGTTAGGCTGACGATCAAACCCAGACAGTCTCATGTACACTAAGCAAATATAATACCATTGAACCATACCGCCAGTCCCACTCAGCTCTGGCCTGATTAATAGCATCTTGGGTTTTTGGTATCTGGAAGACTCCAGATGTTCCACATCCTCAGACCCAGGCAGGGCTAAAGGTGGGGGCCCCAGGACTTTGTTTATCACATTTGCCTTTTCTAATCTCCACAGAGTCCTGCACCATCCTTTGAGGTTACAGTAAAAGGCTTTAGGGGTCCCCAGCTACTTAGCAGCCTTTACTACCCAGCCTCCAGATTTTGCTAATGTATGCTATCCTTCTCAAGCATGTTTCCCTTCCACCCTTCCAGAAGCATGGCTAAACCCTGGGTTCATCAAAGCTGGTAACAGGAGGGACACTGCAGAGCCCTGGACCAGATACTATACAGACAAGTTCCTCCATCTTGGGCAGAGCCTGGTCATGGTGGGTTCCTGGGGCCTGCACAGGCATATACACTGAACCCACTGTCCTAACCACACAATGCACAAGAGGCCGGCAGGGCAGGCAGCCAGGGCCCACTCATGCCAGTACCATCTGGGAGCCCTTGCCAGGCCTCGAAGGGCCGGCTGAAGAAGCTGGACTCTGTCCTGGGGCACAGTTGGGCTCTATTCTTATGTCAAGGGGGGAATGTATGACTCTCCTTGGAGTGAATGGGGGCCCCTGGTAAGGCGGAGGAGGAAACAGAGCCATCACTGTGCCCCAAGAGGGCTCCCCACGCGGCTCCCGGCTCCAACCAGCCCCTCGTGGTGGGGCCTTGCACAAGCCTCCAACAAGAAAAGGCCAAGCTAAAGGCAGACAGGGAAATGGACAGTCCACAGCCCAGTACAGGAATCCCAGATCCTACGGCCAGACCTGAATCAGAAAGGCTGGACCAGAAACTTGCACCCAGGCACTCAATGAGACCTAGGAGGGTAGGGTTCCAAGGGACAGTACAGCATCCATGACACAATGCCCTGCCTGTTGCTAACATGGGTGCACCCAAAGACTCAGTCCTGTAGGGTGGAACACAGCTCATGCTAAGAGTAGGTAGCACACACTAGCAGAAGCTAGTATGGAAGGCTGCTGAGAAGCCAAGGACCCTGACAGCCTTTTCCTGCACCCCTCCCCAAAGGCTCCCAGATTTCTAATGCATGTCTTACATGAGCACAAGTCCCCACGGGCAGGGACTGTGTCTCCTGCCTCCCATCGCATCCCTTCTACAGGCGGCAACAGCATCACTAAATGTCTGTGGTCTGAAAGAGCCTGTCTTGACAAGCAAACAAGGTATCAGGCGTTGTATCAGACCACAGCTTGGCCTGACCTTTCTAGAGAGCAGCAGGGCAATGTTGGTACAACCACTTACGGGAACCTCAGGCAGAAAGACAGACAACAGCGTGGAGAATGTCGTTTCTGTTGATTTTAATGGAAAAAAGAATTTTAAAAAGGAAGCAACCTCAGTATACATTGCTAGGGGGATTTAAGTAGTAATTTGTTGAAATATGAACAAGTAGTAAACATTCGAAGCAGCTGAAAATTCATTTGTTGATAGAAATATACTCCCCTCCCCATCTGCTCTAACCATCTACAAAGTCTCTCTCTGTAGCCCAGGCTGGCTCAAACCTATGATATTCCTGCCTTGATCTTCTAAGGATTACAGATGTGTGTCACCACACACCTAGTTTGATATAAATATGCTTAAAGAATATTGATAAGGAAATGGGGAGGTAGATGGCTCAGCAGTCAAGAGCACTGGCTGCTTTTCCAGAAGACCTGGGTTCAGTTCCCAGTATCTACGTGGTGGCCCACAATAGTCTGTAACTCCCATTACAAGGGCTCGGTCACCCTCTTCTGGCATCTGTGAGTACTGCACACACAAGGTACAGATAAACGTCTAGGCAAAACACCCATACATACACATAAAATAAAAATAAGCAAATCTTTTAAAACAATAAACATTTAAAATGAATGTTAAATTGAAAAGCATGTTGCACAGTGGTGTGTATATTAAGAGAGGGAGAAAGCAGAAGCCTGAAAGGGAGGGGGGAGGTGAACTACGAGGCAGTGGAGGAGTGGGGAGGCCTGGGCGGTACTGGGAATGAGGACAGGGAGTAAGGAGGCCAACTGAGCGGGGAGCCCATGAAGGCGTTTGACTAAGTCCCATAGCCTCCCCCTGGATTAGCCTTAAAGAACTGTGAAAACATCCGGAAAATATTTAGTTAGTAAATCTCTCAGCAGCCCCTCCACCCTGTTTTGTTTATTAACACTTTCCTTCACTCTCAGCCCTCACATGCCCAGTCCTATCACAGGCTCAGGAACCCACAGAACTAGAGACAACCAGATAGGGCCGTACTGGGTGAGCTCGGTCTGTGGTGGGCGCAGCGCCCATCAGAGCTAACCTCTCCTCTCATCTCAGAGCAGCCTCTGAATATGCAGGGGCTGGATGGCGGTGCTGTTCCAATTGCTTAAACATCTCATAGCCATCATGGAAAGACCCAGGGTCTCAGGAAAAAGCAAGAGTTAAAGGGCCTTTTGGGAGGAAGAGGAGAAGCCACTTTGCAGATTGTGTGGTAGGGCGAGTCTTTTCTCCAACGGCTCCCTTCTTCTGGAACTCCTTGGAGTTCTCAGAGTGGACACACTTGAATATTGAATGAATGGAGGAGTATGTGAGGGAGAGTACTCACATGTGCACAAGTGTTGGGTACACACACACACACACACACTGAAGATCTCGTGTTTCTGAGAAATCTCCAAAATTCAGGGAAGCAACTGCCCTGTTTGGGAGTTGAGCCAATCCCAATGTGAAGAGAAAAGGAATATACCGTAAAACTACCAGGCTAGGATTCTAGTTTCCACAAATTGCAGGACAGCTACACAATAGGTTATGAGTTCAAATCCCAGCTCTGGTACTTGAGCTATATGACCTTCTATAGTCTATTTCCTCACTTGGAGAATCCTGTATAGTTGCAGGGAGACAGTGCTAGGAAATTGGAACCTATAACCCCAGGAATGAGTGCAGATTATGTAATAGATTTTCCACTAATTTTTTATGTGCTTAGGATTTAATTTCTAATCTATTAAGACTAAAACCTAAAGGCTGGACAGATACAGCCCACTGGAGCAAGTGTGTTGATTTGAACTGACTGACTACATTTCAAAACTGGGAAATTTCAAGATTCCAGTCTGGCACACGTTTTTGAAAACTGTCTAGCGCTGTTTGGAATGATACCCAGTTTCTGGGGTCTTAGGTGCCTGCTAGGCCCTGGCACTTGCGCCTCTAAACCCACTGAAGATGATTTAACTTTCTGGGGTGGTCAGCATCAGCTTTGCTCTGAACGATAAAGAGAGTGATTTGGGGAACCCTAAAGGAGACTCACCAGTAACCCCATCAGTCCCTCTTCAAATGCCCACCAACTTGTCTTGGAGTCCCTTGATTTCCCGGCACTACTGTGCCTCTCTCTTACACACAGCCAGCTGCATGAACCTGAGTCCAACATAGACAAGGAGGCATGGCTGCAGCTACGCTGGCCAGTATCAGAACCATGTGCTTTTTGGACTGGTCTCACAGGCTGAGCGATTCCACAGAAGGCTCAGTTTTTCTCTGCCCTGATGGATGTCAGCATTCAAATCCCACCCAGCAACCATGAAGGATTCTAGGTGTGCACTCCCCAAGGGACACACTCTGGGCACAGCCAGGGTGGAAATGCACGAATGCCCTTTGAGAACTTTGATCTTGTTGACATGAATTTGAACCAGGGGAATAAAGGTTAGTGTGGGGTTTTCTCTGGATTCTAGGGTAACGATGAGAAAGCAGAGGTACTAGGTTTCCTTCCAAGAAGCAAACTGAAGGAGATCTAGCCCTTGAATTCCCAAGCCTGGGCCAGTTCCCAGCAGGCTGTGTGTAACACGCTGTTACCTCTTAACCTCTTCCCCCTTCCCCCCCTCCCACCCCTTCAGCTCCTCCCTGCAGATGCTGATTCAACAGTAGAACCCTCACAGAGATCTGAGCAAATTCCATGACCACCTCTTGGGCCACATAAGTTCTCTGCAGAGTACAGGCAAACACTGAGTCAGACATGTAAACATCTGGGGCTTGACTAAATCTTCTGCTCTCTGGGTCAGTTGGGTGGACTCTGAACTGGACCAGTGAAAGATTCAGGTCCAGTTTCCAGGGAACCTGGCCAGGTCTGGGACTCAGGTCCTTGACCCTGTCTTGGACCAGGCTGAGTCATAGAAGAAGCCAAGGCGGTTGGTGCAGCCTCACAGCCCACACCAACAGTCCCCGGGGCTGCTCCACACCCAGCCCACACGTGGGAGGCACAGGCCGAGATACTCCAGGACTCCATTCTGTGGTGGAGGAAACAGTTCCCTAATCCCTTCCTAAATCAAGTCCTTGCCCAGAGTCCAATGGCCACTGCTTGCTCTGCTGGGATGTTCTTGTGCTGACCTCCTGCTGTGGGAAGTCCTGAGTCAAGGGGGTAGGAGGACAGGGAAGAGGTGGCGAGGGGACACACAATTCCTTGCATGTACCGCCCCAGGGCCAGAGCACCCAGACTTGATTATCTCAGCTTTGATTTTTCAGCCCACACCCCATGGAATTCCAGAGCCAGCTGAAGCCAAGGGCCTCCCCCTTCCCCTTCACTGAGCCAGGAAACAAAACATGGTGTCTCCCTGCTTATATTTAATTTACAACACTTGTTCTTTGCCTGCATGCAGGGTTAATAAAAAATGTGAAGGCCTTTTTTAAAAAATCTCAAGCAGAGTGATATTGTAAACGGAAATGATGCTTGATTGATTCCTCCCTGCAGGTCAGCAGCTTTATCTGTCATCCTTTGATTTAAAAATACACAGGCACAGAAGTGTTAGCTTTAATGCAGAGACCATTCATTAGGGAAAGGATAGTGTCACCAGCAAAGGATGCTGGGACAATAGGTATCTACATGCAAAACCATGGAGCTGGACCCATTCCTCACACCGTTAGGCTCAAAACCCTAAGTGGCAGAGCTAAAACTACAAAATTCTCTAAAGGGGTTAGAAAGTCGGCCCAACTGTTAGCAGCACTTGCTGTTCTCTAAGTCTAGCCCCGGAGGACCCAATGCCCTCTACTGGTTTCTGCAGGCAATAGCATTCAGATGTACACAGACAGACAGACAGACAGACAGGCAGGCAGGCAGACAGAGAGGCAGGCAGGCAGGCAGGCAGGCACGCGAGCACACACACACACACACACACACACACACACACACGCACGCACTCACAAGCAGGCACACACGCCTGCATGCCCTAGAAGAAAATGCAGGCAAAAGTCTTTATGGCCAGGATTAAGCAATAGTCTCTCAGGACAACAGAAGTAGAATGGAACAAAGCCAATCCACTTTCCCCTAACTTAATAACCTTTATGCTCTAAAGGGCAAAAAGGAAAAGAAAAGTTTCATAAAGCATCTATCTGACAAAAGCATCTCTTTAAAAAAATGATTTATTGTGGGGCTGGTGAGATGGCTCAGTGGGTGAGAGCACTGACTGCTCTTCCGAAGGTCCTGAGTTCAATTCCCAGCAACCACATGGTGGCTCAAAGTCATCTGCAATGGACATCTGATGCCCTCTTCTGGTGTGTCTGAAAACAGTGACAGTATACTCACATACATGAAATAAATAAACAAATAAATAAATCTTTTAAAGAAAGATTTATTTTATTTTTATATCTATGGGTGTTTTACCTGCATGTATGTCTGTGTACTCTGTTTGTGCTTGGTACCTATGGAGGTCAGAGAGTCAGATCTCCTAGAAGTGACATTACAGACAGTGGAGACCCACCCTGTGGGTGCTGGGAAGCATACTTATGTCCTTGATAGGAGCAGAAGATGTTTGTAACTGCCAAGCCATCTCTCTGCCCCTCTGAAAAATGACTTTTATCTTCAGTATATAAAGATTACTTACCACTCAATTCTGAAGACATTCTTTTTTTTTTAACCCAAATTTTACAAACTGACAAAAGCATGCCTGTCATGCTTTAACCCCCAACACTCAGGAGTCAGAAGCAGGTAGATCTTCATGAGTTCAAGGCCAGCATCATCTACACAATAAGTTTCAGGTCAGCTAGCAATACATAGTGAGACCCTGTCTCAACAGAGGGAAGGGGGAGATAGACTCACTAGGTTCCTTGATATAGACATTATTTGGAGCTGGAGAGGTGGCTCAGCAGTTGCCCCTCCAGAGGACATGGGTTTGATCACCACTGCAGTTCACAACTACCTGTAACTCCAGTTCCAAAGGATCCATGTCCTCTTCTGGCCTCCTTAGACACCAGCCCCTCCCTCCTCAACACACACACACAGCATACATACATACATACACACAGACAGATAGATAGATGAACAAGCAAATCAATGAATAAATAAAGAAATATTTTAATTGGCAAAGCCTCTGAATAGAACTTTCTTCAAGGAAGACATGTGAATGTCCAACAAGCCCGTAAGAAGATACCCATTACCATGAGTCTTAGTGGGAAAGCAAAACCAAAATGGATAGCATGCCACACCCACTAGCAACAGCAATGGTGAAGAAACACAGATAATAACAAATGTTGGCAAGGCTGTGGAGGAGTTGGAAACCTCCTAGACCCCTGCTGTGGATATCAAATGGTACAGCGGTCTTGGAAAGCAGCCTGGCAAGTCCTCACAGGTTACACACCCTTACCATATGATCCAGCAGTTCCACTCCAGGTATTTGTCTAAGAGAATTGAAAGCATATGTCCACAGCTGTGTCATTCCTAAAGGCCAAAAAGTAGAGATGACCCAATAAACGCATCAACTGATGACTGATTAGATGGAATGCAGCCTAGACACCCCAACTGGAGCATCATTCAGAAGTCAAAGGGAATGAAATCCTAACACAGAGAGATAAACCTGGAGCATACAGAAAACACACACACACACACACACACACACACACACACACACACACACGGGTGGTGAGTGTGCTCTGAGGTGGTTAGGGACATGGGGAAAAACTGCTAAGGAGCACAATTTCTTTTTATTTCTTATGATTTATTTGTTTGTTTGCTTATTTATTCATTGGTGTGTATGAGAGAGACAGAGACAGAGACAGAGACAGAGACAGAGATAGAGACAGAGGGAGGAGCGAGAATCAACACTCCCCACTCACATCTTGCAGTCCTACCCCTCACCAAAGCCCAAGCAGCCAGTGCAGTAAAGGACCCTGCTTGCAAGCAGCCTCCCCAGAGTCTTGGTTCAGGTGCCAGAGTCCCTGACTTCTTCCCTTTCAGGACAACAACAACAGAATTCCTGGCCTTGGACCACAGCTACTCTCAGGGGCAGGAGGCTGGCTGCTGTAGCTCTGGCTCCTGCTGATACCACATGGTAAGAACTTCACACTTAGGCACCCTTGTTTTGCTTTTGGTTTGTGTACTTCTGGTTTTGGTTTGAGACAGGATCTTGCTTTGTAGCCCAAGGCTGGCCTGCAAGTTTCTGCCTCGGCTTGGTAGGGGCTGAGATCACAGCTGTTTGCCCCCACACCAGGCTCTGACTTTAATTAATTAATTAAGTTAACTAATTAATTAATTAATTGTTAGCTGAGTCTCTAAAAATGAGTACGGCCTTTATTTTTAACATCTGGCAACACCTCTGATCCTTCTCTTCCACCCTGACCCACAGGTTTAGCAGCAGCCTTTCTCCAAATCCTCTCCCACCCTCTCCCCAGAGGACTCCAAGTGTCTCTCAAGCTCCTGTGACTGAGATCCGTCCAAAAGCCAGCGTCTCGTCTACACATGCTTCCCTAGAGAAAAGTGTTTTCTGTCTTCCACTCCCCGAAACGTTACACTTTTGTTTAAAAGTTAAAATTGTACACATTTGTACACATCCAGACAGCATGGTGTTCTGAATTTCATGCACATGGTGGAATTGCTTCATGGAGTAAACATATATGACATCAGATGTTTATGACTTGTGGGAAGAGCACAAGATTTATCTCTGTCAATTTTCAAGATATTCTTGTGACCTCCGAACACCATGTTATTCAACTGCTCTCCTTAATTCACTCCTCCTGTCATCTTAAGTTTTGTATCCTTAGATCACTATCTGCCTAACTCCCTAGTACAGTCATCCGAGTCTTCAGTACCTGCTATTCTGTTCTCTGCTTTGTTCGACATTAGATTCTGCATGGGACTGAGATCGTGATGGGTATGTCTTCGTGTGCCTGGTTTATGTTGCTGGGTTGTTTCTGAGTTTGAGGCCAGCCTGGTCTACAAAGTGAGATCCAGGACAGCCAGGGCGACACAGAGAAACCCAGTCTCGAAAAACCAAAACACGAAAAAAGAAAATAAAAAGAAAACAAACAAAACAAACAAATAAACAAAAGACCCAACCAACCAACCAACCAAACCAAAGAAGGAGGAAGATGATGAGGAAGATAAGACTGTGACAAAGAAAGGGAGGAGAAAATCCACAGAATCTATGAAGGACCAGTCAGGAAAAGACAGTGAGGGACAGTGAAGTTGGTACTATTGAGAAGAGAAGAGATGTCTCCTCAGTTCAGAGCTGTGGGGGAGGGGCAAGTTTAAAGAGCTAGGCATAAATTAGCAAGATGGCGGCCAGGGCTGAGAGGAGGCTCAAGCCGATACCACAAAGGGCTGTCTAAGGAGAACTAGAAACACTCAGGAGAGACAAATGCCTCCCAATGCTGTATCTGGCTTTTATTAATTAATCACAATGTTGTCCATGGTGAGTGAGTGTCCTATGACCAACTGTGGCAATGGCAGCCAATTCACTGGCTCATCTTCCCTCCTATCTGACTGTTCCACATCCAGAGGTCACACTGAGAGTGTCTGAGTCTCAGGATGGAATTCCCCTGGGGCCACCAAACCCTTCAGTTAATTTCATTCCCCAGTCCAGAACTTTGGGAAGTTGCTGATTCAGCACAATGGTGTTGGGGGTGGGAGGGGACTCGGCAAGATTCCCAGACTGAAAAGCAAGGCAGGGGATGTTTTCATCTCACAGAAAAAGTCACATGCCCATCTCTACTTTGTCAGGAAACCCTGTCAGCACTGCCTACAAAATGTTCCCCAAATGCACCCTCACTGCCTCCTCCATACTGAACCACCACCATCCCTTCATCTGCCTGCCTGTATTCAAAACCAGCTCCAATCAATGTCCATGCAGCAGCTACTGCAATCCCTTAAGACAGCAAACCTGGCTGTGCCACCCAGAGTTCTCAACCCTCCAAGTGCTTTCCTTAACACATTGAGAAAAGCAGAATCCCCAGGAAAAGTTACACTTCCCTGCAACATCCTAGCCCCTGGAACTCCCAGATCTCAAATCATCCCTCTCCTACCTGCTGGACAACTCATCATGTTCATTAGCATCATTGCCTCGGGGCCCTTCACTCTTGCTATCACCCCAGGTCTCCATAAAACTCATTCACTTTTGTCCTTAAGTTCTCTGTTCAACTGTCACCCCAGAGAGGCCTTCTCTGGTCAAGCCATTTCAAGCCAGCCCCTTGTACAATGTATCTCAACCTCTACCCCACTGTGTCTGTTTCACAGTAGTAAGCACTTGGCTGACACACAAGAAGTATCTCCTTATTGGACTGTAAGCGACACTGTCTAGAGAACTGGTCTACCATGTAAGTGTTATCTTATCAGTGTCTACAACAATTTGTAAAATATTATGGGTTCAACATAAACACTTGTTGGATGAATGAACAAAAGAATTCTTGGTTGACTATGTACAATAATTAAGGTTATGTTACTTGTTTTAAATATTTTTATGTTTTTCATGGGTCTTTTAAAGTTTGGAAGCCATTTAATTAAATACAAATGTCAGCACTACTGACTACTCTTTGTCCTTGTAACACTCTAGAAAGGAAGTGAGGACAACCATGGTCATCCCTACCATACAGGTAAGGAAACACCAGACATGGAACATTCGTTTAGCAGGACAATGAAGGCCACTGGGTTGTCGAAGGTCAAAGTTGTAAACAAGAACCAAATCAGACCAGAATACCAAGTTTCCAGACACTCTACCTTCTGCTCTTCCCACCGAGGTCCTTTGACATCATCCGTCTATCCTGCTAGAAAATAAATCTATAATTTATTTTAGTCCTATTAATATCTTAAAAAAAAAAAAGGAAAAAAACCAAACAACCTGTCTTAGAAGAGGCTGACAGGCTCCCATCTGCTGATATTCCACATCTGTATGAGGCTTTAAAAACACTTTCTTGGGGTGCTAAACCTGAGATGATCTCAGACTCTACAAAGACACAGAAAAACAGGCATAAAAGGATATTAAAATGCTAACTAGGAAATATGAATGCTAATCTAAAACCAACAGCCAGCCTCGGAGCTCAAGAAAATTCAAGAGAAATTCCCACTGAAGATGAGAGGAAGTCTTTTTATTAGCACCCTTCTGTAGCCATATATCATCAATAACCAACTGAAAACTTAATTAAATTTTACTCACAATAATAAGAAAAATATCAGCATGCTAGAAATAAAGCCCAACTCAAGGAATGTTCCAGTTCCTTGAGAAGAAAGCATTTGTCCAGTGACAGAGGCAAACTCAGTCACACTGAGACATCAGGTTCCTTTTCAGCATCTAGAACTGTAAGAGGTCAAAGATTTCTTCCCATGCGTCCAGGAGCAAGGCAAGGCAATTGACAGTCTTAATTTTATCTCCTAACTAGTGAATCTCTATAAAGAGGGTATTAGTGTGGCATTCTCTGTTAATTGGAAGAGGCACAGACCAGATAACTTACTGAAAGCCAAGGTCAGGGAAGTTGGGGTTGAGATTTGACCCTCTGATATGCTGTCAGTCCACTGGCTCATCCCATCTCCTAGTGGTGTGAAGGGATCCACTTGACATGTCCTTGAATTCCTTCCCTGTCTATCCTGGGTGGGCAGACCATCAGAAGAGTCTTGAGAGATTTGGTAGAAGAAAGGTGTGATGGTTTGTATATGCTTGGCCCAGTGAGTGACAGAGGTGGGAGATGTAGTCTTGTTGGAGTAGGACTTGGGCTTTAAAACCCTTGTTCTAGCTTCCTGGGAGCCAGTATTCTGCTAGCAGCCTTCAGATGAAGATATAGAACTCTCAGCTCTGCCTGCACCGTGCCTGCCTGGATGCTACTATGCTCCTGCCTTGATGATAATGGACTAAACCTCTGAACCTGTAAGCCAGCCCCAATTAAATTGTGTCCTTTGTATGACTTGCACTGGTCATGGTGTCTGATCACAGCAGTAAAACCCTAACTAAGACAAAAGGGGGGCTGGTGAGATGGCTCAGTGGGTAAGAGCACCCAACTGCTCTTCCGAAGGTCCAGAGTTCAAATCCCAGCAACCACATGGTGGCTCACAACCATCCGTAACAAGATCTGGCGCCCTCTTCTGGAGTGTCTGAAGACAGCTACAGTGTACTCACATGCATAAAATAAATAAAAATAAATCTTTAAAAAAAAAAAAGACAAAAGGGAAGCAGCTTGTTTTGTAGCTTCAGAGCTGATCATCAGACACAGAGCCCGACAGATTGCTCAGCTATCAGACCCACGTAGCATAAACAAGACCCTACAAAGACTTTAAAAAAAAAACCATCAAGTATGTCTCAATGAGCAATCCCACAAGCCTTCATTAAGTTGCTTTTCAAAAATGTGTGAGTGTTTATCGTGTGTTTATATCTAGTGTCTCTGGGTGCATGTGCTTAGAGGTCTATGTGTGTCTATGTTCACAGCCATGTCCACATCTCTCTACCCATTCTGGATACACTGCCTCACATAGGCACTAAAGATGTTCCCATAAGAGGACAAGTGGCTGTGGAATGGGAGTATCACTGGTGTCTTAGTTAGGATTTTACTGCTGTGAACAGACACCATGACCAAGACAACTCTTATAAAGACAACATTTAATTGAAGCTGGCTTAGAGGGTCAGAGGTTAGGTCCATTATCATCATGGCAGGAGCATGGCAGAGTCTAGTCAGGCATGGTGTAAGAGGAGCTGAGAGTTCTACCTCTTCATCTGAAGGCAGCTAGCCGAAGACTGGCTTCCAGGCAGGTAGGATGAGGGTTTTAAAGCCCAAGCCCACAGTGGCACACCTACTCCAAGGCCACATCTCCAAATAGTGGCACTCCCTGGGTTAGGCATACTCAAACCACCACAACTGGAGATGCTGGAGGTGAGACATTGAAAGTCATCATGGTAGAATGGTCCCCTTTGCTTCCAGAGCAGTCCTGCAGACATACAGCTAAAAACAAAGGGCTAACAGTGGTCACCATCTCATTGTGCCTTCACAGACCCAGAGGGGTCTGTCAGTACCACTGGGTGCTGGGTGACTTCATGGGGCCAGTTCTTGTCTGTCACCCTCTGACAACCATGAAACTTCTGCTCCTGAAGATTTGAAGAGGCTCAAAGTCCTGGCTCACTCCCCACTGGAATTCCTTGCCATACAGGGTACAGGTAAGGGAAAGGTTATAGCATCCATTTAAATGAGTGTGCAAGGACCCTCCTCCATTATGAGACCCCTAAAACCCAGAGCAGGTCTGGATTACTTCACTTATAGCTTGGAATTATTCCTTACAAAAAGCCTACTTCCAAAGATGTAAAACTGAAGCAGAGGGCGGAGAGCGCTGACTTCCTGAAATACTGGTCCAGGTGAAGACCTGGAGTTTGTGTGTATGCATAGCCTCTGGGCTAAACAGCTTCCAGGCTGAATTCCTGCTTCGTTAGATAGTAACCCAAGGGACCTTGGGCAAATTCCCATTCCTCTCAGGGCTTTCTATTCTCACCTTTAAACTATACATAATAGATATCTCGCAGTACACAGCTGTAAAGAGGGTCAAAATAAGATATAACAAGTGGTGTGAAGATTAACACGCTTGGGCTGTTGAGACAGCTCAACAGGTAAAGGCACTCCACTCACCACCAAGCCTGACAAACTGAGTTGTATTCCTGGGACTCACATGATGGAAGAAGAGAACAAAGTCCTTCAAGTTGACCTCTGACTTCCATACATACGCTATGGCACATACTAACACACACATACATACACACCACACATACACACACATCACATCACACACACATATCACACACATATATACACACATACACAATTACGAGTATCACCCACCTACACACACGCACACACGTAATACTTCTCTTAAAATATTGACAATCTTTCAGAATAATTGTATCACTACTCATTAGCAGTGATAAAGCAGCTCCTATGAAATCAGGACAGGCAATAATATAAGATTATATGGTCATTACAAAGATAACTACTGAAACTAAAATCAGATTATAAACCTTTCCAATCACCCAAAGAAATCATGCAAAATACAGTCAACAAAACAGAGCATGTAGTAAGCAGCCTATTTTAGAGCTTAAAAAAAAAAGGAGACATAACATAAAATGAGGGAAAACATAACACTAAAACCAACCATAATTCTCCAATAAAAGATTCTTGTTGTCCCCAGTACATAGCAAGCCTATATAAATGTTTTTCAATTTCACATATAGTTCATTATCTGTATAGATTTATATGGAGGTATGCGCTGAATGCAGAGAGCTTTGGACATAAATAGAAAGGTATGTGTCATGAACTGAGTTGTGTCTTCTCTTTATCATTCTCTCTGTCTCTGTCTCTGTCTCTCTCTCTCTGTGACACACACACACACACACACACACACACTAATTACCTCAGGACATGAATGGTAGTTTGTTTTTTTTAATCTTTTGCTTTTTTGTATATTTTTGTATATTGTATATTGCATGTGTGTGTGTATGTGTGTGTGTATGCACACTCATGAATGAGTGTGCAAATGAATGAATGAGTGTGAATGTCCGATTTCTTCCTCTATTGCTCTTTAGTTTCTTTTGGGAGACAGTCTCTCCCTAAACCAGGAGACCATTGATTTGACTCACCTAGTTAACAGATGAGCTGCAGGGATTGTCCTGTCTCCACCCCCCACCTCACCCTCCCAGTCCTGGGGTTGAGCCTTCATGTTGAGCTTTTACATGAGTGCTTGATATCCAAAGTATGTCCCGAGGTTTGCTCAACATGCACTTACTGACTGAGCCATCTCCCAGCCCAACATACCTGTGTTTGGAGATAGCGTCGTCACAAAGATAAATGAATTGAGTGAAAATGAAGGGAGTGAGTAGAGCAGGTCCTGATCCAATATGACTAGTGTCTTTGAGAGGAGATTTGATTGCTTGGGAATCAGCATGCATGAGGTCCTAGGTTCAGTTGCTGCAGGGGGTGGGGATAGGGGTGGGAGTGGGGAGAATGAGAGCCTGGGGAGAGAGGGTATAAGCAAGAGGGACCTGAGTTTGGATACACAACCCCCATTCACACACACAAAAAAACCAAAACAGATGTGGGGTCATATTAATAACTCTACCATAAGGGATTCAGAGACAGAAAAATCCCTGGTGCTTGCTGGTCAGCCAGTACATCAGTGAGCCTGAGGTCAGTGAGCAACCCTGTCTCTCTAAGAAGCTAAGGGAGCTGGGAGGTAATAGTAGAGCACTTGCCTTATACGCATGAGAAATTCAATTCCCAGCAACACACAAAAAAAAACAAAACAAAAAAAAAAAAAAACAAATAAGTGGAGACCCTTCAAGAAGGCTCAGCTGTAAGGGCACTTGTTGCCAACTCTCGGATGATGACCCGAGTTCAATCCCCAGCACCAGTTCTCGTCTTACCTCCATATGCATCCATAGCACTTAAGAGTTCCCCACAACAATACATGCATGCAAACATACATGTAGGAATCTCATACTTTCGAGATGTGGAGAGCAATTGAAGAAGACATATTACATAGACCTCCTGTCTCCACACTTTAATATGTTCACATGTGCACACACACACACACACACACACACACATACATACACACAGAGATGAGTGCACACATGCACGAATCTAGGAAACAAACACAAAAGGAAGACCATGTGAAGACAGGTGAAAGAGGCCTCTAAAGAAACCGCCCACTGACAGCTTGTAATCAAACTCTGGTCTTTATAATTTGAGGGGGAAAATTCTCTTTGCCCCCATCAAAACTTGGTAAAGTCACAGAGCTTGTGGGCTGGACCACACAGGCAAGGAAGGTGGTACCACAGTTGGTGCTCAGCTAGTTCTTATACAGTCTGAGAATGCAGTTGACAGTGAGAAGATTCAAGGAGACCTGTCCCTACTCTCATTCCCATCCAGCCCATAGCCAAGGAGCTGGTGACATGAAACATGGCAAGGCCCTGCTGGGTGTTGAGCGCTGTAGGATTGTGGATGGGAGCAGGGGACAGATGATCAGAAAGGTAGAACAACCAGGGGCTGATGGGAAGTTGTGATTCCAGAAGATTCTCAGCACTCAAGAAGGCAGAGAAGACTGTTAACTGGCTCCAGTTCAAAGCCCAGAGCTCCATAGTCACCTGTACTCCTTGCTCCCCCTAAGACAAACCAGGGTGCCATTCAGATCTGGAGATTCACAGCACTTGCTGGAAAGGGGTTGGGGAACAGGTGGATCTCCCCTCTTTTAAGTTGTTTCAGACTAGAGATATCCCAGGAGATGAGAACATAATCCAAGAGCACCTCTGGGGACCTTACATACTGTTCATAGCTGTCAGATCAACCTCCACTCAGAAGCCCATCTCTGCAGATGCCCAATGGACACAATGGGACAAAGTACTATAGGTTGAACATTCCTCAGCTACAAGGCCTAGTACTGAAAGGGTTAAGGACTTCAGATTTCCAGGGGGGGGGATTAGGGGGGGAAGGAGACTGAGAATATTTTACATAGGCAACAAGCTACTTTGGGGGTGGGGACCTCCTAGTAAAAAACCCAAACTTACATATACTACATACAGAGATAGAGAGACAAATAGAGACAACAATACACATATACATATAGGTCATGTAGAACACAGACATATAAATAGCTTAAAGGCAATTACATACAACAAAAAAACCTCATATAATCAGGAATTTTTCATTGTAATAATGTCACTGTTCAAAATGTTCTGGGGTTGGAGCACTTTGGATTTTAGGTGTTCAGATTAGGCCAGTTCATACTGTGTGTAAATCCTTCTCTATGGATCCTAGATTTCGTTTTTGTTTTTGGTTAAATGAAGGTTTTATGTTTCTAAATGATGTTTGATGACAGGTCTATGACAGATATGCAGCTGGCAGGATCGATCATTCTTGCCTGTGTCTGAACAGGAGCTACTGTAGACCAGTAGACAAAGGACTGAGGATGAGGACAGAAAGAGAAATGCAGGGCAGAAGCCACTTAGTAGTGAAGACCAGGGCTGATCTCCAAAGGCGCACAGCTAGTTCTCAAAAGGGAATGCTCTACTTGGCAGGGCCATGCCATTGAGATGGTATAAGGAAGGCTGGTGGCCGCAGGCAGAGGAACGGAAACCCTCAAAAGGCTCATGGTCCTTCACTGGCAAGCAGCCTGGCTCAGATCACACCAACAAATGCCCTGGTGTCTGGGGCTGACTGCCAGGGCAAGGAGAATGCTGGGGAAGAGCAGAGCCCCAGGGACTGGCAGTAAATGCTCAGATGCACATCAAAAGGAAAGAAAACAAACCACCCAGAACATCAAAGACGCGTTGGGAAAGGTACATAAAAGAATAGAGTGCCCAGGCCACTCCAGGCTTGAATTAAAAGGTTACTGGGAGAAGCCCAGGCCACTAACATCAGAAAGGCTCCCAAGCTTGCCAAAGCCGAGCTCAGGTTCTGGTGTGGTTGATACACACTACTGAGGATAATCCAGATCAAGACCTGAGGTCCCTCTAGCATAGTAGTCCCATCAGTGCTGATCCTGGCAGAAGGACAGGACACACCAGCAGGTTATCTTCTACCAGCGACAACAGTTTGCTGTTGAGCTGAGAGGCTGGGCCAGGACAGCATGGTGGGCTTTATAGGTCAAGACAGGTCATGAGGAAGACCTTTGGAAAGAGATACAATATTGACCTTGAACACAGCCCTCCTCAGAAATGAGGGACACCTCTAAGCCCCCAAAAGGGGACACAGTGAAATGTAAAGACCCACATTTTGTTTCTGTGAGAGCAAAGAAATACCTCCTCAATGAGAACTTGACTCTGATGGTCCCAAACCGAGGGCAAGGCACAGCGTGGGAACCAGAAGATCCTGTCACAAGATAGTGCCTATGCTGATGGACCACAGAAAAATAATGACCATAGAGGACAAACTCAGAAACAACAACAGCAACAGCAACAACAACAACAACACACACAGACATGCTGAGGATGTAGCTCAGTAGTAAGATGCTTGCCTAACATGTGCAAGGCCCTGGGTTTGATCTCTATCACAGAAAAGAAATAGGAAGTTAAGGGAGAAGAGAGGAGGGGAAGAGAGGGAACAGGAAGGAAGAGGAGAGGAGGGGAGAGGAGAGAAATGAACATGTTTACCTTTTATAGCTCAGTGTGTCTGCTCTAGCCCTTTGAACCCAGTTTCCAGAAACAACTCTAGAAGAGGTCACAAAGAGATCCCTAGGGAATTGCTGCTGGCCACATCTTTAAAAAGATAACTGACTTTTGCATCTTTATTGAAGAGGAAAACTCCTCTGGAGAGACAAGGTATGGATTCCCTCACAGCTTGCTCTTCTAAATGTGGGACACAGTCCAGTATGGCCTAGGAGTTCATCAGAGGCACAGCTTCTCGTGCCCTGATCCAGACTCATAGAATTCAACACTCTGTGGGCATTGTAGCTTTTAAATATAAAACATCCCTCCATAGGATCATATTTTTAAAGACTTTGTCCAAAGCTGGCATTTCTGTTCCAGGAGGTTGTAGATCCTTTGGGCAGTAGAGCCTCGCTGGAGGAAGTATGTTGCTGGTATATGGGCACTGAGGATTATAACTGGGCCTACTTTCAGCCCATGCTCTCTGCCTCCTTGTTAACCAAAGTATGGGGAGTCCCAGCCTTGGGCTGTCATTGCCATGAGCTCTGCCAGCCTTCTTTGACATATAGATTGTTCTCTCAAAAGCCACCAGCCAGAATGTCAGGTATCCTGTCACAGTGAAGTGGAAAGTAATTGACACGCATAATCTGGACCTGGAGTAGGGTTATCACTGTGATTAACGTGATCATTCGATTCATAGTTTGGCACTAAAGAGGAACGTGGAAACTCTGCCCACTAAAGAAGGCCTGGGGAGCTGGAGACAGAGCTTAATGAGCCACTCTGTAGGCATCACAGTATACCAGAACACAGACCTGTGCAGTGAAGACTGAACTCATGAGGTTTCACAAGGAAATGAGGCCTCTGTTGGGAATTCAGCTAGAGACCCCCTTGTGTTACATTTTGTCATATACTCTGGATTCTGCCTGTGTCCTAAAAATTTGAGTGAGACTGCGTTCTAAATGAATGTACTAATTTGTTGGGCAGAGGACATTTCAAGGCTGCTTATCATTTGGTCTATGGTTGTTACTTGCTACGGTTAGCCAAGTTTACAGTGAGGTATCTCAGTACAAGGTAGAACAGAAAGAGGTAGAAAGTGTGTGTTTGGTGAGGAAAGGAATGTGAACAAGTTTTAAAGTTGAGGACAAGGCAGGTGCAGATAAGCTAAACAATGTGGTTCTAATCATTAAAGAAATTAGAATCATTAAAAAGAAAACAAAACTCTTCCACGTTGTACTGGGGAAAATGGGAAGAATACTTTGAAACCAGCTGCCAGGCATGAAGCAGCTGGGCCTAGTGTTTCCCCTGGGGGCTTTGTTCTTGCTTGGGTCCAGCCTTTCCTTGCTATGCTACTTCTTGGGTTTAGAATGGGAATGTTTACTGTGTGATGCTGTATATTTCAAGCATGTACAAAAACCTATTTGACTTTCTAGGGGCTCATGGTGAAGAGTTTTCTTTGAGACTCAAAAGAGACTTTGGACTCATGTCCATTGGGACTGTCAAGATGCTGAGGACCTTTGAAGTTGCCCTGAATACATTCTGCATTGTAACGTTGTACCGTGTAAGCTGAACTGTTAGGGTTTGAAAGTGAGATGCTCCCTATGCCCCAATTGCCTGTCTTTAAACATTTGGCTCTCACTTGATGGTTCTGTTTAGGCAAGCTGTGTATAGCTGGGGGAAGTGGGTCACTGGGTGAGACGTGAGCATTGAGAGTTATAGTCAGCCCCTCCTGCCCCAAGCTCTCTGCTTCCTGATTATGATGGCTAATCTTGGTTATTAATCCCACTGCATCTGGAATCAACTAAAACCCAAGATGCTAGGCCATCTTTTGAGGGATATTAGACATCAGACTATTTGAAACAGGAAGACCCACCCTAAATCTTGACAACACTTTCTGGTAGTAGCCTACACAAAAAGGCTTGGGAGATGAAAACTTTATTTTTTTGCCTGCCTGCCATCACTCTCACAGGCAAAACCCTCAATCTTGTTGCTGCGGCAAACCTTCATCGATGTGAGAATGTCTTCTCTGGGATTCCAAGGCAGACTGAAGACCAACAACTTTCTAGGAATCCTCAAGGATTCCAGTATCAGGTTGGGATGAATGTGACAACCGGCATTGTTGACTGTGAGCTAGATTACCGGGCCTCCGGCTATGGGACAGCCATTGCTGGACAATCCAGACTCCCCAGTCTGATAAGTCCCCTTTAATATGTCTTCATGCTGTCAGTTCTGTTCCTTTAGGATCCACAACTAGTACACTGATCCAGCAAGACGGGAGAGCATTGAGCCACGCACTCTGGAATGAGGAACTGCCACACTGCCATTACCAGCATGAACTGTGTCTTCCAAATCAGGGAACCAAAATAACCCCCTCCTTCTTTAAGCTGTTTCTGTCATATATTCTGCTATTCTGTCACAGTGAGGAAATGGGTAATTATCCAGTGCATAGTTACTGTCCAGGAATCTGTGTTTGAGCCATCTCTTCAGGAAGCAAGACTTGGCCATGGCTCAAAACTGACCACCTTGGCTCAAAACAGATCCAGTCACCCTCAGGCATTAACAGCTGAAGGAACACTGACTTCCTGCAGTTAGACCATAAAAATTCCCGCATCTCAGAATCTATGCTCCTACCGAATTGAGACCTATCTATTAAGTCAAGATTTATGGATAGCAAAGAGGAAGACAGGAGTCTTCACGTGCTTATCCAGCACTCTCATTTTGAATTCGCTATTTATCTATACCTGTCTCATCAGCTTTATTTGATTCATTTGCACAAGTTCCACATGGCTGGTTCATGGCTCATACATAAACAGATGGGTGTTGTCATACTTCCAAGCAAAGTCACACAGTGGGGCTTGGTTGAAGGTGATGGTGGCACGTCTGTATCTATGGGTTTAATCACACCACAGTGAAGTGTAAACACCAGGTCATGTCAGTGAAACTTGCTGAAGCCCAGGGAAAGCCTGAATGAAGCCACTCAGACAAAGGGAACAGCCAGTAAGTTTTTGCTAATGAGTTTTGATTGCACAGCTGAACCTATTCACTACATAGGAATTTACTCAGCATCCAAAAGGGGCAGCAGGATCCTAGCATTTCAGGCTATAGATTAGAAGAAACTGTTGGATCAGCCACGTGGGCTAAGGTCCTTACACATGGAACATAGAACTATAGAAAATGAACTTGTGAAAACAGGGCTGAGGAGGTAGCTAGGTTGCTAACGTCCATGCCTAACATGCCCAAGGCACTGGGTTCCATCCCCTGCAAAGCATAAAATCATATGTGCTGGTGCACACCTGTAATCTTACCATGCAGGAGGTAGATGCAGGAGGATCAAAAATCAATCTGTGCTACATGATCCCCTGCCTCAAACACACCCACACATGAAATACACCACTACCTTTCTTCTCCCAGACCTCATCTATCCCAAATTCATGTTTTATTGATCTCTCCCAACTGTGTCTTACTTAGATATCAAAGGATCTTATATTCTTGCTTATACTAATGTGTGATGGGCAAGGTTCAGCTAATGGCCCTGACAACAAATAACTAGTCTTCAAATGAAAGCTGATGAAGCCAATGTCCCTGGCTCATTCCCTGCTGCCATAGGAATCCATCAGGATCAAGGTTCCCCTTGGGTTTTCCCTTCTCTGGTGATATTTTCTACTCCCTTCTTCGTTCTACCCACTCCCCACAACAGGGACACCTTTCTTGTTCAGAGAAAGCCTCTGTAATGATGTCGGAGGTTAAACCCTAAAGTGGCAGGTTTGAGTTTTATTCAGGAACATTGGAATCGCCTCTAGAGATGCACAGTACAACAGTCCGCTTTCCAGGTGAGAAATCTGAGACACAGAGGCCAAATCATCTGCCCACAGTCTCACACTTAATAAGCAACAGAGCCACAGGTCAAACTTAGCACTCCTCTAACTCTGAGCCACATCCTATCCTCCAGTGTGTTGGGGTGTGCACCTGGGCGCATTGGAGACCAAACTCACTCAACCTCTGAGCTGCTCTACTGCTATGCTAACCCAAAGTTCCAAAGTCCACATTCCTTCAAACAAAAGCATGGTCAGGCTTATCACAGCAATACTCCAGCCCCTGGTACCACCTTCTAAGTTAGGGTTTTATTGCTGTGAAGAGACACCATGACCATGACAACTCTTATAAAGGACAACATTTAGTTGGGGCTGGCTTACACTTTCAGAGGTTTAGTCCATTATTGTCATGGCAGTACATAGGCAGAGATGGTGCTGGAGAAGGAGCTGAAAATTCTACATCTTGATCGGAAGGCAGAAAGAAATAGACTGTACCCCACACTGGGAGTGACTTGAGCATTTGAGACCTCTAAGTCCACCTTCCCAGTGACACAGTTCTTCCAACAAGGCCACAGCTCCTAATAGTGCCACTCCCTATGGACAAAACATTCAAAAGCCTGAGTCTGTAGGGACCACTTGCATTCGAACCATGACAATGTCCTTGCCTAGAAGCATGGTTTCTCTCAGTGTGGCCAAGCCTGTTTCCCAACTTTGAACTGACCTGTCCTCCCTGCCTATGGCTTACCAGTTCCACCACAGTACCACCTCCTCCATCTTTTTAGGTCCTGGATAGCTTTTCCCTAGGGAGCAGAACTCTCTGGTGCCGGTTCCTGCTGAGTGTCCTTGTCTTCTCAAGCCCCAGGTCCTCTGCAGTACCCATGGTAATGAGTGCCCTGCACATGACCCTCACTCTGCTTCTGGGAAAGAATGCCTTTGTTCTACATCCCACAGCCTACAGGACCTCATGTAGCTGTTCCCAGGTCAAAGCTCCCTTCCAAACACACCAAGAGATTTTGAAATGCATTCTCTAGACCAGTGTGTTCATGTTCTAACATAAGATGAAGATACAAAAGTATCTATGGGCTGATTACCATGTCTAGTGGTTCATGTACCCAAAGACTGCCCTGCATGGGAATCATGGAAAGATGAGTTCACCCTCTAGTCTGGTGATCTCAACCTCTGTGGGGACAGAAGTGTGTCTCACCTCCTTCATCTCTGTGGACTGTTTTGAATGGCCCTGGACATGACTTTTTGAGCAATTCACTGTCTCTGGTACAGACCCTCCTCTCACTCCTCTAGAATTCTCCATCCCTACCCTGACCTCAGTACATAAATACTCTTTCCTCAGCCCTCCCACTACCCCTACAATTGTTCCCCATGGGCTTTTATTAATCCAGCCCCAGTGGTGGAACTCAGACATGGCAGCACTGAGAACAAACTCTTTGGGAACCTGTTACGGAAGTGAGGGTCACAATCTGTGCCAAGTCTGTGCATGCATCCTCCATACATCAATTAAAAGCAGAAATCAGACAAATGAGATTTATTCAGTGTGGCCACATTGAAAAGAGGGACAAAGAGACCCAGTGAATCTGTCTTCAGGATACAAAGGAGAGATCCAATAGAGAGCCTAGGATGTGCACATCCAAGCCACCCTGGTCAAGGCATGGTTCACCCACCAACCACCCATCCTTATCTAGGCTTCAGTCTCCTGTAAGGTTATCTGGTAAGTCATCAGAATTCTGTGAAAACTCAAAGAGACAAGTTCCCCTATGGTTGGTACTTTTTCTTTCTCCCAGTATGAGATTTCTGAGGAAATTCCCATTTCGTTGGGGTCTATCAGTCCCATAGTCTGACACTCATATTAAGAGACACAAAGTGTATTTTTAGAATATTGATATCTTTGCTAGGCCTGTTGCACACCCAGGACATAATGACATTTTGGTGACCACTTCCTTCCTACTAGCATGGTCAGTAGCTCCTTCCATCATGACATCTGATAAGAAACAGACAGCTAAATGGGGTTGCATGTGACCCAGCTTCTCCTTCTAACCTAGCCCATCATGGTGACAGGCCACCATTTGGAATTCAGGCCACTGTATGAAACAGGCCAGTGAAAGAAGCTGGGAATTTTTGCTGCTCAGTCTACAGCCCTCAGTCTACAAATGGCTGAGGACAGGCCTGAATTCCAAAATCCAAGGCCTGCCATCCCTGAAAGTTGTCAGGGATGTCACTTTTTTTAAAGCATCCATTTCTGTCAACTACCCGGAGAACATTCTCCTTTGTCCCCAAACCATTGTCTTTCAATAGGAAGACACATCTGCTCAAAGCCATGCTTCTCTGGCAGCTGCGGGTCAGAGCCTTTCAAAATCTGCTAATGGTTTAGTGTTCTGTTGGTGCCTGCCACTCATCACGAAGAAAGTTACATAACTGGAGATGATCAGAAGACAGGGCTTCAAGCAGAACACTCCCCCGAAGTTCTCTGCTCTGTCCAATTTGGAGCTAAGTTTTAACAAATCAGCATTTCTTTGCTCCTGACAATGGGAACTTTTGCAGGTGTGAAAAAGTCACCCTCAGAGAAGGGCAGACTCTTGGGAACAGCGACGGACATCTTTCGCATATGCCAGTCACCAGCACTTCTTTCACATCCCTGCAGAGGAGCCATGGGGAGGAGAGGAGGATGGAGGGAAGCAGAGGACAGAGAGGAGGGCTATGAAGTGTCCTTTGGTTATGTCTGTCTGTCCTGCTCATGAACTCAAAGCAGCCATGGTTACCTGCACCACATGACGAGGACTATCCACCTCCCATATCCCATCATGAAGCAGGCTAGGGTTCTTGAGGCCCCACCCCTCCCTGTGGAGCTACTAGTTGTTGTTGATGGTGGTTGGAAGAGGGAGAGTCATTTTTTTGGAGAGTTGTAGCCATTGGCAAGTTGCCCAGACTCTGGTAAATAATCTCCCACCCATGTTCATGCAGGCAAACCTAATTAAACAAAGTGTGCCCCCGACCACCACCTCCAGATTCCAGCGCGAGTGTTTGTGTGTGTGTGTGTGTGTGAGAGAGAGAGAAAGAGAGAGAGAGAGAGAGAGAGAAAGAGAGAGAGAGAAAATGTGTGTGAATGTGTGTGTGTGTGTGTGTGTGTGAGAGAGAGAGAGAGAGAGAGAGAGAGAGAGAGAGAGAGAGAGAGAGAAAGTGTGTGTGAATGTGTGTGTGAATGTGTGTGTGTGTGTGTGTGTGTGTGTGTGTGTGTGTGTGTGTGTGTGAGGGAGAGAGAAGGAGGGGAGGCGGGGGGGAAGAATCACATAGAGATCCACAGAGAAAGAAGGAGAGTTGGCTGAAAAAAAGGTTCAGTGGCTCATGGCAATGGGAGAGGGATGAGAAAGGGATATATGTATATGTATGTGTATGTGTATGTGTATGTGTATGTGTATATGTATATGTATATATATTCAAATAATAAAGAATTTTTAATATAAGAGACATCCTTGGACATATGACAATAAAGACACCTAAGTGACCAATATACATATTTTAGAATATTCAGCATCAATATATCAGGAAGGTGCAAATGAATTATAATAGGAAGCTGGAGAGATGGCTCAGCAGTTCAGAGAGCCTGCTGCACAGTGAGACTTCAAGATTGGATGCCACAGAACAACACAAGTGTCCCACAGCCACCTGTAACTTCAGCTTCAAGGGATTCAACATCCTCTTCTGGCTGCACACATGTACAAATATTCTCTCTCTCTCTCTCTCTCACACACACACACACACACACACACACACACTACATCTTTTAGAATAAGGAAGAGGAATGGAGAAGGAAAAGGGGAGGAGGAGGGAAGGGAAGTGAGAAGGGGAAAGGGAGAAAGAGGGAGGAGACAGAAGTGGGAAGGAAAGAGGAGGAGGGAGGAGGAGCACCACCATAAGTGGCACCTGAGTGAAGAGTCAAGCATCTGCTTGTAGCAGTATGGGTGTGCGGCTCACAGTAGGAAACTGCAGAAACTTCGCTCTAGGAAGTGGTCATATTCTTCATGCTGACCAGATTTGCCGCACACAGGAGCATGCATTTTTTTCAAACATAAGAAATGGCCCTTGAGACAGTGCACTTGATGGTGCATAAATCCCACATGGTGAGCATCCTGGAACTGTACATCCAAATTCCTGAATGCTCAAAGTTCTGGAGCTTTCTGAGCACCACCAACACTGTGCCACAAATGGGAAATTCTACAAAATGACATTCTTTTCCACGCAGAAAATTATTAAAATGATTGTAGAAAACTACCCATGGCTAGCGGTGCATACAAGGTACATTTGAATCAAATAGACTTTTAGGCTTGGACATGGGCTCCACCCTTGCAGCATGTCAGTATGTATATGCAAACATTCCAAACTCCAGAGAAACCTGAAATCTAAAATACTTGTAGCCCTGGGCATTTCAGACAAGACAAGAAAAAACAAAAAAAGCAACCATAAGCCTTGCACAGCAATTGAGTTCTAAAGTTTTTGGGGTTAGGGTATGGCTATTTTTAAGCTTGGAAGCCTCAAGAAGAAGCAAGTCAGAAGGAAAAACACATTAGAAGCAGGTGTAATAAAATGTCCCTGGCCGCGTCTAGATGACTAGTGTATACGTGCACTATAAAGCCCTTTCAATTCTCCCATTGTTCTAGACTTTTTATAGCAAAATATTGAAAAGAACACTTAAAGGCAACATCAACAACAACAACAAACACACACACACACAACAAACACACACACACACACACTCACACACAGAGTGAATCATTGTACGCTCACCCAAATGACTAACATTCAAAAGGCCAGGGTCTGGAAATGGTTCCACAGTTAACAGTACTTCTTGCTTTCACAGAGGACCAGACCCTGTAACTCACTAGTGCCAGAGATCTCTGCAGTCCTGTAAGGTATGTGACCTCGTGTGGATGGTTATCGTGATTGCTCTCCTTCTGCAAAATCATCTCAAACTACACATTATGATTTGAGCAGTTTTCTGTAGGTAGGCTATGGTTTGAGGTTTGCAGAAGACCTGAGTCTGGTTCCTAGCACTCACAAGGTGACTCTTGATCACCTGAAACTTCTCTTCCAGAAGATCAAATACCCCCTTTCTGACCTCCAAAGGTGCATCCCCCCCCCGACTCCTTCCCTCTCTCCCTCTTCCATCCCCTCTCTCTTCTCTCTTACACACATACACACTAAAGCAAGCAAGCAAACAAACAAAGAAACAATGCATTGCACAGAGCCAAAGTGACTTTACTAGCCACTGATTTAATAGCCACGTTTTCTAGGCATGGGAGCTGGGGCTCAACACAGTTAAGCAATTTGCCCAAATCACCTAACTGATGTAGGTCAAAGACAAGTGCACCCAGCTCCTTGGGTAGCAGTCTACACAGTCCACAGCCAGCTTCTGCAGCCTTGCTGTGGTCATGGTGGTTCATCCTGGGCAAATAGCAGTGCAGGTCACATCATGACACCTTCCTCTATCACGTGGACAACCTTGTTAACATTGGAAGGGACACAGTAAGCTAAAAGCCATAGAACCTACCTTCAATTACTACACACACACACACACACACACAACCACACACACTAAGTGAGGAGTTAGGAGTATTTATTGACTCATAAACCTTGGACGCTAAGGCGTATACTGTGGTGTCCAGGTACTAATGAATCCAGATGTTCACACAAATGCTACCTCAACTGTTTTCCTTCTCATGCGCTCCCATGTATTAGCAAAGATATTCATGGCAGCTCCAAGTTCATAACCTTCCTACTTAGTGACCCAAGAGAGAAAATGCCTCTCTTTCAAATTGCACAGCGAGGGAAGAAGGGAGCTCACGAACCAGCTCGGGTTGCATGGGATTATGGGGATTTGCGTCAAGTCCAAGTCCACCTATAAACCGAAGCAGTTCACCTCAACCCAGGCAATCACTGTCTATAACGCCATGGCTTCTTTGGTTCCCCAGAGGGAAACTGAGGTTTTATGAATATCACAAGCTAAGGAAAATCCAAGCAACATAAAACCTTGTCCTGAATTCAAGCGTTATAATAGGAGTCACCACATCAAGAAAAAGAGAAGGCTGCAGATTTTGAACCTGAACTTCCTGCAGGCTCAAGTTCCCACGCACTTCAACTGACCACTCAGTAGTTAATCTCCCAGATCTGCTGCTCCACTCAGTCATGAAATATCACATCGAAATCAAACATGCCTTTCAGTCCAAGCCAAAACATCCAGCAAGAGATGAGGGAGCCAAACACTTCCAGATTTGACAATCTGTTCCTTAAAAGGTACCTCCCCAGCATCCTAGCTGGACCCTCCATTGGACTCCAGCTCTGAAGGTGTCAGTATTCCCCAGGCAGACGCCAGCCGGGTCCCTCTGGAGATGCGACTTGGCTTTGGACTACCCCTGCTTTGGCAGCCAGGCCTGAGAAAGCGGAACCCAGCACTTGATGCAGCTTGAGCTCAGAGGGAGGTGGACCAGTTTGGAGGACTGGAACCCCGCCCCCAACTCCAGGAGGGTGATGCATATTATGAATGCCGTGAGCTGCTCCAGTTCTCACTTCCTGGACTCCTTTAAAGAGCTTAACTCATCCTTCAGACTTTCCGAAGTCTCTCTCACTCATGACAAGCGCTTCTTGGATTTTCTTTTTTACTGCAGCCTTAGCAATTGAACTCAAGGCCCTGCGTGTGCTAGGCAAGCACTCTGCCACCGAGTTACATCTCAGCCTGATATTTAAAATAAAAACAAGCAAGCTGGGAACGTGGTTCCATTGCTGGGGAGCCTGTCTGGCATGCTTAAATTTCTAGCACCACAAAAAGAACAGGAGATGGTCGTGCACATCTGTAATCAGTCTCAGCCCTTGAGACGAGAAGGAAGACCAGAAGCTCAAGGTTATCCTTAACTACATTTGCACCTGTATGGCCAGCCTGGGCTTTTAAATTAAAACCCTATCTCAAAAATCATCATCATCATCATCATCATCTCCGCCACCACCACCACCATCATCATCATCAAACAAAGCCTAGCAAAAAAGGAACAGTATTAGTATTCTACTTCTATGATGTAGAGAACTGGAATTTGTAGAGGCAGAAGGTTGGAAAGTAACTGCCAGGACTTTGGAGAGGTGGTAAATGGGCAGCCAGTGTTGAATGGGGCAGAGGTTTGGTTTTGTAAGATGAGCATAGCTCTGGAGCTGGGCACAGGTGATGGTCACATAACAGTCGACGTGCTTCAGACCACTTAACTGTACTCTCAGAAACAGCTAATGTGACATGTTTTGTGTTATACCTGCCTCACTGTAATTTTACAAGTTAAAAATAAACGGACAAGGTAAATATGTTTTGGAAAGGGAAACAGATTAGAAGAGTCAGAGAACTAGAAATATCTCAGTACGAATAGGCATTCGGGGCTGGCTCCGTGGGTAAGGGCGCTTGGCACCAAGTGTGACAACCTGAGCTCAGTCCTTAAAACCCGCATGGAGAGGCAGGAGAGCCGACTCCTGAGTTTTGTTCCCTGACTTGCACGTGTGCACACAGGGAATCACACATGTATACATATCCACATGTGCTTGCATGCTGCCCTGGTCCACCCCTCCCCCCACCCCACCACAAATGAATCCATTTTCAAAAATTTTTAAAGTGCTTTAGAGAGGAACATGAAAGGTATAAGAAATAAAGGCACCAGCTAAGTGTCCTGTAGGCTGTGTCAGGAGTCTGCGTCTCTCTTCTTTCCACCTCAGCTCAGACTCTGAGTGCCCACAAGCCTTTGGCTCCCGTCTATCCCCCTAAGACCCCGACAATGCCCACAGCTTCGTGGCACTGACAGGTGGAGCCCATGTGAGTCCCACAGGCCCAGGACAGTGCTTTCTACCTGGATGACCTCAGGTAGGTCTCTCCACTCCTTGTCAAATGCGCAATTCCAGCCCTTCCCTCTGAGGATGAGAAAACAGAGGATTGCTCCATCAGCATGCTGTCTGGTGTAAAAGGCTTACTTGGACGTGACACGTGTCATGAACTGCATCCATCCTCCAAACTCAAGTGTTCCCAGTTTCTAACCTTTGCCCGCCTGTCGCCACCAGCTGAAGAACATCACTGAGTCTGACTTCATCAGCCTGGGTGAGGTATGGGCGTGGCCTGCACATTGCTTTCCAGTTCTCATTTAGAAATACAGCCCGGACTGGTGTTTTTCTTAGAGAAACCTGTCTAGATCACCTTTTCGTCAAGATGTCCCATGACTTCATCTGGTTCTGCTGAAGGGAAAGTTGCTAAGCACTGCTGGCAGAGACCAGCCCTCCAGGAGCTCAGGGAACCTTTGGCTGACAGACTGGAGAATTCTTGTGGCACTAAAGAGGTGCCCTCGTTGATCTCACCGACAATGCCTCTTAGGCATCTGGTTCTGTGGCCTGATTGTTCAATAGGCAAGCTTCATCCAGTGGGGGAAATCTGTTTGTTGTTGTTTGTTTTTTTTGTTTGGTTTTGCCACAAGCAAGCATCTTCACAAGGAAGGTCAAACCTTTCTTTTCCCTCTGGACATCTTAAAATAGAATTATGCATGGTGGCTCACGCCTGTGATTCCAGCACTGGGGAACTTGAGGCTGGAGGGTGAGTTCCATGTTTGCTTGAGCTATACAGGGAGTTCTAGGCAAGCCTGGGCTTCACAATGAGCCCTTGGCACAAAAGGAAAGGAAGACATAGAACTACCTATTATACTAAAGTAAATGTAAGTGAAGGGCCCATTGTTTACTTCTTCTTAGCTTGTGTCCCCACCAAAGTCCCCTACACACACACACACACACACACACACACACACACACACCTCAGCTCCCACGTAGATGAGCCTCCTCTGCTAGAACAGCTGGAAACAGGACACTCTGAGGAGAGCTGGTTTACTGTCCAACCCCAGGGCCCAGCTGCCCCAGAAAATTGCACTGTGACAGAGGCCACCTTAGATAGCCAGCCTCTGAGCTACTGGAGCCAAAGGCACCCAGGGTCACTTCCCTAAATGGGGACCACTCCCAGGGAGCTGCCAGCTTAGTAATGGGCATCAGAGTCTGTGCAAAACAAGCCAAGAGGGGCCTCTTCTTTCTAATTGCCTTCTTGCTTTTAAATAAAATATCCATTTCTCTTTTATAATGCATTATGTTTCTTCTTCTGATTACAACATTTACTCAGGTATTTTGAAGGAAAACGGAGAAGAAAGTTTACCAGAGAAAGCTCCAGAAGGGAAATAAATTGTCTCATAGCTCCTAGCCCGGCAATGACTGCCATTACCATTTTGATGAATCTCCTAACGTCTCTTCTACATGTATGTACACGTGCAAGCTTGGCAGTTTTATGTTTGGGTATTCTGCAGCCTTTTCACACCCACACCTATTCCCCTTACACACACACACACATACACACACACACACACACACACACACACACACGTACACTTCTCCCTTCCTGTGGGCTACTAAAAGCCACATTTTAAAGTAGCTGCTGCTACTGTTTATTTAATTAATTGATGCCTGGTAGAGGAGTCTTGACACTCTGAGTCATCTTCTGGACTCCATACATATGCACAAAAGTGTACACACACCCATGTGGAACAGTAACAGCAAAACATTCTCAGCATCTATTTTCACAGAGGACCAGGAAGGTAGTTAAAGGAGGTTTTTTAATTATTCTAGGTTTTTCAACCTTTTCTTTTTTTCATTATCAACCTTCCTAAGGAGACTTTTTAAAGATAGTTCTTTCCTAATTATAAATTCACTATGATAAAACTTTAATGCACAGACATACCATGGATCTGTTAACATGCTGCAGCCCATTGGAGGGCCATAAGCCACAATAGAAGTATTCTGTTCTTGCCAACCAAGAGCCAAATTCCTACCCCCTTTGGGTGATATCACCTCTATTCGGGATGCATATATTACTTGTGTGATTAAAAATTAATAAATAAAATAGAGCCAGTGAGACAGCTCAGCCAGTAAGGAAACTCACTGCCTCCAAGAATGACAACCTGAGTTGAACCCCTGGACTCCACACGGAGGGAAGTGAGAAATGACTCCTGTAAGTCTTCCTCTGATCTTCACACACATCATGGTGTGTGCACACTCACACATACAATAAGTAAATAACTACATAAATAAATAAAGTTTAAAAATTAATTCTTTGAATTAACAATATCCACACTCAGTACAATGTAAAATCTCATGACAGCCTCTTCGCTCCATAAAGTTAGCTGAAAGCAGAGCCTGTCAGGGAGGCTGACCCAGCTGCGACCTGACCTATGTTGAAATGTCTAGCTTTTAATATATGTTTTTACATATATGAGAATTTTGCCTGAGTGTATACATGTGCATCATGTGCCTACCTGGTGCCTAAAAAGGCCAGAAGAAAGTGTCAGATGCCCTAAAACGGAAGCCACAGACAGTTGTGAGCTGCCGTGTGGGTGCTGGTTGTCTGCAAGAGCCGCAAGTGCTCTTAATGGCTGGGGCACCTCCAGCCTTGCGCTGGAGTTTTTCTTGAACTGAAAAAGGTTCTGAGAACTTGTCAATAACATAACCCTGGGCCTGCAAACTCATCTCAGAGATGTGTGTGGTGTTCCTGGTTTCCCTCCAGAACCCCTGGTATACATAGTCAGCATACCAAAGATCGTGGAGCTATTTTGGCAAAGCCCGAGTAGGGTGAGCTAGTGGGAGAGAGATATGGGTGATGCCTGGAGCACACAGCTGCTCAGCTGTGTTCCATCAAGACATCATATGACCAGTCAAACAGTACAATCACAAGGTCACTCACAGTCAGGTTGGATAAGTGTGGCCCACTGAGAAACTGGAGTGCCCCTCTGTTTCGTGATAAGGCTATCTCTGTGTTATCAGCCTTGTAAGACTCCCTGATATCATCACCCATCCAATGCCTTGACATATCCAAAACTAAAGATTTAGTGGCTGGAGAGACGGCTCAGTGGTTAGGAACATGACACCCTCCTCCAGGAAAAGTATGCCCTATGCCTGGGATCCCCCACCTTAACTTGTGAGTAACCCTCTCCTCTCCTGGTTGGCCAGGGAAGACATCTATCCACAATGATCCCAGCATTGAGGCACTGCCCTGAAGAAGTCACACTACTTCTTGAGTCTGTCTTGTCTGCAACAAGCCTTATTCCTAGTTCCTCACATGGCCTCACTTGAATTCTTTCTCTAGTGGTGACAGGAACCGAGAAACACTGGCTAGAGATCTCAATCCAGTCTCTGTGCCTCTGTGATCTCCCAACCTTCGTCCTTGTAACACTGGAGTCATTGTCCAGTCTCCTGGGTTTCCCCTGACTCTCTGACTGCTCCTTCTCCTTTGCAGGCCTGTGGTCTCCTCCTGCTGCCTTCCATCCTTACTGTGAGAGCACCCAGGTTGGGTCCTCCAACCTACACAGTTTCCTCATCCCGTGCCTGATCCTATTCAACATAGTGGCTCAAAGCCTATAGACACTGTAACTCCAAGTTCATACTCCAGCCTCAATTTAATTTCGCCTTTGTACACAAGAATGATCTTTCCACCCATCGGGTTGCAGATCCCTTTAGCTCCTTGGATACTTTCTCTAGATCCTCCATTGGGGGCCCTGTGAGCATCTACTTCTGTGTTTGCTAGGCCCCGGCTTAGTCTCACAAGAGACAGCTATATCAGGGTCCTTTCAGCAAAGTCTTGCTAGTGTGTGCAATGGTGTCAGTGTTTGGAGGCTGATTATGGGATGGATCCCTGGATATGGCAGTCTCTAGATGGTCCATCCTTTTGTCTCAGCTCCAAACTTTGTCTCTGAAACTCCTTCCATAGGTGTTTTGTTCCCAATTCTAACAATATGAACTAACCAGTACCCCCCTGGAGCTCTTGTCTCTAGCTGCATATGTATCAGAAGATGGCCTAGTCGGCCATCAGTGGAAAGAGAGGCCCATTGGTCGTGCAAACTTTATATGCCTCAGTACAGGGGAACACCAGGGCCAAGAAGTGGGAGTGGGGGAGGAGGGTGGGAGGGCATGGGAGACTTTTGGGATAGCTTTGTAAATGTAAATGAGGAAAATACTTAATAAAAAATTAAAAAAAATGATCTTTCCAAATGCCTACTCAAAACGGAGGCAATAGCTCAATGGTAGAGCCTTTGCTGGGCATGCATAAAGCCCTGGGCTCAACCCCAGCACACTAATGCCTACTTAATAGTCAATGAATATAGGAACCTCAGGCTCAACCTATCCAAAACAAACTACAACCCTTCTCCCAAATCTGCTGCTTACGATCCTCACTTCTTGTATTCACTCCTTCCTGTCGTTTAAGCCAATAAGCTTTGCTTTGGAACCATTTCCATTTATCTCTCAAGCTTTGTCCATCTGGTTCATCCCAAGTCCCATAGTCTTGCCTTCAAAACTTGACTCTCAATATCAGCAACCTTGGTCAAAGCCAACACGACTCGTTGTTTGCATTATTGAGATAGGACTGACCACCCATCTCCCTCCTTCTGTCCTTCTGTCCTTCTGTCCTTCTGCCTTGGTTTCCTTCATGCTCCAACCTCACAAAGCAGCAGAGTATCTCTTATAAGATGACTAAGACTTTCCTCATTCAAATCTGATCTAAAGTCAGGCATGGTGATGAGTGCCTTTCATTCCAGCACGTGGGTGGCTGAGGCAGATGGATCTCTGTGAGTTTGAAGCCAGCCTGTTCTATACAGTGAGTCCTAGGTCAACCTTGCCTACATAATAAAACCCTACCTAAAATAAGTAATCTTTTAAAAAAAGATATTCTAATTAAATGTCAGGTCTCCATTGTGCTGGTGGCCAGGGGCCTCTCTGATCTCTCAGTGCCTCTCCATAGTGCTTAGTCCCCCACACATCCATTTGTTCTAGCCACACTAATCTGCTGTCTATGCCAGGATGCTCAGGCCTCTGGGCTTTTGCACATTCAGATGTTTTCTGACTGCATGACCTTATTCCAGAAATCCACATTTGCATTTGTTCCCCGAGGTCTCAGGGACAGCGCTCAGATGTCTACTCCTAAAGACACCTTGTTTGTCTATCCATCTAAATCTACAAATTTCCAAGTCACCAAACAGTTCACTTAGTTTTGATGGCTCTGTTTGTTGTCTCAAACTAAAGCAGATAGACGGGGGCTGCAGAGGAGGGACCCCGTGGAATCTGATCATGGTGGTCTCCAGCTTCTGGGCTCAGCTGGTGTAATGAGCAACTGCTCCAGGAGCAACCTTTCTGGCTTCTTTTGTTTGTGTTTGCGGTTGTTTGTTTGTTTGTTTGTTTCTGAACAGGATCTGCTGTCCAAGATTTTCCTAACTTGGGCTCTGAGCCTTAGGGCTATAGTCATGTCTAGGCTAAAGAATCCCTTATCTTATCAGATATCTGAGGGGACTTCTAAAAGGGAAGAAAAGGTATAATGGCCCTTTAATGGTGACTCCAAGTCACCCCAGGGGATTTCTTTCCCTCAGAGCACTCCCAACTGTGCCAGCTCCCACTCACCCCACTCACCGATCTTAGCAACTCTGAGGCCACTGGGCACTTTCAGTTGTTGGGCCAGCAAAAGCCACTGGGAATCAACTGTCTTCTAAGCCTGAGGCCCAGCCAAGAGAAAAGATCCTGTAACTCCCAGGCATTTCTCTCCAGCTTTACTCCAGCCACAAAAGAGCTTAGTAGGATCTGCCCTACTCGGCTCCATTCACAAAAAACCCTAAAACTTTCTTTACCCCTTAAGAAAGAATCTTTTCCTGTTCTGGTTTGGAAGAAGACCAGAGGTGTTAAAAGCGAACATCTTGACTGAATTTCCTCCAGGCAAGTTTTCCCTGGGTTCTCCCTCCAGCACAGCAGCCTCTCCTGCCAGATGGAGCCCGAGCCAGGCTGCTGGAACTCTGTCCAAAGCAGCACTCCTGCGGAGCATCGGAAACTCTGTCCCAGGCTGCAGGGTCCTCCACAGCTTGGCTCCATGCCTGTCACCAAGACACAGGGACAGCAGTTCCTTCAACCAGACCCTTGGAAGCAAATGAGGAACATACCAATTTAGAGGGAAATTGGCTTGAACACTGTGGAGAAAAGAGGCCTCTGCACTGGTTGAGTCACAGGAAGAGCCACCTGCGACTTGCACGGAACTTCCTCCTGACTTGAAAAACCCTAAAATGTGGCTGGGCTTGGTGGCCCATCTCTGCAGTCCCAGCACTTGGGAAGTTGAGGCAGGAAGATTGTTTTTAGTGTGAGGCCAGCCTAGCATACATGGGAATTTCTAAGACAGTGTCTCAAAGGAAAAGAAGGTAGAGGGAGGAGGGGAGGGGAGGAGTAGGAGGAAGAGGAGGAGGAGAAGGAGGAGGAAAAAGAGGAAGAGGAGGAATCGCAAAATGTTAGGGGAAAAATATTCTCCAAAATGAATGCAGACCAACTCCAGTACTCATTTCCCATCTCCCTAAATAAACTCAGCCACATGGTTCTTATCTGCTATTAAAACCAGACAGCCCATGCAAGGGAGGATAAAACATAGAAGAACACTGGTTCCAAGAAGCGTTGGAACCTCTGGCTGTGTGGTCTGAGAAAACTCCACAGCCTCTCTCTGGGTCTTGAGTTTCTTTATCTGAGAACTGGAATCCACTTTTCCAGGCTGTTTGGAAGATTAGATGAGAAAGCTCCCTGCAGTCATTAAGGACTAAACAAATGAAGCCTTTGACAACTCACAGTAAGCTCTGTACTGCTTATATTCACAAGTGTATGAGGGGCAAGCTGCCTATGATGGGTGACATCTGTAATCCCAGCCTTAAGGTTTAAGGATCTCCAGACATCAACAACTGGAGGCCAGCCTGGGCTACACAAGGAGAGCCTGTCTCAAAAACAAGACAAAGCAAACAAAAACCCCCAACTGGGCTAGGCTATAGGTTTATTGGTAGAGTGCATGCCTGTCATGTACAAAGCCCTGGTTTCAATCCACAACACGGAATAAATCAGGCATGGAGATACACACACATGAGGGGAAGCACTCAGGAGGTAGAGGCAAGGGGAATCACAAGTTCAAAGTCACCCTAAACCACATAGCAAATTCAAGTTATCCTGGGCTACAGGAGGAGAGAGCAAGTCTATGAGAGACACCATGAACAAACATGTTAGGGGAAATCAAAGACCACAGCTGTCACTTTCCAGAGGCTTCAGGACACAGCATTCCCAAAGCAACACGCCCATTTGCTGCTCTTCCCCAAGTATTTCCCAGGTCTGCTGGCTGCATTCTTCTACGTGCCAAGAGCCCATCAACCTGCCTCCTTCTTGGACCACAAACAGCCTCAAGCTTGTCTGGAAACCAAGCCAGAGACAGGATGACACTGCTACGGTTCACATTTTCTGTCCCCTCACCCAGCTTTGGCTGATGCTGTGCCATTGCCATCACCCAGGGCTGGTGAGTGTGGCTGGACACAGAGACAGCCCTCCACTTTCTTCCAGCTGCAGGGCACTGAACATAGCACATTGTCAGCAGCCCCGGGCCAGCAAAAGACAGGGAAGGAGAAAGGAAAGCAGAATCAAGACACATCAGATAGCAACCACAGATGAGGATGTAGCAAAACATAAAGGGAGAAATCAAAGAAAAAATCGGGAACCAAAACCTGGTTGCATCTGGCATCTAGTGGTATTGCTAGAGAGCCCAACCTTGCACTCCCTGCCTGTGCCCCATAAGAGACGTTCTGCAAGGCTGAGCAAGCAAGGCAAGGAGCTGAAGACCCATTGAGGAGATGGGCAAACTGTGAATGGACAAACCTCTGGACCAGGGCAGAGCACAAATCTGTGTCCGCTGTCTCCTTCATCAAGTGCTTTCACCAGTAACTTTCATGAAGAGCCAACATCTGGAAAGGCAGAATTAACCACCAAAAATATCGTGCATAGTGCTGCTCACAACAGCCCAACAAAGAACCAACCCAAAAGTCTATCTGCTGATAGAGGGAAATAGAATACTATTCAGTCACAGAAAGAAATGAGGCACTGTCACAGACTGCTATATCAATGAACCTGAAGACACTGAAAACCAACCCACCAGCTATAGTTCTAAGGCATGCCTGCAATAGGCAAATCCACAGAAAGAGAAAATATATCAGTAACAGAGAAAGGTTGGGAGCATTGGGAAAGAGGAGGCTGCGGAGGGACTGCTTATTAAGTTCAAGATGTTCTTGGGGTGGGGGGATAAAAAGAATCTCTCAGACTTAAGAGTCAGTCATGATGTGTCCTGTCTATGATCTCAACACTTGGGAAGCCGAGGCAGGAGGATCACAAGTTTGAGGCTAAGCTGAGAAACACTCTAAGACCTAACCTCAAAAGCATCAACTCGGAGACCTTTCTGGAATGAGACATTGGGGATGGCAAAACCATGCTGGGGACATAACAGGTGCCACCAGCCATGTCTGTTAGAACAGTGGATCTGACGCTCTGTGAGCTGGACCCATGCTTTTGAAGAGGGAGGGCAGAGAAAAATGCAAGAGAAAATTGGTTAGAAGTTAAAGGAATGGAGAATGGCTGCTTCCCAGGAGTGTGAAGGTACTGAAGGAGCCCTCTCCTTTCACAGGCAGGAGCCAACCATAGGACGGCCAGCTGGGTAGCAGAGAAAGAAAAAGTGGCTGAAGCTGGAAGAGAAAGGAGGGTAGTTAGCAAGAGGAAGTGAGGGCAGGCTGACACACCCACAGAAACACCGCCTCTGAGCTGACAGAATGTCATTTCCTAAAGATTATGCACGCCCAGCTCTGGGCCAGGTCACATCACAGGTGCTAGAACACTGAAGCCACCCAACCCCTGGCCTTGGGGCTTAACTCTCTGGGGTTAGCGGAGGTGTTCAGACGCACTGGTGGCTGGTGACCCTGGTGTAATAGGATCCAAAGCTTAGGCTGCCAAGAGTGAATAAAAACTAAGAATGTCACCAAGTGGGTGTCTAGGTGAAGATTATAGCAACTGGGACACAGCCCTGGGAATTAGCAGTGGGTTCCCTGCTGGGTGACCTCTAAACTGAGACCTGAGGTGGAAAAGCAGCTGTTTTAATTAAAAATTTTGGATTTTAATGTAGACTGAGGAATGTGATCTCCAAACCTTGTTTTAGAACAAACTCACCCAAAAGACATGTGTCCAGGATCCCCTGAGAGCCTCTACATGTGCTGAGGTGTGGGGACCCGGAAATACAGAGAAATGTGCCATGCCTTATGGAGCTCTGGTACCATGTGGGAGGCAAATGGTAACAGTTGAATAAGGAGAATACAGGGCTGTAAGCTCAGAGGGGGGAATGGAAGAAGCAGGTGTGTGTGTGTGTGTGTGTGTGTGTGTGTGTGTGTGTGTGTGTGTGTGTGTGTGTGGTGTGCACATGTACACACATGTGAGGGCAAAGGAGGCATGTGCTGGAATGTTCACAGTGTGAGGTCATGTACATGCCACAGCACACATGAGGAGCTCACAGGACAACTTCCAGAACTCAGCTCTCTCCTGCCAATCTAGGTACTGGCTTCTGGGGATGAAGCTCAGAACCGTCTCTCGAGCCTACACAGCATACGTTTTTACTCACTGAGCCATTTCAAGGTAGGGTTTCTGATGCAGAGTCTCACTGTGTAGTCCAGACTGGTCTCTGCCTCTGTCTGCCACTGGTCTCCTATCTCTGTCTCCCAAGTGCTGGGATCATAAATATCAGCCGTCATGCCCGGCTGGTAGGGTTGGTCTCTTCTAAAGCTTCTCCCTGGTATACACGTTGTCATCTTCTCCTTGTCTGTCTCACGTGGCTGTTCCTCTAAATGTGTATGTGGTCTCTGTCTAATTTCTTTCCCATAGGACCCTCATCTTATTAGGACCCTACCCAAATGACTGCATTTTAATGGCCCTTTTAAGAACCTATCCCCCAGTATAGTGTCAGTCTAAGGTTGGAGAAGATAAGACACTGACTTAGAAATTTAGAAGGGACACAAGTCAGCTGCTGACAGCCTCTGGGTTCTTATCACCCTAGATGGCCCCTGGGACCCTGAGACCTCTCCATCAGCAACCCTCGAGTCTCGCTAGGCTCAGCTCATCCTCAGCTGCATCTTCAGGGCCCAGAACACACCTGACAACCCAGGGGGTGCCATGAAAGGCTACAGTGGAGAACTGAGGAAATTGTGAGCTAATGCAACTCTCCCTGAGCAGGTAAGTCCTGTCTAGACCAAGAATTGCAACAGCTTTCTAATCTCTTGAGCAGAGAACAAGGAGTTCACAGGAAAACACCCCAACAGCTACTTTAGAGGGCTTAAAGAAAGGATAACCATAGAACAGGAATAGGAGGCTGGGATGAGGGGCCCTGTAGATTCTGGGTGGAAGGACACTCAAAATCAGAGCCTACTTCCTTAGCAGCCCCTTGCAGTGACAATGTTTGTATTACCACCACTGGTCCACACACATCACACCATATCCATGTTCCTAGCTCCATGAGAATCTTTCCAAATACCCTGAGAGGCAGTGGGTCCTCAAGGAATAATATCCAGTTAAGGAATGAACAAGTAGCCAATCCAGTGTGCAAGAGCCAAGGACCCAACAGTTAGAGCCCCAAGCCTATGCCACTGTGATGGAATCCATGACAACATCTTATAAGGACAAAAGGTTTGTGGTTGGTCCACGGTCTTCAAGTCCACAACCAGTTTTCCTCTGTGGCATCATCGGACACCCGGTGAAAGCACAAGATACGGGGAAAGAGAGAGAAAGGGAGAATGGTAAGATGAGGAAGAGGGAGGGAGGAAGGGAGGGAAGGGAGACAGGAAGGGAGGGAGAGAAAGAAAAGTGATGAAGGGGATACAGAAGGAGGGAGGTGGCGGGCTCTTCTTTGGGCAAGCCTTCACCAGTCTAATCTCTCTTCACTTGACTCAAGCCCCTGATGTTTCCACATCTGACTGAGGACCAAGCCCTAGATATGCAGACCTCTGAAGAACACTCCTTATCGACCCAGAACTAGCCCATCATCCTTAGTTTTCCATAACACCAAGGTTCACATCGCCAAAGCCACTCTCTTCTTTTCAGAGAAAAACAAATTAAGCTGTAAACCCAAATTCAGAAAATGTGTGCCAAGCTCCCAAAGGTAAGCTCCCCCTTTATTCTCATGAATCCATCCACCTTGTCCTTCCACAGAACCAACTGCCAAGTAGTCAGCCAGCCAGCCAGACAATGCCAAGTCCTGTGCCAGGCCAAAGCTGTTATAGTTTATGACATCTTTACCCAGGCCTGAGGAGCTCAGAGTCCAGTGGGTCAAAACATCAAATAAACCAGTCCCTGTAATTCACAGAGGAGGGCTCCACAGAAGCTGGAGGGAGGAGAGATTAGCTGGGAAAGACCAGAAATCACCAAGCAATGAAAGGGCCACCTGGATGGACCTTGACTGGATTATCATTTCTGCATGTATCCATCTATTTTGTTCTTCTTTATTGTTGTTGTTACTACAGTAAGATAGCCAAGGCTGGAAAAATTTATAAAACTAAAGGTTTAGTTCTGGGCATGTTGGCACATACCCGTAGTCCCAGAATTTGACAGGTTGAGGCAGGAGGATCATGAGTTCTAGGCCAGCCTGGACTATGTATAGCAAGATTATATCTCAGGAAATATAAAGAGGGAAAGAAGGATTCAGGAGGGAAGAAGTAGAGGAGGGAGGAAAAGAAGGAAGAAGAAGAGGAGATGACAGGGAGGGAGGGGAGGAGAGAAGGGAGAGGGAAGGAAGGGTGGCTGGCTTATTCAGCTCACAGACCTGGAGGGTTCTGGAGGGCATGGTATGAACCATGAGTGGGTGCTGGTCAAGGTTGTAAATCATCATAATGATAAAACTATAGAAACAGAGACTGAGGCTGGAGCAAGAAGCACTATGATTGCCCTTTTAAAAAACAGACCTCACCCAAATTAACTTAGAAGTCCCATAAGAGCTGATTAATTCTTTCCAAGGTTGGCCCCCCCAATAGCCTAACAACCTCCCATCAAGCTCTACCTCCTAAAGGCCCCAGTGCTTCAGCACTCCACACTGAGGGCCAGGAGGAGACACTCAGGCCACAAGTGTACCATGATGCCCAGGTAGGCGTGAAGGGAAGAGCCTTTAGACAGGACCAACCACTGAGACGAGCACAAAGCTCTCAAGGGGTCTGGATCTTCCCAGTACAGAAGAGGAGGCTGGGGAGCAGGGAGGCCAGGTGACATTTGCTCAGGGACCGTGTCTGCACAAGGCCCAGACGAGAAGGCATTGACACTTCAGGCCATAAGGAGCCATTTTAAGGATAAGATGAAAACACAGGGAGGACACTGTTGATGGCTGCCTGCAGCCTGAGGTCCTTGGTCCAGTAGTCATATAAGAGAATATTGCTAAGGACCGGGTTAAAGGAGAGCCTGTGCCTGCTCCTGGGATGTCAGAGACCTTCAAACCACTCCCATTAGCCTTCTCTCATGGGGTGCAGCCTATAAACATGGCTGTTTGCCTCCTCCCTACAAATGACAGAGAGTAACAGACAGGTAGCTCACTGGTAATTGGGCACACAGCTGCCTGTGTGGGTGCTAACCCTGCCTGTGTCTCACACAGCTCCTCGTTTGTAGCTCTAGCTGCAGACATAATTTTTTTTCATGATTCCCAATGAAGCATAATTTACACCTTCTACTGCTCCTTGCGAAATCATTTCCACAAGACTAATAATAAAGCAGAGAAGCCACCCAGAAGAACCGTGCATCCCAGCTACCCAAGCCCTGCCACTCACTGCAGCCGATAGCAGCATCAACATGGACATGGAGAAGCAATGGCTTCCAAACTGTGTCCTGTGTCCCACCATGCCCTAGGGATGTGAGGTCTGTGTTACAGCACCCTGGGGAGGGAGATTGAGAAATAGGAGGAAAAGTAGCCAAGTCCCCCTGAAGCCAGCACTAGGAATACCAGATCTGGGAGATGGAGGCTTTCAGGCATGCATGCCCCACTGCCCCCTCATGGGCTCTTCTATCACTGACTTCTTGGGTGTTATAAGCTAGATATGAAATGTTTCCCCGCAAGTTCCTATTTGATCTCTTACTCCTCAGCTCATGATGCTATCTTGAAGTTGTGCAGCCTTTAGGAGGTGGAGGTCCAGATGCCACAAATAGGCCACTATGGGCATGTGGTTACAGAAGTCTCTTGTTCTAATCCAACTCTATTTCTTGATCATCTATGGTGCACATAGCCTCTCTGTCCTGAGCCCACCTCCATATGCAGAACTTTTCTGATAAAACTTCCCCATCACCATAGACCAAAAATAAACCATAGGCTTCAAAGGAGCAAACGTTGCCCACCCAAATTATTTCTGTCAGGTATTAAGGTCATGGCAACACTGGTACATCGGGCTAGGAGCCAGGCCAAAGGCATAGGGCTGAGACCAACACTGCTTCATCCCAGCATCTCCACTCACAGGACTCTCTTCCTCCTGGGAACCACCCAGGATGGCTCTATGAGAAGCTCTTCCCACAGAGCAGCGAGCTGCTGTTCTACTTCACTCCTCCTTGAGACCCAGGAAGACCGTCTCAAGTCCAGAGCCCAGCCAGCTCTCTGCCAGCCACACGCACCACTGGGCTTTAGGGGGCAGACACAGAGCCTGACTCAGGACCCTCTGTGCAAGCATCCATAAGACCCAACTGCACATTCCTCCAGAGCATACTGTTGTCAGCTGGAGGACCACACCCTCCCCTTTTCTGTGTGCTCCAGACCAGATGCTTCCTGCTGTTTCCAACGGAGTGTGGGGAGGGTCCTCGCTGCCCTCTCTCCTAAACAGCGGTCCCAAGCCCAAGTGGGGACAGACATCTCTGCATCCGGGTTAACCTAGGAAACTGAAGAAACAGGATTTACAGAGGGCCTGCAGATGCCACTGTAAAGGCCAGATGACAAGGACAGGATTAGCAAGGTTGCTCAGGACTTCAGAGACTGCATCTGGGTGAGTTGCTAGAGGAAACTATCAACATCCCTTCTGCCATGTTCCAACTGGAAGACACTCATCAGTTTTCTTCTCGTGTCCCTGAAAGGAAAGTCTTTACCATAGCCAGCCATGGTAGTATATACCTGAAAGCCAAGACAAGAGGGCCATGGGGGTCTGAGGCCAGCCTGGGATATGTGGACAGATTATGTAAAAAATAAAAGCAGAGGAGGAGGATAAAGAGGAGGAGAAGGAAGAGAGGAGGGGGGAGGAGGAGGAGAAAGAAAAGAAAACCAGGTATGATGGCAGGCACACATGTAATCCCAGCATTAAAGAGGTGGAGGCAGGAAGATCAATAGTTCAATGCCATTCTCAGTTGCATAGCAAGATTAAGGCCAGTCTGAGCCACATAAGACTATGTGAGAGAGACAATGAGATCAAGAGAATTTACTCGGTCCAGTAACCTCTCCTGGGCAGAGAAACATTTAGGGCATCTGAATGCATCTGCTATAGAAAGATCTGTCTATACTATGGCTTTTCTATCACCTACTCTAAGACTCCCCTTAATTACTGATTTGCTGTTAAGATTCCAATCTGTGCCGCATTTTATCATCCAGAAACTCTGGATGAGAGGAGACTGGTTTAAGTTAATAGTTCAAATTGACCTTGACTGACCCAAAGGGCCACAGAATGACCATGACTTTCTTGGGAAAACTCACCTCTGCATTGATGCTGCCCACAGATGAAAAGCAATGGTGACTAGGAGGTGTGGAGGGACTCTGAGAAATCAGATATCTTTAACCAAGAAAAAGCAAATATGTAGATAGCACGGACTAAGAAATCATCAAACCAGATACTAAAAGCACTAAACGAAATGATGATAGCCAGAGCCATCATCAGTAAGCCAGACCCTCTATAGGACACCGTGCCCAATGAGACAAAGCTTGCTTTGCACAGCTCTGTGCCTTACTGGACCAACTCAAAGACATGGAAACTGAGGCACAAGGCAAAGTGTGCATATGCCCCCAAGTTTCCTCAACCAGTGCCCAAACTGAGATGGCTCATCTACGAACAGCCATGGTCACCATCATGATACTAGGTCCCTACCAAGTAGGGCTCCTGTCCCCGCTTGGGTCATAACCTCTGATGAGAGTATGCTAATGGATTTCCTGTGGTGCTGTGGGCAGTTAGTAGGTCCTAGTAGAAGGATCCTAGAACTATGCCTCTGATGGCGACAGTAGGATCCCCCTCTTTGCAGCAGCAGGCCTGCCCACCACGTGCATTTGTCACAACAACTCACTGGGCTGTGTCACAGGCTCAAAGCAACAAGGCCAAACCGTGGATTGAAAGGGTGATCCCAAAGAAGCCTTTCCCTTCTGTTAAACTGATTTTCTCAGGTGCTCGTCACAGCAATGGAAAATCCTTCCTTTGTAGGATTTACCCAGTAGTCAGTCAAGTCAGCCCCAAGAGCGGCTGATTTCTTCAGTGCCTGTTTTTCCCTTCAATGGTAACCAGTAACAACTAAGGCCTTTCAGACACGAGGTGATTCAATTCCCACCCTGGAGGCTGAGTAAGCAGGTTTGCTCCTTGACAGACATGATTTGCCTTGAGTCACATACACACTCTTCCCCGTCCGTCATGTTAATCACAACCCCGTGGGTGTAAGATGCCTGGGTAGAAACAGAGGTTCCACAAATATCATCAAATTCTTGTGGGTTTTTTTGTTTGTTGTTTGTTTGCTTTTTCTCTGTGTGTGTGAAATCAAGGAACCATCATGGTAAAGGACAGAAACAGAGCTACCTGCATCCCTGTCAAAAGGAATGGCCCTTCATGGTCTTATGGTGTTCCTGGACCAGGCTCTGAGCTAGAGGCTAGATCTACAAGGATCACTTGGCTTTAGGGATCCCAGAGAGTGGAGGAGCCCAGGCATATAGGGTGAATAGTAACGTGTTGGTAAGGTCATCCAAGGAGATCAGGGCCTAAAGCCAAGGAGTGGGAACAGGCTAGTGAAGCTATGGGATGGAAACCAGGACTCCAGGCATACATTAAAATCTAGAGACTCTCCAAAGTGTCTTGTCATTTTGTCCACACTTACCTATGAAGGTATCTGATGGCCTGAAGCTCCTAGCTTCTGATTAGGGATTGGTCACAGGAAAGACCCACACAGGATTAGAGAATCAAGATGTTTTACTCCCAACTCCAGGGAGGAGAGGGAGGATGAAGGATGAGTTGATCCCAAAGACCAATAACTTAGTCAATCATACGTACAGAGTGAAATGCCCATAGAACCCCAAAGGTCTGGGTAGAGAGGTTCCTGAAAGGTGATACCCCCACGCCTTCAAGCCCTGATCCGTTGCTAATGAAGTATACAATGAGTATCCCTTCAAATAAGGGTAAGTCATTGTTTCTCTGACTTCCAAAGTTGTAGCCAACCAGCTGAACCTAAAGACAGGAAACCAAGGGCAGCAAATATAGCCAGCAAGATGGAAGCACAGATACTAGTGATGGCTTCTGCTACTCTGCCCTCAAGCATGGAGGCCTGATATCATCCTCAGGTGATGTCAGAATTGACCTGAGTCTGAGGACACCCAGGGCACTCCTGTGGTGAGGGAGATCCCTGTTCCCTTCTGCACAACCCAGAAAGAAATCTGTATTATGAGACCAGTGTGAGAGCAACTGATGTCCTCAGAATGTTCATCTGGATGGAGAGATGGGGGAGGGGGGAGAACCACAGCAGAAAGACAAACATGTGCCAAGGGACGATGACTCTAGAATAGACCTTTTTCCAGAAAAGATACAAAAACTAATAAGTGTGTGTGTGTGTGTGTGTGTGTGTGTGTGTGTGTGTGTGTATGTGTCTGTGTCTCTCTGCATGTGTCTGCGTGTCTGTGTGCCTGTCTGTATGTGTGTGTCTGTGTGTGTCTGTGTGTGTCTGTGTGTGTGTGTGTGTTGGGGACAGGGATAACATAGCAGTGTTTCTGTAATCTCAGAACTGAGAGAAATAAGGACTGGAAGTTCAAAGCCAACCTTGGCTACATAGTAAACTTGAGGCCAACCTGGACTGCATGAGATCAAGTCTCAAAAGCAGCAACAGAAATATATGATATGCTCCTCACCATAATAAGTCACCGGGTGAAGGCAGCCACACTAGAAAAAAGGACCAGTTTCACAGTTTAAGACAGATAAGAGCAAGTGTTGGCAAGGACACTTCCATCACTGTTGGGAAATCAGCTTTTCAACATGCCAAAAACAGGAACCATGTGATCCAGCAAGTATAAAGTGGAACATAGAGTGAGAACATGATGCTTACCACACAAATATCCATAGCAGCAACATTAATAATGACCTAAAAACAGAAAACCCACCCGAACGAATGTCCACCCACTGGCACATGGGTAGATCCAATGTGGCACATCTATATAGTGGAATATTATTTGGTCATGAAAAGGAAGAAAGTGCTGATATAAGCTACAATATGAACATTCTGCTATTCAGGCTGAAATGTTCCCTCCAAGACTAAAGACCATCTTAAAAACAAACAAAAACAAAAAACAAAAACCCAAACGATAGAAAACAGACAAACAAAAAACCCACCAGGCTTGAGAATTCTTTTCAGATGTTTAATTAGGGCTGTCCAAGAGACTTCTAAAAGATTACAGGCTACTGCCATTACCCTTGGTTACCTGCTAGAGGTAGAAGTCGTCCCTATTGTTGAAGACACCATGCACTGCAGACCCAAGGCCCAGAGGCCCCTAAGCTAGAACTGACCTGAATGTCTCCACCCTGGGGACTAGTGTTCATGGTACAAGAAGGCATGGAAACAACCAGCAGTCGCACCCAGCTATTATATCTGTGAACAACATCACTGAGCAGCATGGCACAGTGACCCTAAGGAGGTAGAGAGGCACGCACACCTCGGCAGGAACCCACAGCTCTCTAATTGGATTTAACACCCACTCCACAAGGGGAAAATCATTCCTGGTACTAGAAACCTAGCCCACTACCCTCAGCTAGTGAGGCCATGGATGTTGGAGCCTACAATAGTCACTTTACTAAGGTAGCATAATCCTTAACTACGGTCTTATTTTGTCTTTATACTTACAGGTAAATATGGTGCTCACCCTCCATCAAGGAAGCTTCTCCTTGCCATGGATGGAGACTATCATAGAAAACCACAACCAACCAAAACGTAGGATTGTGGAGCCCAGGCCCAACTGATACATCTGCAACACAGTTCCTGCGCCTAGGCTCAGGGATCTTTCAGAATAGGGGGGCAGAAAGACTGTAAGAGACAGAGGACCAGAGAATTTGCTGTGCTATTGTGTCTCCTAGCAATGTGAGAGACTACCACCCGTCAAGTCTCACCATCATGATTTCCTAAACATGGGCTGCACAGGATGACAACAGACGTGCTAAAGTGGAAGGGGAAAGACCAGAAGGCCTCAACCCCACACAAAGACCTACGGGCAACTGAGAAAAACTGAGCCCAGGAGGAAGAGTACGCAAACAGGCTATCCAATACCAAGTGGTCAGCCCTGAAAACATGTATATATAAGTAACATTATACAGAACTAAGAGGATTACATTTAGGAATATGTATGTCTATGAGTAAATACATATATGTATAAAAAGACAATTAATGAAGAAAAAGGCCATGGATTTTAAAGGGAGCAAGGAGAGATATTTGGGATGGCTTAGGGGAAAGAAAGTGAAGGGGGAAATGATGTAATTATATAATTTTCAAGAATAATAAAAAAAAGAACATCATGCTAAGTGGAAGAAGCCAGATATGACTTCATTTACGGAAAATCACTAGAACAGGAAATCCACAAGCAGTAAGTATGTGGTCACCTGAGCCTGAGGTGGTGGGGACTAAGGAGCAGGGAACACATAGAGGCTTCTTTGAAAGGTGACAAAAATACATGGAGAGACCTTGGGTACAGATACATGTGTAGCAGAGGATGGCCTTGCCTGACAGCAATGGGAGGGGAGGCCCTCGGTCCTGTGGAGGCTTGATGCTCCTGTGCAGGGGGATGCTAGAGCGGTGAAGTAGGAGTGGGTGAATGGGTGGAGGAGCACTCTCATAGAAGCAAAAGGGATGGGGGAGAGGAGGGATGGGATGGGGGGTTTGTGGAGGGGGAACCTGGAAGGAGGATATCATTTGAAATGTAAATGAATAAAATGATTAATAAAAAAATTCTAAACAGAACCATGGTAACCAATATACAATTCCATGAATGTTAAAACAAATGTTTTAATGTTAAATTAAGTTAATGTTAAATGTTAAAACAAACACAAATAGCACGTACACTTTTGTGTGTTTCCAATGAATGTTAAAGCTTGTATGGTTTTGTTTGCTTCTAGTGAATGTCATATCTCAATAAAGCTGTCCAAAAAAGAAAAACAGAACAGGGAGAAAGAGGAAGAACAAGACTGGGAGGAGAACACTCACTGCAGGGAGAAGTGTTGGGAAGAAAACACCCTGGAAAGCAAAGTCACAGAAAGACGGAAGGGAGATGGTAAGGGAACAACTCAGAAGGCAGACGGGGCTGCTCTCAGACTCAGCAGGCGCAGCTAAAGCCTGCTTTACAGTTGTCCTTCCTTACTCTCAAAGCCCCAGATCCAAACAAAATGCTCCACCCACATGATGCCTCAAATGGAAAATTCCACACTGACCTCATGTGATGAGGCGTGGAGAAAACAAGCAGATTAAAAAGACCAGAGGAGCTGGGCATTGTGGTGCAATCCTGTAATCCCAGGTATTTGGGAGGGCGAGGCAGGAAGAACAAACGTTCAAGGCCAGACAGGGCTACAGAGAGATTTTGTGGCCAGGTTGGACAAGTTAGTAAGATTCAGTTTCAAAAGTAAAAAATACAAGTAGGGCAGGCTGTAGTTCAGTCGTGCAACAGGACACCAGCACCACGATACGAGTTCAACAAGTGTAAAAACAGTGAGATTTATCTTCAGTAACAAGCACACACACAGAGGCACACACAGAGGCATGCATGGGCACACACACACATATGTGCACACAGGCACATGGAACACTTGTGCATGCTCACCCATCCTCACCCATACACTTCTGTTTAGACTTAGGTCCAGTACCCAAGAGATCTCATTACATATAAGCAAACATCCAGAAATCTGAAATGCTTTTTGATCAGCGAAACACTTCGGCTAAGGGACACTCAACCTTACTCTTGTGGCAATGAAAAAAACCCAGAAACCTTAAACAAGAGAGTGCTGTGGTCAATCAGCTTTTAAAAAAAAATGTCACCAGGGAAATTAGCCAGCAGTGTCACTGCCTGGGCTGCAGTAGTAACCCAGGGACTAAGAGATAAAGTCCAGGGCCTGTAGGTCCCACTTGGGGAGATTAGCAGCTTAGTGACGTCATCTCTAGTCTGGAGTGATCAAATGATGGCCCAGGTCTTGGTTCAGTGCCCCACAGCAACACTTTAGAAAGGCCCTTCCAGACCACATCTAACCTAGGCTACAGAGACCCTGCCTCCTCAAATAGTGGAGTGTGTGTGTGTGTGTGTGTGTGTGTGTAGAGAGAGAGAGAGAGAGAGATGGACAGACAGACAGACAGACAGAGACACAGAAACAGACAGGCAGATAGAAACGGAGAGATTACTTAGCATACACAAGGGGCTTGGATTCTATCCTTCACTCACTCCACCCTCATCCACACACACACACACAAAATCCTCCTTATAAGAAGAGTCTCTTCCAAGAATGTCCAGCAAGCCAGAAACCCATTAGACCAGGTAAAAAAGTAATTAAGACCAATTAGCCCAACCCTAGCAATGGGGACTCTTTATGTAACAGTTTCCACCAAACTAAAGAGAACTGCAGCTGCAGCCTTATGTGTTTTAGACTGGCAAGAGCTGTGTCCACCCGAGGCTCCTAAGAGAGTGCTTGCAGTTTTGGGCTCCCAGGGGTCCCCCCAAGATCCACAGTATCCCCATAAGCGGTGGAATGCAAAGCAATGCATAAGCCGTGGCTCTACCCCAAGTTCTAGAATCTGAACCTGGATCTCATGAGAAGCCCAGAATATCTCTTACCTATATGCTGCACCAAGACCTCCCTGTACAGTGGTCTCAGAAGGGCTATGGAAAGAGGTCTTAACAGCCTCCCACCCAGTGGAAAACCCAATTAACAAGGCAGCAACTGAGTCTAACTTGGCTCAAAACCAGAAGCATGAAGAACCCTGAATTCTGCTAACAGGGTGTGTACAGGCGTCAGACTCTTTCCCCAACCCTCACGGGAGCTCTATAAAACTTACCGTTCTGCACTGGCCTGGAGTCTCTCAGGGAGTGCAGCAGCTGCAGAAAATCCATGGCAGCAGAGGCTAACCCCCTGCCCTGCACTCTGCTGCCTACATCTGGGAGCCAGCCTCACCACTAACTGTGTGCTGGATGGTGGCAATGAAGACAGCGTCAGGACTCATGTTGCAGCAGCCCCCAACCTTGCCCAACCTTGTCCACAACAGAGCACCAGCTTCCCATTGGAGCTAACAAACAGCCTCAAGAGCTAGAGGTCATGTCCTGAGTGTCTGAATTTTCTAATGTTGGGAACACTGCACAAGACTCTCCCAGGCTCATTCCCTACCATGGAAGCTCTTCATTTAGACCTTGGACCTGCGCCTTGTCACCTATCACTCTGCCTGAAGCCTTCCATCCTGCCAGCTGCTATGCTGTGGGCATGAACCCTGCACTTAGTCCACTGTCAGGTTTTTGCCCCCTGCCTTTACCCTGTGGTCAGGGACTCACAGTGGGCAAACAGGAACACCAGCCACCACCATATCTCTTTCCTCAGATTAAATATACTTACAGAGGTCTAATTCCAAAACTCATGCCTTCCATGACCTCCCATTCCCCCACATAATCCACTTAAAAATAAATAAACCCAACATCTGATCTAATTCCAGGATTTAACATGTCTTCTAGATAAAGTAAAATATACCCCTCCATGCACCCATACGACTTGACGCTCAAACCGGGGCCTGGAGACCAGCAACAGCCGCAGCTTCTCTGTGTAGTAGACATGATATAGAGTTGACTGCCGGGGTACAGGAGACATGCATGGCTTGGCCTTGGTGTGTGAGGCAGGGCAGTCTCCTGGGACTGAGCCTTTCACCTGCAAGCTCCCATTCATCCAACAAAGCTAGAGATGTCAGGCTCAATGGAATCAGAACAGACCCAATTGGTATCCATGGAGAACAGCTTAAGGGAGGGAAGGAAACCTTTGGGGGAAGTCACAGAAATGTTCCATGTTGCCAGGGTCCAGAGAAGGGACTAGGCTTGATGCAGAAGCAGGCATGAGATTTGATTTAACAGCGGTACTCGGCCCCTCTATTTATCATGTTATAACACAGGAATCCTAGACTGGATCCTAGATTCGATTTTGTGTTGAGCATGTCCTTGGTTATCAACAACTCAATGGGGTTATATTTTTCCCCTTGGAGCACAACAAACACTGGGAGTTATCTATCAATAAAACACTTGCTAAATGAGAACAGTAGATTCGAACTAAATTTAAAGTTCCGCTTTCCTACTTCGGCTCCTAAATTATCCGACAAATCAGAAGCAGATGCCTCCATGATGGGCCTTCCAGGAGCCACCGCTAAAATAAGGACGCTCTCCCTGATGATTAAATTAGGACGAGGAATTGTTTCGGTACAGTTTTTAAAATAGCACCTCTGAAGAATTCTTACAACTTAATTAGTTTTCTTGCTGATTAACCCTGGCGTTCTCTGGTTCTCTGCATCTGACAGGCAATGAGGAAGGAGAGAGAATTTCGTAATGGATGCGAACATCTGTCTGGAAGGGCTATGGGCAGAACCTGTGTGAACCCGCAGACTCTCCAAAAAAAGTCGCCTGTCATAGCGGTCCAGGACAGGAGAGTCTTGAAAGGCTCCCCAAGGGAAGTGTTTTATTTTTATATTTTGCATACGTGTGAGTAATACACTTACACGGATATATGTACATGTATGGATATGTGTGCATTCATATGTGCAGGTGCATGCAGATATGTGTGAGTGTGTGGAAAGGTCAGAGGTTGACATCATGTGTCTTCTTTAATTGCTGTCCACTTTGTTTACCGTGAGATGGTCTCTCAATGAACCTGAGGCTGCCACTAGAGTACTCTATCTAGGTAATTTCTCCAGGGACCCAAACTTACCTCCCAAATAAAGGGATTTACAAACAGGTACTGGGGATCTGAACTCTGCTCTTTACATTTGCAAGACAAGCGATTTACCCACTGAGTCACCTCTTCACACTACCCAACTCCTCACACAGACACAGGGGAGTTTATAACTGCTAACCTCAGTGTGCTGTCTAGGTTGTCGATGCATAGTACATAGTACATAAAAGAGAGACACAAAAAAGCAGAGACTAGAATCGGGAAGTGGTCACGTCTGTGCCTAGTGGACCAAGTGTTTACTTAGCGTGCACAGGGACTACTTGACTCCAAGACAGCTTATGAAAAGGAACCAACAGGGAAGAAGCAACTCTGTCTCCACTCCATGGAGGTCTGATGATCGGAGTCAATTTTTTTTAAAGGCAGTGGACAGAGGTGGGATTAACATATGAAGACTTTGGAGTTGTCCTCAATGGAAGTCCACATAGTTGAACACTTAGCACCTTCTCAGGGAAGAGGGAAGGGGAGGCTGTTAGAGTTGGAAGCGAATTTTGACAAAGAGTGGTTTTCAGAAGACACGAATCGGTCTGGAGAATGGGTAGTAGTTTGGGACAAACTTCAGCAGGACTGAGCAGGGCATCAACCACAGTCTCTTCCTGAGAGTTGTTCCGGAAGATCTGTCCTTTGGGTAGATGAGGGAGGAGCATCCCGCAAAGAAAGCCTAAGCCCAGGAAATAAGATGATGGGGATGAAGGAATGGAGGTAGGAGAAAGGTCAGACAGACTTCCTCCATTAGCCTTCTGTTCAAAAAATTTAGAATGCTAAAGCCATTCCCGGGTGAGGCTCCCTGCTCCTGGGGACCTGGAGAGGCTTGTAGCCCCAAACTACCTTGCAACAGACATTCAGCAGAAGAGGCAAACTGTGTGGTTTTAGCCACTGAAACTCCACAAGTATTTGTTACAGTTTGTCCTCACCTCTCCCGACACCACACCAGCTCATAATGTGACCATTTCCAGAACATCTCTTCATTACAAACCACTCAAAACATCCTTACCAGAAGGTGCTGCTCTTATTTGCCCCCGAGAAACATGGCTGGTCTCCATTGCCTTCACTTCCACAGCCCTTCCCTCTGCTTCCCTTTCTTTTCCTTTTCCCAGGTTCCCTCGTATATTTGTGATTTAATCTTTCTGTACCATATGCTTTCTGGTAGGATGTCTTAAATGCTTTCTGAAACAAGGTGACAGACAGGCAGTCACACACAGAGACACACTAGACTTGGCTGCAGATGAAATCCGGGTTTCTCAGAAGATAAAAAATAAAAGCCAAATTTACCTCTCAAAGTGCAAAGATTTGCTGTAACTGGCACGGTCTAAAAGAATGTGGCCTGAGCCAATACACAGCCCTTCGACCTGTTCTAGCCACAAACGCTACTTAGTGTGCCGTCCTCGCCATCCCTGCATTTTTGACTGTAATTCATGTCTGGATGCTCCCATCTCCTTTTTCTTCTGAAATGTCACAAAGCAACATTTTGAATTTTGAAATTCCATTTTAGTTTAGTTATTGAACCCTTTGGCAAGCCTGATCTGGGACTAAGCCTTAGGTAAACCTCATTTTAAACTGTTCCCCTCGAGGAGTTCGATGGTAGTTAAGTTTGTCCTTACTAAGAAGTGCTTTGTTGGCATGGCGATGTTCACACCTTGTCAAACAGAGGCTTTTAGACTAGAAGTACAATCAGGGGTCAGATCCATGCACACTCTTAATGCTTTTTGTTGACAGAGAGCCGTAGTGTTACATTCCTGTAATCTAGCACTTGAAGGATGAGGCAGGAGGATTGCTTATGGCAAGCCTGGGCTACATAATCAGTTCTAGGCTCACTTGGACTATCTAATGAGACCCTATCTAAAAAGAACAACAATGAAAAAAAGAACTTTTGTTACATTTTTTCTTTAAAAATGCCTTTTGTAGCCAGGCCTGGTGGTACACACCTGTAATCCTAAGCAATAGGGGGCAAAGATAGGAAAATGGTCCCAAGTTCAAGGCCCATCAAGGCTACATAAATGAAGTTTATCTCAGAAAAGTCATAAGTAAATCTCTGTAGTTACCTTGGCAGGCCCTGAGTTACAGTAAGATGAGGTGTGTTTGTGGTGCTTTCGTTTCTTATTAGAAAGGGCGACTCTGTCCCTTCCTGTGGGAATCTGGGATTGTTTGCTTTTAGTGTGTGTGTGTGTGTGTGTGTGTGTGTGTGTGTGTGTGTCTGTTCATGTGCACATATCTATGAAGAACAGGTCATCTGATCTCCTGGAGATAAAGATACAGGCAGCTATGTGTAGCTTAATATGGATGCTCAGAACAGAACTCCTATCCTCTGTAAGAGCCGAAAGGACTCTTTCACAGATCAGCTACCTCACCAGTCAGATTTGTATATATATATATTAAATAACAGAGTATAAAATGAACTTTGTGCATTATGGACATAAATTCATGTTGGGAACCTGTGGCAGAGCAAGCTACTAACTCAAGGCTGAACATGGTGGTTATGCTTGCAGATCCAATGCTCCAGAAACTGGGGTAGAAGAACTGTCACAAGTTCAAGGCCAGCCTTCACTGCCTAATGAGTTCCAGATCAGCATGCGGTAAAACACGATGTCCTTTTTCCAAAAAAAAAAAAAAAAAGTTCTTGGATACAAAATAAAAGAGATTGGAGAACATGCTCTTAATAACTTAAGACCTCCTGACAGGCTCCACTCTTGAAAGGTTTCCCTTTGCCTCACTACCACCACGATGAGGAGAAGCTGGACGCGGTGGTACACACCTGTAATCCCAGCACTTGAGAGGTTCAGGCAGATTTCAAGGACTACAGTGAGTTCAAGGACAGCCTGGGCTACACTTGGGAGGTATGGGCAAGAAGAACTGGAGTTCTAGGTCATCCTTAGCTGATTTGCAGTCAGAGTGGACTAGATGAGACTTTCTCTTAACAAACAAACAAACAAACAAACAAACAAACATTTTCTCAGAGCACTACCACAAGCTCAGGTTTCTGCACTACCTATGGTAGCTTTTGTATTGTCACAGCAGCCCTGTGGGGTGGTGATAGAGCACATACAGCCTCACCTCTTGCTGCCTCCTGCACCAGCTTCAATTTCACTTTGTCTCTTGGCTCGCAGAGCCTAGAAAACATTTCCTGGCCTTTGCTAGAAAAGCTTTGCCAAGGCAAGTGCAGAAAGAGAAGGCTCCAAGGAGCCTAACAAGGGAGGAAGGGCAGACTTCCTAGATAAAGGACAGGACAGGAAGAGGAGGAGGTTCAAGCATCAGGGACAGGGTGAACAGAGGGAGGTGACCTTCCCTCTGTCACGAGAGTGAGCAAAAGATGGTGGCGAGAGCAGAGATTATGGACTTAAGTTTTGATGTGTGAAATCTGAGTGCCTGGGAATTCAACCAGGACTTGAATTTGTAGCCTGAGAAAGGAAGTAGATTCAGTGAAGCGGGAAGTAAGAGGAATAAAAACAGAGCTTTATCAGAGGGTACATGGAGGAGATACCAAACGGGACGGAAGGACGCCAGCAGATCTTTGTAATACCCCACATGGAGCGAGGCAGGCAGCTCAGACACTGAGCACTTGCTGATAATATACCGGCCCTGGGTTTGGTCCCAGGGCCCCCTTCCCCCACCAAATTCACTCCACATAGACTTCACAGCTATGCATTTACTATGTTACCTCATGCTCTGCTCTCCCAAAAGAGAAACCAGGTACACTTGCTGGTAGCCATGTCTGCTTCTTCCTATAGGTATAAAAATGCCACCCTGGAATTCCTGCCTCTGCAGGAAGAGAGGAAATGACTGATTTGACAATTAAGGACAGGGGGGTCGGTCTAGGCATTCTATCAAAGAGATTTGCCTTGTATTACCTTGCTGCTGTGGGTAATAAGGGAGCATGTTCTAGGAATGTCGTTCCCTGTGGGTAGTCTGTTAACAGCCACGATCCCAAACATGTACACAGGGCTTCTTGGTTTACCACGCACGTCCCTTCACCAGTGGAGCCAGCACAGCATTCCCAGTGAGGGTCTGCCCAGCCAACAGACACAAGTTGGTCTTAGGCTAAAATTATAAGTAGGTGGTGGCTCATTCACATTTCTAGGTGGAAGTAGATCTCAGAGATTTGCCCAGTGGATATCAGATGTTGGGGATTCCTGCGGACTTGTTGCTAAGGAAACTTTTGTGAAGATTCCTGGAGTCCATAAAGCCCAGAAGCTCTGCCCAGTGCTTTAAAGTGTTGTAAGTGGCCGCGTGGCCCAGCCAGCAAGCAGTGTTTTTGAAGGGTGGTTCCTGCTGGGCAGAGAGAGACAGTGCTATGGCCAAAGGTAGATGTTCAAACAGTAGCAGCCACTGATGTGGGGCCTAATTGAATGGCAAGAAGACTGTGAAAATGGCACAATTTTGGTCCCAATTACATACCAGGGGAACCACCAACCCTGACTGTGAACAGAGTCAATGACTGCCTGGAAAAAAAAATATTGGCGTAAAGGTCAAAGTCACACCTATTTTAGGTAATTTTCATGTTACAGGAAAAAACGACTCTAGATTAAAATCAATTTATGTACCATAGCAAACATCTCCTGAATGTCGGGCAGCTAAGAGACACTGTGTCCATTAATTATCAAAGCTCTGGCATGACAAGGCTGGCCTGGTGTGCTGAACGCTTATGGACAGGCCCAGGCTTTGGGGCCAGGCAAACAGGATTTCAGATTCCAGCTGCATTATTTACTATGTGCCTCTATAAAGAAATCCCTGGAGACTAGAACAAAACAAAACAAAAAGTCCCCAAACTCACACACACACATTCTCTCTCTCTCTCTCCCTCTCTCGTTGGTTCAGAATCTGAGCTTAAGCCTTGCTGCCTCCTTCTGCTTTCTGTCACATGGTGTCTTCACCATCCTTGGGAGTCAGGAAATATGCAAGGTAGTCCTCCATGGAGCCTGCTCCCGCCTCCAAGACTGAGCCTACCTCCCTTCCATGCTACTGCTGGATTGTTCCTGTGACTCGCTTTGGCAGTAGCATGTGGCAGCGCGATGATGTGCTCATCCTGGGTTAAAGCCTTACGAAGGCACAACAAACCATCCCTTTGTGGTTTGGGAAGCTGGCCACTGGACTACGTAAGAACTTAAATCCCAGCACTTGGGGAGGTAGAGGCAGGCAGATCTCTGAGTTTGAGGCCAGCCTGGAGTACAGATCAAGTTCCAGGAAATCTAGGGCTACACAGAGAACCCTTGTTTCAAAAGACAAACAACTAAAAAAAAAAAAAAAAAAAAGAACAAAAAAACAAACAAAAATTACAGCAACAGCAAACCACCCTCTACCTGCCAGAGAAAGCCCACATGAAAATGCCTTGCAGGAGAGACACGATGTGGAAAGGCCACATGGAACAGCCAGATGAGGGAAGCTGGGCCTTTCTGAGTCCAGCCCAATGGAGTCTCCAGGACTTGATCCTCCTCCGCCATTTGACTGCAAGTTGCTTATAGCATAGAATTTGCCAAGGTGAACCAACAGAAGCCCCGCCCAGCTGAGCTCCAGCCACTCAATCATATAGGATGGATTCTGGGGTGCTCTGTTACCTAGCAATAGAAAATTCCATCTCTTCATTATCCTCAGCACCGTCCATCAATCCCTACTATAAGCTAATCCTTATAACCTCCTGTCACGTGATCACATGACCCTCGGGTGAGCGAAGAGGGAGAAGAGAGGAGATGGAGTTCAAGGATCGCCCTCTGCACCCGCCTTGTCCCACGGATAAGCACTAATGAAGTCTGTGTATGAGGCTGACTCCATTTTGAATGGCTATAAGGGAATACCACAAGTTGGGTGTTTTATAAAATGAATATATTTCTCATGGCTCTGGAGGCTGCCAGCATCTTTGAGTTCTTATGGCACCATTCCATTGTAAAAGGCAGAGAGAGGAAGGGCAAGCTCTCGAACTATACACATTCAGGCCTCTTTATAACTGGCATTAATCTATTCATGGGGGTGGAACCCTCAGAACCTAATACCGTCTGATACTGCTGTGTTTGAGTGTTAGGTTTTCAACACAGACATCTGGGGACACGATTTGAGCAGTGTCTCTCAGGACTACACTTGCCTGTGTGGACCTCATCACCACCTAAAGGAGAGCTCTGTCGTGTCCGTATTCCAATCTTATCACCCTTGTAAAATTATCTCCCCGAATTCCAGGTGTTTCTACTGAGATCTTACACCACCCTTTAGGTCCCTGACTTCTACCTAAAGAAAGAGCAGACTACAAGGAATCCCTGAGTCTATTAGGCCTGACCAGCCTTTGTGCCTACTCTGGAACCACACCTGACTCTACAAGTCTTCCTTGCGATAGGGAACCCACCTCCCACCTCTATCTCTCTTCCCCTGGAGCTGTGCCTGCACCCTTGAGGGCTGGTGGAAATCAGCCCTCATTGTGTAGGTCCACAAATCTATAAGGTTGATCCAGAGCCTGGCCTGGAGCTGGCCTGGCATGTACTCTGTAGTCTCCAGCCTGGCCCCATCTCCCCCATCCATCCACTCTTCTTCTATTGTGTCTCTCAGACAATGTCAGTGGAGTTCCCTGCTGCTCCCCTTCTATGTGGCTGAAGGTGACATCAGGAAAGGCTTCTCCAGATGCTCTCATCCCAGGGTCTTTGCACACCAGCTCTGGGTACTGCCTGGTAGGTCTGGTTATGGTTACAATCTGAAAGGTTCCCCCAAAGTCCCATATGCTAAAGATTCAGTAACCAGCCTGTGGAAGTCCTAGAAAGTGATGGAACCCTTGGGAAGTAGGTCTTGGTAGGGGGTGGGTAGAGTTAAAACACCACCACCCTTCCTTTCGTGGACATTATGAGATGTTCTCTGCTACCACATACTCATAATGTATTGGACTAAAAGCTGACCAGAAACTTTAATTTTTAAGCCCAGGTTGAAAATACATCTTTCCCCCTTGCAAATGCTATCTCGGTGCCTTGACACAGCAATGGGAAGTCAACTATCTTAGACCTCATATCTTTGGGGAAACTAGGTGCCCTCTAAAGGGTTGGCCACACCTTGAGTAACCAGGACTCCTGGGGCCAGGGTTCCTGGGTCCTATATCTCTCTGTCCTGGCTTAGGTCCTCTAGAGTTCATCTTCCATCATCCAGATACCCACTCTATCATTTTTCCAGTTCCTGTGAGTCTTGACCAAAGAGATTGCCCCCCCCCCCCCAATGAGCAGGTCCTCCTGATCCTTGCTCTCATTTGAAGCTGGCTATCTCCAAGGCAGATCTAGTAGTCCTTTCTGAGTTCAGCTCCCAGTTCCCCTCCAAGGTGTTTCCTGCAAAGTTTGGCCTCTAACTTCCTGTCCTTTGCCAGAACCAGGAAGAGATCCCTGGAGAGAGAGAGAGAGAGAGAGAGAGAGAGAGAGAGAGAGAGAGAGAGAGAGAGAGTCCACTTTGCAAATTTTTGTCAGTATCTCACATCCTCCTTTAAGACACTTCCTTTTATTCCTCTTTCCACCAGAGGGCGAAAGGAACACTGTGAGGAATACCCAGTTCTTCAGCTGTGTGTCTGTCACCCCATCCCTTCCCAGGGAGGCTGATGGGGTCCATTCTGTTCAGACGTCTTCCCCTACAGCAGAACCAGCTTCTGAGTCCACAGGCCCTCCTCTGTCTCCCAGCAGCTGCCAGACTCTGTAGTCTCAGAAGCCATACACTTCATATGCTACCCACTGCTATTCAACTTTCCTCCCTGTCTATGAAACTCAGCCCACCCCAAGAGACTCCACAGCATGTCCTCTGTCCCTTCCCAGCCCTCTACCTAGTGGTCCAGCTTATTCTCATGGGAGATTGCAAGCCACCAAGAACCGGATCCACGAACCCCTATGTTGGTGCTGAGAGAATCCTAGTCAGTACTTGGGCAGCAGGGACAGGTCCACCCTTGCCCTCACCTTTAGGGAAATCAGCTGGTTATGAGTGGATTCCGACTTCAGAGATGGCAGCAGGAGTGGTCCGGGCTGTCTCAGGATACAGCTATCATCTCTTAGGCCCCAGAATTGCAGGTCATATTAAGGATACTGTTACCAATATACCAACTGGAGGGCAATGCCCACTGTCTCCACATACATCATTCTTGACCCTTCCTTTAGCTTAGTCCAGGTGATTGGGGTTCAAAATGCACAAGGAATTTATTCAGCCACCTGAGTTCTTAGGCTAACAGGCAAACGTGACTCCTTAGGTGACAGACATGCTTTTCGAATGCTGTCGTGTCTTCTCTTGTCTGTAAAACCGAGGACAGTGCCAGATACTGTGGCACAAGCCTGGAATCCCAGCACTTGGAAACAGAGGCAAGAAGACTGCAAATTTGAAGCTAGCCTTAGCTACATGACAAGACTGTGGCTCAAGTCAAATAAAGCTTCCTATATGGAGGACAGCACTTAGACATTCACAGAACTGTTAGGAAATTGATGACAGTCCACATGGCTTGTGTAGGTACAACTGGAGGGTCCTCCTGGTAGCACTGAGGTGCTATTAATAGACTGGAGGTGTCTGAAAAGTCCTTAGGTACCAGAGACTTCTTAGCTCCGTAAGTGCTAACGGATGCCACAGGCACACCCAGGCCAACCCAGAGGATAATTCTGCTGTCTTTTGGGTCTGTTCATGCTCCATTGAAAAGCAGGGGCACTCTGTTCTTAGGAATCCCCACCCAAAACAGCTGGCTGAATCCAGTCAGGGACACTCCTCCCTAGACAGACAATCACCAGGCAAATTTCCACATCAGTATTTCCTGGGGAAATGTGGCTACCAAAAGAACTCACACATGCCTTTCGGAGAGCTTTTTGCCAGGAGACTCAAGGTTTCCCTGTCAAAGGATACTTCCATTAATTTTGTTTTTAATGTAGCTCTCAGAGATGGAACTTGGAAAAGCAGAGAACCAAGCCCGAGCCTCTCCTGCTGATACAGGTTTTCAGAGCACACCATGAGCTTCCAGAGACACCTCTGCTAAGACCCCAGGAAGCTCATCCCAGCCTTTCGCCTAGAAATACTACCAAGTCCATTTTGAGGAGTTCCTTGGTCCATTTAGAGCAAGTTTGTTTCCTGGACCAGAGAGAAGCATCATGTGTTTCCGAAGGCTGCACAGACATTTGATGCTGCTGACACTGAACACTTGTCAGGCCTGCCCACTCTACAACCATCTCTCCACCTCACCCTGGGCCAGAGTTGCATGTAACATTTTCATTCAAAATTTGCTACTCTGTTCTTAAATAGATCCCAGTAAAAAATAAATTTGGTCCCTTATTTAGGCTGGGTTTTACCAAAACCTAAGAATACACACATTACTGATGGTGAGGACTAGTTTAGTATTTATGACAATCCTGGGGTCAGCAGCCTGTCAGTAAAGACTGAAAAATACTACCCCACCCCACCATACACTACACACACACACACACACACACACACACACACACACACACACACACACACAGGACTTTTAGAAACTTGGGCTTTCACTCAGACTGTGACCATGAGCTCAGTGATTAGAGGCCAAAGAGGCCTCGCAATTGTCACCCAGACAATAAACAGCCAGCTGACTTGGCTCAGCAGTCCTATGAAGCCTTGGAACCAAGCCAGATCCCCAAGAATAAGGCACTTTAGGGTACTGATCCTAGAGGATGGGAGGCTACCTAGGGTCTAGCTGTATCGGCGGGTCTAGCCTGCTGCTCTGCTCCAGCTCATTGCTAACTGGTGCTTCTCAGCGGTCCGGCAAGTGGGCGCCTGGAGGCAGCCAGGCAACCTGTCCCTGGTCAGCATGACTGACCGCTAGTCTATCAAAGAGGCGGAACTGTGGGGCCACCTTTCCAAACCCCTATCACCCTCTCGCCTTGCCAAGACCACCTGGCTCGGCAGCCCCTTGGTGGCTCCTGTCTTCCGAGGCAGAGCGCCCGCCTGCTCCAGAACTCGCACAGGCAACAAGTTCTCGCTTCCCCAGAGCGGCCACGACGTGCTCAGGAGGCCGGGTAGGAGGAGAACGCTGTCCACGCCCCAGCCCCTCCCCCGCACCCTTCGTCCCCAAAGCGGGGATATCTGGAGGGTAGCTGGTCCCCGACCCCGGCCCTGGCCTCTCACCTCTAGTAGTTGCACGTAGCTGGCGGGGAACCAGCCACGGAGCCCGTCGTCCTTTTCGCCTTCCCACCAGCCGCCGTCCGGGACCTGGAGTAGCGTGAGCAGCTCGCCCGCAGCGAAGCGCAGCCCCTGGCTGTGCCGCTCCCCGGAGAAGGGGTACAGGGTCCGGCAGCGGGCGCCGGCCATGGCCCTGGCGCCCGGTCTCACAGCACAGCCCGCATCCCTGCCGAGCCCCGCGGGCTGGCCAGCGGCTGCGCGGGGTCCCAGGCGCCCGGTGCTCCGGGCTCCCGCGCTCTGGGCGCGCGCCGTGGCGGGGTTGCGCAGGGGTCTCCCGGCCGCCGAGCCACGCGCGCTGCTTGCAGGGAAGCGGACGCTCGCCAGCAGCGCTGGCTTCGTGGGCTCCACCGGCTCCGGAGAGCGAGCGGCGACGCCCCCGGGCCGGGCGGCTGTGCGGTCCCCCGCGCTGGGCGGGGGGCGGGGCTCAGGAGGAGGAGACCCGGGGGCCGCGGGCTCACGAGACAACTTCCCCGGGGTGCCGCGGCTGGGGACGCCGGAGTGAGCGGAGAGGCGCAACTGCCCCGGGAGGTGGTGCCCGTAGCATCCCCCTCTGTGGGGGCTCGTCCGGTGCAAGCGGAGCCCGGGAAGACACGGAGAGAGCGCGGTCGGCGGCCGGCGGCCGGTGGCCGGGCGGGGACTCTCTCGAGGCGACCAGGGCGGGCCAGGGGCCGGGCCAGACCGGCCACGCCCGCGGAGGGCCGGGCGCTCCCCGGCAGAGGGACTCCCGGGCGACCCCGCCACCCAGAGCCGCTGGAATGGGAACGCCCCTCGGTTCCTTCAGTTTAGCTCTGGTGGTGGGTGACAGGCGGCGCTGCCTCCCAGGTGTCTGCAAGGGATTGTGTTTGTGACCATCATTGTAGTGCATGAAGCCTGGCTGAACTTGACTCACAGGAAACTGAACAATGGATAAGACAGGTTTGAAGCCTGGCGCCGAAGCCGGGAAGCCCAGTGACAGCGTGTCATATCAGAGGAGGACGTGGTGGGGAGATGAGGGTGTAAGTCTTCTGGGTTGATGGGTTTTGGAATCAGGCCGATGGGGCTAAATACTGGAAAGGTTAAATAAAGGCGAGAGCAAGAGCCTGTTTGGCTTCTCAGGAAATGGTTAGGGAACTGGGGATGTCATGGTCTAGCCCTCCTGAACTCAAGATGGGTCTGCTGAGGTGTATCCACCAATTTAGTCAGCCACCATACATTGGCAGACATTAGCAGGGGCTTGCAAGTTCCCTGCCCTTGAGGCATTCGTGGATGCTGAAGAAGCATATGTCAAGAGTACATAAGGGAAAGGGCCCCTTTCTTTGCTAGCTTAAAAATTAAAGTACATTTCCTAACCTCTAAAAAGCTGGACCCTTCATTATCACTGCTATAATCAGTTGAGCATCACTAATCGAAGACCTACAGTCCAAAATCAAACCATCGTCCGTGCTAACAGGATGTTCCTCAGGAGAAGTCCACCGTCAAACAAAACTGCATCGGAGGGATGACAGCACACACTTGTAGTCCCAGCCCTGACAGATAAGGGTTAGAATCCCAGAGAATCCCAGACTAGAGTGGCCTGAAAAAGGGAGGGAGGAGAGGAGGGGGGAGGAGGAAGGAGAAGAGAAATATCACCGAAGGTATTGTATAAAGTTATATTTGAGCTGTGAGTATTAATATCAGATTAATTAGATTTGGGTCAGAAGTCCCAAGACACTGTATTATGTATATGCAAACATTACAAAATCCTCAACATTTTCGGTCCCATTTCTGTTTCTTTACTTCCCATTTCCCCATTCTTAAACAAGGGAATGTTACTATGTAGCTCTGGCTTACCTGAAACTATGTAGACCAGGCTTAACTCTTAACTCACAGAGATCTGCCTACTTCTGTTTCCTGCCAAGTTTTTCCGATAAGGGATACACAGCTTATAGTACTGACCAACTCCTTATGCCCCTTGCTCAGTAAGCTTGTATGGCTTCCTATGCCTATTCAGCTGGGCATAAACCTCTCAGCGTTTTAGGCTGAGACAATGTCAGTTCAGTATTAGGTACAAAAAGTCTTAAATTCTTTTTTTTTGTTTGTTTGTTTGTTTTTTCGAGACAGGGTTTCTCTGTATAGTCCTGGCTGTCCTGGAACTCACTTTGTAGACCAGGCTGGCCTCGAACTCAGAAATCCGCCTGCCTCTGCCTCCGGAGTGCTGGGATTAAAGGCGTGCGCCACCACGCCCGGCTTAAATTCTTGCATATTTGTCTGAGCTTTGAATCAGGTTCCTTTAGCACTGTGGTTTTGGCAGGACTTTAGAACAATTCCTGTAGCTTTTCAAAGCCATTCAGCTGGGCCCACCTCAGCTTTGAGAGCATCGCCTGGACCCCAGTCTACACGGAAGCCATCTCACCTAAGGAGAATACTGGGCAACCTGACAAGTGCGCTTACAGCTAGTGCTTGTCCAGGAATTGTGGACAAGCTTCCTTCAGCCTAGCTCCTGTTAAGAGATGATATAGAAAACAGCTGTTAAACTGGAGGGTGATGTCTTCTAATCCCAGCATTCAGGAGGCTGAGGCAGGAAAACCACCAGAAAGTTCAAGGTCTGCCTGAGTGATATAGTGAGGTCCAGGCCAGTGTGTGTTGTAGGGTTTGAGTCTGTCTCAAAAAGAAAAAAACAGGAGACAAAATAACAACAACAACAAAAGCTTCCTAAAAATACCAATGGATCAACCACATCTTAAGAGAATTCAAACACGTACTTCTCAGGTACACAGCTTCCTGCCAATTGTCCAGACTTGGTGATGTGGCCTGGTTCAATAAAAAACTACTGATTTAGGGCTATCCTGCAAGGAAGAATTCTTTATAACTGAAGATTCTACCTCCACAGCGCCCAGAATTCTTGGCACCAAATAAGCTGTCTCAGGTATAGGTGATATGGCAACGTGCACATCAAGAGGGAAGCAACTGAATTCAGAGGATGTGACTTGCTTGTGGTCATATGGCCAGTGAACCGCAAAACAAGACGTTTACTTGGGTTTGGCCCACTGTACCTGGAGTGCTGTTTGTTCTAGCCCATTCTGCTTGTCAGACAAGGCATCCACTGTGGAGTGATGAGGGTATGGCTCAGTGGTACAGTTACCTATCATAGGCAAGGCATGGGGTTCCATCCCCAGGATCATGAGAAAGCAAGGTAGACCCTAGGGTTCATATCTGGAGCCACTTTCTAGAGAGAGATGCAGCAAAGCTCACCTACAGTCACAGCACTTAGGAGTCTGGGGCCAGGCTGGGCTACACAGTCAGACAAAGAGGACAGGAAGAGAGGGGAGGGGGATGGAAGAGGAGAGGAAGGGAGGGGAGGCATAAAGAGAAAGAAAAGAGACAGGAAGGAAGGGCTCTATGGGGCAATGTGAGGTATCTTCCAGTCAGTATAGAGATAAGACTAGAAAAGCAGAGTGGCATTGCTGTCCAAGAGAGGAGTGCAGGGCAGGCATGGTGACACAGGCTGAGGTAGGACGTCTGTGTAGTTTGAACTCAGTCTGGCCTACCAAACCAAGATGCTATCTCCAAGGAAACAAAACACAGGGAGCTGAGGATGCAGCTCCATCACTGAGTAGTCAGCCAAGCTGACAGAGTGCTTGCTTTGGATTCAGGAGGTCTGAGATTCCATCCCAGCATCTCATGAACCTAGTGTGGCAGTGTGCACTTATAATCCCAGCACTCAGGAGATGGAAGCAGAAAGACTACAAGTGGAGGGTCAACCAGAAGTAGAAGGTGAGGCTGTTTCAGAAAGCCAAGGCCTTCAACGCACAGCATGTGCAAGGGCTTAATCCCCAGTGCAAAGGAAAAGGGGAAGGAGGAAGAGAGGGAAGAGTCATATACACCCATGCAAGACCTGTACGCCAGCATAGCAGGCTAACAACTAAACATGGAAGTGACCCAAACATCTGCTGCTTCATGCCAGGCAGAATTCAGGGCTTCTATCTGCCCAACATGCCATAGAATGGGTACTGAGCTTCAAAAAGAATGAAGTGCCAACTAGCACCCCAGCACAGACAAACTTCAAAGCTATAACGCAAAAGCTTCCAGATGTGAAAGGCCATGAATTCTATGATTTCTTTATGTGAAATGTTCCCAGAGGCGGATCCATAGAGACAGTAAATAGATTGGCGGTTGCCAGGGGACAAGAGTAAGCAAAGAAACACAAGGTTTCTTTTGGGGTGGTGAAAATGCTCCCAAATTAGATTATAGTAATGATTGCACAATCTGGCAAATCGCTAGATTGTACACTTGAAACAAATAGATTTTTTTGGAATCTGAAGTGAATCTCAAAGCTGTAACGTAAAACAAAAATAAATGCATATCAAAGCTTCCTTCACCTTGTCAGTATGCTTTCCTCCACCTCCGCCGCATACTAGCTCATTCAGCAACAGTCCAAGGAGCTGTGGAGTACACTCTGTAAGCTGGGCACTGTGGAACATGCCTATGATCCCGTACTTGGGATGCTGAGGCCGGAAGATTATGAGTCTGAGGACAGCCTAGGCTATATTGCAATGTCAGGTCGACCTGTTCTGCATTGTATGACCCTATCGCAAAAACAAAACATGGAATAAAGTACATGACATTCTGATCTTCGAGAATAAAGGAAAACACAAAGAATTCCTTTAGAATGGTTAATGATTGTCTCAGTCAATTTTGCTTTACATAAAAAACCAACAACAACAACAAAAAAAACCAAAACCAAAACCAGAATCTGGGTAACAACAACAACAACAACAACAACAGAATCTGGGTAATTTATAAAGAGAGAAGTGGCACTTAAAGAGACTGAGGCAGGAGGGTAGCCATGAATTTGGGGCCAGTCAGAACTACATAATATGACCTGTCTCAGAAGGGGATGAGAGGGAGGAGGATCAAAAAGGAAGGGAGGAGACAGAGAGAGAGAGAGAGAGAGAGAGAGAGAGAGAGAGAGAGAGAGAGAGAGAGAGAGAGAGAGAGAGAGAAACTTAGAGACTTTTGCTCACAAGTCTCCCCATGGTTGGGAGATTGCATCTGGTGAGTTCTGGTGAGGCGACATCTGAGGTAAATTTCCAGGCAGGGTAGAAAGGGAAGGGTGTATGAGAGATCACATAGTAAGAGGAAGAGCCAAGGAAACCAAACCCAACTTATAGCAACGGCCAGCCCTTAAGCTAACCAGTCTAGGCCTGAGCCACCTCACCTACCTTCAACAAACTTATACTGGGGGCTGGGGAACTAGCTCAGCAGGTAGAGGTGCTTGCTGCTAAACTGGACTACTGTAAGATTTAATCCCTGGGATCCACATGGTGGAAGGGAATTTTTCTCTGGTCTTTGCATGCTCAGCATGACATCTGAACACCCACTCACAATGAATAAATAAATGTAATAAAAACAACAAAAGTTTGTACTGCGCTGGGGCTGCTTCTCTATAACAGTACTTGCCTGTTACGCATGATGTCAGAGAGTCAATCCCCAGAACTTGGAAAAAAGTGAATATATGCATCTGGGGAGAGGAGAAATATTATGCAAGATGGTTCTCCCAGGGCAAGGGAGATGTTCCAGATGTGCTGACCTCTGTGCGACTACCTCAAATGTGGAAAAATCAATTAGGTTTTGTGATACTGGGCTATAGTGTTTGCTCTCTTTCCTATTATATTAAAAGAATTTAACAGAATGTTAGCTGGATGTGGTGGCACACATTTTTAACCCCAGCACTCTGGAGGCAGAGGCAAGTGGATTTCTCTGAGTCTGAGTTAGAGTCTAGTCCAGTCTACAGTTAAGACACTCTCTCTCTCTCTCTCTCTGTGTGTGTGTGTGTGTGTGTGTGTGTGTGTGTGTGAGAGAGAGAGAGAGAGAGAGAGAGAGAGAGAGAGAGAGAGAGAGAGAGAGAGAGATTGACCCTTCGATCATCAAGAAAAGCAAGGCACAGTCCAAGGAGACACCAGTATTTACCCATCTATAGTTAAGGTAGAAACAAAGCAAAAATATATATATACTGTAGGCATAATGTTATTGTACACTGTGTAAAGATTATTCTTGTATTATTCAAATGCTGATTTCTCTGCCCCTCATGTCTGGTTGCATCTGGATACAACACTGCAATACTTATTCTAAGTATCTCCTGCCTCAATGTTGTGTAAGGTTTGCTCCCCATTTATTCTCTGATTTGTCAATAAAAGCTGATCAGCCAATGACTGGGCAGGGAAGAGAATAGGGCTGGACTTCCTCCCAGTCAGGAGAGAGAGAGGAAGTGAAAATTTGCCATTGGGGAGGTGGGAAGGGAGTCCAGGAGACACCATGAGAAAATACCTGGAGCCCAGAGAGCCAGATCAGTGCTAAAATACAAATATCACTGGGATTTTGACTGGGATGTAGCCAGATTATTTTAGAGGATTAAAATAGAGTAATACTGCTTAGTTGTTGTACCCTTAAAGCTTGTTAAATAAACATCATAGTCCAGTCTCAGTTATTTGGGAGCTAGTTGGATTAAGAAGAAAATTGTAAAGAACACTTATTTAAAAACCACTAACAATATCCTGGGATAATGTGTTCTTGCTGGAATTCACACACACTATGAATCACAGCCCATGAGAAAACCCAATAGTCCTTCCCAAACTGAATAAGGACATCCTCTAAGACCTATCATTTCTCTTTCTAGAAGATATCCAACTGGAACATGCTCATATACTCATCAAGATACATACATTAGTCTGCTTTGAATTACTGTAACAAAAAATCCTAGATGATGAACTTCTACGGAGGGAAGACTCCTTCCACTCATGCTTTCAGACTGCGGTACTTTGGCATCTTTGCTTTTAGCATCCTCTGGTGGTACCATTCATCATGGTGGCTCTTTGTGATAGAGGGGGATGCCCACCTGACAGCAGCCAGGATGCAAAGAGAGGGAGAAAGAACCAGAATCCACAAGTCCCCTTCAAGGTCTAACCTCTTCTCACTAGACCTCCCATGGTTCTGCCAACTCCAAGGAGTGTCACAGGCTGTCACCTTGCTTTCTACTCATGATCCTTTGGGAGACTTATCTGAACCATAGAATATGCCAGCAACATTTACAGCAGGACTGTTCATGCTAGCTCCAGACCATAAACAATCTGATTTGTGTTAACAGTAGGATGTATACCCTTGGAGGAGTTCATACAGCAGAGAATTCCATTCATTGATGAAGAGCAAATCGCTACCACTGGGACAGGATGAATACCACAGATGGATCATGGGTCAAGGAAAGCTGAGCTTTCCACAGTGAATATGGGGTGACTCGACTCATGAAATTCCTACAAGTCTAGATAGTGGATCACTGGGGGACAGCCATGAACATGCTGATGACACTGCAGGCATTTGGGAAGGGTTCGGAGGCCATTTTCTCCTTGCACAGAGCCCAGGCCAACCTCCAATTACTATTTTCTTCTCCCTCAGCCTCCTAAGTTCTGGAACTACAGGTGTGCACACTAGTGTACATGGCTAATTATTACTTTAAAATTATTATATTTTGTTTGTTTGGGGTTTGTGTGTGTATGTGCATGCATGCTGATGCATAGGTATAGAGGTTAGAGGACAATTTTGGCACTTGCCACCAAGGCTGAAAACCTGAGTTCAATCCCCAAGACTCACATGGTGGCAAGTGTCTACCTGCTGAACCATCTTGCCTGCCCATACGTGATGCTGTTCACCCATTCTATCCACACCAGTACATTCTTTTGTGTGGATGCTGCATTTTAATTAACAAACAAAAAAATATTGTCCCTGCATCAAAGAACTTTCTGTTGCTGTGATGAAGACCATGTCCAATAGGAACTAGGGGAGAAAATGGTTTATTTCAATTTACAGTTTAGAATCCATCACTGAGCAGAGTCAGGGCAGGAACTCAAGGCAGGAACCTGGAGGCAGACACTGAAGTAAAGGTCATGAGGAGGGCTGCTTATTGGCTTGCTCAACTTGCATTTTTACTCATGTAGGACCATCCACCTCTGGCTCCATTTCCAGTGGGATAGGCCATCCCATATTAATCATTAATTAAGAAAATGTCCCATAGACTTGCTTACAAGCAGTGCAATGGAGGTGTTTTTTCCGTTGAGAGTCTTTCTTCTCAGATGAGCCTAGCTTGTGTCAAGTTAACATAAAACACAGTCAACATAAACAGATACAGTAGAGTGAGGGCCATCACGCATGTTATCCATGCACTTCTGTCTTACTTGGCTGCCTTAGTGGCCTGGAATGAGCAGCCCTTTGAACTTTGAACATTTCTATCTTTCCCAAATCTTGCTGAACTGTGAGAAAAACTCAAAGTTGGAATTGCCTCTTGAGAGAGACCAGGTGTAACTGGATGGATCTAAAGTGGCTGCCAGAATGACAACCAGACAGCTTTTAACTTCATTGTAATCTCATTGGCATGCCAAATGAACCCCACTGCTACCCTAACCCCTATAACAGTCAACAGTCTCCTTGGCAAGGACCATAAGGACAGTTAAATAAATAAATAGATAGATAGATAGATAGATAGATAGATAGATAGATAGATAGATAGATAGAATAAAAAGAAAAAAAGAAAATGAATCCCATATATTTTCAGAAACTACATGAATATTCCTTCCCTTGATAATCCCATCTCCTCTCATTTTATTTACTCACAATCCCAGCCTCAAGCCCCTGGGGTTGAGAAGTTGATCCCCCAATTTTCTTTTTTACCTGTTTGCTGATTTGTGAGAGCCAGCCATGGAGCTTCACGCCTGAAATCCCAGCACTTAAAAGAAGGAAGCAAGAAGATCAGGAGTTCTACATATCAATTTTGAGGCTCTCCTGGGTTACCTAAGAATCTGTCTTTTAAAAAAAGTTGATTTGTAAGTCTGTCTCTCCCCTACTTCATCTATTCTTGGAAGACTTAATGTCTACACTTCTCACTTGGTTCTCTGGTCTTACTGGTCTCAAGGTTCCCTGATGGAGAGAGAGTACACTTAGAGAGCAAACACTGGTAATAACGTCATTCAAAAAACAGAGTATGTTTCAATGAGCCCAGGACCCTCCTGTTGGCTTATAGATAGAAAGGTGGCAAAACAGGAAAAGACTGGTGGGGTTGGCTGGAAGAGAGCTTGCCCAGCAAAAGCAAGGCCCTGACTTCAGACCCAAGCACAGGGAGAAGAAAATAGAAAGAAGACCGGGCATTTCAGTTACTTGCCTTCTAAGGTAGCGGCAGAGACAAGACAATAGGAAAGGAACCTATGGTCACTAGCAAGGAACCACCCCCAGAGGTTAAGGCTGAGAAAATGCCATTATCTTTCTGACTGATGCCATTTGGAACTTAGGCTGTTATTTCTCTGGCTCTGATTTCTGTGGCCACCTAGGCAGCTGCAGGGTGGTGGCATGAGCTTTAGTTTGAGTAGCTCCATTTTGATTTGTTTGTTTGTGGGGAGGGATGGTCTATTGGGGGCAGGACAGGAGTCTAACGTAAAGCAATGGTCTGTGATTTTATTTGGCAGAATAATTAACAGATAAATGAAGAAAGACGAAGGATGGTAGAAACTGGAGAGACAGAAGATAAGAATAACTGAAGAGGAAACTAGGGAGAGAGAAAAAATTCCCCACTTTCTCATTTCCCTCACATGAGAACTCTGAAGGCAGGACAAATTCCAGCCTCAAGGGTTCTCCTCCTAAGGATGCGACTGAAGACTTGGATGAACTAAATTAGTTGTAGGGCCAAAAATAACACTAAGAAATTAAAGTCTGGGCATGAGGCTGTGGCTCGTTGGTAGAGACATGGCTAGTATGTGGGAGACACTGGGTTCAATCCACAGTACTATCAAACAAAAAAAAAAAAAAGAAAGAAAGAAATTAAGTTGTTTTTTTGAGTATTATTGCCTAGAGCAGACACACACAGAGGTGTGGCTTCCAGATCACTTCTATCCTACTCAAAAGGATAGAAACTGGATTTCCCTTGAGGAGAAATTAAGAGACATTCCAACGAGGCTCAGAGCAGACAGCGACCAAGCCACAGAAAAGTCTGTAGTGTCAGGATTCAGGTCCAATTAAAGGACCTTTATTAGCATTATGTGAAGCATGAAAAATGGTCCACCCAAGATCCGTTAGAAGTGCTGAGGCCATTTCAACTGTGCATGAGAGCCACTGCCCATCCCAGCGCCTACAGCCGACTCAACCTCTAAGCTTGCAGGACAGCACTGAAGAGCCTTGTCTGCTCCTTGCAGCTTCTTTCCTGTCCCCCTCCATCGGGGCTTTCCTAACCCCCCTTTGCAGGGGCATCGGGCTGAAGCTGCTGCTTTTGTGTGTAGCTGATGCACCTCTACCGAGGAGGGAGAAAGGCTGAGTAGCTTTGGTTGACACAAATCCCTGGAGGAATCTTGAGGTTCCAAAAGAAAACTAAAACAGTAAGGAATGAATGACCCAGTAGCAGGTTCTCCACTTTCTCCTGTGAAAGATGAGGCTGGCTGACGAGGGCTGTCATAAATAGACTGGCTCTTTCTCTGAACAAAACCCTACAACAAGGCTCCATTCTTCTGAAAGCTAAAAATAAATTCAGAATTAATCACAACACAGAAGGAACCATCACTTCAACAACTATAATTAGCCCCATTTATTAATGACGATTCAAGTAATGAGGTTCATCCGAGTCCCAACTTTTTTGCTTACTAATTACACGCCCATGGTAAGTGCCTGCACCCTTTAAGCCTCCGCTGCGGAGCAGGGTTTTGGTACCTATTGTCCAAAGCCCTGGGGGAGATGCAGAACCCCTGTGGGAAGGTCAAGAGTTGGCTTTCTGGATCATCCAGGGTGTGTGGAGAGAGATTCAGACTAGAAGAAACGTCTTGAATTAAAACCCCTGAATTAAAAGTTCAACACTGTCTATGGAAGCTTCCAGATCTGTTAGGTAAGGAGGTGGAAAAACAAACAAACAAACAGCAAAACAAAACAACTCCTACCCCAAAGAAGACAAGAGATAGTTTATTCTGGAGTCAAATATGAATGACCATGGACTAGAAACAGATTTAAGTTACTTACAATTCCATGGTCCATAAGAGTTTGATGACTTTTTTTGTAGTAATAGAACAAAGAAAGTCATAAATAAAGACACTTTAAAAATACACTGGGGAAACATTAGGTAGGTGGGCTAAAGCAGAGTGGATGCTTCAAAGTGGATAAGCCTGGGGTTCTGTCAGATGTCAATCTTAGCATATTGGTTGGTGGGGGGTGGGTTGGGTATAGATCTGTTTTAAATGCTGGAGTATTTACCTAACAAAGATGTTTACTCACAGAGGGGAGCAAGTAATACATGACTAGGAAAAAGATGAAAAACTAGGAAAAAGATGAAAAGTGCCCCAAGATAATTTGACCACGGACTTGAAACATTCCAATCTCCCCACAATCACCCGCTAGTTAGACTTGCCGAAGGTTTAGTGGAAATTGTAGTTTCTTTTAACAAGGGAAAGCATCTTTATTCTCTTGGGTCTTTGAAAGCAAGCTGGATGAGGAAATACAGTGTAGCACTCCTTTTGGCTCCCCCAGCAGGCTTCCCTAGCTAGACAAAGGTTTCTCAAACCTTTCCATAGTCAGGAGAAGGTGAGCCAGTGGCAGGCACTGCCACTTGGGGACCTGTTGATTGGGAGCAGCAGCTGCTCTGCCCACTGCCCAAAGCTGCAAAATCTCACAGAATCGTGGTCTGTAAGGATCTACAAGGCACAAGCTATGAGCCATCGTCATAGAATTTTGTAAAACTCTCCCATTCTGGATTAATGATGGTAGTTGTAAAAACGAAACTGGGTTCTCAAAATTAAAGAACCGTCTTTGCCTAGATTCCTAACCCTCCGCCCTATTGATGCCCCCTCATAATGGCTGCCTCTAGAGATACTTATCAATCACCCTTATTCTCTAACTCCCCACTCTCTGTTTACCTCTAGGTACCCCTAACAATGGGTAACTACTGGCCCCCAAAGGAAACTTTCCAACCTCAGGAAGTGGGTTCTGATTCTTACACCAAACACCTCCTTTGGTGGATTTTCTCCAGAATACCTTTACACTGACCCCACCTTGTGCGTTTCCTTGTCTGTCTTTCTTTCCTGCTGACTGTCTTAGGCTTCTAATGCTGTGATAAACACCATGTCCAAAAACAACTTGGAAAGGAAAAGCTTTATTTCACCTTACAACTTACAGTCCTTCATGGAGGGTGGTGGGGAAAGGAACTCAGGACAGGAACATAGAGGCAGAAATGGAAGCAGAGACCGTGGAGCAACAGGGCTGGTTCGCTCAGCCTGCCTTCTCATACAGAACCACCTGCCCTGGGGTAACACAGCCTACACAACAGTAAGCAATACCATGTCACACGAAGATGTCCTACAGACTTGCCGACAGGCAGTCTGATGGAGTCTCTTTCTCAGCCCAGGTTCCTCTTCTCACAGGATTCCAGTCAATCAGAACTGGCCCCTTTGGAGAAACAGAGTTTGGACTCTCCAACAGGACTTCCCCTCCACTCCTTTTTCTCCTTCATCCCTCTCCACTCCCTACCCACCCTGAGCAACCCCACCTTGGCCCTCTCCACTGCATTCCTGGCACCCATGCAACTGATTCCACTCTAGGTGAGCTTTCTGGGGTGAGCTCCCTGCTCTGGAAGCTCTTCCATTCTGACCAACTACAAGACGGATTTCTAAGAGACTCTGTCACTGAGTGGAGACTTTCCCACCGTTCCTACAATAAGTGCCCCTTAAGAAAACCTGTGGAGACACTCTTCTTCCTCTCAGGGGATGCCAAACCTCCTGAGAACAGGGACACTCTTCCTTCACATGGACCAAAAAGTGTCACCTTTGACTTCCAAATTCAAAGAGACTTCCATTTTTCCCTCTAGTGCAATTGAGGGACTGAGACTCCCAACATTTCAGCCTCCTAAATATGACCTCTCTTTTGCTAAGTCTGGCCCTTCTCCTCCTCCTGATCCATGCAGACATGATTCACTGTCCTCCCTTCCTGGCCTCAGCCTTTAACCTACCTTCTGCTCCTCGCCCAAACCTTCCCTGCTCACACAACTCTCCCCCCACTACACATGCATTCTCATTCCTTCAGAGAGACCACTGGGCCTGAGGGCCCCACACACATCCTTGTTCTCCTCTCCCTTGCCAATCTCTCTCAGATAGGAAAGCTTCTAGGCTCACTTGTCTCTGATTCTGACTTCCATTGCAAAGAATCCCAGCGCCTTTCAAGTCCTGTGACCTAACCTGACATGATAGTTATGTCACCCTCACTTCCACCCTCTCTTCCCAGGACAGGGGACATATCTGGATGGCAGGAAGCTCAGGTACACACTATTCTAGACTAGAATAGGGATCATAAACCAACCTGGATTCCTAGTAGAATTACCAACCCAGTTCAAATAACGTCTAAGGAAGACCAGAGAAGGTAATCAGAAAATAGGACCAAAATACATTATACCCCATGTATGGCAATGTCGTAATGAAATTCATTATTATGTATAATTAATATGTTAATAAAAGGAGAGTGTTTTCTTTTTGCTTTTAGAAAGAAACGGCTTGGGGCATGGACGGCTCGGTCGTCGAGCACTTACCTAGCATGAGTAAATCCTGAGGGCTGCAAAATGAGCTGATGAATATTTCAAGTATCATAGGTAGAACTATATCATTAGCCTCTTATGTTGTAGGTAATAGCTGCAGAGGTAGAACTCATGTACAGCATCCATGGAGCTCTGGAACTGACTCCTGGAACCACACCAAATAATTATGACCACAGAGGTTGGTAATATTCATGAATGGACAAAGCCACGAGGAAATCTGGAGTGGAGATGAGCAAGATTACCCAGACTGAGCTCCTAAGGTAAGTAATGTTAGTACCAATCCTTGTTCTGCCTTCTTGGGAAAACCCTCAGTTTTCTCATTTGCAAATGGGAGCAAAGCATCTGCCCCTATATTCCACAGGCAACCAAAGTGTTCACTGCAGAGGGGGAGGCTTTATTCAAACCTCAGTGTTGCCAGTGTGGGCAGAGCTCGACAGTGGCCCTGCATCTGTCCTGGCTTTATTTAGTACCAGGGATTGAACCTAGGACCCCAGGCTTTCCAAGCATGTTGTCTACCACTGGCCTATGCCCTACCCCTGTTTAATCCACTATAACAAGTCAACTCAGTATAGAATATGTTCTAAGACCCTCGTCTATCAGGGGTAAAAGACTCCAAGTTATGCCCAGTGTTTGTGAGTCAAATGAACAGTTTTGATTACTGAGCAGATTCATTTACATGGGAACAACTCATTTCCTAACTGAAATTAAATGAGATGATTGAATGTTGGTTACCTGGGAGAAGAGGCTGGGGATGAAGCAGGAGGTTGGGAAGGGAATTGATTTTCCTTTTATAAATCTTGTCATTGACTTAGTGGCTACAGTAAGCTCAAATTACCTTCGCAATCTAAAAGAGATTAAGAAGAAAATTAAGTATTCATAATACAAGGGAAAAGGGAAGCAAAGGTGCTGTGTACCTTTCCCAGGTCACTTTGCATATTATCATCTTTAGCCTGTGGTAGGTGAGTTTCTCCTACTGCTTTCTGGCTCACCACTCACCGTGGGCAGAGGCTGCTGGCTGCCCGATTTCCTTATAAGGCTACTTAGAACCCTGACCTCTGCCCTTACCCCAGTCTTGCTTTTAAAAAGGAGTCTTATAGAAACTTCTTGTAATAGCTGATATTAGATCAAGTGGTCCAAAGATATCCATGGTGAATCATTTAATGTCCACACAAATATTTTTAACTGAATACCTTCAAAGCAGTATCCTAGTCTAGGTCCAACCCCAGGGATAAATGAAGGCCTTGGCAAGCCAGCTCCCCACTACACTGTCACTGTGAAGCTTAGCCTTATGTCTCTCTGGGGCAGTGAACATTACACCACTAGCATCTCATTGGGATTACTGGAAGCTTGTGCAAAAGTCAGACCCTGGGAGCTTGCTGAAGTGGCTCATCAGCCTGTAGAGTGCTCACCTAGTATGTATGTGTGCGAAACTGTGAGCTAGCACATAAGGTGCTGACCTTATGAACCCAGTGCAGCAGTACACACCTTTAATCCCAGTGCTTGAGAGAAGGAAACAGAAGAAGTTCAATGTTTTATTCTGCTAGGTGAGATTCTATATCAAGGGGGACAAAAAAAAATAATAAATAATAATAAAAAAAGATACCTGGGGTGAACTAGAAGGTTTTTGAATTGAGGCAGACTGGAATGCTTCATTCTTAAGTTCTCCAAGGAGTTCTTGGGCACGACGCTGTCTCCCAACCTTAGCCTTGTAGTGTTGCTTCCTGCTCTTAGCTACACTTTAGAACAGTGGTTCTCAGCCTGGGGATCTTGGCCCCTTTGGGACGGAATGACCCTGTCACAGGGGTTGCCCATGACCATTGGAAAACACAGACATTTACATTACAACCCATAGCAGTAGCAAAGTTACAGTTATGAAGTGGCAAGGAAATAATGTGATAATTATAATATGTATTGGGGGTCACCACAACATGAGGAACTGTATTAGGTGGTCGCAGCCTTAGGAAGGCTGAGAATCATTGCTTTAGAGTCTCCTGGAGATGAATCTGGAGGTGGAAACTGGGCATCACCAGTCTGTAAAGCTCTCCAAGTGTATGTATATGTAACCTCTCTTGGGCACAATGGCATTCTCAAGATGTTACCTTTGTTTCTAGAAGCTGGAAGCTCCAGGTAGCCCATTTTTGAGCACATTGCTGAGGAGTACCCAGAGTGCAGACTAGGAATAGATTTGCTCATGTGGGTGGCTTTGGTTAAACTCAGAGTCAAGGGCACTCTGTTCTCTAGGAACAGGTTTCTCAATATTCTTCTCCTAGCCATGGATTTGGGACAATGGCTAAACCTCTGGTCTTAGCTCCTTCTAGTTCCTAGCAGCCCCTCCTTTAGATGCCCACTTCACTTCAGAGCAGCTTCCTCCACAGGGGAGTGTAGCCTGGATCCACCAGGGAGCTCATTGCCATGACAATGGTGCCACAAGGCTTCACAGAATTCACAGGACTCTTTCAACTTCCTGGGTGTGGAGAGTTCCACTCTTGTACCTCTGGAGGAGGAGATAAACCTGGCCACACCAGACTCACAAGGGAAACAGAATTTTCCTAGCTCCCCAAAGAAACCGGTTTTCCTGAGCCAGATGTGGGGTTGCATACCTAAGATCCCAGCATTGAAGAGGTGGAGGGAAGAGGATCAGAGTTCAAGGAAGGCCAATCTCTAATACATAGTGAAATGAGCTAGAAGCCAGCCTGGGTTACATTAAATCCTGTCTAGAGAAAAAAAAATTAAAAAGAAAAAGAAAAGAACCAGTTTTCAGGAGTGGTGTCTCACATCCTGCCTGGAGGTTTCAGACAGGGTTATTGTAAGTTCAAAACCATATTGAGCTGTAGAGTGAAACTCTAAGAAATAAACAACAAAGAAGCTCGCCTCTTTTCAAGCAGAGCTCCAGTACCATCCTTGTCATGAGGTATCTACTGAGGAAAGAGAGGGCAGCCTTAGAAGGGAGACTGCCAGGAAGAAGCAATGGTTCTGAAAAAAAAGCAGAAGGCTGAAATGTTCATCTGTCGCCGATAGCTGTGACATCAGCTATGCTTCGATGTATTATTGGCTTCAAACACACTCTAGCAGGCAGGGATTCACCAGCAGCTGGGAGCTTCTGGCTTGAGATTGCATGTGAACTTCCAGTCCACAATGTAGTCCAGGCTACAGTCATCTGATGCCAGATTGGAACTGACAGATCTACTTCCAAGATGGCTCACTCACAAGGCTGTTGGCCGGAGTCCTCAGTTCTGCAATGTGGACTGGTCTGTGGGTATGTGGTATGATGGTTAATCTCAGTTGTCAACTTGCTGAGATCTGGAATTACCTGGAGATGGGTCTCTCTGCCTATCTGTGGGAGATTGTCTTGATTTGGTTAAATGAGATGGAAAGACCCTCCAACTGTGGGTGGCACCATTCCCCAGGCTGGGATCCTGAACTGTAATAAAAAGAGAAAGTGAGCTGAACACACCCATTCATGGCTCTTTTCTTCTTGACTACAAATGCTGCTTCAAGCTCCTGCTTTCTTGGCTTCCCCACCATGATGGTGATAAATTATACCTACCTCCCACTAAGCTAGAATAAACACTGCACTCTTAAATGGCTGTTATAAGGGACTTTTAGTCACAGCAACCAAAAAAGTAGCAACAACAGGAGACATGGGTGTCCTCATGATATATGGCTGTCTTCCCCAGACAGAGTGCTCCCAAAGCCAGCAGGACAGACCTACAACATCTTTGATGCCTACAATTGCCTTAGGTCAAGTCATCCCTACACAGGGAATATACAAGAGTATGGATATCTGGATGTAAGCATCCTTGACAGCCATCTTAGAAGCAAGTTACTTCAAATAGAAAAGTCCTTTCTCTGTCATCGGCTATCTAAGCATGGCTGTGCAGGCATTCCCTTCCGAGGAGACCCATAGGGCAGGTGGTGACTGTGATTTCAGCCCAGCTTGATAACCCAAAGCAGGCAGGTGCACTTTTTTTTTATAGCACACCCGTCAATCAAAGGCCATGTGCACTGATCCTGCCTAAATATCCTCTGTGTCTCAGCCCCAGTTTATCAGGATCCTATCACGGGCAAGCAATCACAGAAAAACTTGCAACTTAAGAAAAAAAGAAGTGTTGATCCATATTAATGAAGAGTTCAGAGGGAGGAAGCTTCAGGTTTGGCTGGGTCTCAAAGCTAAAGCAGAGCTGTGGCCTTGCTGACTTGACTCCACTCTCATCTGCTTTGACCTAACCCTGCTGCTGTCCTAAAGCTCTCTGTTACCATGTGTCTTAGTCAGGGTTTCTATTCCTGCACAAGCATCATGACCAAGAAGCAAGTTGGGGAGGAAAGGGTTTATTCGGCTTACACTTCCATACTGCTGTTCATCACCAAAGGAAGTCAGGACTGGAATTCAGACAGGTCAGGGAGCAGGAGCTGATACAGAGGCCATGGAGGGATGTTCTTTACTGGCTTGCCTCCCCTGGCTTGCTCAGCCTACTCTCTTATAGAACCCAAGACTACCAGCCCAGGGATGGTCCCACCCACAAGGGGCCTTTCCCCCTTGATCACTAATTGAGAAAATGCCTTACAGTTGGATCTCATGGAGGCATTTCCTCAATTGAAGCTCCTTTCTCTGTGATAACTCCAGCTGTGTCAAGTTGACACAAAAATAGCCAGTACACCATGGTACCTGGTTGCTCCAGTCCTGCTGATTCTTGCGATCAGCCTGGGTATGGAGGCTTCCAGAAGCATTTGGATTTTTTTTTCTGTAATGTTGGGGTAGAACCCAGGACCTTCTGCTTGACAAGAAAATGCTAAATCACTCAGATATTTTTTAATTAAGAGAAAAAAATTTAAGACAGGGGTTGGAAAAACTAGGATTCAGTGGTTAAGAGCATGTATTGTTTTATAGAGGACCTGAGTTTGATCCCTGCCACCCATCTGGAGCTCCAGCTCCAGAGGATCCGATACCCTCTTCTGATTTTTGAGGATACTTACGCTTATAAGCACATACTCATACATGGGCAAATGAAATTTAAAAAATAAATAATTATTAACAAAATTTAATTCCAGTGGTTGGGAGACAGAGACAGGCAGATCTCTGTGAGTTCGAGGCTTGCCTGGTTTACATAAGCATTCTAGGCCAGTTGGAGTTTTATAATGACTTCAAAAAATGTTTTTCGAGACAAGGTCTCACTAAATTGCTTACACTGGCCTTAAATTCCCTGTGTAGCCTAAGCAGGCTTTGAACTTGTAAACCTCCTGTCTCATCCTCCCCAGTAGCCAGATTTAATAGACCCATGGCACAAGGGCCAGCTAAGGGTTCTTCAGGGTAAATATCTTTGAGATGGATTCTTTCTTACCCTTCTGCACAAGTTTGTTTGTTTTGAGATGCAGTCTTGCTGTGTAGCCCTGGCTGTACTGGAACTCACTATGTAGACCAGGTTGGCTTCAAACTCACAAAGATCCTTAAGCATCTGCCTTCCAGGTGCTGGGGTTAAAGGTATGCACTACCTAAGTCTGGCTTTAAATATTTCTTTACTTTTATTTAAATGTGTGGGTGTTTTGTCTGCATGTAGTCTGTGCAGCACACCTGTACATGGTGACCATGGGGGCTAGGGAAAGTTGTCAGATATCCTAGACCTGGAGTTACAGACAGGAGTGAGCTACCATGGGGGGTGCCTGGAATTGAACCAGGGTCCTCTGGAAGAGAAGCAATTATTCTATTTAGCATCTTTTCTGCTCCCATCTTGAACTTTTATCTGACCAAGAATATTAAAATATACTGATTGCTTTAGCCTGCAATGTATGTTCATTCTGGGCCAGTTCTAGCCAACAAAATGAGAGAGGGGAGAGGGGGGAGAGGGGAGAAGGGAGAGGGGAGAGGGGAGAGGGGAGAGGGGAGAGGGGAGAGGGGAGAGGGGAGAGGGGAGAGGGGAGAGGGGAGAGGGGAGAGGGGAGAGGGGAGAGGGGAGAGGGGAGAGGGGAGAGGGGAGAGGGGAGGGGGAGAGAGAGAGAGAGAGAGAGAGCCCAAGTTATCAGGTTAAGTGCAGTAAGCTGTCTGACCAGATCTAACATCACATGTGTGCTGCAATCTTTCTCATATGCCATAGTGATTTTTGATAAAACCTTGTGTAAAGAAACTGTGCCCACTTTAATCTCAGCCACTTGGGAGGCCGATCAGAAGCTCAAGGTCAGCCAGGGCTGTGTAGTGACTCTGGGTCAACTTGAACGAGTTAAGAGAGACTGTCTCAAAACAAAAGGTTGAAGAGACAACTCGGTCGTGAAGTGTCTGCCCAGCATGCATGAGAACCAGAAGTCAACCCTCAGTACTGAAAAAGTAAAATTAAAGTAGAAGAAAAAGAAAGAGAAGAGGGAGAGAGAGAGAGAGAGAGAGGAAGGTAGGGAAGGGGAAAGCTAGCTTCAAGTCCATAGTGGCTCCTTTTAGAATAGTTTTCAGGAACTGGTCCTTTTAGTGACTTTTTCTGTTTCTACAACAGAATGCTTTTAACTGGGCAATTTATAAAGAAAAGATGTCCTGCAAGCTGGGCTCATTGAAGGACATCATCTACAAAATTTGCGACTTGGACAAAGATTGAAGCCATGTAGGGTCCAGAAACAGATAGCCAATTTCAGTTTCCTGATGTTAAAAAAAAAAAGTGTTCAACTCTCACACTCCCACAAGTAGAATGAACTGTGCACCTGCCATGAACAGAGGCACTGCGTTGTTGGCCTTATACTTCCAGCTAAGGCCTGAAGAAGAAATCCAGATGTGAAAGCAACATAAGTGGATTTTAAAATATCTGACCTCACCAGTTAAATTTTGTGCCTGAAGAAGCTGGTGTCAGCTCATCATGGAATACTCAGTTTGTACATCAAATTACAAATCTGGAAAGGCGAGAAGAGGTCTAACTGGCTCACACTTCAGAGTCTGTGAAGGCCGAGAGCAAGCCCTCTTCCCTGGTTAGAACCCCAGCTCTGGGGAGCTAGCTCTAAGCAGCACATTGATTCTCTAATCCAGTGGTTCTCAACCTTCCTAACGCTGTGACCCTTTGATATAGTTCCTCATGTTGTGGTGACCTCCCAACCATAAAATTATTTTGTTGCTACTTCATAACTGTAATTTTGGTGCTGTTAGGAATCGTAATGTAAATACCTGATATGCAGGATATCTGATATGAAACCCCTGTGAAGGGGCTCATTTGACCTCCAATGTGGTCTTGTATCACAGGTTAAGAATTGCTGCTCCATTCCACTCTGGATTTAGCCATTCAGGAAGGCGGGGGTGGGGTGGGGTGGGGTGGTGTAAAACTCATGACCCACTCACCTCCCTGAGCTCCCACTTCTCAACACCGCTACACTGGAGACCATGTTTATGGCATTTGGAATTCTAGGGGGCATATTCACATCAGAACTTATTGCTTAATCAATGTCATCTACTGCCAGGGTTATAGAGGCACATTAAAATTCCTGGGCTGGATATTGCCCAGGCTTGGCCCAACTTGGGATGAAGGTGAGTCTGCTCTAGCCCTAGGGAACTTTTTAAAAAAATCATGTATATGACATGATATATAATTAATATTTAAACATCTATTTGTTTTTATATGTATGAGTGTACTGACTGTACATATGCACACAAACCATGTATATGCCTGGTATCTGCAAGGATCAGGATTCTCTGGAACTTGAGTTGCAGTTCGATTTTGATTTGCTATTTGAGTACTGGAAACCAAGTTCTGTCCTCTGCAAGAACATCAAGTGTTCTCTCTCTCTCTCTCTCCCCCCTCTCTCTCTCTCTTTCAGGGTTTTCTTTGCTGCCCTGGAACTCACTCTGTAGACCAGACTGACCTCAAACTCAGAGATCCACCTGTCTCTGCATCCCGAGAGCTAGGATTCAAGGTGTGCGCCACCACTGCCTGGCAGCAACAAGTGCTCTAACTACTGAGCAATCTCTTCAGCATCTATGATTAGTTTTTGAGACAGTGTCTCACCATGTAGGCCTAACTGGGCTAGAAAACCTTATGGAAATTAAGCTAGCTTCTAATTCAAAGACATCCATCCACCTGCCTCTGCCTCCCAAGTGCTGGGAGTAGAGGTGTGCATTGCTACCTTCTGCCTAAAGTTCTTACATTTTTAATTATGTCTACATATGTATGGGTTTATGAGCACAAGTACAATGACCAGGAAGCCCAAAGAAGGCAACAGATTCTCCCAGAGTTAGAGTTAGAGGAAGTTATGAGCCCCTTGATAAGGGTGCTGAGAACTGAACTTGGGTCCTCTGGGAGAATAGTAAGTGCTCTTAGCTGCTGAGCCATCCCTTCAGTCCTTAGGAAACATTTTAACAGCCAGCATATTCTTCTCCAATTGGGACCTCATCAATTCTACCACATGATAGTTCTTAACTACCTTTGCACAACCCTTCCTGATCACCTGTGGGTGATTCTTCTCCAAGACAGCAGAGACAAAGCCAATTCTGGTTCAGGGTGGGGAGATAGGCTTCTCTGAGCTGCACTGCTCACTAGATAGATCAGCAGCTTACTGCCACACTCCTTGGCTCTCTGCTTCCCCTGTAAGAGTCCCTATCCGTATAGTAGTTACTCTACCAAGACTGATGAGCTCGCTAAATTCTGCATTTTAAAAGCTGGCTCTGTGGAATTTTGCAAGAGCAATGGCTTCTATTTTTAAAGGGGCTGTTTGGTTTTTTTTCCCCCTTCTGATCATTAACATGTGAAATTTGTATCCAACAGAGCCAGTTTGGAAAGCCCAGCTGCAGCGTAGAGACTTCCCAGATCATGCGGAGCTAGGTGAAGGTTGCCCAGAGCGGGATCCCGTCTATTGGTGCTCTGGAGCTTCCTTAGAGAATTGAGAGAGACACAGCATCTAAGAGAATGTGGGGTGGACTCTTTCATGTGTATGGAACCTGCAGATTTAGGAATACAGTTGCTATGACAAGATGAGATTAGATTGCTCTCATTGGCTCCAACTGGATAATTCAAAGAACAATAATCCTTGTGTTCAAATTAGGCTGGAATCACAGTCTTACTTCCCTGTGATTAGTTATAATAGGTTCATATGAACTTGGTAGCTAAAAAACAAAATACAAGCACTCCCCTAGAGTTTGGAAGGCAAGAACATCGAAAACAGTTTGATTCTGGTGACGTAAAGATGTTAGGACATCTCTGCTCCCTTCAGAGGCATTGGGACCCCTCCCATAAGTGCTTCTGCAAAGCCACGCCTCCTTCTCCCTGAGTGCTTTACTCTTCCACAGTCTCCAAGAGGACCTAGGCTGCAGCAGAGGGCAAAGCCAATTCCCTATCAGGCAATAGAGACCCTCCACGAAAAGTAACATGGACCTCTCCTAGTCTGGAGGTTCCTATTATTCTAGGATGTGAGGTTGCACAGCTCTGGTCTGTGTCGTGTGTGTGTGTGTGTGTGTGTGTGTGTGTGTGTGTGTATGTGGTATGTTGTTTGAATATGCTCATGGGTGCTTGTCCACGTAGCTACATGTGTATGTATGTTTGACATAGGTCATCTTCCTCAGTCAACAGCATCTCTCACAGAGCTCAGTGGTTCAGCAAGCTCCAGAGATGTCTGCTGCCATGCTGAAGAACCAAAATCAGGTCATCTTGCTTGTGCTTCAAGCACCTTACCCACTGAGGTGTCTCCTGAGCCTCCCTGGCCTCTTTACTGTAAAGAGGCAGGGGGATGGTAAATGTATGGCCAGCTTGGGATATTCACTGAGACCCTGTTACCAAACCAAAGCAAAGCAGACAAAACAAAACAACAAAAAGCAAGCAAGCAACAAACAAACCAAACAAAAAACCAACCAAACATAGCCCAAACTAACCAATCAAGCAACCCAAGGGCTGGAGATGTAGCTCTGTGCAGAGGCAAGGCCCTGAGTTTGAACTTCAATGTTAAAGGCAAAGAAATCAAACAAAAGGGTACACGTGATGGCATTTAGGACCTATCCCAGCATCCCAGACTCCACATTCAGCATCCTTCCTCAGTCCTATCTCCAAAGGCTTGCTTTTTCCTTCTTTCCTTCCCTCCTACCTTCCTTCCCTTCTTTCTGTGTACATAATAAAACATATGACCAGAATTAATATGCCTACCACAGTGGCCCAGGAAATTTGGGCAGCATAGAGCAGGTTAAGAAGTAAGACTTTAGCTGGTGTGGTGGTAGGTACATACAGTCCCGACTACTTGGAAGGAAGAAGGAGGGTTGCATTAGCATAGGTGTTCCTGGCCAGTTTGGGCCTCTTGGCAAGATACCATCTCAAAAACAAACAAACAAAATGTTTATTTTGCCTGCTTATATGTCTGTGCACCATGTGCATGCAGTACCATCAGAGGCCACAAGAGGGTGTCAGGACCCCTGGAACCAGAGTTACAAATGCTAGGAAGAGGACTGGGAATGGAACTGAAAGACCAGCCAGTGCTTTTGTAACCAAGTAGCCACCTCTTCAGTCCCATCAAAATACTTCTATATTTGCATTCATACTCCTGAGGGAGGGTTCTACCAGCTGCAGTAGATGGGGTTTTACCCTAGGCTGCAGCCTCTAATTCCTTGAAGACAGCGGGGAAGGGCTTTGGGACTCAGGCACCTGGAGTCTTGGCAGAAGGAACATGGAGGGTAAGAGTCTTACATCCCTTTGCTATGGCTTAAAATTCTCCTTTGGTTTGAGTCACTGGTGCATACGTTGATCACAAGCAATACAGAATGCAGTGTATCATCATTTACCATAATATATTAATTATGTTAATTTCCAGACAGACTGTTACTATGTAGCCTACATTAGCCTCAAAATTGAAATCCTCCTGTCTCTACTTCCTGAGGGCTGGGATTTCAGGTGTCTATCACCACATTTAGCTGAAAACAGGACTTTGAAGTTGCCAAGTTCAAATGACTCTCTTCATCCAGATCACTGCCTTGGGGCCCCCACCTCAGATTCTCTCTGTATTTATTTAAATTGCTTTTGAAATGTTAATCACCGCATGTTAATAAACAAAGTAATTATTCTTGATGTTCCACGCGGGCGCCATTTATTAAAGAGAGCCGATATTATTCATGATTTCACCAGGAAACTAGAGATCCATGAACAGGCTAATGTGCTCTTCTTATGAAATTACCAGGACATTTTCCTGTTGCATAATCAGTAAATTAGACGCGGGATTATCACATTTCAGGGGGAAGGTGCAGGAGTCACTTCTGGGGATCTGATTAGTGCTTTCACAGCGGGAGCTTTCTTTTGCAAGGCTTTTGGGAGAAGGGGGTTAGCTGGGGGCGGGGTTGGCGGAAGCGGGGAGGGGGCGGGGTGGTGCTTTACCAACCGAACTCCGTGTAACTTGGCAAGTTGTGGAGAAGTGTGCAAAACCATCAAGGGGGTGGGCGGAAGCAGCATTTATGCGGATCTGCTTTGCGGAGACTCAGGTTTGTGCCACCTAAGGCCTCCTGCCCACCTGGCACACATCTGCTCAGGCCTGCTGTTGCTCTCAAGTTATGGATACCAGCCAGGAATGGCTCCTCTGGCTGAATGGACTGAAGGAGCCAGAGTATTAGGAGGCATGACAGCTCCCGGGAAGGGTGTGGAGAGGCAGAGTGGGCCAAGGTATCAGGACTGTAGCAGGGCAGGGGAGTGGGTTTGAATATCCTCAAAGGGTTTTGTGGTTGTTGTTTATTTGAGACAGGGTTTCTCCTAGCTAAGGCTGGTCTTGAACTTCTGACCCTATTTCAACCTCCCAAAAACTGGGATTACAGAAATGTGCTGTTGTGAGCAGTTTTTGTTTTTCCCTTCCTTCCTTCCTTCCTTCCTTCCTTCCTTCCTTCCTTCCTTCCTTCCTTCCTTCCTTCCTTCCTCCCTCCCTCCCTCCCTCCCTCCCTCCCTCCCTCCCTCCCTCCCTCTTTCTTTCTTTCTTTCTTTCTTTCTTTCTTTCTTTCTTTCTTTCTTTCTTGCTAGGGGTGGGGGGTTGGAGTCAGGGTTTCTCTGTGTAGCCCTGGCTATCCTGGAACTGACTCTGTAGACCAGGCTGGCCTCAAACTCAGAAATCCGCCTGCTTCTGCCTCCCAAGTGCTGGGATTAAAGGTGTACACCACCACTGCCCGGCTTTATTTTTGTTTTATCAGACAAAGTCTTTTACTGTAGCCCAGGCTAGCCATAACATCCATCTCACGGGCCTTTCTTTTGGCATCTTATTCCCCAACCACACCAGGGTGAAAGACGTGACTGGCTCTGCATTCCTCACAAAGGGCCTCCATCACTCTTGATTCCTCTGCCTGCTTTCTTTGAGTTGTTAAAAGAGCAACCAGAGGTGCTCCCCTCCTTTCTGCAGCACTTCTGCTATCAAACACCAAATGCTTCAGGGAGAGAGGGCCATGAGGAAGTGGGGTGCTGCTGAAGAGAGACACAGGACCTGAGGGAGGAAGACATGGCTGCACTGAATCATGAGAGACTTTAGTACTGGAGCTGGGAGTGGGGAAACATAGAGATTCAGGCTCAGCAAGCTAAACAGTCTGCTCCGGACCCCATGGGGCTCTTTGGGGCCTTTCCTGATTTACAAAGGCATTCACTCTTAGGCAAAACCAAGGTGTGGATAGAAATGGACTCTGGAGTCAAACCCACCACCTACAGCTGTAAGGCTTGGCTCTGTCCTGTGATGATATTAACTGTCAAGTTGACAGACTCTAAAAATGGCCTAGGAGATGGGCCTCTGGCTGTATCACTGAAGGGCTATCTTGATTGCCTTACCTGATGTGCGAAGGCCTATATAAGTAATTATTTAGACTTATTTGTTTTATTGCATATGCATGAGTGTTCTGCCTTCATATATATATATATATATATATATATATATATATATATATGTATGTGTGTGTGCCATATATGTGCTAAATGTATGCCATATGTATGCCTATTACCTATGGAAGTCAGAAGGCAGAGGAGTCCCTGGAACTGGAGTTACATAGGTGTTTGTGAGCCACCATAAGGGTGCTGGAAATTAATCCCAGTTCCTCTGCAAAAGCATCAAGTGCCTTTAACCCCTGAGCCATTTCTCCAGCCTGGAAGACCCATCTTAATTATGGGCAGGGCCATGCACGGGGCTAGGGAAGCTGGACCGAACAAAGCAGAAAGCCAGCTGAGCACACATGCGTGCATCCATCCTGCTTGGTTTCCTGGTTGTAGATGCTGTCTCATCAACTGCTTCAAGCTCTTGCTCCATCTTCCCCATTTGACAGGCTGTGCCCTTGAACTGTGAGCCGGAATAAACCCCTTCTCCCTTAAGTTGGAGTGTTTTATCATACCAACAAGAAAAGAAACTAAGACACCCTTTCCAAAGTGGAGGTAGCATCTCTCTATTGAGGCACAGACAGAAGGGCCGTAGGCTCCCATCCATCTTAATCTGCTTGGGGTGTGGCAGCAAAATGCTTCAGACCATGACGTTTATAAACAATAGATGTTTATGTCTTAACATTCTGGAAGCTAGGAAGTCAAGGCAAATACCCCAGCACTTTTCATGTCTATTGAGGGCTCCCCTACTCCTATGGATGGTGACTGCTGTGCCTTCCTGTGGAAGAGGCCAGACCTAGTCAGAACCAAAATGCCCACTTTTTATGCTCAACTCATTAAGGCTCTAAGTTCAATACACAAATGTGAATGTGAAGCATTCAGGCCCGGACCCATGTTGACACGATGCCTGTCCCCTGTGGTGGCTCTTGATATCAACCTCCCTCCAGCACAGAGTTCGATTCCAGCATTAGCTCCCCCGGTCCCTTTTTTCACCTAGCTCTACTCTGCCTTCTTAGCTTTGCAGGTGGACACTGCTGACTTACACCTGGGCACAAGTTAGAAGAACAGGAAGTCAACTCCAGGAGGCAACAATCCCAGACGTGGGGAGTCCAAGAGGAATTTTCCAGGAGACCTTGACTGGCAGACCCAAGGAAAAACTTGTTATCCTCTGGGTACCTCACGTTGGACTTTGGCCTTTAGTTCTAAGTGAATGGTGGATAAGAGATGAAGTGGGTGGGGTGGAGGGTGGGGTTTGGAAACTTTGAGTGCCCCCTGCTGGCTAAGGCTGAGAATGTAAACAAGGGACCTGGCATAAAACTGGAGCTGTTCCAACATTCTATTTCACTCCTCCAAGGCTCTGGGCCCACTCCACAGATGTGGCCAGGGATCTTTTGTCTTCTTCGGGCCTCTATGAAAGCTGGGGGCACCTGTTAGAAATCCCTGGCCTCCAATGTGGTTTTCCTTGATTAATTTTAAAAGAAGATTTTATTACTTGTCAATACTTAAACATCTGATTTGACACACACATTTAGAGATGGAGTTTCTCTTTAAAATGTGCTCTGATGTCAAGCTTAGACTCCTGTGTGACCACATTACCTAGAACAGTTTAAGACTGGCTTATTATTTGTGTATGTCTGCGCGTGTGTGTACATGTGTGTGCTCAGAGATCAGACTAGGGTGTGGAGTGTCCTCAACTATCTGTCTCTACCTAGTTCTTATAGGCAAGGTCTCTCCCTGAACCTGGGACTCACAGTTTCTTGGTTACAGTAGAAGCTAGTAGGATCCAACAATCTTCCTGCCTCTATTTCTTACAGGAAAGAGGGCTTCAGACATGTACCGGACGATCAGAGCATTATATGGGTGCTAGGATCAAAATTCCAGTCCTCATGATTGAGGAAGCTTGGCTCTATCTTCACAGCCCCCAGCTAGAGCAGTTTATGCAGTCTGGAAAACCCCTCCTCCTCATTTATGCTGCTTATGGTCTGACAAGGTGGAGTGAGACAGAAACGTGAAGTAAATTATAATGTGTGGGTAGCTGGGCCAAGTCAGAGGAAGACAGATCATTTGATGCTTGTAGACCACTCAAACAGCATCAGCTTTTACTACAAGTGGATAGGCTTTGAGGAAGCCAAGGACATAGTCATATTTTAAAAACTGATTATTTTTATTTATGTGTATGTGCCTGCATAAGTTTCTATGTGTGTCCAAATGCCCATGCAAGCCAGAACATGTCAGATTTCCTGGAACTGGAGTTTCAGGCCGTTGTGAGCCAGCTGAGAGAGGTGCTGTGACTTGAGCCCAGGTCCTCTGAAAGAACAAGAAGAATTCTTAGTGGCAAAACCATTGCTCTAACCCCATAACTATATTATGTAACACATAGAAGGTAAGAGAGGAACCATGGGTTCCTACCACACAGAAACGAAGCCGCTCTGACATGAACTAATCACCTCCTCTCTCCTCTCTCCTCTGGCTTCCTCTCAGTCCTAAGCAGAGGGACCCTGGTTGCAGTCTTCTCAGCTGTAGCATGAGCCACCAATCACTAGAACTGAGGGTCTCCTTCAGCTTGCCCTCAGAGGGGCTACCCACCTCCATAAATGGACCTCAGAATCATTCACTGTGGTCCAGAGCCATATCCTCACTTTAAGGAGTTTAAGGACACTCGAACAAATACTAGCGAGACCTTGGTATGAGTGACTGGAAGCATATGATTTGTTAAAAATGATTTCTGGAATTCAGTTGTGCTAATGAGCTAAACCCTTGAAGGTCTTCAAAGTGTTATATACACTATTCTCTTTCCTTAGAATACGGTCAGTCCTTATCATCCATAGGGGATGTTTTGAAACCAGTGAATTCATGAAAGCAGGGAGGGGCTGGAAACCTACCTATATTGCATATACAGTTTCCTTCCTTCCTCTCTTCTTTCTTCCTGCCCCCTCACCCTCCTACTTGTTTGCTAGTAGGGATGTGGTTCCGGGCCTTCTACATTCTAGGCAAGTAGATTTCCACCTATCTGTACCACCAAGATTCCTATTCCTTATTTACGGTCACTTAGAATATAGTTTTTGTTGTTATTTCTTCACTAAGTCATGAACTTCTCCTCTTTCCCCATAAAGGAAGCATCTTCCAGGTCCTCTTTGGCATGCAGTATTCTTGGCATGGACTTGGCATGTCACTTCTTTTGTATGTCAGAGCCATCCTAAGGTAAAATAAAGGTTACTTGAATGCAGCGTGTCCAATAGCCAAGATGATTGATGGGTAACTAATGAAAGGGTAGCCTATACAGTGTGGACACACTGGACAGAGGGAGTAGTTCATAACTTGGGTAGGATGACAGAATTACAGTATGAGCTTTCATCATGCTACTCAAAATGGTTTGCAAAAGTGAACCGTAGGTAAGTCCCACCACTGTGTGTTGGAGTTGGAGAGACGGCTCAGAAGTTTAGCAAACTTGTTGCTCTTGCAAAAGACCCAGGTTTGATTCCTAGCGAATCATGGCAGCTCACCATTGCCCATAACTACAATCCCAGGGGATTCAATGCCCTATTATGAGTTCTATAGGCACTGGGCATATATGGGTTGTAAATATATACATGCAGAAAATATTCATACTCATAAATAAATTTTTAAAAATCTATGCCAAGTCTCTAGTAAAACAAAATCCACCTTACACAGGACTGACAGGAGGTTTCAAGCTTTTGGGAGATATCTACATTCAGGGTTATATGGGTGGAGGGTTGGCTTGGAATATTCCTTAGGTTTTGTGCCAGGAGCCTCCCTTGCCTGAGTTCTGAACCTGTCTGTAGTCTGAATCACATGGTGACACTGCATTGAGATCGTTTGACAAAGTGTCATAGAAGTAGACTGGTCCCACAAGAGATTCTTACATGAGACAGGGAAGGGAGAGGAGCAGATGAAGCCACCTCTACTAATTGCACTGAGCTAACTGCCAGCAGCCTTCCTTGTCCCTAAATGGTCAACTTAGGCCACCCTGCAGCACCCGCTCCAGCTCTTGCTGCTGCTGCTGGGATGCTGAAGAGACCCTCCCTCAAGATGCCATGGTATCTTTTCACAGAGCCTTCCCAACGTGTGCTTTCTGAGAAGAGTCTTGGTTACCTGAAGTGGCTTTTACTTTCCAGACCGAGTCTGGACTGAGCCACTCCCTTGGACCTCCAGGAGCCTGGATTTGTCACCTTCCCATGTAGATGACATCTTTCATAAGACAGTATGGTGACCTCCAGGAGCCTGGATTTGTCATCTTCCCATGTAGATGACATCTTTCATAAGACAGTATGGTGAACTTCATTCTCTCTACCCAGGTACCCATGTCTTATACCTAGAGAGGCCCTGAAATGACTTGAAAGATGTCCAGCCAGCCCCTGCTGTGGCCATTTTGACTACAGTTTCTTATCACTGGCCAGAACTACTTAGTTAGGGTCCTCGCAAAGTTCTGATCCATAGAAACAACAAGATAGATCGAATTGTATGTTTTGAGATAAATAATTACAATAGCTTTTGGATTCAAGGAACTTTAAAAAAAATCTATGTAGAAAGCAAATAAATCGATGAACTAACGTATCTGTTTTTGTTATTGTTTTAGCTGGGATCTCCTGCCAAGTAGACCAGCTTCTGTTCCTTACGTAGCCATGTTGAACTTCTGATCTGCCTGCTCTTCCCACCAAGTCCTAGGATAATTAGCTATTTTTTCTATTGCTGTGATAAAACACCATGGCCAGATGCAACTTTTGAAATGTAATGGCTAATCTTGGCTGTCAGCTCGACTACATCAGGAATCAAACTATGGGAGGAATTTCCTTTGACTGGATTATTTGAGGTGTGAATGACAACATCGGAAATCTGGGTTACAAAAGGTCATGGAAGAAGGAAACCTTTCCTCTTCTGCCTGCTTGTTCTCACTCTTACTGCTCATCTCTAGGCAAGGCTGCACCCTCTGACATGACCTCCCTAAGCAGCGCAACCAACTGGAGGCCAGGGATTCAAATACATAAGCTGTCTTAGTTAGGGGTTTTGGTTTTTTTTTGTTTGTTTGTTTTGTTTTTTGTTTTTGTTTTTGCTGTAAAGAGACACCATGACCATGACAACTCTTTTTTAAAAACAAAACAAAACAAAACATTTCATTGGGGCCGGATTACAGTTCAGAGGTTTAGTGTATTATTGCCACAGGAGGAAGCATGGTGGCATGCAGGCAGATATGGTGCTAGAGACGTAGTTGACAGTTCTACATCTGGATCAGCAGGCAGCAGGAAGAAACAGTGAACCACTGGCCTGACTTGAGCTTCTGAAACCTTTAAGCCCAGCCCCCTCACCACCACCATTGATATACTTCCTCCAGCCGGCCACACCTCCTAACAGTGTCACTCCTTAGAGGTCTATGGAGGCCATTTTTAGTCAAACCATCACATGAACCCATGGGAAATGTTTCTCGCTGAAACTGGCACAAGGCCTACACCAGTAAAACTGGTTTGGGTTTTTTGACCTTGTCTTGCTATGTAACCCAGGTCAGGCTCAAATTTATAGTCCTCCTGAGTGCTGGGATTGTGTTATATACTACCACACTCTGGTAGAAATGAGTGAATTTAACCAAGGTATTCAACCAAGTTTAGACAGTGCTTATAGAATCCATGTAGCAAAATTATAGATGGGCCTGACCTACCTTTGCAGACATGAAAACACATCACCTCATCCTGTCTTCTTTTTCCCACCCCAGCCCCACCCTCACCTCCTCAGGGCACCCTGGTCCTTCAAACCCTTATCCCCAGCACATATCTGTCACCCCCTTCAAGCCTGAGACTTTTTCAAACCCCGTGCCTGATAGAGCTTTAAATTCACAAGCTACCTGCTCTCCCCAGTCTCGTTGTGGATATATTGCGGCGTTGAGTCAAGGATGTTTGGACCACAAATCCCTAATCCTGGCTCCGGGATCCTGGCAGCAGTCATCCCATAAATTTTCTAGCAAGAGACACATCCGCATAATTAAGCCGAGGATATCGCAGACGCAGACACATGCAAAGAGGGCGGGGCTGGAAGAAGGGCACTATTCATCAATGCCTCATCATAAATTCAAGTTGAGGGACTGAAAAGGAACAAAACACGGACGCTTTCCCAACCCTGCAGCTGGACCCCTCCCGAAATCCCGAAACCGTTGCCACTCAACTCCACATCTGGGCAAGAATAAAAAATAATAAGGATTTTAAAAAGAACAGACGCTGGGTAATTACCAGTTGAAGGGCAGATCAGGAATATAAATTTTCTGAGTGCCTAAAGACAGAAATATGCACTGGCACACGGGTCTCAGGGCTGCAAATTCCACCCAGCTGTGGCCACTACATTTCTGTATTGTGACCAATATTCAGTTAGCCAGTGCACTTTCCTTGCAATGGATGTAATTATCCTCAGGTTGACGTGACCTGAAGTAGGGTAGCTAAATTTTTATTTATTCCACATCAGCTGTGGAATGAAATGATCAAGAAGATTTTCAATGCTGAGCACAGCTCCAAAGAGTATTGGAAAGAACGTTGTGTTTCTCTTTTGAGGCTGACCCTTGCTCTGTTGTTCAGGCTGATTTCAAATATGATGGTTCAGAGTGATCCCCCTGCCTTAACTTCCGAAGTAGCTGAGACTATAGCTCAGAACATCGTATTTAGAGTTAGGGTTAAGACGTATCTCATCTGGGGCTGGGGAGATGGCTCAGGGGTTAAGAGCATGTACTCCTGTTGTCGAGGACCCATCAGGAGAGCCCATCAGACAGCTTACAGACATCTGTAACTCCACTTCCAGGGGGCCTACAGCCTCTTCTGGTCTCTGTGATACCTGTATTCATGTGGTGCACATAAATTTATGCAGGCCCACACACAAACACATAAATAAAATTAATAAATAAATCCTATTTTTAAACATTTTGTTTCATTTCTGTATTCATTACATGACTTCTAGGCATGAGTTAATCTCCTAAGCTTGTGAAGACCTCTGTAAAATAATATAAAATCTACCTCACAGACATTTTTTTTTCAAAGATTAAATTAGGCAATCCGTATTGAAAACCCAGTCTTGGTCTGTTGAAATAGTTCAGTTTGCATGCAAGCATGAAGGCCAGTATTCTGTACCCTGAACCCATATTTAAAAGAAGAAGAAAATGAAAGCCAGGTATAGTGGCACATGCTTGTGTCCTGGAGCTGGAAAGGCAGAGGCAGGGGATTCCCTGGGCTTGCAGGTCAGTTGGTTTAGCCTGTTTGGTGAGTTCCATGCCAATGAGAGACTCTGTCTCAAAAAACAGACTAGGGTAGGGCTGGGAGATAGCTTTGTGCTCCTCCTGAAGAGGACTGGAGTTCTGTTTCTAGCACCTGTATAGGTGGCTCACAGCCACATGTAACTGTGTGCATATACACGGGACTTACACATATACATCTAAGTAAAAATAAAATAAATGCTAAAGGAATAGTAAACAACTAGACAAGGTGAGGGCTGGTGAGATGGCTCAATGCATAAAGGTTACTTGGCATTGAGCCCTACAGCCTGAGTTCAGTCCTCAGAACCCACCTGGTGGAAGGGGAGAATCTATATTAACAAGTTGTTTTCTGACCTTCACATGTGCACAGCAATGCACATTTACACACACACACACACACACACACACACACACACACACACACACACACTATAAGTAAATCAAAAGTTAAATAAACTAACAATGTACAGAACCCAAGAAACAATACCCATACTTGTCCTCTGGCTTCTACACACATACAGGTGTGTTACAGATACGTGTAGCAGGGACAGAGGAGAGACAGGAGAATTACTTTGGGGCAGGAGACACATTAAGTCCACTCACTGAGCTATGGCTCACCAGGGACCAGCCTTGGGGGTCAATCCTCACCTCCCCAGCTTGTTGAGATGTGGCCTCTTGGTGCCACCCTGGAGCATTTCAAGAATACTTTCACTGCAGCCTCCTGTCTCCAGGGGAAACTGAGGATACAGATGCTGTGCTACTGTGTCCAGTGCTTATGTGGGCTCTGGGGATCTGAACAAGCGCTTATCTACTGACCCAGGGATGCTGCTTGCATGGATGTGATGCTGCAGTAACAAGAACTCCTGCATGGCGCCAGAGCTTAGGCCTTTGGATTGTGGTGGTGCTGGAGAGTGAGAGTCACAGTCCCCTCGACTGTGGACTGTGGACTGTGAACTTGGTGACATGGTCCCACCTCAGGAATGTCTCATATCCATCACTTTCCGAGAGGCTTTGACTTTCCTCCAGATAGAGTTGCAGCCAAGGGTGACAATGTCTGCCCTAGCTGAGTGAGGAGGTGAGTAGACGAAGCCTTACACACTGCTACAAGGTTCCTGGTAGTGGTGAATGTGGACAGTGTATGTGCGTGTGGTGGGGGTGGTGTGTATGTGTGAGTGACGTATGCCTATAATATTTGCGGGCAGTGTGTGGGTGGTATGTGTATGTAATGTGTATGTGAAGGGTATATGTGGGCAGTATGTGTGTGTAATGTGTGTATGTATGGCATATGTGTGGGTGGAATATGTATATAACATGTATGAGAGGTGGGTAGAATATGTGCACTCTGTGGTGTGTGTGTGTGTGTTTGTGTGTGTGTGTGTGTGGTGTGTATGGGAGAGAAATATGGCATATGTGGGCAATGTGTGGTGCATGTAGGTGGTGTGTGTGCACATATATGTGTGTGTTGAGTGGTATATGTGGGTGGTGGTGTGAGTGTATTGTGTATGTGGACAGTGTGGTGTCAAGTGTGTGTGGTGTGTGGGTTTAACAAGACCTTGGGCATAATAGGTGGTGCTTCACCTCTCTACCAGAGAGCTTAAAGCTTCTTTGATTATGTCTAACCTCATTTACTTTTTAGATGGGGGGTTGGTTAGGGATGTGTGATAGGACTGACTTAGGGGAGGGGTCACACTGTAGGTGATGGAATCATTTCTGTTCTGAAGGACTACTGGGATCCATTTTATAAGCTGTCTACTGTGTTGGTGAAGTCGGAGAGCACATTTCAAATGTTAAGCCTTGCACGGTGTAAGCAACATGGACGGTTAACAGCCATGAAAGGAGCTGCGTTTGTTTGGGGTGATTTGGGTGGTGTCATGGGCTAGGGCCGGGCCAGGAAGGTGGCACAGAATCAGAATTTCAAGCAAGGTGTTGGGTCAAGTCAAGAGGAGCCCCAAGACCTGGAGACACACCCCACCCAAGCAATGCAGGAGGAAGAGTCGGGCAGCAGGATATTGCTGTGCTTTGGCAATGGCTGTCTTAGAACGTCTCTCTCACACACACCCATGGTGGCTCATATATAACCTGACCCCAAGCTGGGCCCAGGGACTACGTGTAGGAGAACGACCCTCTTTAAGCATCTCTGGGAACTGAACCAGTCTAGAGGCAGAAGTCAGATGGGCAGGGACAGAGTACCAGGAAGATGCATGAAACAGGTAGGTGGTCTGACAAACCCCAGGCAAGCTATTTGCTCTTTGAGCAATGCTGACTGGGTAAATGGATCTCAAACCCAAGCTTTCTCATCTCTGAAACGATCCTCAGTTAATAGTGAGGCGAGATGAAAGGGAACAGGAAAACCTCTCGGTACATTGCCTGCCACAGGGCGAGCACTCAATAAATGCTTATTACTAGTATAGAATGGTAACATATTTCAAAAAGAAATAAGTGCACTCTTAAAAGAACCAAGGCAATAATGACAAGAATGCCATCTTTTCTGATGGAAGGGGCACACATACTAGATCTAACTCAAGGTGTGTGAGTGATAAAAGGGTGGCAAGCAGTGGTGGGGACACCAGTCCATGGTTAAATGACTAGTCTGCATCAGACATTAAGGTAAAATCCTTATTGTACCAACCTTTCAACCCACACATACGTGAGGATTGTTGTCTCCATTTTACAGGGAAAGTGGTTTGAGTGTGTGGTTGAAGGTCGCGTTGTTAATTAGAGCAGGGCCCTGAATGAAGCACCTTCGTCAAGCTGTTTGCTAGCCAGATGAATTCCAAAGACCTTCAAATCATTGATTTTTTTTTTTTGTAATATAAAGAAAAAAACTGTAGTGAGTGGAGGAACTAAGTAGAGTTCATTCAAGATGGAGGGAGGACCTGTGGTACATTCATGTTGTAAAGGGTGTGACAGCAGTTCCAAGTCAGTATAGGGACAGACAAGGGAAAACCTTTCCTAAGGGCATTAGGAAGACAGAGTGAGAATACAGGAGAGAGGACGTCAACTGAGTGCTAAACTAAGTCTTTTTTTTTATTATTATTTTTTAATATTTTTATTAGGTATTTTCCTCATTTACATTTCCAATGCTATCCCAAAAGTCCCCCATTACCCCCCACACACACACACTCCCCTACCCACCCACTCTCACTTTTTGGCCCTGGCATTCCCTTGTACTGGGGCATATAAAGTTTGCATGTCCAATGGGCCTCTCTTTCCAGTGATGGCCGACTAGGCCATCTTTTGATACACATGCAGTTAGAGTCAAGAGCTCTGGGGTACTGGTTAGTTCATAATGTTGTTACACCTATAGGGTTGCAGATCCCTTTAGCTTCTTGGGTACTTATCATTTAGCCATTGGGTTTCTCCTGAGAAGGACCGATCCCCCAATCCAGCTTCACTCAGGAGCAAGCAGAATTTTCCAGCTGCTACCTAGAAGTTTCTGAGGAAGTTTTCATTCAAATGAATAATCCTTTAAGATAGATAGATAGATAGATAGATAGATAGATAGATAGATAGATAGACAGATAGGCAAGCAGACAATTCATGTTTATATGCATGTGTTTGTGGATGCAAGAGGTTAATATTGTGTCTTTTATCAATCTCTTATTGTTTGCGACAGAGTCTTTCATTGTACCTTCAACCTAGTACTCACCAATTTGGCTAGGCTGGCTGGCTGGCTGGCAAGCCTCTTTAAATCCTTTGCTTCCCCAGTGCTGGGATTACAGGCATCTGCCATGATGCCCAGCTTTTATGTGAACATGGAGACCTAAGCTCAGTTCCTTATTTTACTGAGTGCCAACCCCAGCCCCCCAGACCCTGTGTTTTAGACATCCTGGCATCACCCAGAGTCCTTCTGTGGGTAGGTAAGTATTGAAGACCAGTATCAACTGTGGCTACAGAGGTTTCAGGAAAGCTTGAGCAGAGAAGAAAGGGATGAACTTCCAGACACTCGTTCCTTTGCAGTATCTCCAGGAAGGCTCAAGAGCCACAGTTGGGTGGTATGCACCAGGGACAACTCAGCCAATCAGACACACTGCATGGCTGCGGCTCTTCAGCTCTCTCTGAGAAAGTGCTGGGGACTTTAGTCAAGATATCGTGGGAGTGAAGTGTTAGGGCTAGAATGAATGCACAGACTCCCTTTTACAAGACTGATTTGTTAAGACAGAGATATGACCATGCTGAAAGTGTGTATTTACTGGGTTTTAAAAGAGCTAAGACATCATCACCATCATCTAAATGTATCACCTCCCCTCCAAAGAAACATCATGGGTCTGGTGGTACAAGATCTTAATCCTAGCACTCAGGAGTCAGACTCCATGTTCAAAGCTAGCCTGAGCTACTTAGAGAGACCCCGTGTAGCCTTCTAAATGCACAGACCTACAGAATGAATATATATTAAAAAGGGATTTGTTAGATGAGGTTATGTAGTGTCCTTTGGGTACTATGGCTTGGTACACATTGGAGAGGCTGAGGGCCTGATTATTTCTCAGTCCGAGGGTGATGCCTCAATCTTCCCAGGATGCCCAAATCAATGATTTGGGTGATTCCTGGAGAGTCATTAGCCTTTGGTCCACATTGGAAGGCTAAAGATGCTAGGTTCTGATGCAGCAACCACAGACTAGATAGGCTCACAAGTAAGAAAAGAAAGGAGGAGGGCAAAGAGCAATAACTTTCCCCTTGGGCTTTCTTATATATGGGCTGCCACTGGAAGGCAATGCCATCTCTAGTGGGTGATCTTTTATTCCTTCAGTTGATCCTTTCATAAAGTACCCTTATATAGACCTGCCTCAGAAGCCTGTCCCTTAGTTGGTTCCAGAACCAATCGAGTTGACAACCACGATTAACATCTCACCCTGTCTCCAAATCTATTTTTAAAAGCAGCTGGAGAGACTGTTCAGTGGTTCAGAGCCCTCGCTGTAGAGGACCCAGGTTCATTTCCCAGAAACGTCAAGGTGACTCACAGGCATCTGCAGCTCCAGTTCCAAAGAATCTGACTTCGTCTTCTGCATCTGAGGGTACCAGTCATGCACGTAGCACATACACATATATTCAGGCAAAAAGCACTCACACATAGAAAGTAAATAAGTACTTAAAAATTGATTGAAAAATAAGGGAAAGCCAGACATAATGCTATGATCATTAACAGCCACTCCGTATGGTGCCTCTTCTTGTCCCTGGCAACGATTAACCTATCTTCTGTCTGTATCACGCTGGCTAGTTCTGGACTCTCATGTGTCCATGGATGCATGTGATAGACATATGGTCTTGCCCAACTGGCTTCTACCCCTTACCATGTTTTCCCAGTTAATCCGCATGATATCAACACTTCATTCTTTTTTGTTGTTTAATAGTGTGGGACCGTGTTGAACAATTCTACTCTTGAGCACTCCTGTAAACACTTTATGTGAATATAGGTCTTCATTTTTCTTGAATATTTCAAGGAGTTGAATTGTTGTGTCCTGTGAGAGCCCCTGTTTAGAATCTGGAGGAATTGCCAGACTCTTCTCAAAGTGAACACACACCCCATGATCCTAATGAGGGCACAGTAGCCTTCTAGTTTTCCTACACTTTCCTGAACACACAATATCAACCTTCTTTTATAATTTTAATTCTTACTATTATTATACATGTGTATATAATATTATCACTTAAGCCAGTTTTTAAAGATTAACTTTTTAAAATATCTTTATCTTCTTCCCTCTATTGCCCCACCTGTGTGTTTGTGAGTGTGTGTGTGTGTGTGTGTGTGTGTGTGTGTGTGTGTTGCCCATAGAGTTCAGAAGAGGTCCTTAGAGTCTCTGCATCTGGGGTTACAAGTAGCTGTGAGTGGCCCAAGATAGGTTCCAAACTTAGGTCTTCTGGAAGGTTAGTAAGAGCTCTTGACTGCTGAGCCATCTCCCTCACCCCCTAACCCCCCAATATTTGTTCTTTCTGTGTGTTTGTTTTGTGTGTGTGTGCACGCGCATGCACGTGCTTGCACACGTACACATGCAGCTGGCTTTTTTGACTCAGGAGAGAATTTTAGAGTCTCATTCATGTTGTGGTATGTGCTAGAATTTCACTTCTTATTGGGGAACCTCGCTTTACAAGTTGTTATGTGTTTCTCATGCCTGATGCATCCTTCTGTCTATGGACTGTCAGATTCTTCTAGCTTTGGCTGCCCTGAATCATGCTGTTAAGGACATAGGTAGAAAAACTCCTTGCTTTTAGTCCTTTTCCCTATATACCTAGAAGTGAGACCACTGCATCGTATGGTAATTCTATGTTTAACTTTCTGAGGCTCTGCCAGGCGCTGTTCCATGGCAGCTGCACCATTTTTAATTCCCAGCAACTTACTGGGCTTCCAATTTCTCCCTGTTCTTGCCAATACTTTTTATTTTTGCTTCTAGCTGTCCTGGTAGGTGTGAGGTGCTCTCTCACTGTAGCGGCTCATGAGGTTGAACATGTTTTTGTGGAATTGTTACTGACCATTTGTATATCTTCTTTAGGGAAATGTCTAGACAAATTCTTTGCACATGAAAAAATTACTTTTAAGTCTTTTAAATCATGTTGTAGTGCTTGCTTCCTTGCTCTGGATGTCAGCCCTCATCAGGCAGTACTCTGGAAGTAACATCCCATTGTGTGAGTATTGGCTCATTTGCTTGATGGTAACATTTGGAGAACAAAAGCTTGGGATGTTGATTGTGTATCAATTTATGTTTTCTTTCTTAAAAGATTTATTCTATTTTTAATTGTGTGTATGTGTCTCCACATGTGTAGGGTGCCTATGGAGGCCAGAAAAAGGCATCAGATCCCCTGGAGCTGGAGTTACAGGCAAGAGCAACCCAATTTAGATGCCTGGAATTGAACTCAGGTCCTCTGTAAGTACAGTACACACACACACACACACACACACACACACACACACACACACACACACACTTTATTTATTTCATATATGTGAGTACACTACACTGTCACTGTCTTCAGATATATCAGAATAGGGGATCTGATCCCATTACAGATGGTTGTGAGCCACCATATGGTTGCTGGGAATTGAACTCAGGACCTCTGGAAGAGCAATCAGTGCTCCTAACCTCTAAGCCATCTCTCCAGTCCCCTACATTTCATGCTCTTAACCACTGATTTATTTCTGTAGCCTCTATTTTCCCCCATTTAATGTTTATGATTTTGGTTCCAGGCTTAATAATATTGATAAAATCAAAATCAGGAAGATTTACTATTATGCTTTCTTCTAAGAATTTTATAGGTCTAGCTAGTATAATTAGGACTAAAGCCCACTTTGAACTAACCTTTTATATGATGTGAGGTTAGGGCTCCAATTCATTTGTTTTGGTGATTTACATGTGTATATACAGAGACTTTTCCATAATAAAAACTCAAATTATGAAAAGGCAGCAACAAGGAGTATTCCAGGGAAGGCAGCATTCAGTGTTCCAGAACAGTCACCCCACCCAGGGGTGGTGAGCCAGGTATTTTTGTGTATTTCTTACTTACATGGGGTAAAAGGATTCTAAAGGCAGATAGAACAGAATGGGAAACATCTCTAACCACTCTTAGCCAGAATATGGCTGGGTTTTTTCTTTTTTCTTTTTTGATGTTCCTACGTGTGGCTTTCATCCTTAGGTTACCATGGTCACACCGTAGTTGCTGGAGTACCTGCCAGCACCTCTCCATTTGGAACAGGAAGAAGAAAAGACAAATGATAAATCATCCTGTTGAATGACCTTTCCCCCAAAACCCATTTAAAGTCTTGGGCTTAAAACTCAATGGCTCCTTCTAGTTCCTCCTAGGGAAGCTAGGCATAGGAACATCAACCTCCGCAAGGGCTCTGACATTAGAGTCATTAAATGCATGGGTTTTGAGTACCCACTGCAGGAAGATGTGGTAGAATTGAATAGAACATCGCTCCCTTGGTGCTCTTAGGGTAACTAACACTGTCAGCGCTTCCAAGATTACCAAGCTTGGATTCTATATTTTATATGAACTCTCTAGATTTTTTTTTCAGTGTTGGCAACTGATCAAAGGAAAAGAAAACCAAAACAGTTTAGTCTTGTCTGTGGTAAACACTCCCGGGCCAGTGTTTCACTTCTGTGTGGCTTCTTGGACATTCAGCTTCCAGGCAAATAAATGCCAAAACCCTTTAAAGAAAAATGTGCAGAACCCAGGAGTGTCATCTGTTCCTTTGTGTGGCTTTGAGCCAGCAAGCGGAAGTCACTGGGAAGTAGATTTTGGCTCTAGGAAGAACTTCATCCACAGAGCTGTCAAAATCCAGAAGGAGCAGCCTGGGGAGGTAGGAAGTTCCTATTGCTGGAGGTGTGTGAGCAGATGCTGGGGAAGTGGTTGGCAGGGATTGCTAAGGTCTTCCCAACCCAGAGAGATTCTGAGGCAATGTGGAGATTATCACAATGTCAACTGCTGACAGAAGACCTTTTAGGAGATGAGCTGCCACATCTGGACTGCTAGGAAACTGCTGAGTCCCACCCTCGACAGGACTGGCCTTGGGAATGCAGAGATGACCTCTATAGCATTTAGCCTCTAGGTCAGCGAAGACCCAGTTTTCTATAATTTACAGGAATGATTCGATTCATCGCTCCTCTCTGCCTGTGAGTACCCAGCAGATCGGCAGCCCCTCCCACATTACGATGAACTTACTCATTGCTGAAGGACTGCTGTACCCTAAGCAAAACAGCAGCCATCTTCATCAGGGTAGTGTGCCTGCTTGCAAGAACGCATCACAGTGAGCTGAGTGTGTGGATCCTTGCTAGCTCCTCATAGAATTAGAGGATGGGGAGAAACATTGGCCCCTCATCTACAGTCATCTGTAGAGAATTATGCTGTAGTTGCAAGGTGGTCTTGGGTTTTAGGAAGGGCTCGAGTATGGAAGCTGTGTGAAGTCAAATAAAGGGACTCCATCTATGCAGCTATGGGAAGCCATCATCCATGCTGGCTAAAGGCTCTCTACTGGGACTGCTGTAGGGTTCCAGGCTTCTATAAGCAACCCCTCATTATGTATGCTCTATAAGTGACCCAGTGAACTTACAGGGCCCCCTTGGTTGAAGTTTGTTTTGTTAGTGGGACCTTATAAGGAGGGGGTAAATGTGTTTTATGACTCCCTAAGAAAGGAATTCTTGAAACAAGTGCTGTGTGCAAACTTCATGGACATGCAACTCATGAGGAGCAAAGGGCTATGTGCTGAGAAAGACTCTAGGCATCCCATAATGCTCTCTTGTGACCTTCCGAAATTCTTAGTTTTGAACAGGAGATACTACTGTTCTTCCATTTTGCACAGAGCCTTCACATCACAATGAGTCATCCATACTACAACTCAAGGGGGAGCCAATATAAATAAGGAAATGTTAGACACTGACACAGAGCCACACTGAACATGCTCAGAGTCCACCTGAAGGCTGAAGGCAAGGTTGGAGAGGGGACAGGGACAGAGCAGTAGGAGCTGAGAGCTATGGAGATGACTGACAAAAAGAGCCCCAAGCTCTCACAACAAGGGCATGTAATCCAGAGACAGGTTGAGGCTGGAGAACTAAGGTCTAAGTCTCATGGCTGTTGGTGTTCTCTCCCTCCTTCCCTCCAGCACTGTAGACAGAGATATGGTCGTTTAGAGAGAGACCCCACTTCCCACCATCCCAGGGTTAGCAGCAATCATGTGACCAACTTCTTACCAATAGAACAAGTGGTAATGATGTGTGTACTGTGGTTTGGATATGACCTGTTTCCCCAACCCTCACAAAGGGCTCATGGACTGGGGTACTTGGTCTCAGCTGAGGGAGCTATTTTGAGAGGTTTGGGTAACTTTGGGAAGTGGGATTTAACAAGAGGAAGTAGGACACTGGGGGCAGGGTCTTGTGAGCTTCTTTCTCCCTGACTCATTCTGTTTCTTTCTTCACTTTCTGTCCACGTGAAGTAAAGACACTTCTCTCCCCCACGCTTCCATCACCATGGTGTTCCACGCAAGCTCACGGGCCAACCAACTGTGGACCACATACTCTGTAACTGAAATGATTGAACTCCTTTGGCCTTTAAGAAGTTTCTGTCAGGCGTTTTGTCACAGAGATGACTCTAACAAATTTTCTTTCTGCCTGTAGGTTGGACTCTGTGTGGGTTGGTGATCCAGCCTCAGCCAATCAGGGGACCATGAAGAAGAGAGCTTCCCACTGCCATGGGCCATTCATCTCAGAACTGTTATATCAAGACAAAGCATATGTTCTTTGTGTGCATAAATGTGGGTGTGCCCCTGAGCATATGTGTGTGGAAGCTGGAGATGGGCATCCAGTGTCTTCCTTATTGACACAAGAGCTGATTTGAGACAAGAGCTGATTCTGAAGACCACTGATTGGGTGGCTCAGCTGGCCAGTGAGGACCATCCCCTCTCCCTCCAACTTCTACCCATCAGTGCTGAGAAGAAAAGCATGTAACACACATGTGGCATTTTTTGTGGGTGCTGGGTTTCTGAACTCAGGTCCTCATGTTGCTTAGCAACCCTTTACTGACCGGACCATCTCCCCTGCCCTGAATTCTTTTTTTTTTTTTTAAAGATTTATTTATTTATTATATGTAAGTACACTGTAGCTGTCTTCAGACACTCCAGAAGAGGGCGCCAGATCTTGTTGTGGATGGTTGTGAGCCACCATGTGGTTGCTGGGATTTGAACTCTGGACCTTCGGAAGAGCAGTCGGGTGCTCTTACGCACTGAGCCATCTCACCAGCCCGCCCTGAATTCTTTAAGCTATTGTCCTATGAGAACTGATTATGAGCCTGCTTAACTAGGTACAGTGTGCATGAGGATGAGGGGGGTGGAGGGAAGACATCTTCTAAAGTGTGGGGTCAAGGGAGAACCTGACATATTTGGATGTCTGCACTGGCTGCTGTAGGAGGGTGCTGTCTTGGCTAGGTTATAGTTCTGTAGTACCACAGACTTGATGACTTACACAACAGACCTTTGTTTCCCACAGTTCTGGAAGATGGAAGTCCAAGATAATCACCAACAGATTCTGTACCTGATGAGGTCTCTCCTCCTGGTTTGCAGGTGGCTGCTTCTCTGCCACTTCCTTGTGATTGGAGGCAAGAGAGGGAGACAGAAATGTAATCTCTCCTCTTCCTCTTCCTCTTCCTCTTCCTCTTCCTCTTCCTCTTCCTCTTCCTCTTCCTCTTCCACCACTCCTCCTTTACTTCCTCCCCTCCCCTTCTTCTTTTGAGACATGATCTAACTATACATAGTCACATAGCTATAGCCCTGGCTAGTGTGGAGTTCACTATGCAGACCAGGCTGGCCTTGAACTCACAGATATCTTCCTGCTTCTGCCTCCAAAATGCTGGGATAAAAGGTGTGCATCACCACTCCTGGCTTCCTTAAGAGGACACTGATCTCACAGTGAGGGTCCCACCCTCATGGTCTTATCTGCTCCTAATTGCCTTCCAGAGACCTTATCTCCAAATGCTATCACAGCTATAGTGGGTCAAGTAAATCTGGGAGAATATCAATGCCCAATATGTAACCTGTGAGAAGAAACAACAGGCAACTGAATCACAAAGGAGTTTGAGTGTCAGATAAAGAACTTGGGAACCAACGCGTGCACGTGTAGGATGGCAAAGGACAGCCTTCAGGAGATGGTTCTATTCTTTTACCTGTGAACACCAGGGATCAAACTCAGGTTGTCTGGCTTGGTAGAAAGTACCTTTATTCTCTGAGTCATCTCACTGGCCCAGGTTTTTTGCTTTGTGACTTGAATTGTATTCTGTGACTTTTTAAATTTGTAAGCTAATTAAAATATAGTTAATAATGTAAGAGACACTCATTTCTTGCCACCTAGCTTAGAAAAGTAATCCCAGAATCCCCTTCCTGATCTATCTTCAGCTTAGTTTCCTTCCTTCCCTTCGCCCTGTTTCTTTTCCCCACGCTCTCACACTTTCATTGTTTGAAACAGTCTCATTAAGTAGCCCAACCTTGCTTGGAATTTACTCTATAGCCTAGGCTGGCCTTGAACTCCCAATTCTCTTGCCTCTGCCTCATTAGTACTGGAGTGTATCATCATACCTGACACTTAACCTTTTTTCTTTTTAAAGAGCTCTGAAAAGGGGGAAAGACTAGAACTAAATCCTGGACCACTCAACATATGGTGTTTCTTCATCTGGAGCCAGGTTCCATAGTAGCATCTACAGCCAGGTTTGAACAAACCCTGCACGTTCCAACATGAGGTGACTCCTTCCTGAGACTGTGCCTGGCAAGCATGGAGGAGCACCGTGTGTAGTCCAAGATGTGATCATCTGTGTGTTCCACATCTTAAGCTGCTACCCACTTTGGCTGATGTGTGAGCTCGGTGCTAGGGTGAGATGTCTCGAATGTGTTCTGGAAGCTTGAGGTTCTGAGATGGACAGGGAAGGACTTAGGGACACAGGTCGTGAAGCAGTTTTTCTAAGTCCATGATGCTCGTGACTTTGGAAGAGAAAGGAGAGGATGTTGGGAACAAGCAGCTGGTGATGTCAATGATGTTGAAGACGATTGCATTTCCTGGGCTGGAGCCCAAGATGCCAGCACCTGAGGCTCCTGGCAGCAGTGTGTTCTCCGCACAGGGTAGACTGCATGGGGCAGGTTGTCTGGCTGCATCTAAGGGTATTTTAAAAGATTGTCATGGGCTGCAGAGTTGGCAGCTGCTGCTCCTGCTCAACATCCACTTGCCATTCCAATTTCACTCCCTCTCTGTTTTGAAGGCAAGTCGTCTGTCTTAGGGGTTCTACTGCTATGATAAAATATCATGGCCAAAAGCAATTTAGGGAAGAGGGTTTATTTCACTTCTACTTGCACATCAGAGTCCATTATCAAATGAAGTCAGAGCAGGAACTCAAGGTGGGCACTTAGGGGAAGGAACTGAAGCAGAGGCCATTGTGGAATACTCTTACTGTCTTGTCCCCACGGCTTGTTCAGCCTGCTTTGTTATGGTATCCAGGACCATGAGCTCAGGGGTAGTATCACTGACTTTGAGACAGGCTCTCCCACACTGATCACCAATAACCATTCAGTAAAATGCCCCTTGGAATTGCCTACAGGCTAATACTATGGAGACATTTTCTCAGTCAAGAGTTTTTCTTCTTCCCAGAGGCCCCTAGCTTGTGTCAAGTTGACATAAGAACTAGACAACACAGAAGTTATCTTAATGCTACTCACAGAAAAGGTGAAGTCATCTTTTGCCTCTAAGGGTGAGTAGACAACCCATAGCCAGCCTTTCAGAATCTCAATAATTGGTGCAGAGGGGGTCATGAGACCCAGTGAGGGTTATGAGATTTGCTAGCTTCCCCAGTGTTTGGATGGTAAACTGTGAGCCTGGGGTTGTTGAAGCGGGTCTAATTAATCTGAGAGTGAAGTCAGCAAGCAGAAAGTGGAACCTAATGGTAGAGAGGGAAACACACACAGAAACATGTATACATAGAGCACTTGAGCTGACCAGGCCCAAAGGTACTAAAGGTAGGTTCACTTCTTGTTTTTAAGTGATGTGAGCCCATTCTTTACTATTTATCTGTCTATCTATCTATCTATCTATCTATCTATCTATCTATCTATCTATCTATCAATCATCTATCTATCTATTACCTATCTATGCACAATTTATCTCTACCAATCATCTATATAGCATTGCCATCTATCAGACATTTATTTATCTATTGTCTTTTGTCTCCCTACATACCTACCTATCATCTATTATCACTGACTCTTTCATCTTATCAGGTATAGTGTAGTTTCTGTTGGGTGAACCCTCTATACTGACAGTTGAGGATAAAGTACAAAGCATTCTTTGTGATTTAAAAGAATCTAAGAGAAATAGAATACCACAGATATGTGCTCTTGAGTGAACATAGAGATAACTGGCTCAGAGCTTTTCCTGTGGCCTGTGTGTTCATTTCCCAGTGTGGAGGATGTAAAGGAATGAATAAGGCAAGTGTTCAATTTATGAGCCCCCCTGCTATGTTGGAGTCAGACTGAGAAGAGACAATGTAAAGGTATATGGTACTGAAAAGGTGTGGATATAACAGCAAGGAAAAATTGCTCAGTATTATCTACAAAGAAAGACTAAGTAGTCTAATTATCACCATAATTTGGGGAGTGAGGAATAAGGACACCACAGGACAAGACCCTATACTACCCACTGACCAGAGCAAAAGAGCATATTCCCAAATATAATACCCCAAAGCCAAGGATGGGGAGACTTTCAGTTACTGAGACAGGAGGTGGAATTCTTAAGGTAGAATTCTTGTTCTGATGAAGTTTACAACATGTTACTAATTTACTCTGTTAATGGTTTCTTTTGTTTGTTTGTTTTGTTTTGTTTTGTTTTGTTTTGTTTTGTTTTTTTGAGACAGGGTTTCTCTTTATAGCTCTGGCTGTCCTGGAAATCACTCTGTAGACCAGGCTGGCCTTGAACTCAGAAATCCACCTGTCTCTGCCTCCTGAGTGCTGGGATTAAAGGCATGCGCCACCACGCCTGGCTGTTAATGGTTTCTTAAAACAGAAATAGCAAGGGAGAAGCTCTTTCTCTCTCCCCATTTCCACCTTCCCTCCCTCAAACTCTTCCCTTCCCTTTCTCTCCCTCTATCCTTCCCTCCCCACCTTCTCTTCTCTCTCATTTTCCCATTGACTATAAAACAGAGATGTCCTTGTGTGGACAAAATATAGTGACATAAGAGAAACTGCTCATAAATCTATGCCTCAGAGATAAGTGGTTTGGTTTGTATAGTGTGCCTGATGTTGCCTAAGAATCTCATAAATAGGCTTTTTCACTCCCCACAGAGATTTAAGAGGCAGGATAGGGCGTGATGGGTGTGCTGCTTACTCTGCAGATGTGGAGACTGAAGCTGAATAAAGCTGAAAACCAAGGCCCTAGGATCACACCCACTATGATCAAACCCATTGTGATCACACCCATTGTGGTCACACCCATTGTGATCACACACACGGTTTGATGCTAGATCCAGGGTTCGAACTCAGCAGGATTGGTCGGTGACCACTGTATTCTTTCTGTATTTCCCTTCATGTGCATACATCCCCCATTATAGAGTATATTTACCATTTTGTGACTGGCTTTTCTATTCCCCCTAACTTACTTTGCACACTCTCTTATTTTGTTTGAAATCCTGGTTATTCATTTATTCATTTTTGAGATGGAGGATCTTGGGATATTGCTCAGTATGGTCTTGAACACAATCTACCCTCCTCCCTCAGCCTCCCCGAGTAGCTAGAGTTACAGATGTACACCTCAGTGCCTGGATTTGACTCTTACTTTTAAAATAAAAAAATATATATATCCATATATCTTTCTGATGCTGTGACAAAGTAAATATCTCAGTTGATTGACTTGTAGGAAGATGTATACTGGATAAGTTTTCAGAGATTTCAGTTCCTAATTGGCTCTGACATTTTGGGTTTGTGGACGTATCATGGAGGCAGTGCAAGAGGGAGGGGCCTATTCGCCTCCTTGTGGGTGTTAAAAGCAGGGAGAAAGTGAAGGAGGAAGGGAAAGAAAAGGAGACTGGAATACAAGCATCCCCTTCAAGGACATCCAAGACCTATGGCTTTATTTGTTTGCCTTAGGCCCCACATCCTTCCAGCTCTACCACTCACTAATAACTCCACAGGTTGGCAGCCAAGCCTTTGGCATATGGCAGGCCTTTAGTGAACATTCCAGTTGCAGGCTATACAAACCTATTTGAAGTAGAACGCCAGCCTAAGAGACTCCCAAGGACCCAACTCACAGCTTCAATAATTGCCAGGCAACCCTAGTTCTTCATCTGCTTCCCCCTACAATAGCCAGAGCACATACTCAGTATCATGGAACTTTTGTCTGTGGCTATTTCCATGTGCAGTTTTAGTAACCCCTTCAAACTACCAGATAGCTGCTTGAGACTCAAACATTCCTCATGCCAATGCTATTGTAAATGACACTCTGAGTTTGACTCTAAAAGAACAGATGATGATATACAAGTGTCAGAGACCCAAAATGATCTTGCAATTTTATTCTCACCAGTAAGCCTGTTTGGTCTGGAACTGGCTGGTATACACCAGGCTGGCTTGGAACTCACAGGCAACACGCAGAGAACCTACAGGACCTCCTCCCCCCTCTGCCTCAGTCTCTCTAGTGCTGGAATTAAAAGCATGCACCATATCCCTGTTTGAAATAGCCAATAGATGGAAAGAAAAGATGCATTCCACAATTAGGAAGCCAGATTTCCACAAGCTAAGGAAGGAATAAAAAGGGTTGTAATCAGGATGGCTCAATGTGGTAGCACTAACCACTCTCAGCTAGTGACATGTAAGTGAGTTACGATTCAGTAAAATTTAAAACCATGTCTCTTGGTACTACATGTGGCCAGGGGCTATCATATTGGACAACACGGATGCAGGGCATTCTATCACTACAGAGAGTTGCATTAAGACACAGCTGGCCTAGCGACAAAAGAAGGAATCCTATTTGGAAAAGGACAGGAGAGTCCTAAACAGGTTTTTAGGTATCTGCATCTTTGGTTGTGAAAGATATTGAGGGTGGGGTCTTCATGCCCCGAGCCTCCAGGAGGACAGGGTGCACAGTGCTCAGCTCTCATGGCTTGTTTGTATATAGAAGTTTTAACACAAGTGCCCTTACAATGCCGTGTGCCACTGAGAAGTTCACCTTGAGCCAGGTGTGGTGGGGCACACTTTCCTTTGATCCCAGCACTTGGGAGGCCAAACCAGGTGTTCAGAGAGACTTCCAGGACCGTCGGTGCTACATAGAGAAACCCTATCTAACAACAACAACAACAACAAGAAATAGTTTGCTATATCTTTCCCTGATGGCACAGGCCTATTGTCCCATCCATCTACTTGGGAGACTGATCCAGGAAGATTCTATATTTAAGGCCTGCCTGGGTTAGAGTGAGTTCAAGGCCAGCTTGGGTGGCTTAGGGAGACCTTGTTTCCTGTGAGGTCTTAGGTTCAATTTCCAGTCTCAAAAAAAAAATTTATTTTTTGGCTTTAATTTTGTAATTCACTTCCTTCCCCCCGCCCCCCCCAAAAAAACCCTGTACCTTTAGCCTCAGCAATGGAAAAACTGACCTTAGTCCAGTTTTATAAATATCAGTCCTGTCTGGTCACTTCAGTTTAAAAGTTTCATTTTGAGTAAACATTTCATAATGTTCAGATATTTTTATCCTCTGTTGCTGTCTGGTGTCAGGGTGCAGGCTCAGAGGTTAAACATCCCAGCATAGATCTGTTTCTTCCAATCCCTCAAGCCTGTTCTAAGTCCCCTTGTGTGGATGAGGAAAGTTGTTGATGCGGGACAGGTCCCCTGTACGGTCTGGCTGTGTGCACTGGGTTTGCTTCATCCAGCTGGTATCCTGGATCACACTGTGCTGTAGTGAGCTGTTCGGTATAAGTGACAGCCGGTGTGTCTCTGCCCAAGGTCATAGGACAGGTAGAACCCAAAGTCTGACAGTCAGGTCTTCAGAACCCTGATTCCTCTAGCCTCCAGCCTCCTCACTCTCTCCAGACAAGGCACTCTAGGACCAGCCAGCCCTTACTGAAGATAGAACATTTCCCCTATGTGGAGGGATGGGCTGTGATGCTTTCTGTACCCAGATATCCATAGACACACACACACGCACACACACACGCACACGCATCCAGCTGGCAGCATGTGACTCCAGTGGAGGAGGTCTAGTAACACTTTTGTACCTCACAGGCACCTCCCTTGGGTGGTCCATCAGTTAGGAGATGGGCCAAGATTTCTCTTATTTCATGAAATGAGGGGGGTGCGCAAAGTTATAATTCATAAGGAACCCAGCTGCCTCTCAAAGACAACCCTTGACCTTTTTGTCCCTCCCCCCCACACCTTTGTTTCTTTTGGCATGAGACCTAGTAATCTGCTTGGATGTACTACACTGGTTATGAATTTTTGGCAGATCTAGTTATACCAAAACTTGGCATATTAAAATGACAATCTTATTATTTTTCATAGTGTTTTTGGTTGTTTAAGTAAGAATGGCTCTCAATAGAGTCATCTCTCTCTCTCTCTCTCACACACACACACATATCTATCTATAGATATAGATAGATAGATAGATAGATAGATAGATAGATAGATAGATAGATAGATAGATAGACAGATGCTTGGTCCTTGAAGGTGGACTGTTTAGGAAGGATTAGGAGGTGTGGCCTTTTTGGAGGAAGTGTGTCACTGGAGGTGGGCTTTGAGGTTTTATTTTTTTTTATAATAATTGAGTTTACAATTTATTTGATACCTTCTACAAAAAGGTGTCTTTATACTGCTAAAGTTAGGAGATTTTTATCATACTATTTCCTTTCTGTTTCTCTTTTATTGAATTAGATAGTGATTGCTATCCTTTTTTAGAATAGCTGTCTTTTTTTTTAATTAATTTTTTATTAGGTATTTTCCTCATTTACATTTCCAATGCTATCCAAAAAGTCCCCAATACACTCCCCCCCCACTCCCCTACCCACCCACTCCCACTTTTTGGCCCTGGCGTTCCCCTGTACTGGGGCATATAAAGTTTGCAAGTCCAATGGGCCTCTCTTTCCAGTGATGGCTGACTAGGCCATTTTTGATACATATGCAGCTAGAGACAAGAGCTCCGGGGTACTGGTTAGTTCATAATGTTGTTGCACCTATAGAGTTGCAGATCCCTTTAGCTCCTTGGGTACTTTCTCTAGCTCCTCCATTGGGGGCCCTGTGATCCATCCAATAGCTGACTGTGAGCATCCACTTCTGTATTTGCTAGGCCCCGGCATTGTCTCACAAGAGACAGCTATATCTGGGTCCTTTCAGCAAAATCTTGCTAGTGTATGCAATGGTGTCAGCGTTTGGAAGCTGATTATGGGATGGATCCCTGGATATGGCAGTCTTTAGATGGTCCATCCTTTCGTCACAGCTCCAAACTTTATCTCTGTAACTCTTTCCATGGGTGTTTTGTTCCCAATTTCAAGAAGGGGCACAGTGTCCACACTTTGGTCTTCGTTCTTCTTGAGTTTTATGCGTTTAACAAATTGTATCTTATATCTTGGGTATCCTAAGTTTTTGGGCTAATATCCACTTATCAGTGAGTACATATTGTGTGAGTTCCTTCGTGATTGTGTTACCTCACTCAGGATGATGCCCTCCAGGTCCATCCATTTGCCTAGGAATTTCATAAATTCATTCCTTTTAATAGCTGAGTAGTATTCCATTGTGTAAATGTACCACATTTTCTGTATCCAATCCTCTGTTGAAGGGCATCTGGGTTCTTTCTAGCTTCTGGCTATTATAAATAAGGCTGCTATGAACATAGTGGAGCATTTGTCCTTCTTACTGGTTGGAACATCTTCTGGATATATGCCCAGGAGAGGTATTGCTGGATCCTCTGGTAGTATTATATCCAATTTTCTGAGGAACCACCAAACTGATTTCCAGAGTGGTTGTACAAGCTTGCAATCTCACCAACAATGGAGGAGTGTTCCTCTTTCTCCACATCCTCGCCAGCATCTGCTGTCACCTAAATTTTTGATCTTAGTCATTCTGACTGGTGTGAGGTGGAATCTCAGGGTTGTTTTGAGTTGCATTTCCCTGATGATTAAGGATGTTGAACATTTTTTCAGGTGCTTCTCTGCCATTCGGTATTCCTCAGGTGAGAATTCTTTGTTCAGTTCTGAGCCCATTTTTAATGGGGGCTTTGAGGTTTTAAAAGCCCAGAAAACTCCCAGTTTCTCCCTCTGCTTCTAACTTGTAGATAAGATGTAAGCTCTCTGCTACTGTTCCAGCACCATGCCTGCCTGTTTCCATACTCCCTGACATGATGGCTACAGACTCACTCTATGAATCTTTAAGCAAGGCCCCAATTAAATGCTTTCTTTTATAAGTTGCCTTGGTCATGGTGTCTCTTCACAGCAATAGGAGAGTAACTCAAACAGTACCTGAGAGTGTGGAATCCAGCATGGCGTGGCTGGCTGGTTGTCCAGGGGGCCCCTGTGCACATGTAATCATAAGTTTGAGAGTTTAAAATTTTAACATTTAATTAAATAATTCAAACAGACAAAATAATGTTTATTTATTTATTGCAGTGCTGGAGATGGAAGCGTAGGTTTATTTGCTGAGTAAGCACTCTCACCCTGAGCTACATCCCCAACCTAGAAAATATTTATCACATACATGTAAGACATAGCTACCATATTCAGTTTAGACATGCATACACTGCCACTGTCTCAGAAGCTGCCTCCTTCTCCCTGGTAACTACTATCCTGCTGCATTCATTCTGTGGGATCATTTCTTTGAGTTTTTCTATAGTGGGTAAATTAGCCTACTGCTAATGTAGTGTGCTGTCTAGCTGTGTGAAGACATCCCTCATTGGAGATGAAGTGGAATTATACATCTGGTCTGGCCTGTGACTCATCCCTCCACCATCCCACCTATGTGAGAGTGGTCCTTAAAGGAGGGCGTGGTTACAATATATTTCCTTTCCAGTGGGGGCATATTGCTTCAGTGAGTACAAACACTGCAGGTGGATACTGGGAATTTCAGGGTTCTTGCAATTATGAACAGTGCTGCTGTAGCACATTCTAGATATTTCTGCTCTGTGCATATGTAGAAGGATAGCTCTGGGACAGCCATTCCAAAACCTGGCTGGACTTCCAAGATGCTTGGCTATGTACAGGACAGTGTCTGGTCTGGCAATCATCTTTTAAAATCTTATCTTTAATTATGCGGAGGTGTGTGGGTGGGTATTCCCTCTTGAGTGCAGGCCCCCTTAGAGGACAGAAGAGAGTGTTGGATCTCCTGGAGCTGTAGCTACAGGTGGTTGTGAGCCTACCCCCGTGTGTGCTGGGAACTGAACTCAGGTCCTCTGCAAGTGCAGCCGCCACTCTTAACTGCTGAGCCACCTCTCTAGCTTTGGCCAATCTGGTTTATGTTTTATTTTATGCTATTTTAATTATTTCTTTTTGGAAACAGAGTCTCAGACAGCTCAGACCAACATCAGCCTCCCCTACCGCTGAGAGTGGGCTTCAGCTTTCTTTGAAATAGATTCTTCTTATCTTTAAGATTGTTTTCACTTTAGTTTATGTGCCTGCCTGCCTTGTCTGTGCACCATATGTGTGCAGTGAAAGTGGAGGCCAGAAGAGGGCATTGGATCTTCTGAGCCTGGAGTTATAGATAATTGTGAGTTCTCAGGCGGTTGCTGGGAATTGAACCTGGGTCCTCTGGAAGAGCAGTCAGTTCTCTTAACCTCTGAGCCATCTGCCATCTCTTAATCCTTGACCCAGAGCTTTTGATCATCCTGCTTCCATTCCCCGAGTGCCGAGATCTTGAGACACCTGGTTTATGTGGTTCTAAGAATCAAACTCCAGACAACATGAGTGGTAGGCAAGAACTCTGCCAACTAAGCTACATTCTCAGCCTGCTCTCTCTCTCTCTCTCTCTCTCTCTCTCTCTCTCTCTCTCTCTCCCTCTCTCTCCCCCTCTCTCTCCTCCTCCACTTTTCTCTCCCACACCCCTCCCCCCTCTCTTTCTGTGCATGTGTTGGGGGGGGGGACCGTTGCAAGCAATTCTATTGATCAACAAGGTTTGGATGGCCTTCATCAGAGTATACACCTTGTAATTGTGTGCTCATTTCCAGATGTTTACCTGTAAACATAATGGATGTTGTCAAATCTGTTCCCATAAGGAATGCACATGAGCTATGATTTTTCTACTTCCCCACCAGTATATGGTATCTTCTGCTTCTATTATTTTAGGGTAGACTTGGTCCTACCCGCTGTGAGAGCATTATGAATTTTAATCTCATTGTTCTCTTTCTTCATGATCATTCTTTATTGCTGTTGGAATGCTACTTTTATTAATCTCAGTCTGTTGCCTTTCATGTGCATCTGTTTTTTGCCTAATGATGTCATGTTTCAGAAGTCCATGTCTTCTCGTACCCCACAGTGGGTGCAATAAATGTCTCCTGACATCTTCCTTCCTTGATCTAGCAATGGGCACTTTTGCTCTAGGCCCAAACATACATTTTTCTTTCTTTTTGTATTTTTAAATTAATTTCATCTTGATTGTATTTTCTTTCTTTTTTTGGAGGGTTTGATTGTATTTTCTAAACATATTTATAAATGAGATATGACCTGTGTACTGGCTGGTTTTGTGTGTCATCTTGACACAAGCTGGAGTTATCACAGAGAAAGGAGCCTCCCTTGAGGAAATGCCTCCATGAGATCCAGCTGTAAGGCATTTGTTTTCAATTAGTGATCAAGGGTGGGAGGGCCCAATGTGGGGGCGTGCCATCCCTGGGCTGCTATTCTTAGATTCTATAAGAAAGCAAGCAGAACAAGCCAGGGAAAGCAAGCCAATAAGTAACATCCCTCCATGGCCTCTGCATCAGCTCCTGCTCCCTGACTTGCCTGAGTTCCAGTCCTGACTTCCTTTGGTGATGAACAGCAATGTGAAAGTGTAAGCTGAATAAACCCTTCCCTTCCCAACTTGCTTCTTGTTCATGATGTTTTATGCAGGAATAAATAGAAGCCCTGACTAAGTCAACCTGGTACTTGTCAGTGGGTAGAAGGCAAAGGGTTCTGTGCTCTTATAGGGTGAGACTTTGTCTCTTTCCCTCTTGGTCAATGGCTGAAGTGACCCTTGATAAGCTAGGTCCCAGCTCGTTTCTTCTATTAACATGGTCTGGCTTACTTTCTTGCCCAGCCCGGGCTCTGGTTCACTTCCTGGAGTGGCCCAGGCCCTGCTTTATTTCCTTAACTAAAACAGATTCTCTCCCCTCCCTTACTCTCTCCAGTCAAAATCATAGCTTTTGGAGGAGGGGTCACCTTAACTGATTGACAACAGTTCTGCCAGCATTGAAGGAGGGGCAGGGAAAAATAGAACCTTTGGGGGAAGAAAGAAACTATAATAGAATCTAAGGATTAACTGCACAGAATGAGTTTAGCACTGCGTCTGCCAGATGGCAAACATTTAAAAATGGTCCTGCCATTATTATCGTTTTGTTATTGGCATATTATTAGTTAGGCCATGTGTTTGCCATGAATGTGTTTGATTATCCTCATTCCTTGTTAATAGGAGACTTTATCTATTTTATTTATTTCTTTACCCTCGGTGGCTCAAATGGGGCATTCTGTATGGGAGACTCTGAAGAATCCTTGTTGGATGAGGGAATTTGAGGCTGTGGAGAGGCTGTGGGAAGAGCCCCTAACCAATTCAGAATGGGCCATTTTGAGTCAGACTTTGCACTGTTATTTATAACAGTGAACAATTTAACTCAACCTGCACATCAAACGTCAGCGCTAAGGTCAACAAATTACAGTGCATCGGATGCTGCAGGCTCTGCCACTGTTGCAAACTGAATGGTGGAGTTTCCTGTTGACAGAGGGAAGCATTAACTTATATTGCTGGAGAGAATAAGGAGGAGTTACAAGACAGCCCGCCCCTACAATACAATCTCCCATAAAAAAAAGTGTATGTGTGGAAAAACACAGACTGGGCAGGCATTTGGCTCAGCCTGCAGAGTGCTTGCTTAGCACCAACTCAGAAAACCTTGGTTTAATCACTGCTGTGTGCCTTGTAAACCAGGCAAGGAGGTGAATGCTTGTAACCCTGGCACTCAGGTGGTGGAGGCAGGAGGATGAGACACTCAAGGTCTTCTTCAGCTACATACCCAGGCCAGGATAAGCCAGCATTCTTTTCTACAAGCAATAGAAACTGATTCTGACCTGATTTAAGCAGCAGTGGAATTTATTTAGATGAAGCGGGGTAGCATAGATTGTCAGGGGGCCAGAGGACTGATGTAAGTAACTAACCAGCCAGTAACCATGCCCCAAAGCCTACTACCAAACAAGCTGAGCATCCCCTGCAAACACAGGCTACCACAGCCACGCTGCCATCCCATAGCACACTCTGATCACCAGACAGTTGCTCTGTCTGTAGTCTAGTCTCCCTTCCACCGGGTTTGCAGACATCGCTTGCGAATGTGTCACTCTTGTGAATGTGAATGTCTCTCTCAGAAGCATGGCATCAGACATTTCGGGGTGAGACTCGGGAAACTGATTTCAATAAGATACAAGGATGGATGATTCTCCCAGGTACTAAGGTTTGAAGTCTCTGTTCAGAGAGCAGAGTAGTATATTGGATTGGCAGATCCTTGCTCATGTGGCCGTAGCCTTGCAGCAATAGAGGATGGAAGGTGGGTGCCAGCAATGTTTTAGTTCATTTTCTATTGCTAAGATGGGATATCACGGACTGGATAATTTATAGGGCCTGCATGAGACTGGGCAGCTGTATCTGGCAAGGTCCTGTGTGCTATAAGGGGACTCTGTCGAGTGTTCCAAAGTGGCTTGGGGCATCAGATGGAAGGCAGTGTTCTATTAATAGCTAGCTCTACCACCTCCTCCTTTTGTAAAGCCACAGACTCCTTGGATTAGGGCCTCAGCCTATGGCCTCCTTAACCTTAATTACTTCCCAAAGGGCTCACCTGCAAATACTGTTGGGTTAAGTCTGTGAGACTTTCTTAATGGCTCACAGTGGTGATTAAATTTCCATGTATGTTCTGATGCAGACCTGCAGACTAGGACAAGTAATGATCAGTTTCCACAGTGGCTGCTGCCTTTGTGTTGGACGAAGGTTTGGGGGAAGGGGTTCTCAAGATGTAGACATCAGAGTCAGATGCTGTTAGGCCCAAAGGAACGACTAGAGTCTACACCTAGTCCTGTGTTTGGAGCAATTCAGGAAACAAGAAGAGGGTATTCCCAGTGTGTCTGAGATGGTGCCAGTGAAAGCAACATTCCTTGACAATGCTTTGTTCTGATCTTTCCTTCCAGTAAAAGCAAATTTTCAAACAGAGAAAACATACAATGATTCAGGGTGCTGGGGTGCACCCCTGCTATCTTAGTGCTCTGGAGGAGAGTGTGAGCTCTGGGCTAGCCTGGGTTACAGAGTGAGACACACCTCAAAAACACATTAAAAATCATAAAATTCTTTTAAAAGTAAATAGTAAACAAGAGGGGCTTTTATTTAAATCATGTCAATTACTGCTTTCAGATTGACTAAAGAATTAAAAAATAAGAAAGTTTAAAATTCACAAGCTTCCTGCCTCTGCTTTTCAAACTCTAAGGTTACAGATGTGTACCCCTAAGACCAGCTGTGCCATGTATTATTTATGGATGCATTCAAGTGTACCAAAAAGGTAACACATGAAGGGATGTTTTCTTTGAGTTGGAGGTAGGAGTTAGACTCCAGCTCTACTGTGACATCTTTTTAAACATTTATTTATTTAATTTTATATGAGTACACTGTAGGTGTCTTCAGACACACAAGAAGAAGCAGCAGATCCTATTACAGATGGTTGTGAGCCATCATGTGGTTGCTGGGAATTGAACTCAGGACCTCTGGAAGAGCAATCAGTGCTCTTAACCTTTGAGCCATCTCTCCAGCCCCTGCGATATCTTATTTTCTAAAAGTAACGAAACATCTGTGGTAGCTGCTACCATCTGTTTCATCAGTGTAGGGAGTACAATATTTAACCACTAGCACAACCCAGGTAGCAGGCAGTCAGATTGTTGTTATCAGTTGTCATAAGAGTTAGGTTTTGCCTCATTAGCTGCTGGATGTGGGCAGGACTGACGGTCCTTGGGAAGGGATGGTGGAGATGATGTACTGGGGTACCAGAGGTGGTAGGTGGTTTTGCAATGATGATTACTTGAACCTAGTAGACCTGGCTCTGCCATGCTCAGCAGTGGTGTTTATAACTTGCATGAACATAGAGCAGTATCATTGGCCAGAGTTGAAGATAGTATAAGACCAGAAGGGATGTGTAATTACATCCGTGGTCCAATCATCAATGTAATCATCTCGACAGGTGCAATGAGGGATGGAGCTAAATAGATAAAATGAAAGACTTCTATTTATTTTAAACTCAGTTACTGTGGCTTGGGGATAGAAGGCTTGCCTCGTGTACTCAAGACCCTGGGTTCAATTTCCAGCACAGGTGAGAAAAGAAAAAATCCTGGTTTAAAACCAATTAAGGAGAGGGACAGCTGGCTGTGCAAAATCTCATTAGAAAATTCTGGTAATCTTAGGCCTTTTATAACCTTAAGTTAGAAGCGAGATTTGATTTTTGAAGATAATTTGTTAACACATAGTTAAAAGTTACATAAAAAAAAGAAACATGTGTTTTTGAGGCAGAGACTTGCCATGTAGCCCAAGCTAGCCTTAAACTCAGACTGCTTTAGCTTCTTAAGTGTTAGGATTACAGAGTACACAAACTGCGGCTAACTTGAGAGTCAATATTTGGATCCATAATTTATATATATAGTTATTAAGAAACTGTCAGGCAAGAAGGCACAGACATATGTGTAGCATGGTTATCAAGTCATTGTGATGGCAAAAGAATAATAATATTCAAAAAAGTCTGCTAATAGTCAAATAGGACATCCAGAGAATTTTATATAAATATTATATATTTACTTAATATATTATTATATTTAATTATTACTCATTAGATTTATAATATAAAATAATTCTTAATATAATATTTATTTGTACATATGCTTTAGAATAATATACTGTCAGTATAAAAGACAACAGAACTAAACACATAAAACAGTCTAGATTTTACAAATATATGTTCATAGCAGTTATCACTTCAAGGTGGGGTATTACAGTTTTTTAAATTTATATTTTCTAGTTTTCTACAAAGATTATGTACTGCTTATTATTATGATACTTCTAAAGAAGTAGCATTGAACTTTTAAAAAATAGTTTGAGTTCATAATATACTAACATAAATACTGTAATGTGAAGGCATGATTATTTATTAAAATAGGAGGTGGGAGACCTGAATTACCCATTGGTCTCTTTATGTGAGTCTTGTGGTGGGGCAATGGTCACATTTTAATATATGGAGCAGGACACCAAGGTGTTGATAAATTTGAAAATTATACCTGTAAAGAACTTTTGAGAAGTCAAAGCTATTTATTTCTTTTAAAGAGAACCAGTGGGGGAAAATATATATTTCATTCAATGTCTAGATGGCTGTAAAATGGAGAATATTAATATCACTCCAGAAAAGAGCCTCAGGGCACAGCCGTGGCAATGGAACAGAGGGAGATCTCCTCTGGATAAGAGAACTTCCTGATAATTAGTAACAGTATTACTATTACCATTGTGAGATAAACAGGTTCCAGTAAGTACCAGAAGAAAAATATTTGAGAGTTGGGGTTCCTTACCACCATAGAGGTAAGAGAGAAGAACCAGACATGGAAATGACAGAACAAGAGATATATAGGAGCCTAGGCAGTAGGGACAACTCAGGAGGATATAGATGTTGGACTCACCTGGTCCTACCTGTCTTTAAATGTCATGGTACCACTCCATTCAAAGTCAGCAGTCTATAGTACAAAACTCGGAAGACTCTGGCTTGGGCAAGGGGAAACATGTCAGTTTCACCAAGGTGAGAGGAAAGAGGAGGAGGATAAAAAGGAGGGATAATAGGATGGATAAATGAACTTCCATCAGATGTGGTCCAGAGACAACAAATGCCAGCACATCACCACCTCCATCTCTGGAGCCAAGCATTGCTTTCATCACCAAAGAATGAAGCATGAGCCAAGTAGCTAACTGATGATGGGTAACTGCAGGCTCAGCTGCTTTGGGAAGGGGTCTATATAGGGCTTGAGGGAGGGAGCATATGGACTAAATGACTTCTGAGGTACCCTTGAGCCACAGTGGAGTATTTTGTGGATGGAAGTGTCAATGTTCATATAAGATTACCAAGAACATATTCAAAGCTCTTCATGCCTACTCCAGTACTCATGAGTCAGGAAAAACCTACATGAGTCAATACATGCTTTCATTTTCTACCTCATCTCTGTAATCGGGTCTTTGGGGCCAATTGGTTCATGAAATCTGAAGAATGATTGATTACCACGCGTAGTAGTCAATGTTGATTCCACCTTGCTTGGATTGGGAAATGCCTGAGAGATTAATAAATTGCAAGTCTGAGTGTGTTTGTGTGGAGTTTCCAGATTATGAAGGCTCTGATGTGTTGAGTTATTTAATCCATCGATAGACTCAAAATTCAAATAGATTGTTGGGAAGTGGCAGAATGTCTGCTGGGTTGGAGGCTGTCACTAGAGCTGGGTCTTTGGGGACTGTATCTTACCCTGTTCCCCTTTAGTTGCCTCTTTTTCTTTCTTATCTGTCACGATGCTCACAAGGTGCCTTGTGTTCCTGCCATGTCTATGCCTCACAACAATCCTCTGGGAAACATGGATCCCCATGACCATGGACTGAAACCTTGAAAAGTGTGACCCAAAGAGATCCTTCCTCCCTCGAGTTGCTCTCAAGAGCATCTTTGTCATAGGGATGCAACAGTTATACATTGTGTAAATGATTTTTTTCAGTCCTCTGTTCCTCCATTTCTGCTTCTGAGGCCCCACTGCTTCTTCCTTATTATCATGTGTTGTGTGGGGCAATGGACTATGCACAGACAGCCTAGTCTCCAGTAGAGCTGAAGTCGTGAACTCTCATAGGACCTGGTAGTGATAATTTTCACCTACATAGGACGGAAGGCATCCTGGACCCCTGGCTCCTGTTGAAGTTACCGCCCCCACAGGCCCCAACAGGAGAGGCTCATGGCTAGCAGTCACATACACAATGTCCCAAGCTTCTGACCTTCAGGCTAGACTCCTCCCAGTTACCTAGCAACAGCAAGATAACAAGTCCACTATAAGGTGGGTTGCTTGGCCCCACCTTGCTCTTTCCCTCTTACTCTCCCTCTTACTCCCTTAAGCTTTTACTTTCTTTACTCTCTCTCTAAGCCGTCACCTTTCTTACTCTCTAGTTCTCTTTCTCTCTTTCCCTTCCCACTTCTCTCCTCTTGACTATGGCCGGTCTCTCTCCTTTAATCTTCTCTCTTCCCCCCTGCCTTTCTACAATAAAACTCTAAAACCATAGACTGTCTTTGATCATCAAGGCCTGCTGTGCTTGGACAATGGAATAGGCTTTCTTCTAACCTCCCATCAGGCCTTCCTGTGCTTCAGCTACGAAGTTGGACTAAGGACTCTTGCCTGCATGGGAATCTCTCTCCCTTTGCCCTTTTCCCAAATCTCCAGTGCCAAGAGTGTCACCCCAGGGCCCCTATTCTTGTTTCAGCTACTCTGCCATATCCAGCGTGGGATGCCAGAGACTGAGAACCTGGTACCTGGGGCCGTCCTTTGTCCAACCCCTGTTGTGTGGGATCAGTGGCTTCACACAGCCAGATGCCCACCCGGGGCCACGTGGAAAGCGTCTGGCAGTCTTCCCGAGTCTGCCTGCCCAGAGCACAGGGACCCTGGCTGGATGGGAGCTCTCTCCTACCCCTCTCTTCCCCTACACCCACAGCCCTGCATTTGTCCTCAAAAGTTTAAGAGACAAGAAAATTGCTTGCCTGTTCATGTTTATTAGCCCTCAGCCCATGCTTGTTAGCTTGTGGATGATCTTCTATGGGAAATGAGAAGATGGAAGGTCTCCATGTTTGTTTACAAACTAGAATGTTCCCATCCACTAATGAGACATGTCTAGTTAGAAAAAAGCTTGAGTGGAAGAGAAGCCAGTATTAACTCCCAATAACAGTTTTGTGGTTCTTTAGTTTTGGTTCTTCAGCAGTTAGAATCCCTAGTCACAAACCCAGAAAATTACAGGTGTTGATTAAAACAGTTTTTTAAAAATTCATATGAAAGGTCAGTTTGTAGATTTCTCAGAAAGATTAGATAACTGGGTAGGTAAAATGAGCAAGTAGGAATGAAATGGTGTTTTGTGGTCAATGAGCAGCATAAACCTGGCCACAGGACTTGTTGCCTATGCCATTAAATTCAGAGACCAAGAGGGTACACCACTGACCATGTTGGCCTGCACACTGGACCCTGAGGAGATCATTAAGACCACAGTGATCTCTGAAACATGAGGGATCCTAAGAATGTTCTTGCAACTTCCCTTGCCCCAATTATTCTCCTCATCCTTATTCACAGCCTGGGCACACGCATCTGATGGACCAAGTCTAGGCAACTGCCATCCCCAACTTCTAGTGAGAAGAGAGGAGTTCCTGGAGTCTTCTACTTCTCTAGAAGAGGACTCTCTCATGTGCATAGCCTCAGTGGCATTCTACTCCAGCAGTGGGCATATCCAGTTCTCCCAATACCCCACGAGTGGGTATTGCTCTCATTTGATAGGTTCATAGTGGGTTTTTCACCCATGTCATAGGCACATACACTGAGGTTCAATTGGTTGAAGTAATTGGACCAAGATCACATAGTGGGTAAGCACCTGAACTGTGGTGGGGACCCCAAACTCCATCCTTATCATTCTACAATGCCCCTTCTACACCAGGTACCATGCTTGGCCTGTGCCTTAACAACCTCCAAGCTAGGCATAATGAGGAGACTGAAATCCATCGAGGCTCTCAACCTATAAGTGACAAGGGGCTGGGTGGTGCGACATCCTAGTCAGATCCTCCCACATTCTCCTTACGGCCTCTAGGAAAGGATGATGATGGGTGAATTCCTTTCTCGTGGTTTCAATTTTTTGTCAGGTAGCCTTGACACTATGCCAAATGGCCACACAAATGCTCTTCTCCAGCACTGGGGCACTCATCACTCTGTTACACGAGATTTATAACTTAGAGTGTCACTCTCCTTTAAAACCATGCTTGGCTTCTCTTCTATGGAGCATAAAATGCAGTCTTTTTTTCACAGACAATATTAATATTAAACCTTGCTTCCTTCATGTCTACAGACACATCTTCAGGCTTGCTTGTATTGTTCTATGCCAGTAGTCTGAAGAATCTTCTTAGATAGTCTCTTGTCTCCAGGCAGCTTGGGACAAACCATGGCAAATGCCTGTGTCTTATCACAGGGTTTTGTGACCCAGTGTGTTGTAATGGGTTGGAAGAATGGGAGATGCTTGAGAATTTGTTTGACTTTATCACTAGAACTGCCATCTTGAAACCACTCAAGAATAATGCCAGCAAGTGCTTGTAGAGTTTGCACAGTGCAGACATGGGATCAATGATGCACCACCAGAGCCTTCCTCCCAAATTCCCACTTCAAGGAGATTGAAGACAGTTGGGTTTTTTGTTGTTGTTTATGTTTGTAGACAGGGTTTTATACATACATACATACATACATACACACACACACACATACACACAAAACTGGCCTTGAACTCACAGTATGATCCTTTGGCTTCAGTGCCCTAAGCGCTGGGACACTATGTCTATTCCCAATCCAGCCTTATTGGGTTGCAGCTATTCAAAGGAAAGTAATGGCCCTGGTAGCCATCTATCTGAAATGCAAATCTCATCATTTTCTTCTATGTAGCTTTGCAGTCACTGGGACTGAGGTCACAGTCTTTAACATGGACCTTGCTTAGTATCAGCTGTCTGTTTTGCATTGCATTACTGTCAGACAGCCCCACTTCATTTTGCCCACACAGCCGCACATCCAATCTGCTTCTTTTGTAATGTGTTTTTTTTTCTTTATCCCTTCCCCATCTGCTACACTTCTATTCATCTCTCAAGCTCTACCCAAGTGGCAGTTGTTCTGTGAATTCTTTCCTGATCCTCACAGGCAGAATCAAAGAGTGCCTAAATGCTCTCGAACATCTTCTGTCTGTGTTACAGTGCTTCTGCAGAATCAGGTACAATGGCAAGTGCTTATGCCTCTGTCTTATCGCTAAAACATGGGCTCCCTAAAGACAGGGATCAAACTCGAGCTATCCTTGTAGCTCCCGTGCCTTGTATGAGATGTAAACATCCTATAAGTATTAGCAAAATACCCACTGCATATATCCTTGTTCACTTGAGTTGTAGAGAACATATGGCTAGTGACTGTATTTACTCTTAGCAGAAGAAAGTGATCTCATTAATAATGATGATATATTTAGGACTTTGCAGTTTGTGAAACTCTTTCATAGGCACTCTAGGATCTCACACTACTCCTAGAGTGCCAATATTGTCCCCACGTCACGTATGAAGACTCCTCATCCAATCAATGTGGTACATTTGCTGAGTGCTTAAAATTTGCATACCATTAGGTAAGACACCAGCTGTGGAGGGAGGTTGCAGAGGACTGGAAACTAGTCTTTCATCTCACAAAGTTTGCAATTTACTTGGAGAGATGAGAAATACAGCAGAATATCTCAATCACAAGCTATAGGAGAAGTGAAACATGATTGACGAGATGCAGGAGGCTGCAATTTATCATAAAAGAGGGACATAAAACATAAGAATTAAAGTGGAATATAACACTGCCATCTCAAAGGAAAGTGCTCCATGGAGGACCTCTGAAAAGAAGCTGAATGTGGATTTTAGGCATTGTCAGGGGGAAAGTCATTCCATGTGAAAAAGAAAGATTTAAAAAATGAGAAGTGGCTGGGCATAATGGCACATGCCTTTAATTCAGCACCCAGGAGGCAAAGGTAGGCCGATATCTATAAGTTGGAGACCAGGCTGGTCTATGTAGAAAGTTCCAGGTCAGACAAGATAACATAGGAGACCCTGTCTCAAAAACAAAACAAAACAAAACAAAACAAAACAAAACAAAACAAAACAAAACAAAACACAGGAGGGGGGAATTAAAAGTGCATTATTTCTAGGCAAAGAAGAAAAAAGAGTAGAGATACCCCCAAGGGAGTAGCTACATAATTGTTGGATGGATGGCTTAATAGAAGGATAGTTGGATATATGGATGGATAGGTATGGATTTAGGAAGAAATATATGGACAGATAGCTGTTTTCCTAGAAGGATGGTTGGATGCTTGGATGGGTGAATGGAAAGGCAGAGGGGTCAAAATATGCATGGATGGATGCAGGAATGGATGGATGGATGGATCGATGGATGGATGGATGGACTAGTAAATGGTATGTGGGTGAGTAGGTAGATGAACAGGTGGATGGGTGGACAGATGGATGGCTAGACAGACAGGTACATAGGTAGATGAGTAGGCAAGCGGTTAGGTGAACAGATGGAAATCTCCTCAGCTTACCAAAGCCAGGACTCATTTACCAAGATTGTTTCCAAACACTGGAAGCATGATGAAGTAACAGAACAGCTTAATTTAATGTGTCTACATGAAAGACAAGCATGTGGGAATAAAAAACCATTTGTTGTAGTAAAATTTCCGAATGCGGTCAGTACTATAAGGACAAGCCTGGACTTAGGATGTAATCAGAGCAGTGTGGCCTTTTTGACATTTCATGTGGGTTTGTTTTCCCACAAACACATGGGCAGAGGCGCAGAGAATTTTGTTTGGGTTCTCTTCCTCTTTTCCTTTTTCCTCTGTGATGCCAAGCTTATGTTTTGACTAGAGTGTCACTTTCCAACTTCCTCTGTGTGGGAGCCCAAAGCCCCATGGATTGGCTGAACTGACACTTTGACTCATAATGACAGTGGGATCGGGCTGTTGTGTAACTTGTGTATAGGGCCAAGTTCAGCTGGTTAGGGAAAAGGATGGGGTTGGTTAGTGTTTAGCTCTATCTACTCCTGACAAAAGATGCCCAAGATTCTCTTGATGATCAAAGGAGAGACTAGCAGCAGAAGAAGCTGCAGTTTTAAGCAGATAGCCCCCACTTCTGCCTTAATGCACAAGAATAGGTACCACCTTCCTTTTTGACACTGTCTTGCTATGCAGAGTCAGTGGTCACACAGCTGAGACCGTGAGCCTCCCCTACAGCAGTGGGGTTTTCCAGCTTTGGATTCCCCCAAACTGGCCCAGCTTGGATCCAAAGCACAATGTTTAGGCTCAGTTTGAAGTGTACTATTTTTCTCAATTTTTTTAAAAAATGATTTCCCAGCCTAAGATGGATTGAGCAACCTTCAGCCCCAATGCCATAGGCACTTCCAAGCTTTTCTGCCAGACACTGTCTCCACAAGGCATTGTTGACCCATTTCTTTCTCCTACAGCCCTTGATTATGGAATACTGAAAACAGAATTTCCTAGCCTCCCATGCACTACATGCAATCATGTGGTCTGAGTGAGGCCAATGAGAAAGAGAGGAAGTCTATTAGGGGTTTCTAAAGAATCCTCTCATCCTTGTGTAGAAGGCAGGTTGACGTGCTCCTGGTGGTGGTGAATCTTAATTGTCAACCTGATGAGTTTGGGAATCACCTGGGAGATGAGCCTATAGACCTGACTGTGAGGTGTTATCTTGATCAGGTTAATTAGAGAAGAGGCTCCTGCCCACTGTGGGTGGCATCATTCCTTTGGATGAGATTCTGGACTGTACAAAAAGGAAAGTGAGCCAGTGAGCACAAGCATTCATTGTGCTCTGCATCCTTCCTGCAGAGATGCAAAGTAACCAGCTGCCCTCAGGCTCCTGCCGACTTGAGTTCCCCACCAGGATGGATTGGAGGATTGGAACTTTGAGCTCCAATCATCAGAGCAAAAATAAACCTTTTTGTTTTGCTCTGAGTTGCTTTTGTCAGGGTGTTTTATCCCAACAATTTGTCAAGTAACTAACAAAGACACTACCTCACCTGCATTTCTCCCATCTCAGAGGTATAGAGCTCTGGCAGCCATTGGGGGACCATGATGTTGAAGGCACTTAAGACACAAGCAAACACTGGAATGGAGGAATAGAAAGGTGAAAAGAGGGCCAGCAAGATTGCTTAGACGGTAAAGTTGCTTAAATCTTTTTTTGTCCCCTTCTTTGATAAGCACATTCCTAGCTGACCTTGTCCGCCAGTGCTTTGAAGGATGCTGGTAAGGGACAAAAAGGTGAGATGACGGATGTATTATTGTTATTAGTTTTACTTTTGTGAGATATGCTCTTGCTATGCATCCCAGGCTGGACTTAAACTGGTGACGATCCTCCTGCCTTAGCCTTGTGAGTGCTGAGAGTCATGCATAAACTAACATGAACTGGCTGGGGGGGGGGCAGACACATCTGGGAAAAGAACCAAGATGGTGGAAAGTGAGAATGTGGGGAGTGGACTGATGAAAGAGTTTATTCAGCCATTTTCCTCCTTGAGTTCGCCTTGTTTCTCCTCACCAAACACCTCCGGCTTGCGGGTACTGTGCTTGTTGTTTTGTGATGCTGGGCCCAGACCCAGGGCCTTGTGCCTGCCAGACAGGTGCTCTACCACTCGTTTGGCCTAGAATATGAATATGAAGTTCCTTTATAGGCAATCTTATTATCGTGGCCAAGAGCCTTGTGCCGGCAGTAGTGTGATTAGTAAATGATCTTCTCCTGCAATCACTTCTCAAGCGTGGGCTTCCTACTGTCTGGCTAAGTGTTTACTTCCAAAGGCTAAAACAGTGTCTAGCATGTAGTAGCAGCTCATTCACTGTTTGTTGAATGACTTATCGAATCTTTGTGTTTAGGAGTTCTTAATCTGAAAGACAGAGCTTGGTGGATTGAGAGGCAAGAGTCCTATGATATGGCCATAATTTTTTTTTTGTTCGTTTTTTGAACTTTGAAGGTGGTTATCATTCTTCCAGTAAGTTCTTGGCTCTACCATGTCAACACATAAAAATACTCAAAAAAGCACCAATTTTGGGGGTGGGGGAGGGAATGATCTTGAAAAAGGTTGTTATTCCCTTGTGAATTTCCAGATATGGTTCTGATGAGGGGAAATGCAATTGGGCCTTGAAGTTGGTCCAGGAAGGGGAAACGCCGGCTAAAGGATATTTTGAGACACCTGAACAGCCCCATGGACACTTCTTTTTTTATTCTAATTTAATAGTACTTTAAGCAGAGGGTATTGAGTCTTGGATAGTAAGTCCAAAATTAACCCTCCCCACTCTGGCCTCACCTCTGCCTTCCTCTCTGTACCTCAACTCCAAGCCTAAAGTGTTCTGTACTTCTGCTGGGCTGCCAAGCTCCTACTCTGCTCTCAAGAGCAGGGTGGGGACCTTGCCAACTTACTCCCCACCAGGATAGTTGCTCTGATCCTGGGGAGCTTCCAGCCCCTCATTTTAGCCTCTGCCCAGCAGCAGCTTGCCTGGCTGCTTCATGTGCTGGGCTCTTGGTTTCCGGTGCTCTGGAGTTGTAGCCTGAGTAATGGTGGCTGCTGCTAGTGTCGGCCTGCACTCCCCTCTTCCCACATGCTTCGGACTGTTTTACAGTACTTACTGGTGACCTCATAGGTGAGGATTTCACACATTCAGCAAACACTCACTGAGCTCCTGTTAGTGCTGGTACTGTCCTGGGGACAGAGATTGGGGTATTGAGCACAGGGTACCTGTTCTTGTAGAGTTACCTGTCTTGTCCCAAAGCAGGTGCTCCAGCCTCTTTGTCTAGTAACAAAACACTGCAGGCTGGATACATTGTAAAGAAAAGATGTTTTAACTCATACATAGTCCTGGGGGCTGGAAAGCCCCCAGAGCCTAGCACCAGTGTCTGCAGAGGCACTGACTTAGTCAGCTTTCTGGTACTGTGACAAATTGCCTGAGGTTACCAACTGAATGGAAAAAAGGTTTACTTTGGCTCATGGTCTCAGAGGTTTCAGTCTAGGGTTGCTTGGGCCTGAGGTGGGTTAGTGTATCATTTCAGAGACCTGCTCACTTCAAGGCCATCAGAAAGCAAAGGAAGCAGACAGAGCCCCCAGCATCTCCTCCGAGAGCAGGCAGGCAAGCCTACTCCTCTGATCTCACTCTCACCAAGCTCCACCTCTAAACAAACATCCCATCACTTTTTAAGGAGCATCAAGGGCCGAGGAACAAGCCTTTGTGGGAACACTCAAGATCCAAAGAACTGCAGACCCTTAATGCACAGCTGAGCAGGGCAGCTGATCCCAGAGAAAGGGAATGGCTAAGGAAGCCAAGCTGGCCTTGTAAATGCTTAACAACTTACTCTGGTGCTGACTAGTCCAATTCCTTACAGACACACAAAGACACACGTAGATATATACCTACAGACAGAAACACACACAGAGCTACACATACAGACACACATAAACACAAATACACACTCATACATACTCATAGACACATGCTCACACACAAACACATGTTCACACATAGACATGTCATGCACATAGAGACACACAGAGACACACAGAGGAACATACACAGAGACAAACTAAATCCAAACCACAGCAGAAGGTAAAGTCACCCAAGTGGACTAGATGGACCCAATGTGTCTAAAAGGGACTTTCCTGGTCTTTGGACGGGAAGAGGATGCAGCCTTGAATAGAGTACCACTATTAAAACCCAGGCAGATGAGGCAGGTGCAGATAAAAGCCTCATCTTAGGAAACTTCCCAGCACCCGCTGGGCAGAGATCAATCTTCACCTTGAAAAGAAAGCATGAAGAGGGGAGAGCAAAGTGGAGAGAGCAACAGGGGTGCTGAGGTGCACGTGTCCCAGCAGCAGGGGAGAGCAGAGAGTGCTTGCAGAAAAGCCTTCCCACATTGTCAGGGCAGCCAGGAGCCAGCCATAATGAAAGGAGTTCTTACAAGTGGCTGGAAATAGCTGGCAATGATGGTACAGGCTTCCCTTAAAAAGCCTTTGTTGTGCTGGATAAGGGAAGTCGTTGTGGTCTGCAGGAAAGAAGGAGCTCTTGGGTGCATGTGTGATTGATGGGTATGGGGGGGGGCACTCCTTATTCTATTCTGCCCTTATGTCTGTGTCTGCACGCATAGGGAGGGATCTCCATGCTGAAGCTGGGCTTAGGAGACTACAGAAGACTGCACCTGCAGCACAGGAAAACAGGAAATGACCTTAATGTGATCGATCCCATGTAACCCACCACATTCAGCTGGACAGAGAACCCCTGTCTATGAACTAGATGGGGCAAAGCCCAGATGGACTACACCCAAAGAGTCTACTCCTTCGAGAGGATCTTTGGTTTCAGCTGCCCCATGGAAGCCCCTTAGGAGTCCAAAGGTCTGGCTCCACCAGCAGTGGAACCCTGAGCAAATTCTAACCTGTTTCTGCATCTACAGAGTGGGCACCATCATATCAGCCTTGTAAGGCTGTAGGTAGATTAAATAGTTTAGGAAGGGTGGGACAAATCAAGACCCAGTAAACATGTCATTCACATTTTGTTGTTTGTTATTATCAACAATCATTACTATTACTATTATTTTACTTTGTTGTTATTATTACTATTATTATTATTTTAAAATGGACTCTCACTTTGTAACCTCTGGTTACCCCAAAATTCAATTCACAGAGCAGGCTGGCCCTGACCTCACATATACCTGCCTGCCTCTGCCATCCAAGTGCTGATATTAAAGGCATGTGCCACCATACTTGGCTATTATTATTAAGCTTTATTTTATTATTTATTATGTATATGTCTGTCTGTGTGTCCATGAATGTGAGTGCAGGTATCTTAAGAGGCTAGAAGAGGGAGACGGATTCCATAGAGCTGGAATTACACATGGTATAAGCTGCCAAAGCTAGGGGGTGGAGACTAAACTGTTATCATCATCATCATCATCATCATCATCGCTGCCACCACTGCCACCACCATCACCACCATGCATCACTGTCACTACCCCTGGGGTTGTCTAGCAAGGGAAATAAGCACAGCCCTTTAGAATATATAATTTTGCTTATTCCTTAGTTCCAACGGCAGCCAAAATTTCCAGTGCAGTGCAGTTTAGGGACAGCATTAAACTGAAATCTGGGACCCCTCATGACCTTTTATTGTTCTGTGTGGCGTTAAGGAAGCCTTGGAGTAATGGCAGCTAGGAGTCACATATGGAATCACACAAGCTCATACCCATACTTCTTTCCAAAAATTATAATCCCTAAGTGGCATTAGTGGAGTACCCTGGATGTCTGGTGACCTCCCCCTGCCCTTTCCCCACCCCAAGTCTGTCTTCTTTCCTGGGAGACACTGGAATGGTAGCAGAACCTTCCCTTCCCTGCTCCCTGCTCCATTTTCCTCTCTGGAGTCTTCCAGAACAGGCAGGAATAAGGGGACGATTTAAAAACAGTTTCTGTAGCTGTTGTTAGGTGCCAGGAGTTTGGAGAAGGGCATAGATGTTGAAGAGGAAAAAACAAAGAGAAGTATTCTGGGAATTTCCAGTGTGTTCTTGGCACCAAATGAGAACAAGAACTCACTGAAAGTTTTCTCATATGGAATTTATTCCCATCCTGCTTACCCCAGCTATGTCCATTCCTTCCTACTCGCATCTCCTGAACCTGGTAGACGCTGGTGAGTAATGCAAACCTTAAACCTTAAAGGAGCTACATTGTATCCCAGTGGTCCCTTGGGTCCAGTTCAGGGTGTCCTAATTTCTCTGGAGTAGAACCAAGGCAGGAGAGGCTCAACTGTAGCCAAGGCATTGCTTTCATGGCTATTGTTTGGAACTTTGGAGCCTTGAGGGTTTATCACCAGATGATGAGATCACCCCGAAATGGGAACTCTCATCTCAGGGGAACCAGATTGCTTCCTTTAAGCAAATAGTGCTTCATCAAATGACTTTGCAGAAACAGAAGAGACAGTGGCCCATTAGAGCATACATTGACCCTCTCTGCTGGTCTGCAGTGTATGCTTTTGCTGTACCAGTACTTCCTCTATGAAACTGAAAGCTCATGTCAGCATCCCAAGGACGCACATGGAGTCAACAGATCTCTTCCGTGCTCATCCTAGGGTGTAGATTTGCTTACACCTCCCACTTCTGTCTTTAATCATTCTTTAATCGATATATCAGGTCGGAGGGCTGAACCTACTCTGTTGAGTCCGGAGGAGCTGGGGCTTTTGTCCTGAAACTTCAGGGGTGTTGGTGTGCCTGTCTGTGCACAAATGGTGGATGGAAAATTATCTGGAGTATTTGTTGGCTTCACAAAGGTGGCTCTGCCTCTGCAAAGTAAAAAAAAAAAAAAAAAAAAAAGTAAAATAAACAAAATTGAAGGTTAAGTAATTAGCTGTTTTGTTTGTGATAGTGACTCACTCTGTAGTCTAGGTTCTCCTGGAACTCTCTGTAGGCAGGCTTCCGTTGAATACACAGTGATCCTCCTGTCTCAGTCTCCAGAATGCTGGAGTTATAGACATGAGTCACTATACCATACCCACTTTGAATGAGTAGGATTGAAGGCATTCTATGTCAGGTATTATGCTAAGGATTTTTTGTTTGTTTGTTTGTTTGTTTGTTTGTTTGTTTGTTGTGTTTTTTTGTGTGTGTGTGTGTGTGTGTGTGTGTGTGTGTGTGTGTGTGTGATTGTTTTAGTTTTGGTGTGGGTGGCGGGTTTGGTCTTCAAACAGCATATGTAGCTGGGCTGGTCTCCAATGCTCCACCCTTCAACTGTCACCCTCCCATGTGGTTCTATCACAACTGTGCTTGACTATACTAGGCTTGCTTGTTGACTTTTATTGAATAACTTTATTTTCTAAGTAGGCTAAACTGACTAACTGGCCAGTGAACCCCATGGAGCAATCTCTCTTGGCTTCCCCAGCTCTGGTATTATAAGCAAGTGACACTATACTCTGCTTTAAAAACAAAAGAACAACAACAAAAAAAATGGGTTCTGGGGCTCAAATTCAAGTCCTTATACAGTACCAACTAAGCTGTCCCCCCAGGCCCACTGGTAAGTTTCCTAACGTTGAGTCAAACTTAAAATCCTGAAATAAACTTAGTCTTTCTCAGGATATATTATCTTCTTCAATGGTCCTGGATTGTGTTGGCCAGTGTGCTTTCTAGAATTCCTTCCCATCGACACTCACGAGAGAAACTAACCTGTAACTCTTACCTTGACATCAGAATGATATTGGCCTCATGAGATGACCCTGACTGGCACTGTTGCTCTCTGGAAACGCTTGTCTAAGACTGGAATTATTCTTTCCCTTAATTGTTTTCCTCTCACAGGTGCCTGAAGCTACAAAATAGGACAATCTCGGTTTGAATGTTTCAGAGTGTCTTACACCACATCTTCCTAGAGCCGCAAGTGGTCCTTCATGGGTCACCTTAGCGATTAACTGCTGAGTAGACCCTGTGTCTGGCTAATCATTTCTGAGTTTCCTAATGCTGGGAGTAATGGGGATACAGGAGCTTCTATATGTTGGTTGTTTCTTGGGCCAGTGGACAGATAGTCCTTGTAACATTGTAGCATATGGCATGGTGGGCATACCTCTCTATGTGCATGGTGAAAAGTGAGAGGCTTGAAATTGTTCAAAGCCATGGGCTTGAATCCCCACAACGTAGCAGCTAAACTCATACCTACTACAAAGCTATTTACTGAATCCTTGAAGAGCAATGTCAGTACCATGTTCTGATAAATGCTTCTTATTTTGTGTCCAGGGATCTTCCTCCATCTCTTTCTTCTCTCTTTAGTTTTTACATTTGCAGCCCCTTCAGTGACATGGATCAAACCCCCCACAGTCATTTGTTTGGGAGCACAGGGCGTGATACTTCTCCTGACACTCATAGGTTTTTCTCAAGCTGTATTTCAAGAAAGGAAGGGAGAAAAGGCTTCCTGTCCTTTTCCTGAACCGCGCTGGGACGCTCTCTTCACCTGTTTAACTAATGTGAGGAGAGGGATGGAAGGAGACATCTGCCCTGTGTCCCAGGGCTCTGTTCACAGCAGGCTTCTTCAGTGTCCTGCTGAAAGACACTGAAGGTCCTATGGTTTTGGTGGGTCCTAATATTGGTATTTACTTGAATAGGAAACAAAACAGAAAATTTAAAAAATTAATTTATTTGAAATAGAACTATTTGGTCAGATGTGGTAACATGTATGTGGGGTTGGATTTCTGGTTGAGAGCCCTGTTTGTCTCCATGTGGTCCCTATACCAGCAATATCAGCATTGCTTGAAGAGGGAGTCTGTCAGAAATGTAACTTCGTCTCAGGTCCTACCTCTGAACTAGAGAGTCGAAAACTGACTGGGACAGTCTGGCCTTTAGTCAACTCTCTCCTGGCTGGAAGTTGAGGGTCATTGGTTTGAAGTCCAATGTCTACAATGATGGATTGTCCCACAATCTGAATGAATCTATAAGGCACAGCCTATGCCTCATCTTGCAGTACTGGACATGCATCTCCACACCATGGATGGACCTCCTGACCATAGGCATGGATGTCACAGCAATGTCAAGTTGTTTTGTTTTGTTTTGCTTTTTTAAAAAAAAAACAAAAACAAAAAAAAAAACCCTCCAAACACTGTTTCTATTTGTGTCTTGTTGAAGACCATTACTGAACAGTTCAGAGATGGACCATGGTCCGAGACCATAACTTAAATAGAAGTGTTCTGGATCTGTGTCTCTTATGTTTAATATGTCCACAAACCACCTGGGGATTTGGTGCCCTGGAATTCACTACATTTGGGAAGGGGCCTGTGATTCTGCATTTCTAAGAACCCACAGATATTGATGCTGGACTATGGACCACACTTTAGAATAGCAAGACTCTAGACTAGAGCAATGTGCCATGCTTTCTTTCTTCATGAACATCTATGTCAAAGATGTGAGTCTCCTATCACCTCCTATTTCCCAGGCTTCACCTTGAGGCTAATCAAAACTGGTTTCCACAACTGCTCTTGATGAAACCATCTTCATATCCTTGACTCGAGTTCGGGTGGGCCTGTATGGATACCATCCATCTGCAGCCCCAAGCTGACAGCCTCCCTTCTCCCAGCTTCCTTCCCCACCTCTCTCTGGCACGGCAGGCATTTCCTTTCACACTTCCTGGGGTGGCTCCAGCTGTTGGTGGGATGTGGATATTTCCATATTACTGAAATTTGGAAGCCCGAAGGATAGAAAAAGGGAACCACCACAGGGCTGGACAGTAGTGTCTACTGCTTAACTTGTGCATCTGCCATGCAGGGCTTTCTTGTTCCCTCTACCTTCTTGAAGGTTCCATCCTGATTCACCCCATCCACACTCCCCATTATTAACACTGCCAATCTGAGCTTCCCTGTGTTTATTTACCCTTAGACACTCTGTAGAACTCAGGAATTGGGGGACAGAATCGAACAGTGAGAGGGTACCTTCCTTTGCAGAAGATCATGATGAAATAGCTGTTATGACCTTGTTGCTCTTTGTGACAGTCTCAATGACACCTAACTTCTTCTTAGTCCCCCAGCACTTCCTATTGCCAGTCCTCCCCAAAAGGTGGCCTTGAGCCAAAGCCTTGTTTCCAGAGGTTATGTGGACGTGCCTCCTGACAGTGGGCTGAGGGATTGAGGCATAAATAGGTTCTTCTATCAAATTAGAGAGTCATTTGCTGAGGCCTGAGGACAGAACCCCTCAGGCAGCTAACTTACAAAAGCTATTTACACCCTGCAAAGGAATGAAAATTCATGTACAGTAGAAACCCCATCTTATTCTCCACACTGTGAGCTTTCCTGTCGAAGCCCTATATTCTCACATGATGAAGACTAGCATGTACATATTAACATGGACTCTTTGTTTAGTACCTGTGAATATAAGCATTCACGTGGTCATATTGATGTCACTTGTGTGCTTGCCTTTTAAAATATGCATAGTCCTAGGGCAGCATGGTGGCTGCAAACCCAGGCATGCACGCGCAAACACACACACACACACACACACACACACACACACACACACACACACACACACACACAGAGAGAGAGAGAGAGAGAGAGAGAGAGAGAGAGAGAGAGAGAGAGAGAGAGAGAGAGAGAGAGAGGGAGGGAGGGAGGGAGAGAAACTTTAATATTGACAGATTTCTTAAACAGTCTGTGCCACATCTGTCAAATAAGGATAAAGTAAGAGCCTCCAGTGCCAGGCTGTAGTGAGCAATGAGATGATCCACGGAAAGCTCTTGAAAGCGCACTGAGGATGTAATATGCACCCAGTTAACTCTGTGGCTGTAACTACTATGCTTATTACCATATCAGACTCAGGCAGACCTTTGTTACCGAGCATCTTAAGTTTTAGCTATTTAATTATAACAATGCTGTTATGTACATCCATCCTATCTGGTCATCTCCTGTATGTGCACAGCCTGCTTTATGCTGGATAGAAGGTGGTAAAGAGCCTGTCGGCTCTTGACACAGTTGGCAATTTTGTGGTGAGAAATGCATGAATCTAATGGAGCAAGGGTTTCTACAGGATGCAGTGTGAGGATGGAAGAAACTGAGGCAGGTTATGTCTTTGAGATGAAGGCACTAATTGGTCTTGTTTACTTAACCAATGGTTTGTTTCCCAGTACCAAGAATAGCTCCTGGCAGGACACAGGACCTCAGTTAATTCATTGTTAATCAAATGAGTTGGCTGACACATCTCCAGAAGGAGCAATCCTCCTGCCCAAGCCAGCAGCTTGCTGTGGGTGGCCCTGGGTTCAGATGGAAGCCATGTCCTGATTTTTTTGTGGGTCCAGATGTTTTGTCTAGCCCCACCCACATCTGTCCTTCCTGACTCATGGGACAGGAAGTTCCTGACTATGGGGCACTGACTCTGAGCAAGAGTCTCTCCCTCCTGCTGTCAGCAGCCAGCAGCACTGAGCTCAACTGGAGACATCAGCTGAGGAAGAAATGATGAGATGTTAGGAGAGGCTGGAGTCTGGTACAAGCTGTGAAAGATGAGAGTTGTCTGCTGGCCCTGAGTGCTGGCTGATTCAACAGTGAGCAAGGAGAGAGACATGTCCCATGTTGTCAGAGTCTTATGGAGTGGCACTGTCATTCCCAGGAAAGAGACTAATGAGGGTGAGTGGGAAAGAAAGGGAAGTGGCCGCTGGCATTTGTGAGGTTACAGACACTGTGTCACTTTGCCCTTCCAGTGACCCATAGGAAAGACAGAGTCAGTCCAACTTTAAGAAGCTCAGATTCATTCATTCAGCATGGTCTCCAGCCACAAAAGGAACATCTGTTGCTTTTTTTCTGCTGTTTCTTTGGAAATAGGAACCTGACCCAGTGGGAGGCTAGGAACCACCCTCCTCACTCTCAGTTTATGGTGCTTGGAAGGAGCTGATGACACTCACACTTCCAGGACCTGTGACTCAGACCTGACCAGCCAGACTCCGCATCCTCCTACCACCTCCTGCCCATGAACGTGGGACCATGTTCAGCAACTGAAGCAAAGCAGTTCTGTTGGTTTTGTTTTTCCCTTTCCTGCAAGTGCCTTTATGCAACCAACGGATTTTAAAATGTCAGTTCTAAGTTCATTCATTTTGGAACCACGGTCGCAACTTTTATTTATTTATTTCTGGCGGCGCACTTGATTTAGGGCTTGGGAGATGGCTCAGCAGGTCTCAGATGCACTGCCTAAAAGCCTGATGACCTGAGTACCTGAGTTTAATCCCCAGAACCCACATAATGGAAGAGAGAACTGACTGCCAGAAGTGTTCCTGTAATTCCCAAAGGTTCACTATGGCACATGCACATATAGGCGTGTGCACACACATAAATGTAATACAATTTTAGAAATACAGTTGGTTTAAAGAGGGAAGGAGAGAGGGGGAGGGGAGGAAAGGGGGAGAAAGAGAGAGAGAGAATGAATCATCTGAATGCCTACATCTGAACATGCTGTTTTGGAGAAGGCAGGCAGCCTGAAGATTGACTGCTCTTGGAACTTCGTTTAGGTGAGCTAGTAAATTTATTTTTCACGTAGATATTTGGAGCTGACCTTCTGAAACACTGGACTCAGTCCTCAGGCCAGGAGCAGAACGGCACAGAGGGGACTTCACAGGAGACTCTTCCGTGTCCTTTCTGCCCTCTCTCCAACCTTGCCCCGAGGAAGACAGAAGAAATCGCTCCTCTCACAGGTTTTCAATGAGCTACCTTGCTTAAGCTGACATAGGCTAGAGGGTTAGGCTGGGGGTTGGCTCTCCGTATTCCAGCATCTCTCACAGACAGGATTGTAGGTTCCTTTTGCCTGTATTTCATTGTTTCCTGTCAGCGACATGCTGCTAATGGGCTTACAAGCCTTTACCTGTACTTTGTAGTGTTTGCCAACTTTCATGGTGTGATATTCTCACCATGGCCAATTAATTTCAGGGAAGCGATATCACGTGACCAAGTGGGGAGATGAAAACGCACATCATTAGATAGCTTTTCCACCACACAGATTTCATGATGGTAGATAATCTCAAGAGATTCGAGGCAATAAAACGTCATAGGTCATTAAGAAGGGTTGGCCTTGAATATCTTGCTTTTGTTTTAATGCAAGTCATTTAACTCTAAGTTTCTACGACCTAAGATTTTTACTAATGCCTGACTTCAATGGCTGGCTCACAGAATCCCTGCATTTTATAATTGGCGCTGCAAACTGGTTCTTGCTTACCACTGACATCACTCTGATGGGATGAATGGCCTCTTTGTAGGTTTGGCAGTTTTTAGTAAGGATTGAGGACAGGATGAAATATGTAAGGAAACAGAATGCATTGTTACCTGCCTGCATAGGACTGTGGTATCTTGATATCTGGGAAGCAGCAAGAACTCTGCCTGGCTCAGGCACCTCCATCAGAAAATCTATAAGCCCATAATGTACATGTGTAGAATAGGGAAGATCTTGCATTAGCCATTTTCCATAGGAAGCAGATAGCACATCTAAGTTAGTGCACTAGGGAGAATGTTTGAGGAAGAGACTTTTTACAAAGGTGTAGGCCAAACGTGGGACACCACAGGCCCAGCAGGGCTTCACTTGACAAGTTCAGGTTGCCATTAATGTATCGGTGCTCTCAGGAAGTGAGAAGAACCTACCAGAACCTGGAGACAAGAGAAGACTGGGACGCCTGATAGGCGATGGGTGCTTTGGCTGTAACAAAGAATGCTGGGGATAAATTGGACCCAGTCTCCTCTTTCCCTCTGCTCTCCCATCCTGCCTCCCTGCTGTCAGTACCCAACCAAAGCCACACGACAGTGGAGCACATCATTGTCAACCTCCTGGGTGCTCTGAACAGGGTGGGGAGGGGTAGCAATGGTATAGCCCTGCAGAGTCAACAGCTAGCTAGTCTTTTTCTCTTGGGTCTGAGAAAAGTTAAAGAGAACTTACCTTTGGAACTGCTGTTTGCTTTCTACTCATCCTTGCTAGAAGTCAGGGGCTTCCCCTGAAGGACCAAGGCATCATCTCCTGTCTGACAGAGGCTCCTTGGATGAGAAAGGGGTCCTTGGAGCAGGCTGTGGCCTTGGTCCTGTGCTCCTCTACTTGTGAAATAAGGGCCATCCATAAACAGCAATCTCTGTTGAGCTACTTGTCGGCCACTGGGGTGCCTGAGCTCCATTTGCAAGCTTCTCAGGGGAGGCAGAGCACAGTCTGTGATAGGGGGCCCCACCTGAATTTTTCCATGGGAGAAACAGTGGGGTCTGTAATGAATATTGCTGTCCCCAGCCTCCTGTGTACACAGATGCTGTTGTGGACCATGAGGAGTTGAGAACGGGGGTCTGAGGGTCTGTGCTTTCCCTATGCACCAGGCAAGAAGGGGATAGCTGAGCCCAGGACTGGGGGCAGAATCTGGTTTGGTCCCCAGTGAGTGCTGAGAGCATGGAGGGTCTGGAAGAAAGAAAGCCTTCTCCAAGATATTTATCTGCAGCTCTTTAAAATAAAGGCCTCCCATTTCAGCAATCCTTGATGAAGGATCTGATCCATCCTTGTCCAAACTGCTTTATTTGATTGAAGATGTGAATGTATATATCTTACTTGGGGTGAACCAGGAATTAGATACCTTCTGAGGGAAGGAATGCCCAGGGAGGGAAGCTTATTGGCTAAACACTCGGGGCCTAGCTAGATACCTCATTAACATGGAGAACTCCAGGTTTTTATCCTATGTGACTGAATGTCATGGTCTTTGCAGTGGGGTATCATTGTTATGTGTTCCAGATCAGGCGCTTTGGCAGGGAGCTGGCCCCATGCCTACCATTCTCAAATCTGAGATTTCCTGGGGTTTGGGCTTGCTCAACCTTACTAGCTCTTATGTCTGGTGGCATGGTCCACTGGTCTCACAAGTCTCATTGATGCTTGGATAGTCATTTTGAGGGAGCCCTGGTCTGGGATCCAATAGACCTGGTGTCAGGGTGTCTGGCTCTGACACTGTCCTAACAGATTCACAGTTACCATTACCAATCTGAATCTTCTCATGCGGAGAACCAGGGACCAGGAACAGACAGACAATCATGATTCTCAAGGACACCTCTGGCCCCCACTCTTCCAAGAAATCATGTGTTTAACCCCCCAGATCATTTGCATAAGGCAAAGCATTTCTTTCCATAGCCAGAAGGTGGCAGCAAAGTCCTGTTTTGGAGGGGGCTTTAGACCTGGGTAGGAGACCTCAATGTGCTTGGTAGGACTCAAAATCCACCTTTGATACCTAGATTTTAATGCTGAATAATAATTAATAGTAATAACTGCAGAACTATCATTATCATTATTGGTAGCCAAGTAACAGCAATGATGCTACCTTCATTTGGGGCAGGGATGCATAGTTGGGAAACATTTGCATACTGTTACATAGGAATCTTTTTGCAAGTCCAACAAGCAGGCAAGTGATGGATAATCAGACTTCTTATTCCGTGCTGAGGTGTTTTTTTGACTTGCTCACAGACTTTGGGAAGTACAGATGTACTAGGACAACTGAGTTTTCTTGCTTCCATGTTGTGTATTCCCTAGCTTGTGGCAGGCTCCCTTCCTCTTCATCTGCACTTTGGAGGAGAGTTAGGGATCCAAAAGGACCCAAGGATTCAGGACTAGTCCCAGTTTCCAGTTGGACCTTAACACGTAGATGCAGAGGAGGGAAATTCAGGACATGAAATTCAGGAATTTCAACCCCAGGGAAGGAAATTATCATGTTACTTAATTTTTACAGGGTATATTTGGTGGCTTAGCTTGGCATATAAGACTGCCATGTGTTTATAGATCTGTCCATCCTTCCATCTGTCAGTCAGTCTTTCTTCCTCCCTCTCATTCAGTAAGCTGAATAGTGATTATAAAACAGTAAGGGTGCCCCTATGATGAACAAATATGTAATGGAGAGGCGGGAGAGAGAAAATGGAGCAGTGTGTGTGGTATGGAGAGAGGCGGAACTGGAGGCATGATGGCTGTGACAGGAGAGGGGGGTGGGATGCTGAGGGAAACATGAGTTCTCATTGCACAGTAGGGTAGCAGCAGCCTGGAGCTTACACAAATACGATTCAGCCCCTGAACACGTCACTCTAGTTCATCAGAGACCCAAGACAAGGAAAGGTTCACTTTCTGGATTGGACCACTGTGGTTGCCACTATAGAGACCATGTTGGTGTCTGTGGTCCAGGTTGCTGCCCCAAGCCACCATGAAGCCTGAGATCCATGTGGACCTGTGTAGTCCATGCTGCTGACTGATGCCTTGGTGATGTCCTTGGATTTTGCTGCCTGGAGATGGGTGTTGGTGTGGGCGGCATGTGCAGCCCTCTAAGGGAGCTGAGGGCCATCCAGGAGTGGGTCAGTGGTCCTGATGTGGCCAGGGGCTGTAGTCATGTCCATGGCTGTCTCCTGAAGCCATGTTGATAACCCTGGGCAAAGGAAGCTGCCCTTCTCTGTGGCTGCACAGTTCTCAGTTGATGGCTTCTGGTGGGGGTGGAGATAGAGAAAGACTCGCCTTCCCTTGGAGGGCTAGATACTAGGGATTCGACCATGCTCCAATAAATATACGGACAGCACAAAATGCTCTTGTTCATTTTATTTTTTTTTTCTTTTCTTTTCCTTTCTTCTTTTTTTTTGGGTGGGGGAGGATGTGGGGAGATCATAAGGAAGGGGGCAGAATGAGAGGACCAGTTGGTGAGCACACTTGGGATCCATGATGTGAGATTAAAGACATAACACTATTCTATGAAGAACATAGGCATTGCTTATCCTTCAACAGAGATCCAGGCAGGGACCAGAAACCCAGTGCAGAGAAATGAGAGTCACTTTTTCCTGCGGAGCTCCAGGTAAACTGTGGGGATATCTGGGAAGTGGAAATCCAGATCTCATCTTTCAGGCTACTGAAGAGGGATGATGGCTCCATAACAATTTCCCAGACTCCAGGCATGGCAAGTTAATTCCTCAAACCACAGGAGACCCATAGAGAAAGTCACAGACTCAGAGACTGTTACCCAGCTAGGCCTGTGTCCTGTGTTCCTCCAACCTCCTAGGGTGAAATCACAACCCTTCCCATGACAATAGAAAAATATTAGAGTGCTTTCTGTATGTCAGGCTCCAGGCCAAGTGTACTCCTTACATGTTTTTATTTGCATCTCAAATATAAACTTTGGAAGTGCTTGATTAGCATTAGCATGTGGAAAAACTGAGGACTAAGTCTCGAAGCAACTTTAGACTGGGAAGGATGGAGTTCTGGCAGGGAGAGACCTAGTTGGGCGTGTACTGCTGTTCAGTCATGAGGACTGGAGGCCAGACACCAGAACCCACACTGGGTGGTTCACAGATACCTATAACTCCATCTTCATAGGATTCGTCCTCCTCATCTGGCCTCCATGGGTACCTGCACATGCACGTATATGTGCACATAGACATATAAATGTGTACATGGACACTTATACACAAATCAAGTCAAATCCAATCCTTAAAGCATAAAGATTCATGGCTGTAATTGTTTTTCTCCCACCCTAGAGAATTAATAAACTAAGGTTAAGAAAGAACCACTTGCCCAAGGCAACACAGCTTACATGCGACAGTATCAGAATTCCTCCACTGAGGTTGGCTGGACGCCAGAGCCTGTGTCCTGGCTACTGTACAGATCAGGTAGCCAATTAGGAAAGTCAAGTCTAGAGAACGTACATTAATCCAAGGTCGCATAGGAAGAGTCTGCAAGGGGTCAGGCTGAGGTTTGTATTTAATATTGGCTCATAAGGGGTCAGGCTGAGGTCTGTATCTAATATTGGCTCATACGCTTTCTGTCATGGTCCTCATCCCATACCATCCTCCAGGACCAGCCAATCAGCACAATCAAAAATCTTGTGCCCTTTAGGACCCAAGAGAGACTTGAGACCAACGGGTTTCTGTTTGGGTGGAGAGGGGATGGTGAGTAGACCCGGTCTCAGCCTGAACTTTGAAAGTCAGAAGTTCTCCAGGTCCAGTTTGTCCCTTTGACATTTTGCCTTGGGCATCCTGAAAAGGATGAAGGCAGGTGGAGAAGAGGTGGACATGAATAGAATGTTTAGTGGTCTGAGCCCACTCAACCTTCTGATGATTTAGGGGAGAAGACAGAAAATCCAATTTGCGAGACTTATGTATTCCTAAGAAGAAAATAATAGTTACCCAATGTGTTCTCTCTCTCTCTCTCTCTCTCTCTCTCTCTCTCTCTCTCTCCTTCCCTTCCTCTATTCCTCCCTCTCCCCTTCCATCTCCCTCCCCCACCCTTTTTTGAGACATGGCCTGTCTATGTAGCCCTAGCTGTCCTGGAACTCACTATGTAGATCAGGATGACTTTGAATTCACATGAGTTCCACCTGTCTCTGCCTTCCCAGTGCTGGAATTAAGGGCTTGTGCCACCACCACGCCCGACCTTCTTTCTTTTTTTGAAGAATTTATTTTTTAAGTTTATTGAGGTCTAATATATAATAGACAAATAGCAGTTTTATAGTGCTAGGGTATATAACTTGTTTTGTTGCTGTTTCTTTATGTGCGATGCTCTTGAACTCAGCACCTCACATAAATATTGAGTTGCTGTGCACATCACCATATCTCTGGAACTTATTCATCACGTACACTTGAAATTTATTTTCTTTTGGCCAACATTTTCTCATTTCCTCCAACTTCTAACCCTTTCTAACTACCACTCTGGTTCTATGTGTGATTGTTTTAATTCCACACACATGTGACATCATTTAAGGGTTGTCTGTGTCTGGTTTGTTTCGCTTAGCCTGGTGTCCTCTGTGTTCATACATGCTACCACAAACAACGGGATTTCCTTCTTCCTAAAGGCTGAAGAATAGTCAGTTGCATATCCAGGCACAACTGTTGTATGTGTTTGCATGATATGTGTGTGTGTCATTGTATATATGTACATGTGAGTATGTGGTGGCCAGGTATGACATCCTCTCTTATTGTTCTTCAACATATCTTTTGAGACAAGGTCTTTCACTGAACGCGGAGGATACCAGTTGGGTAAATGAACTGACTAATAAGATCCAGGGGTCCTTCTGCCTCTGCCTCTCAGCACTGGGTTACAGGTGTGCACTATCCCTCCCAGGCTTATACACGAGTGCTCAGTCCTCAGGCTTGCTCAGCAAGCACTTTACCTACTAAGCTATCTCCCCAGTTCTGGCCACCATTGTTTTGGACAACAGATTTGCAAACTGCATTCATCCAGCACAGACATTTAGACAAGGGATGCTTCCATATCTTGGATATTGTGAATAAGTCAGAGGGAAACAGAAGTGCAATTTCATTGTCAAGATCCTGATCTCAGAAGAGGGCAGGGCAGTACCATGGCACCGCTTTTGCTTTCTGTGGAAGCCTTCACACTGCTTTCTACGGTGGCGGAGCCCACTCACTTCCTCAGAAACAGTGTGCTAGGGTTTCTGTATATCTCTGTTGTCACCCACCCTTGTTAGCTTTCATCTTTCTGGGAAGAACGATTTTTAACAGGCATTGAGTGTGGCCTGACACAGGGTCTTTGGTTTGAGTTTTACTTCTTTTGTGTGTGGTGCTGAGGGTGGAAACTAGAGTCTCTCCCACCTATCAGGTAAATGCCCTCCCAGTGAGCCACACCCCTAACCTGGTCTTTATTTTAAGGTGTTTGTAGAAACTGGACGTTCACCTGGCAACAGGTTCACCTTTTCTACTAGAGGCAAGGAGCAAACATGTTTCCCCATTTCTCACTTTCTTTCCGTCTACAACAAAGCAGGCAGGAATCTGGAACTCAACCCCACAATAACAAACACAGCAGAGCATGGATGCTGAATCTGCAGGAGGGTTTATTTTTCTCAAGTCTCCCTTTGCTCTCCCGGAGGTGGCCCATGGCAACGTGCCTCGGGAGAGCCTCATTCTTCCATCTTCTGTGGGAGAAAAGAAATTGTATACAGGAAGTGAGTCAAACTCCACGGGAGAGCCAGCATCCCCGTCACGGGGAACAGGTGCAAACTCTGGAACTTCGGAAAAATGGCTTTAAGGAATGGCTTTGTCTCCCTTTGTGTTGACAAAGAAACCAGGTAAGCTGCTAGGGACAGGACAAGTCACCTGAGAAGCAGAGGCTTCCTAGACTGCATCTCTATCAACAGGGAGACAGGGGGACAACATGTCTGTCTCCCTGTGTCTCTTGCAAGAGCCTGGTATACAAGTCTATGCTAAAATGGTGCAAGTGCATGTTTGACCAGTGGCAAGAATGAAGGCACCAAAAGGCATCCTCTAAGCTCTCCCTGGTTGGTCTGTTGGTCCTTAGGTATGACGAACCTGTTGGGAAGACACAGTTCTCGGGTGTCTGCTTTTACCTGGCCTCCCACATCACGGCTCTTGGCCCTTAGCTTGTTGACTTGAGACTCAGCGATGTCTGCCCTCTCCTCAGCCTCCTCTAGCTCGTGCTGGACCCTCCGGCACCTGGACAGCTGTGTGTTGGCTTGTTCCTCCTGCATGGAAAGAAGATGGAGGCTGTTCAGCTGTGGAACCTCTCTGTGACTCTGGGGTTCTGAGGAGTCAGGGGAACCAGGAAAGTGTGAGCTTTGGTTCCTCTGACAGTCCTGAGGGAAGATGAGTTCTTTTGAGAATGATGAAAGCATCCTGCTCACAGCTGGGGTGTTATGCTAACTAGGGGCTCCTTGCAAGCTCTTCTTGTTCTTCTTCCAAGGATCATCACATGGTCGCCTGAACTCCCTTTCCACAATAGCTCTCCCATGCACATAATCCAGAGATGACCCAGCTCCAGGGTACTCTCGAAGCACCTGAAGGTCTAGGCTCCTTCTGTTTTGTTTTTGATAATTGTCATGTATCTGGGCAGACTATTATATGGTGCTGCATCATCCTGCTGGGACTCGACTAATCTGATGTGCACAATCCCCCTACTCTTAACTGTTTCTGGTGTTCTTATTTAAAGTAACTGACCAGGCTCCTGAGCAGGGAAGGAGGAGGGCAAAGGCAGAGGCCATACACCAGCCATTTCTTCCTTCAAACACTGGTCTTGAGAGATGCTCTGCAGGCAATACTACAGTCCCAAAGGCAAGACAGTGCAGGAAAGGCTCCGTTCTAGAGGGCCCTTTTACTTTGGAGAGTTAATTAACATATTTAGCTATAAAATCAGAGAGCTTCTTGAAGACAGCTAGTTTAACCTTACTATGCTGATATTTTTCTTTTCATTTAATTTTTAAAGACAGGCTATCTCCATGCAGTTCAGGCTGGTCTCAGACTGTCTCCGTTTGGAGAATGCTGGAGATCACAGGCCAGTGTCACCAGCCTGTATGATTTGTTTTCTATAATGAGAAAAGCTACTTCTCATCTTGGCCCCGAAATTTTGCTATTTATAGCCCTCAGACCCAATGCCCCAGGGAAGACATCTTTCAAAGCACTGGTGTTGGTCCATCTCCTGTTTTTCCTGTTGATTTTACCTGTTTGATCAGGAGGCAGTTAAACTGGGATAGAGGGAGTGTTGAGGGGGTTGCTGAGGAAGGCTGGGGGTGGGATGGGGACCAGGAATGTAGAGTACGGGGAGGGGAGAGGGAGGAGATGATAAGCATTAAGATGGGGTATTTCAGAGCAGGAGGGCAGGAACCAGTGCCAGTAGGTGGTCGTCTGGTCTGGTCTGGTCTGGTCTGGTCTGGTCTGGTCTGGTCTGGTCTGGTCAGGGAGAGTTGGGATGCTGCAAGGTCACCAGAGTGAACTAAGATGCTCTGGGATGGATAGAATGAACCGGGGTGGGGTTGGATAAAGAGATGTAGGTTGGAGAAGGAGGTGGCCAAGAGAAGTTGGGGAGTTATGAGGGTACAGAAAACTTGGAGATGGAGAAGATTCCAAACCACAGACCAAGGGAGCAGAAAAGGTGGGTGTTTCTGTGTGTGATCTGCAGGTGCCAGGTCAGACCTGGGACTCTCTGAGTAATTCTGATCAGGTAGTAGCTCCCACTCAGGCCTCATGAGGACACCCCACTGGGTGACAAGGTACACAGGGACCTCCTGTACTCACAGCCTCCTCTGCCTGCCTCTTGTAGGACTTCACTTTGGCCTGCAGCTTGTCCACCAGGTCCTGGAGCCGGAGGATGTTCTTGCGGTCCTCCTCGGCCTATAAACAAGAGCAGAGACCTTCAGCCTCTGGCTCCCAGTGCTGGCGTCAGCCCCACATAGTGAGGCCTGGGGGCAGGGGTCTGGAGCTTGCTACCTGGTAAGTCATCTCTTTGACTTTGCGCTCATATTTGTGGGCCCCCTTCAGAGCTTCAGCTCCTCTCTTCTGCTCAGCATCCAGCTCGCTTTCCAACTCCCGCACCTATGTGGGGTGCAGAGTATACCCCAGAAGTGAGGTCACGGCTATCTTTCCCTCACAGACACGCATGCTAGTAATCCTAAGGTGACCTGGAGACTCATTAGATCAACTTTGAAAGCTGCCAGGGCGAGCAGGCTTCTTTTGGGCTCTCTGCCAAACAGAGCCCCATCTTCTTTCATCAGGTCTTGTAACTTCCCACCCCCAGCTTGCCCTCCAGGCCTCTGTAAGTTTTATTGGACTTGTGAAACTGAGCATCTGGGATTGGAGGACACTCAACATGTTTGTCTGGGTGTAAGGTGACCGCAGGCTCCTGGCCAAGCTAGGAAAACCCGGAAGCTATCATGGGACTTAGTCCTTTCCTTCAGGAGGGGCTCCAAGAGGAGGGGCCTAAGTGCTTCCTCCTGGGAAAGGAAGGGAAGCATTTTTTTTTTTAATTTGGAGGAGAGGGGTAAGAACATAAAAACCTTTGCATATTTAAAAGGAACCATGTGCCTAGCGGCCATGTTCTAGGGAGGCTCAGATAAAGAACAATGGTACCGCTGACGTCCTGTTGGGAAAATTCTCTCCTCTTTCCTCCTCCTCCTCCTCATCCCTGCCCACTCTTCCATTTTCTCCTTCCCTGGAACAAAAGAGATATTCTAACAACCTCCTCCACACAGCCCATCTCTGAAATGTCAATTGTTTATGCAGCCCATTTCAAAAATGATTGAAATAATCCAACAGAGATCTGAAGGGAAAAATCAAGAGGCTGAAAACAAAACAGTGATCAGCAATGGAAATGAATCACTGTGAAGTACACGAAGAAAGCGAGCGCGGGACTTCCGGCATGGGGGAGGTGAAGTTTCTCCAGTGTACTAATCTGGAGGGAGATACATCAATTGAACTCCTTTGCAGATGGCATGGGATGTACCCCACAACTGCAGTTGCATATAGAGATTAGAAAAGCCGGAAAGAGAACAGTCTGAGATGAAGAGACAGAGAGAACAGCAGGAGCACTGCTTATCAAAACGAAGCTTGATCAGCACTAGAAACCATGCCCAAGTGGGGAATTTCACGACCATAGAGCATCTTCCCTACATATGTGTATAGCCATGAATCTACATGGGCAAGAAGAAGTGGACATCAAAAGACGTTCTCTTGGCCAAGTGTGTTGGTGCACACGGTTAATCCCAGCACTGGGAAGACAGAGGTAGGTAGAACTCCATGAATTAGAGACCAGCCTGATCTACACTGTGAGTTCTACACAATAAGACCCTCAGGAGGGGAGGGGAGGCTTTCCCACTACCTAAATCTAAATCTAAATGTCTGTTTCATAGCTCTACCCAAGATGGCTGAAACAAGGCCACACAGAAAGCCAGTGCCTTCTCAAATCACCCACCCTGGCCTCCAGTTTCTGGATCTGCTTCTTGCCGCCCTTCAGTGCCAGCTGCTCAGCCTCGTCCAGACGGTGCTGCAGGTCCTTCACCGTCTGTTCCAGGTTCTTCTTCATCCGCTCCAAGTGGGCGCTGGTGTCCTGCTCCTTCTTCAGCTCCTCCGCCATCATAGCGGCCTGGGTCAGTTCACAGGACACATCAGTGGGATACCCACCCACCGCCACCCAGAGCACACAGACAATGCTGTAATCTTGAGCATAGTGATGAGCCTCCTCTCCCATGTTCCACTTTGCCTCTCTAGTGACCCTATTTCTCTCTACATCTCTGCAGGAAGCCACCAAAGACTGGCTGTGCTCAGAAGAGATGAAATGCCCTTGCCATGCCCTGGGTCTGAAGTCCCCCTTCCTCATCTCCCACTGCCATCTCTGCAGAGTGATGCTTACGTCAGTGATGGCCTTCTTGGCCTTCTCTTCTGCGTTTCTGGACTCCTGGATGGAGTTCTCCACTTCTGCCTGGCATTGAGCCAAGTCGGCCTCTAGTTTTTTCTTGGTATTTATCAGGCTCGTGTTCTACGAGAAAAATTAGATCTGGGGGTGAAGGTTTCATATGGGCACTTAAAACAATGGGGAGGGAGGGCAGTGGGCGGGGAGGGAACTGAATCACAGCCATGATCGCTTCTTATCTTCCACATGAGTGCTCTGCTGGGGACAATATCACTCCTGACTGAACAGAAAGTTCTGAAACAGAGCCAAGAGCTGTCCATCAGAAAATTGGGTAAATGATAAAGGGAGAATTTCAAACATTTGAGGATGGATAGATTATTCAGTAAAAGGCATGGGAACAAGAACTTGACTGATAGACACATCTACACAGAATGAAAAATATTTCTACTGATTAAAATAGGCCATGCATGGAATTGAAACGGGAACAGGGATGACAAACTAGAAAACATTATCTATCTTTGAAAAACAATCTCGTCCTTATATAAATAAGATGTATTAGTAAGAAAAGGGGGCAAGGAGAATAAATAGTGGGAACTCATAAGAAATATGACGGACACTCAAGTGATGAAATGATCTACCTCATCATTAGTAAAAAATAACTAACAGTGATAATAATGATGATGATAATAATAATAATAATAATAATAATAATAATAATAATAATAATAAATGATGGCTGCTTCAACAATAAAGTTGGTGGAGATTTAACAGGTAGGGGTTTTTTCGAATTTGTAGAAGAGTCCTCAGGAGGCAATAGATGGGCATAAAACTTGGGAACGTATTAAGAAGTAATTTACATGGGTTATATATAAAGGTTATATATAAATGCCTTTACTGTTTTAGCCCTGAAATTTATTTTCTTTGAGAAATATTGGCAATAGTTATCACAGATGAATGCAAAAATGTAGTCATTAAAGACAATGTTAATTAGACTTTATAAGAGTAAAGAATTTTATTGGTAACAATTTGAAATAGCCAGCCATAAAGGATTGATTGCAGTCATAATATTCAATTTTCATAGCCTGCTTTCTTTTTTAAACTATTGAAACCCACAACATTGAAAACTAATTTAAGAAATATATTCTGGACACATTGTTAAATGAAAGGAAGAAGTTTGGAAAGATAAGTTTTGCAAAAGTATAATATTACGTAATTCACAAAGATCTAAGAATGAGACATCCTAATGCGTTGAGCATTTGATTTTTCCTTCTATTTCTTTGCTTATGCTTTATATGTTTTAGATGGAGTATCTTTGATTTTTTTATGAAATTAATAAAAATAGGTTTTAGGGGGTCCTAGTATCCCAAGATTCCAGCTTACATTATGGGTTGAGCATTCATTCTCATTTGAACTTCTGAAATTTAGAGAAGATCCCAAATCTAAAACTTTGAATAGCAGTCTTCTATCAAAGTGCAAAATTCTACATCCAACTTCATGCAATGAGCCATGGTCAAAATCACCTTTAGGGTTTGTGTATAAAGAAATGAGTTGCTGGCGGTGGTGGCCCACGCCTTTAATCCCAGCACTTGGGAGGCAGAGGCAGACGGATTTCTGAGTTAGAGACCAGCCTGGTCTACAAAGTGAGTTCCAGGACAGCCAGGGCTATACAAAGAAACCCTGTCTCCAAAAAAACAAAAACAAAAACAAAAATGGGTTTCAGATTTAGGCTTGTCCTCACCCTCCGCTATCTCTCATTATGCCTGTGCAAATATTCACACATGCAAACCATCCCAAAGGGGAAACACTTTTGCCCTGAGTAAACCTGCCAAGTGTATTTTGGATAAGGGTTTTTTAACCTGCATTTCCTCTACGAATCTTTCTCTGCTTCCTTGCTCCAATTTCCAGAGCACACAGCCTGTGAGATCTTTCATCTTTCTTTCTGATCAAACAGAGCTCTATCAATTAAGAGTCAAAGTTTTCCTGGCTTGGTCTTGACTGCTAGTCTGGGAGGAGTTGGGAGCTCCTTGCCAAGGCTCTATCTGTGCCACGCCACACTTTGCCGTTCCGGCGCCCACCCCTGTTTCTGACCCCGTGGGCCATGCGGTGGGAGTGTGTGGTCTAGTGGAGGAGTTACCTGGAGAGAGGAAGCATCTGGCTGAGCCACTGCCCTATCTGTCCCAGGGTGGACCTGAGTCGAGGAGGCAGCATACCTGGGAATGGAGCAGCTGGACACGGTCACTGGAGTCCAGCAGCTCCTGCTCTGACAGCCTGCGGGTCCGCTCTGTCTGCTCCAGGGCCACCTTCATTTCCTCCAGCTCCTCCTGCAGGAGGCCATTCCTGCGCTCCACAATGGCTAGCTGCTCCTTGAGGTCCTCGTTACTTCTCTGGGCATCGTCCAGGTGCAGCTGGGAATCCTTCAAGGGAAATCAGGAGTGATGGCAGAGCTTCATGGTGAACCATGAGCCCATAGGTCTGCCAAACTGGCTGGTGCTCACCTTAAGCTGGCCTTGGACCGTGCGCAAGTGTTTCTGGGTCTCTGCCACCTGGCGGTTGGCATGGCTCAGCTGAATCTCCATCTCATTGAGATCGCCCTCCATCTTCTTCTTCAGTCTCAGGGCGTCATTGCGGCTTCGGATTTCTGCATCTAACACACTTTGCATGGCCTCCACAGCACGCTGGCTGTTTCTTTTTATTTGTTCGATTTCCTCATCCTTTTCTGTGACCTTGCGGTCAAGCTCAGATTTTACCTGGCTTAACTCTAGCTGGACTCGCAAGATCTTGCTCTCCTCATGTTCCAGAGAACCCTAAGAAAAAAGGAGCAACAGGAATTTTGTAACACTGTATCTTTCTGCTCTCTCTCTCTCTCTCTCTCTCTCTCTCTCTCTCTCTCTCTCTCTCTCTCTCTCTCCTTCTCTCTCTCTCTAGGGTGATGTGGTCCATACTAGCACCATGTAACCCTGGCTGTTCCTGAGACCTTTTTTGGAGGTTCTAGCAGGGGAGAGCAGCTACTTATCCACCCCTTGACAGAAGACCGATCCTCCTCTTTGGGGAAAGCTGTCCTCTTTGACTGAGCAGGCAGCTTTGGAAGGGATGTTCATGGAGCCATGAGGGAGGAAGGAGATACCTGCCTTGCCTGCTAGGTCAGCTGGAATCAACCCTAACAATCAATGGGTGACAGACATCACAGTCAGATTGCCTCACATCCAACCCAAGCTGTTCTTAAACACATGATCCTTCTGGATGCTGGGATTACAGGTGTGGGCCACTATACCTGGGCATCACCTTCAATGAGCATTCTCTTTCAAACTATGCTAAATATGGCACTGTGATGCTCACACAGAGGACAGTGCTCTGAGGTTTGAGCATTTGATGGGTTGGTGAGTGCCCCCAAGAGTAGAGAAAATCCAAATAAAACTTTGTATCTGCTATTAAATAATCTTATGTCTTGAAAGGGGCAGAACATTGTTTGAGCTTGTAAATACATTTTTTTTTTAAATAGTGTATTTAATTGTGACTATAATTCAGGAGCTTATCTAGTCTCTGTAGGTTCAGGACAACTGCTCTCCTGTTATCCGGCATGAGCCAAATTCCAGAAACATCTCAGCTGACTGGTTGTTTGTACAGACCCCTACTGATCATGAAACCAGGAGACTCTGTGTCTATTTTGATGACACTGGATTCCTGGTACCCAAAGATTCAGTGTGACTCTGTATGAAACTGAGCTGGCTCTTGGGATACTTGATGACTGACAATTTCTTCCTTGAGAGGGAGATATTGAGGCCATTAAGAATACATTTATTCTCAAAGGGGGGCATAGAATAAAAGACACCAGGGGATAAATGGCCCAGGGCTGGTTGACTGTTCTTCCTAGTGGGGACTCTAAGCCTCTGGCTGGAAAGCCTCCATGTGGTGGACGGGTGCTCTTTCCCGTTCCTATCTGATTCCAGACAGGCCACTTACCTCCACCTCTTCCAAGGCAGCCTGGAGGTCAGATTTCTCCTGCTCCACTTGCTTCTTTGTCTTTTCCACTTCCTGGAGGTTTTTGCCTGTTTCTGCAATCTGCTCTGTTAAGTCAGAAATCTCCTCTGCAAAAGACGGGCTTGATTTAGGATTTCAAAAGGCTCCAGCTCACGGCATAGGCGTTTGCCAGACAAGTTAGGGGATGGTAGTTCATTCATGTCATTTACAGAGGAGAGACTACGGGAAGCTGTTCTGATGGCGTGGAGACACAGACACAGAAGTGCTGCCTTACCTGAACTATGTAGAGAATGAACAAGAAGAAGAGAATTCTTTATGACCTTATGTACACACATCATGAAGGACCAGAAAACCAGACTCTGAGTCTTTCGCAATCAGCAGAGACTTAGGGGAACCCGGATGCTGTCTAATTTTATCGATCAGAAGCCTGAAGTTATTAAGAGCTCTAGTAATGTGCTCAAGGACGCAAGGTCACTTGAAGACTAGAATCCCTGAAGTCTCTTTTATTGTAAGAGCAGCTCACTAGGTAGCTCCAGTCCTCAAAAGAAGAATCAGGGGCCATTGTACCTTGCATGAAGAGGGTCTGAGCCTTAGGGAACACTAGTAAATTTGAGGTTTGATGGATGAGGATGTTATAAGGTCATGGGAAGCTGTGTCTAGTCGGGGTTGGAGTTGGCAGGAGAAAGGAGAGCAGTATAATCCAGCTATGCCCCGGAGGGAGCTCACCTTGCAGGTTTTTATTCTCCCGTCTCAGTGTCTCTAACTGATCCACCACCTCCTCGTAGGCATTCCTCATCTTGAAGATTTCAGTACTGAGAGACCTGGACTCTTTCTGGGCAGCTTCCAGCTCGGCTTGGCTCTCATCTAGTTTTTGTTTCCACTCTGCAAGGACCTGCAATGAGGGGATGGGAAACATGGGAAACAGAAGAGATGGGGAGGGACTTGGGAGAGACCATTCAAACACAGGCAGTGAGCAATGCCAAGGTTTCACCCTCCCATCCTTGAGGACCAACAGAAGAAGGCTGGCTCTACTCTAGACCAGGGACTCCAAACCCAGATGTCTCTACAGGCGCCCTGCTGAGTTCTTAAATATAATACAGGCTGAACATTACTGATCCAATGGGTAATTTTCTCAGATTTCAGAATATCTGGAGAATTTGTGTAGACATGGGAGACCTTAGAGATGAGACCCAAGCTCCACACAAAATGTACTTCTGGTTCATTTCCTACATTACGGCCATAAGAAATGTTACATAGTACTTTGAGCATGTTTGTGTGCATGAGGCTTTATGTGAGTATATGGTGTGCATGTGTGTGTTTACATGTACAATATGTTTGTGAGGGACAATTTGTATGTGCATGTAGGTGTGAGCATGCAAAGGTCAGAGGACAGCCCTGGATATTAGTCTTCACCTCCCACCTTGAAGGGAGATGCTAAGTCTGCTAGACTAGCTAGCAAGCAGGTTTTCCCTGTCTTTGCCTCCCATCCTCCGGTAGGAGCACTGTGATCACAGAGATGTTCATGCTGTGTATTCCGCTGAGAATCTGAGCTCAGGTTCTCATGCTTGAGTGGCAAGTGTTTTTACCCATTGAGCCATTTCCCCAGCTAGGCATGCCGATGTTTTAACTACGAATCATCACATGAGATTGGACATGGAATGTTTTTCCCTTTGTAGAGACACGGTGCTCAAAATTTTAGACTTGGAGTGCGGGTTAAAGATATTCAGTCTACATGACAAGTTCATCAGACTTTGAATTAGCTTAGATTAAAAGTTCCCTTGGGGAAACCATTAGAAAAGTAAAGAAACTCCCCCAGTCTTCCAACTAGTAATTGAGGATCTGGTTGTGTGCAGCTTAGAATGCACGTGTGAAAGACTACCACGGAGACCACCATGTCCATGAAGCAGCTGGGGAAAGACCTTGTCGAAGTTTCTTTGTTTCTTGTCCAGGGTGGCGCAGGCTGTGTTGGCCCTCTCCAAGTCCAGCATCAGGTCATCCACTTCTCCCTGAAGCCTCTGCTTGGTTTTCTCCAGGGAGGCACACTTGGAGTTGGATGCCTCGGTGTTTTCTTCTGCCTCCTGGAGCCTCTGGGCCAGCTTTTTCCTAGGAGGACCAGATGTTGGTATTGTCTCAGCAGAGAGGGATATTTTAGCAAGTAATTATCACATTGAAGGAGACTGGACAGTCTAGAAGAGGCTACTGAGACCCCAGATGTGAGTGGAGGGTCCTGTGCAGTCATGTGCACATAATGATGTGTCATGAACAACATAACCAATGGTGGTCCAGTAACACTATTTGAGAAGTAAAAAAATCTCTGTCACCTAGCAACACTGTAACCATTGTAGCAAAGCTACTGTGCACAGGCAACATTGTATAGGTTCTGAGTACTTCATACTTCAAACAGCCATGTCACAGGGCTAGGTATTGTCTGTGCTACACTTTCTGATCTACTTATGAAAGAGAGGTTTACTATAAAGTGCCTGTGCTTTTCTAAGCCAGTAGCAGTTCATAAGAGTCAAGAATACTGAGACTCTTGATCCCATCAAGAGACCATATGGAGGACTGCTCTCATACCATTGAGGTTTACAGACTCATTCTTGAAGATTTTCATAATAAAATCTCTAAGATACATTTCTCAGAACATACTCCATTGTCACGCTGCATATCTATATGACCAGAATAATCCTGAAATGCTTAGTGGCAAAGTTGGTCTATAATCAGTCACCAATTATCCAGGTGGAAAAGACAGTCCCCAGGACAGTGGGGGATACTCACTGAAATCTTGAAAAACTACAAGGAAAGAGAGAGAATCCTCTCCAAGTAGCAGAGACTGCCCTTTTGGGCCTTTTTCTATGCCCTTTTCTACCTTGGGGAGGTTGGGTCATACTTGGCCTCCTCCAGCTCCTCCGTGCGCTGGATGGCATCAGTCTCATATTTTGTCCTCCACTGGGCCACCTCGCTGTTGGCCTTGGACAGCGCCCTCTGCAGCTCAGCTTTGCCTTCCTGCTCCTCCTCGTACTGTTCCCGCAGCAGGTCACAGTCATGGCGGGAGGACTGCAGGGCGTGTGCCAGTGCGTTCTTGGCCTGGGGATTACAATGGTAATCAATTGCGAATCCACATGGACCTCTTCCCAATGAAGATATGAATCATTCCCCCCAATTTGAATGATTCACCAATTTGAAACATTTCCACGTTGCTTCACAGATTTAGCCTTTTCAGTATACCTAATGTTTGACTTTCAAAAATTCTCTCCATGATTATATTTACTTTTATAGGAAATTGTTGCAAAAATAGAAAGAATTGTTGCACCATAGTAAAGAGAAAGTCATTAATATTTAGCCAGCCATGGCACCACATATCTCTAATCTTAGTACTTAGAAAGCTGAGGAAAGAGGATAGTGAATCCAAGGGCAGTCTGAGCCACATGGTGAGTTCTGGATCATGGTAAAATCCTCCTTCAATGCCCTCCCAAATTGCCATAAGAAATATTAGAAATTTATACCACAGACATAAAGCATCAGCGGCAGCATCTATCTAGATAGCTTGCATTTTGTGGCTCTGTGCTTGAAGTTTGCCCTCTGTTCTTAATTGAGTAATAGTAACTGCTAAAGGGATGCTGTCTACACTGAAGCCTTTCAATGGCTGTAATGGCCAAGAATTGAAACAGTTGAAAAGTTAATCATCTTGCTACTTTGTGCAGTATGATGGGATACTGTGACCATGAAACAGCTACAGCATCCTCTAGGGTCTCCAGGGGCCAGCATCCCCACACTAAGGACCGCTGGTGCTGGTGTGAACTGATGCCCCGAGCCTCCTCTCACACTCATTACCTTCTGGACAGGGCAAAGGTTTCACTGTAATTTTAATGGTTCCAATGCCGGTGCCACCACCCAAGCGAAGAATTCTGTTGACCCAGGACCGTGATGTCTGCATTTTCATCATTTTTAGAAGAGACAGTGAAACACAGGACTCTGCTTAAGGAAGGAGCCTCACTGCTGCAGTGAGGGGTGGGGAAGGGCAGCCTCTGGCCTCCAGGGACCTGCACTACTTAATTGGTCTCTGGTTCTCAACACTCCTCCTTGGGCCAGAGCCCACCAAAAACCTTCCCTCAGAATAGAAAGATGAGAGATAAACACAGTTCTGTTCTCTTTCAGAAATGAAAGATAAAGGGAATTTCAAAGGCTGCCTTGTAAATCTCTTCCACACCACAGCAGCCTCAACCAGATCAAAGCAAACTTCCTTCGTGCGGGATTTTGAACATCTAGGTTCCTATGGTAATGCCTGCAACACTAAGCATCAGTAGCACTTACTGTGGACACTGCTCTAGTGAGAGTTTATTTACTGTTCTCAGCTACAGTGTGGGAAGAGAAGAAACCGTTCCCATCGGTTTACAAATCAGTGGGTAGACATGTGTTACAGACTGCATCTAGATGCTGAAGTTGATGTTACTTTTATGTTAACACCCAAAGGTTCTCCCTGAAGTCATTTAGTCTTTGGGGAGAAAGGATACTTAAGACCCTATCTTACAGGAGGTAGCCCACAAAGAGGATGATATTCTAAGCTGCTGGGATGAATTTCTACATGAGATGGTCTAACTAGTGCAGTAGTAGGAAGTGATGCTCCTGACTGGAGGGGACGTTTATCAGGCCACCCGATGGGAGATGGAGGCGAAAAGGAGATGGGGTGCCTTGTTAGGGCTTTCTAGTCCTGAGGAGAGGTCTAATGGGTCCTGTCATTCAGGAACAAGTTATTATGACACTGAAGGGCAGGGAAAGATGAAGCATCATTGACACTGTACTGCCTTCAACCAGTCTTCCCTCTAAGCTACCCACCTTGCATCAGCCTCCCTTGAGGGTTTCATTCCTTGGCTGCTCAGGTTTATCTGATAGCTGTTTCCCTAAAGAGGCAGCCTCACCTTGGTTTCTTCCTCCAGTTGCCTCTTAAGCTCCTCCAGCTGCTGGGTGAGGGCCTGCTTGCTTTTGGTGAGCTGGGAAACCAGAGACTCCTTCTCTTCAACTTGGTGGCTCAGCTCGCCTGCCAAACAGATGTGGCTCCGCTTGAGCACGGCGGACTGCCAACTACCATGTCCCCACTGGGCCCTGGAGGCTTGCCATCCTCACCATTCTGGGTCTGCAGCCTTGCCTTCTGCATGTTCAGATCATGGATTAACTGGGTCTGTTGGTCCTCCTTGGCTTTGATTTCGTTAAATTGGTCTTCCACAGACCGGCACATTCTTTCCATGTTACTCTGAAAAAACAAAAATGCCAGTGGGAATGGGGAAGTGGGTTTCTGATGCCCAGCAATGAATGGGACGATTTGATTGTCTGGCTTCTTGTTGGACTAAATGAAACCATGGAGCAGATGAAAGTTGGTTTTAAGAATCATTATCGTTTTGGATTTACTTTTTCATTTGGATTATTGTGTGTGGTTGCTGTTTAATCAGCAGTAGTGCGGGATGTCCCAGCTTTGGTATGTGTGCATCCAGTGATTAGTAAACCAGCTTCTGGTGCAATGCCACTCACAGGAACCCTGGGATCGTGCTGGAAGATTAGCAAGTCTATTGAAAGATGGAGACTCTCCACAAGCCCTGCCTACATGGCGCAGTGTTTCTTTCAACACGACAGTGGGTCCTGGAGGGTGGGTTATAGAGATGAAGATGTCACTACCCCAGCCTCCCATCTGCTTGTAGTTGTATGAGGTTCATTCAAAACTCCTGTGCATGTTTCAGATGTCCCTTCTCTTCCCTCCCCATGAAATATAGAATAAAGTGAGCATGTGCTTTCTTTCCTTCAGACTGGGAAGTGTAAGACATGTGCAGCAGAAGAAGGGCTATTAGATCAAAGATGGTCCTTAAGGAGTTCAGGACCTGTTTGAGGATGGCGCTTGTAGACCTCCAGCAGGGGCAGGGTCTGAGAGGAAAGATAAGACTCAAAAGGAAAACGCAAAGGATACAATGACTTAAAGTAATGTAAACCAAGGAAGGCTGGACTTTAAAGTTGAGAGAACATGGTAAAATAAGCTATTCCAGAAGAAGGATGTTGTGCGATGAAACTTGGCCTCTGGTGTGGCGGTAGCAAGGGAAGGTGGGACTTTTAAAAGGTGGGGCTTCATGAGAGGTAATTAGGTCATTTGGGTACCATTCACCGAAGTGATTGACGCTGGTCTCTTAACATTAGATTAGTAGGCACGAGAATGAGCTGATGTAAAACTGACTGGCATCTATGTTCCTCTAACAAATGCTCCCACCAATGCGTTGTCATGTGCTGTCCTTCCTTGAGCTAAACAGATGCTGGCACATCTTCTCAACTAGGGGCTCAATAAAGCTGTCTTCTTTATAAAGTACAGAGCCTCGGGTATTTTACTATAGCAATAAGAGATGAACTAAGACAGGGAATGACTAGAATTTGATTCCCAGCACCCTTGTCAGGCAGCTTCCACCCATTTGTAAGCACAGCTCCAGGCGATCCAGCATATTCCTCTGGTCTCTGTGGGCACCCTGCACATGCATGTTCTTCCACCCCCAATTAAAATAAATCTAAAAAAAGAAGAAAGCAATATTATATAAAACAGAATCTAAAAATAGATGGCAAAGGCACTGTGGTGATAGCTCAGGGGTAGAGCACTTGCCTAGATCATGTGCAAGGCCCTGTGTTCAAGTAACACACACACACACACACACACACACTTATAGAAAAAGAAAGATATAAAGATAGAGACACAGAGAGAGACAGAAAGACATAGAGAGACACAGAGGGGGGAAGAAGGGGGAGAGAGGAAGAGAGAGCGGAAGAGGGGGAGGGGGAGGGGGAGAGAGTGCCCTGTCCAGACATGAATCTAATGGTTGCTTGATCTCAGGTTTCCCAGCTCCCAAACTGTAAGCAGCACTTCTGTTATTTTTAAGATTGCCAGGTCTAAGGTGTTTTGTTATAGTAGCCTCAGTTATTTAGGGCATGTGCCTTTAAAGAATTTGAAGAGTTAGAAAAAAACAGAGGTGGGAAGATGGTAACAATTTATGACACACAGTGAGTTTGGGGCATCAAATTCCACTGCTCATGTGGTGGGAAGACATGACTGCCAAGACCAGAGAGTCAGTCAGATACCTTTGACTTGGAGACTGTTTCAATGTTGCTGGCCATGTCATCGATCTCCATCTTCAGCTCGCTCTTCTCCTTCTCCAGCTTCTGCTTCACCCGCTGCAGGTTGTCGATCTGCTCACCAAGCTCTGCCACGGTGTCTGCATGCTTCTTCCTCAGGGTGGCTGCTGTGGCTTCATGCTGCAGCGTGGCCTCCTCCAGGTCCCGGCGAAGTTTCTGGAACTCGGATTCTCTCTTCTTGTTCATCTCGATCTGGGCTGAAGTAGCCCCACTGGCTTCTTCCAGCCTCTCGCTGATCTCCTCCAGTTCCCTGGCTAGGTCTGAGCGCTGCTTCTCAATTTTGGCTCTGACCGTGTGCTCTGCTTCAATTTCTTCCTCTAGCTCTTCTGTGCGGGCCTGAAAGTGTCATTGCAATTAGGATGGTTGTCAGGGTAGAGAGCAATCCATTTCACAAGCAATTAGGTGCTGGGGGGGGGGGAGCAGCCCAAAGTTGAGAACATATTATGATTTAGTGGGGGACAAAAGGCCAATGACAGTTGTTTGGAAAGAGCCTATGTATCCATCAGTAGGGGAATGATCAATCATTTTGATGAGTACCTTGGTGTAATGTCAAGGAGCAACTCAATGCTGCAACAAGTCTACTAGGGAAAGCCCTACAGAGCACACCATTATGTAAAAGAGATAAGTTGCATCCTGTGCTTAGGATGAAAAGATTCATGCTGAAAATCTGAAGGAATGTGAATGAGTTTTCGCATATACACCATATGTCTTCTCTAGGTCTTCAATATATACATAAACACGTAGCAAAAGGATCCTCAAAGATCCATATCCACCCGAAACTGTCAGTTCCTTCTCAGAAGACTGGCAGGCCTTGGGTTTAGGGACAGTGGCCAGTGCTCCTTTAGTGACAATGATTAGCCATTTAGGTCACATTCTGATTCTTTTCAAGGATATATATACTTATGTGCCACTCAGAAAATTTAAACTATTTATTTCAAAAACTGATGTGCTGCTGAAGCAGAGAGGAGAAAGAAGAAAAGGAAAGACCCGCATATAATGACAGAAGAAGGAAAGGAAGAACGGGAGAGAGCTTGCAGGCAGCTCCGCGACGAGGAAGGGCCCGGCACCTTCACCTGTAATTCTTTGATCTTCTTCTGCAGCTGCAGACTGAGGACTTGCTCGTCATCGATTCTGGTTTGTAACTGACTCATTTCAAACTCCTTCCTGCAAGCAGATTGAACAAATTAAACAGTGTGAAACACGGGCCCTTTTTTAAGGGAGGCACCCTTGGCTTTCAGGCTCAAACGGAGGGGATAGAACACCAATCATCTACTTCTTCAGTTTCTCCTCCAACTGTTGCGTGTCATTCTCTAGATCCATGATGGATTCCTGGGACATCTTCAAGTCTCCTTCCAGCTTCCTCTTCACTCTCTCCAGGTCAGCCCGAAGTTTCTTCTCCTGCTCCAAGCTGCCCTCGAGCTGGGAAGACACAAGTGGAGAAGTGGGCTTACTCACATCAGACAGCACAGTCACGCCCATGCCCTGTGGCCACCAGCCCCAGAAAGAAGGAAGCCAGCCTTCTGTCCTCCACTTCTGTGTTCTGTATCTTAGGGGTTGGATATCTTGGGGGCCTCCAGGTATTTCTTTTCAGATCATTCTCACTTTGCCTGTCACAGGCCACAATCTCCTATAAGGATAAGTGGGGGCCCATCACCCCTCCCTCACCCGTGTCACTCAGCCCTGAGGGTAGTCAGGCAAGAAACTTAAGTATGTGTGCAAGGCACAGGAAAAGAAGGGGTGTATCAGGGAACACACCCACACTGGCCTTATTAAAGTAGAAACATTCAAAAGGTCTAGCCATAGAGGGAATAAAACCAGCTAACTTGAAACCTGGCTCTTGTGTCATGAACAGTAATTCATCATGAAGGAGAAAAAAAGATTCCTTTCCCTGGCCTGTTTTTCTGTTCTGTTTTTGAAGTGTTGCAGGTGGAAGTCAGGGTCTCATGCATGCTGTACCACTGAGCTACATCCTTGCCTAGTGTGAGGCTCTAAACACGGTGGAAAAGAATTCTGAACCTGGAATGCTTATAAGTAGATGCTAACAATAGCAGTGGTTTATGCTTTACTGAACATGCTATGTGTTGAACCCTTTCCTTAGATGCCCTCTGAGGTCTAGCTATTTGTATGTACCCCTAATTCATCAGTGGGAACTAATTGCTCCCAAGGTCACGTGACCTGCTGGTCACCTTGGACCTGTGTGTTTGGGGTCAGGGCACAGCTGGAATCTGGACTCAGGCTCTGACTCCAGACTCTGAGCTCTCTAGACTGATCCATCTTTGCAAGGCTCGGAAGCCACATGTCCTCACGTCATCTGTCTGCTGTTCCAGCTTGACATTGATCTTGATGAGACCGTTGACTTTATCTTCTTCAACCTGCAGGTCATCCAGGGTCTGCTGATGGGCTTCCTGCAGAGACTTCTTTTCTTTCGTCAGTTTGGAAATGGTTTCTTCGAGCGCTGTCATTTCTTCAGAGAGGTTCTTCACCTAGGAGAAAGTCAGCAACCCATCTAATAGTGAAGCAATGACTCCAGCAGCTCCCAGCAACAAAACCTATGGCTGCCTTAGCTACCTATGTGTCTCTAGCTTCTAAGCGTTCTGCGACAGGCCATTTCTCAGTTATTTTTATATACATGTTCTTATTTATTTTATTTCATCTTATTTTAAAGAAAGTCTTCAGATCGTTCCTGGGCTGGCTCCAAACTCCTAGGCTTAAGAGATTTTTCTGCTTCAGCCTCCCAAGTAGCCAAGAAATGGCACAGATCACTGTACTAGCCAGCCTTGTGGGGTTTTGTGAGACAGGGTGTCCCCTGGCCTAAAGTGACACCAAACTTGATATGCACCCAAGGATAATCTGAAACTTTTAACCTTCCCGCCTCTGCCTTCCATATGCCAAGATGCAGCATGTATCTTAGGGTATGCGTTTCTTGGGGACCACCCATGTTCAGTTTTACAAGGTTCTGGGATCACCCTCAGGGCTTCATCCATGCTAAGCAAACACTGCAGTGTCTCCCTCCCTGGTCTATTCTGGTATATCATGTCCCTCCATCAGGATCAACCTTTCAGCACGTATTCTATTTCACTAGGAAGGACGCTATTGAGACACAAATGCGCCAGGTCTGAAGGGCAGCACAGCAACCTCTGTTTGCTCCTCCTACATCTCTGAACGTGTGCCAGGTGGCTGATGGGGGTTCCGAATGAAGCAGGTAGAGAAAGGAGAGGCCTGAGGTGTGATGCAAGGCAATCCAGAAGATGTGCTGGCAGGAAGGGGCCTGGGGATACCACATGTGGAGCTTTCAGGCATTAAACAGAAACTTCCAAGTAGGAGGTTGGTAACTCCCACCTGTGACCTGAATCCAACCAGATACATATTTAATTTAGAATGTTTTTTGAAATGCTATCTACATTGGAAAAATGAGTCTACTCCCTATCCTGATTTTGGCCTCTTGGGAAAATCTAACCCTCCATCAGTGTTGGCTTGACAGTCCCGTCATTTGATGGGACTGGGTCATGGCTACCATGGTGAGGTGGATGGTCAGCGGACAGTGTTAGCCGCAGTCTCCACTCTCCCTATTGTCCATTACTTGCTATCATTTATCCATCACTGACTCTGAGTGTCATCTGCCATTGTCATCTTACACCCAGCAGACTTCATCCTTTGTCTTGCTCCTGGGTAGCCCTTATTAGGTGAACTGTGCCCCACATATAAGCATCCTTGTCAAGCTTACACTTTAGTGCCGTGTGCATGCACTGTTCCCGTTCATCTCACCTGCACTTCTCCCTACTGAGCACCAGGGGCTTCATGTTCGTCTTTGTTACCTGATTCGTCTCGCCTGATGCCCCAATGGTGCACTGTGCTCTATGTGTAACTTTACCACATTCTATGGCATGGTCCCAAGCAAAGCTACTGAAAGCATCCCTATATATGCAAACACTTATATGTGTTCCCAAAACCTTGATGGGAAACTTCCTTAGTCTACCACCAAAACAGAATTGTTGGAGTTGTAGGGTATATAGAATGTTTCTCCCTTCCCTTCCCTTCCCTTCCCTTCCCTTCCCTTCCCTTCCCTTCCCTTCCCTTCCCTTCCCTTCCCTTCCCTTCCCTTCCCTTCCCTTCCCTTCCCTTCCCTTCCCTTCCCTTCCCTTCCCTTCCCTTCCCTTCCCTTCCCTTCCCTTCCCTTCCTCTCCCCCCTCCCCTCCCCTCTACCTCTCCTCCCCTCTACCTCTCCTCCCCTCTACCTCTCCTCCCCTCTACCTCTCCTCTCCTCTACCTCTCCTCTCCTCTCCTCTCCTCTCCTCTCCTCTCCTCTCCTCTCCTCTCCTCTCCTCTCCTCTCCTCTCCTCTCCTCTCCTCTCCATTTCTCTCCTTTCTTTCTTTCTTTCTTTCTTTCTTTCTTTCTTTCTTTCTTTCTTTCTTTCTTTCTTTCCTTCTTTCTTTTTTCTTTCTTTCTATTTCTCCTTTCTTCTTCCTTCCTTTTTATACAAGGTTCTTATGTAGCTCTGGCTCTCCTAGGACTTGTTATGTAGACCAGGCTGGCCCCAGGCTCACAGAGATCTGCCTGCCTCTGCCTTCTGAGTTCTGGAATTAAAGACATGCACAACTACTCCTGGAAATTTTTGTTTTATGTGTATGGGTGTTTTGTCTGCATATAAGGACCTATGTATACCATGTGTGTGTAGTTCCCATAAAGTCCAGAAGAAGACATCAAATCCCGTGTGACTGGAGTTACAGACTGTTGTAAACCACATTTGGAAGAGCAGCCAGTGCTCTTGATGGCTGAGCTGTCTCTCTAGCCACTAGATTCCTAATTGGACTAAGTAATGCCAACCGGCTTTCTCTACATCCTTCTAAGGCTTGAGGGTGCCTGTATTCAGTCCTTACTGCCAAGGAAATGCACAAGTTAGCAACGCCCCCACCCCACCCCCCAGGAAGAGTTGTCAGAGAGCTTGTGGAGTGGGGCTCAAGGATGAGGGATCAGATCTGGCAGCTGCTTGCTATGTAGACCAGGCTGGCCCCAGTTCCTGCCTCCCACTTCTAGGTGATGAGTGAAGAAGGCTGGCGGGAAGCCTGTGAGGAGCCCTCAGTATACCCACCTTGTTCTCCGTGGCGTGCTTTTCCTTCTCGACCTTAGTCAGGGTCAACTCCAGGTCGTCGATGTCTCTTTTGAGAGAAGAACACTTGTCTTCCAGATTCCTCTTCTTGGCAACCAGCTCAGAATTCATCTCTTCCTCCTCCTCCAGCCTCTCATTCAGTTCCTTGACCTTTGCCTCCAGTTGGATCTTGCTTTTGATGAGACCCTCACACCGTTCCTCCGCATCCATTAGATTCTCTGTTTCCTGAAAGAGACGGGTCACTGGGAGTTCTGGTCAGTTATTTGTAAGCCCTGGAAAGAAAGGACCTGACCCTAAAAAATCTGGCACCTAAGCCGAGCTGAGGAGTAGGCTGGCTGTACGTGCACGCAGGCATTTACACAAATGTCATCTATGTGCTTGCTTAACCACTGAGGACATCGTCTCTGGCAGCCAATCACTCAAAGTAATCTCACGCGAAGGCACTCATGGAGTTACAGGTTCATTGTAAACAAGAAAGCCTCTTCCACCAGTCAAGAACCACGTGATCTGCATACTCCATGCGATACAAAGCAGATTGGTGTTTTCAAATGTCTACTTTCTACCTGTTAACATTCAACAGAAGGGGGCTGTCCATATGTCCTTGGCTGTGCTTCCTCCAGCAATAGAACGGGAGAGTAAAAACACACAGGACTAGGTGACTGAATAGACCCATGTCCCAGAAGACTGTAGTGAGTCTTGTGGGTGGGACCAAGACTGGCTATGTATGCTCATAAGCTAAATCAGCCAATGCCTTCCCACTGTAGAGTATTTGGAGCACTAGACACACAGTGTAGGACAATGGATGGAATGAGCCGGGAAGAGTCCTTGCTAACGCTCTCTGAACCTCTCGACGCCTCAGCACATGCTGGGCACTTGACATGCGACCGGGCCTCTGATTCCTTGACAACCATTCACTGTGAGTACTGTTATGATGTTCATTATGTCCTGTTACGATGCTCATTTTCAGATGTGAACATGAAGCCAGACAAGAGAACTAACGAACGCTAACAAGAGGGGAATCTGGGAGGTTAACACAGCTGGATCGGGAACTCCTGTCCTCTGAGCCTTGGAAGGCGGTGCTCCCATGGAGAGCACTCTCTCTACTCATGGGGTGAGAGTAAGTGAGAGAACATGACTGTACATCAGGGGAGATGCAAGGGAAGTCTCTGAGGGTTTGATTAAGAGAAAAAAAAATACATTTCCTGGAGAGGAAACAATTATGCTTCAAAAATGAAATCTCTAAAGAATTTTTCAGAGAATAATCATATATTGAAAATCATGCATGGAAAATTGGTTTCTGTTTTCAGTTGTGTTATTTAATTTTAATGATTTATTTTTATTGATACATTTAAAATGTGGACTTAAACATTTAAAATAAGTATTCTTATTTTATGTGTATGAGTGTGTGTTTTTCTTGCTGTGGAAGACAGAGAAAAGACCAGAGAGAGCATAAAGTTACTCTGCCAACATGTTTTCTGGGGAATCCAAGGCCAGCCCTGTTCCTACTGACCGGGTAATGCTGCAATGCTTGGTAGGACCACTAGGTGGCACCACTGCCTCTTAAATAGACAGCTAAGGGGCCCTCCCTGCTCCTTCATTGTCCTGGGAATCTGTGTTTTGCACTCTTGGGTAGAAGAAACTTACAGACTGGACTTGCAACTGAAGGTCATTTTTCTCCTGCAGCAGGGAGACCATTTTCTCCTCCAGCTCCTTCCGACGAGCCTCAGATCTAGCCAGGTCTTCCTTGGCTCGTTCGAAGTCCTCCTTCATGGTGGCCATCTCCTTCTCCGCCTCCGCGCTCTTCAGCAGGGGCTTGATCTTGAAGAACAGGTTCATCCAGGGCCAGTGCTTGACGTTCATGAAGGAACGAACATTGTACTGGATGCAGAAGATGGACTCCCTGGGCATCCACAGGACTTTGATTAATTACCCGTCGTACTGTACTTGCTAGTTCGTTTTCCATTTGAACCCCTCCCCAACAGGTCTCAGAATCTTCATCCTTCCCAGCTGGGTAGGAGGTGGTACACCTAAGCATTGCAGAGCCTATTAGTCTATGTGAATGAGGGCACTGGATGCAGCAGGAAAAGATTAGGAAGAAGGAAGGCTGAGCCAACTCCATGCCAACTCCACTATGTGAACCAGGCCAGAGGCTTGCTGTGCCAGGTCCTCCTTTGCCTAACTAAAACTGCCATTGTCTGAAGTATTGAATCTCTCTCTGCGTGTGTCTGCTTTCCATGTATCCGTGAACTGTTGGAAGGCAGGGTTTGTTTACCTATCTCCAGTGCACAGAATGACTGCTCAGTCACTACTGGACAAATGATTGGATGAATGAATGAATGAATGAATGAACATGCAAAGACCCAAAGAAGGAAGTGATTTCCAGGTGCTGAGTAGGAAGGGTGGGTAAGAGAGATGAGTTACCTCCTCTCCATCATTTTCTTGAACTCCACCCTCATCAGGTAGCCCCTGCACACTGCCTGCGTGCGTGTCATTAGGGTCACCAGCTTCTCGTCTCTCATCTCTTCCAGAAGCCCCAGGAGCCCAGCTTTGAAAAACACCTGCATTAAAAGAGAGAGGAGCCCAGCTGTGTCCTCGGCAGGTGTTCAGTCAGCCTCGTGATGGAGCCTGTTTCTTCTCAATTCCATCCATGACACCCGAAATATTTCCAGGCCTTCCGTTCCTCGGGGGTGGTCTCTGGTTTTGTACCTCTTGGGCTGCTGGTAAGGCAGTGTGCTCTAAAGTAGCTTCCAGGTCCATCAGTCACATAAAGGCAATTATGGCAGACCCAGAAAGTAACCACAGGACACAACTGTGTCCAGAATAGGATTGAGTCAGTGATATATGTCTGGGTGGCTGCGCACAGGACACATACATGCACACAGTGACCAGGAGTCCTTCCATTGGTTATCATTACCCTTCTCAAGCTTACCCTGGAATCTGTCCTATGTCCTATGCACGCTGAGGCTCTTTCTTCCCCTTTGAGAGTCTCTCTCGTGGCTCTCTAGGACCTAAGGGTTCCCCTGCTTTATGCTCCATTTTCTGACTTAAGCTTCTTGACTCTTAAAGATCAGCAACAGAGCCAGAGCCCCCCAGCCACTGTCCCAGGGTTCCTCTGCCAGGACTGCAAGACCAGGCTGCTCAAGTTGACTGGAAGAAGAATGACTCTTCCTTCTGAGCAGTGGACAAGCTGCAGGGTGGCAGGAGTCTCCAGGCCACTCGTCCTCACCTTGGTATGGCCAAATCGGAACTGCTCTCGGTCCACATCAATGGAGTTCAGGAGCTTCTCCGAGGCATTCTTGCTGTCGATGAACTGCCCTTCCGGGATGGCACTGGCGTTAAGGATCCGGTACCTGAGGAGGAGAAGAGACACTGGTTCTGACCTCTCAGCATGGTCTTATACCTGAGACCAGACCCTTCTAGAACCTTCTGCTCCACTCTTAAGAAGGTAAGCAGTATTCTGCTAGCTTGAGGTGAGGGGAGAGTCCAGGGGTGAGTTCTAGGGTGTGGTGGAGGGAAAGAAACATAAAGGAAGGAGGAAGGCGGGATGAACATCTAGCTCAGCAAAGTTGCCTTCAGAGGAAATGGCTCTTCTCTGACCTGGAAGAGCTTTGAATTAAACCGTGGCTTAGAGACCTCAGCCCTCCTAACCCTCAAGGGGTCTGGACTTCTGGAAAGAAAGAGGTGTTCTGGGGCAGTGGGTTTCAACTGGAAGACTTGGATCCCAAGGAACACCTGGCAATGTCTGGTACCTTTGATGGTCATAGCACAGGAATGTGGTATGTGGCTTGCTCCCAGCATCTTTGGGTAGAGGCCAGAGATGCTGCTAGGATGCTCTAATATACAAGAACACCTCTCTGTGAAGGATCACAGAGTCCCAAATGTCCATCAGTCCTGTGGTGAAACATTCTTCTTTAAAGTGACAGTTAGACCTAGCCTGTCAGTCAGGTGGGGTCTGACTGTACTGATAGACCACCTTGGGTCATCCCAAGATGTACACTGGACATGGGCTCATCCTTGTGGCAAAGTGATGTTTATAGGAAACCCTCAGAAGCTTGTTGGTTTACCAACCACTTGGGCCACTTTGGATGGAACTGTGTCTATAAAAACTGTCCCTAAAGGAGTTATATACACGGAAGAGCCAACCTACCGTTGTTTGAAGTCAGCATAGAGGATTCGACTGGGGAACCCTTTCCTGCAGATCCGGATGCCCTCCAGGACACCATTACAGCGCAGCTGATGCATGACTAAGTAGTGGTCCATCACACCTGGGGAAAGGGCGGGGTGTGGGACTATTGGTGGCTTTTCACTGTCTTGATGATCTGAGACACCCATGAACTTCTTCAGTATCAACAGCACTTAAGTGTGTTGATAGTAGCGCTAAGCGGGAGTCTAGGAGTGACTGCAATGTGTATAATAAGCCTCACAGGGGAAATCGCTCCAGTCTTCCTGAGAGACTCCAGCACCCCATGAACATGAGAATAAGAAATTTATCATTCCTGAAGCCTCGGTAACTATGCTCTGAGGAAAGCAGGGTTATGTGGAAAGGGTCTGGGAGTTCCTGTTAGACAACCTGAAGAGTCTTCCACCTCTGCTTAGGGGTGAAAACTGTCTAATGTGCAGAACCTTCAAAGCCAGATGCGAGACAGAAAGGAAGGCAAGAGTTGGAGGCTGAGTATATTGGGCTGATGGCCCTCTTCTCAGTACCTGCCTCAGGGAGCAGGGGTTGAGTGGAATAGTTGGGGCCAGAGGGACCAGAGAAGCCTATGACTGAAAAGCCAAGGCCACTCTTGGAAACCAGCCTGGCCAGAAGGTTAGAGGAGAGAGGCTGTGGCTGTGGTGGTTTCTCACTGTAAGCTTTCTAAGTTGCTAGGGAGGGGCACAGCTAATTCTGGCTTTGATGTCACCTTATAGAAATTTCTAGAATGTCTACAGGTGTTCCTGCTTGCCCTGAAGAGAGATCTTTAAGACAGTTTCACAGCTTGACTAGAGCTGAGCCTCCTCTAGTGCAGTAATTTATCATCTATGTGTGGCCTTATACACTTAAGGTCATTAACAACAAGGATTCATCTTAGTTGACTTAAGCCAAACTTTTTGCAGCTTGTGGCTACGACACCGTACTGTGCAAATGTAGGACACTGCCATCCCTGCCCAAAGGTCCACCGGGTGGGAATTCCCTGCAGAAAGACTGGTAAAAACTGTGGAGGAAATATCCCTATCAGAATTCCAGGAGGATTTGTGCAGGAAACCGTAGACATTTTTTTCAGTCTGGTTCCCCCTCCCTCGTTTCCTCCCGGTTTTGGTTCCTTTCCATTTTCTATGGTAATAGCTTCATTCTATCTTGAATAGAAAATCCATTTAAGGGACTCTTAAGATTCTCATGGTCTTAGGGTACTGTTAAAATTTCTCTTCCAGCTTTATCAAAAAAATGAATTATTCTTTTTGGCAAATTTCCAACATTTCTACTTCTTGGTTATATTAGAGAAATCTTTAAATATATAAATAAAATTTCTTATTTCTTTAATAACACATTGGTGTTCGTTTCTCTTGATTTTATAGCACACAATATTTGTGGTTTATATTTTTCATTTTTCACATCTCCTCTTAGTATCCCCTGATTATTTAATTTTTAACAAATGCACAAAGCATGATTATGCATATTAATGAGACACAGTGTATTTCAGTCCATGAATGTGATTCCTACTGGTTCAAATCCCAACTGTGCTGTTTACCAACCTCATGAAAGGGACCTTCTGTGTCTTGGGAAAAAATGAGGATGTGGAGCTTCCAGGTGTGAGTTAAAGGGAAGATTTATTGTAGAGAGCAAGAGACACAGACAACTGGGATGGTCCAGACTGAACTTGGCCAGCAGACTGAACCTGGTCAAGGAACTGGGGGAGCGAGAGAGGAAGAGAAGAGAGAGTTCCCTGGGAACCCAGAGACCAAGAGGCCAAGAAACCAAGAGAATGATAGCCAAAATGGCTGGGTTGTAGAGGAGTCCAAGAAGCTAGGGGGATGGGAAGTGAGGCTCAGGGGGTTAGAAGTTGAGAGTAGGGGTGGGGTGAGAAGTGCTGAGAGGAGCCAGAACTCTGTAAAGGTACAGACAGTGCTGGGAGAGACCGGCCTGCATTGATTCCCTTTGATATGTTAAATAGGCAGCCCAGGCATAGTTAAGGAGGAGCTAGCCACCCAGCTTCTTTTGCCAGAGATGAGGAGAATGACTCCTTTTAATAAGCAGAAACTATCTTCTTAAAAGCCAGAGCTTTTGTCTAAATGCTGGACTTTGGGAAAAGGAATTTCTTGAAATCTAATATGTCTTGATTTCTTCATTGGTAAAATATGCAGAACAGTAGCTCCTACCTCATAAGATGTAGGTTTGAGTTGAAGTGAGTAACCAGATTAAAGCTGCCCCTAGCTAGTGGGAAGGAGCCCCGTGGGCATGTCATTGCTGTGGCCAGAAGCAAGCAGACAAGGTCAAGGCTATAGCGCTGGGAGAGTCAAGGGCAGGGACAAAAGCAGAATTACAGAGCAGCTGGGAGAAAACTTAAAGACCTTTATCTGGTGATGGGTCCTTTGGGACGGAGGCCACTCCAAAACTCCAAAGAAGAATATTATGGTGTGACAGGATACTGTGGGAGACTTTGCAAGGCAGCGACAGAGCAGAGGCTGTCTTCCCAGGTCCCTCTCACTGAAGCTCACTAGGAATTCCGAGTTGAGCTCTGCCAGGGATCATGCTGTCTTTGGCTCCTAGCCTTCCATGCTCTCCAGACAGGCCCAAGGAGAGTTCTGTATTGCCTTTGTATGAATATATCAAACCCGTTTTTCTTTTTTCTTTTTCCCTTTTGGTTTTTGAGACTGAATCTTGTCTTGCTGCCATGGCTGACATCAAACTACAACCTTTTGCCTCAGCCTTAGGAACTGTGGGGTTGGCAGTGCACACCTCTATGCCCCATGTTCTGAACTTTAAATGGTCTCCTAAGCCATCTCCTCCCCTCTTCTCTTCAGCCCATCCTTAGGAATGTACACACATTTTAGGGAGTCCCGTTCTAGCCAGGAGAGTCACTCACCAGGAGTCTTGGTCTCATTGGGAATCAGGCATCGCACAAAATGAGGATGGGTGCTCCTTAGGTTGGTCATCAATTTGTTTAAGTTTTCCTGGGGCACGGATAGAAGCAAGCACATCTCTCTTAGTGCATGCCATTTCACTGGACAGAGAAACAAGCGAAAGAGGAAGATATCAAAAGAGAAACCACGTACCCTGAACACAGCAGACACAGTCTGGAAGGAGGAGCCCTTCTTCTTTCCTCCCTTCTTGCCTCCTGCGGAGTCACCTGCAGGGGGACACACAGAATTGGGGTCAGGTGGCCTAGGGGAAGGATCTATACACACCCTCTTCTGAGCCCAGTGATAAGAGTGTTGACTGCATTGGCCCAAGTTTTGTTGGGTTGTTCTTAGCACACACCTAAGCTCTCTCCGATTTGGGGACACTCAATTTTATCAGTGTGCTAATGGGTTGAGGTGGGATGTGGTGACATTGAGCAGAGAGCAATAATATATACTCTTGGTGTAGGGAGACAGTCCTCTTCTTGGGGAGTCTGACATTTAGTCAAATGGGTTGAGAGATTCTTCTCCGTGATTGGAACCTCTCTCCTGTGCTTACCCCTTTATTATTTATAGTTTGATTTTATTTTTTATCTTGGAGACCGGGTCTTGCTCTGTAACCCAGGCTGGCTTTGAACTTATAGCAATCCTTCTGCCTCTACTACCCCAGTGCTAAGATCATAGGAATGGCTCTCAGCATCCTGGAATCTGCCTTCATGAGGAAGAAACTGAAAAGAACAAAACTCTATTTTTTCTCACAAATATTCTATAGTCTATTCCCCCCTTCCTTTTCTGGGAGAAACCACCTAATTTCTTGTCTCAGTGTGAAGTCAGTGATGTTTGGTCTAAGTTTACTGAGTAGCCATCTTTCCTATTTAGCCTCTGAAACTTAATCTTTATTCAGCTTTGGGGGAAATAGTCCCTCTCTTGTCCTTATACTCTGTCACTTGGCCTCTCTGTATGAGATTAGCAGGAGTGCATATTTGAATCAGGGAGGGAAGGCCAGAAAGCCCCCTTTTCAGATCTATATCCATCCATAGGTTCTTCAAATAATGTCTTGGCATTGTTGCTAAGTAACATTGTCCCTAAGAGACTCTTAGAGATACCCTGGTCAGACTCAAAGAAAATAATTTTGTCATTCAAATTTAAATTGTGCTCATTTATTACAATTCTCAGCCCAAAGTATAACTAGACATTAACTCTTATAATGTTATGTAAGTATCTACTGAATGATTATCTTGCATTCATTTTAAATTAAATAAATTAATTACTAAAAGCTTATACTTAAATGGTCAATATTTTAAAACTGTATCTTGGACAACTGTTTAATGTACCACATCTGTTAGTAAAGAGAGCATGAAAGGACTGGGAACCTTGGAAGTTGGTACAGGCTATTCTGTATCCATATGGGGAACAACTTCTGTAATTTCCCAAATGATTAGACATAGAGAGGCTGGCTGTAGCAGTATATTCCCACATCCTAGCATATGGGGATTTGAGGGAGGGGGATCACAAGTTTGGGTCATGCTGGGCTATATACTGAATTCTAGGCTAACTTAAACTATAAAGTAAAGTCCTTTCTTAGACAAATAAGCATAGTTATTGCATGACTACAACACCAACTGGAAAAGACTCAAGGACACCATGTGACCCTGCACTTTTATTCCTAGGTGTATATTCTTGTCACTGACAACAGATAAGTACAAAAAAAATTTGCATACTCAGGGGATTCTATTCACAGGGTAATCCTATTCACAGAATCCAGAAAGTGGAGATTGTCCAAATACCCACAGGATGGTGACAGCAGAGACCAGGTGAAGACGACCCATGCAGTGAGATATTATTGTCTCTAGAAAGGAATCAAGAACTAATACTGCTACATCATGCACAGACCTTGAGAATATCATGCCTGAGTGAAGGACCCTCTCATATATGATTCCATTCCTATGAAAAAGCCAAACACACCCTCAAGCTAGCCTCAGCTCTACAGGAATTCTCAAGTTCATAGTCACATACATCCTTGTAGTAAACTCTTGGTATTACTCCTAAGTTATACCAAGGTTACAGAAACCCTGGCCAGCTTCAAGAAAATAGTCCACAGAGATGGAAGGTAGATCAGAGGTTGCCAGGCTCTGGAGACAGGAATGGTGAGAGACTGCTTATGGACTACAGGGGTGATAAGATGTTCTTAAATTAGATAGTAGTGATGATTGCCCAGCATTACAAACATACATACCCACTGGATTTTTAATTACTAATTTTATTGCATTTCAATTACATCTTAATTTAAAGAAAATCATTGAACAATGAATTACTGACTACCTTGTCCACTTAGGGTCCATCTTACCTCCATGGAGCTTCATGTTTTAAGAGGAGCACTGAGAGTAGGAGGAAGGAAAATAGAGGCGAGAGCCTAAAGCTTATGTTGGGCCGTCTGATGTATGAGCAGCTTTAGGGTGTGAGTGATTGCACAGAGCTCCCATGAGGGAAAGAGAACCTTACCTGCTTCTGCTCCTGCGTAGTTGGAAAAGAGGAAGGACAACAGCTTCAGGGAGGACTTCTGGTACAGCCCCACTACGGTCTCATTCAGCGGGTCCTTGTTCTTATCCAGCCAGCCAGCGATGTTGTAGTCTACAGTGCCCGCATAGTGCACCAGGGAGAAGTGTGCTTCAGCCTTGCCTTTGGCAGGTTTGGGCTTCTGGAAGTTGTTGGATTTTCCCAGGTGCTGGTCATACAACTTGTTCTTGAAAGAGGTGTCTGTGGCCTTGGGGAACATGCACTCCTCTTCCAGGATGGAGAAGATGCCCATCGGCTAGAAGGAGGATGACAGAGATGGTATCTTTACAGTTGAGAAGCCAGGCTAGTGGTTCCAAGGATGGAGAAAGCAAAGAGAAATCCTTTGTTGCCACCACTGTGCTGCTGAGAGCACTGGATTGTGAGCCATGAGAACAAGGTTCCTGGTATGATGTAGTAATAGGACAGTGGTAGATACAAAGAGTGGGCTCTTACTGGGTAGATTAATCTAGAACTAATAATCCTTCTGTTTTAGACCCTCAAGCATTGGAATTACAGGAATGTATCCCCTGACCCAGTATCAAAGTCCTTAATAAAAGTTAACATCATTCCTTGTTTTCACAGTAACTTTTCACTAAGAATAGCAATGCCCCTGGTCTCTGCTCTTTGAATTTTGGGGCATGTCAGTAGTAAGAGATGTCACAATGCATGTGCAGAATCCACTGACATGCTTGTGGTTTTCTATTTTAACCCCTCAATCACCTCCTTAGGTGTTAGAACAGTTCTGAGTGCTTTCTGAGTCTCCCTCTTTCCAATCTTACTCTCTCTGCAAAGAGGAATCCAGCTGTCTGAAAGGGAGAGGGATTAGAGATGCCCATCTATGAGCAGAGAAGAGGCAGAGAAGAATGTGAGGGTACCAACCACGGAGGAAGCACCCGTACCTTCTCAATGAGCTCGATGCAGGCTGCCAGGTCCATCCCGAAGTCAATGAACTCCCACTCGATGCCTTCCTTCTTGTACTCCTCCTGCTCCAGCACGAACATGTGGTGGTTGAAAAACTGTTGCAGTTTCTCGTTGGTGAAGTTGATGCACAGCTGCTCCAGGCTGTTGAACTGGGTGCAAATATGAAAGAGTTTAAGTCTGAGAAATCTATGCGAATGAATTTGGGACCAGAGCTAAGCAGACAGAAAAAGCCAGTCATTTGCCCAAACAGCTCACATCAAAGATCTCAAAGCCAGCGATGTCCAAGACCCCGATGAAGTACTGCCGGGGCTGCTTGGTGTCCAGCTGCTGGTTGATGCGGGTGACCATCCACAGGAACATCTTCTCGTAGACAGCCTTGGCCAGAGCTCCCACTGAGTTGGTCACCTTGAGAAAGGACCATCCACTTAATGTTCACATTAAATCATTAGTCCACACTCATTAGTTTTGTTAAGTTGAAGCATCAAATTGACATCATGATGGTCAAAAGTAATTGAGTGTTGCCAATTTCACATCATGCAGTATCTTATTAACTATTTTTAAGACATCTGTCTACCTTGTGATATTATTCTTTCTCTGATAACAATTCCACTAAAAACATAGTTTCTTAACAGCCATGGCCATAGCACATGACTCCAGGAATTGTCAAGTTCCAATCAGAGGAGAAGCCTTGAAGTAGATTGGATAAATTAGTATCCCTTTATAGGATTTGAAATTGGAATTAAAAGCTGCTGATCTGAATCTCAGGTTGAGAGTAGAAATATGGAAGTGTTAATTTGAGAAATCCGAGGGAGGTCTCAGGCAGGAGGGGCAAAGAAACTTTATTTAGCAAAGACACATCAGAGAGAGATAATAGCATTTGTAGCTGCAAAGGAGTCAGAGAGAGGCTGTTTCGCCTTCATTTCCTAGTTACCTGCCCCCATAACAGGAGTGGGCACGCATGCATTTGTATTCCTCAGGTCCCCCCCTGAAATCTAAGGATAATTTCCACCTTGATGCTAAAGCAGTTTCATACAACTTTCAGAATGTAACCAGAAGACAGCTGCAGACATGGTTAGACTAGCAGGCTGTCCTAGTAAAACGGATGCTGAGACTCTATTACCTGCTGGACATTCTGTCCTTTGGTGACATACTCATTTCCAACCTTCACTCTTGGACAGCACAGGCCTTTCAGCATCTCTGCTGAATTCAGTCCCATCAGGTATCCAGCTTTGTCAGCCACTGAAGGAAGAGGAGACATGGTGTTATAGAAAACAGAAGCCATTAGGCTGTCCAGCTAGCCCAGGCTCCTCCCAGAAAAATGTCTTTCAATCATTTGTGATGTCTCTGTATTCTTCTATCTGTAACAGGCATGGACTTGTCTGTAAAACCTCATCCTATCATCCAGGTGTCTTTTGTTATCAAGAGCTTCCAAACTAGATGCAAGCTTTGTAAATAGTAAGCTTGGCGTTTTTTCTGCCTTTTTCTATTTCCCATGGTGTTGAGAATGTCTACTATGCTCTACTATTGAGGTACATGCCCAAACAATATGCATCTTGACTGATTTTTTACCTACTAATTTTCGACTTCATAAACACATTTGTTATCTGGGCACAGTGGTACACTCCTTTAATCTCAGCAATTGGGAGTAAATGATGGGAAAACCTCTGAGTTCAAGGTCAGCCTGGTCTATATAGCAAGTTCCAGGACTGGTAGGACTACATAGAGAGAGCCTGTCTCAAAACAACAACAACAACAACAAACCCAAACCAAAAAGCATATTAGTTATATTGTAACACCTGTAGATCCCACCAAACATGAGTTGAAAATGCTAAGAGGAAGAATTAAGTCTGAGCTTGTTAGATTGCCTAGCAGGTAAGGGTGTTTGCTCCAGACCTGATAACCTGACTTTGAGCCCTAGGACTCACACAATAAAAGGAGAGAACTGAATTCTGCAAGTTGTTCTCTAACCTTACCACATGGACCCTGGTGTACAACTTCCTCACATCCCCCAAATAATGTAAGACTTAAAAAACCATGCATTGCCAGTGACAGTGGCTCACACCTTTAATCCCAGCACCTAGGAGCCAGGTGGAGCACTATTAACTTCAGACCACCATGGTCTGTATAGTGAGTGCTAGACTAGCCAGGGATCCTGTCTCAAAACAACAACAACAACAAGAACAACAAGAACAACAAGAACAACAACAACAACAACAATGCATCTGTCCTGAGCAATATAGCATGACTATTAACATTGTAGTAGATGTCAAAGTTATCTGGAGATAATTTACAGTACATTGGAGGGTATACATCAGTGCACAGAAACTACCACAGTTTATACAGGAGAGTCCACCTACAGATGGCTTTTGTATGTGCTGGTTAGTTTCTCTTAGCTTGACACAAACTAGAAACTCCTTGGAAGTAGTTACCTCAAAGGAGGCATTGCCTTTGTCAGATCAGTCATGGGATGGGGTATTTGCTTGATTACAAACTGATGAAGAGTGTCTGTGGCTTATATAGTTTTCCAAATGCAAATCTTCCACATCCTTTTCTTTCCCCTGTAGCCAAAGTGGACCAGCCCTCTTCCTCAGTTCCCACCACGTTATTTCTCTTGTATCCTTACTTACCTCAGTGTGTCTCTCTTTCTCCACATCTTTCAGAATCCTACCCATCCTTCACAGCCCAATTCACTGTCCCCTACTCCAAGAAGCCTTTCACCGTTATCCTGGGCAAGCATGATTCCTGTTCTGAAATCAGTATCTCTTCCCGTCATGTACCACTGAGGTAGACAGGCTTCCAAGATGGCTCCCAAGGCATGTGTCCCTGGAGAACATCTTGTATAATCCTCTCTTGAGTGTAGGTGGGATCTAGGAATATGGTAGGCTATTATACTCATGGTAATGCTGCTCATCAGATGGCTTTAAGGTGACAAACGGGAGATAAATTCAGGCAGATAGAAACCAATCAGGTGAGACTCAACAGAATGCTGATAAGGTCATTTAGATCTTCCTAACATTTAAGCCATGCCTAGAGAGCCTTCTTGATGCCTCCAGACTTAACCAACCCTAAACCTTACACTTTGGGGATAGAATCAACAGGAAGAATTTGTAAGGTTGACCCACAATTATTTACTCTTTTGTAAAGGAATATTTTAGGTTGCATGTGAGAGAAGAGAGGCCCAAAGAATAGGCTCTAGAGTGTGTTAAGAGTTCTGTTGCCTTTCTTTTCTTCCTACTTCTCTCAGTTTTACTTCTAGGATTTCAGTGGGTATGGCAGGGTGTGGCTTTACGTGTAATGAAGAGTGTGTGTTTCATCAGCCAGGTGAGAATTACTAAGGGGGAGATTTGGTCACCAGTTTTTGCTTCAGGGTCAAGTTCAGCAGATGTCAGGGTGGGAGCAATAGAAGGAAGACAACTTGACATTCTTTTTAGTGGAGGTTTTACATATTAAGCTCACATTATCAGGACAGTATTCTCGGCTTTGATGTTAGTATGCACAGAGAGAAAGTGAAGTTCACTTAGCCATAGTCTTCTGCTCAAGTCCACCTCAAAGATCAGGCATATCTTGAGAGTAGATGACGATTTGACACCATAAGTCTTAATGAAATGAGTGGACTGGTTTAAGACATGAATTCAGGACAAACCTTGGACAATTCAAATGCAGGGCATATAATTTTGGAAGAGCAGCAAAAATGTATCTCACACAGCCTGGGCTTGGGACACACATGAACATGGGTAAGGAATCAAATCCCCCCCACCCTCACCCTGCTCAGAGGCAGTTACCTTCCGTGCCATCTGGCTCAGCCTGCTCCTCTCTCTGCTTCTGTTTGAACTTCATGTTCCCATAATGCATCACAGCCCCCGTCAGCTTGTAGATCCCAACTTTCTCCTCCGGGCTGAAGCCCAGGATGTCAATGGCATTCTAAAAGGAAGAGAAGGGGCTCAAGGATCCGTATTGTGTATCAGACGAGACAGCATTTGCTCACACGAGTGGGTGAATGTGTGTGATATGTCAAGTTAAGAGCTAAAATCTGGTTTTATAAATATGTTTGTTTAGGTGAGTGGAGATTACGGGAAGAAAATGGAGTATTTATTTTCTTTTATTAGATAAGAACTAGCTGTAACCTCTCCCACTACATATAAATGAGGTGATTTTCTGGATGAGGGTATTGAAGCCACCGTATGATACTGGAGGAAGAAAATTGCAGTGATAGAGGGATAGTTTCCAAAAGTTTCAGTTTGTTGTTATAACATGGGAATCCCAGTATGGTCAGTCATTTAATAAATTCACTGCAGAATATTAAAACCTGGAAGGGAAGGTCAGCAGAGATATTACCAACTTCCAGATGATCTAAGGACACATTTTTGTAGAACCCCTCTTTTATATAAGATATTGGGTGAGGTGCTATCCATATGTTATCTAATAAAGTCTACATGAATACCTTATAGGTTTATATTATGTATATATGGAAGTATACCTATATGTGTGTATGTACACCCTTCATGTCCACATACTTTGTAGATATGCAGGCTTATGGGTGAAGAAATAGGGTTCTCTGAGGGTGAGAACCTACCCAGGGTCCTACAGAGAGGATGCCAGGGGATGGGGGCTAGAGCTAGTCTGGGTCCAGGGTTTGCTGATTTAGTTTCAAAACTATTTTGCCCATCTTCTTACCATAAAGCCTAATAAAATGATAAGTAATAAATGATTTTAAAAAATGTTCTTCTCTGGGGTGTGCACATTGATTATGTAGCAGGTTTTCAGCCCACACATGTCCTTTGGTGGAGCTGAAACACATCTTGACATGTCTGAATTGGGAGGATAGACCAAATGAGTCAGGGGGATGATACTGAAGAAGTGAGGCACTCCTAGGATGACATTCCACTGTGGGGATGAAGAGCCCATGAACGAATCTAGCAAAAAATGAAGGGTCATGGGGCCATGGTAGTCATCCTTGAATTCACATCTTACCTCAGTGGTCCCTAGCTAGTTTTATTGAGCTGTTGCAGGAGATTGAGAGGCCCTTTCATTAATTTCTAGAAGGGATGAGTAGAAAGTGTTACTTTTGGGGGAACCTCTTGGGAACACAATCCCCAAAAGGCATTCTTCTCTTAGGCCATTAACTGCCACTCAAGAGAAATGCCACCAATAGTGAGAACAATGGTAGAGTGAAGGTGTAGACATGAGAGACCTTTGGTGTGATAGGCCCTCATCTGTGGATTCAACCAGCAACAACTAAAACTATTTGAGGGGAAAGTTCACTGTACTAAGCTTGCTATACAAGCTTTTCTATTTTCCAGATATGTTGATGTTGGATATGACGTTGTAATCTATAAAGCTCATGTTTGAGAACTGGCAAATTTTTTTAAAGGTAAAACAACCTGATAATTTTAAGAGTAAGTTTATGCTTTTGTGTTGGGTCATATCCACAGCTACCTTTGGCCATATGCATGATCTACACTCATGCCTATATAATGCAACTGTGTAACATTTACACTGACTAAGGCAGTGTAGTCTATAAGAGTCCTTAAAGCACACAGGTGAGTGAGGACAAAGAGTATGGCACTCCACAGAAAGAATGTGAGTGTCCAAGTATCAAGCTGCAATGATTGGCGGAAAACTAATTTGCCAGAGACACCGTAAGAGATCCTTCCTCTGGGGCTGAAGCACCAGTTTTTAATCTGACTCTTCTTTGTGTTCACACACTGGAGACTGGGGAAGCCATTATCTTTGGCTTATTTGATCATGAAAATTTTCTACTTGCTTTAGACAATTAGTTCTACCTGGAAACATCACAGAATAAAGCTAAGGATGATGGGTGCTAGATGCGCCCTGCTGAAGGATAAGATTCAATTCTGTAGCCTTTGAAGCTTCTGTGAGAGTGGAGCCAAGATGAGTGGAGATGAACGCCACTCCTGGTTGGGCACACTTGGGTTTAGACATGTTTCCATTTATAGACAGACTTTCAGGCAAGTTGTGTATTTTCTTTTAAGATTCTAAGAGTCAGCTTTCCACATCCATAAAACGGGGAAATGGTGATATACATGTCAAAGATGCTCTTAGGATTTAACTGAATTGTTAAAGTAAAGCTAGTTGTCTCTGTGATGTGCTCGGCACATTTAGTTATTACTGTTACGGTGATTAGATCTGCAGGGCATCCCTACAGATAAAGCTTACATGCCTGCCCCGTGTGCTGAGGATGGTGCCTGGGATGAGTCTAGGATAAAGGTAGAAAGGAAAATGAAGATGCCACTGCAGAGTGGAGGGTCTTTTCCCCCCTGCTTTGTACTTTGCTGCAATATGAAGACCTCCAACTGATGTTCACACACATTATGAATGCAAAAGAGATTTATATCAAAATGGCAGAGAGTAGAACTAGTAGCCTGCCTTGTAGAACTTCGTGGATCCCATTTTGAAGCATTGCAATTTGGTGGTGGGGCAATCTGTGAGTCCAGTCAGGTTAGTATCTCTGCATTCCCCATTTTTCCATGAGCTCACTAAGATGCCCCTCAGCTCACAAACTCTGTACTACTCTGTGCAAACAAATAAATACATGCTTACATCAGTTGCCAACAATTCCTCGCTGTCATCGATGCTAGCTACTGTGACCTCTCCTTGGCTCACGAAAGGGAAGTCGAAGGGGTTGGTTGAAATCAGAAGCAAGTCTGTAAAAGATAGAGAGCCTTTAACACCTCAGGCAGTGTACCCTAAGTCTGGGTACCTTTCTCACTACTGGTCAAGAAGCTAAGAACACCTCTGAGCTTACCAATTAGTTCTGGTTTCTTATTTGACATGATTTGATAAAAAATGTGATAGCTTCTTTCACTGGATAACTGGAATGTCACTCTGGATTTTTCCAGGAGATCTAAGGTAACAACAACAACAACAACAACAACAACAACAACAATCATATGATTGCAAATTTTTTAGAGATACATTTAGCTAAGCATTGTTTTTATACATTGTGTAGACTCACAGGTTTCGATGTCCGCTGATGCTAGCTTCCCTGTGGCTCCAAAGTGGATCCGAATGAACTTCCCCTGTCCAACAACAGGTTGACAACAAGTTACTTTTGCTGCCTCTGATTCTCTGAGAGATGCTACCATCCACGAGTAGGAAGTGGGTAGAGGGGCGTGGCTGGGAGAGATGGCAGAAGCACAGATACTTTCTTCCTCTCTGGTTCCCTGACACCCATGTTCCCTGACTGGGTCCTCCAAGGTTCTGAGAATTCTGCGCAAAGTGCTGGCCCTGCTCCTGCAACTCTGGGGAAGCCCGCAGGCTCATTTTCTGATTTCTCTGCTTGGGCCACATCAAGGATTGATGGATTGCCTCCTTCACTCGCTGACTCTCTGCTTGGAACTGTGTCTGTTTTAATTGTCTCATCCCTGTGTTCTCACACTCTTCCTAACACCTTAGAATCCATAAATGTCTTAGCTGTCTTTCTGGTTTCTGTTTTGCCTCTAGAGGCTTCTTCTAAGATTTCTCACCTCAGTTTTACATGCTATTTCCTAATGGCAAATCCATCTTCCAGGCTCAGCCCCAGGCCAGTCTCCCTATCTCCCAAATAAACAACTCAGGTTCCGTGTTATCCCTTCTCTGTCTTTCTGTCTCTGTCTCTGTCTCTGTCTCTGTCTCTGTCTCTGTCTCTGTCTCTGTCTCTGTCTCTCTCTCTCAAACACACACACATGTATATAAAACACTATATGCAAAATGTGAAATAAACAAACTATTTATGTGTTATTTATATGACATAGTTATAAAATTGTATCGATGTATAATTTAGAAGAGTAGCATGCACATTGTATGTACTTTTTTCTTATACTGGTGCACTTAACTGGTCCTCTCCTATACTGTGAGTTAATCTGAGGGCAAAAGTCTTGCCATTTTTATTTCCTTATACATTCTGCAATGTGTTCAGTTCTCAAAAGTTTTTCAGAGTTTCATGAATAATCTATGAAAAGCTAGAGAAGTCCTCAGAAAAAGACAACGAATGTCACCCCTTAGCCTGGAATGGTTAGTCTGGATGAGAGTAGACAGATGTGATTGTGACTCTGAGTCAGATGAAAAGGCCTCATGACTAAGAGTGTACTAATGCAAAGTTCCCAAAAGCATTGTCTCCACTAAAGGCCCACACAATAACCAACCTGACCTGGGTGTGTAGAACAGACACTCTCTGAGTGCTTATTCCTTTGGCCAAGACAGTTAAATAGAGGAATGAGTGTTTATTAATGTGCAAGCATGGGAGTAAATAAGTTGAGCTCATCTTAAATGAAATTCTGGACGTTGGACTATATCTTTTAGTATTGGCAATACCAAGCCATTCTGGTTTCTACTCTCCTTTCCTGCCCTCACTAACTGGCCCCTCCTCCCAGGGTCTCCTGACCTGGAGGAGGTCAAGTTTGCTAATTTAAGTCATACTGAAGTTTTTGTGGCTAAGTCAACCAACTTTTTCGTTTAAAAAAAATGCTTCAAATCACAAAGCATGACTCCAATTGCCTGTTACCCCAGCATCATGGGTAATACATAGAACACCGCCAAGATGATCCTGAGAGGTTGCTGCCTAGGACTGTGGCTGAAACCAAAAGCATCTAGTTCAGTGAGAAACCCTATCTCGAGGGAAATAGAAAGTGATCAGGATGATATCTTGTTGTAGCCTCCTCAAATGTGCATATGGACACTTGCAGAGAAATTTAAAAAGAAAATACATTCTTCCACCTACAGAGGCCAATTTGATATAAATGATTTCTCCTTACTTGTGGAACCTGACTGAGTCTCAGTGACTTCAGCATACTGGGAAGGGGTGTTCACTAGCTAAAGGGAGATGGTTAAATCTTCCTTTTTTTTTTTTTTTTTTGGCCAGGAATAAGCCAAAACCTTTCTAACTCCTCTTGGATCAATTGATCTGAATTTTGTAAGGGTAGACCAAGGCTCAGTGTATCTTAGCATCTGCAGTAATTTTTCCTGTCTAGAATTTAACAGATGGGTGTAATTGGGTTGGGAGTTGAAAACCCATCTGGGACTTACAAATCTGGAGGAGTTGTCATTCCTCACGGTCTTGGCGTTTCCAAAGGCCTCCAGCAGGGGGTTGGCTTGGATGATCTGATCCTCCAGCGTTCCCTAGTAACAAGTCAAGAGAGGAATGGGGAGAACCTGGGCTATCTTCTGGGATGGGTGTTTGGTGGATGGAAACTACTTGCTCTGGGTATCACCCCTGACTAGTTGTCAGTTCTGATGTGTGGATAGCCCTCCAGAGGAGTTTCAGGGTTCCCCTCCTGGAGAGTCTTTTGTTAGGGTAGCCTTGGAGTGACTTCTGGCTGTGGCAGACTCCAGGCTGGAACATTGTTTCCTCTGTTTCAACAAGCTTCCTGTTCTAGTGATGCTTCATCACAAATCATGTTTTGTTTCGTTTCGTTTTGTTTTGTTTTTGAACATGCACGTCAGTAAAACAGGAGAAGGTGCACCGGAGACCTAGTCAGCAAGGATCCTAAGCCTAGAGTCTCACGAGCCTTGTTCAGAAGTCCTCTCGGTGATCTTTTGAAATCCCATGGTTCTCCTAATCATTCCCTAAGGGAGCTGTGAAGTTGTTCAAGACCACTCAGCTGTTGCTGATGGAGTTGGTGCTAGGTAGACCCCCAGGTCTGCACAGACAGGACCACCTCATATGTGACTGTGACTTAGACATGTATCTTGGTCTCTGTTCAGTTTCCCGGCACGCCTAAAACTCTTGGGGTTTCTGAAGTTATGTGGTGTGGTGTGGTATAGTATGATATGATATGGTGTTCTATGTGTTTCGGCTGAGAGCTGAAGCCTCAGGACAAGGGCTTCACATGGTTAGAGGGTTGGGGGTTTAGGGGGAGAGAGAGTGAAGTCTGAGCTGGTCACTGATCGCTGGCTAATGGAACCCCTGTGAGGATCCTTAACCAGAGGGGTTTAGAGAGATTCTAGATTGATGAACCTATGGAGGGTCTGGAAGGTGGCAGGCCTATAAAGGACATTGCAACTCCAGACTTCTCTTCCAATATAGTAATCTGTGCATCTCTTCCCTCTGAGTGCTCCTGAGCTTTATCCTTTATGATAAATCAATCAATGTAAGGGACACACCTCCCATTCTGTGAGCCACTTTAGCCACAGAGGAGATGACAGGAACTCTTGACTTTTAAGAAGTTGGCTAGAAGTACAGGTTGTAGGAACTGGGGCTTGGGAGCCTGAGCCCTTAACTTGTGGGATGTGATGTTATGTCCCTGAAGGTAGTGTCAGAATTAAATTGAGCTGTAGGATCTTGGTTGGCACTTTCAGAGAACTGGAGGATACTTCAGTTATAGAAAAATGTGTACACATTGGTATGAAAGTTTTTCTATATAAAACCACAAAGGGACCAAAAAGAAAAATCTAGTCCTATTGGGCTATCTCTTTTGAGTGTGCATCTCTCATACATTTGATATGCACCTAATATTTCAGGTATATTTATTCTAACAAGCCTTTGGTACCATAGTACTCCTTACCTGCATTTTGCCCGGCTGCTGCTCTTTCTTCTTGTCCCCCGTGACTGCAATTGTTGCAAAGTATTGGATAACACGCTTCGTGTTCACTGTCTTTCCAGCCCCAGATTCTCCACTGTCAATTAAAAATAAATGGGATAAAAAAAAAGTAGAAGAGGAGGTGCAGGCTCTAAAACCATTGTGGTGTGAACATGGGCTAACTCACGTGATCAAGATGGATTGGTTATCTCGATCTAGAAAAAGAGAAAAAAAATCAAAGGCATAAGTAACAGAACAGGTAGATTAAGAAACAAGCAACCCTTCCAGGACTCCCAGAACACAAGCTCTGACTTTGCTGTCTGCTAGGGGTGAGGCATAGGCATGTTGAAGCATCATGGGGGAGTTTATGCAGATTCTTTGAAAGTGGGATGCTGGACATGGGCAGGAGCCTGGAAATGAATATGGAGCCCCACCGTGTAAAGGGTATTTATGTCTGTAGATCTGAACTCCTTGCTGGAGTGTTCTCATATTGCTTTTAACAAGGGAAGCAATATGAACTTTTGAGAGGCCACACGTTTTAGCTGATTGAATGCCATTTCAATTTTTTGGTCTAGGTTTTCTACCTGCATAAAATTGATTTTTTCATTTATGAGAGCATGTGAGCCAAATTGTAGCACTCAAAAATTTTTATATTGAAGATCTAACCCTCAGGACCTCAGAACATGACCTCATTTGGAAATAAAATATAAATGAGACTCCGATGTTATTAAAGATGGGGTCAGACTGGCACAGGCTGAGGCCTGATCCATATCAATGTATCCTTGTAACACGGGAACAAATGAAGACATGTGCTCATAAAGACAACACCACATCACTGTGTCTCTGCAGAATAAGAAAAAATGAAGGCGTATGCACATGGAGAGAACACTGGGGCAAGGGAAGGCAGAGAGGAAGGTGACATCTCCACAAGCCAAGCAACACCAAAAGTCACCTACAAAGCACAGAAGCAGGGTGAACAAGTCGAACATATCTTCTCTCATGATCCTTACAAAAACCAACCCCAATGACGTCTTTGATTTCAGACCATTAGCTTCTGCAACAGTGAGGCAAATGCATTTCTCATTAAGATGCCCAGCCTGTGGCTTTGTATCACAGTGGCCAAAGCAAAGCCGATACGAACAGTGATGTGGCTCTTCCCTTTAATAGTGTAAATTCGATTCATGTAGAAGAAAGGCATTGGAGAAATGGCGAGGACTCTAAAGGTGCCATTTGCTTCTTAAGGTAACAGCTGATCGTAACAGCTCACTTCCTCTGTTTGTGGCAAGTCAATTCGGGTGAAAGTTGAGCAGACAAGTGGCGGTGGGCATAGTGATGTGACAATGTCACCACGTACCTACTTCTTGGGAAGGTCAGAGAAGTCTGCTCTATGCATCTCTCCAACTTTGCATTCCCCGAGTGGTTGGGGAGTCTCGGTTAAATGTACCCATAGCAGGGTAAGTTGGGGATATAGAAGAGCAGTGTCCTTGTGTTCTACAATGCACCCCCACCCCCGGAAATGAGCATGGGTTTAGAATGCTTCAGAAAGAACCCCTGGCTTCGCCCTTCACCATGACTACTGTAATAAAAGATGCCATGGCTTTGGATGTTCATCCCCAAGTCATCTGAGGCTCCCAAGTCCATGCTGGCTGCTACTGTATTGTTTAGATGTGTGGGGTATATAAGGGCCCAAATACTAGGCCAATAATGCCTTACAATCATACAAATCAAAGGCTTCACTCACCTGTTAGCATGAACTGGTAGGCATTATCAGAGATGGAGAAGATGTGGGGCGGGGCCTCCTGGCGCTTTTTGCCTCGGTAGGCCGCCACCACCTCGGGGTTGTACACCGGCAGCCACTTGTAGGGGTTGACAGTGACGCAGAAGAGGCCTGAGTAGGTCTGTGGGAAATTCAAAAGATTAAGGATCTTGTTTTTTCCTCAGAGAGGCAGCAAAATAGAAAGAGGTCAAAAGGCTCTCACATAGATCATCCAGGCTGCGTAACGCTCTTTGAGATTGTACAGCACAGCGGGCTCATGCAGGTGGGTCATCATGGCCATGTCCTCGATCTTGTCAAACTTAGGGGGGTTCATGGGGAAGACTTGGTCACTGTTCAGAGTGAGCTCCTGGGTAGAACAAGGAAAAGCAAGGCGAGAGTGCAGCGTCACGGACCTATTCTCTTCTGGGGTAGGCACGGCATAGTGAGATACTGCAGCAGAGTGGGGGCGTTGCCACAACAACTTAATGGATCATTTCTGTGCCTGGAGATGACCTAGCAATAACTCTCCTTGGTTAACCTGATTCTGGTCTGGTGCCCCCAGACCAGCCTGGCATTGTGTGTGCCCAGAAAGGACATCGGGTAAACCTAAAGAGTAGTTGGCCCTCGGAATTGCCAGATAGATCTTGGATAGCTAAAGTCAAGGGACGTTGTCTTGGTTTAACCTGTTACTCTGAGAGTGCTGTAACAAGATAAATGTTAAGAAACTTTTCTTTCTCATGTGTTCTGGGCTTTCCTGCCTCTGTGTCCTGCTCATATCGGCTTCTTTAGAATATCTTCATTACTGTTTTCTCTAGAAAGAAACCCTCAGAGCTCCACTCAGGTGCCCAATCTCATGCCCCATTTCCTTGCATCTGTTTCTTCAAAGCTCTGATAATTGCTTGTATCTCTGCCTGTCATCGTTAAACATTTGGACAGGTATGATGGTTCGTGGCTGAAGAGTATTTGGAGACAATTACTGAATTTCACCTCTCCGCATTTCTCCCACCTTTCCTTCCTACTGAAGCATATAATTGGCTCCGCACTTCATTCTCGGGAGACACACAGAAAGTAGGGCAAAAGAGAGAGCCAAGAAGGTTTTTCTGGCTTTTATTCTCCTAAAACTGAAGCTCTTAGAAGAGCTTTGAGGTTAATGGAAGGAGACTGGCTGGTGTAGGTTAAAGTTCATGAGGAAGGAAGGCCCTTCTCTCCTACTATCCGAGCCTACAGAGAGACACCTAAGATGGTCCACAGTGGAGAGAAAGGAGGCCTCTCTATCCTGATAGTTTCAGAACTGACACTCATTTCTGGGTGATCCACCAGAAAGACAGTGGGTCCAGGGTGACTCTCTGTAAGGTTATGAAAATGGGGCACAGCTCTGAAGCTGGGGAGAGCCCAAAAATGACTCAAAGACCAGGGTTATTTTCCTCCTAATTCAGTGAAAAGAGTTAGAATCAGAGGTTAAGTTCAATGATAAAACCTATAAACAAGATCTGTTTGCTGTGCTTGCATTAAAACTGGTGTCCGTTCCTGACCCACATCTCTTACTCTAGACTGTAAACTTGAGGGAAGTGGGTTCCACAACTGATGTAGATTTACAGAGTGACTGACACCACAGCTGAGATCTGGTGGATGTCCAATAAGGATTGAACCAAAGAGTGTGCTGTGATTATCCACTCCTTTGAGCTTGCCCTGTAGGACTCCCTCTACAGCCCAGAGCGTGTACTGAGTGGGCCCAGCAACCAGCATTACTCTCTTCTTTTAAGTAGTCCAGGATCTTTTACTGTTACCTTCTCTATTCCACCAAAGCAAACACCACCAAATCCTCACAGCCCAAGTCCTCAAAGGGAAGAGGCAGAAGGAAAGGCATGGCAATGGCAGCCTTCTCTAGCTCCTCCACCACAGAATGGCAAAACCTAAGCTGTATCCTGTCTCCAGATGGTTCTGGCCCAGCATGCAAGCCTAGCCAGTCCATTCCAAAGGAAAGCTTCAATGCCTACATTATTAAAGATCAACACTCACCCGGTCATCTAGGGTCTTGACAATGACTTTGTCATTTTCCCTGCTTTGGATCATGCCTTTCACATACATTTCTTTATCATCCACAGCAAAGCAGGCTTTCTTCGAGTCGAATGGGCGGTTCTGAGCCTCGATCCTCTCCTTCTCTGGTTTTCGGAGGTAGGGAGCCGCTTCTCCAAATATGGCCATCTCTGCGTCTGAACTCATGGCTGCAGGGGGTGGAGGGAGGGATGGGGACTGAAAAGATGGGGACTTCTGAGGCTTGGGCTTGGGTAAGTACTTTATCTGCCCCTCCCCTATTCCTATGTAGTGGAGAGGGGGGTGTAGACTCAGGAGCTCTTGGAGCAAACCTGGCTGAGAGATCTACAGCCAGGCCTAGGGGAGCATCAGTTGGCCAGTTCAAGGCAGGCGCGTGTTCCGTGAAGAAGGCAAAGCATCTCATGAATGATTCATCCTGTTTGAACTGTGTGACTTCAGTGCGACCCCAGGCCTTTATGTAAATTAGGGAATAGCTTTTGGAACGCCAATGATACCTAATAGAAAGTTCACACAGCTCAGTGCTCACACACTGACAGGAACATAAAGATTCATTGCACTTGTTTAGGTAACAATGTAACTAACGGAAGACACGCTGACCCAGTGCAAGCAGTTCAAACCTCAACATGAGTCGGATCCCTCTAGGGACCAGTGAAAGCAGATTGCTGGGCCCCAGCCAGCTACTTGAGGATATAGTGAGCTGAAAACTGGCATTCTAGCAAGTTTCCAGGTGATGTGGCTGCTGTTAATCCAGAGTGCTTTCTCTGATAGACACTGTCACTTCATCCTCTTGGTTTAAGCTATCCCATGGGAGGGTTGGGGGCTGTCAGACCGTAAGACAACTAAGACGGAGCCTACATGGTATTAGGATTCTCAGGGAGAGTTCTGGACTTACAGAGAGAATAATACCGGGCCTAGAACAACTATTTACAAAACCCACTTGGGGATAGTAGTACCAGGTTGAGATAGTGTTTAATCAACACTTGTCTCAGCACACACTGCATACTGTGTGGGTAACCCCTCCAGCCCCTCTGTCATGCTTTCTAGCAGTCATCTCAGTTTCTTGGCCTTTCTCTTTATGTGTGTATTTTCTCTGCTTACAAGCTAGAAAACTCATTTTAAAGTCCCTGCAGCAGTGACCTTGTTCAGCCACTTGTCTGGACTCCTGCCTCATCCTATTTAAAATGAAGACACAATTCCTGCCTACCACAACCAAGTGTGGACCATGGACCTGTGACTCCCCTTCCTCCTGTCTGCTCTCTTCCCTCTTTGCATTTTTCCCTCATCTCCTCCTTGTGTTTCCCCTGACACATCAACCTTCCTTTCCTTTCTCTCCTCTTTTTCTTTCTGCCCATTCTCCTGTAACTGAAATAAAATATAATTAAAATAAAACAGAATTAAAGCTCACACACACAGTATCCATACTCATCTTCATGTTTCCTCTTAAACAGCTAATATTTTAATATCTCTCAAACTCTATGTTTAAAAGCAAGGACAAGCCCATTCTAGTTCTCTCTCCCCATCTGGCCTTTTGGGAACTGCTGTCCATTAGTCGCCGTTAAAATATCTTTTCTGCCATGCTGCAGATGACGCCTTCTATGGGGAGACAGATTTCCTTAGCTCTGGGCCTTATTCTGATGGCTTCATTTTAGTTTTATTTTGGCCAGTGGCTCCTGTAAGTGAGCTATGGATTGTGCTTAAGATTTAATAGGAAAAAAAAACACCCTGGGATTTAATATAGTGTCCTCAAAGAGGGCTCCCAGCCATCACGCTGCTTTAAAATGTCTTGGTTATTTCCTGGAGAATGAAAAGAAATCATCTTTTTTCCCTTCCATCTCCCTGAAGGGGGTCGCTACGGTTCTGGCTTAAGGGGGTTGCAGTTCTCCGGCTTAGCAGGCGTTGGACCCCTACGCATTCTTTAAATGAAAATGCAAGGCGGTGGCGCTTCCAGTGTGTACCCGATGAGAAATTAGAATTGAGAAGAAGCACAAATTCTTTAAAAGTTACTATCAAGTTCCTCATAAGTAACACAGTTTTGAAACATTACTTTTCAAGACTAAGAAATTGCAGAGAAGAAGAGCACTCTGGTTTTTGCAATCTCTTCAACGTCTGCTTAATTGCCATGTCTACTGTCAGATTGGTTAAAGCAAATCTATCTATCTATCTATCTATCTATCTATCTATCTATCTATCTATCTCTATCTATATATCTATATACATATATAAAAATGAAGATTGTCTCTTTATACAGTAGTATAATTTAGAGAAGGAAAGAAACAATAAGGGATTGGGCTCATCAAACCATCTTTTAATTATCTATTCAAATAATGTAGCTTATCATGCTTAGATACTTACTGCTTTAAACTTGACAAGATGTAGAGTCTCAAAGGCCACTTGCAATGTGGAACCTGAAAACATCAATATTTTTATTTGATCACATTATAACGCATTAGTCCAGCTTGCACTTTAATTTAATTGTACTTTGTTTTGAAACAGAGTAGCCCAGGCTAGTATCATGCCTGTGTGGCAAGTGCATGACCACCGAGCAATCTCTCCAGCCCTTGAATTTTTATTTAGTTGATTTTATAGGTCTTCTATGTCTGTTGCCTAGGTGGTAATATATGAAAAGATTCTGTAGATGGGAAAGCTGTACAATACATGATGGTTGTCTTATATTTAGTCTTTCTAGAAAAATTAGATTTTTTTCTTTTCTAGAGAATTCTAGAGGCCCAAGGGCCTCAAATCATTACTAGTTTTCAGGTAAAGATTCTTTTCCTCACCTTCTGCCTAGCTCGTGTACACTGTCTGCTTCTTGTATTACCTGGGTTAAAAAGAGTTGTCTCAGCAAAATTCTTCTGTTGGTGCAATTCAACTTAGCTGTACACCTTCACATATAACTTTCTCCATTTCAGAGAGCTCTAACAGACCAAAGGCACTTGTTGCTTTAACCTAAAGTCTCTCTATAACTCTAGAAGGATCGATCACCATCCTAGTGCTTGATAAAAGGCAGACACATCCAGGTCCTTCTCTAAGACTCCTGGGCTCCTGTCCCTGGCTATTCTGTGTTCTTTGAGACTTTAATGTTCCTGTGTTAAGTGACCCCCGTTGTATCTTCATCCACTTTTTCCACAGAGTACTGTATCTCCTTTACTGTCACTGTACCCAAGTGCAACCCTGTTAATCTCATCATGTGTCGTATCCAAGCCACATGTCCTTCTCTTCCTCCTCCTCTAGAACGCTCTCACCTCTCTTGACCTAGGTGTAATGGCTGAGGCTGTGACTGTTCCTTGGCAACTGTGTCTCTCTGCTGACTCACTGTTTTCTGTCCAGCAAAGCCCCTCAATTCTTTCCGGGCATGCTGTTGCTAAGTCAAATCTTCTCCCCATATTTATGTATCCGAGGGCTGAGCCCCTAGTGTGAAAACATTCGTTCTTGGCTGATGAACTTCACCTCCTCAGATCGGACCAAATTCTCTCAGTACATGACTCACAGTGGCCCCTGAGCTTTCCTCTCTCTGGGTGCCTTAATTAGCCTTTTTCTGTTCTGCCGGCATGACCAGCTCCCACACTGCATAGCTGTAAGCTTTCAGCCACCAGCTCTGTTTCTGTCTCCAAGGATCTTCTAATTGAGATGTTTGCCCTCCCACCCAATCTCCGTCCCCATCCCCGACTTCTCCTGTTTGCTTTGGCTGTACCTTGTCATTGCCCTTGACTTATCCCTCTCCCAAAGGTTTCCCAGTCAGTTTCTTGTCATCTCTGAAGCTGTCATGACTCACTGACCCTTAGTTTATTTGCTCCTAATGCATCTAGAATTATCTCTAAAACGCAAAGTTTGGGATGAGAGAGATTGTGTTGGCTTGGATGACCTCTCCCTGTTATTTCTTTATTGTTTGTGACGGAGGCATAGCCTCATGGATTTAAGGGTTCAGACTGTGCCCAAGGGTCAGCCACAACTCACCAGGCTTGTACAAGTGAGTCTAGGGTGCCGTGTTCTGAGCAGATGAAATATATGGACCTAGAACTTGTACACTGAAGCTCTGTACTGCATCCAGTGCTTTTCTGAGTATAGTGCAAACATGGGAGGTTCGTTTTTCAGTCAAGATTGTGATTTTGTAATGTCACTTTTAAAATTACTTCAGGGATCTGCCTCAGCTCAGTGATTTTAGCTTCTCACATGAATGGGAAGGTTAAACATGTGTAAAAGGTTGTTTGCTAAATTCAGTGACCGCCATTATGATCAAACTGAAAGTAAAACTTACCTTCTTTGTTCTCAGCGTGACTCTCGGTGTCCTTCGGGAACTGGGTGTCCTCTTAGGGCTGATTAGATAGAGCAAAGGCAAAGAAGCAAAAAAAATAAAATAAAATAAATAAAAAATTATATATATATATATATATATATATATATATATCCAAGTCTGTATTTTGTTTAGTCTGATTTGTGCCTGTCTTAGCAGTCATTTGTGCAACTTTCAAGTCTCCTGGAGAAAGTGGAGATGGGACATCTGAAAAGTCACCTAAGGCCAGAGAATCCTGACCCCAACTGGTCTTTATGAAACACGTTACCATCTCAAGGAGTTCTTTGCAAAAAGTTAAATATCAAACTTGATTCCAACCTTCCCAGTTACTACACACTGCTTTAATGGTAGGGAAGATGTTGTGAGATGCCTTGTGGCAGAAGCTGTCAAGGTTGGAGGCACTGGTTGCTTCTTTTACTTCCAAGTCTTTAATAAGCCTCAGTTATATCCTCAAGTTCACACAGATTTCTCAGAAGCTTTAACTTATATGCTGCTGCGTCCTTAACTCAAGAGAAGTGAGACTTGGAGGCAAAGCTGGTTCTGCTAAGCAGCTACTGAAAATTCTTTGGATTCTTCACTCCTTTCTATAAAATGATACAAATGTACCAGAAAAGTTTCAAGATTCCTCTCAGGCCTGAGTCCAAAACAGGGAGTTCTCAGGTAGAGATGATAGCGTAAAATCAAAGTACCGTAAGGCTCCAAAAGCTGGAGTCATCATGACAGCTGCTATTATACAGGAGACTAGACCCAATGTAAAATCCACACGGTTCTCCACACAAGACCAATGTAGAACACCAATATGAGGCTAGGATGCATTTCAATATGAATAAAAAGTCAAACAGTACTGTGGGAATTTCCCCCTTTCAATCAGAAGTTTAAATAGTCATAAAAACCTTCAAATTGTTTAAGGTAATCACAAAAGAGTTACCATACATTGACATGTTATTAATCTGTTCATTGATCAACGTAGCATCTACCTAGAAAATGGGTTTCATTCTGCAGGTGAATTTTCTTTTGGTCTCCCAACTCTCCGTGTTTTTATTTCTTTTCCCCTTTAAAAATATTCCTGAGGTGCAAGGACTTTGGCCATGTCGCCTGATCTCATTAGAAAGGGCGACTACACTGCCCTTGGCTGGTCGCCCAACCAGGTTAATTCTCACTCTCTGGGGGGGGGAGAGAAAGTGGGCACATATGAGTGCTTACCTTAGATGCTGCGGTCGGAGCAATTTCAGGAGTGTGGCCCCCAGCTCTCTTTATACTCCCAAATCTGCCAGCCCAGCACTCTCACTTGGCTCGATTTGGGGGATCACCATTTACTCATTAGATGTAAATGCGTCGTAGTCTTGATCTCTCACTCTTGTTGAATGACTTGGATAAATGACCAGCGGAGGCTTTATAATGCCAAGTCAGCTGCATAGGGATTTTGACGTTGGACACAGATCTTTGAGACTTAGAGAGTCGTAGGGGCTGAGTGGAACTGGGGCAGAGTGTGTTAAGAAGGTCAGGGAAGGGCAGAAAGCTTCTCCAGGTCATTTGTTACACAATAGATTGATCATCAATCGCATGGGTGGCAACCACACCTTGCTTCTCTCACCTGATATGAGGTGATGATCATAAGCAGTCCTCATCTTCTCATGTATAGATTTAAGTTTGCCTCCTTTATCTCTGTTTTAGTTTTTTAAAGTCTCCTATAGATTGAGAAATGGATTAAAAAGCTCACATTAAAACAGGAATAAGTGGGTTTTGAATGATGTAGATTCTGATGAAAATATATGATAATTTCTACTGTCACTTGAGAATGTTTTAGAGGGCATCGGTGAAACATAAGTGATTCTGAGAATGTGTAGAAGTTAGCGTCATTCACAGCAGTACAGTGTGGTTACCACCAGTGTTTACTGAATGCATGGAAGGTTCGTAATAGCACCTCCAGTTGCTTACGTAAGCCATTTCCAGAGGTCAGAGTTACAGGGTAGGTTACATTCTAAAAGGTGCTTGTGAGCAGAGGAGGACTAGGAGGGAAGAGTACCAGCACACAACATTCTCCACAGAAGATCTGACAGAATGAGGCAGAGGGAATTGGAAGAGAGTTCCAAGGGCAAACGACTTATATGTGGCAAACTCCACCCACTCCTGTCAGAGAGTCACACTGTCTATTCCACTAAGGATCCTAGAAGGCTTTCAGTTAAGAAATACCAACATCCTTGAGTTTTATTTTGGCTTCCTGGGCCTTGTGTATACTAGGCAAACACTCTACTGATAACTGTAAGACCAGCCCTAAGTAACTTTATGAGGGACTTGGCATTTCTTGCAGTAACTTAATGTTGAAGCAGCATCTTATTTGTGCCCCGTTTTATGAAACAAGAGAAGACAGATGAGGGATGCAGCTTGCATCGAAATACTGGCCCAGCAGCAAACAGTAGAGAACCAACTGACATTCTCAGCTGCCTTTCCTCAAGCTACTGTTTTCTGAATGTAGCAGATGCTTAGTGAACTTTCTCGTGAATAAATAAACCAAGGTGATTGATAAGACAATCCAGATGGAAGGAGACCTGAAGTGATAAGGCAGAAAAAGAAAGAGGTTAGATCGTCAGCTTCGTTCATTAATAGTTATTAAGGACCTACCACATTCCAGGCTTTATCCACTCTGGCTCTTCGGAACTTCATAACTGTTCTAATAGGTATGTGCTTGTGTCATTTCTATTTTGGAGTAAAGGAAACTTAGTCTCTGAGAGTAGAAGTAGCTTCTCCAAAGCCATATGACTAGTAAGTAACAGGAATGGTATTCGAATCCTCTCTGGATCTAGAATAGAACCTATGCTTCTCAACTCTCCATAGGGAAGCAAGACACTGCTAAGTGCACATTGTCATAGGGTTCTGTGCTGGGACTGGAAAGAGGGATGTGAGATAGGGTCACTGTCCTAAATACTTGACGGTGGAAATGGGAACAGGGTACACAGTCATAGACACTGTAAGTCATTCTCCAAAGAGTAAAAACCCAGTGAGCAAGATGTAGAGTGGGCCAGATCCATTTGTAAGCATCTGGGAACCATGAAGTATCTCATATACATATATTATAAATACATTAAATATTATCATAATTCTTATTAAAGGGGCTGAAGAAGTGAGTCAGTAAAGTGCTTGGTGTGCAAGCATGAGGACCTATGGTTAATCTCCAGCACACATGTAAGAAAAGGGGGAGGAGGCTCTGGGTACAGTGCACACACTTATTATCCTAGTGCTGGGAAGGTAGAGACAAAGGACAGCCTGGCTGAATCTGCAAGTGTCAGGTTCAATGAGAGACTCTGGCTCAAACAACAACAACAGAGCAACCAACACAATTCAGAGAGCAGTTGATTGAGGGACCTGATATCAATCCATGGCTTTATACAGACACAGACACACACAGACACACACACACACACACACAGACACAGACACACACACACAAGTGTAATTGGAGTGGGATGGTGACTGTGGTTAGATAATGATCTTTTTGCAGCTCATATAAAATGTCTTTCTTGTTATGTTTAGCTCTCCTGAGAGAGTTAAACTGTTTATATTCTTATTAACTTCTCTTTTCAATTGGGGACAATGAGGCCTAAGTGGGGGAGGGGTAGTAATTGTTCATAGTCAGTGGTGATCCAGAGTTCCTCATCCCAAAGTGATACTTCATTTTGTCCTCCCTCTTAACCTCCAAAGGAGGTGGATGTTATTACCCTTTCAATGTCATGGGTTACACTCAGGTCTTCATGCATTCTGGACAAGTGCTCTATCATTAAGCCACACCCCAGTCCAAAGGAGGTAGACTTTGACACAGGTTAGAAGAAGAGGGTGAGGTTAGGCTCTGGGATATATTTTAGCAGGTCAACCAGGTGAGGCTGGATGAAGGTCAGGATAGAGTTAATGGGGTTTGGATTCAGGGGAGACATAAAGGCTATGCTGGTTTACAGTGGGCTTCTAAAGCCTAGCAATGGAGCCATGGCATTGTTACAAGATAATAGGAGGGCATGAATATGTATGTATGTGTATACATATGTATGTGTATATATGAACTAGCGATGGATTATAATGGTAAAAAAAGAACTTGTCAGTGCTCAATTCCCCAAGGAATTCAGATCTATGTTAAACATTTCCAGATCAGTAAGGTGGCCTTTATAGTCTTTGTGGCCTTAGTGGTCCTGAGTCCAGCTGCAGATTCAAAGAGAAGAACACTGTGTGTCATCATAGGTTGTGGTTGCCATGGCGTTCCACTTAGATATAATAAAAGAGAACTAGTTCCCCACAGGCAGTCATGCGATGAATGAATTATGTTTGGGAATAATTAAGATCCTTATGAGCTCTAGGCTTATGTTTTGAAGTCTTACCTTCATTCTGACAGTATATTAAAATCTTTGTCATCTATGCCGCTTGCACTGGATATACAAAAATAATGCTGTAAAATGAAGGGGTCCTTGATCAAGAGGTTTAAAATGAAAGAAAAAAACCAGAGGGCTACCTTGAAGGTGCCACTCACAGGACTTTGATAACTGCAGGATTGGAGGCAGGAGGAAGAATCACAGGATGTTGCTTTTCATCCAGCCCCCATTTCAGCTTATTAATCTAGGTCCTCCGAAATGAGCCTAAAGGAGAAACTGTAGGCAGAAAAAAATGAGTTTAGATTGAAAACATAGCTGGCGGTGGACACTGGGTCATATATTTATCAAGGCTGGAATGCGTAGTCTGTGTTAGGCAGTATCATTAACATGGCGATGGTAGCTGAAGCTATTATGGAAGATGTATGGCAAGACTGTGTTGAGGATGTGGGAAGAAGAAATAAAATAAAACAGAGGAGAAAAACTGATATAAATAAAGGTCATTCTAAGCCAGGCGTGGTGGTGCACGCCTTTAATCCCAGCATTCGGGAAGCAGAGGCAGGAGGATTTCTGAGTTTGAGGCCAGCCTGGTCTACAAAGTGAGTTTCAGGACAGCCAGGGCTATACAGAGAAACCCTGTCTCGAAAAACCAAAACAAAAATTTTTAAAAATTAAAAATTAAAAAAAATAGAGGTCATTCTACAAGGAAGCAAATACCAAAATGAAAAGTCATAACCCTTTGTTGGAGTCAAAAGACCCAAGTGGGTCTTCACCTGCTATGGTTTGTGCCTTGAAGGTTCATGTGTTGGAAGCATGGTCCTCAGTGTAACAGTAATGAAAGGTGGTGGGGTCTATAAGACTTGAGTCTACTGGGTGGTAATTGGGTCATGGCTGCCTTTGTGAAGGGATTAATTTGGTCTATCAGAGTGAGTTAGGTCTCACAGGAGTGTATTAGCTCATAAGGGTATTGCCATCCTTCCTTATCTTTCTTACTCCATCCTGCCTTTCCTCTTCCCTTTCATCATTGTACTGGAATTTGATTACTATTTAAAAACCTATACATATTTAATGTCTACCATCAGATAGATGAATTGGGCCTATAGATGCAGCTACTATCCTACTGTACAATTTAGGTGATAAAAACCCATCACCTTCAAGAGTCTCATTGGGTCAGAAGTCTCCTCTTTATCCCACCACTATGATCTGTAGTTTATAGCTTTGAATCATGCTGTTCTTCTCTCTCATATCTGAGAGGAGCTCTGGCAATGAATATTTTCTCTAGTCTACTTACAAACTCTTCTCTCTTTGTATGGTCTAGGTAACTTTATTATTGGAGACAACACAGAAGTCAGGAGTGGTAACATATTCAAGAGGGAGTATACGAAAATGTCTATTCAAAGATCTGAAAAAGAGAAGTTCAGAAATGGGGCATTGTATGGGTGAGGGTGATCTGACAGGGATGTCAGCAGGATGCTGGGGGTGTAGGCTTAGAGCAGGGATTGAGGCAAGAACAGGTGTTGAGGAGGAAGGGTTTTCCCTGATTTTCCTAGGAGAGTCTGAGCACCAATCACAGTGGAAGATGGAGCTGGGGAAAACTGTAAATTCAGATAGTGCAGTGGAAGGACAGGAGACTTGTAGCAAGGCCAGATGGAGAAGACTAGAGAAAAAGCATGGTCAAGGTCAGCCCTTCTATGGGTACTTGAGAAGAAAGGGCAATTAATTGTGCTGATAGTAGGATCATGCCTCACTCCTCATGACTTGGGCTATCTAAGAGCTAATGTGACAGATGACATTTCAAAGAGGACAGGCACAGAAGTTTCTGGATGAATGTCCTAGGACAGGTACATTAGTGAATAACACTAATTCATATTTGAATTGCCTAATTGAATTGAATATCAATAGTGGATGGCAAAGGGAGTCTGGCAAATTTTCTAGCCTGTCTCTCACCTTACAGAATCAGAAATTGAGGTGCTGAATAGGCTCTGTCAGGTTAAGATAGTCCCTCCAGCCACACTAGGATGATTTTTAAATAAACTCTATCTGAAACTGCTGGTTCCAACACTTTAATACAGAAAATTTAAAGCTATTTACACTGCTCAGTAGAGACCCAACAACACAATAAGATAATACACTCATTTCATCATCCAGTCTTTCAACATCTATTAAGGACATATTATAGGATAGGGAATTTTCATATGCAGGGCTCTGTCCACATGGAAATGACTGTAGCAATGTATATGAGGGGGTAGCATACAAACTGACATGTGCCATCACTTGGTGATAAATACTCTTGTGAGGAGAAAGAGGGAGGAGGAAACAGTGGCTGTGTGCTGTTTAAACAGATTGATCAGGGAAAACCTCTGAAGAGGCACTATTGGAGCATACCCCTGGTGACATGACTGTTAAGTGGGGGGTGGAGGTAAGTATTCCAGGCTGAAGGAGCAAGAGGGAAGGCTAGGGAGCCAATGTGCTACACAGGACCAGAAGGAAGGCTAGTGGGATGGAGCGAGCCAGCCAGTGATGGGGAGGAGGGGCAGAGGACAAATGGCTATACCCTTGTAAATGAAGATTAGAACTCTGAACAAATTAATTAATCACTTAATTATCTTTTTGTGGTGCTAGGGACCAAACAGGTTCTGCATGTGCCAGGCACACATTCTGCTATTGATTGAGACTACTAGTTGCAGGACTTGGTTTTAAATGTCAGTTATTATTATAAAGCCACTTTTATTTTTCTTGAGAATTGGTTCTAGTACTGGCTCTCCTTTTATTTATCTATTTTATGTAACCCTTAGAGTTATATATATATTTATGTTGTATAGCTTGATGTTTTGATACATCTATATCATGTATCAATGTATCATTGAATCAATCTGGATATTAAAGAAACCAGGGCAGTCGGCATATTCATCACCACAAGCATTTATTATTTACTTATGATGAGGCCATTTGAAATCTTCTAGCTATTTTGAAATATGCACTGTCATATAGTTAACTACGGTTTGTTGCGAAATAAAACATCAGAATTTATTTCTTCTGTTATAACTTTGCACCTGTTAACTTTCCCGCACTTCTCTCCTCTCCCATCTGCCCTTGTCTTTCAACTCTTCCTCTTTTCTCTCATTCCCTCCTTTGTCATCACTTCTGCTCAAGTTCTGGTAATCTTTAGTTGTTCTACTTTGAAAACACTGCTCATCTCTCTACTTCTGTGAGCATAACACTTTTGGTGTGTGTGTGCGTGTTTGTGTATGTGTTCGAGTGCTCATTTCTCTACTTCTGTGAGCATAACACTTTTTGGTGTGTGTGTGTGTGTGTATGTGTTTGTGTATGTGCTCGAGTGCGCCCTTGTATGCTGAGGTCCAGTCAGACTTTGCCCATCCTAGGAAAGGGCTGAGCCACACCCAAGTCTTAAAAAAATGCCACCTGGGACCAGGATCTTGTGGTTGTGTTTATATTATACTCAACATTGCTCCATTTTTCATACATAAAGACTATATTGAACGTTCCTGTTTTTCAGCAAATGAGTAGAAACACTTCTGGGAGTTGGGTATCAACCGTTGTTCTTTGAAATCCCCAGGATTTAATTGGCCCAAGTCAGGTCTCAAAATGCCTGGTAAGGTGGGAACGGTGCTTGAGTGAGCCATCCAACACTACCAGAGAGAAACCTATATCTCAGTGGCCCAAAGGTCACCTCATCAGAATCCCAGAACAGAGGGAAGGGGTCGGACTGAGGGAAGAAAGGGCTGAAAGTGACTTCGTTTGCATCCCAGAACATCCGGGAAGAGGTCAGAGGAAGGGAAGAAAGGGCCGGAAGTGATACCTGTAGGGGTGGGACCAGCCTTACCTACATGTGAGATCAACGAGTGTGCACCAGGGCGGATTCCATCAATCGCACTGAGCGGTTTCAGACTGAGTGTTTGTGAAATTTGGTGTGGACAGAGAATCTGAGGACAGGGCAGATGACCTGACTGGCCAGAAGGAATATTTTGGAAATTCTTGCTTTCAGATGAGTTTTCCCTGTGTTGCCCAGGCTGTGTTCAAGCCATCCTTTTGCCTCAGCCTCCTAAATTCTGAAATTACAGCCATGCCATTCAGCAGGGCTTGAAAATTGTTGCCAGACCCCTAACGTGAAGTTTCTTAGTCATCTTAGTTGCTCACATAGATAAAGATCTCTAACGTCTCAGTGAGTTAGAGCTGGGTACTGAAATCCGTGAGTTATTTGCATGGTGGTAGTGGTGAAGAACCTCCATAGAAATCCCTGCTTAGTATACTGCCGTCCCTATCCATGCTGTGAGTAGAATTTCTCATAATTTGAACCTCCACACTGCTCCGAGTTCCCAAGAGTGCCCCAAGGCACGAGCCATAGCCCCTGTGACAACCTTGAGAAAATAGTTTGTCCTATGTGCGTGTGAAGGTCAGCTTTGGGGAATCTAAGATAAACCCTGTTTTGGATGCGATCCCTGAGGCAGGGTGTTTTTCTCCTTTCTCACGAACCAGAGGCCTTCGGTTTTCCTCGTGGCCTCAGGAAGCTGCATCTCTGGGACTTTAGCAGCCAGGAGAAAGGAATCGAGTTGGTAAATTCCACCCTTAAGCAGGGCTTAAGGATCTGCCCCGGGACTGATTCTTCAGCTTCCCGCTTAGGAAAAAGTGAGCGATAAATCTGTAGTGAGGGTGCCTGGGGACAATGATACTGGTAACATTTGCCCACAGCTCTACCTTAGCCAGGAGTCAGAATGTAAGTTCTACCGCGACAGCTGCTGGGTCTTAGCTCTGGAATGTTGATCCCCACTGAAAAGCTCCCATGAAAGGCAACAGCTTTTAGCAGCTGTGCTAATGGTCTCATCCATCAAATGGCTCTCCCTCTCCTCTCAGACTTCTGTTGTCAGCTATACCCCTTTCTTTGATGAGAAGTGGATATAAAATCTTAAGAGGCAGGTTATTTTTATTTATTTTAATAATATGAGCCTTGGGGGGAAAATTCCAAAGTAATACACGCTTGGAAAAGTAGGATTAAGCATGCTGAAGGAAAATTTTATTAATTTATTTTTATTAGGTTGGGAAGTTAGCTCAGTAAACTGCTTGCTGTGTGAGCCGGAGAACCTGAGTTCTCTTGCTTCCCAAATCCATGTGAAAAATCTGGGTGAGCTGGCACCTACTTTTACTTCCAGTTCTGGGGTGGTAGAAAAAATAGGATCCCCTGGGCATCCTCTCTAATAGTCAGAGAGCTCCAAGCCAGGGAGAGATGCTTTCTGCAAAAATAAGACAGATGGCTCCCCACACTCACTTTTCCCACACAGAAATTTATTAATTAAGAAATAAAGATTTTGGACCAACACCAGGGTAGCTAGGGCGCAGAGTCGGCTGACACCCACCAGCTACCCAGGACACCCGCCACGGGACCTTAAGACTTCTGGTGAGTGGAACACAGAGTCTGCTCCAATCCAATCTCGTGGGACCTGAGACTGCATTAGTTAGGGAAGCAGAAAACCGGCCTGAGTAGGGGCACAAGCCCCTTCCAGTCTGACCAGCACCGGGATAGCTAGGGCGAAGAGTTGGCTGACACCCGCCAGCTACCCAGGACACCCACCACGGGATCTTAAGACTTCTGGTGAGTGGAACACAGCGTCTGCTCCAATCTCTAAACAGAGACAACTATAACAACTAACTCCAGAGATTACCAGATGGCGAAAGGTAAACGTAATAATCTTACTAACAGAAACCAAGACCACTCACCATCATCAGAACCCAGCACTCCCACTTCGCCCATTCCAGGGCACCCCAACACACCAGAAAAGCTAGACCCGGATCTAGACATCAAGAAGGACTTTAATAACACACTTAAAGAAATACAGGAGAACACTGCTAAACAGGTAGAAGACATTAAAGAGGAAGCACAAAAATCCCTTAAAGAATTGCAGGAGAACACTGCTAAACAGGTAGAAGACATTAAAGAGGAAGCACAAAATCCCTTAAAGAATTGCAGGAAAACAAGACCAAACAGGTGATGGAATTGAATAAAACCATCCAAGACCTAAAAAGGGAAGTAGACACAATAAAGAAAACCCAAATTGAGGCAACGCTGGAGATAGAAACCCTAGGAAAGAAATCTGGAACCATCGATGCAAGCATCAGCAACAGAATACAAGAGATGGAAGAGAGAATCTCAGGTGCAGAAGACTCCATAGAGAACAACGGCACAACAATCAAAGAAAATACAAATTCCAAAAAGATCAAAATCAGAAATGAAAAGGGAGACATAACAACAGATCCTGAAGAAATCCAAAACACCATCAGATCCTTCTACAAAAGGCTATACTCAACAAAACTGGAGAACCTGGATGAAATGGACAAGTTTCTAGACAGATACCAGGTACCAAAGTTAAATCAAGATCAGGTTAATGATCTAAACAGTCCCATATCCCCTAAAGAAATAGAAGCAGTCATTAATAGTCTCCCAACCAAAAAAAGCCCAGGACCAGATGGGTTTAGTGCAGAGTTCTATCAGACCTTCAAAGAAGATCTTATCCCAGTTCTTCACAAACTATTCCACAAAATAGAAAGGAAGGTACTCTACCCAACTCATTCTATGAAGCCACAATTACTCTGATACCTAAACCACAAAAAGACCCAACAAAGATAGAGAGATTCAGACCAATTTCCCTTATGAATATCGATGCAAAAATCCTCAATAAAGTTCTCACTAACCGAATCCAAGAACACATCAAAACAATCATCCATCCTGACCAAGTAGGTTTCATCCCAGGGATGCAAGGATGGTTCAATATACGGAAATCCATCAATGTAATCCAGTATATAAACAAACTCAAAGACAAAACCCACATGATCATCTCGTTAGACGCTGAGAAAGCCTTTGACAAAATCCAACACCCCTTCATGATAAAAGTCTTGGAAAGATCAAGAATCCAAGGCCCATACCTAAACATGATAAAAGCAATCTACAGCAAACCAGTAGCCAACATCAAAGTAAATGGTGAGAAGCTGGAAGAAATCCCACTAAAATCAGGGACTAGACAAGGCTGTCTACTCTCTCCCTACCTATTCAATATTGTACTTGAAGTCCTAGCCAGAGCAATTAGACAACAAAAGGAGATCAAGGGGATACAAATTGGAAAAGAAGAAGTCAAAATATCACTCTTTGCAGATGATATGATAGTATACATAAGTGACCCTAAAAATTCCACCAGAGAATTCCTAAGCCTGATAAACAGCTTCAGTGAAGTAGCTGGATATAAAATTAACTCAAGCAAGTCAATGGCCTTTCTGTACACAAAGGATAAACAGGCTGAGAAGGAAATTAGGGAAACAACACCCTTCTCAATAGTCACAAACAATATAAAATACCTTGGCGTGACTCTAACTAAGGAAGTGAAAGGTCTGTATGACAAGAACTTCAAGTCTCTGAAGAAAGAAATTAAAGAAGATCTCAGAAGATGGAAAGACTTCCCATGCTCATGGATTGGCAGGATCAACATAGTAAAAATGGCTATCTTACCCAAAGCAATCTACAGATTCAATGCAATCCCCATCAAAATTCCAACTCAATTCTTCAAGGAATTAGAAAGGGCAATCTGCAAATTCATCTGGAACAACAAAAAACCTAGGATATCAAAAACCCTTCTCAAGGATAAAAGAACCTGTGGTGGAATCACCATGACTGACCTAAAGCTGTACTACAGAGCAATTGTAATAAAAACTGCATGGTACTGGTATAACGACAGACAAGTAGACCAATGGAACAGAATTGAAGACCCTGAGATGAACCCACACACCTACGGTCACTTGATCTTCGACAAGGGAGCTAAAACCATCCAGTGGAAAAAAGACAGCATTTTCAACAAATGGTGCTGGCACAACTGGCGGTTATCATGTAGAAGAATGCGAATTGATCCATTCCTATCTCCTTGTACTAAGGTCAAATCTAAGTGGATTAAGGAACTCCACATAAAACCAGAGACACTGAAACTTAGAGAGGATAAAGTAGGGAAAAGCCTCAAAGATATGGGTACAGGGGAAAATTTCCTGAATAGAACAGCAAAGGCTTGTGTTGTAAGATCGAGAATCGATAAATGGGACCTCATAAAATTGCAAAGCTTCTGCAAGGCAAAAGACACCGTCAATAAGACAAAAAGACCACCAACAGATTGGGAAAGGATCTTTACCTATCCTAAATCAGATAGGGGACTATTATCCAATATATATAAAGAACTCAAGAAGGTGAACTACAGAAAATCAAATAACCCCATTAAAAATGGGGCTCAGAACTGAACAAAGAATTCTCACCTGAGGAATACCGAACCGCAGAGAAGCACCTGAAAAAATGTTCAACATCCTTAATCATCAGGGAAATGCAACTCAAAACAACCCTGAGATTCCACCTCACACCAGTCAGAATGGCTAAGATCAAAAATTCAGGTGACAGCAGATGCTGGCGAGGATGTGGAGAAAGAGGAACACTCCTCCATTGTTGGTGGGATTGCAAGCTTGTACAACTACTCTGGAAATCAGTTTGGCAGTTCCTCAGAAAATTGGACATAATACTACCAGAGGATCCAGCAATACCTCTCCTGGGCATATATCCAGAAGATGTTCCAACCGGTAAGAAGGACACATGCTCCACTATGTTCATAGCAGCCTTATTTATAATAGCCAGAAGCTGGAAAGAACCCAGATGCCCCTCAACAGAGGAATGGATACAGAAAATGTGGTACATTTACACAATGGAGTACTACTCAGCTATTAAAAGGAATGAATTTATGAAATTCCTAGGCAAATGGATGGACCTGGAGGGCATCATCCTGAGTGAGGTAACATAATCACAAAGGAACTCACACAATATGTATTCACTGATAAGTGGATATTAGCCCAAAAACTTAGTATACCCAAGATATAAGATACAATTTGTTAACCGCATGAAACTCAAGAAGAACAAAGACCAAAGTGTGGACACTGTGCCCCTTCTTAGAATTGGGAACAAAACACCCATGGAAAGAGTTACAGAGATAAAGTTTGGAGTTGTGACGAAAGGATGGACCATCTAAAGACTGCCATATCCAGGGATCCATCCCATAATCAGCTTCCAAATGCTGACACCATTGCATACACTAGCAAGATTTTGCTGAAAGGACCCAGATATAGCTGTCTCTTGTGAGACAATGCCGGGGCCTAGCAAACACAGAAGTGGATGCTCACAGTCAGCTATTGAATGGAATCCAGGGCCCCCAATGGAGGAGCTAGAGAAAGTACCCAAGGAGCTAAAGGGAACTGCAACCCTATAGGTGGAACAACATTATGAACTAACCAATACCCCAGAGCTCTTGACTCTAGCTGCATATGTATCAAAAGATGGCCTAGTTGGTCATCACTGGAAAGAGAGGCCCATAGGACTTGCAAACTTTATATTCCCCAGTACAGGGGAATGCCAGGGTCAAAATGTGGGAGTGGGTGGGTAGGGGAGTTGGGGGGGAGTGTATTGGGAACTTTTTGGATAGCATTGGAAATGTAAATGAGGAAAATACCTAATAAAAACATTTAAAAAAAAAGAAGTAAAGATTTTAATTTAAAAATTGACGAGAGTATGTGTTTAATCAAGAACAGTGCATTTTGAAGTCTATTTATATATATTTTATATGTGCATTCGTTAGGGTTATTATTATTGTTATGGAACACCATAACCAAAGCAACTAGGAGAGGAAAGGATATCAGCATTGTGGAACCCAGAAGGAACGCTAACAAAGGGTTCATTTGTCTTCCATATCATGAGTCATAGTCCGGGGAAACCAAGGCAGGAACTCAAACTGGCAGGAACTTGAAGGCAGGAGCCGATACAGAGGCTATGGAGGGGTGCTGCTTCCTAGCTTGCTTGGCTCTAACTTTGTATCTTTTGACTAAAAGTTGCCCAGATGTCTCCTAAACTGTTCGTGGTCTTCACCTTGGTTTCAATTCTGTTATGGCTTCTCCTCTTGTTTGCCTGCACCCTAAACACTAACATTAGGATATGGATCTGCAAACATGGTTGTATATTTTGCTTTTTGACATGTCTTGAACCTGCCTTGTGCTAGTAATCATAGGTGTCTCAGAAACATGTGATAGTCGTACTTTGAAGAGTTTAATTTACATTAGTGTGAATGCAATAGTTTAAAATGAGCATTGAACTTTGATCTTGTCCTGGACTGCTGTAAGGAACACTGCTCACTCATGACCACTGAACATCCAGAAATCTCAATGGGAAATCCTCAGTACTCTGAAGTTCTCCATTAGGCTAGGTTTCTCTTAGCAATATTTCTAGCTGGAAATAGGGTTTCCTGAGACACAGTCTAATTGTAAGCTGGGGGAAATCTGCATAGTATGATCTATAGTTGCTAAGGAACATGCATGTACATAAAGGAGATGTCTATATTAAAACTACAGGATGCTAATGAGGAAAGCAGAGCTCTAAATAAATAGAGATGTGGACCACACAGAGATGAGTTGGGAGATGGGACGCAGTTGATGGGTTTGTTACAATTCCTACCAAAAATTCTCTTGCTTTTACATTCAGCGGATATTATTCTGTTAAGAATTTTCCCAAGGTGGTATATAATTGTAACATTTCCCTAATGAAGCAGTCATTTATTTCTACTTATCAATTTATTTTTCAACTCACTATATTGTCATACATTTCTAAATAAAAACATCATACAGCTAACTTAATAGAGGCACTCAAACAAGCACTTGCCCAGTCTCAAGCGTGTACATCTCAGTGAAAGTCTGTGTGGTTCTGATAGCCATTCTGAAGAGACAGAGTGAGGAGACAGAATGAGGGCTCTACTCCTTCACTATCTATCAGTTATATTTTTTGTGGTCTTATCTGCCACAAAAAAAAAAAGAAAAAAGAAAAAAGAAAAAACTATGACATCGATGAAACTAGAAGACCAATTAACATTATATTTTCTTTCAAAACTCATGTCTTTTTGCATTTTGTCCTTCCTCAACTCTTAATATTACTCTTTCTTGGGGTGGGGGTAACTTGTTTTATTTTTAATTTGCCACCCATGCTTGTCAGCACTCAGAGGACAACTTGCAGGAATCTGTTCTCTCCTTCCATCCTGTGGATCTGGGGAATTGAACATAGGTCTTCAGTGAGTACCTTCATTCTAAGGCACTATCTTGCTGGTCCCCAAACCTTACACTTTCTGTAACTAGAAACTTCTACGACTGAAACCGTCATCTCCACTAACACAATGGGCATGTTATGAATCCCTATGCTTTCCTTTTGCTCTTCTGTAATCTGCAAGCATGTCTGGATACTCCATAGCCCCGCCTCTGCATCTACCGGTAACCATTGGTCTCTGCAAAACTGTATGTATATATGATGTGAACTTATGCATGTGAATCAAATCATGCTTTGGGTGGTCAGGTTTCTTTCAGTCAGCACTCATGTCTGGAGCTTCATCCTCTTGGGCTCTCACCTTTTCCTTTACTGTGGGAAGCATTGCTGTGTGTGTAGAAATATTTAATCCTTTCCCAGAGGTTTCTACCCTGCCTAAAAAGGGTAGAAAGAGTCACGTAGCACCTTAGGAGTGGACTCTCTCCTTTCTGGGACAGTCAGTCTTTGGGGCCCAATATTAGCATTAGAATACAAGCAGCATCAGGCTAACCCACCAGGTTAATACTGTAGTTTCTTTATCTGTTTACCAGTGATGGACATCTGGATTCTGTCCTGCTATGAGACTTTACTACCTATGCTGGGAACATTTCTATGCAAGTGTTCATGTGACTGATACTTCCATCTCTCTGGAGAAAGCAACCAGCAGTAGAATGGCTGCACTGTAAGGATTATTCCCTAACTTAGAAAAAAAATCTGCCCAACTGCTGTGTCACTTCCCACTGACTAACAGGTATAAGTCCAGTCCCAACCTCTGGGCCACACTTCCTATCCTTTAACACCTGTGTGGTGTGGTGTCCTGTGCTTTGTTCTTCTCTTGGGGCCTGTGCTGATGAGTTATTGCCAGCACCTATTTGCATGTCTGTGTAAACATTGTCACAGTGTGTGGCTTATCTTCTCATTCTCTTTAACTGTGGCTTTCAAGGAACAGGCATTGTGTTTTGAAATCCAGTTTATACATATATCTTTTCATTTATGGCTCATGGTTTTGGTGTTATAGCTAAGAAATCTTTGCCTAAGCTAAGATCACAGACAGCAACCTCTCTCAGGTTTGCTCTTGGTCATTGTTATGATTATGATTTTTATTTCCTCTTTGAGCCAAAGTTGTACTTGACAACATTTTTTTCTTCCCTTTCTTTTTTCTTTTTCTTTTTACGCATATTAGTGTTTTGCCTGCATGTATGTATGTGTGAGGGTGTCAGATCTTAGAGTTACAGACAGTTGTGAGCTAGAATGTAGGTGCTGGGATATGAACCCAGGCCCTCTGGAAGAACAGCCAGAGCCATCTCTCCAACCCTTTCTTTTTCATTTAAGCCTTTGCTGTTACGGGTAAACATACCAGAGACAAGTCCTGTACCTTTTGTATTGTAAAAGGAAATTGAGGCTGATGGGGGTGGGGTTGGGGGAAGAAGGTCCTAGAAGGTGGAGGGAGGGGTGTGGGACAGGTAAGCTTTGTCTAGATTGTAGTTTTTGCTTTACTGCTTCATACTGTTGCACTCCCCCCCCCCCGTTTCCTTGTCACTCTTCATAATTCATTTTCTTGTTCCTGGTTTACCTTCCTCCCCTTGCTCCTTCCTCCCCCTTCACCCCTTCCCCCTCTTCTTTTCTCCCTCTTCCCCCCTCCCCCATCTAGCCCATCTGAAAGTCCCCTATGCTCCCTTCAGTAAATATAGAATCAGCTTTTTAATTATCTCCCAATGTTCTTTCTCTGGTTTAATCCATTGCCATATAAAAATCTTACATGTCATGGGGGCTCCTCTCTGCTCTCCAGGTGTCTACCAGTGGTCCCTCCAGGTCGGTTTTTCAACAAACCAGACAAAGAGATTCCTTTAACATGTTAATATCTCGACACTACTTAAAACCTTCCCAGGCTTTCCTACTGGGTTCTGTGCTGAAGACAAGCAAGTAGGGCACTGAGTGCCTCGGGGTGGGGGGGGGGGCATTGCGTGATCAGCACCTGGCTCTTCTCTGTCTCTCCTTCTCCTGTGGCCACAGCAAGGCTAACTTCCTCACACTTGAAGCAGCTACAGTTCCCTGGCTTCAGTCTTGACATTTTCTATCTTGAAGGGCTCAGTCCCCAAATACTCGGTCTGTCTTGCTCTCTTGCGTCCTTCAGGTCTCTGCTGGAATATGCTCTCAAGGTGTTCTGTGACTACTCTCAATAAAATGCAACTGTGTCTGTCAACCTCTAGATTTCCCACGCGCACACATCCATCACTGCTGCTCTCTCATGTGCTGGCTACCTTTCTCTCGTAGAGTGTAAAATCTCTGAGGGCTCTTCTTCTCTGCAACACCCACAGAATTTAGAACGGTGCCTGGTACATGGTAAATGGGCAGTATCTAGAGTCACTAAATGAATAAATTCACTAATTTCTGGAGAGACACCCTCGGAAAGGCTCCCTCAGAGAGGGATTTCCTTAGTAATTTGCAGCAATCCTGACACATTTATTAAAACAGGATCCGGCCAAGTATGGCCCTGCTCCCAACACTCCCAGCGGGGAGGCTCAGGCAAGGGGATGATAAGTTCAAATCCAGCCTGGGAAGCATAGACAGCCCTATCTCAAACAAAAAAGCCCTATTGAAACATCCTGTGTGGGAGGGAACTTGAGAGTTGAGGTGGGAAAAGGGCTTTTGGGTGGTAGCAACGTTCAGCATATTGGATGTTCTTGTGTTCATTAGTGTGGGTCAACTTGACACCAATGGGAGTCATCTGGGAAGAGGGAACCTCAACTGAAGAGTTGCCTCCATCGGATTAGCTCGAAGGCATGTCCGTGAGTGGTTCTGCATTGTTTTAAGACCATGCAGGTGGTCCTGGGGTATTTAAGAAAGTAGATAGAGTAAGCCATGGAGAGCAAGCTGGTAAGCAGGTTTCCTCCATGATCTCTGCTTCAGTTCCTGCTTCCCCTTCCTAGAGCTCCTGCCCTGGCTTCTCTCACTGGTGGACTGTAAACCGTAAGCCAAACAAACCCTTTCCTCGCCAAGTTGGCAGTGTTTTGTTTTTTTGTTTTTTTAGTGGAGACTAAAACTAAGTGAACTAAGATAACTCTACACAGACATTTAAAAAAAAAAAAAAGAGTTAGGTGAGAACAAGCTTTGCCAGTAAACAATTTTGCAAATGAGACAGGGAGCCTGGTTTGATTTACCAATGCCGTGTAGTTTTTATTTAGTCAGCAGTAGGAGAAAAGTAAACCCAGAGAGGCAAGTGACCCAGCAAGTGACCCAAAGCAGCCCCTCCTGTGCTTTCCTTCAGTCCCTTGGCAGCCTCCTCCCTCTGCAAGATGTGTTTACTCTGCGCTGATTTTGGTGTGAACCTCCCGGCTCTTCACCCGCAGCTTGTTGACCTGGGACTCTGCGATGTCAGCCCGCTCCTCCGCTTCCTCCAGCTCGTGCTGCAGCTTGCGGAACTTGGCTAGGTTGGCGTTGGATTGTTCCTCCTGAGAACAGACAAGCGTTCTGGCAGTTAGATGTCGCGGGCCTCACTCTGTTTGTTACCAGGTCAGATTATTCTAAAATTGTATTTCCTTCATATGTGGTGCTGGTCCTGTCTGACCTCCAATCTCAACCCAATTTGTAACTCCAGTGACAATTCTGACTTGAAGGAAGGAAAGAAAAATTTGTTTTCAAATGGAAGAGAACAGCCTTTTGTCAAACCTTTTTACACCTCCCTGCTTTCTTAAAGATTTATTTTATCTGTGCAGGTGTTTAGCCTGCATATACATAAATACAAACATACACACACATGTATATGTGTATGCGTATGCATGTAACATATTCAGGCAGTGCCAAAGCAGGCCAGAAGAGGATCTTGGAGGTCCTCCAAGCAGAGACTCCTTTCCCCTGGAAATGTAGTTACAGATGGTTGTGAGCCACGTGGGTGCTGGGAATTGAACCTGCACTCTCTGGAAGAGCGGCCAGTGCTTTTAACCACTGAGCCATCTCTCTGTCACCTTGCTTACTTTTTTGATGTGTCTCTTGGGTGGAGAGGAAGAAGAGACCCAGGTGCCCCCAGAGACCTCAGTAAGCAAGCTTTTCCACTGAAATCTCTTGGAAATGGCTCTAACTGTTGTTTCCCTGTGTGTTTTAGGACTAATGCAGAGAAGGGGGAACTGGGACTGGACAAAAGTTGTCTGTTTTGTGTTCTGTTACTGTTCATGCCTTTCTTCCTATCACGTATGTATATCTACAAGAATGGGGGTGGGCACAGCAGGGGAAAGGGGAGCTGGAGAACCTTTCAGCACCATGCCTTTGTTGTTCGGTACTGCAGAACACAGGGCCTCTCACCACTAGCTGTCCCTCCAGTATCCCTGCATGTTCTGCTTGCAGCAATACATACAGGGAGGAACACCCTACCTACAGAGTGAGTCAGCAAGTCAGCTGAGGGAGGAGGGCGATCAATATCTGACTTTTAGGAACACATGATTTGTGAATGTTGAGGGACATGAATTGTTCATCCTGGCATTAGTGTTTCTGTTGTGTGATTGTTGCTATCAATTAAAGCTGGGTATTTGGAGCTTTCTTTCTACCTGGTCCTTCCTGCCTAACAATATTTAAATATCTCCCCTTGAGCCCTATTCTGTGATTAGCGTGGGGTGTACACATATTTGTAAGATCACAACCCTCGTAAAATACATGAATGGTAGGTTCTTACTGTATGTCCTTCTTTCTCCCCATACATTAAAAAAAAAAAAACCAAAGGGGAAAAAAAAAAAGAAACAAAACACATTTTCTCTCCCCAACAGAATTCTGCTTCTTTCTACAAAACCTCAAAGATACTCACAGCCTCCTCAGCCTGTCTCTTGTAGGATTTCACCTTCGCCTGTAATTTGTCCACCAGGTCCTGCAGCCGGAGCACATTCTTGCGGTCCTCCTCAGTCTGAAAGTTTGATTTAAAAAAAAGATACGCATTCAATCCAAAGAAATAGGTCTGCCTCCGATGCTAGAATAAGTTGCCGGTGTGCCAGAAAGGGAACCTTGGGGTAAACTTGATTAAGCCATGCTATGAACTGTAGTCATGCTTGTTAAATGTGTATGCTGTCCAGCCTCTGTATTAAAGAATTCTATACATCTTCTCTAGTTCGTACCCTCCTCTTCTGGGAGAGACCACACTAAGACTAACACATCTAGCTTATTTTGATTTAATGCCTCTATTCTTTTCTCTCTAATGCTGCCTTCCCTCCCTTCCTTTCTTCCCTTTCTCTTCTCTTTCTCTTTCTTCCTTCCTTCTACCTTTCTTCCTATCAGTGGGAATCAAGCTCATGTGGGATATGTTCTCTACCACTGACCTGCACGCCCCGTTCTATGCTGTTTTGTAAAGGCTTCCCTAATCATCCTAGCTTCGTGTGTGCCTGGGATTAGCAACTCTATCTTTTATCCTTCACATACATGGAGTTAAGGAACCTGTCCTGCAAGTGCCACCTAAGGAGACATGAGGGTTTCCCTTGCCCTTTGGGCAAGATACCTGCCCTTCTAGAAAGCTATTCCTCTTACCTGGTAGGTAAGTTCCTTTACTCTTCTTTCATGCTTCCTTAACCCTTTAACAGCCTCAGCATTGCGTTTCTGTTCATTTTCGACCTCTCCTTCGAGTTCACGTACCTGTAATCAAGAAAGAAAGATGTATCTCCAGCCAGTGTTGGAGGTTTAGTCTAGGGTCAGCTACAGGTAGGAGCAGGGTATACTTGACCCCACAACAATAAAAATGTGTCCTCTTGCCCATCCCAGGTTTAGGACTGAAGACACCCACCCTAGCCTCCAGTTTCTGGATCTGCTTCTTGCCACCCTTCAGCGCCAGCTGCTCAGCCTCGTCCAGACGGTGCTGCAGGTCCTTCACCGTCTGCTCCATGTTCTTCTTCATCCGCTCCAGGTGGGCGCTGGTGTCCTGCTCCTTCTTCAGCTCCTCCGCCATCATGGCAGCCTGAGAGGCAAATAAATCGAGACAAAAATAAGCCCTGGTGGTGGCAGGCAGCACAGGCGTGGGAAGGGTAATGTGCGTGGTGCTCACATCAGTAATGGCTTTCTTAGCCTTCTCTTCTGCATTGCGTGACTCTTGAATCACTTCTTCCACTTCACTCTGCAGCTGGGAAACATCATTTTCCAGCTTCTTCTTGGTGTTGATGAGGCTCGTGTTCTGTTAAAAAAAATGGTGGGAATTTATAATGTTTTCAGGTTTTCCCACTTGGGGTTTACAATTGTTCTATTTTAGTCTAACTCCCGAATTTACTCGTGTGAAGTATTCTCTTTGGCACAGATTTGCAGTTAACTGCATGGTTAGAACCTCCTTCCTCATACTCAGTCCTTTACTGCCTATCTGACTTACATATGAGGACCTCTGAAGTTATAAGAGTGCCTTTACTGACAGGGTATGATGGTGCATGCTTGTAATCCCAGCTGTCCAGAGGCTAAAAAGGTGGATCATGAATTCGGGGTCAACCTGTGATAAGTGGAAGATCTTGTTTTGTGACAACAACAATAAATGCCTATTATTATTAGTCAGCTTGTATTTGTTTTTTTTATTTGTTTTATTTATAGTATTCTATGCTTAAAAGGTTGGGAATAATAGGGTTTTTGTTTTGTTTTGTTTTTATGTGTGTGAGAGTACAAGACAGAGGATGTCTCTCAAAGGAACTGTGCGTGTGTGTACACAGTGGTGTAGGGAGAGAGAGGAGGACTTGTCCATTGTGTGTTGTGTGTTGTGTGTGTGTGGGGGGGTGGATTTTGAATTTGTACTATGAAAACATTGTCCTAAAATTTCAACACAGTATTCTTGCAGGGAAGGACATCTCCTTCTGCACGTATTGGAAATGCTGGAGTGTGGTGGTATTGGTATCACGGGGACCTGATATGGGACTGCTATGACATTTAATGCCTGAGCAAGAAGGGATGGTCCTGAGTGCTCTGTGAGGCAACAGTGGCCACAGTGCTGTTGAACTCTGATGCGCCCCTGATAAATGTCGCAAGAAGTATGTTTCAGTTTGGAGTCAAAGGCATGCTTACCTGGCATTATTCTTCATGGTTTTACTAACCCCCCAAAGTCTAACTTTATGTCTAGATTTACAAAGCCCTCCTGGTAGAAAATCCAGAAAAGACAAATAGGAATGCACAATAAGGAGACCCAGAGCCCTCTCATAGCTACAGTGGTGGTTGAGATATGGCTCCATCCTCAGTTATATGTAACAGCCACATTCTAGATTCCTCACTTAGCAGTGCACCAGCATCTGGCTCACCTGGGTGTGGAGGAGCTGCACGCGCTCACTGGCGTCCAGCAGCTCCTGCTCTGCAATCTTCCTGCTCCTCTCCGTCTGCTCCAGTGTGGCCCGCAGCTCCTCGATCTCAGCCTGCAGCAGGTTGGCTCTGCGCTCCACGATGGCCAGCTGCTCCTTCAGATCCTCCTGGCCCCGGAGAGCGTCATCCAGGTGCAGCTGGGTGTCCTATCAGTTAAAAAATATTTTGACTGTTCTGAAGAGGCTCTGAACACCTAGGAGATGAGCTAGAGGAGGGTGTTGGTGTTAGGAACAGGAGATGACTTGCCTGTCATTTGTATGAATGATGGTGGCATTTATTTAGAGTGGAAGCAAATTGTCAAGGGACAGAGTCTTGTTCTGTCTCTGCCTTTAACTTATTATCTGTCACATGCCTGTCACTATCCTTTATCAATTATAGAGCTCAGCATCTGCTAGCTCATTGGATCCTCACAGCATCTGGGAGGCAGGAAACTTATTTTTATTATATAGAAGAAGTAAGAGGACCAAGAAGCGAAACAACTTAAGTGTGTAGGCAGGTATGTCCTGTAACTCATCTAAGAGGCGATTGTGTGTCTGCCTACCTACCTTGAGGATGCCCTGTGTGTTCCTGTAGTTCCTCAAGCTCTCAGCAGCCAAGCGGTTGGCGTGGTTCAGCTGGATCTCCATCTCGTTCAGGTCTCCCTCCATCTTCTTTTTGACTCTCAGAGCATCGTTCCTGCTCCTGATCTCGGCATCCAGCGTGCTCTGCATGGTCTCCACGACTCTAACGTGGTTTCTCTTCAGCTGGTCGATCTCCTCGTCCTTCTCAGCAATCTTCCTGTCGATCTCAGACTTGACCTGGTTCAGCTCCAGCTGGATGCGCAGGATCTTTCCCTCCTCGTGCTCCAGAGATGCCTTCAGGAAACAGTGATCAGTCATCACTGAGCAGAAGAGAACTCAAGTGGTTGGAGTCTACCCTGAGTTTGTGGGGGCAGACTCTTACTGCTGTCATCTTGTTGAACTCTAAAGTTAACGAAGTTGTCCTAAGAACCTATATGGCGACTCATTTTCATTTTGTTTGTCTATCCAGTCACAGAATATATAGGACAGTTCTTTAGTAAAGGTGCTGGGCACTACCTAAAGATTCATGGCATACTAACAGAATTATCTGATTAATTTTACATGCAGAATAAGCATACTACATATACACATGTATAATGTTTCATAAACTATAGTCTTCATGTAGAATATATTAACCTGGCATAGAAACTATCAGCTTTAAAATAGTTTTCCCCCAGTTATATAGTGTGTACTCACTCTACAATGTGGAGACAATGTATAAAAACAAAGCTCCCCGTTGCCCCTCACAGAGGGACAACTATTTTAATGTGGTACAACTTCTTTCTACTATTTTTAAGGCAGAGTGTCTTGCTTTGTGTCTCAGGATGGCCTTGAGCTAACTCCTGGTCTTTCCATTTCCCTATTTCTATCTATTTTAATCTAATCAAAGTTTTATATATGAATATATGTCTTGCTTTTTAAAAGCAAATATTTGTGTCTATCATAAATCTTTCCCCACATTAACCTTACTTTTTGGTAATTTTTCACTTATTTACTTAATAAATAATTTAGACAGACAGAACACGAAGGTCATAGAATAATCTATGGGAGTTGCTTCTCTTCTTCTGCCTCATGGGTTCAGAAGATTGGATAGAGAGAGGGCCAAGGATTGATGGAAAGTGCCGTAAACTACTGAGCCATTTTTCTGGGCTTCTTTTGGTCTCTTAAGGTATGATTTTGCTATAAAGCTCTGGCTGACATGGGCCTTACTATGTAGATCAATCTGGCCTCAAGTTTGAACTAATTCTCCTGCCTCTACCCCCCAAGTACTGGGATCTCAGGGATTTATAACTTCTCCTGGCCTATAACCATACTTAATTGTTATTTGGAATTCTGTTGGTCTAGTTTGCTTCCTTTTTTTTTTAATTGGAAATATTTGTCTTAAAGTTTTACCTCTTAAGATTATTTTTCTTGTAGTAAATCCTAAGAAACTGAATGGATGGGTTCTTAAATTTATTTTCATTTTATTTATGTGCACACGTATTTGTGTGGATGCATGTCATGTCTCTGCCAGAGATCTTGGAGGCCAGAAGAAGGTATCAGATTCTCGGGAGCTGGAGTTACAGGTGGTTGTGAGTCACTAGATGTGGGTACTGAGAACGTCACTCAGGTCTTCCTGAAGAGCAGTACAAGCCCCTAACATATGAGAAATCTCTCCAGCCTCCAGTACTGACAACATGAAAGCATTAAGTAGGATCACCTAATTGCCCTGTGCACAAAGGTCCCAAATTTAAACTTAAATCTTCTGCATAATAATATATTCAATGCATGATGCCATTACCCAGCTTGGTACTTTTGCTAATGTCTGTCTGCTATGTCCCCACTCTCACCGCCATTATAGCAGCACCTACCTCTGCTTCCTCTAAGGCAGCCTGGATCTCACACTTCTCCTGTTCCACTTGCTTCTTGATTTTCTCCAGCTCATGGATGTGTTTCCCTCCCTCTGCAATCTGCTCAGTCAGGTCAGAGATCTCCTCTATGGAAGAACAGACAAGAAGAAGTGGTTGGAATGACGGCAACATGGCAGCGTCCAGCCAGGACCGAGCAGGGTAGGGAAGACTCACGTTGCAGATTCTTGTTCTCTCTCCTCAGCGTCTCCAGGTGGTCCAGAGACTCCTCGTAGGCGTTCTTCACCTTGAACAGCTCCGTGCTGAGAGTTCGGGACTCCTTCTGGCAGGACTCAAGCTCAGCCTGAGTTTCCTCATACTTCTGTCTCCATTCTGATAGAACCTGAAAAGGCCATAGATTGTCAGCTGGGACAAGGAGGAGAAAGACCTAATAGAGTTGTCTTAAAGTTCAAACAGGTTGGACCACCTTGTCGAAGTTTCTCTGCTTCTTGTCCAGGGCAGCGCAGGCGGCATTGGTCCTTTCCACATCAATCATGAGGTCCTCCACCTCGTTCTGCAGCCGCTGCTTCGTCTTCTCCAGGGAAGCACACTTGGCATTCACGGCTTCTACGTGCTCCTCGGCTGCCTGCAGACGCTGAGCCAGCTTCTTCCTAAGAAGTTAGCCAGACTGTCAAGACCCAACCAAAGCCAGGAACAAAACAATAACTAGACAATCCCTCTTGCCATCCTGCCCTAGGCTGGTGAATCCATCTGCTTCTCAGCAGTGATCACCACACGTCATTTTAGACTGACAAATTGGGATGTTCCAAAATGACAGATTGGTGGGCTCAGTGAAGTCCTTGGAGTGTTACTGGATCTTCACAGGCTGCTGTCTGTGCTAGGTGCCTTAATCTACCAAATGGCTCCGGATTTAGAGAACTTCTGTTTGGGAATGGCTGTGAAAATCATTAACCTGGACAACATTGTTGACTGCTTTATATATCCCTTCTTAAGCCCATGTTTGTTATCTCAGACTTTTCTCCTCCCTTTATGAGCCTCCCCTCCCCTACACATACACTGCCCAGAGAGAATAGAGAATTTGTTTAAATCGTGTATGCTCAGGCAATCTAACTAGAGAACACAACTGCCAGATAAATCTGGACAATTCATGCATAAGCAAAGGCATGTTGGATTTTCATTTGAGTGGTCTATACTTTTTATCATTCCTGTTGGTGTGCCAAGACCACATCCTTAAGACACAGATAACCATTTAAACTTGACACTCCAGGAAGGTGTATTTGAAGGTACCCGTTGTCTACCAAGCTTGATCTTATTTAGACCAACCCTAGAAATTTTGTATAGTTTAGGAAATTTGATTGAGATTTTTAAGAGAAATGTTTGATCTACTCAGAGCTTAAGAAGATGAACTCATCTTAGCTTCTTTCATCTATAAAAGAAAAAAAAATGGTGACCTAATACTGCTATGATGCTAAGTGAGCATGTAGATGGTTCATAGAGGATTAGACACAGGTTCATAGAGGACTAGAAAGGGCAAAACTTGTCTTCTCTTCAGCCCCTGAATCAACATTCCTGTGGTAAAAGAAACTGCACTCAATAAATGTCAGCTACTGATGTTTTCATGTCACTAGCAACAAGACCCCCATGGCTTCTTGTGGAACTTGCTGCATTAGGGAGCACGGAGACCGAAACTTTGTTCTCTTAAGTTGACATCCCATACTTGGCCTCCTCCAGCTCCTCTGTGCGCTGGATGGCATCGGTCTCATATTTGGTCCTCCACTGGGCCACCTCGCTGTTGGCCTTGGACAGTGCCCTCTGCAGCTCGGCTTTGCCTTCCTGCTCCTCTTCATACTGTTCCCGCAGCAGGTCACAGTCGTGGCGGGAGGACTGCAGGGCATGGGCCAGTGCGTTCTTGGCCTGCAGAAATGATAGTCCAGGGATTTCAATTTGTATGTCCTGTAACACTTAACTCACACACCTCAAGTAGCGATAGCTGGGCATTCTTGGGTTTGGTTTGTCGAGATCTCAGGTAAAACTCACCTTGGTTTCTTCCTCAAGCTGACGCTTCAGCTCCTCAATCTGCTGGGTGGATGCCTGCTTGCTCCTTGACAACTGAGAGACTAAAGCATCTTTCTCATCCAACTGTCTGGAGTACTCACCTAAGAACAGCGCAAGTGGGAGAACTCTTGGTTTAACAATAAGCTGTGTGTACGTGTATATATTCTATTCATTTCTAACCATTCTTATAGAAATAGACATTAACAAACAAGCAAACAAACAAGTCAGAAATGTAGCTTGCAAGCAGGGGTGCCACATAACAAACTTCTCTACTTAATTTTGCTTCCCCACACCTTGGTTGTCTATCTCAAAAGGTTCTGACAGTCTCCTGATTTCCCTGTTTGATGAGAGTATTACTGCATAGGAAGAACCCCGTTTGTGCAGTACAGGAAGTGGGGAGCCAGGGAAGGAGTCTCTACCTGCTTCTGTCTGCAGGCGTGCTCTCTGCGCTGTCAGCTCGTTGATGAGCCTCTGCTGCTCCTCCTCCTTGCTCTTCAGTTCACTCACCTGGTCCTCCAGAGTGCGGCACATCTTCTCCAGGTTTCCCTAAGGATCACATGGCAAGGGAGAATCAAACACTGAATATGAATATAGGCAGGGAGGAAAGGAAGGAAGGGAGAAAAGAGAAGAAAAGAAAAGAAAAGAAAAGAAAGAGAAAATTTTAACCCCAATTTTTAAAATAATTAAGATGTTTTAACATTAAAATAATAAGATATATTTTTACAATATGTGAGATATTAGGTAGAAAGTTGGTGTTTGGCATATGCCAGAATTTAACATACATGTTATATTCATTATTGGAAAAAAAAAAGCCACATATCCCAATGATGTCGACACTCACTTAAGTGAATTTTGAAGTCATACTAGTGGGTTACCTTAGAATTTTAAGAAATTTAAAAAATAAAATTATGGGAATATATTAGAACAGGAAATATTTGAATAATGCTATAAAATGCCTGTAAACCAGATGTGATACCAGAAACAATGGATGCTGTTTTTCTGGCTCAGTGCCCTATCTAAAGACAGTGTTTGGTACCTTGGCTTTGGCGATGGCCTCTGCATTACTGCTAAGGTCATCGATCTCCATCTTCAGCTCGCTCTTCTCCTTCTCCAGCTTCTGCTTCACCCGCTGCAGGTTGTCGATCTGCTCCCCGAGCTCAGCCACGCTGTCTGCGTGCTTCTTCCTCAGGGTGGCTGCTGTGGCTTCGTGCTGCAGCGTGGCCTCCTCCAGGTCCCGGCGAAGTTTCTGAAACTCAGTTTCTCGCTTCTTGTTCATCTCCACCTGAGCAGAGGTGGCCCCGCCAGCTTCTTCCAGCCTCTCGCTGATCTCTTCCAGTTCCCGGGAGAGGTCAGAGCGCTGCTTCTCTGCTTTGGCCCTGGAGGCCCGCTCTGCCTCGATTTCCTCCTCCAGCTCCTCGATGCGGGCCTGGGAATCAACCACGTACATTAATGCATCTCAATTTTAGTATTATTTTGGTGTGTAGAAAAAAAAAGAAAGGTGAGAGGCTAGAAGTAGGCCTTCTATCGCAGAACTCAGGATGCTGAGACAGGAAGACTACGAATGTGAGGTCAACCTGGGTTACATAGTGTAGCTCTGCCCAAAAACACCAAAATGAGTGAATGAATGAATGAGTGAGTGAATGAAGAGAAATAAAGAAAGAAAGAAAGAAAGATAGATAGATAGATAGATAGATAGATAGATAGATAGATAGACAGCTGGAGAGATAGAAGATTCACCTGCAACTCTTTGATCTTCTTCTGCAGCTGGATTTCCACGGCTTGCTCATCTTCAATTTTGCTTATCAGGTTGCTGATTTCAAACTCCTTCCTTTAGACAGAACAGCAGACACATTAATATGCAAATTATTTGTAAGATGGCATCACACAGAATTCTTTCTGGAGCCCCTACTTTTTGAGTTTCTCATCAAGCTGCTGTTTATCGTTTTCTATGTCCATTGTGGACTCTTGGGCCAGTTTCAGGTCCCCCTCCAGTTTCCTCTTGGCTCTTTCTAGATCCATCCTCAGCTTCTTTTCTTGCTCTAGCGATCCTTCAAGCTGATGGGGGACGAGAAACCTGTTAAAATCGAAATGCACTTAAAGAAATACTTCAGAAGGGCATTTGAACCATGCTTACATCATCCACTTGCTGTTCCAGCTTAGTTTTGGCTTTGGTCAGGGTGTTGACTTTGTCCTCCTCTGCCTGCAGGTCATCCAGGGTCTGCTGGTGGGCCTCCTGGAGGGCCTTCTTCTCCTTGGTCAGCTTGGCGATGGTTTCATCCAGTCCTGCCATCTCCTCTGTCAGGTTTTTCACCTTGGGAAGCAAACGTGCTTTGCATTAAACATTGGGTCTTAATAGCTTTGGTTTTATGTCTTACTTCTTCATTAAAATGAGTCATAAGCTTCCCGTGTAGACATCTCATACCTTGTTCTCCGTGGCATGCTTCTCCTTCTCAACCTTGGCCAGTGTCAGCTCAAGGTCGTCGATGTCCTTCTTCAGCTCCGAGCACTCGTCCTCCAGCTTCCTCTTCTTGGCCGTCAGCTCCGCGTTGATCTCCTCTTCATCCTCAGCTCTCTCGGTCACCTCTTTGATTTTGGCCTCCAGCTGGATTTTGTTTTTGATCAATTGTTCACACCTTTCCTCAGCATCAGCCAAGCTGTCTGCTTCCTGTAGATTCATTAAGACACATAGACAGTCTGTTACTTGTTTTGAAACTTGCTTTTTTTTTTTTTGCAGGGGGCAAAGTATCCAGTGTTCATCTGAATTCTGTTTGAATTTTTCAGCATAAACATAAGTTCACCTTGAATTAAGTATTAGATCTGATGTAGAGATATACAACTAATTAGAAACTAGATGTTTAGAAGCAAAAGAATCTACACAATGATTAGGCCGGAGAAGGTGGTGACTGTAGAATTGTGTGTAGAAAAGAGAAAGATTTGCAGGCAGGGCAGTAAGAAGCCTGGCTTCTTGTCTCCAAAGATCCATAGGTTTTTTTTGTCTAGGGCAAGTTGCTCACCACCCAGCCCCCTGCCTCCATTCTCAGTTTTTCATATGTAAATAAGGAAGTTGTAATAATTTCTGAGCACTATAGAGCTAGTTGTTTAAGTCAAAGATGTTGATTTAATGATATTGTTTAGTTTTGATTTCAATCATTTTATCAATACTGGTTGTCAAATAGGATTAAAAAAAAAAGAAAAGTAAAAAGTAAATGAAATACATTTCCACACATCATTTTTAATTCATTCAAATGTTTCTGGTAGTTCCTAACACTATAATTGCTCAAAGTTTCCATTTCTATGTAAGATTTCTTATTATCCTCAAAATGAATTTTAGAATATATAAGAACAAGCAACTCTGAGAAATTATGCTGCTACCTAAAAATTTTATAAGTAACTAATTAAAAGACTCAAAAAATCAGCCACTAACTTGCTAGATGCCTTTGCCCTGGGGATTTCTCCAGCTTCTCAGTGTGTGTTTTACCTTAAGTGTTTAAACTGGATGCAGCGAGGACTTCTCAGGTCCTTGTTCTTATCTTTAATAGTGATGCACTAGGTGCATATTTCCTGTGGTCAACCATGGGAGGAGACAGAGAGGATCTAGTCTCAAGCATTTGGAAAACTGTCCTTCCCACAATTTCTCCCTACCACTGTTGGGCTGGTTGACCCAGGAAATGTGCAGTTTTGTTTGCCTGAAGTGCTCTTGCTGGGTTCACTCCCATCCTTGACTACAGCCTCTTCCTGGACTCAGGAAGGGTGACCGTAAGAGGCTTATTCATGGGATGGAAGAGTTGGAGAGGGTGCCACGCCCTGCCTTCCAGAGTAAGGCTCAGCTCGTGTAAATGCATCATGTGTACTCATTGAGTTAAATCTCAAGGGATGAGGAAAAGAGGGGTGTTCTTCTAACTTTTCCAAAGACGGAGTCTTTCTACATAACCCCGTCTGTCTTGGAACTCACTATGTAGACCCTCTGACCTTGAACTCACAGAGATTCTGCCTGTCTCTGCCACCCGAGTACCGATTATCTTGTCTTATAAGACAGCCTTAAGCACTCAGAGTTTCTAAATAAAACCGTTGTTGGGGATTTGATTATCATTTATTTATTTTTGTTTTGTTTTCTTGTGTTTTCAGCAGGTGGTAAAGGACTGTACCAGTGGGCTGTATCTCTAGCACTGACCCCCCCCTTTTTTTTTTAACTTTTTATTTTGAGAGAAAAACCTCACTCCATTGCTAAGGCTGAAATTGGCTTTGGACTTGTTTTATAGCCCAGGTGGGCCCGTGGGATCCTCCTGGCTCAACCTCTGACATATCTGGCGTTAAAGCCCCTGTAGATTTAGCTCAGACCTACATTTTTAAGGCTGGGACAATGAAGCCAAGTGGAAGAGATAAAATATTTGAGTAAGATTTGGGAATTTAGCTTTAACCTACTTGCTTCAACGTTGTGAATCATCCCTTTTCCCTGTGTAATGTAGAAGTAACTATAGCTCTCTTCCTCAACACACTATTGAAAGGAAATTAAACTACTGAAAAAAATAAATCCACCCCTCTCAAAAGATTTTTTTTCCCTCAAGACAAGTCCCATGTTGTAAGTGACAGTCTCTGAAAGTCCAGGAAGCACCCCTGCAGTATGGTGCTATGATATGGTCAGGTCAGGATAGAGCACTTACAGATTGAACCTGGAGTTGCAGGTCATTTTTCTCTTTGAGAAGAGTGACCATCTTCTCCTCCAGCTCCTTCCGCTTTGCCTCCGACTTGGCCAGCTCATCCTTGGTTTTCTGGAACTCCTCCTTCATGGTGGCCATCTCCTTCTCGGTCTCTGCGCTCTTCAGCAGGGGCTTGATCTTGAAGAAGAGTTTCATCCAGGGCCAGTGCTTGACGTTCATGAAGGCACGGACGTTGTACTGGATGCAGAAGATGGATTCTCTGGGATGTGGGGGAAAGATGGGGTAATCATTTCACTGGCAGCAGTGTGATTGACGTTTATTGCAGGCCACATGGTTTTCCTGTACTGTAGCATGTCCGTCCTGACGATCGGAGTTAGAGCCTAATGTCCTCAGTATGGCTACTCTGCTATATGAAGCAATTGAGTGTTCTCAGCTCCTTGCCAAGATGGCAAGGATGGGCTGAGTGTGGAAGGTACAGATTATACCATCCGAGCAACCCCTGCTGTAGAAAGAGCAGGCACACGTGGCAGAAGTGTCTGGGAGAACACCGCCATTGTAATCAGACTGTGCTGTCCTGCCGCTGCCACTCAGCTGTGAGCTTCGAGGTGAGAAGCCATAGGCTGAAGAGTTCACCTCACCTCAGCCCAGCTACTCTTTCCTTCAAATCGTTCCTGTATTAATCACCACCGAATTAGCCACTCTTCTCTTGTTGCTGTCTCCAAGTAATATACTGGCTTTTCTAAATTCTCGGAGTGGCTTAGTATTGCCAGCACAATAAATTCGTTAGCATGTGGAGACATTTCTAGCATCAGGTAAGCTCCAAAGTTGTTTTATTTAAATTAAAAAAAAAAAACATTCAAATGGTAAGTTTGGTATAGCAATGGGCTGGCAATGTTTGGGTGGCTTATGCAATATGTAGGCATCTTTAAATTTATTACCAGGCAAGTTTTATTTCTATTGGTTTGGTTGCTAGGAAATCCAACTCTGAGAAGGCAGATATCATGACACAAGCTGTGATACAGACGGATGGGGCGCGGGGGGCGGGGGGAGAACCAATACTCTTATTATGCCAATCTTAAAATCCAGATGAACAAAATTAGTAAAATATGTGCATGGCTAGAGCAATGTGAAAAATGTTGTATAGATAAGTTGGAGGATGCTCATTTGAGAAAGAAGAAAAGGGACTTGTCACTGGGTAGGTCTGTTCAGACATGAAAATAAGTGGTAAGTGAACTGTTTAGCATGGCTAGGAAAAGCCATGATATGAAAGATACGAAAAAAGATATGAAAGATACAGTGGGGAATAGAACCTTGACAGCCAAGCAAAGCAGCCTGGATTTGATGTGGAATTTCATGGAGAGCTGGGAACAGAGATGTGGGCTGATGAAAAGTGCTTGTGGCAGAATGTTTCTGTGTGTGGGATGGATGGGGGTAGGGGTGGGGCGAGAGGTCAGGAGAGAAGTTCTGGGAAGTCTAGCCTGAAGTGTGACACTAAGGTTAATGTGTCATAGGGGTGAAAGTTCATGCTAAGGTCAGAATCAGAAGATCAGTGAATGAGGAAAGCTGATGGACAGTCCCCAGGGTGTGTGTGGGGACTTTGTGATCCCGAGAATATACATAGTTGTTACCTTCTCAGCAGCATCTTCTGATACTCCACTCTCATTAGGTATCCCCTACAAACTGCCTGGGTTCTTGTTATAATCTGGGCCAGCTTTTCATCTCTCATTTCTTCCAGGAGACCCAGGAGACCAGCTTTGAAGAAAACCTGGAGGAACAGAGAGTCACAGGTCATCCCCACACTTGGGCTGTGGGTCCATGGGTCAGGTGTACAGGAGTCACAGCCATACCTTGGTGTGTCCAAATTTATACTGAGTGTGATCGATATCAATAGAGCCCAGAAGCTTCTCAGAGGCCTTCTTGCTGTCGATGAACTGTCCCTCTGGAATAGCACTTGCATTTAAAACCTTGTATCTGTACAGTTAAACACATAAGGGATGCTCAGAGAGCTGTAATCACTTGCCCTACTGCTACCAAATAGAGAAGTAGTTGTTTAACTCCCAGAACAAAAATTAAAGTAGAGATCTAATGATATAATGAGCAACATTCGTAGCATTTAGTGCCATTCGGCAAAGAGGACTGACCTCTGTTTAAAGTCCCCATACAGGATCCGGCTGGGGAACCCCTTCCTGCAGATGCGGATGCCTTCCAGCACCCCGTTACACCTCAGCTGGTGCAGGACCAGTTCGTGCTCCATGGCACCTGCACACAGAGAAAATTAGTTAAGTACTGGGTGACGAATTTTCAGATTGAGCCTAGTTTGTTATCAATGCTTTGTGTCTTACCGGGAGTCTTCGTTTCATTGGGAATGATACACCGTACGAAGTGAGGGTGTGTACTTCTCAGATTGGTCATCAGTTTATTTAAGTTTTCCTAGAAAGTGAGACAGAAGAGTCGTGAGAAAGTTGTGTTTTGAGTTTTTTTCCTTCCTTTTCCTTTTTCCTTTTTGGTAAAAAATTATACACCACATTCTTAGCTACTGGACATAAGCATATGAGGCTGTAACGGCTGTGCATTTTGAAGGCTTTCAGCATTTAAGCTGCTTAAATGGTCAGGAGGCCAAAATGCTGGGAAGAAATGCAGATGACCAAGGTGTCCATTATAGCACCTAGGTCTGGACAGCATGGTCACTGGCCTCCATACACAGGCAGTATTTATTCTCAGCCAGAATCAGAAGACTGACCATAGGCTGTCTCTGCCACTAGGCTGACTACGTGCCATCCTATGTCTCCCTGGGCCTCGTGTGAAAACAGTGCAGATGACCTCTGTGGCATCTCTTGTCTTCAGCATACCGTTCACAGTAGTTGGCAAGTTCCAGTGAAAACCCAGCTCTGCAATCATTCCAACCTTTCTCATTCCAATAATTTCTTGTTTTGTTTTCAGAAGAGTGTGAAAGTGTGAGTCAATGTAATTCTGTGTGGGTGGATCTTAGGTGCTTGAAAACATTTTCTGCCGAGAGTCTATGGGGGAGTAATTGATTATGACGGAGAGTGGTCGCCCAGCCGTAAAGAACGTGCTTGTAGACATCTCTCACATATGCTTTCCCCACACATCTCAACCACTAGGAAATCAAAACAAATAATGTGAAGATCTAAGCCTGAAAATGCCTTTACAGACAAGTTTACGAAGCAACCTTATGTTTTGTTGGATAATGTAGATTAAAGTGAGATGGAAAAAAGATAAGACCAAATCTTCTGGTTAGGCCAAAGGTCATTGGTCACACCCACATTTTAGTTTTGGACTTTTAGCCCTTTCTTTGACTTGTTATCTGGTACTGTGGTGTAGGCAAATTACGAATGGAAGTTGAGGAAAAGAGGGGCTCTTCTGGGATTTGAACCCAGGACCTCTCAAATCCAAACTGAGAATCATACCACTAGACCAACAAACCATCTAGTGTTTTAGTTTTGAAAGCAATGAGGGATCAAAATCCTCACAAGCAGGCCTTAGACTAGATACCTTATGTGCTCCTCTCAGCAAGAGCCATGTTGTGGAAGAGTTATAATTGCATTATGGGAATGTTCACGTATATAATGGGAAAGCTTCACTATTTTGTAAGTAGAAGTTTTATTCTTTGGTAGTTTACCCATCAATTTAGATCACTAGGCTCGGTTTTAGTGACTTTTGTCTGTTCCGTCCACCTCAGGGGGAGCATGTTCTAAAGAATACATGCTCATTTTCAAAGGAAACTTCAATCCTGGCAAGGTGGCCCATGCCTAGAATCTAGAACCCCGGAGTCTGAGGTACTAAGTTCACAAGTTCAAAGTCAGCTTGACCTACATAGGAAGATATTGTCCCAAAGAGAACAAAGGAAATCTCACGTCTTCTCAAAAGGCGCTGTTAATGGGATTGGAACACAACCCTCCCAGGGAATAATCACACTGAGGTTCAGAAGTGTTTCGCTAGAGAAAGCACCCAAGGAGCTAAAGGGGTCTGCAACCCTATAGGTGGAACAACAATATGAACTAACCAGTACCCCCGGAGCTCGTGTCTCTAGCTGTATATGTAGCAGAAGATGGCCTAGTAGGCCATCATTGGGAAGAGACGCCCCTTCGTATTGCAAACTTTATATGCCTCAGTACAGGGGAATGCTAGGGCCAAGAAGTAGGATTGGGTTGGTAAGGGAGTGGGGGGAGGGTATGGGGGACTTTTGGGATAGCATTTGAAATGTAAATGAAGAAAATACCTAATAAAAAAAGTAAAAATAAAGCATCCTTATTATTGGTATCTATTCACATGCTCGTGTGTGTGTGTGTGTGTGTGTGTGTGTGTGTGTGTGTGTGTGTAGTGACCAAGAAGCTTCAAAGCTTCTAAGGACATATTGGCATTCCTAAATTCAGCAGGTAATCATAATAAGGAATAAAGAATAAAGCTCCTGCCTCTACCCAGGTATTGCTTTAGATCTATCCTGATGAGTGAATGTTGAAAGTGATTCCTATCTCTATCCCATTCCCTCCTAATTTATTCTAAATTGCATAGATATAATACATAGAAACTGAATATACTTTTTTTTTCCCAATCTAAATTTATACTTTACCCTGAAAAGGGCTGACACAGTTTGGAAAGAAGAGCCCTTCTTCTTAGCTCCTTTCTTTGCACCACCATCTGAGATAAGAAGAAAACGCATCAGTAAAGTAGGTTCCCTAGGGTCAGAGCGGTGTAGGAGCATCCTGAGGGAATGGTTTCATTTGGATGTAGGGCACAGAAGTACCTGCTTCAGCACTAGCGTATGTGGAAAAGAGGCTGGCCAGAGTTTTCATTGCTGACTTCTGGTACAGCCCCACCACGGTGTCATTCAGGGGGTCCTTGTTCTTGTCCAGCCAGCCGGTGATGTTGTAATCCACAGTGCCCGCATAGTGCACCAGGGAGAAGTGGGCCTCGGCCTTGCCTTTGGCAGGCTTGGGCTTCTGGAAGTTGTTGGATTTTCCCAGATGTTGGTCGTACAGCTTGTTCTTGAAGGAGGTGTCTGTCGCCTTAGGGAACATGCACTCCTCTTCCAGGATGGAGAAGATGCCCAGTGGCTAAATTCAGAAAAGTAGATTGGACGCGGATATAGTGGCTGTCCTTTGAATTATGAGCCTTCCCAGTTAAATAAACGCACAAAGTAAGTCGGGCTCCAAGCTCAAACAGTCCCTTTGTTATCTCTAGAACGACCTTCCCATCATTCCATCTCTCATGCAATCTGTAGCATTAGGTTCAGCCAAAAGGATAGTAGAGCACTAATCCCACAGAGTTTATGGGTAATTTGGTAAATACCTTTCATTATCATACTTTCCCCTGTTAAATGAATTAAATTTGTTGTCAAAGTTTTATTTTACCTCAAAAAGAGTGTTCTGGAACTGGGAAACTGGCTCAGCAGGTGAGAATGCTTGCTGAGCAAGAACACCCATAAAAGCAAGGTGTGGTCACACACATACCTGAAACCCTACTGTTGTGGGGCAGGTAGGAGCTCATCAACCTAGTGAGAGATGCTATCTCAAGAGAGTAAGGCAGAGTGTGATAGAGTAGGGCACCTAGCATCCTTCTCTGGCATTCACATGTGCCCAGGTGATGTACCTGCACGTGTTTGAGCATGTGCATGTGTGCATGTGCAAGCACACACACACACACACACACACACACACACACACACACACATACACACATGCACTTTTGTCTGAGAATATTGACTCCATGTACAGTAACAAAATTACAAATAACCCAGACATTGCTTAAGATCTTTTAGATATTTACTCTCCTTTAGTATAGATTATTAAGTAGCCTAGCAATTTGACTTCTTGATTTCAGATACACTGGCTATATTGTTTGTGCATCAGTTTTTATTTAGGAAAAAAATGTTTATTTCTTTTCATGACATCCAGGACTCTAAAGGAGGCAGATTAGAACTAGCAAGAGTGCTTCAGTGAAGCCAACTGTCATGGGCGGAGTATTCACAACTGCCTTTAAACTGGATATGAGTCAGTATTGGAACAAAATGGAGAGAAACTGAATGGAGGCAGCACCTCCCAAACCCTTCTCATGTAAACGTTGTAAAGAGGAAGTGAATGACTTCTGTATAGTGCTCTTCCCATTTGTCCAGCTCTCAAGTGATAGGAAGGACAATGATACTTTCTTGAGCCCTTTAAGACATCTGAGATGCAGCCTCATACCCAGAGCCTTCCATAAAAATCACACAAACCTTCTCAATGAGCTCGATGCAGGCCGCCAGGTCCATCCCGAAGTCGATGAAGGTCCACTCGATGCCCTCCTTCTTGTACTCCTCCTGCTCCAGCACGAACATGTGGTGGTTGAAAAACTGTTGCAGTTTCTCATTGGTGAAGTTGATGCACAGCTGCTCCAGGCTGTTGAACTACAACAGAGCAGTAGAGATTTCCCAGGTTAAGTGGATATTTATAGGAATAAAATCTGTTAATGAAAATATTCTTATGGAAAATAATCTGAGCAGAGTGGTGAGGTTAAATGTATGTATTTAAGCTTATTGTTTGTTCAATACTCCCAGGGAGAAACGTCTTTCTTGTAAACACTGGGCATTCTTTGGATATTCAGATATCAATTACTCCTCTCCTCCCCTCCCCTCTCCTCCCCTCCCCTCCCCTCCCCTCCCCTCCTCTTCCTTTCCTTTCCCCTTCTTTTCTTTTTTGTGGCAGAGTTTCACTAGGTAACTTTGGCTGTCCTTCAACCCACTATATAAACCAGGCTGACCTTGAACTTGCAGAGATCTGCCTGTTTCTGTTTCTTGAGTGCTGGGAATATAGGTGTGCAGCACCATTCCTGAAAAATCTACGTTTAATTTTCCTATCTGTTCTCCTGTCTATCTACTACACTACAGTTCTAACAGATTCTACTTTCCTTTCACCTGTAAGATCGCAGAAACAAGAATGTATGGCAAGGCACGACTGTGCTTTATGGTTCTGATGTAGGATAGACAGGAAAAGTGGCTTATTAGAAGAGCTTGTTAACAGAGGTGCTAATCTCTCTTCACTAATTCTAGAAGAGTTCATACTTTTTACCTTTGGCTGTCATGTTTTTAAAGAAAGTTTGTTGAGACCCTTAATTGATGTATACAATGAAATGGACAGTTAGTTTCTTTTCTGCTGACATCACAAACCCTCACTTGTCTGATCCATGGAAATAGAGACCTGGTGCAATACAGCAGTTGAAGATCTCAGAGTCTTTGTAATCACTCATTCTCTCACTTTACCCAGGAAAAGCTGAAGCCTGACAGGGAAGTAGTTTATGTAAGGTAAACCTGGAAGAGGAGAAGCTGACGTCTATGGCTTGGCTCCTACCTTTGGGCTTTCTCCCTTTCATGCCCAGGTCAATGCAAGGTGTCTTGTACATGTACCAAATGCGGCAGATAGATCCTATCTTGGCTTTGTGTTACATACCCATCAAATCTTTAGCATGTGTTTGATTTTCCTTGTGTATTAGTTTTCACTATACTACTATTACTACTACTCCTTCTAATAATAATAATAATGATAATAATAACAAAAATAATGGTAACATAAACTTCTCTTTCTTGGAAGTTAAATGAAGCAACATTTTGAAGTCCCTAGAATAGTATCAAAAATATACTGATTGCTCGATAAATTTAGCTGTTATTGTTTTCTGTTACCTTAGATTTTTTACTCTTGTACTAGGTTCAATGTTGGAGTTAAGCAATATATACAATATAAATAATTGTCACTTAGTACATTGAAGTTTAAAATTGTGTCCCTCACTTCGTATTATTATAAAGATAACTCACGTCAAAGATCTCAAAGCCAGCGATGTCCAAGACCCCGATGAAGTACTGCCGGGGCTGCTTGGTGTCCAGCTGCTGGTTGATGCGGGTGACCATCCACAGGAACATCTTCTCATAGACAGCCTTGGCCAGGGCACCCACAGCATTATACACCTTTGCAGACATAGCGATGTTTGTTAGTGTTATTAAGCCGAGTCATGTAGGCCTCAGAGTGTGATTTATGGAGAATATGTGCTTACTTGTTGAACCGTCTGGCCTTTGGTGACATATTCATTGCCAACCTTGACCCTGGGATAGCAGAGGGCTTTGAGCAGGTCAGCAGAGTTCAGACACTGGAGATAGGCAGCCTTGTCAGCCACTGTGGTGACACAAATCAAGAAGTGTTTACCAATGGGCATCCTCCTTAGCCTGCCCCTTCATCTTTCTCCTATTGAATTATTCTGTTGTTTAGGTTGAAAAAAAACCTTTAAATCACATAACAAAAAGGCAAATGAAGTTCTTTGCATGTATATTAAGGTACTTGGTAGTCACTAAATGGTTGGTCGCTTATACTGGCTCTTTAATGACTTGTTGCAAGTAGGATTTGAGAACAGTTTCATTGCCCACAATGAACAGTGTTTATGGTGACACTCAGTTCAAGGTTATGAGACACAGTCCCTCCCTGTAAGACTTCCGGTATTGCTGGAAGGGTAAGATGAATAAGCTATAGCACTCACCATTAGGGAGGGTAAAAGGCAGGGGAGCTGGACTCTTCCTGTGTCTACCTTCCTGAATTTGACCTGATCTGATCAAAGGAACCTACTTCTTTATTTAAAAAAGCAAGGGTTAACTTAAGTGGTAACCCTCTCTAAAAGTCCAGAATATCTGGACACATCTAATATGTGCCATGCTACATGTCAGGATGAAAGGGAACGGCTAGAGAAGATGAAGGGAGAGGGACAGGAAGGAGGGCATGTTTTAGGGCAGGTGAGTAACTGGGCGGTGATTTCTATGTACCGAATGTTTCTCTCTTCATATGTTGGGCACGTGATTTTTCTTTGTTGGCTCCTTTTTTTATCTTTCTTGCTTGTTGCTACACACACACACACACACACACACACATCACATATATATATATATATATATATATATATATATATATATATATATATACATATGTATGTAGAAGCATCCTTAACCTCTTACTCTATACAAAGAGACTTTCTTAGCTAATGCTAAAACAACATGTGAATCTAACATGTATTCAGACCTAGATTTGCCAGGACAAAGCAGGAATTCCACTTCATTCTGTCTCCAGTTCTCCGGCTCTAGGTCAGCTTATACATGGCTGCTGAGGCTTGACATACCTTATTTGAATGGGCAGTGGTGATGAAGTGATGGAGGAGTGTACAAGGAGGGTGTGGGGGGAGCCATGTGTGTATACAAGTGTCCTGTAGTCTTCACAAGTGCAGTCACAAGGAGATATGGGTATGGGGTGGGGTTTAAAGTGTTTCAGTTTGAAAATTCTCCTTTTCAAACCTACATGGAGGGTATTTTGGTACCTTCAGTGCCATCTGGCTCAGCCTGCTCCTCCCGCTGCTTTTGCTTGAACTTCATGTTTCCATAATGCATCACGGCCCCTGTGAGTTTATAGATGGACACTTTCTCTTCAGGTGAGAAGCCAAGGATATCAATGGCACTCTAGTAGAAAAGATGAAAGGGCAGAGGTTAGGGTAGAAGACACTATGATAACTTATAATATCCCCTAATGTGACCACACCTCTGTGGGGCTTGCTGTTGCCGTTCCCATACATCATAGGCTTTTAAAAAAGTGTATGCATATACTGTGACTTACATCTGTGGCCATCAACTCTTCTTGGTCATCAATGCTGGGCACCGTGATCTCCCCCTGACTGACAAAGGCGAAGTCATACGGGTTGGTGGTGATCAGGAGCATTTCTGAGCACACAGAATTAAGGGTAGATGTTTGACATGAGAAATTGCTAGTAGACATTTTCCTTCCAACCACAAATTTAAAGTTTGCCCTTACCAATTAGCTCTGGCTTCTTATTGGAGGTGATCTGATAAAAAATGTGATAACTTCTCTCAGCCTTTAGCTGGAAAGTGACTCTAGACTTCTCTAGAAGATCTGGAAAGAAAGAGGTCAAACTAGGAAAACATTCTTTTGACATAGTGTAAACTTTAGTGTCTTGGGCCAAAACTGAGGGACACTGCATTTGGCTCTACTGAGATTTCGGTGTGCACATCCTGTGGTTACATATGAGGACAGGTGCCGCCACTGAAACACACTTCTTCCCTGAAATTAGTTTCAAATGGGGGAATTCAAGTCCTCTGTGGGTTAACCAACTTCTAGTGTCTTTGCATCACCTCACATTATCTGTGAAAAAGTCTACCTTGGAGACATTTACCGTATTGGAGCTAACTGGTAGGTAACCCTGGGGGTGGGAAATTGGAGTTGCTTCTGAGGTTTGGAAGTCCTCTGGAATGGAGATGGGAACATTAGCCTGAGACTGAGATACTGAACTGTGTGGGTGTGTCTGGCATTAGCTCACAGACTCTAGCGGCCAAGTGCTGTTCTGCAGCCTTCTTGCATAGAAAAATAGTGCAGAATGGCCCTGCAACCAAGCTGGCTTGTCTCTCCATTTAGAGTTTCAATGGTCCAGTTACTCACATGTTTCAATATCAGCTGATGCCAGTTTCCCTGTGGTACCGAAGTGGATTCTGATGAACTTGCCCTGGAAAAGATAAAGACATATTTAATACTAAACACTAAAGCACATGGAGATAAACATCTAAATTATCAACTTAGATGGAATGACCCCAGCAAGTAAGGACAGGTAGGGCCCCTCTGTGATCCAGAGACTCACAAAGCGAGACGAGTTGTCATTCCTCACGGTCTTGGCGTTCCCAAAGGCCTCCAGCAGGGGGTTAGCACTGATAATTTGATCCTCCAGGGTCCCCTACACAGGAAAGAGCAGTCTTTGCATCTGGGGATCCAAACTTCTGGGCACCATAGCAGTCTGGATCCACATTCTGGCTACCAGACCCACCTGCATTTTGCCAGATTCCTCCTTCTTCTTGTCCCCAGTGACTGCAATTGTTGCAAAGTACTGGATGACACGCTTCGTGTTCACAGTCTTCCCGGCCCCGGATTCTCCGCTGTTAAAACACAGGGGAAAGGAGATCAGAACTGTGCAATCTACTGGCAATGGTTAAGACAGTTGCTGCCAACCAGAAAGAAGAAGAAAGTCACATACGTGATCAGGATGGACTGGTTCTCACGATCTGGGGAAGCAATAAAGACCACGGGTCAAAACTAGTTGCATATTCAACAGAAAGTAATGAAGACAGGTGATCCCAGACTCATCAACTCTTAGAGCAAGATTTGTGAAAGCAAGAGGCAAGGAACCACCTATTTTCTTTTTTTCATTATATTGATTTTTTTGTTTGTTTTAGTAAATATCCATAACATAAAATCTATCACCTTTTAAGTTTTCTGTGTGTCTTTGTGGTGTATTATGTGTGTAAGTGCATGAGCAGCTGTGTGTGTGTACAACACAGAATCCCAAGACTGGTCCGAGGGGTGGGGGCGGGGTCTTCCTTGATCACTCTGCACCGTACTCACTGATTCAGGGTCTCCCAGTTGAACCTAAAGCTCACTGATACATCCAGTCTAGCCATCCGGTTTGTTTGGGGGGAGAATCCTAAATGCCCCAGGCCCAGGCTGCATCTGCTTGGTTGCTAGGGGATCATATCGTGTTCATCGTACATATGTGGAAGTACTTTATTTGCGGACCTGCTTCCCTGGTTAGACTTATACTATTTTAAATGTACAGTTCTGTGGGATTATGTTCTCTCATGTTGTATAGCCATCAGTACCTTCTGCTTTCAGACATCTTTTCATCTTGTAAAAACGACCCCTTGTACCCATTACATAGCGGCTTCCAACTCCTCTAGACCTGGCTCCCAATCTTCAGCTTTCTGTTGACAAAGCTGTCTATTATCAAGCCATTGTAAGAACAGAATCACACAGTATTTGTCTTTGTGACTCTTTTACTTAGCCTCATGTGTGTTGTAGCACTGCCAGAATTAACTCTTTTAAAAGGAAAGGTACTATTCCATTGCAGGAGCATTCCATCCTTTGCCTAACTATTTATCAGCAGGGTGTGTGAGCTTCATGCAGATTTTTGCTGTTATAAATGATGCTGCTGTGGACTAGATCTGCAGAGACGTCTTGGAATGTCTGCTTCCATTCTTTTGGCTAGCTTCCCAGAAGTAGGGACCATTGATCAGACCCTAATTATACTCCAAGTGCTGGAGAACCACGTTACTGTCTTCCATAGCAATTCTGTCATTTTACATTCCCAGCAACAGTGAATGGCATCTTTTTCTCCACTACTTTATTTTTTACTGTAGTTATCCAAATACATGGGTGGATATTTTATATTACTTTTAAAAATTATGTTATAAGAACATTTAAATGCACGTAAGAGCAGAGACGATGATAATGAGACTTTGGGCACCTGCCCTACAGGGTAATAGTCATTAATATTTGGCCAATTTCATGACATTGCTATGCTATTCCAACCTCTCTGGGTTATTTGGAAGAAAACCTCAGACCTCAGGTGATTTTTGTTATAAGGAGTAACAGTTGCAGGATTGTGAAGTCATTAGAGACCTTAGATGTTGCTTAGGTAAAAATCTCTCACTTAGCAGACAGTGAAGCTGAGACTTAGAAGAGAAAATGGCTTCTTAAATTTGAGTTACAGAACTAGTTAAGGTTGAAGATAGTCAGGTATTTTGACTTCCATTTTTCAACTTCTTGCTCTCTGTCCAGTTTTTCATGTCACTAATTTGACTACTGGTGATGTCAAATAAGAAATGGTCTAATTAATTAATTAGCTAATTAATTAGTTCATTTTATTTCTCTTTAATATAGATATTTATCTCTATGTAATAATGTATTTTATCAAATTTCTAGTTTATCAACTCTGCAATTCTGAATTGATAGACTGTGGATTTTTGAAACTTCTAAGTTTAAAAGTATTTCCAGAGATAATCAATACAAATCTACATGTTATTTAAATGTATGAACACACTTAGACTTTAAAAAACCTTGAGCTTCTGTTCAAGGAAATGGGTATGGATTTTGGATGTATAAGATTGTCTTCTTTTTCTAATAAAATCATGACAACTGTAATGCATCTAGGAGAACAGAAAAGAAAGCAATGGCTCAGTGCTTCAGCCAATATTAGGATAACACTAAGCAGATCGATGCCATGGTTCTGCACAGATTTGTATGGAAAGTGTGATTGGGAGCCTAGGCGACTTTAAATTTAGGGTAGCTCCAAAGCCTGGAGAGTCATTCGGTGGCGGTGCATATTGTAGTTTCTGGATACTGTAACCTCTGGCGGAAGCCAACACCGGGGTAACTTTGAGAAAAGAGGGCACAGAGTCCTTGTGAAAGTCCAGGCCAGTTTGTCATAGGGGGGTCCCTGGTGTGTCACTTTCCATACCCCCACCCCCTTTAAAAGACAATCTATGAGCAAGAACAACAATATGAACAGAAAAAAGAAAGAAAGAAAGAAATGTGCCCAGGTACCAAAACTCCACAGAAGAAAGGGAACATGGGAACTGAGAACGTATCCAGAGGCATTTATATGTGAAGATAAACGGTTTTAGTGCTGTTCTGGGACCGATCATGAGTGTGCTTTGATAAAGCAGAGCTAGCAGACTTGAATAGGAGAATGTTTCAAAGTCCATGGGAGGAATTTTATAATTCCTCTTTACCCATGCTCTATCTCCAGCTTACTCTTGCTCTGTCTCCAAAGCTGGCAACATCGGCTGTGTCATTTGAAAATCCACATAAGAATCCAGAGTTCTCTGGATATGCCTGAGGCCTCTTCTTTTAGACTGTTGAGAAGGTACTTTTAAAGGGATCTCTTTGAACTTTTTTGTATCCAAGTTGGAAAAAAATGAACAAATCTGTTTTCAGAAACTGGCTCTTCGCTTTATCTGAGTTGACATTTGCTAGCCCTGTTGGCTTGGGCAGGCCAGTGAATTCCGGAGTGTCCCCGTTCACATCCTAAAGTGGAGATGACTGCCGGAAAGAGCAAATGTCATGGCTGTGGTTGTTGTTTGGAAATGGCAAGTCCCATGAGGCACGGGTATCTTATAATAAGACTGGGGTGAGCTCCGTTTGCCCATCCCAATTGTGTGTGCACATCCCTATAAACAGATGCCCCACTCACCCGTCAGCATGAACTGGTAGGCGTTGTCAGAGATGGAGAAGATGTGGGGTGGGGCCTCCTGGCGCTTTTTGCCTCGGTAGGCCGCCACCACCTCAGGGTTGTACACCGGCAGCCACTTGTAGGGGTTGACGGTGACACAGAAGAGGCCTGAGTAGGTCTAGGGAAAAGATCAGAAAAGTCAATCTAGTGCCTCCTGTTTCATTTTTTTTATGAGAAATAAATGGGCTGAAGGGGGCTCTCACATAGATCATCCAGGCTGCATAACGCTCTTTGAGGTTGTACAGCACTCCGGGCTCATGGAGGTGGGTCATCATGGCCATGTCTTCGATCTTGTCGTATTTGGGAGGGTTCATGGGGAAGACTTGATCTTCCTTGACGGTGAGAGTCTGGTAAGGAAGCGGAGTGGTTTGAGATAGGGTTTATGTCTGCCTATTCATTTTGGTTCTAGAGCTACAACTGAGCACACTTTGTTTGCTTCATATGGTTATTCGGTGACTTTTAAAGGCCTGAGCACATTAATTTTCACATCTGATGCTAATGAAATCTGTTTCCTTTTTATTGACACATTTAATTGTACAAATTCAGGAGGTTTAGCATGATTGCTTTTCAGACACCCATGCAGTGTGCATTGATCAAGTCCACCTAGCCCTCTATGAACCGGCGACTGCCACTTCCCCTGTTGTATAGCCAGAGGAAATGAAACCGGCATACAAAATAGAGACCCAAAGACCCCTGGTTATTGCAGTACTACTCATGTATTTAACAAGATTTCTTTTCTTTTCCTTTTATTCTCTTTTGCTAGGCCAAGCATTTTCAATTTTTTTCTCATCCCACCCATTACAAGAAACTTCTTTAAATTTATCAGTACTTTATGGAACCACGTAAGTAGCCCAGAAACTTTTGTGATAGAACTAGGTAGTTTTATTTTTTTCACAGGCTTAGAGATTAAGACCTGGATGTAGGGAAATGTAGGAAGATAGTGGAGGCCAAAATGGATGAGTTGAATCCTGAGGGAAGTAGGGAAGGGGAAGCTCTGTAGCCTGCACCCCTTTAGCTCCCAAATCTTGGGACCAAATCCTAGGAGGAGGATATTCATGGGGCCGCAGGATCCTTAGCAAGGGAGATCTTGCGTCTAGATTGAGCCAGAGAAACGATCCCAGAGAGGGCCCTCCGTGTTTTCACTTACTGCTCCACCTTCCGTCTTCACGGTCACTTTCCCTCCATCCTTGCTTTGTATAACGCTTTTCACATAAGACTCCTTGGGCTCCGCCACAAAGACAGATGTTTTTGCGTCAAAAGGCTTATTTTGGGCCTCAATCCTCTCCTTCTCCGATTTTCGGAGGTAAGGAGCAGCTTCGCCAAAAATAGCCATCTCCGCGTCCGAACCCGTACTCATGGCTGCTACTTATTTAGCCGAGGTTTCGGCCTTTGAGGACATGGAAGAGAGAAAGAAAAAGCAAAAGTCAGGACTGTGGATGAGGATTTGAAGTGTGGCAGGCTGAGACCCCTTCTGCAATCTGATATCTTGTGAAAATTTGAAGACCCAGTTTTAGAACTTGGCAAGTGTCCTCGCCAGAATCTTGACTCCCAGGAGTAGGTACCTACATCTTTGATTACAATGAAAACCTTTCCACCCTGCTTTCCCCTCTGAACTATAGTGATCTCTGTAGTTAAAGCTGTTGACGGATTGTTTTACAGCAACTGTCATTACTTAATCCTCTTGTCTCTTGCAGAATGTCTGCATCTGCCACACTCTGGGACAGTCACCTAGTTAGGAAGGAAACACGGCTTTGTGCAAGTGAAGGCTGTTGGTATTTTTTCAAAGCTACCAGAGATACTTTCTGATCTTTTAGATGACCATTGTTGCTTAAAACCAAAGGACTGTTTTCATTTTGTTGGTATTGGATATTATAACTCTCCGTGGTCTGTTAGAAGTTCCTAACCAATTCTTGGTTCTGGATTTTCATCCGTTGGCTACCCCGGGAGCAGGAGACTTAGCACTGCCCTGTTTCCCAAATCTCCTTTGACATGAGAGATTTCAGCTCTCAGTTTGACTGATTTAACCACAGAGAAATGAGTGCTTCTGCACAGAGGCTCTTCTTCCCATGGAAATTCCATGGGGTTCTTTTCCTTCTTCTCAGAAAAAGAAAAGCATTAAGAGTTCATCGCATGCGCAAACGTTATTGACTGGACATGGATCCGTGAGCCTCTGCTGCAGAGGCGTGCTACACTGGTGGACTGTTAGCTTTACTCTCAGGTACTGACTTCTGTGGGTCACAGTAGAATTGCTCCTAAATTATGCACAATGGCTAACACTCTGTGGAAAGAAAACCTGCCTTTTTTTCTCACAAAAATTAAGTGAATCCTTAAAAATAACTCAGATATGGTTTTAACAAGATGTTTATGCTTCCAATTTTAAGTAACACTGTTTGAAAAGCATGCTGTGTGTGTGTGTGTGTGTGTGTGTGTGTGTGTGTTCAGTGCTATTCAGGAGGCTTGGCATGAAATAGCTGGTTGCCACTGGAGAGTTACAGTTGATAGCTCACTGACAAAATTCATGCTGTCCCAAGTGTTCCTTTAATCCTAGTGAGGGTAAGTAGTCTCTGAGAATAAGACATTCTGGAAAAATGATTTCCAGCATGTACAAGCCGTCCCTCAAAAACACCTCCTGCTCTAAAAACATGGAAATGACGGATAGTTAAGAACTATTCACAGATTCCTTAGGCTAAAATCCCCTCTGTCATCAACAAATGAAGAAATCCAAGTCTTACCTATGGGGCTCTGGATGAAAATGTAGAGTCACGCCTGTCCTTCACTGTGAAACAAGAAGTGTCCCTGTTAGTGATGATCAGCAGTCCTGCCCATATAGTATAGAGTTTAAAAGTTCTCCTACCCTCAAGCTTAAAGAGGACTTGCTTCCTGCTCAGAGATAGCCACTGGGTTCTTGCTGCTTGCCCCCAGGGTCCTCAGGCTCCCAAGGCTCCCATCCATCACTTACCTCTGGGCTCTTGGCGGAGATAGGGTGTGAGGGGCAGCCCTGCTTATATAGGAACAGAAGTGCTGATGCTGCAGCTCCCTCCTCTTTGTCAGGGCCAAACACTTGGCAACAGGAACCCTCGGCAAAGTTTGTAGCGACATTTGGCATCTTCGGATATAATTAGAAGTATTCATATCATTCAGAGTATGTGAACCAATCTCCTATAAATAATTTGACAAGGACCATTCTGCCCTCCGAGAATGCTTTCTAGTGTGTTGGGAAGGGAATCTTTGACAGCGCCTGGTGGGCCTTCTCATAAGTTAGTTCTTAAGAGTTATATTCAATTTGGCAAACTGTCATGCACGCCTGTCCTGTGCTGCCAAAGATCAGATGCCCAGCAACTCACTTTCCTTATTTGTTCCAACAGGAGCCCCCACACTGCATTCTCTTGGGCCGTCGCCAGGGCTCATCCTTGGAGCCTGACTAGGGCAGCAGAGCCAAATCGAGAAGAACCTTTATGCTGAGTCTCCACCATTGGGCCAGTGCCCACCCTGCCAGCATGCTGAAGAATTATTATTAGAAGTTAATGCATTCATCATAGGGAAAAATATGGAAAGAAAAGAGAAAATGCACCTAGACTTGTCTGGAGAGATAGCATGGGGGATGTAAGAGGGGTCATACTTTATATACACTCATGTCTTAACAACCTGCCTTCATGTTTATGTAGCTGATTCAGGCTATTAGTATAATTAACATCCTTATTTTTTAAAGAAAATATTTTATGACTATGCTTTTAAAGTTAAAATTTTCCTTTATAAAGTCATTTACATTGAGATATAATTTATATGTGGCCTAACTTGTTCATTTTAGGTGAGAATTACAATTTTTTTAACTTCACCATTTGCTTCAGCATGCAAATATTCACCTACCATGAAGGCAGGGATGTTGTACAGCTAAAGTCCTAAGAGCTTTGGCAACCATGTATAATTCTGTAGCCACATATATTTTATTGACAAAATCAACACTTTATAGACGAGGCTAAATTTCTCCTTTGTTTTGTAAAACCCAGACTTTGAGGGTGCATTTTCTTATATATTTCCTGGGAAAACTAAATTGGTAAAATTGTCATAAAAAATTGGCTTGTAGACAATGGACACTCTAAATGGTTAAAGTGTACTTTAGGTACTTGCCAACTTACTTTTTCTGCTCTTAGTTCATTTCTTCCATTAATGTGTAAACAATATGGAAAATTTTCACAATATACAGAAGTAGACTAATCTAATAAATGCAGTGTGTTTCAGATGGGCAGCTCATGGTCCAGTTTATTAGTATCATCTTCCATTCCCTCATTACTAGATTATTTTGAAATCATGTACTATAAAAAATCTGGGTAGGATTGCATGTGCTTGAGATAAAATTTGCATTTTCAAGTTCTGAACAACTTCTTGCGGTCTAATAATGCTCTGCTGTAGCAGCTCCAACTTCTAGAACTTGGATCTTCTAGAAGACCTAAATTAATAGGCAAATTCCTGTAAAGGCTTCCTTTATGCCTTTGATCCTCTGGGTGCACTGTAAAGGGATTTCTAAAACTTGGAGATTCAGGGTCATTCCTATGTTACTTTATATTTTCAAACTAATGATTTTAAGAAAAATGTTAGTTTTGTAATTTATTTTTAATTAATTCTTAATTAGATTCTGTAATTAATAATTTACAGAAGCGTTATTATTCCTGCCCTTTCCACTGTTCTGTTCTTCGTGTGTGTGTGTGTGTGTGTGTGTGTGTGTGTGTGTGTGTGTGCGCGCGCGCCCGCATGTGTGCACACGTGTTAGGATGTGAGATTGGTTTCTGGATTCCATACGTTCTCCCATATTTTCATGCAAAATAGCACATAGTTTTCCATGTCTATTGGGAGAATTTTTTATTATTTATTGATTCATTTCAATGTTGTTTTGACGATTTGTTAAGTCTGGATCTGAGCTTTAGGATCAGGTTTTCAGGTGTGAAAACCCCCTGTTGAATTCTGATTTGGGTCGAGTTGATTTAACAGGTTCATTGGACAGGCACTGAGAGTTGTGAACTGGTTCCTTCCCTGGGTGTGATATATTTTAGGTTTACTCCAAGTCATTACATTTCCCTTCTAGCACTTTTCCAGGTCTTAGATATTTTGCTAGGATTTTTTTTTTTAATTGTTGGATGGGTCTATTCTTCCTAGTACACTTTTCTTTCATTGATTACTGACATGAGCCAGACACTGGATATTCAGAACTACAGTTTCGTTTGTGGGAGCAGTTTGCCCAACTAATTCAGAATCCTTTGCACTCAGGGTAGGGAGGTGACACTCTTTGGGGTGATAAGATGGAATAGCTTTTTAAAAATATAATTTACATATTTTTATTTTATGTACATTGGTGGTTTGCCTGCCTGTATGAGGATGTTGTATCCTTGGAACAGGAGTTACAATCAGTTGTGAGCTGTTACGTGAGTGCTGGGACTTGAACCCAGGTCATCTGGAAGAAGCAGCCAGTGCTCTTAACTGTTGGGCCATCTCTCCACCCTCCCAGAATGGCTTTGTTTTTATAAACAGAGGGAGAATTCCATGTAACACCTTTGTTTTCCCCATCCTCCCCTTTCCCTATGTAGAACTCAGGTGAACAGCTGGAGACAGTCTTTAATGAAGGGTCAAAAGAATTTTGGAGAACTTAGCCTTGATATTTCTGAGCTGAACTTTTCTAGAGAGTCATTCACTGGTGGGTCATAGAGTAGCGGTGTTTTGTGGGTTATCCTTACACATGGACTCCAAGGCATAGCACCCCAGGCCTTGCCACCAATGACCTTGCCTGCCAGGAGGAGGCCTCAGCTGAGCGCCTCAGCCCTGAAACATGGCAGCCATCCCTTCCAGTGGCTCGCTCAGCTTGGGCTTCTCGTCCAGCAACAGTTCCGAGTACCTGGGCACTGTGTGCCCCACTCTCCGGGTCTTCCCAAGGCTGACCCTGGCCACTGTGAACCAGCTTCTTTTTCAGGAAGTCTACTCTCCTATTCATGGCCGTAGTGTTAGAGTCTTCTGAGCAGAATACCGCTCGGCCTTCAGAAGCTGGATCAACAGTAGCCTGACTCCTGAGACCGTGAGTCATCCATCCTGGCCAGGTCAACACCAGGTCCCTCTCCTGACCTGTCAGAATCAGTAGCCTGCCCAAGCTTAAGTGGTGCTAGGCCATAGCCCCACCTTCCAAACCCTCCCTGTAAACTGGGAAGCCTGAACAGATACCAGCAGGAATGGAGTTTGGTTCATAGCATTTAACATTATTGACCCCATAACTGTGCCTTGCACAAAGCAGAAAATAAACTCACAGCAGCTGTCCTGAAAAAAAGAAAGAAAGAAAGAAAGAAAGAAAGAAAGAAAGAAAGAAAGAAAGAAAGAAAGAAAGGAAGGAAGGAAGGAAGGAAGGAAGGAAGGAAGGAAGGAAGAAAGAAAGAAAGAAAGAAAGAAAGAAAGAAAGAAAGAAAGAAAGAAAGAAAGAAAGAAAGAAAGAAAGAAAGAAAGAGACAAAGAAAAGAAAAGAATCATTCATTTCTTCTGTTATGCTTTTGCATCTCTTGCACCCTCTGCTGAATTCCCTCATTGCTTCTTTTTTAATGGTTTGGTTTTTATGACAGAACCTCTTGTAAAGCAGGTTGTCCTCAGACTTTTGTAGCCAAGGCTGGCCTTGAACGCCTAATTCTCCTGCCTCCACCTCCTAAGTTCTGGGATTATAGACACATACCTGGCTTTGCTCCATAATCACTTCTAATATATATATATATATATATATATATATATATATATATATATGAATTTTCAGTGTATCCTTTACAAATAATCACAATTTTGTGTTTTCTTCCTCTCTTCATTTATGTGTTATTTTCCTTCTCTTATTTCATTGTCTGTGACATTAAAGAAAATGTTGAGTATTATCCAACATATTATTGTACGGGTGTCTTTACTTTGCTCTTATCTTTATTTGTATAAAATGTTTCGTTTTATAACTTTTTTGATAGACATAATAATAGTTGTAAATTTCCATGGGAAATAAGCATGATATTTTGATGCATATATATGTTATGTATTGCATCTGAAGTCTTCTTTTATAAGTACTCTTTTTTAAAAGATTTGTTTGTTTATTTATTTATTTATTTATTTATTTATTTATTTTATGAGTGCACTGTAGCTATCTTCAGACCCACCAGAAGAAGGCATTAGATCCCATTACAGATGGTTGTGAGCCACCATGTGGTTGCTGGAAATTGAACTCAGAACCTTTGGAAGAGCAGCCATTACTCTTAACCACTGAACCATTTCACCAACCCACATCTGAAGTCTTATCTAGCATAGTACTTGCTGTATTTTTATGTTTTAGATAACAAAACCAATAAATATTTTATATAACAAAAATCATATATAAAAATATTTTATATAACAAAAATCAATAAAATAATTCAAGTTCTATGCATTTACTTAAGAAAATTGAATGCATGCTTTAAAAGTGTTTATTTTCTTTTAAATTGTACTCATGTGTATGTGTCTCTATGTGCTTGTAGTACAGGTGCCCAAGAAAGCCAGAAGAGGAGGTTGGTCCTCTGGGCCAAGAATTAAAAGGCAGTTCTGAGTTGCCTAATGTTGGTTCTGGTATCCAAACTTAGGTTCTCTTCTAGAGAAGTACATGATTTTAACTCCTGAGACATTTCTCCAAGTCCTTTAACACAAGTTTATACAAAAGTTTGCACATGAAGTTCACAAAAACACAATTTATCATGGCCCAAAGTGGAAATGATCAAATGTCCACCATCTAGCAGGTGTGTAAGCAGACTCTGGTATGTGTGCTCGATGGAACGTTAGCTCTGTAGAAAGGGGGAAAGTGCTGGAAGGTGCTGCCATGTACAGGAACCTTACACTTCTATGCTACATAAAAGGACTAGGATACGAAGGTCCCATATTTAATGATTCTACTTACATAAAATGTGGCATATGAATACAACCTTCTTTATACTTTTTAAAAGACATTTTTATTTAGATATGTCAGTGTGTGTGTGTGTGTGTGTGTGTGTGTGTGTGTGTGTGCCCGAGCACAAATATGTGCTACGAGAGTGCCATGCCTGTGGAGACTAGAAGGTGTTGATCCCCTGGAACCAAAGTCACAGGCAGTGGCGAGCCTGCCAGTGTGAGTTCTAGGAACTGAACCCAGGTCTTCTGGAAAGGATGGAAGTACCCTTAGCTGATGAGCCACCTCTCCAGTCCCTCTTTATTCTTTTGCCTCAAATTGTTATTGTAAGATTTGTCCATAAGGCTAAAGGTACTATATTTTGCACTCATTGCTGTACAGTATGATAACAGTATTAAATAATAAATATGATTATTTATCAGCTGTAGATGAATTTTTTATTATTAGTGTGGTTTTTTGCTAGAATTTTAACTTTGTTTATCTGCATTTATTTTATATGACACACGGTGATGTAACATTTGTAATATTTGTGTAATATTTAGAATTAGCCTAGATCTATCCCCCTTAATATCTCTAGTGAACTTTTTCATGCATTGAAAATGACCTATTGTAAGAATACACCAAGTTCAACAGGCTTACAGAACTGTATCCCTATTTCTATAATGATCTTAGAGCCTGTCTTTGAGAGGTTCTTAACAATAATTTGAGCTCTTCAATCCCTGATCAACTCTTTGTCTGTACATTTTTGGCTTTTCTGGAAATTTCACGTTGGTGGAATCCTGCAATGGAGTCATTTGTGTGTGGCTCTCCCACCCCTGCCCTCCTTGTTCCTACAGTTTGGTGGCAGCACGATACACCTGCCCTACGTGGATTCTTCCCCTCACTATGAACACACACAGGTTTCTGGGTGAGCAGGTGTTTCCATTTCTCTTGGGTAGCTATCTAGGACCTGGATTCCTGTGTGTTTTACTTTTTTGGAAATTCATGAATTCTTTCCCACAGTGGCTGTACATTTGTCATTTCCATCAGCAGTAAACAACAGATCTGATTCTGTTCCTGCCTCCTGTACTTGTGCTCTGCCTCCTTTGATTGGGTCCCAGCTATTGGGTGTAAAGTGGTCCCCGCCTGTGGGTCGGATCTGATTTCCTTAATGCACAATGATGTGAATATCTTTCTCATCTTTATCATTTATACATATGTGTGCATTTGTAATCTCCAAATCTTTAGCCTATTTGAAACAATGTTGTCTTTTTCTTCTTATTTTATCAGTTCTAGTTCTTTATATGTGTTTTATCTATGAGTCATTAATCAGACAGATGATTAATGGAGAGTCTCTTCATATCTGTGAACATCTATTAATTTCTAAATTTATCAGTGAAGCTCAGTTTATCAATTTTTTTTTAACATACCACGTTTTTGGAGTCAGATCTTCCAAATTTTTGTTATGCAAAGTCACAAAAGTCTTCTATTTTTTTCTGATAGCTATTTTATACGTAAAGTTCTTTCATTTGCATCTGCATGCTCATTGATATAAATTCCTGCTTATGGGCTGACAGCTTAGTTTCTTTCACCACTGATATCTAATGGTTGGTGTTGTTTGTTGAAATGGCCAGCCACGCTCAATTGATGTGCCTTGGTAACTTCAGAAGTGTTTGATTCATATTTTCTTATTTCAAGATGGAAATGACCTGCTTCTTTAATTTTTTTAGATTTATTTATTTTATTTTATGCCTTTGAGTATTTTGCCTGAATATATGTGCACCATGTGTGTGCCTGGTATCAAAGAGGATAGAAGAAGGCAACTGATCCCTTGGAACTGGAGTTTCAGATGGTTCTGAGCCATCGCGTGGACGCTGGGAATTGGACAGGGGGTCATCTGCTAGAACAGTCAGTGTTATCAAGCACTGAGACAACTTTCTAGCTCTAATGATTGACTTCTTCTAATTCTTATTCCTCTTCCTCTTCCCCTTCCCCTTCCCCTTCCCCTTCCCCTTCCCCTTCCCCTTCCCCTTCCCCTTCCCCTTCCCCTTCCCCTTCCCCTTCCCCTTCCCCTTCCCCTCCTCCTCCTCCTCCTCCTCCTCCTCCTCCTCCTTCTTTCTAAATGTTTACACTTTATTTTAGAATTCAGAACATAGGGATATAGCCAGAATCTAGGAGCCAAGAAAAACATATGTGACTATTTTGCCACAGAAAATTGTTCATTTATCTTAGCTATGATCTAAACATAGAAGTTCATGATGAGTCCATATCAGTCAAAAGATATAACTATATTGCATATGCCATTGATTAACTTTAGTAGGAGACTAAGTTAAAGCTATTTTTTTTTATTTTTCAAGACAGGGTTTCTCTGTGTAGCCTTGGCTGTCCTGGAACTCATAAATCCGCCTGCCTCTGCCTCCCAAGTGCTGGGATTAAAGGCGTGCACCACCATGCCTGGCACAAACATAGTTTTAATTCTGTTTTGTATCGTTAAATTGTTGATTTTATGTAAAGGCTTTGTCCATGGTACAATTAAACAATCATGGAAAATATTTTTTTCTTCAAGAATTAGTCATCACAATGATTGGCCTCTTAAGTGAATACCCGTATATGTTCAAAATTCCAGAAGCACAGACTACACAGTAGACACCAGCCTTGTGCTTTCCTGGTACCCAGTCCTCAAAAACAAGGATAACTATCAGATTTTGTGTCTTTCAAAAAGTGCTGCAGGTAAATAAACGGCCACACATATTCCCTCATCCCTGAATATGAATAATTTTTGTGAGCCCTTTCGATTGATGCTTTAACTTTCCCCACTGAATAGGAAAAAAACCTAATTAAATTAACAAAAAATAATTAGGATCTAATTAGCTTTAATTAAGTTTAATTTTTTGTCCACAGTAAGAAGTGAAATACTAAGGATTAATATTTCATTATATTCATTTAAATTTAGATTATCTTTGTCGAGAGACATTAAATACTAACTAATAAAATTTTCCAGGTAGTCGAGCTTCTGGAGTAGGGCAGAACACCAACTGTTAGAATATCTGAGATTCTTTTTATTCTTTCAAGAACTAACTTTCACATCCTTTCATGAGGTCAGTACCATGCTCAGTGAACTGTATGTCAGATATGGGAAGCGTTTAATTTCTCTTATTAGTGCTACAAAGCTTTATATTTACTTTTTGAAAAGATTTATTTTGCTTATGGATACGAGCGTGAGTGTCTGCAGGAGTTTGTAAAGATACCTGTGGTGTTCCACAGAGGGTGTCAGCTCCTCTAAAGCTGCAGTTACAGGCAGAGGAGAGCCAGCTACCTGTCAGGGGTCCTGGGGATCTGAGCTCCAGTCCTCTGAAAGAGCAATGAGTATAGTTAACAGCTGAGCCACCTCCCAACCCCCCACATTTACTTTATAATTGTTAAACTGAAGTTTATAGTTAACAGCTGAGCCACCTCCCAACCCCCCACATTTACTTTATAATTGTTAAACTGAAGTTATCTGTGTCTTGGGGATAGTTGGTCTATTATTTTCTACTGGGTATAAGTTTAAAGTCTTCCATATGTTTATGACAGATTCGTTACATTGGCTTATTTAGCTCAAAGACATTTGTTAAGCATATAGAAATTTCTGCTTGTTATATCTTCATGGTAGATTGCATTTTAAAAAAATCAGGAATGGACTGTACATGTTTTGCACGGTTTTGCTTTGTATTCTATTTTCCTCTCATGCCAGTCATAATATCTTCGCCTTTACACTTTGGTAGCACATATATAAACGGCTTTTTCTCCTACTCCTATTTTCAACCTTCCTGATTTACCTTATCTCACATCTAACATTTATCAATCCACTAGCTGGTATGGCTAAGTCATAATGAAATGCCTAACTTTGTATAGTTAGTATAAACTAATAAAAATAAAAACAGCTAGGTATGGTGGCACTTGCCTTTAATACTAGCACTTGGGAGGCAGAGCCAGGTAGACGTCTGTGAGTTCTAGGCCAGCCTAATCTACGTGGAGAGTTCCAAGTTACCCAGGAGCCTGTCTCAAAAATAATGAAATAAGATAACCAAGTAGTGAGTTGGAAAATACATTGTGAGTTCCCTGTCGTGCGTAAGTTTTAGACATCAAGCTGGCTCGTGGGCCTTGCTCGTGGGCCTTTGATGATGTGCCCAGTGGTTGGCTAAAATATCAATGTAGCTGGATGGGTGTGATTTTCCATTATTTATTCAGGCCACCTAACCTCTCTCAACCTGAGCCTACTTATCTGTAAGGAAGGAATTGCTTTGCTTGCCCACCCCCTTTCAATATTAATTTATTTAATAATGCATGTAAAATACTTTAAATAATACTTGGCAGTGTTGAATGTATTTCCTAACTAGTTGTTTAGGCTCCTGTAAAGGAGGGGTTGTATCCCGCGGGCGGTGGATCTGCCCTGCCATGTTTTAAATGAGGAACTGACCTTAAGATTCGTTTTAGGCACAATCACGCTGCAAGCACGGAAGAGGGATCAGAGGTCTGGAACAGAGATGGAGGACCGGCTTACACAACTGTGCTGTTACAGGAAGAGTTGAAGCCTCAAGCTAAGGAAGGCATCAGATGTGGGGTTTGAAGAGAAGGATGCAATATTTAGGTAGTAGACTTGACTGACCCCGCCGAGGGAGAATGAAAAATAATTCTAGATGCCCAGAAACCACTTGAATTGGTTCTGCTCGAAGATAAGTAGAAATAAATGGGATTTTCTCAGATTGAAAGAAATACTTCCCTTGGAACGAGAACAGACCTGGAAGCAATAGACAACATGTAGAGGTTTCTGGGTAGATAGCTGCAATAGTGAGCGTCCTCCAAAGAAAGCAAGCTTCCAGGAATGAGATTTTTCAGTGTCAAAATAGATTTTGAAAATGTGGGATTTAAGGAGTATGAAGTTCCTATGAAGGCAGGTTGGTCATTAGAAGGTGGGTTCTTGTGTATATGAGTAGTTAGTGTGTGACCAAAGTGGCCTTTGAAGTCATGAGAGGAAAGGAAAGGCAATTTAGTGAGCAGGGTTGAGATTTACCACTTAGAAAAGAAGAAACAAATTCTTCCCTGTGTGTTCCTACTTATGGCAGTCTGTTATAAGGGGTTTGAACTCTTGACCTGAAAATAAAGAGAAACTGGAAAGAGCAGATGTGAACATGTAGAATGCTTTTGCCTGGAGAGGAAAGACACCTTTTCCTTCAGGGCTAAGATCGTTTCATGTGGTAGGCAGGTTGGCACCGCTGCACTGCACACCCAGCTCAGGACAGTCTCTAATAGGGCAAAAGTACCTTCTATTTATGAAGCAGGCACTCTCAAAAACTAACTTTTCAGTGCGTGACACAACGGACATCAACAAATTAGATAAACAGCAGCCTTGGGAAAACTATGGGCAATGTTTATCAGATGGAAACTGCGTTCACTCCTATTCAGAAATGAATTAGGGAGAACAGAAAACCCACGCAAATAGAAAGAGGAGGTACAGAATAGGAAAGAGGGTTCTCTGAACAGGACACGCCAATGACTGGTAAATTAAAACACGCTGGACTTCAATAGATGCAAGGAGGTTAGAGCACAGGTGTATTTTATCAATTAGGTTGACAAAGAAAATACTCAAAAGTAACAAACAGTAACGTGGAGGAGTGAATATTTTCATTCACTGGAAATAAGGGTGGAGGAAGCCTTCTGGGACAATTGGTTGCATCTTTGAAGTCTAAAATTGCAATGATTTTACTTCTCATTGTATCCCGTGAAAGGACATCGTGATTAGCGCTGTGCACTTAGCATTTCTTCTAAATCTCAAACTTTGGGAGACAAATATCTCTTCAGTGACTTTGTGTGTTTAATTAGGTGACCACCTGTTAAGTGATGGAGCTGACGATGTGGTCAGTGGTTGGAACCTGACACTCATTTTAATCTGTGATTTGGACCGCCACAGCCCATTTTTTTCCACTGGTTCTCTGAGCTACAATTCTGAAAACTAAAATCCCTGTAAACACTCATAAAGCATGGGGGGTACTGATGGGTCTCTACAAGAAAACTAACTAAATGCCGAGACGTGCTTCATGACTGATTAATTATTGTTGTATTTCTAGTCCTTCTCAAATACATAAATAACTTCTACGTGGGTCCTGTGTGGCAGGCAGCTCTTTATTTTAAGTTAGAAACCCTTCCAAGGTCTGGCACAAATCCTTGTCCTTGCTATTCTTGCTAGTATCCACTTACAATTAAGCCCAGGGCAAGCTTCGAGTTACTGTCTCTAATGATCCTGAAGCTTTGAGAGTCACTACCAGACATCAGCTTGCAATTCCTAAGATTCCCCCTTGCCCCAAGAGTCCCTCTGTTTTTCTCCACCCAGTAAGTAAAAGCAGGTGGATTACAGCCACTTCAGACATCTTGTTCTGAGGTGGAAATGGGAAATTCTCTTGTCTTCCACTAAAGGAAACAACTTGCCTTTCAAATGCCTTGTTGGCACAGATGTGTTACCTACATTCTTCTGTGAATATACAGAAGTTTGTTTTTTGGTTGTTGTTGGTAGTGGTGGTGAGTAGTATTCTGTAGTGAAGGTATACGACACCTTGTCATCTTTTCTTACTTTAAGTTTGCTGTTTGATTGTTTTGTTTTAGTTGGGAGATGGTCTTACTGTGTTGCCTTGGATAGTCTTGAGTTTGAAATTTGTGACTTAACTGATCTCAATCTCCCCAGTAGATGGGACCATATGCTTGTGCCACCATTCTCGGCGTGTGTGTATATCCCCTTGCTGATGAATGTTTTTTATTACCTTTTTGTGAATATATCTTTTATTTCTGTTGCTTAAGTAGCAGGAAGTAGACATTTGAGATAAAGAGCTCAAAGTATATTTATAAGAAATTGGCAAACTTTCTTTTGAAAAAATACAGTTGTCCACCCTCCTAGTAAGCAGTGTCTGGGGGACAGCAGAAGCTCAGAAGTCTGTTCAACAATATGACACCATTAGTTTATGTAAATTAATCATCCTTGCAGGTTTGTTATGGAGTCTCCTTGTGATTTTAATTTGTTCCCCTTGACCGACCATATTGAATGTTGTTTAATATAGTTATTAGGCCTTGGAGTATCTTCCTCGTGAATTGTCTCTTTTCTCTCTTTGCTCAGTGTTGTTGTGTTGTGTCTCTCTTTTGCTCAGTGTTGTTGTGTTGTGTCTCTCTTTTGCTCAGTGTTGTTGCTGTGCTCTTTGGATACGGAATCTATGCAATCTGCATCTTCAAGTCACTTAGTGAATACACATAAAGCGTCTATTTTCTCTACGCTTGCAGCCTGCCATTGTTGTGTTCCCAACAGTGGCCTTGATGACCCATTAGGTGAGCTTTTAAAAAATAATTTTATGTGATATGGGTCAAGTGCAGAACCTTGCACATAATAAGAGGAAAGTGCTCTACCACAGGGCTCCATCCCAGCAATAGCTTTAATTTGTCATTTTTATATTTCATGTGTGTGTGGGTTTTGCTATTTTTTGAGAGCTCTTGCCTCTCATCACCAAGATAGCCTCTGTGTGTCTTCTAGAAGGTTTGTCTTGTTAGGGTTTGCACTGTCTATTATTTGTCTTGAAATAATTATATTTATTTTCCACAAACATATATAATTCATTTAGCATTCTTTTTGCAAAGATTATTTGCTTTCAGAGTTGAAATTAGCAAGTTAGTAAAATGTCATTTGACTATATAAATATTGGATGTATTTCAAGCTCTCTATTTTGTCTCATTTATCACTTTTTTAAATTTTAGTGTTTATTTCTGTCAATATGTGCCTTGATGTATAATGAAAAATTAATAATGTTATCATGACAAGATTCCATCTTTATTTCTTATAATGGATAGATTTTTAAAGGCTATTTTATCATCTATCCACAGAACCATTTTTTTTTCATTTATCTTGTGGTTGCTGTTTATAATATGCATATTTCCCCATTCTTTTATGTTCAATTATTTAGTACTTTGGCTTATAGAAATGGCCTTTTAGGATCATGTTTTTTAAAGGCAGCCAGATAACCTCTATCTTTTAATTTAATTATTTAATCCATTTACATTTAATGTTGTTTTTAAAATACTTTTTTCTTAAATGTGTCATGACATTTTTGTTCCCTCTCTTGCACTGTTTCATAATATAATTTTTGTGTGGTATTGTGGATTAAATGAGGATTCTATACATGGAGGTAAGCACTCTGTCACTGAGATAAATCTATAGTCTATAATGTAACATTTTAACTCATTTAATGACCTTTGAGTTACATGCTAATGACTGCTTTATGTTTTATCGTATGTGCTTTAACTTTTCAGCTTCAGATTTTTATTGGTTCAGTTTTATGATAATATTTAAGACTATTACCTCTTATGCTGCCTTATTCCCTTTCCTCTGCTTCATCATTTTATTTTTATATGTAATATATCTCTTAATATTACAAACTCAAAAACACATTGTTAGAATTATTATTTTACTATCTGAATTCATTTCCTTGCTCAACACAGCTTTGCTCCCATATGCCTCCTTTGTGCTATATTGCCAAATATATTACATTTATTTATGCTGCCTGTGTTTATGCTATTCATTTATGACTACAAGCCTAATAGTACATTGCAGTTGTATTCCTTTATAGTTTTTTTTAATTAGGTAAGAAAGAGGAAGTAAATATCTACGTAGTCTTTTGGTGTGTATTTAGGAGACGATATGGGAGTGGAAATATTGACACTTGTGGAGGACAGAGGAAAATGCCCTGATGTCCTGCTTTGTCACTCTCTGCCTTATTCTTTCGAAACAGAATATCTCACCAAGTCTGGAGCTAGGGTTGGGGCCAGGAAGCCCCAGTGGTCTTCCTTTCTTTGACCCACAGAGCACAGGGGTTGCAGGTGCACAGGGCTATGCTTTTCACAGGGTGGTAGGGATTACACAGCAGGAGCCCCTTTACCCTGAGCCATCTCCCTTAGCCCTTACATAGTCTTTTTATTTTGTATGAGTTACCTTTTCTTTCTTCAGTGTGAGATGTTCCTGGTATGGTTATTAATTCCTCTTGAAACTTTAGTGTTTTTCATTATGCCCTTGGACTGTGGATCATATTCAAACCTTAAGCTAGATCTTTGTAACACTGCTGTGTGGAGAGAAGAAGGGTGATGTCACTGACTGCTTCGAGGGAGGTAGTATACATCCTGGTTTCCTTCTATTGACACCCGAGTGGGCTACCCCATTTCTTTTGGATATGGGTAGTTTCTTATTGCTGGGAAGAGACTAAAATGATCATCATAATCTTTCTCGGGAGTCTTCTGACAGAAGGGCAAGAAACTTGCTCTCAGGTGATGGGTGTGAAGGATTACAATGTCATTTCCGCTGATGCCATCTGACCTGATACTAACCAGCCAGGGTGAATCCCATCTTCCCAGTAGTCCTCCTTTGACAGAACCCCAATGGTATTGAAGCACCTTATTCCAATAGCATAAAGTGAATTGCAGGCTTTGCATTGAACATTTGCTGGAGATGGGTGGGGCAGTGCTTCTGTGTCATTAGGTATGCCTAGGACAGTTCTTGGTTACAGTTGTTTGTTGTTTTATTGTTTTTGCTAGGCTGTCCATTTCTTGTCGTCTTTTTAGATTGTAGGTCCTAGAGATTAAAAAATATTGTTGGACTTTATCCACCCTCCTTTTCATTCTTTATCCCCATTTCAGTATCCATTGGCGTTTCTGTCTGCTTCTTTTTTTTTTTACGTTGAAAAATAACTTTATTTGTTCTAGGGCATTGGCCAGAAACCCCTTAGAACTTCTGAAACTGCTTCTTGGTGCCAGCAGCCTTGGTGACCTTGAGCACATTGAATCACACAGTCTTGCTCAGGGGCCTGCACTCTCCAACTGTGACAATGTCTCCGATCTGTACATCCCTGAAACAGGGGGACAGGTGCACAGACATGTTCTTGTGACGCTTTTCAAAGCGATTGTACTTTCAGATGTAATGGAGATAGTCCCGGCGGATGACGATGGTCCTCTGCAGCTTCATCTTCATCACGACACCAGACAGGATCCGACCTCGGATGGAGACGTTACCAGTGAAGGGGCATTTCCTGTCTATGTAGGTGCCCTCGATGGCCTCTTTGGGTGTCTTGAAGCCTAGACCGATGTTTTTGTAGCACCGAGGGAGTTTTTCTTTGCCGGATTCTCCCAGCAGAACCCGCTTCTTGTTTTGAAAGATCGTAGGCTGCTTTTGGTAAGCACGCTCTGTCTGAATGTCCGCCATCTTCCCGGCCGCCAGAGAAAAGGCTCTGTCTGCTTCTTTAATATTGAGTGTAGGCATATGATGAAACACAGCAAAGCCACAGACTTCACCACTGACCATCCTGAACCTTAAGGTCCTCCATCTTCTCTGTCTATCAGAGTGCCCTACATTAATTTGAAGTAGAATATCTGGGGGTGAGGGGTGTTAGTTGTATACTTACTAGGAAAAACAGGTAATGAAAGAACTATTCCATCTCCTAGGAAGGGAAAGGTTTTCTTACTAAATTTGTGAAAGAGACTGTGTTAAAATTTCCTCTGCATGTAGATCCAGTTTTAGATGGTGTGTGTATAGCATAACACTGTACATAGTGCAGATAAAATTCTTATTAAACTTTCTCATTCATTCTGCAAACATTTCTTAACCATTTGTGGTGTGTCAGGCCAGGCCTGACTTACCACATACTCAACAGTAGCCAGATGCACTGTGTGTCACTGTAGAGCTTATATGTTAGCAGAAGGAGGCCATCAATAATCTTGTAGCAGGACAGAAATGAAGCAAGTCAAGGAGATAAGGTGTATGGAAGTGAAGGCCGAGGTGTCAGGTGCTTCTGGAGTTGCAGGTCACTGCGAGCTTCCCAGTAGGAGCGCTAAGAACTAAACTCAGTTCCTCTGCAAGAGAAATGCAGGTTCTAAGCTTCTCTCCAGTCCCCAGTATCTTCTTAGTTGGTTTGCCAGCCACTCCAGATGAAACGTTCATTGCAATTGGAACATTTGTGTATATTGAAATTTCAATACAGCCTGCTCTTTACATGCACACTATCATGGTTCAGGGAGGTGTAGATATTTCTTAATGCCTCAGAGCAATGAAAGAGAAGGGAAGAGTGTTGTGTGGGCAGTCCGAGATGATTGAGCGTGGCTTTATTCTAGTAGACACAGAATGGAGGCTGAAACCCACCTCATCTGTCAGGAGGATGAGGAAGAATGTTAACCAGAATATCTGTGATCTCTAAGCTTCTTTCCTTAAAGCAAAGCAGACTAATTGACTTACATATAACAAAACCCATCCTTAACTCTGCTCAGGCAATCACAGAGTCAGGAGACGGAATTATCCAACGGTTGCCTAGTGCTTTGGGGGGTCGATAGGTTAACTCTACAGAGCTTAATTAAGATTTGATAATAAATGCCCACTCTAAGCAGGATATTTCATTAGTCTTCATCATGGCTGAGGTGAGATATTCTTCATAATTATATTCTAGGCTTTTGAAATTTGCTTCTGCTGAAGCAAGCTCCTCATTACTAATTAGGTTTCTCAAAGGGAAGATAGTTTCTCAAAGTGGCCTTCCCGATAGATAGAAAGGTTATCTATTGGCCACTTGAAAAAGGAGAAATTGGGCTTCTTTTGCCTTATTTTTTTTTTCAACATCCACTCAATGAAACCAATATTTTAATTTTCAAGAAAGTATAAAAGAAAAAAAATCAAACAGTGGCTATGATCAAATGTTCATTGTGTTCCTTTTGTGTGTGTGTGACATTGGGAAATGAATTTCCTTTCTCCACCCTCCTTAAAATGCGTCAGCTCCTAAGGAAAGTCAAGTTCTGTAGAAAGCAGAAGGCTAACATGAGAGTTCATCTAGATTCTCCTACTCCTTCTTCTTAGAAGGGGAACGAGCCCAAGGAGAGGGGTTTCTGAAATGAAGTGAAGTGGATAACCACAGGGCAGTCTGTCATCCTGAACATGGTGGAGCTGATTTCCTTGGTGCTGCCCCACCTCCTCTGTGTTAGCATGCGAACCCTGCACTCTTTCTTGCCTTTCCTGTTCATGCCACCACCATTGCCTCGAATCTGGACCATGCCTTCCAAACAGCCTTTGAGGCTCTGGTGCTTCCTATCTTACTCTTTCCTCCATGTGTACCATTATGAGATTCCGACAACTCTCTTTCTTATGAAATTGGGCCGGGTGGATGCATGCTCTAATTCCTCCAAGCTGTGTGGGAGACCGTTCCCTTTATTATCATCATGCCTTCCCTTCCTGTGTCTGCTCTCATCTGTTACCCTTTGCTCATAACATCTATGCTAAAATGACCGTGGAATCTCATACTTGTTTTCTCTTATGCTGACCATGTCCTTTCCCCATCACCTGATTGATAGCTGACTGTTCATCTCAGCAGGAGCTCACAGACTCCTTTGAGAAATCTCTCTGGACTCCCAGGTAGCACTTTATATCCTCGCTATGTCCTCTGGCTGAGAAAATCCCCCCTTCCATATTGTCTGAAATGTGCCTCCCTTCCCCTCTCAATTGAGTTCCTCAAAGACAGGGGTAACTCGTTTCCTTGGTGACCATTCTTGTACCAGACGTGCTCTCAATACCCAGGAAAGTTGGCTGAATAGTATTCATGTCGTTGGTCTTTAGTTGTTTCACTTCTTTGACATCACTGCACATAATAGGCACTCAGCAAGTGTTTAGGAAATAAATTGGCCCCCAAAGCATCGTGGAGCTTATAATTAAAAGAAAAAAATATGAACTTCTAGATTGCAAAATTATCTGCAGATTTTATTTCCTTGATATATAGGACAGTGACAAAGAACATCACATTTTGTGATTTCTCCTGTCACCTTTCAACAGAAGGATGGATTACTCTTCGCTTATGACTTTAGTGTGAACCTCTCGGCTCTTCACCCGCAGCTTGTTGACCTGGGACTCCGCGATGTCAGCCCGCTCCTCGGCTTCCTCCAGCTCGTGCTGGATCTTACGGAACTTGGCCAGGTTGACATTGGATTGTTCCTCCTGTGAATGGGAACAAGTTGGAGAGAACAAAATTTGACATTTTCTGCTTGTTAATTGCCTTTCTTGCTAAAGGAAGCTACAGGGTTTGCTTCGTGAATGAGAAAGTGAAAGGTTCTGTCATTTGGTGCCATTCTTATTTGGAGGCAGGACAGCCCACGGATTTGATGACATAATGAGTATGCTTACACTGTCCCTGCCCCATTTTTACTCTTTCATATGCCTTTTCCTAGCACACGGAGAATGCTACAGTGACTACACAGAGGTCAAAGAAGCAGGGATCTGATTCTATCTTGTTTCTAGAACACAAACTTCGAAGAGAAGACACAGTAGTGATATTGGATCCAGAGAGCTTTAAGGAAGAGTTGAGCACTGACAGAACGAGAAAGGGGTTTTTTTTTGTTTTTGTTTTTTTGTTTTTTTAAAGTTCGGAAGTGGATTTAATCACAATGTTAAATAAGGCTGAGGAGAATCCAGACCCTTATTTCCATAGTCCCTGTGATTGCTGGAAGTTTGGAACGTTCTAAATAGTGAGTGTGGTACTGTAGAAAAGCATTGCTGTATTAATGTGAATGAAACAGCACTTGAAGCAGTCTCAGAGAAATGAATTAGAATGTCTAAAGCTCTACTCATCTGCAGCAAAAGTTTGGTTTTCCAAATAAATATTCACTTTCCTACCTAATTTTGAGCTCCTGGTTTGCGTATTGTCTTATAAGAAAGCCCCTTGAATTATGGGGACTTCAGTGCCTCACAGAACCAGCTGTGGTCCCTGACCATTCCCTGCTTCTGCGGAGATACTCACAGCCTCCTCAGCCTGTCTCTTGTAGGCTTTCACTTTAGTCTGTAATTTGTCCACCAAGTCCTGCAGCCTCAGCACGTTCTTGCGGTCCTCCTCGGTCTGAAAGATGCAGCAAGAAGATGACGTCATTAGCGGACACTGCCCTGCTAGTTTTACTTTCGCAAACTCTGTAAGCCTGGCAGAGAAGAAAAGGTCAGTCACCTGGTAGGTGAGTTCCTTCACTCTTCGCTCGTGCTTACGAAGACCCTTGACGGCTTCGATGTTACGCTTCTGTTCATTTTCCACCTCGTTTTCAAGCTCCCTCACCTGGGAGAGAGAACACGGTTAACAGACTGTTCACACGCGCATGGGTAGGGGACTGAAAGAAGACGTGGACACCCACCCTAGCCTCCAGTTTCTGGATCTGCTTCTTGCCACCCTTTAGCGCCAGCTGCTCAGCCTCGTCCAGACGGTGCTGCAGGTCCTTCACAGTCTGCTCCATGTTCTTCTTCATCCGCTCCAGGTGGGCGCTGGTGTCCTGCTCCTTCTTTAGCTCTTCTGCCATCATGGCGGCCTGGCGAGTGATAAAACAGAGTTGGTTAAAGGCTGACAAGGCCCTGCAGGATTCAGGCTTGCTATCTCCATCTCACTCTCTGCTTACATCAGTGATGGCTTTCTTGGCCTTCTCTTCTGCGTTGCGGGCTTCCTGGACGATGTCTTCCATCTCTCCCTGGATTTGGGAAATGTCTGTCTCCAGCTTCTTCTTGGTGTTGATGAGGCTGGTGTTCTGTTACAAATTAAAAAAAAAAAGAAGAAGAAGAAGAAAGAAACCTATATTTAATTACATTTATAACCAGTGTATGTAGCACTAAATAGCTGATAATAAGAAATGTTCAGAATAAAAACAAAATATGAAGTTAATTCCAAGTTCCTGGCTTTTTCTACCTATATCTCTGGTCATAAAACATAAGTGATTCAATGTAAAATTTACTCTCTAGTGCCAAAGGTTATCCATGGATGCTAATAAACACAAAGTAAAATTGTCCAGGTTTATCGTGCTATGTACCACACAGCTGATGAAAAATTTTATTTTAGCAAGTCATCCATTATTGGGTACCTCTATTTTGTAAGTTTATAAACAGCATATTTATTGATACAAAAGATAATCAAGGGGCCCCATGTTTTCGGAAAGTTAACAGTATTTGAAATGGTCAGTCAATTCTAGATGCTCATAATTAGTAAGAAAAGTGTCACATATTAACTAATACTTGATTTTTAAAATTACAGTATGGATCTGAACATTTCCATAATTGCTCATTTTAGACATTACAGTGTTCAAAAGTATTCTGTTACATGGGTTTATTATTTAAAAAGTAGAGTGTGCAAATGAACATAAGACAAAAATAATATACCTTCCGTAAACATAGGTAACCATTAATAACAGTTTTGCTTATCCTTTTGAATATTTCTGTATGATTTTTTACCAAAAATAAAATAAAATACAATACAATAAAAGGACATTGGATTCCTCACCTTAATTTGCTTTATTCTCTTTCTGTTTTGTGCCTGCCTTTCTGAGGTAATGAGTGCTCCATATGGTCATTATGCAACATTAATCCACCACTTATTTAACTGCTTTATTTAACTTCTTTAAATAAATAAGTGGAACACAAGTGCTAACTAGCACTAATGATGGCCCCGTGGATTTGAACCCAAAAGATCTTTCCGTGTACTGTGATGTTAGCATAATAATAAACATGATGGTTTACTATGTTTGACATTTTATCGGCTTATTTACTTGTTGTGTACAGTTGTGAAAGATAAGTTGGATGAGTGACTGCATATTGTTTTCTGAGCTTTCTTTCCATTGGGTTTAAACTCCAGATTGTTCAAGACCATGACTATGCCAGCCCAAAAATGGACTTGTAAACTGTCTGTGTCTCAGTACATACTTAGGTTCCTCTTTCCATTTCCCAAAATCCTGGAAATATATCGCTGCCAACATTACGTGTGCATCTCGTGAAAAAGCTCACCCCTTCAGACTGCCTTTAGTTTCTGGAAGTGCATTTGATAACCCTGGTCCTGAACCTCACCTGGGTGTGGAGGAGCTGCACGCGCTCACTGGCATCCAGTAGCTCTTGCTCGGCCACTCTCCTGCTCCTCTCTGTCTGTTCCAGGGATGCCCTGAGCTCCTCAATCTCAGCCTGCATCAGGTTGGCTCTGCGCTCAACCATGGCCAGCTGCTCTTTCAGGTCGTCCTGGCCTCTGAGAGCATCATCCAGATGCAGCTGTGTGTCCTGCACAGAAAGCAGAGAAACTCTTACTCACATTTCAGTTAAAGGGGATTCAAATTTAATGACATGCTCACACCTGGATCTTATTAGCTCAGAGTCTGATTAAACAGGAACATCTACAAGTACCCTTAATGACTTGTTCTTGGATGCCTAGTGCAGTACTTAAATTCAAAAGCACAAAATGGTTTATTTTAGATCCCCAAAATCATAAAAATCAATCATGGATAAATCTGTGAAATTTTGTATCAGGAAAGTACCCTTAGAATTCAGCTAAACTGGTTACATCATTTTAGATGCTTAAAGGGGGAGGTCCAGAGATGGGTGGGTCATGCCTAAGTCCTACACTTGGGAAGCTGAATTGTGTCATCAGTATCGACATATACATTACCACTCATTTTGTCTCAGGTAACAAAGCAAATTCTCTCTTGGGCCTTTCAGTTTGAACATAGCTCCTTCCCAACTAGGCACATACAATTTTTTTTTATCCTGATACTACATTGCTTTGGTAATGTATATTCTATAATTTTCCTAAAAATCTAAGATTTGAATTCTATAGCACCGAGCCTGCTGACACAGTGCATGTTCACCCCTAGGTACCTTCAGCATTCCCTGGGTGTTCCGAAGGTTCCTGATTGCCTCCGCAGCCTGGCGGTTGGCATGGTTCAGCTGGATCTCCATCTCGTTGAGGTCTCCCTCCATCTTCTTCTTAATCCTCAGAGCATCATTCCTGCTTCGGATCTCGGCATCCAGCGTGCTCTGCATGGACTCCACAACTCTGAGGTGGTTTCTCTTCAGCTGATCTATCTCTTCGTCTTTTTCAGCAATTTTGCGGTCAATCTCGGATTTCACCTGGTTCAACTCCAGCTGGATGCGTAGGATTTTACCTTCTTCATGTTCAAGGGATGCCTTGATAAAAGCAACATTTTGGTGACCTCACTATGGTGGTTTCTCAAGAAGACATTTAGCCCTCCTCCCATACTTTCAATACATCCTAACTTAAATTATTGATCCTTCGTTTGAGTGATATATATGTTTAGGTTTTCCTTGGTGGTATACATTGTCCCTGGAAGCTTAGAAAGTGATAGAATCCAGTTGCAATTCTCGTTAACAGATGGGTGAGCAAACAAAGTATATACCTCCGCTTCCTCCAGAGAAGCCTGTAATTCACTCTTTTCCTGATCAATTTGCTTCTTGATTTTCTCCAGCTCATGGATGTGCTTCCCTCCCTCAGCAATCTGCTCGGTCAGGTCAGAGATCTCCTCTGTGGAAAAACAGATGAAAGGAAGAGGTTGGAATGGTGGCAGAATGGAAGAACCCAGTCAGAGCTAAGCGGGGTTGTGAAGCTTGGGGCTTACGCTGCAGGTTCTTGTTCTCTCTCTTTAGCGTCTCAAGTTGATCCAGAGACTCCTCATAGGCGTTCTTCACTTTGAACAGCTCAGTGCTGAGAGAGCGGGACTCCTTCTGGGAGGCTTCAAGCTCAGCCTGAGTTTCCTCGTACTTCTGTTTCCATTCTGCCAGGACCTGGAAGCATGTCATTAGTTAGGCTATGAAGCCAGGCAGAGTGCCCCCCCCCTTCCCCAGTTGTAAATCCCAGGTCGGGTGGACCACCTTGTCAAAGTTCCTCTGCTTCTTATCAAGCGCAGCACAAGCAGCGTTAGACCTCTCCACGTCAATCATGAGGTCCTCCACTTCATTCTGAAGCCGCTGCTTCGTCTTCTCAAGAGAAGCACATTTGGAATTCACAGCTTCTACATGTTCCTCAGCATCCTGCAGACGCTGAGCCAGCTTCTTCCTGGGGTGGCGGTCAGTGTGAGAAGACTCAAAGTTAACAGAAGGAACTCTGCTTATCCGCTGATTAGGGAAGTCTGTTTTCCCCTAAGATCTCTTATTTCTCTGTGCCCATAGGTTTTTCCAGAATTACTTCTTAGTGACCATTTTATCTCTCCCAGAATTCTGATTTCCCAGGGGAGCTCTTATCCATCTGAAGTGTCCATTTCAAACATATCTATGAAACCAGAGAGAAGAGGGAGGGGCAACGGTGTGTTTCTTCACTAGGGTCTAGTGGGATCCTAGACTGAGTACACGGTCCTCTTAACTGTATAGATATGGAAGCTGTGAAATTATTTGATGCTCTTCCTGGTACAATTATTCCTTCCTATTTTCCTTCCCTTTTCCTTTACTTCAGTTTCTTTCTGTCTAATTCATTGAAACCCATACTTGGCCTCCTCCAGCTCCTCTGTGCGCTGGATGGCATCCGTCTCATATTTCGTCCTCCACTGGGCCACCTCGCTGTTGGCCTTGGACATGGCCCTCTGCAGCTCAGCCTTGGCTTCCTGCTCCTCTTCATACTGTTCCCGCAGTAGGTCACAGTCATGTCGAGCTGACTGCAGAGCATGGGCTAGAGCGTTCTTGGCCTAAATAACCCAAAATTGTACACTGTGAGTTTGCATTCTGATCGATCACTAGTGTGGTTCAGGCTGCCCGGTTCCATGCATAAAAGTCTCAACCGAGGGTTCTCACCTTGGACTCTTCCTCTAGCTGCCTCTTTAGTTCCTCAATCTGTTGTGTAAATGCTTGTTTGCCTCGGGAGAGCTGAGAAACCATAGCGTCTTTTTCATCCAGCTGTCGGGAAAACTCGCCTGAGAGAGGAAACATAAATGATTGAACTCTCTTCTCTCAGGTGAACCAGAATATGACCCTCCTTATTCATAGACTGCAAAGAGCGTCTCCAGAATGTTCATGAACTGCTTTCTTTGCTATCGTAGAATGGGGGATTCTTGAGGGTTATGGAGGTAACAAAACTTTCCCAAGCCCAAGAGGTTCATTGCCCAACTTGCCTCTAATCATAGCTTAGAGTCATTCATTTGTAACCATCTCTTGTATACATTGTGCAGGGCATGACCCCAGCTTCCAGGATGGGGCAGACCTCTCATGCTTTGCTGTTCCCAGGCTAGTGTGGCACACAGACTGACCTGACTCTGTGTGCAAGCGTGCCTTCTGGGTTGACAGTTCATTGATCAGGCGCTGCTGCTCCTCCTCCTTGGTCTTCACTTCACTCAGTTGGTCCTCCAGGGTGCGGCACATCTTCTCAAGGTTCCCCTGTGATGGGAAGTAAAGGACGGGACAAGATGATGCTGAGATTTAGAGATCTGTTACTATGTATGGCAGACACAGGCTGTTACTGATGTTGCTGCCAAGCCTTGCACAGGGCTTGGGAGCAGTTGGGATCACAGCAGTGGAGGAGCATATGTGACTGACTGAGTGAATATGTAATCATCAAAACTAGAGTCCTTTCTTTGGGGAAACATGAACATCATTTATGGCCCACATCATGTAGAGGGGACTTTTATTTGCCACTGCATTACTATTGCGGTAGCCATAGCAACAATATTTAAGGTGATTTTGAAAAATAAGATGTGGAACCTTGAGGGGTTCCATTTAATACAGTGATGTCAATCAGAAATCTCGGGTGATGTATAGTGTGGCTAGCTAGAGTCCCACAGAGTATATAGTCACTTTCATGTATTTCAGATAATTTAGGAAGTTAGGAAAGACCTTGGCTTTGGAGACAGTCTCCATGTTACTAGCGAGATCATCAATCTCCATCTTCAGCTCGCTCTTCTCCTTCTCCAGCTTCTGCTTCACCCGCTGCAGGTTGTCGATCTGTTCCCCGAGCTCAGCCACGCTGTCCGCGTGCTTCTTCCGAAGAGCGGCTGCTGTGGCTTCATGCTGCAGCGTGGCCTCCTCCAGGTCCCTGCGCATTTTCTGGAACTCAGCCTCTCTCTTCTTGTTCATCTCGATCTGGGCTGAAGTGGCTCCGCCAGCTTCTTCCAGCCTCTCGCTGATCTCCTCCAGTTCCCGGGAGAGGTCAGAGCGCTGCTTCTCTGCTTTGGCCCTGGAGGCCCGCTCTGCCTCGATTTCCTCCTCCAGCTCCTCAATGCGGGCCTGGGGGGTGGTGGAAAAGACCGACTCAGCTTCTTGGGTCAATCATTTTTCGTTTACTGATGAATTAGATGGATAGAAGCTATGGACGTACCTGCAACTCTTTGATCTTCTTCTGCAGCTGCATGCCGAGGGCCTGCTCATCCTCAATCTTGCTCTGCAGATTGCTCATTTCAAACTCTTTCCTAGTTTAACAGCAGCACATTAGCTCATGGTTAATTCTTCCCCCAGCCTTCCTACCTATGAATAATTGAACTTTTTACACTGATGGCCTTAAAAGAGAGAGAAATACATGTTTTACAAGTCTGCCCAGTGCCATTTTAATAAAGTATTTTTAAAACTGGCCCTTGTTTATTTCACCCCAAATATGATGAATCAAACAATCATTTGGAAACACTCAAACCCGTGTTTCCCCTGCACCCACACAGTGAGAAGTCAGGGCTGAATCCTATTACGCTTACTTTTTGAGTTTCTCATCAAGCTGCTGTTTATCGTTTTCTATGTCCATTGTGGACTCTTGGGCCAGTTTCAGGTCCCCCTCCAGTTTCCTCTTGGCTCTTTCTAAGTCCATCCTCAGCTTCTTTTCCTGTTCCAGTGATCCTTCAAGCTAAATCAAAAGGGACTTTGTTAAACCCTGAACCCTATGTCCTTAGCTAGATACTCAAGAAAAAACTCAGAAGTGACAACAAATAGCACAAGGACTCTCAGCCTGCATTTCGGGGCTCATGGGCTCCACTGGTGGCTTCGTTCCATGATGGCGTATGTCATCCCTTATAAGGAAAAAGACTGCTTTTCATACTCACGTCATCCACTTGCTGTTCCAGCTTGGTTTTGGCTTTGGTCAGGGTGTTGACTTTGTCCTCCTCTGCCTGTAGGTCATCCAGGGTCTGCTGGTGGGCCTCCTGGAGGGCCTTCTTCTCCTTGGTCAGCTTGGCGATATTTTCATCCAGGCCTGCCATCTCCTCTGTCAGGTTTTTCACCTTTAGATTTGGACAGATGATGAGAATGTTGATTAAAAAAAAAAAAAGATGTTATCTTGCCAAAATATATGATAATTTAACTTCTCAGGACAACATCCTGACAGGGAACACAGTAGCCAAAAAAAAGATGGCAACATTGTATCATTTTCCCTTTCATGTTCCATGATTTTAAGGTTTAAGATTCAGGCTTGAGTACTTGTAAATGCTTGAAAGTGAATAGTAGTTATACCTTGTTCTCCGTGGCATGCTTCTCCTTCTCAACCTTGGCCAGTGTCAGCTCAAGGTCGTCAATGTCCTTCTTCAGCTCTGAGCACTCGTCCTCCAGCTTCCTCTTCTTGGCCGTGAGCTCAGCGTTGATCTCCTCTTCATCCTCGGCCCTCTCAGTCAGCTCTTTGATTTTGGCCTCCAGCTGGATTTTGGTTTTGATCAGTTGGTCGCACCTTTCCTCAGCATCAGCCAAGCCATCTGCTTCCTAATGGGAGAAATAGTACACTTCCATTTGTATAGGATATATCAAAAATACACAATAATGTATTCAAAAGTGGGAACAGATGACTACCCGTTGATCTTTGAGTAGGCCATTAACTTGCTAACTTTAAAAAAAAAAATTAGACAAAATGCACCGATCTCAAGATGTTGATCAAGTAGATTAATATATTAACTCTAAATATCTATACGTAGAAGGTAAAATGAGGAAAAAGTGGCTTTGTTGAAAATACAAATGACTTAGTAGCCCTCAGTCCTTATGAAAGAGTCATTTACTAATTCTTGAACTCATGGTTTTTCCCCTCACATTCAATTAAGGGCTTAAATTAGCCTGTTTTTGTTTTTTGTTTTTCCCTGCTCTGATAAAAATAATGTGCTTTCTAGTTCCATTTACCTATATTTACCAAAGAGAGAATATTCTAATATAAGAGGATGTTGTATACAGAGAGGAAAATGTCTAGCTGTTTTCATGACTTTGTTCACCATGGACCAGGCTGTGTACAATGCACATAGTAAGCACCATTAGGCTGCTGTTTCTTTGGGTTTGAATCTTAATGGTTTGAAGGGCAGGCAATCACAACAGGCGCCTGGATAGAAATTGTTTACTCTGAGCCCTGGGGTTGCTTATATGCAGTCACATCCTGACAATGAACTATGAAAGGACTGTATGCAGTATCCGACACTCACAGCTTGAACCTGGAGCTGCAGGTCATTTTTCTCCTGCATCAAAGCTACCATCTTTTCTTCTAGTTCCTTCCTTTTTGCCTCTGACTTAGCCAGATCCTCCTTGGCCTTCTCAAAATCTTCCTTCATGTTGGCCATCTCCTTCTCGGTCTCTGCGCTCTTCAGCAGAGGTTTGATCTTGAAATACAGCTTCATCCAGGGCCAGTGTTTCACATTCATGAAGGCGCGGACGTTGTACTGGATGCAGAAGATGGACTCTCTGTGGAAGGAGAAAAACAGAAACAAGTGGGCAAAGATGTGTGAAGTGACCATCACACATGCTCTGGATTCCTTGATGAAAGAGGTGGGAAAGGCAGACACTCTTTGCTCCTCACCTCCTCTCCATCATCTTTTTGAACTCCACCCTCATCAGGTACCCTCTGCACACGGCTTGAGTGCGGGTGATGAGCTGAGCCAGCTTTTCATCTCGCATCTCCTCTAGAGTTCCCAACAGGCCGGCTTTAAAGAAAACCTTGGCAGAGAGCAGTTAGATTGTTATTTCACCTCAGGCAGAAACTCCGAAAGTGCTAAAATCATGCCAGCAATTTGGACTGGTGGTACCTTAGTGTGACCGAATTTGTACTGAGTGTGGTCGATGTCAATGGAACCCAGAAGTTTCTCAGAGGCCTTCTTGCTATCGATGAACTGACCCTCAGGGATGGCACTTGCGTTTAGGACTTTGTATCTGTCAAAACGAACAGCATAATTAAAACACATTTTTCTTTTCCTCATTGAGAAATAACAGCTAGAACAGTAGCAGCTACTATTGAAAAGATAGATCAGTCAAACAATAGAGGACCAAACAGCATTTAAAATTTAACAATGTTCTATGTAAAATGTGAGCGGATGTGAGACACACCTCTGCTTGAAGTCTGCATAGAGGATCCTGCTGGGGAACCCCTTCCTACAGATGCGGATTCCTTCCAGCACCCCGTTACACCTGAGCTGGTGCAAGACCAGTTCATGCTCCATGGCACCTGGAAAGCAGAATACATTCTCTATAGTCATCTAAAGAGAAGTCACACTGGGGTTGCTCTGCGCATGAGAAGGGTCTTACCAGGAGTCTTAGTTTCATTGGGAATGAGGCATCTGACAAAGTGGGGGTGGGTGCTCTTCAAGTTGGTCATCAGCTTATTTAAATTCTCCTATAAAACCGTATGGAGAGGTTTAGAGCAACTCTTGGCTATAGAGTGTATTTTTTTTCTATCACATTCTAATGAACTGTCTCAGATAGATCATGGTGACCAAGGGGACCAGCCTGTGTGTCTGGAGGGTGGATTTCTAGAACATTCCTGGTTATACATAAATAGTTCATTCCAGCTGGTTTTTCTCAAACCACGACAATCAAAAATATTTTGTATTGAGACTTTGATCATAAGGAGTAGATGTTATGGAACACAGTGGGTGGTTTTCAAAGAGGGTTTGATTTCATTTAAAATGTCTTTACTGCCAGATCTTTCTCATTTGAGGCTTGGGGGGAAGCAAGGCTTTGCTATGAAAGAGACACAGTGGGTGTGTCTTCTTTTTTTGTTAAAAACTTCCAGAGATATTTTTCAGATTGAGATGACTACTACTTTGTTCCACCTTTACCATAAGCATCCTTTACATTCTCTCATTAAAGACAGTTGAATTATCTTCTAAGTGTAAGGTTATACTGTACCCTGAAGAGGGCTGACACGGTCTGGAAAGAAGAACCCTTCTTCTTGCCACCTTTCTTTCCACCGCCGCCCTCTGAAAAGCAGAGTAGAAAAATGGAGGTCAGGATGGCCATGTTTCTAAAGAGTCCATGATACTCATCTCCCCCCCCCTTCCTCCTTTCATAGCTCATCTACCTCAATTCTAGAGGAAGATACGTCATCACTGACATGACTTTAGACACCTGGGGAGGAAGACTTTTGCAAAAGATGGAAGATGTGGGTATGAGGTGGGGCTCCCTGATTCCACCCAGATTAGCAGTGTCTGATTTCTGAAGTACCCACCCAGAAGACAGGGGAGCAGGGTCCTGCCAGTGCACACATGCCCCGAACAGGCAGAAGTGCATGCTTGCTCCTAGGTAGTTAAGCTTGGCTCACTAGCAGGGACCCATAGTTTCTATTTACCTTTGTCCCCATGGTATTACTTGTACATCTAGACTTTGGATATTTCAGGAAGTTAATACAACCTCATTCAGTTACTAGTGCTATGGCCCAGGTGGAGTGTTTTCCTTATTTAAGACTTAGCAGGATCCTTGATGGAAGAAGGATTATTGATGTGGGAAAGTGGCTGGTACAGTCATCAGAAAATCCCTGAACCTTTCTAAATCTACTGATAAACGACGCTGTGGACTACACAATCCCTGATGCCTGTGTACCATGGTTGCTAAATATGCATTCTTTCATTTCACTGACATTGGCCTGAGTTCTCGCAGTAGACTTGGCAATACTTATATCGGTGGTTCTCAACGTTCCCAACACTGTGAGCCTTTGACACAGGCCATGTTGTGGTGCCCTCAATCACAAGATTATCTTCATTCCTACTTCAAAATTGTAATTTCACTACTGTTATGAGTCATAACGTAAATGCCTATATTTTCTGATGGTCTTAAGTAACCCCTGTGAGAGGATCATTTGACTGTCCCAAAGGGCTACATGTTGAAAACCACTAACCTGTACTGTCTCTGACAAACTGTGTATTTCTGTGATGTGATTCTTAGAAGAAGTGGATACTATAAAAGGTTACCTGCTTCAGCAGCTTGTCCCCCAGAAAATAGGAAAGCCAGAGTCTTCAACCCGGATTTCTGGTACAGCCCCACAACGGTCTCATTTAGGGGGTCCTTGTTCTTGTCCAGCCAGCCAATAATGTTGTAGTCCACAGTGCCTGCATAGTGCACCAGGGAGAAGTGAGCCTCAGCCTTGCCTTTGGCGGGTTTGGGCTTCTGGAAGTTGTTGGACTTTCCAAGATGCTGCTCATACAGCTTGTTCTTGAAGGAGGTGTCTGTCGCCTTCGGGAACATGCACTCCTCTTCCAGGATGGAGAAGATGCCCATCGGCTGGATATTAAAAAGGGAGAAGATAGTGATGGGTCCCTTAGAAAATTATGCTCTGGTAATTTGTGTGATTGGCACAAACTTGAAAAGAAGGCATTCTAAAGGAAGAACTTGGAATTATGCCTAAACAGATGAGATCCTATCTCATCATTCCCCTCTTCTAACAAAATACGACCATCATCATCTGAAGAGTGCATAGGAACGCATATACTTTGCTGAAAGACTTAGTTTAAAAGCCCATCTGGACCATTTGGCAAATGTGTTCAGTATGTAAGATGAAATCTAAAGCTTGATTTTTATCCTACAAATGCATATGTACTCTGATATACTCCTTCTCACAGTGTAACATCCTTGACCACAACCCATGGAAAAGATGGGAAAAGGAGAGGCTGTGTCTGATGAACGGGAATGAAACGTCAGCAAGAAGAAAGTGCATCTCCTGTTGCCTCATGGAAACTCTTTGTGCGTTCATGTCCCTCCATGTCTGTGGAATTAAGGACTGGTGATCCATCAGGTTTTGCTCATGAAGTAGTCTGATTTTTCTGAGACAAATTTGATACAGAAGACTAAAAGCAAATTTAACATTGATGAGTATCCAAACTCACAAATTCAACCTCAAAAACTGTTTTGATAATCCAGAAGTTGAAATGCTCGTGAAAAAAGGAAATGCTTTTTCTAGAGCCTGCATAGTTTTGATGAGCAGTGGAAGGATTAACATATTTGCCTAAGTTGGGCTACCTAGGGTTTTACTTTTCTATGTTTGTACATTTTGAGCTGAGTATTTGAAATTTTCCTAGATGATGATTCCATTTTATTTCTCCTTTGTTATTGCTTAGGGAGATTTCACATAGGTTCTTTCTTGGTACCAACAGGCACATGACAATGTGTGGCATTTGTGTGTGTGTGCATGTGCATGTGCATGTATGAGAGAGAGAGAGAGAGAGAGAGAGAGAGAGAGAGAGAGAGAGAGAGACAGAGAGAGAATGCATGTGTGTATATATGCTTGAAGGCTTGTGGAAACCAGAAAAGGATGGAGGATCCCTTGGTGCTGGTGTTCCAGGTGTTTGTGAGCCACTTGATGTGGATGCTGGAATCACAATTCCAGACCTCATGATATCACAACAAGCACTCTGAAACCACTGAGCCATCTCTCCAGTCCCAGGATCCCAACAGTTCTGAACATTGAAGTTGTTCAATGATTTCTATCAAAATATGATACATCTGTTGCTCCAACTTAATTGGACAGACTTCCTTAATTACTAATAGAGAATTCAGAGCTCATTCCGAAGGTAAAGTCAAATGGAAGTTTCATATATTTACTGGATAGTAATCATGAATAAGGGATAAATTGATAGATTCAACAATTAACTCCCCAACCTTAAGCATCTTACTATACATTGCCCTGTTATACAGAACACACGGGAGGTTGGTTACAAGCACAATGCAACATCATAGCCATACCCGTAATAATTAACTATTCGCAGGACTGGCTGTACTTTCATCCATTCTTTCAATATGTATAAAATCATGTAGGAATAAAATATGAAGAACAAGGAACCCCATGTATGGTTATATGTGCCTGTAAGCACTCAGGAGACAGAAAGAGGAGAATCTCTGTGAGTTCAAGGTTGGCCTGGTTCTACATAGTGAGTTCCAAGGCCAGTGAAGGTCACATAGGGAGACCCTATGTCATTAAAAAACTGAGGAAGCACGAAGTTACAAGAGATGAAAATATGAATCCGCATGTGTTATTTTTCTTTCCTGGAGACTACTGTACTTTTTTCATTAGTAACAGATCACCCACAACATGCCTTTGAACTGATCAGAGCACACAATCACGTCAAGAGGTGCCACTGCCTACCCTTGGAGAGCTGAGATTGTAAGTAAACATAGGAAGGAGGACATGTTTTGTGCCTGTTCTGAAGTTTCGAAAGCCACACAAACCTTCTCGATGAGCTCGATGCAGGCCGCCAGGTCCATCCCGAAGTCAATGAACTCCCAATCAATGCCTTCCTTCTTGTACTCCTCCTGCTCCAGCACGAACATGTGGTGGTTGAAAAACTGTTGCAGTTTCTCGTTGGTAAAGTTGATGCACAGCTGCTCCAAGGTGTTGAACTAAATAGGAAGAGATAAATGAATGTAAGCAACTGGTCATAAGTTCCCTATTTGTTCCTATAAGTCAGCTAATACATTTTATTTTCAAATTTTGAGGCATTTAGAGTTATTATATTGATGGTTTATACCTTTAGATCATCCCTTAAAGGGTGTTATAATTTTAAATTAAGAGTTAAATTCTCAAATGCTTTCCAAGAACTATATTAAATATTGCATATTGGGCAAAATGCTGTTAAATAGGAGCTCTTTGAAATATTCAGATAGGGTGAGCTAAGAAAACGCTTCTACATTTGTGTGCTTGAACTCAAGATCAGTTTTGAGCAAGCTTTTGTGGCCATCCTTTGAGACTCTCTCTAGTCCTGAAAACACAGCATTCTCTTTTATCCTATTCACACTGACTGACGTGTTTTCAGATCCCTCCAGTGACCCAATTCATCAAGAATTTGTACTTTTTGTAGAGCATATTTTATCTTTTGTGAAGAGGATTTCCAGGGCTCTAGCAAGACCAGTCACATGACTGCTAAAGTGAATCTGCTAGACAGTTTATTACTCACGTCAAAGATCTCAAAGCCAGCGATGTCCAAGACCCCAATGAAGTACTGCCGGGGCTGCTTGGTGTCCAGCTGCTGGTTGATGCGGGTGACCATCCACAGGAACATCTTCTCATACATGGACTTGGCCAGGGCACCCACGGAGTTGTATACCTTCAGGAAGAGCATCCGTTTAGTTGTTTGAGTTGGACGCAGGTACGAACTTTTAAGTCTCCAGTGGTTCAAGTGAATTGGGGGCTTGAATCACACATACCTGCTGCACCGTCTGGCCTTTGGTGACATACTCATTGCCGACCTTGACCCTGGGGTAGCAGAGGGCTTTGAGCAGGTCAGCAGAGTTCAGACTTGTCAGATAGGCAGCCTTGTCAGCAACTGCAGGGAAGATGCAAGAACAGTGGGCCTGACAGTGACTTACACAGCTTCATGGCAAACAGTGATGCTGGCGACAATGCTTTCTCCCAGTGAGGCAAAAATGTTGTGAAGTCTGTCCATTTGTTTATGTCTGAAAAGCACTTTCGCTCTTCATGCCAACTCTAGTCGTTCATAAGTTGGAGCTTGGGAAGCCTAGGCTCTGTGTGATTGTGAAAATACAGCAAAAGTACACTGCAGATGATACTATGTGAAACCCTATCCCAGTGATGGCAAGAAAATTCTGAAGTTATTCATTGGAATAAAATGTGCTCCCATCAAGAAGTAAGCATTTTCTCATAAAAAGCAAATGAAGAGGGGTGAAGATTTAGTTCAGGATGAAGCCCTGGGTTCAGTCTCTAGCACCAGATAGACAGACAGACAGACACAGATACACACCAAACACACACACACACACACACGCACACACGCACGCACGCACGCACGCACGCACGCACGCAGAGGGAAAACAGAACAGGGGAATGGACAGAAATAGTAAGGCTCCTGTAAATTTGCTCAGTACTGTAAAATATCAGTGTATCATCTCCTTGCCCTAAACCTTCTGCCGCTCCTTAGAAAGGTCAGGCAGTACGAATGGCTCCCTGCTTCTGAAAAGGCTCATGACACTAGTTGGATCAGATGGATGGTGACAACAGGAGTGTTACCTTCAGTGCCGTCTGGCTCAGCCTGCTCTTCCCTTTGCTTTTGCTTGAATTTCATGTTCCCATAATGCATCACAGCGCCTGTGAGCTTGTAAATGGCCACCTTTTCATCTGCACTGAACCCCAGGATGTCAACAGCTGTCTGTTGAAAGAATTGAATTACCAACAATTATCACCATTGCCTGCCAGCTTGCTGGGGACACTGAAGGGTCTGGCTTCCCACGTCCTCACCATGATTTGCCTTATATCTGACTAATGCTCTGATGGCTTACAAGTCCGTTTCTTCTCTGATCCACAGAGTAACATTAGGAGACATAGATTAGCCTTTCCATGTGAGTATTGTGGGTGCTAAGACAGCATGTGTACTATCCACACACTTTCTTGTTTCTTCTCTCCTAGCTTGTGTCTTCTTCCCTTATGTTGCCCTAACTAAATGCACAGCCCCAGTTTGCCCTCCTCCCACCTCTCTTGATATGGATGACTCTGGAAAGAGGCATGAGAAGAGCCTTGGCTCCCACTGTTTCTCCACATGTTTCTCTGATACCAGGTCACAGCTTAACTGAGCATGAATTTTTCCTGACCATTCACATTTGTTGAAATGCTTTCTGTTTTATTCTCCGCTCTATCGGCTTTTGTTTATGTTCTTAGTTACTCATTCTAAACATTGATGTGGCTTATAGAGAGAAGCCAGAATCAGGAGAGGTATATTAAAGTGGATCTCTCCCAAAACTTCCTCCTTTCTTCTAGTCCTAGCTGGCTAGGGCTACCTCATCCTGAAACTACACATTATTAACAAGGCCCTGGAGTGAGGTTGTTACACTTTTTTAAAACCTTTCAGAATAGACTACTTAGTTTAATATGACAGCTTTTCCAAGATTTCAGAGTAAGGAGGCTAACACAAGGTAGAAAAGATATCACTATATTATAGGGTACAAGTGTTGAGCCAAGAGTGACTAACACCATAAAAAGTAAAACGACCCAGCTAGGTGAGGGATGTCAGGTACCTAACATTTATTGCAGATAGGAGACATAAATGCATGTGTGGGGTGGCATTTAAATCTGTGATATTTTTCCCCCAAATGTACAAAGCCTGAAAGGTAGCCCTGTCTGACCCATTGTTTGTACTAGTCCATTTCACTCTGATAGAAGAGAGGGTTACATACTATCTCCTGCCTCTTCCCCAACACATATACTCTTCCATAATAGATGACTTACGTCTGTGGCCATCAGCTCTTCCTGGTCATCAATGCTGGGCACTGTGATTTCCCCTTGACTGACATAAGCAAAGTCATATGGGTTGGTGGTGATCAGAAGCATCTCTGGACGCATGGAAAAAGAGCATGCAGAGTTAGCTTGGTTCTCAGCCCATTTCCTGGGCAGGGTGTGGTCTTCCCTGATGGCAATAAATCAGGATGTTCCTTACCAATGAGCTCTGGTTTCTTATTGGACATGATTTGGTAGAAGATGTGGTAGCTCCTTTCAGCCTTGAGCTGGAAGGTGACTCTGGACTTCTCTAGCAGATCTGGAAGGGCAGATTAAGCACGTTTTAAATGATTTTAAATGATTTAAATCAAACGTCCTACAGCAGAAAGAAGAGCAAGGTTTTCCAATCTGTGTGCCCCAAAGAAAAGACTCTCAGGCGCCAGTGTTCATTAACTCACAGGTTTCAATATCTGCAGAGGCCAGTTTGCCTGTGGCACCGAAATGGATTCTGATGAATTTACCCTGAAAGAGACAAAAGAGGGTTGATTAGAAGCTGGAAACCACTTCATTAACCAAGGGCTAAGTCAGTGGAACGTACATCGGCATGGTATATCTTAATGTGCCGTGGTCATTCTCACACCAACAGGACAACCAGGAGACTTACAAATCGAGAAGAGTTGTCGTTCCTTACAGTCTTGGCATTGCCGAAGGCCTCCAGCAGGGGGTTGGCACTGATGATTTGATCTTCAAGGGTCCCCTTAAGAAAAATGGGAAAGGAAGATAAAGTTTGGGTTGTCTGAGCTGTATATACTAAAAGAGCTTTTCATCTGTCCCCGGACCCCCTACCCTTGGCACACCCTGTAGCTAGGCAAGGCTTTAGAAGGAAGGTGGGAGCCCATATTGGAGAGTTGGACATGCCTGTATCATGGCTTGATTTCTATGCCTCTCAGGCCCCACTTTTGCTTCTTAGAAATGGCTGTGGGGACTCAGGCTTATAACTTGATAGCCTATCACCCTGTTCATCTGAGTCTCACAAAGCCCTTCCAAAGTTTATTTTCTAAACTCTGACATCGTGGGCATCTGGTTGCTATGGTTTCGACATGCCACTGTCACGCTTTGAAAAGCCTGTTTTTTTCCTCCTGCCTCTCTCAGATGGACATGCCCACCTGCATTTTGCCAGAAGTCGCCTCCTCCTTCTTCTTGTCCCCAGTGACAGCAATTGTTGCAAAGTACTGGATGACACGCTTCGTGTTCACAGTCTTCCCGGCCCCGGATTCTCCGCTGAGGGGACAGAATGAAAGTCAGAAGGTAAGGCAGGAGGTCCTGCCCTAACAATCAAAACTCAGCAGACAGAAAGGTGAGGCATCTACTTACGTAATCAGGATGGACTGATTCTCACGATCTGCGAAGGGAAGAAACCACAGAGTAATCAAAAGCACAGACACTGCTAAAGCTGAGTTCTTCTTCTTTTCACAAGTCTTAGGAACTAAGTGTGGAAGATGTGCTAATTATCACACTGGTGCCATCTTTAATGTGGAGGATTATGGGATGCACCAGCCCACTCTCTTACAAAGACAGGTGGCCTAACAGTTCCACGTCTCCTTCTTTTACCTGGATCATAGTTCAAAATCCTATTATGTTTTGTATGGCCAAGTGGCTGCATGCCCTGTAGTGCTTGTGAAACTTCAAAGCTTACTTTTTTAAATGAGATGATACAGTAGATGTAATTAAGATGCAGAGCTGATACCTAACTTTGATCAAATTGAACTGAAATGAGCATCAACCAATTTGGATTTTAGCATAGACGTCTAAGCAAATTTCCCTATACGTTTGTAATCGGTGCATCACATTCTTAATCAGTTTTTCCACTCTTATTGCTCTTATCACATGTGCAAATAATCTCTTTCTCAAGGAGCTGGCCATATGTTCTCTGTGCTGAGTCTACAAGTGTTTTCTAGTGCTTGTAGAGTTTGTGATTATGGGTATACTCACCCGTCAGCATGAACTGGTAGGCATTATCAGAGATGGAGAAGATGTGGGGCGGGGCCTCCTGTCGCTTTTTGCCTCTGTAGGCAGCCACCACCTCAGGGTTGTACACCGGCAGCCACTTGTAGGGGTTGACGGTGACACAGAAGAGGCCCGAGTAAGTCTGTACACAAAGAGAAGGATGCTCAAGTCAGCAATCACCTCATTACTCCAACTTGGAAATAGTACTGTGTGGGCCAGGGGAGAGGATCTAAGGAAGTGCGGATCCTCATGAGGCTTCATGGTTGCATCCATTGGCAGCTTGCCCTCTACCCCTCCCCCATGGTCCACTGCGGCACTAATGTTCCAGATAGCCAACTAATGCAGTTAGGCAGAGAGCTAACGGCACTTGCATTTTCAAAGACACCATAATTTACAACACTGACATAATGGGACATTTCAACAGCAGAAAGTACACGGACTGGATGAAACCCGACAGGGGACACTCACGTAGATCATCCAGGCTGCATAACGCTCTTTGAGGTTGTACAGCACAGCGGGCTCGTGCAGGTGGGTCATCATGGCCATGTCCTCAATCTTGTCGTACTTGGGGGGGTTCATGGAGAAGACTTGATCATCCTTGACGGTGACCGTCTGTTAAGAATGGAAGGATACAGTTGGTGCCAACTAGTTAGCAGAAGAGTATTCATGCTTCCCTACCTCTCCCACATCTTGCTTTTACTCACAGCTCCGCCTTCGGTCTTGGCTGTCACCTTCCCCCCTTCCCTGCTCTGCACTGTTGCTTTCACATAGGACTCCTTAGCATCCACCACAAACACCGATGACTTGGCATCAAAAGGCTTGTTTTGAGCCTCGATTCGCTCCTTTTCAGACTTCCGGAGGTAAGGAGCAGCCTCCCCGAAAACGGCCATCTCGGCATCGGAACTCATGGCTGCGGGCTATTGGTGGCAGCTCAGGGCCAGGTGCACCTAGAAGAAGAAATGGCCATGAATGATAACCCTGACCTGTGGGTCTCCACATTAACAGGGCTAGTTTGCTCACTCTCTTATGCCACTTCGGGTTTGTCTTGTGGAGTGTGCCAGGGAGCTAAGAGAAGACAAGAGTACCTAATAGTTCTGTGTTGATAGTTTAACTTTTTGAGACATTTTAAGCCTTGGTTCTTCTTTCTGTATTATAAACCACATTTGAGAGTTGGGAGGGGGATGCTAACCATCCAACCACATGTGTCAGGCTACAGGTTGTTGTTTCTGTGTATTCTTTTTTTAACCCCCTTTCCTTTCCCTACCCATCTGTTCCGTGTATTTGTCATTGTGATGATAGAAAGACATAGAAAATAATGTTGTTCTTATATGTTCATCTTAATGAACTTATTTTTAAAACTTAAATATTGCTTGGTGTGATGGTACACACTTTCAATTCCAGCACTTGGGAGACAGAGGCAGGCAGATCTCTATGAGTTTGAGACCAGCCTGGCCTTCATAGTTCCAGGAAAGCCAGAGCTACATAATAAAGAAATGCTGTCTCAAAACAATAGCCATTTTCCCTTGCCACAACTATTAAAATTGAATGCCAAAATCCTTAAGTTTTTATGTAAGAAAAAAACATCTAAATTCAGGTTGAATATTTTATGCACACAAACTTGTAGTTAACTGACAAAAATTAAGTAAATAAAGGAAAAAATAAGCACAGTGGATATTAATAAAATATTAATATAAGGAAAACTGTAAATTAATGAAAATGATTTTGTTCCAGGTCAAAACCAAGTCCCTCCTGTCAGTTTCTAAACTATGCATAAGTTGTCACTCTTATTTGAGCACAAAAAACGCTGAAGAATTACTTAAGGAAAAAAAAGCATCTGCATTTTAATGAGACTGCCCAGTGGTCCCCTATCAAAGTCTGTCTTTGCCAGTTTATACTGGCTTCAGCCTCCCCCACCCCTTGTTTCTGCCCGGTCCTTACTGCATCAGGCTTATGGCCTCCCTCTCTCCTACCCTCTCTTTTTGAAAACATCACCTTTCTAATTTCTCTCCTGAAACTGATAGCCAAGATGAGATTTCAAACTGAAACCAATTCACAACTTTTTTTTCCAACTGACAAATCCTGGTCAGATAAAATAACTCCCTCTCTGGCCAGAGTAAGAGCTGGTGACCTCTGGAGTGGAAGAGGAGCAGTCCGGAAGGCAGCATGCAGGTGCTAGTGACTGATGGTGATGACAAAGGCTCTAATCTTTCATAGACTTTCCATAAAACATCTCAGTCTACTGTTAGAAACAGTGCATCTCTTCTCAACATAGATACAAAAATTTCCCCATACTGTAGCTTAGAATCAACAAATGTCTTATGGGAAGATGTGGAAGTTGAGAACTGTTTTCAAGGGACAGATATTGAAACATTGGTGTTAGCATTTTCCCTTCAAACACTATTCCATGACCTTGTTTGGGGGGTTGTAAGTGAAGCACTTTTGAATCGATTACTCTGCCTTAGTGATTGCTGTTATGCAGTAGATCCTGGGGCACAGGAAGGACACTAACCCTCTGCTCTTGCCTCAGCAGTCCTTTGTCACCTTTAGGCCACTCGCCTCAAGGGACTTTGTTGTGTGGTGTTGGGCTCTATCCACACAGTGGTAATCACCTCCAGTGTCAACAAGCAACATTTATTCCATTGGAAGCAATAGATTTGCTACTTTTTCTACATTGATATTACCTAACATATTAACTATGAACTTGCTTAAATACATAGCAAGTTTTCTTCATTTATATGTTCTTCATGTACATCTCCTCATGCAGAAGACAGGAGACCCACTGAGCGTTTTGATTGATGGAAGAGTCGTTGGCAACCACTGACTTAGATCTTAGACAACAAGAGCCAGAGGGACATAAGCAGACGACTTGAATCTGCTCTTCTGATTTTACTGATGAGGAAACTAAGGTTCAGCAAGGTAAAGGGTCATCCAGGGTCACCGAGGTGGTAAAAGGCAGTGACGAGCTATGAGCCCGGTTGTCTAAGTCCACGTCTAGTGTTAATGCTCTTGCAACACACATGTTTGAAGACGCGTAAAAGCTAGCTGGCATGACCCAAGGAGTTGAATTGGTGAAAAGCCTAGGTTGGCACCCAGGAATTTTGACTTCTGGTGCAACGTTTGTTTTTTTTTATTTTTCTACATATATTAAATATACATGAGGGTTGCCTTCTCCCAACAAAATGCAAAAGAGGAATTGCATAAAGTTTTGATTAACTGGCTTTAAAAGGCAAAGTTAAAAAAGTTTTGATTAACTGGCTTTAAAAGGCAAAGTTAAAAAAAAGATAAGAAAATAAAAGGCAAAGTTTCGTGAGAAGCTACTTATGAAGACCAGTTGCTCCTATGCCCAATAATAAGGTTGAAAATAAAATAGTTACTCATTAAAACTTAACAATAGCAAGAGCCCTTTGTTCTTTGGAAGGTAATAATAAATTTCTCTTACCTCTTGTGTTACCAGATGGAGAAGGAGGCAGACTTGAGTCAGACAAGTACTGTTGAAAGAAAAAAGAGATGCTGGGTATTTTCCCCCATTATATGACAAAGTCTTAGAACTATACTGTGTGCAATGCCTTTCTCAGGGATGCTGACATTACTTAAAGTTTGGGAAGGAACAGTCCTCTCCCTCACATGAGCACTCGCTCACATCAGGAGTGCACAGCTAGCCAGGTGTCCTGCCACACATACCTACCTTTAAGGATTTGAGGAAGGACAGGACAGAGGCACCCCAGCTTCACTTTTATAGAGGCTGTTCTGCAAACACAGCAGCCACCTCAGCTGTCCTAGCTGCGGACCTACTTGGCAAAACCATGTTTGGCAATCTCTTTGCACAATATTCACTGACTGTGGCTGTGAATGGATATAATTAGAAATATTTCTTGTCATCTATAAATAATTTGACAGGGGATGATCTAGGGTTCTTTATAGGCATCTGATAGGGAATGGAGATCCAGGGTTTTGGAGGCTGTTTCTCCCGGCTTGGGTGTTGTATCATTCATCACAGAATTCAAAGCCAGGTCCCTACTCACTCTCGTGCCTATAAAGCTCTTTCCACAGGATGAGCCCAGTGTGAGGAGAGTGGGACTAATTAATCTGCTAGTGCTTAGAGCCATTACGGAGTCAGGAATGAACTTTAGATCTGACCCTGTGACTGAAAGCACTGAGTGACAGATATTAAGATAAAAATTCTTAGGCAAGGGCTGGAGTTTTAGAAAGACTGGTGATAGATTCTTCTGAAGTCTGAAGGTCTAACCATGAGGAAGAAAGTGAATTCTCAGATTAGGCAGTGGAAGGGGGAGGTAGTAAGAGGAGGGGGAGTCAGAACAGAGATGAACTTGTCTGGTCCCTTTCTGGAGGGTTTGTCATAGACGTCTCCCCACTCATGCACTGCAGGGGTAACAGACTGCTGTGTGATAGCCCATGAGTGTTTCTGCTGCATCACAGAAGGAGATACAGACATGATTTCCTAGGGCACAGGCAAATGCTCAAGGCTAGCTGTGACTCCATTGAGGTGGGTACTACATACTTTTACTTAAGGTGGGAGGAAAGCATGCTGTCCACAAAACTTGCCCCATGGACAGAGAAGGTGGGTGGATCGGCCCCCACAGTGCCCTTGAAAGGCCGAGTTGGATTTGACTAACTTGATACAGGCACAGCTGTTGCTAAATATGACAGGAAATCTACTCTAACTGTCCCTGTGATCTGGCCTGATATTTTCAACCGCTGGTCTCCTGACTTAAATTGCTAAATTCAGTAGATGGTTGCTTTATAATTCTATCAAGTGAACTTGTCTTTCACAGGCTGGCAGGTTAAATCTTTTATACTTTTAAATTGTCATTGCATCTAATGCTACCCAATAGGTTACCCTCCATGGCAGCAACCCACACTGAGTGAGTGACTTACCCCAAGTGTTAGGCTCAAAGCCAGAAAGAAAAGTGTTCTGACCCTCTAAGATTTTCACAACTCATTTTTGTCACCCCTTTTACGAGCTATCACTATTATAGGCATAATAATTATTTATTTAAAGCATCTGGATCTGAGAGATGAAAGAAGAAAGTTTGAATGAGGCAGAGAGCTCACTTGTGCATTAGTAGCTAAAAGAGACTGGCTACGGACCTCATCATCAGACCGTTAATCATTTACAATCTTGAGAACCCCAGAGACACTACAATGACACAATAGTGACAACCAGCAGGGACCACAATAATAGACATCAGAAAATATTATGGATCATGGGCAGGAAGAGAAGAGAAGCGACTTTGACAGTGGGTAAACACCATTCCTCTGGGCTTGCTTGTCCAAGGGATGTCTAAATAGAGGACACAGGAAAGGAATCTGAGCTCTCTTGTACTCTCCTGGTACTTTATGACTACATACATGTGGGAAGGCCCACCTTATTCCAAAGCAGGGTGTATTTTGGATGCCCTATTCAGCAGTCCAATAAACACTTTTTGCTGGCATTCCCTCTATGATCTTCACAGATGAGGAAATACAGGATTCTGAGAGTTTGTATATATTTTCTTATCTATTGCAAACACATCTGGGGAAAATTTAACACCGTTTAAACCTTGCATGGTCATAAACGTTAATTGTGTGTTGTAAGTCATTGTGTTAAGTTATATCACCATGTGTGAATTGGGATATAGTCTCAATGCTGCACATGTCTTTATAAAATGCTCAGAACAATGTCACTAGGGGGCGCTGAGGTACACATTCCTCTCTTAGGGATGCAGGTTACAGTTGCACACAGACTCCTGAATCTCCCACAAAGTTAAAGGATTTGTAAAAGATTGTAGGTGCTTAGGGAATGTCCAGTAGACAGGCTTTTCAGGGTTTGATATACATTTTGTAACACAGTTGAAACCTTGACTGGAGATATTCATAGCCTGGTTTTTGTGGTGTCCAGCCATGACAGCACATCAATAAAACATCTTAAAACTCAGCAAGTCCAATTGGTATTTGTTTTCTCTTAAATTACCCTGAGACTCCCACAACATCACTACTGGGGAAAAGTTACGGATTCATTTCTATGCCAGTCATTAATTGTGGTCTACAAACTTTCTCCTGTGTGTGGTGTCCTGCCTTCACTTTCAGTCTTCCTCCCCTTTCCTTGGTCTGCCGTATCAGGTGTATTCTCCTTCCACATTTTCTATTCTGAGTTGTAAGCTCATAGGTGGACATATATCTTCTTCCTACGCACTTTGTTTTGATGAACACTTCCCCAACTTTCTTTTTCCCTGTCCCCCTAACTCAGCTTCACATATTGCTACAACATCCTCTTGCACATAATTACCCACCAGAAGTTGACATTTCCAAAACCAGGAAGCTATAAATAAGCTAAAACCAAGATACAACACACAGAACTATGGAAAATATATGTACCTAAAAGTCAGAACTATGTCAAGACTTGTGTTCTTATGTTGCTGAATATAAATGGGAAAGTTCTGTCTTGGTGACATATTCAGCCCTGGCCCCAACATGTGCAGGAGTTTTACTCATGCACTTCTTTCCTTCTATACCTGTCTACACCTTTCTTCTTCTTCTTCTTCTTCTTCTTCTTCTTCTTCTTCTTCTTCTTCTTCTTCTTCTTCTTCTTCTTCTTCTTCTTCTTCTTCTTCCTCCTCTTCTTCTTCCTCTCCTCCTCCTCCTCCTCTTCCTCCTCCTCCTCCTCCTCTTCCCACTATGCGAAGAGGAAGAAGCACTTACTAGATGGTATAATTAACTCAGGGCACAGAGTCTTAGGAAAACAAGTCTCAGAATGGGAAGAATGGAATGCTTTGACTCTCTGTAACAGTCGGTTCGTTTCATTCTATAGGGTTCCATTGATTCCTGGTGCAGTATTTAAAAGTAGATTAATGGTGTTTCCTTCCTCATTGTCTGACACTGCAGGGTGGAGGAATCATAAGTGGTCCCCACCATCCAGGTAACATTGGTAATTAGTGTTTGAGAATCTAATTTCCTGGGTATTGGTGGACTATAATGAGAAATAAGTCAGCAGATAATTTAATTCCTGCTCAGGTCCCCTTGCATCCTTGCCTGCTTGATCCCAGCTAGACGGCAAGGCCTGTCTTAGGATTTACTTTTCTCTTTGAGATCTGACACTAGGAAACCTTTAATGTAGAAAAAAGTAGCAGGATGCCAGGGCCACAACTGCTGACAACTGGCATCTGCCACGGTGCTGGAAGGAGAGGAAAGAGGATGCACTACCTTCCCTCTCGGTGGCACATCCACGAGGCATGGCCGTGAAGAGGGAAGATTCCACGGCGAGGAGAGACGGAGTCAGTGTTTTAGTTTTCAAGAACAAGTTATTAGTGGGTATGTGTGGACTCTGTAAATTTCACTGTGTGAATGATTGTCAGTTGGTAAAAAAGGTCAAAACTAAGGAACTATCTAAGAAAAAATGTGTTCTTATTAAATACATGCTGCCGTTGGAGGAAATTCAGAAATAAAATGTGACTAAATACAGCTGCTTTTATTTAAACAAGTAAAGCAGAGATCATTATAAAATGTGGGTGTGCCTCTAGTAACAGGGCCAAGATGACAGATGTAACCACTGGAGAGAAGATGCGAGTTAGGGCAGAACTTGAGGGAAAAGACAAGGTAGTATAATGAGAGAGAAGATGAGATGAATTAGGGAGGGGGGAAAGGGAGGGGAGGAAGGAAAGGGAGAGGTGTAATGGTGTAATAAATGGGTTAAAGATAAAAGCAGTACAGAAAGTGAAAAACCAGGACTGTACCACAGAGATAAAGCAATACAGGAACTGAGTAGGTGAGATCAGGCAAAATCGAGCACGAGGTGAAAATGTGTGGAATGTCTGAAGGAAAGTATATGGCAGCAAGCCTAAATGAGGAGAAGAGATAAGACAGCAAGTAATAACAGGCCTGGGTGATGAGCTAGGATGTACAAGTGAGTGGAAGGCATAGGCAGAACAGAGGAACCGAAGAGGAAAGATGAGATGGCTTAGAACAACTGGACATTTGCGATAAGACTGGATATAATACATAAAACCAAGAGATAAGATAGGGCGAAGTGAAGGGAGAGGAGAGACAGGGAAGGATCAGTGGTTGGAAAATGAGCACAGGATAAAAGATAGGATCTGGGCAGAGTAATTCAAGCAGATGAGACTGGAAGCAATAGATGAACAAGAAAAAGCATCCGGTAGTTGGTCTAAACCCCAAAGATAGAACAAGACCCCAGGCCTGCATAAATGAGGCTTACATTTTGATGTGACAGAAACATATTGTCTATAGTTATAGTGAGCCATAAACAACAACAAAAAATTCATAGTAATTGAGAGAAATGAACTATTTTAAATTTTTTTAATTGTAGGGTTTTTTTGCCTTCATGATGTCTGTGCATCACATGTGTCCCTAGTTCCCACAGAAACCATAAGATGGTATCAGATCTCCTGCAATTGGCATTAGAAATGGTTGTGGATTGTCATATTTGTGCTTAGAATTGAATCCAGGTTCTCTGGAGGAACAGCAAGCCAACTGGGTGGGTCTCAACTTCCGTCTTAGTTGTTCTTCTATTGCTGTACTAAAACCCCAATGGCCAAGGAAAAAAAAGTGTTTTTCTCTTTTAAAACATACTTTCTAATTTGGCTAAATGGGTTTCAAAGGTCAGAGTCCATGGTGGTGGAGAAGAGGAACAGCTCACATCTTGATCCACAGCCATGAGGCAGAGAGAGCCAACTGGGACTGCCATTAGCTTTTGAAACCTCAAAGCCCCTCCCCCACAGTAACAGACCTCCTCCAATAAGGCTATGCCTCTTAACCCTTCCCAAACGGTTCCATCAGCTGGAAACCAAGCATTCAAATACATGAGCCTATGTGACCTATGCTTATTAAGTCAGCCATAGTGTGCCAAAACATGATGGTAGGAGGTGATAAAGGATTCCTGACGCCGGGAGGAACATGATATTCTAAGTTCCAAATCCACGGACCTGAACAGCTAGTACAGCCGACTAACTGCGCTCTTAAGAGGGGAGCATTGCCAGTGATGCTGGCAAAGGAGTCAAGGACCACCTTCAGAATCTGTCCTTTATGTGAAGAGCAAAGTGATGGTTTAAAACTAGAAAGTGGTGTCATCAGAGCTCTCTGGCTGAGGTTGAGAATGACTGAAACTTGGGATGGAAGCTCAGCTATGTGACAGAGTAGATCATAAGTGATGGTGGGTTGAAGAAGATGGCAGCAAAGACAGAAGTTGAACCTTTGAAAGAACATGTGGTTCGAATAAGGGACGTTCCCACACAGGCTCATGTATTTGAGTATTCAGTCCCCAGGTAGTGACACTGTTTGAGAGGTTATGGAACTTTTAGGACCTGGAGACCTGCTAAGGAAGGACTTCACTGGAGGAGGGCTTCGAGAATCATAGTCTATCCGGGCTTCCAGCTCATTCTGTTTCCTGGTGTACTGACAAAATGTGATCAACCAGTTTCCTATTTCCTGCCTGCTGTCATGTGGTCCCCACTATTATGGACTCTTAACTCTCTGGAACCATAAGTTAAATGAAACTTTCTCCTTTAAGTTGACCTTGGTCATGGTATTTTGTCACAGTCACAGAAACTAACTAATATAGAACTTGATTTATTGGGTATTGGAAAAAAATGAAAGAAAAAAAAACCCCCTAACGTTATTAAGGCTGATCCTGAGATTTTGAGCATGAGCAACTGTTGTCACTACTGTGATAGGATATTAGATATAACCGTGCTTTGAGGAAAACAGAGGAGGGGTATGGTCTCATTTTGTCTATTTCTGGTTTGGAAATGATCATTAGCAAAGACTGAGCGTAGAAGGAAGAGTTAGATTTGAAGTATAAATTCACAGCTCATCGGGCACGGATGTTACTGGAAGCCAGGAGAATAGATGGAGCCACACAGAGAGGAAATGTAAAATGAAAATGGAGAGGTCTTTGCAGTTCAACCCCTTCCTGTATTGCTCGGACACAGTGTGTGACACCCACTAAAACATGCAAAGAATTTGATTGTGTATGCTGTTATAGTGTATAGTATAATTGGGGCTAGTGCACAAATTGCTTTAAAATATAGAGACAGGACAAAGCTTTTGTGGAGCATATATTCGAAACGGCCACTTAAAAAGATAGATTTTACCATGTCAGTGTTAACAGCATTCAGAAGATAGAAGAAAAATGATGCTGAGGAAATAAAGGCTGAATTTTACTCCTACAGGTTTGAGAATAACCTGTAGGGGGAGAGGGAATATTACCTAAAACACATTCTATTTAATCTCATTTTATCCATTCTTCTGAATGGCAATAGAGTGAATGTGGGCCCTTGAATCAGGACCTGGTTCAAACAGCTCAAATTCTTCACTTGTAAAATGGGGGGGAAATTACCATTTCACTGAGTTGTTGTAAGTGGACCATTTATAAAGATAAAGGTCATAAAAGGATGATATATTATACAGTCATATATCAAGGCTGTAGCAGCATCCACCGCCATCCTAATTAGTCAAACAGTCACACAGTACTAACCCATTAACCAATTAACTTACGGCATATTAATATCATAAAAAAAAGAAGAGCTCAAAATGTGACTTGAGTCCATTACACTGAGTTTTCGGGAGCATCTGGAGATCTGTCAAAGGTAGAGAAAGAGAAAGAGAAAAGATCAGATAGGCAGAGCCATGAAGATAACCGGAAAAGATCAGAGTCTTAGAAATCAGAAAGAAAGAGAGAACATCCCAAAAGGAAAAGATGGTCAGAGGCATTCTATCTGGGTGAGAAAAGTTGGGCTAAGGACTCAGCGTTTAGCTCAGAAGTGAAGAAATCACTAAAGATCACAACAGTGTCACTGAAAGGGAGAAGAGGGGACAAACATTAGGCTCGCAGGAGCTGATGAGTCGGGGGAGTGAAGACACTGTGTATGCACATCAATACTTAGAAAGGAAGTTTCAAAAGACAGACAGTAGCTGGGGAAAGAAGAACATGGGAGGGTGTGAAAGACATCCATAGATTTGAAGGGATTTGGGAAGAAAATGGAAGAGAAAGATATTCCATTGCATAAACTTCCCAAGAGGGATAAGTTCCTTATATGAAGATCAAGACAGTAGGAATGAGAGACAGTTTCCACTTCCTGACACTCATTTCCAGCTTCTTCTATTTTAAAATACTTTAGTGCTAACAGCTATTGACAATCTATGTGATAAATTATATATATATATATATATATATATATATATATATATATATATATATATATATATATGGCTTTACATGCAATGCATGTTCCCAGTGTTTACCACAGCCTGATCAATATGTTGATCATCACACTTGCTGCACATTAAGTCTTGAGAACATAGCTATCCTGTAAGCAAGAGCTTTGTATCCTCTCACCAATATTTGTCCGTTTCTCTCAACTCTCAGCCCCTGGAGAAACTCACTGCTTCTATGAACCTGACATTTTAGACTCCACACAGAAATGAGATTGTGCAATGTGTGTCTGGCCTCTTTGACTTGGCATAATGTTCTCACTGGGCAGCCACTGTAGTTACAAATGGCAAGGTCTACTTTTGAATGACTTTGTAATACTGCATTGTATGTTCAAAGCAATGTTGTTTAATTTCTTCCTTTTCCCCAATATATATTTTTACAAACCCTAAAAAGCCAGGTATATAAGACAGGTATAGGATTTCAACACACACTGTTAAAATATTTTACATCATAAAATATTGCCACATTGTACGTATGTTTACCTTATGTGTCCATTAACAAGTTATTGAAACTGTAGCTACTTTGATACTTTTAAATTTTACTTAGTCTAGAATTAAAAGTTTCGTAATCATTCTGTTAGGGTATTGAAGCCAGAAGTGGCAGCTCCCTCCTACAATGCCATCACTTGAGAGGTTGACAAAGGATTGCTACAAGATTCTTTGGACCATCCTGGGCTACGGTGTGAGACTATCTCAAACACAAAAAATATTAGGGTGTTCTGCATTGACTGTGTGTTTACCTTAAGCAGTGAGTTTATAACTTCATGTCTCCGTGTTGTGACTTGAGAGTTCTTTCATTTTAATGTGAAGGTCTCTCTTTTTTTTCCTGTATGATAGCTCTTACTGTGATGAATTCTTTCAACTCTTGTCTGCCAAGAATTTTTTTTTTAAGAAGAAAGAAAAGTTTTTGAAGGATGATATTTCTGTACACAGCATTTTCGCCTGGTGGTTATTTCTTTTAGAACTGAGTGTGCAAGTTTTCTGGTTTGTGGAGAGCTTTACTGTTAGCCGCCTCCCACCAGTTTCCTCCTACAGGTTCCCAAGAGATAAGTTACTTTCCTCCTGCAGTTTTTAAACTTGTTAGCAATCTGACTCTAATGTGTCTTGTAGTCTTCTTTAAGGGGTTGCCCTTTCTTGAGGTCCTTCAGCTTCCGTGATTCCGGATCTACATCCCTCCAAAAATTTGGGGAAATGTATCCAGCCTTTCTTTAAGTTAGCTTTATGTTCCCCTTTCTCACTTTTCTCTTTCTGGTACTCCCACAACCCATATATTTGTATACTTGGTGGTGTTCCAGAATCCCTATAGCTTTGTTCATTCATTTTCCCTAATTCTCTTATCATTTGATACTTTCAAGTGGTGCATCTTGGAGTTCACTAGGCTTTCTTTTGTGTGACTGAGTGTGATGTTGGGACTGGGTCTTTCCGTTCTGTCCTTGTGTTTTGAGGTAAGTCTGCCAGAGAGCACACATGAACACTCAGAAAGTTGAAATAAAAGTCTTTATCGCTGGTGGGTGTCTGCATGCCTGGGAACTTGCCCAGATTGTACCAGCCCTGATCCTCACAGTTCTTTTTATTTTATGTACAAAAACCACATCCTCATAAGATACACTTTAGTTAGCAAGAATAGTTAGAGAGAATCAAAACTACAGACACCAAAAGGCAGGGTTAGTACATTTAGGGACTTTCCTGAATCCTGGAGAGATGGACTAGGTCTCTGATGGATTAGGTCTTTGTTCTCATTTTAGCAGATGTTGGCCCTGTGTGCTGGGTTTTAAGGTGAGATTGGTCCCTCTCATATGGTACCAGGTGTGCTAAGATCTAGATGCTCAGCTCCTGGTCTCTCTCTCTCTCTCTCTCTCTCTCTCTCTCTCTCTCTCTTTATTATTAAGCTTCATTTTTTTGTTTATAAATTATTGTCCTGATTTTGTTTAGTTATCCATTTCTGAATTTTAATTTTTTTATTTAATAAGATTTTTAAAGTTGATTATTTGAATCCTTTTTCAGAATGTTGATTGATCTCCATTGCTCTGGTTGATTATATTATTATTATTATTATTATTATTATTATTATTATTATTATGCTTTACTTATTCCCTTTACTGGTGTTGCACTTGCCTGATCATTATCGGTGTAAACTTTGCATCGATGTCTCTACACATAAAGGACAAATATCAGTTTCAGTTTTTCTACATGGGCAAGACCCTACCCTGTTGCAGCACAGGACTCATAGGATTGCCTCTAGGTTTGTGATCGAGTAAACTTGGAGCTGGATTTTGAGACTGCTTTGGGGTCTGGAATGTTGTAGTTGGCAGTTCTGTTAGCAGGATCTCAGACAGATGTGAGTGTTGTTTCCAGGTAGATTGACTAGACTCTGGGATCCTTTGTCAATAGGGCTGATGATTCAGAACGCACAACTAATAGGCTTGTTTGCAGATATGTTTTGGGGGGTTCTATAAAGGCTCTTCTGAGCCACCAAGTAGTTAGTTCCCTAAGAATGCAGTGCCAGCATTGAATAGAGCATAGAAGGCCTGGATCAGAATCAAAGTGTTTTGTTTTGAGGCTCACTGCAGGAAGATGGATCTGCAAGTCTTTAGTCTGTTCCTACTGACAAAGGTAGGCATGAGCCTCAGAGAAGGAAGAGTTAGAGAGTAATGGAAGGCAAGCAAAGCTGTATTTATAGGCTATGATGTGTGTGTGTGTGTGTGTGTGTGTGTGTGTGTGTGTGTGTGTGTGTGTGTGTGTTGAGAGTGTAGGGGAAGAGTGGGGAGGGAGGATAGCCCACTTCTAGCCAGAGTTCCTCATGCTCTGGGCAGGCAGATGTGGGAGAGCTGCCAGATGCTTTCACTCGGCCCCTGGTGGGCATCTAAGCCACTGACCCCACTTGATGGGGGGTGGACAAGGGGCAGCCCCTGAAACCAGGGGCCCCGGGGCCACACCCTCAGCCCCGGGGTTATGGGAGAGAGGACTGAGGGAGAGAGGTTTCCACGCAGGTAAGAGTCCTTAGTCTGGGCCTTGACTGGATCACAGGAAGGCCTTCCATCAGGAGATTAGAAATGACTCATTAGGAGAAAGCCTATCCCATCATCCAAGTGCAGTGGGCCTTGATGAACAGAGACAGTCTATGGTTTTAGAGTTTATTGTAGAAAGGCAGGGGGAAGAGAGAGAGAGACTGGCCATGGCCAAGAGGAGAGAAGAGGGAAAAGGAAAGAGAGAAGAAAGGCTAGAGAGTAAGAGGGAGGGAGAGAGTAAGAGGGAGGGAGAGAGTAAGAGGAGGGGAGGGGAGGGGAGGGGAGCGGAGGGGAGGGGAGGGGAGGGGAGGGGAGAGGAGAGAATGAGGAGAGGTTAGAGAGTGAAGTGGGGCCAAGCAGCCCCTGTTATGATGGGCTGTTAACTTTACTGTTGCTAGGTAACTGGGAGGAGTCTAGCCTGAAGGTCAGAAGCTTGGGACATCGTCTATGTGACTACTAACCACGCTTCTCCTGTGGAGGCTGTGGGGGCGGTAAACTTCGACGGGAGCCTTGAGTCCAGGAGACATGAGGGAATGCCTACCATGCCATGTAGGTGAATTAGCACCACTCCGGGGTTCATACCTCAGCTCCAAGGGAGACCAGACTGTCTGTGTATAGCCCAATGCCCCACATGTGTGTGTGTGTGTGTGTGTGTTTATGTAAAAAAACAAAAACAAAAACAAAAAACAACAACAACAAAAAAAACAAAGGCCATGAATTTTGTTTTTTAAAATAATACAGGATACCATGTCTTAGGCTAGTAGTTCTTAAAAACTAAAGGTATTTCTAGCAATTGATAGAGATACTATTTCTAGCTAAAGAAAAAGGAGAAGACTGGGAGAGAGAAGGAGATGGGAAGAGAGATGGAGGAGAGGAAGGGAGAGAAGGACATAGAAAGACACAGAGAGAGATAGGAGAGAGAGACAAGGAGAGAGAGACACACAGAGAATAGTAAAGATTGGAGAGAGAATCGGGGAGAGAGCTCATGTAGATTTCAACTTAAGCTTGTGATGGGGTAGTGTCAATGGTATGTAGACATCTTGTGTTTTCCAGCACAGTCATGATCAAGTGAAGATTCAGCTAATAGGTGCCAGCACAGCCAGGCCCTTTGCTCCCTCCTGCCTCTTTGCCAGCATCTGTCCCCCTATCTGCTTTTTTTCCACTAAGTCAAAAGCTAAATGGAATGGCAGTATGATTATGGCATTAAGTATTAACCTTTTGCAGGAAATTGGAAGATTAGGATTGTTAAAACTGCTTTGTAAATTATTTTAAAATCTAGTTCAAGATATAACACTATGATTACCCATTGGATCCAAACACATATTGCTTCATATCAACACAGGGAAAATCTTCTAGGAGCTGAGGTCTAGAGATGCTGCACAATTTAACCTACTGCGTGATAAGGTTAAAAATGATTAGTTGTGTATTATTCCTTTTTAACTGGCTATATATTGCTCTAAAAAGACCTTTGTTATATTTCTAATAAAGACATTAACTATTTTATTTATTCACCATCTGCTAAAATTGACCTAAATGGAAAGCCTGTGCTTATTTCAGCACAGGTAGAGGTCCGGTCATTGCTGTAATGACAATAGCAACTGTCACGGCATTGTAGGAAGCATTTCTTTTATCTGAAATATTTAGGCACTTGACATTTTCAGGCAAAATTTCAATTATATACCGTGATTTTTATTTGTTGCAATACATTAAAGTTCAGAGGTACTTTGGAGCTCAAAAGCTAGGATTTCTATTGGTGAGTGAAGTGTTATATAATAACTAGACTTTCCACATCTGTACAGTATATTATATGTATTTTGTGGTCTTGCAGATCTAGAAAGTAGGGTGTCAATGTACATTTAATGTGTGTTTTTTAAACACATTTATGGCAATTAAAATATTTGGAGTCAAAGGTATCACATTTCAATTTCAACTATACCATCATGAAGATACTTTGTATAATGCTAGACTATATCTGGAAAAAATGATAAACATCAGATAGATTTTCCATTAAAGAAATATATATGTTTGTGTACATGTGTGTATATGTGTGTGTGTGTGTGTATGTATACCTGTGTGCAGGTATGTATGTGTCAGTGTGTGTGTATGTATACCTGTGTGTAGGTATGTATGTGTGTGTGTCTGTGTGTGTGTGTGTATACCTGTGTACAGGTATGTATGTGTCAGTGTGTGTGTCTCTGTGTGTGTGTGTGTGTGTGTTAGTGAAAGAGAAAGCAGGGAAGTGGCATTCAGTATATATGTAACTGATATAAAAATGCAAGATATATGATAATTAATGTAGTCTATCAAAAACCAGAAAAGGACTAAGATATGGCAATTTCCAAAGGATGGAAGAAACAAGAGACATTCATTCTTAATCCTCCCTTGCCATCCCTAAGTGCCAAGAAGATGCAATTAAAAAGCATCTGAGCATCTGTAGACAACCAAGTCTGCACATCTCTACATAGAGACAAGCAAGTAGAGCGCCTATTATTTCAAAGAATCCTAACCCCAGTTTAGTGATTCATGTCATTTTAGTGAAGTTACTATAATAACTATAATAACTTTTGACAGTAGTCACAGACAATTTTTTTAATTTTTGCTCTGATTGTATGTATGTAACTGCCATTTTAATTGATTTTTACTCCCTCTTAGGATGGAGTGTTCATATCCCTTCAGGAAGGTGATCAAGCATGCCTCCAGGCTTCCCCGTCTTCCCTCAGGCATGTGTGTGGTACTTACTGGACTTGGCCTGGCTGCTCTCCATGCTTAACCTGGGTGACTAAGGAGTTTGTCATAGATGTAAACACAATGGTTCTTTTCTTTCTCTCTCCCTCATGTACAAAATGATCGGCCGCCGTGGAAAGGGGGAAGGAAAAGACCGACGAGCTCTTGGCAGATAAATTTTTTATCTCCAAAAGTCATGAGTACAAAACAGAGTGACAAAGATCTTCACATTTTGCTCATCTCTTTGGTCACTTTCCTGCACTTGGATCGATCACTCTTCGCTTATGATTTTGGTGTGAACCTCCCGGCTCTTCACCCGCAGCTTGTTGACCTGGGACTCCGCAATGTCAGCCCGCTCCTCGGCTTCCTCCAACTCGTGCTGGATCTTGCGGAATTTGGCCAGGTTGACGTTGGACTGTTCCTCCTGTGAGTAAGAACGCATTTGTAAGGAAAAAATGCTCACATTTCTAGACTTTAGGGTCAGTGCATCTTGGCTGTCTCTTTTGCTTAAAACCAATCCACTCTAATAAATTTTCAAAGAAGTCTAGAGAAGTGTGTACATTTTTTTTTTGGTTCTATTAATTCCGTATATGCTTCATGCAGCCATTGGTAAACACAGATGACATTGTCTGACTTAAAAAAAAAAAGAACAAATTTTCTTTCAGAAAAGCTAACACTACTATGATTGTGCCAGGTTCCCAGGCTCTGTTGTCATTGCTGCTGTTGAGGCTCCAGAGGATGAACGAGACTCACACAAGCAATCCCTATGACACCAAACTGAATATAAATTATTGCCACTTGGGTCATAAATTATCCCCCACTTAATAAAGTTTAGAAATTAAACATGTTTATTATTCTCTAAAATAATCCAAGTTGTCTTTGATTATGCTTGAAGATATAGTAATGAATTTTGAAAGGCCAGTTTTAATTTAGTCTCCAGTAATTATTCTTTTTTTTTAGTGTCTTATTAAGAACCTTCGCAAAATATGACATTCAGATTTAGAACATTTATGAAGCTTAAAATGCCTTTAAATGGGGTGGCTCAGGAAAGCTGTTGCATCTTCCTTTCACAGTAGAAAAAAGCAAGAGCTGGAGTGGAGGGAAGGTGCGTGTTTTGCCAGGCTGTGGGTGTGAGGTGCCCGTGTGTGTGTGTGTGTGTGTGTGTGTGTGTGTGTGTTTGTGTGTGTCTGTTCTCTCTTCTTCCTTTGCTCTCTTCTTCCTCTTTCTCTTCCTCTTAGAGCTAAGAGCTCAGAAGGTAAACAAAAGCCACCAGTGGACAGAGGACCTTATCTGCAATGTACAGGTATATGTCTCCACAGAGACACAAGTGAAACGACTCCTTAGGATGAGTCAGGAAATGTGATGGCGTCAGGCTGCAGTCAGAGCACTACTGAACCTTCTGCACTCCATAGTATGCATGACACATCAGCTTTGCCCTGGATCTCTTCAGTGTGTATGTAACAATGACTTGCGATGGAATGAAAGTAGAATTCCTATTTCCTTCTCATCCGGAACATCTGGTTCCCTTTATTTCCATTTCAGTTATATCTTACTTCACCCACCTGGCTACTCATACCACAACTTGGTGGATTATGCCTGCTTTGCTTCTTTTTACTTCCAGGGCCAGCCTACTGGCAAGCCTAATGCCTTCCCTCTCCAGGATGAATCCTGAAACTCATCAATTCTCCTTATTTTATTTCTGCCTTAATACAAGCCACACACCTACCTGAAAACACACATTCCTGCACCTACTTGGGTTCTCCAACAATCTTTTCTCTACACTGTAGTAAGGACCCTTAAAAATAAAAAGCAGGCCACATCTCTCCTGGAAGGGGATCTTTCCCTTGATTCTGTGGCCTGATTGCATTTGTATTATGATGCAGGCTTCTTTCCAGGACCCAGAAGACCTTGTGAGCTACTTTCTGCCCGGTTCTCTGGCCCCAGGTACACCGTTCTCTTCCTCAGTCTTGCTGACTCAATGACAAGACTGTGCTGTACATTCCTCCTCCCCCCTCTCTAGAACACGATAGGGACTATGCTTTGGTTGGTTGGGTTAATGCTTACAATTGGACTCAGGGCCTCAGAGAAGCCTACCCACATTCTTCCACTGAGCTACACCCCCATCCTTATTCTCACTAGTACATTTCTCTCTGGCTTGTTTCAGAATGGTCAGTTGCACAACATTCTTAGACCCTTGCTAGATCCTCTGATGGATCCTTCCTTGTCTTGCTCATCTTTTTGGGTTTGGTTTTGTTTTGTCTGCTGACCACCCAATCACGTCAGGGGTTTTGATCTCACCGCTTCCTCAGCTTGTCTCTTGTAGGCCTTGACCTTTGATTGCAGTTTGTCCACAAGGTCCTGGAGCCTGAGAACGTTCTTGCGGTCTTCCTCAGTCTGAAAGATATTTAAAGTGTGAGTTTCTTGAAAACATAAATATCCCTTCTCTATTCTGTATCTATGGTTTTTAATGTTTTGCGCATAGGGGTAGGAGCCCAGAAAGGGTTTTTCCTTACTTGGTAAGTGAGTTCTTTCACTCTTCTCTCATGTTTGCGCAGACCCTTGATAGCTTCCACGTTGCGCTTCTGTTCATTTTCCACTTCTCCTTCAAGTTCACGGACCTACACCAGAAGGTGGATTAAAAAAATTTTTGGTTTTGGATTTGCTTATTTTACTTTATGTGTATGAGTGTTTGCTTGCATGTGTCTATGTGCACCACAGAGCTCGGAAGTGGTTATCAGATCCCCTGGAATTGGTGTTGCAGATGGTTGTGTGTCATCTCGTGGGTGGGCCTATGCATGAGCAGTAAGTGTTCTTAACTACGGAGCCATCTTTTCCACTACCAAAGGCAGATTTATAAAAATATTTTCTATCATTTAATCAGTTGATGAGTTCCTACTTCTTCAACCAGCCTGATGTTTTATATGTAGATCCTTATTCCAAGTGCCCAAACCTAAGCTGTCGAGCAACAGGGACTATCTTCTCTTCATCTCAGAATGCCCTACAAGGTCTAGCTGTCGTAGGTATTGAAAGTCATGTGCTAGAGTGGAATGACAGGAATACATGTTGACCAGGACACCCACCCTGGCCTCCAGTTTCTGGATCTGCTTCTTGCCACCCTTCAGCGCCAGCTGCTCAGCCTCATCCAGACGGTGCTGCAGGTCCTTCACCGTCTGTTCCAGGTTCTTCTTCATCCGCTCCAGGTGGGCGCTGGTGTCCTGCTCCTTCTTCAGCTCCTCTGCCATCATGGCGGCCTGGTGAGTGACAAAATAGAGTTGGTTAGGGGCTGACAAGTCCCTGCAGGATTCAGGCTTGCTATCTCCATCTCACCCTCTGCTTACATCAGTGATGGCTTTCTTGGCCTTCTCTTCTGCATTGCGGGCTTCCTGGACGATGTCCTCCATCTCTCCCTGGATTTGGGAAATGTCTGTCTCCAGCTTCTTCTTGGTGTTGATGAGGCTGGTGTTCTGATTAAAATACCAAACACAGAAATATTAAATATTGAAGAACAAAGTCAGAAAACCAGATGTCCAAATGAGCCTGTAAACTAGTTATTGACTAGCATCCCTCAGGGGTTCCATAAATTATCTGAGTTAACAGCATACTTTTAAAGGACAGTCGATGCTGGATGTTATAGATCAGATAAACAAAAATGTTGTGAGTCTTCCCCAGTTAAACATGTTAAACTCTTCATAAAACATTATGGGTATATTTCTGAACAATGTTAATATCCATGCATGAGTTTCCCCTTCATACTTATTTACACACCTGGGTGTGGAGGAGCTGCACGCGCTCACTGGCGTCCAGCAGCTCCTGCTCTGCAATCTTCCTGCTCCTCTCAGTCTGCTCCAGCGTGGCCCGCAGCTCCTCGATCTCAGCCTGCAGCAGGTTGGCTCTGCGCTCAACCATGGCCAGCTGCTCCTTCAGGTCCTCCTGGCCCCGGAGAGCATCGTCCAGGTGCAACTGGGTGTCCTGTGTAATGAACCATTATTGAGACACTGTGTCCACAGGCAGGGTCACACCACTCATCTGGGACCACCTCTTGGTGCCACCTACCTTGAGGATGCCTTGTGTGTTCCTGTAGTTTCTCAGGGCCTCGGCAGCCATGCGGTTGGAGTGGTTCAGCTGGATTTCCATCTCGTTCAGGTCTCCCTCCATCTTCTTCTTGAGCCTGATGGCGTCGTTCCTGCTCCTGATCTCAGCATCCAGCGTGCTCTGCATGGACTCCACGACTCTAATGTGGTTTCTCTTCAGCTGGTCGATCTCCTCATCCTTCTCAGCAATCTTCCTGTCGATCTCAGACTTGACCTGGTTCAGCTCCAGCTGGATGCGCAGAATCTTTCCCTCCTCGTGCTCCAGAGATGCCTTCAGGACAGCGAGAGCCAGTGTTAGCAGGAGAATGGCACTGTGCAGTGTTCAAGGAAGGTTAAATTATCCCACCTCACTTGTTCCTGTCTTTGTGCTATAAAAATACGTGATGTGCATAATTGTCGAAGCTATGCACTTTTCTCCAGCCAGATGGTTCTTAAGGACAGACCCTTCCCTTACTCATATTTGTTTGTTTTCTGATTCTACCACAGCTCTTAAAATATACTTCTGGTACTTGTATTCATTCTTTACCTTCATACTCACTGGAGAGAATAAAGAATCATTTTTTTTATGTTTTTGATTCACCAATCTTTGCACCCCAGAGCAAGGACCTAGTTCCTTCTATAATTGTTGTGAAATGTTCAATAGTGTGTCTACCTCTGCTTCCTCTAAAGCAGCCTGGAGCTCAGATTTTTCCTGCTCAATTTGCTTCTTTATTTTCTCCAGTTCATGGATGCGTTTCCCTCCTTCTGCAATCTGTTCAGTGAGGTCAGAAATCTCCTCTGTTAGGAAAAAGGAAATAGAAATGTGTATAGAGATGGTGGGGTGTTCCTTCAAATATCTGGTTAAGGAAAATGGGAGAGACACTCACGTTGCAAATTCTTATTCTCCCTTTTCAAGGTTTCAAGATGGTCTAAAGATTCCTCATAAGCATTCTTAATCTTGAACAGCTCTGTGCTGAGAGAGCGGGACTCCTTCTGGGAGGCTTCAAGTTCAGCATGGGTTTCCTCATACTTCTGTTTCCATTCTGCCAGTATCTGAAGAGCAAGGGATGAAGAAGAAGATATAGCTGATAAAGTTTGAGGATGCAGGGTATAAGCTGTGTGTTCTAGAAACTCTGAGTTTGATCTGAGTGGTCTCAGATTGAAAAATAATTATGAAGGAGAAAAACTAACAAAGGAACACACACACACACACACACACCACAGTTCCTGCTAATGGATGAGGACAGCCAAGTAGTTTGGAAGGCTGGTCACATTAAAGACTGTAGAAGGTTCTAGAAGCACACCTTGTCAAAGTTTCTCTGCTTCTTGTCCAGGGCAGCGCAGGCGGCATTGGTCCTCTCCACATCAATCATGAGGTCCTCCACCTCGTTCTGCAGCCGCTGCTTCGTCTTCTCCAGGGAAGCACACTTGGCGTTCACAGCTTCTACATGCTCCTCAGCATCCTGCAGACGCTGAGCCAGCTTCTTCCTGAGAAACGAAAATGGATAGTAGATGTGAATGGTAAGCAGTAGAACCGACTGTTTCAAAACAGCTCTAAGTAACTATTTCCAAAGCCAGACTCCCCAACCAGTGTTTCTGAAGCTTGTTTGACACAATGGGTTCTCTGGGAATTCACTGTTGCTCTCCTACCACCAAGTGCTAAATGCAGCCACATTTCAGCATAGTTATACTTTATGGAGCTTGAGCCAGCTTGACCCATTTGCCTTCCTTTGTAGAACTCAGAATCTGCGTCAAATTCCTGCCAGTTATATCTGAGTCTGCATTCAGTTTTAATGCTCAGAGAGTGGAGTCTGAATTTTGATAATCTTTGTGTTCTTCTAGGCTGGCCCACATACTAAGTACTCAAATGTTGACCATGTTAAATTTAAATGAGACATCCTTGTCTTTGAGTAATTGTATCTCTTCTCATTTTTGCCAGGTTTTTGTTAATCTGTCTATTAAAACAATCTTTTCCAAAACAAATGCAGCTCTTAGAGTTTATTTCAAAATCACTCTTAAGCATCTACAGAAACATTGATTTCATCAGTATATAGATTGTGCACTATTATGAAAATGAATGCCTAAGGGTACCTTAAACTGATGAGTAAGACTCTTTCCTACCTAGATCCTTCCTCACAAAATTTCAGCCTTAAACTTTCATATGGCAGTGTATATCTATTCCTTTATAAAACTGTGTGCTTTCTTGCTTACTGCAGTGTCTCCATCTGTATACCACATTGGGCCTTGATCACATCTTTTTATTTCCTCTTACAGTCATATTTTTGCATATAAAAAGAGAGCTACTATCAATCCAGATTATTTTTCTCATTGCACTCATACCCCTAGGCCAATTATTGCATTAGTGGTTGAGAGAGAAGGGGAGAAGTACGTGAGAGTATATAATTAACTGAATAAGCTATTATACTAATTCTATCTGCATCTGTGTAGACAGAATGAGGTCAAAAGTTCTCCCCTTTGAAAAAATACCATTCAGCTTCCTTTTGCCTTCTTCTTTTCTCTGTCTGCCATGGACTTCTGTCATATATTTCCACAGACTACCTAGGGTATTTATATTTCTTGAATGGATTGATGTTCACATTTTTCTCTAGCATTCTTTAGCTTTGAGAAAGCAAGGACCCTCTGCCCACAGAGAATTCCTGACCCAAGCACTTTGTTAGTAGATATACTGCCATTTTAACCAAGTCAGGCACATACTTGGCTTCCTCCAGCTCCTCCGTGCGCTGGATGGCATCTGTCTCATATTTCGTCCTCCACTGGGCCACTTCACTGTTGGCTTTGGACATGGCCCTCTGTAGCTCAGCCTTGGCTTCCTGTTCTTCTTCATACTGTTCCCGCAGCAGGTCACAGTCATGGCGGGAGGACTGAAGAGCATGAGCTAAGGCACTCTTGGCCTAAAAAATAAGAGTTTAGAGGTTGAATTTTTTGTTTTTAAATTGGTATTTATTCTCTAAGCTAAGGATCCCACCAACAAAGGGGGGTGGGGAACCTACACACACAGTATAAGTATAAACAACTGCAAGACCAATGATAACCATGACAACAACAAAAAGCCAGATCACCTTTATCTCCTCTTCAAGCTGCCTCTTCAGCTCCTCAATCTGTTGAGTGAATGCCTGTTTGCCCCTGGAGAGCTGGGAAACTAATGAATCCTTTTCATCTAGCTGGCGTGAGTATTCACCTGTAAAAAAAAAAAAAAAAGGTCCAGAAAATTCAGCCTGACATTAGACATTAAAACTCTAAAATAAAAACTGGAACAAAGGAGGTACCAAGTCTAAAGCATGGTGACAGATGGAGGCTATATCATATGTCCATCATCCACTTCAAGGCTGATGAGCAAATCTTTGAACAATGAGAATATAGGCAATTTTTGAGCCAAACTCTTTATGATCAACCAAGGTTTTGGGAGATATTTAAGATGATATGATTGCATTGCAAGAGGTAAGCAAACATATGAAAAACAATGTACAGAGAACAGTCAACGCACTCAGATGCTTTCTGGCTACCGAGTTACTGTGTTGGCCACCTGTAACATTTTTTTTTTTTTTGGTGGGAAATGGGAATCTTCAAATAGTAGACCTCATATGCAGAACTGATGCTCAGTAGACACTTTGAGAGAGGTCTGTCCATGTTGGGAAAGCAAGAGATGGTCTTTCTGATCCCAGAATGAGTTGGTTCTAAATTGTAAACAGCTCCCAAACCAAACGGTGCATAAGTTTGTCTTCTGTTCTTGAGGTAACATATTCAGAAAATACAAGCCTTGTGGCAGTACCCCCCGTGAAAATTCGTTACTTGTCTTACCTGTTTTGAAATTTATTAGAAACCACATGTTTAATGTTTAGCCTTTTAAGATCATGCCACTGATAAGTGTAAGAAAACGTGTGCTGAAGAGGAGAAATTTGGGGGAGTATCCTAGCTTGAGAATAGTGTTTGTTTTACTCTGAACGTCCTGCCCACCTTAACAACAATAATACAGTCTTTGAGTGTCATGGGAGGAGCAACATGACTTTAGTAGAAAGTTGGTCAAGTCACTAAGGAATTCCTGCAGACTTCCTGACCAGGCTGGTCAAAATGACAGCTTCACTTATGTTCCTGTTTCCTTACAGAACTGTGTGCACTCCCCACAGGTTTGTACTTGGACAAGGTGCTCCTTCATTCCCAAGATGTGTCACCTTCAATGGGAATAGCATCAGGCTAATGAGACAAAATAACTGTTAGCTTGTAACAGTATTTGGAAAAGTGGGGAGTCAATAGGGAGATAAACTTTGTATTTGATAATTCTGTTTGTTTTGAGATCAGGCCTTGATATGTAGTCTAAGCAAGCCTAAAGCACACAGCATATGCCAGGTTGATCTTAAATATAGCATTCTTCTACCTCAACTCCCTGGGACTACAACTATGGATATGTGCCTAAATGCCCAACTCATACTTGATAACTTTTTGACTGCATCCAAAACTGCTATATGATGTTCAAAACAAAAAATGATTGTATCAACCAATCTATCTATCTATCTACCTACCTACCTACTGAACTACCTATCTTCTTCTGAGAAAAAAAGCAACTTAATGCCATTGCTCAATAATGAGGTGCTTCCACGGAAGGTAATATGTGACTTCAAGTAACTCAATAAAGTGTTCAGCAAATTGAACACCCATGGTAAGTTTGTGGTTCCAGAATACAGCCTACCTGACTCAGTCTGCAGACGTCCCCTCTGCGCAGTCAGCTCATTGATCAGCCGCTGCTGTTCCTCCTCCTTGGTCTTCAGCTCGCTCACTTGGTCCTCCAGTGTGCGGCACATCTTCTCAAGGTTTCCCTGTATCCAAAGAGTTGTAGGGGCTATTCAAGCAAAAACTTGCACCAAAGAACATTTGAGTGATCCAGACATAGATGTTGATTTGAGAAAGATAATAACAAGCTTCAGCTATCATGAGAAGAATAACAAGACATGGTCTGAGCATACTGCTACTATGTTGTTCGGTGAATCCAGTGCCTTCTCTAGATCTTCTTAACTGGTTTAAGATAATGATGCCCAACTGAGGCTGTTTGTGAGAAGCAAATTTTGTTTGATCGTAAAGGATGAATGAAAAGCACTATGGTTGATATTTAAAGCATTTTAAAACCTCAAAATATATAGCTGGATAGTAATGTTTGGTTTCTGAAGGAGCTCTGTTTTCACTCCTATTATTTGGGTATAGCTATTCTCACTTAGGGTGAACACATCAGACTTACTCCCCATTTCCCTAGTCCCAACTTGTATTGATCCCCCTGTGAGTTCCTAATGATTTATCTACTGAAATCTCTGTGACGTTTATGTCAAGTTTGTACCTTGGATTTGGAGATGACCTCCATGTTACTAGCGAGGTCATCGATCTCCATCTTCATCTCGCTCTTCTCCTTCTCCAGCTTCTGCTTCACCCGCTGCAGGTTGTCGATCTGCTCCCCGAGCTCAGCCACACTGTCTGCGTGCTTCTTCCTCAGAGTGGCTGCTGTGGCTTCATGCTGCAGCGTGGCCTCCTCCAGGTCCCTGCGCATTTTCTGGAACTCAGCCTCTCTCTTCTTGTTCATCTCGATCTGGGCTGAAGTGGCTCCGCCAGCTTCTTCCAGCCTCTCGCTGATCTCCTCCAGTTCCCGGGAGAGATCAGAGCGCTGCTTCTCTGCTTTGGCCCTGGAGGCCCGCTCTGCCTCGATTTCCTCCTCCAGCTCCTCAATGCGGGCCTGGGGGGGTGGTGGAAAAGACCGACTCAGCTTCTTGGGTCAATCGTTTTACTTTTAATGATGAATTAGACAGATAGAAGCCATGGACGTACCTGCAACTCCTTGATCTTCTTCTGCAACTGCATGCCGAGGGCCTGCTCATCCTCAATCTTGCTCTGCAGATTGCTCATTTCAAACTCTTTCCTATAGGGAAAATCCTTGTGTCAGTTACAGAGCCATTGATAATAATCCCTCCACACACCCTGAGACCTTTATCTTCACCACTTACTTTTTGAGTTTCTCATCAAGCTGCTGTTTATCGTTTTCTACGTCCATTGTGGACTCTTGGGCCAGTTTCAGGTCTCCCTCCAGTTTCCTCTTGGCTCTTTCAAGATCCATTCGGATTTTCTTTTCTTGTTCCAGAGAGCCTTCAAGCTAAAAGTTAACAATTTGTGAATGGAGTCCCAAGACTAACACATTTGTCCCAGGCTGAGTTGGTGACATAGTGTATCAGCATGCTCTGGGGCGGGGAGGGGGCAGGTTATGAATTAGTGAATTAGAAAGACCTGCCTCATCACTCCTCCCTTTGTACAGAGTCAGTGTTTAAAATGTGAAGTGTCCTGGTCTGTGCCATGACTACTGCTGGGGCATCACGGCTTCTATACCGCCCACTGAGTCTCTTATGGGCAATATTTCCCACTTGTGGTAGACAGCAAAGGGATGTTTTCACACCCTGACCTTGGCTAATGCAACCTGTATTCACACTTGTCCAACAGGTTCTCTCTTAGATATCTTATCATGTGTAAGGCCAGCTGATCTTCCATATCCTTGCCCAGTGTTCTCGTGTCCCTCTGAGCATGAGGTCTATTGACATGTGGCTATGCTTCCTACACAGAACATGTGACATCACCCTTGGGCTCTTGAAGCCACCAGTGTTTCTAGGGAACTAAAGACTGGTTTGTTCATACAAATCTTGGTGAACAAGCCCTCAATGCCTTTCATTCTTTTTAACTGATATCTGTTATCCAGCACTTGTCTTGTTGATTTTCCTGTGTGTTCATCTTGGTCTTCATGTCAGCAGTTACATCCTAAAGTTCTTGTGTGTGGAATGTGGTTTGGCAATGCCCATTATGTCATGGGGAGACAAGCACATGCTTGTTTAATTATAAAACTTTAAAAAATGTTCCTGAGGTGTTAGACTCACATCATCCACTTGCTGTTCCAGCTTGATTTTGGCTTTGGTCAGGGTGTTGACTTTGTCCTCCTCTGCCTGCAGGTCATCCAGGGTCTGCTGGTGGGCCTCCTGGAGGGCCTTCTTCTCCTTGGTCAGCTTGGCGATGGTTTCATCCAGGCCTGCCATCTCCTCTGTCAGGTTTTTCACCTTGGGAAGCAAACGTGCTTTGCATTAAACATTGGGTCTTAATAGCTTTGGTTTTATGTCTTACTTCTTCATTAAAATGAGTCATAAGCTTCCCGTGTAGACGTCTCATACCTTGTTCTCCGTGGCGTGCTTCTCCTTCTCAACCTTGGCCAGTGTCAGCTCAAGGTCATCGATGTCCTTCTTCAGCTCTGAGCACTCGTCCTCCAGCTTCCTCTTCTTGGCCGTGAGCTCTGCGTTGATCTCCTCCTCATCCTCAGCTCTCTCGGTCACCTCTTTGATTTTGGCCTCCAGCTGGATTTTGGTTTTGATCAGCTGGTCGCATCGTTCCTCTGCATCGGCCAAGCTGTCTGCTTCCTATGAAGAGATATTAGACATTTTTAGATTTTAGTTCCCTAGACCTTATAGATTTTATTAATATTTTTAAAGCAAGCAAGCAAATGATGTTTAAAGGTATTATTAGGTTTCTTTTAGTTAGCTTTCTAACACTGAGCAAAATTGTCAAGGCACTGACTATTAACTTGAATGATAGCAAAGAAGTGTAAAACATGGTTCCCAGTGAAACTACGATACCATTGTTTTGTTATATGTTTAAGGTATCAGCATATAATTTCAAATTGGCTTTCTTTGTTTAATGTTTATTTTTATTTAAGTTTTGTATACAAAAAAAAGATCTTAAAATAAAGAACTGAATATCAGGACCTTGCTAAGAGGACAGTGAACATCAGAATAAAAAGTGACCTAAATGGAAAGAGCATCTTCAAATGACAGACAGCTTAGAATGAGAAGAATGACTGGAAGAACCAAAGAGAATGGTTCATAGAGACAGGTAGTCCTTGGATAAGTATTACCCTTGTTTCTCATGAAGAAATAGGATTTGAAATATAAAATCTGTGACTACCTGCTTGTATCTCTAGGCTCTAGAACGAACGCATGAGATAGTTACTAAGTGGGTAGTAGATGAAATACTGCTAATATACACACACGCGCGCGTGCGCGCGCACACACACACACACACAGAGAGAGAGAGAGAGAGAGAGAGAGAGAGAGAGAGAATAGGTAGATCAAGCTTAGACCTCTTCTTCAATAATCTCTTTATTCTTCTCATTTTGGAAAACCTCAGTCTCTACAAACTGCAGTAAAGATACAAGCCAATCTTGATAATAGCAATTCTTTTTGTTATGTATTCAGAATAAAGACCCAATGGGACTGATTGTTTCCCCTTCTGAATTCAGAAAACTAAAGAGCAACCTTTCATGTTTCTATGCTTGGTTTTGACAGTAGCTTGGGAGAAACAAAAATAGATCAGATAGTATCCCCTTGTCACATATTATTTTCCAAGTTTCTGAATATTTATTGGTTCATCAGAGTGAGGTTTTCAACCCAATCCCTCATGCCATGCATTAAAAAAAAATGACACTGTCTATAGAAAGCCTTGCCTTGATCCAATACTTCTAGGTAGTCTAAAATTCCTAAAACAAAACTGTATAGAAAGTTTTTAGAATATTATTGGTCAAATATTTGGAATATTGAAATAAGACTGATATATTTTTATTTTTATTATAAGGTCTCCTCCCTATTCACTAATAATATTGTTCTTTTGACATTTGTCAATAGGTAGGATTGTGTGAAAGCAAAGATCTCCCTATTTCCCATCCATAATCTGCCAGGAAAAACAACACAAAGAATGAGAAATGTTTGGAATGTTTTGCATCCAGGCGACTAAGACGCCTCCTGAACTGATTTGCAGTACTGCTGTGTATGGAATGCTACAGAACACTCAAAGCAGTCAATTTAAACGATTGCTAGATCATCACTTGATTCTGAGGAATCATCACTGGGCTGAGATTTTAGCATCAGAGAGAACTCTGAGACTCACAGACTGAACTTGGAGCTGCAGGTCATTTTTCTCTTGCATCAGAGCTACCATCTTTTCTTCCAGCTCTTTTCTTTTGGCCTCCGCCTTTGCAAGGTTTTCTTTAGCTTTTTCAAATTCTTCCTTCATGTTGGCCATCTCCTTCTCTGTCTCCGCACTCTTCAAGAGAGGTTTGATCTTGAAATACAGCTTCATCCAGGGCCAGTGTTTCACATTCATGAAGGCGCGGACGTTGTACTGGATGCAGAAGATGGACTCTCTGTGATAATAACAGAAATGTTCAAAGTTGGGTTCTAACAGGAATCAGGAATAAAGGGACTAGAACAAGGAATGTTGCCCTTATTCATACCTCCTCTCCACCATCTTCTGGTACTCCACTCTCGCCAAGTACCCTCTGCACATAGCCTGGGTCCGGGTAATAAGCTGAGCCAACTTGTCATCTCTCATCTCCTCTAGGAGCCCCAGAAGACCAGCTTTGAAAAAGACCTGTGTGCAGGCAATGTTGCAGATCAGAAACTTCACACAAAGTTTAAAGGGACAGGAAAACATTAAGCTGGATTTCAGGGGAATTACCTTGGTGTGACCAAACTTATACTGAGTGTGGTCAATGTCAATGGAGCCCAGGAGCTTCTCAGAAGCCTTCTTGCTATCGATGAACTGTCCCTCAGGGATGGCACTTGCATTTAAAACCTTGTATCTGTTTAAGCCAACCAAATAAATGACATAGCTATTGTCACCAAACAAATCTTATCATAGAAACATTATCAAAGGAACTATATTATCCCTGTATCTATTCTTTGTATAGTCAAAGGACTTTACAATGTGTCCCCAAGTCACTTGAATGTGTTGTGTTTCTAATTGTTAAAAAGATAAAGCAATACCAAAAGCCTTCAAATAATCCACAGTGACAAATATACAACCTCTGCTTGAAGTCTGCATAGAGGATCCTGCTGGGGAAGCCCTTCCTGCAGATGCGGATGCCCTCCAGCACCCCGTTACACCTCAGCTGGTGCAGGACCAGTTCATGCTCCATGGCACCTGAAAGAACACATGCATTTCCTGGTCTAGACTCTGAGACAAACACACTGGGGCCTATCTGGATAGATGACAGAAGTGTCTTACCAGGAGTCTTGGTTTCATTGGGGATGATGCACCGTACAAAGTGGGGGTGAGTGCTCCTCAGATTGGTCATTAGCTTATTCAGATTCTCCTGTGGAGCCAGAGTTTCTTGTTTAGTATGTGATGTTATAAACACTCCTATTTACAGATGTAAAAACCATGAGCCACCACTTTGGTTCAATTCTACTGAATAGTATCCAGTTTTGAATTTTCCAAACTCGTGGCTGAAGTTTCTAAGTTCTTGACGTGCCCTCCTAACTTATGTCTTTTGGCCCACGAGCGTGTTAGTTGTTGAGATGGTTGCTCACTGCTGATGAATTTCTCGGCATACGTAATATATCTATCACTGTACCGTAAGCATATGAAGGAGCTACACTCATACATGGGGCCTTTACCAAGATATTTGGCGTGGCTTAGCTCCTAATCCAGTGCCACCTTCCAAACTTCAGTTGGTCACTCTATTTTCACAAGCTCTTTTCTTGCTCCGGGCACACAGCTATGTCATCCTACTAAGAACCATATTACTGAGTATCAAAAGTTTACCATTTTTCAGAGAAAGTCTTTTATCACATCTGGTTTCCTATGTTTTCTCCTTTTGACTCGCTCTGCAATTCCTGCCATGATTTACCAGTCCTCCATTTTCAAATGAGGCCTCTACTAAGGATAGACTCCTACCTTGTATATACTTAGGAACCTAATTCACTTGCAAGCTCCAAGAGGATCAAGAAAAAGCCCATCATATATGCAATCCTCTCCTGCCGGATATTTTCTTTATTTAATGCTAAATGACCTCATTACTGAGTTACCAATTTAGCTTCCCGTCTGATACTTCTGTAATTCACTCCTGACCCTTATCTTATTCATTGGGGGGGGGGGGGGGGCGTTGCTTTAAAGTTATTCTGACTCTCCCTAAAACTCAGGTCTACCACTGTCAGCTGACCCACCCCTCTCCAGTTTCAGAGCCTTCAAGACAATATCCCTGCCCTGCCACACCCTTTATATATAGCAGCATATAATCTAACACCCTAAACCCATTTAGAGAGAAAATGAAGTTGGTACCCTGAAGAGGGCTGACACGGTCTGGAAGGAAGAACCCTTCTTCTTGGCCCCTTTCTTTCCACCACCGCCACCAGACTCTGGGGGAGAAAGGAAAACACAATCAGTCAGAAGCCAGACTTCTCTGCTTAGAAATTCCACATGGAATAAATATCGCTGATTGAAAATCACCTGCTTCTGCAGCTGCTGCTGCCCCAGAGAAGAGGTAAGCCAGAGTTTTCATTGAAGACTTCTGGTACAGCCCCACCACGGTCTCATTCAGGGGGTCCTTGTTCTTGTCCAGCCAGCCAGCGATGTTGTAGTCCACAGTGCCCGCATAGTGCACCAGGGAGAAGTGAGCCTCAACCTTGCCTTTGGCGGGTTTGGGCTTCTGGAAGTTGTTGGACTTTCCAAGATGCTGCTCATACAGCTTGTTCTTGAAGGAGGTGTCTGTCGCCTTGGGGAACATGCACTCCTCTTCCAGGATGGAGAAGATGCCCATCGGCTAAAAGAATAAACACAGAAAGAAATGCTCCATGAACTCTGCCTGCTCATAGGAGTGAAAGATGACACAAATGGCTAAATTCAGTCTTCAGTTCCACAGAGCTAGTGAAGACTCCTTTGTTTGGCCAGAAGTCATTGATTTAATAAGACTCTTAGCTAGATAGCAAAGGAAGACAAATGAGGGCTATGCCCTTCTGGACTTTGTGTCTTTAACCTAAAAGTCTTGGAGCAGAATTTCTCTAAGTACACATTCTGGACCAGTTGTACTCGTTCGTTATTAGTCTTGCTAACAATGCAGACTCTAAAGCTTACTCAGCCTCCACAGAAGAACCTCAAGGGAGTGGGAGCAGAGAGCACGGTCTTGGTGTTAAGTGTTTGGATGAGCTTAGCACAGCTTGAATTTGAAAGCCTCTGTCTACAGCATTAGAAATTCATACTTCAGAGGTCAATAGTAGTGAGTCCAAGCATGTCAGAGAAGTGAGAAAAAAATGTTCTATTTAGTGCCAAATTTTTATAAGGCTAATAGCATTCAATGTAAGACTTTGATTGTAAATTGTGGATAGGCATAGAGTTCTGGACTCTATAGAACATATCTGTCTCAAAAGAAAGGACAGAAGGAATGCAGGGGCTGAAAGATGGGGGAAGGGTGAACCAGTGTCTTCTGGGTGTGACAGAGCTGGCCACTGCCCTCATGATCTCAATACCTGTGGTTAGTTATCTGCCCAACACCTGTACAAAATGGGGTCTGTTAACCTTCCACCTTGGATGGGACGGTTCATAGGCCCCACCGTGCCCTGAGGAACTACAAGTAGTTAGTGGCAGCTAGAGAGGGAAGGCACATATTCTTCTGTAGGATAGCCACTGATAAGTTGTCCATGGTGTGGTGAGCACCTCCCCTCCCCCATGCTCATGTGTGCTTATGCAAACTCAGTGTATTAAAAAAAAAAAGAAAAACTAGAAGAGTGACTTTTTGAGGAGGAGTCAAGAATTAGCAGGAGCTGGGGGGGGGGAGAATTGGTAATGTGAGATTGAAATAACCAAAATATATTATGTACAATGTAGTGTGTGTGTGTGTGTGTATGCAAAGTAGTCAAAATGAACTTTTTTTTTAAAGAAGACATCTTGTCTCATTTATCAGGATGCTTTCCTCATTTTGTTTATCAGTAGACATCCTTTTCCATCGCACATACATTGCAATTTGTAGTCTTTTGTTTTTAAAGAAGACATCTTGTCTCATTTATCAGGATGCTTTCCTCATTTTGTTTATCAGTAGACATCCTTTTCCATCGCACATACATTGCAATTTGTAGTCTTTTGTTTACACACCACACAACTGTGATCTGAACAAGCCACACAAACCTTCTCGATGAGCTCGATGCAGGCCGCCAGGTCCATCCCGAAGTCAATGAACTCCCACTCGATGCCCTCCTTCTTGTACTCCTCCTGCTCCAGCACGAACATGTGGTGGTTGAAGAACTGTTGCAGTTTCTCGTTGGTGAAGTTGATGCACAGCTGCTCCAGGCTGTTGAACTAAATAGGTGGAGATGGAAATTAGCATTCTGTTTCTCCAGGAAAGTATCTCTGGGCTTTCCTCAGTGGGCAGGCTAACTGCTCTCTCAGCATGGTAGGGTGTTTTGTCTTACTCATAGCAAGCCCTCTTACTCAAATTTCATCCAGTTATCAATATGCTCATAGAAAAAAAAGGTTCACAAATATAACTTCAGGATGAGACCGGTTAGAAATCTTACTGGTAAGGAGAGAGCATATTACCTTTACTCACTGGACTGTATAGCATTCTTTTTTAGGCAGACATACTTGAGTTTATTTAGTGGCCATGTTTGTTATGCCTGGACCATTGCAGAAGATACCTTAGGGTCAAAACACACTTCATTTCCCTCATTAAGCAGAGAGGGATCTCAAAGTCTGTATCAATGTGACATCCCCTTTCCTGGTACTGATTGAATACTATTGTCGCTTTACCATCTTTTCCATCATTTCCTGATTGCTGATTGTGTATTGGGGTCTGTTTTAAGAGCTTTAAATGCAGCAGTCTTATAACTGACAAGAAGACGGGAAAGAAGGTCTTAGAGAAATTGATGGGTCCTTGTTGAAATTCTGCGGAGACCAGGCATATGCCACCCCCCACAATCACACAGGGAGGAAATGACAGAGCTCTAGTTTAACTTCAAAGTTCATACCCTTGTCCAGATTGTTCAGAGCTTTTACATGAATCAGTTTATGTGCAGCTAGTTTTTATTGACATTCCTTGGTGATTACAAGAACAAGATTTGAAAACTCTTCTGCTACCAAGCTTCTGCCAACTTACATCAAAGATCTCAAAGCCAGCAATGTCCAAGACCCCAATGAAGTACTGCCGGGGCTGCTTAGTGTCCAGCTGCTGGTTGATGCGGGTGACCATCCACAGGAACATCTTCTCATAGACAGCCTTGGCCAGGGCACCCACGGAGTTGTACACCTTCAGAGACAGAGCAGTTCTTGTTGGCATTGTTAATAATGTCAAGGAGGTCTCTGGTGTGTGTGCTTCACAGAGGGCATACACTTACCTGCTGCACAGTCTGGCCTTTGGTGACATACTCATTGCCGACCTTGACCCTGGGGTAGCACAGGGCTTTGAGCAGGTCAGCAGAGTTCAGATTTTGGAGATAGGCAGCCTTGTCAGCAACTGCAGAAACAGAATTCATGTTCCCAACGTTACCTCCTCCAGGGCCCAGAGTATGCAAAGGTAGAGTGTTTAGACTGCTTTATACAGCCTATTTTGGGGATAAATTTGAGTATTGTTCTCCAGAAGCTCAGCTTCAAAAGAAACACGAATTTGGACTATATTTTCTTTTCTAACCCACACAGAGAGTTTTATTTGGCTTTGGCTATTTGGGTTTGGTACCTTCAGTGCCATCTGGCTCAGCCTGCTCCTCTCGTTGCTTCTGCTTGAACTTCATGTTCCCATAATGCATCACAGCCCCTGTGAGCTTATAGATGGAGACTCTTTCATCAGAAGTGAAGCCCAGAATATCAATGGCACTCTGTGAGGAGACAGAAGAGGAGAGATGTAAGGGCAGAAGACACAGCTCACTTGGCAGGATTTGTAGTTTGCCCTAACTAGGCTTTTGCTAGCATGGACTCATTCATAATGCATGACTTACATCTGTGGCCATCAACTCTTCTTGGTCATCAATGCTGGGCACCGTGATCTCCCCCTGACTGACAAAGGCGTAGTCATATGGGTTGGTGGTGATCAGGAGCATTTCTGGGGACATAGGATTCAGGGTAGATGTTTAATATTAGAAACTGTTAACAGAAAGACTAACTTCCATCTATGAATGTAAGGTTCTTACCAATTAGATCCGGCTTCTTGTTAGACATAATCTGGTAAAAAATGTGGTAGCTTCTCTCAGCTTTCAGCTGGAAAGTGACTCTAGACTTCTCCAGAAGATCTATAGTGGAGAACCAACATCAGATGAGAGGGGATTACCAAGTGTCTTCGAATGGTTTTAGAACTTGGGGTCATCAGTTAAGTCTTATGACCCCTTGAGATAGTAGCTCAATGTTTATAAGGTGCCACCTGCTACATCTCTGCAATCACTGAGTTTCCTCTTACTGCCTCAAAAATGAAGGAAAAACATACTTGGCTAAAGGAGCGCTCACTTATCATAGAGAACCTTGACATTTGGAGTGTAATCTAGACTAGAAACTGCTGCTTCTTGGAGTCTCCTGGTGTTCTAATAGAGAAGCTACTGAGGGAATTAGTTACTGAGGCTCAGAAGAGGAAAACCCACATACTTTGAATCCACAGGCAACTCAACTACTCCCATGTTACTTTGTTCTTTGACTATTTTGAAATATTCCATTTGAAATGAACGTGTTCTGAGCCAGCATACTTCAAACGAGTCCAAGAATGCCTGGCAGTTCCTACAGAACCATTAGCTCATGCCTGGGTTGGTTGGTAAAGCACCCTGTGAATATTGCCTAGGGCTGGCACTCACGGCAAGCCTGCCTGGCAGCTGAGGTGGTTTCTAGGCTCCATGCTGAGCAGGAGCTGCAGAGTGTTCCTCCAAAGCCTCATTTGTTATTCTTGGAATCTAGTTCGAGGGTCCAGTTACTCACATGTTTCAATATCAGCAGAAGCCAGTTTCCCTGTGGTACCAAAGTGGATCCTGATGAATTTACCCTTGGAAGGGGAAAAGATGATGTTAGCTTCAAAGCTTGAAGCACACAGGTAGGAGTGCTGCAATGCTTCCAATATTGTTTCAACGGAAGACAGAGAAGACCAAGAGACTCACAAAGCGAGAAGAGTTGTCGTTCCTCACGGTCTTGGCATTCCCAAAGGCCTCCAGCAGGGGGTTGGCGCTGATGATTTGATCCTCCAGGGTCCCCTACACGGGAAAGATCAGACCTCACATCTCAAGCTCTGGGCTTCCTTGCCTGAAAGTGCCCCAAAGAGCCTGGACTCTGGACTGTGACAGTCAGCTTACCTGCATTTTTCCAGAAGGTGCTTCCTCCTTCTTTTTCTCCCCAGTGACTGCAATTGTTGCAAAGTACTGGATGACACGCTTCGTGTTCACAGTCTTCCCAGCCCCGGATTCTCCGCTATCCAACAAACAACAATATGTGGAGAATTGAGCTTTGCGTTCAGTGAAACTATTTCTGCCAACAGTATTTACTCTCTCATGCATCTGTCTTTACATCTATCTCTCTGTCACTGTCATCTAGGTGAGGTCATTTTAGTCTACAGGTAACTCATATTGTTTCTCTTGACAAGTAAGGGAATCCATTTATTATCCATTTAACAAGTGGTTTGGATGCTTAAGATGGTCTGGGCTCTTTTCAAGGTGCTAAGTAAGACCTGCTCTTGAAGAGTCCACCAAGCAGCCATGGAGGGAGGAGTAAGAAATCTTGAGTGATGTGTACTTCTTGGCTGCCTTAGACTAGAGATACGACTCCAGTTAGCACTCCCAGGGGTTAGAAATTCCCTAAGTAGGCCTCAAAGAACATGGCTGATGCTGTCCCTCAAAAGCTTTGCCTTCATTAGGCTGTGCGCTACTCTCTGCACTGGATTGAGCTCTGGCCAAGCCCCAAGAGGAAATTTTACGTTCCCTGCTCCCAGGAATGCCACATGGACAGCGCTCTCAAAGCTATACTGACCAGCAGGATAAATTGCAGAGTTCTTGTTTTACATCTGGACTCCATCTACCCTTTACAATGAAGTGAAAGCGGACCCTAGGTCCTCACTGGTCTCATCATTTCTTTAGTACTACCTAATTTTTTCCTTGGGTTTATTTTTCATTTTCCCAGTGAGAGGAAAGCACCAGTAAGTTTTCAGAATAGAAATACATACGTGATCAAAATAGACTGGTTCTCCCGATCTGGAAGAGAAGCAGTGTGTGGTCAGCACATAAGTCAGTCACATACATTCTTCTTGAGTTGCTAAGTATCATACTTTGCATGGATTTTTTTCACAATATTATTGTAAAGTTATAGATGGGATTTAGTCTCTAGTCTTTCAAGTTAAGGAAGAAAGCAATAAATTGCTGTCATGACTACATCATCACAGAGGAATACCCTATTGACTTCATATAAAGGACAGTATATTCCAAAGTCAGTTCCTTCCTTTCCCTCCCCCTCCCCTCAGTCACCATCAGTAGATTTTAATGGCACACTTGCCACCGATTAATAGCTACTGCTAGAAATGCATTGTGTGCTGTTACAGGTGGGAATGGTGATGTTCAAACCAAGGTTAATACTGCATTTCTAAATGGGTGAACTAACCTCACAAAGAAAACATTTCCTCTTCCTGTGGCCCCAGAATACAACCTTGTGAATGGTCTTCTTTGAATTGTTAAATAATGATCAGGAAGACATATCTCAAAGTGAAATTTTTTTTGCAGGGTGAAAACTTCTGATTATAAGCATGAGGGATCCCAAACACCCCCTTCTCTAAGGAGAAGTCACCATCTAGAATATGATGACTTTTAAAATACAGAAAATGTGGTACATTTACACAATGGAGTACTACTCAGCTATTAAAAAGAATGAATTTATGAAATCCTAGGCAAATGGATGGACCTGGAGGGCATCATCCTGAGTGAGGTAACCCAATCACAAAGGAACTCACACAATATGTACTCACTGATAAGTGGATATTAGCCCAGAAACTTAGGATATCCAAGATATAAGATACAATTTGCTAAACACATGAAACTCAAGAAAAACGAAGACCAAAGTGTGGACACTTTGCCCCTTCTTAGAATTGGGAACGAAACACCAATGGAAGGAGTTACAGTGACAAAGTTTGGAGCTGTGACGAAAGGATGGACCATCTAGAGACTACATATCTGGGGATCCATCCCATAATCAGCTTCCAAATGCTAACACCATTGCATACACTCGCAAGATTTTGCTAGAAGGACCCAGATATAGCTGTCTCTTGTGAGATTATGCCGGGGCCTAGCAAACACAGAAGTGGATGCTCACAGTCAGCTATTGGATGGATCACAGGGCCCCCAATGGAGGAGCTAGAGAAAGTACCCAAGGAGCTAAAGGGATCTGCAACCCTATAGGTGTAACAACAATATGAACTAACCAGTACCCTGGAGCTCTTGACTCTAGCTGCATATGTATCAAAAGATGAAAAGATGGCCTAGTGGGCCATCACTGGAAAGAGAGGCCCATTGGACTTGCAAACTTTATATGCCCCAGTACAGGGGAACGCCAGGACCAAAAAGTGGGAGTGGGGGGTGGGTAGGGGAGTGGGGGAGAGGTAGGGGAGTGGGGGGGGTAGGGGAGTGGGGGAGAGGGTATGGGGGACTTTTGGGATAGCATTGGAAATGTAAATGAGGAAAATACCTAATAAAAATATTAAAAAAATAATAATAATAAATAATAATAAATTAAAAATAAAAAAAATAAAATGGCAGTACTTCTAAAAGTAGCCAGTCCAAACAAGGAGCAACTGAAGCTGTGAGGGGGTGGGGTCAATGATGTGATTTGCACTTCTAGTCAAGCAGTGTGTCCCTCAGTTATCATTTCTCATTATTCAATACACAAAGTAAAGCATGACTCTAGGTTGCTGAGTACCAGGGTGGAATTGCAAGTGGAGTTTAGTCCCTGGTTTGATAGTGCCTAACCCCCCCTCCTCCGACCCCCAGCTCTGCTTTTGGCAACTTTCCTAAACAATTAGAACATCATGAACAATCACAAACAACCGGTTCTTTCTTAAGGTCTTTTGGACTCTGATATTGTTGGGTTAGGTGATAATTCACATGAAAAACATTTGTGCCACTCACCTGTCAGCATGAACTGGTAGGCGTTGTCAGAAATGGAGAAGATGTGGGGCGGGGCCTCCTGGCGCTTTTTGCCTCTGTAGGCTGCCACCACCTCTGCGTTATACACTGGCAGCCACTTGTAGGGGTTGACAGTGACGCAGAACAGGCCCGAGTAGGTCTGCATCAAGAGAGGGGACATAATTATTGAATGGGACATTCATCATCTACTTTTTTTAAAAAAAAGAGAAAGACATATTAACCACTCTCTTGATCAAAAGGCCAGGATAGCGAACTCACGTAGATCATCCAGGCTGCGTAACGCTCTTTGAGGTTGTACAGCACAGCGGGCTCGTGCAGGTGGGTCATCATGGCCATGTCCTCGATCTTGTCGTACTTGGGAGGGTTCATGGGGTAGACTTGATCATCTTTTACTGTTACAGTCTGTCCATAAGCAAGAGATATTAAGTTGGGAACTAAGTCAAACTAGCCCCGCAGTGTAGTGTCCCCAGCTCTAGATGGTTTTACTCACAGTTCCACCTTCGGTCTTGGCTGTCACCTTCCCCCCTTCCCTGCTCTGCACCGTTGCTTTTACGAAAGACTCCTTAACATCCACCACAAACACCGATGACTTGGCATCAAAAGGCTTGTTCTGAGCCTCGATTCGCTCCTTTTCAGACTTCCGGAGGTAAGGAGCAGCCTCCCCGAAAACGGCCATCTCGGCGTCGGAACTCATGGCTGCGGGCTATTGGTCACAGCCCAGTGAGAGAGCCTGCCTGGCAAGAGAGAAATGGTAGAAATTCAGAAACTATTAGCATCACATGCATTGTTTTTTCATTCCCTGACAGTTGGGTGAATGCATTGCACCGGGCCTAACCATCTCCCTGGCTCTGGTGTGGCTGAAATGTCAGACTCCTTGTTCCTTGCCAGTGCTGACAAGTACTTAATCATGCATTTGGAAAGGAGTTGTTTGTGGCTCTCCTACTGTGTGAGAAGTCTACTGCTTCCTGCACCTCGTTTGTTGTATATGAATTGTGATTTATATACACACAATATATAGAAGCTGCCTACCACTGGCTTCTATAAAACACAGAGGACAGAGGATGCTAAGATGTTTTCTGGCTCTTTATACTTTTCTCCTTCTCCGATTCATTTCCAGCACCTAGCAGCAAGCAGGGAGTCCTTCTCTTTCTGGCAGCCTTCACACCTCTGAGAACACATGCCGGATGCAGAGAAGGGCTGGGAACTGGCTGCCTCGCCTCGTTAAAAAGAACAATCGGGCTAAAGTTTTAGGGTCTCTCTGGCATGTGGAGAGTTTGGGATTCCCACACTCCAGACTCAGCAGTTACAAGGATTGCACACTAGAATAGCAAGTAGAAATGTGAAGAACTTGGTTTGGCATTATTGTGTTAAAATGACAGTTTATTTTTCCCTCTATCTGCATTTTGACAAACTTTATTATGTTTTGTGTGTGTGTGTGTGTGTGTGTGTGTGTGTGTTCTTTTACTCATACTATTTTGAATATTTCTCTCAGCTTTTTCCTTTAAGGTTAACTTCTTGCCATGTACAAACTCCGTGGACAGTCATCCTATGTAATCCATATTGTAATTTTAAAAGATACCCTTTTTTTGGGAAAGCTCCATTTGGGAAACTTTTTTTCCCCATTTCTCCATTCAAATTGCAATCACTGATACCAAAATTGAAGTACTCTGTCTTGCTGAAACTGCTTTCTCACCATTTAAATTTTTATTTGACAGACTATGAGACAACATGCAGGTTTGTACTTTGGTAAGTCAAGGGTTGATCCATTCCATCTGTCCATTTAGACGTCATCTCACTGTCTCACTAATTAGTGCTAAAAAGCTGTAGCATAGAATGCTCGTGTTTTTTCTTTTTAAAGGAGAAAACTGATTTTGCATTTTGCAATTGCTTCAAAGACAAACTCCAAAGCTAGATATAGAAAGTCTCATGCGCGGAATCCCCAGGACTCCGAGAGAGCATCACACGTGCCGCAAAGGATCTGTGTTAATGAGACCCAGTTTCCTGAGCCCCCCTCAGAGTTTTTCAGCAGAAGCGTGATAAGCCACGACACTGAAACGCTTTTCATTCTTCAACCCCAACAGACACTTTGCAAATACGAAAGATTACTTGCATTCAGAATGAAGAAAAAGCAGGGAGAGAGGGGAAGACCTTACCTTTAGGGATGCAACTTCGACCGTGGGTCCAAACTGTAATTGAAAAAAAAAAAAAAGAAAGAAAGAAAGAAAAAAGCTAATGCCTTCGGATTAAATGCTAGTGTCTCCCAATAAGAGCACAGTTCTTATCTGAGGGGACCAGTAAATGGCTAGGAAGACTAAGACATCTAATTACAATTGCTACAGAGTAACTTGGTGCTTCACTGGAGGAACTGCCAAGGGCAGCAGGAGCCAGGATGTGTGGCATGCACACCAGCAGCCAGGCATCCCTTCCCGTCCACACAGAGCCCTGTCCTCACACCCTCTTACCTTGAAGCTTTATGAGGAAAGACAAGTCACTCTCATTCCAAGGGGTACTTTTATAGGATCAAATATGGAAAACACGTAACCTCCTCCTCTTTCTTAAAACATATTTGGCAAAATGTGTTTTTGGCAAGGAAGGTCTCCAAGCCTAATTCCCCTCATATTAAGGATGTTTGGATATAATTAGAAATATTCCCTCTCACATTGGGTTAAGTATATGAATCAATCTCCTATAAATAATTTGAGTTGTTGGTGATAGGAAAATGATCCGTCCTTGGAATAATGTAAGGTGTTGTTTCAAAGACTGCTGAGTTCTGGAATCCGTGCACTTTGTTGCCTGGAGTTCTTCTGTTTCACTGAGTGCCCTCTGTGAAGGCTCTTCAGCTGCCACACAATTGCAATATTAAACCAAGGAAGCTTTCAGCTCCTCAGTGTAGCTGCAACAACTGTTGCTTCCTCCCAAGAAGATAGGTTTTGTTTTGTTTTGTTTTCAATTCATTGTCCCTTTGGAAGGATGCTTCAAAGCTTAATTTTAAAATCTGGTTGATGAAGAACAGCCAAAGAAAGACAGCTGCTTTTGTTTCCTCCAGTCAGTCACCTCTGACTCACTGTCAAGTCATCCCCTTCCCACTCCTGACCTACCCCCAAATCGTTGCCTAGCCACACGCGTTGTTCTCTCACTAAAAACAAATGAACAAACAACCTCAAGTTGCTTGTGAAAACCTGTTTCCTGTATGAAAATGGATGTGAGAAAATTTTTAAAAATGGGATTTCTGTTTATAAGTGCCAGTAAGTTTGACTTCTCCAGCAGCCTCGGTGGTATATATTTAAATTTTCACTTACAAATAACACCTGGACATTGTTTCCTATTTTAACTCGTGTTTGCTTTGCTGTCTGAATGGCCTGGAATCTTCTCTCTTAGCTAAGGTTGCATGATTGAGACTGAGCCCCCAGGGTCTTGTTTTGCAGATTGCCATGTGTGAACGTAGGTATCTAGAGATGCAGATCACGATGGTCATATGATTTCACTACTGCAAGGGACTCTGTGACCCTCATCCTTCTAACAAAGCAACCAAGCTCAAAGAAGAGAGGACCATCTACTCTCAGAGGAGAGTCACACAGTGGTTTGGACTGTGAGCTAATTGATCTGTAGCCCAGCACTCCGGATGGTGACACTCTATCTAGAGCAGATTGAAGACACCAAGAAGGGTCTTGAAGAACTTTGCATCCGCCGGGAGCTTCCTAGACAGTTACTAGCTGCTTTGCTCCCTCAGGTACATCACTTTGCTTCTTATGTATCTGTTTCTCCATTAGGTATCTGTAAAATGCGACTAACAGTTCTTAGAGCAAATGTTTTCATAATTCTCTGAATAGGATTTGATGGAAATTTTAAGATGAACTTTGGTTCTACTGGTGGGGGTGGGGTTACTTTTCAGAGAGGAGAAAGCGAAGCTTTGGTTTGCTGCTGTTGTTGTTGTTGTTACTACCAAGCTATAAGACACTTAAGCATTGATAGGTGAGATAGGGGGAAAAAACGAGAGAAGAAGAGCCACTACAGCGAGAAGAGCAATCCTGTGCTCTTCCACAAGACCAATGCAAACCAGCTTACCTGGGAAGTTGCCTTCACATGTCTTCATTGAAATCAGTCTCAGACTTGCCACATAAGCCAAGACCTTAAGCCAAGACAATTTTCTTTTGGCTCAGTTGAGAAGTTAGCAATTAGCTTTTACCAGGCACTGTCTAGGAAGACTGTGTTTTTAGCAGTGCATCAAAGTTGTTTCCAGCTCTAAAATGTTAATCTTCTAGGAAAATGTCTCAATAATCTAGATATCTAGATAGCTACTGTGTGTGTGTGTGTGTGTGTGTGTATAAATTTGTTCCTGGTATCTTCATATTGTATCTACATGCATATGTATGCATTGAGCAAACTGCTATGAGATTCTTGGTCTAGTCTTCTTAGTCAATAACTTTATTCATACAATTATACAGGAGGCTACAAAGAATGTGAAAAATAGGCACATAACTTATTTTACCAAATTATAACATAAAATAGTGTTTTGTATGTGTTCAGATTTGATAGGCATCCTACAGCTTTCACAAAAAAAAAAAATTGATGGTTCACATGAGCTATCATGTATACTATGGGTAATTTCATGTTATTAATATTATAATGAAGAATACTTGGTGCTTATTTTCTTTATGCAGTTATTAAACATGGAGAATTAATGACATGGTTAATGTGAACTATCTCTGTAGAAATATACTTAGCACCATTCTTTGTCTAGACCTAGAAAATCGGATTTATGTTATGGGTGGTAGAAACTTTCTGGGATTTGCCAATATGAAGATACCAGAAACAACTCAAAAGAAATAGAAATTACTTCCATCAGAACAGGCTTTCTTGGTAAGTGACACCTTTATCAACTCAAACCATCCCAATAAACCAGATACTTGTAAAGAAGTGTGTGTCTCTGAGTTGCAGATGGGATGTAATTATCACTGAGATGTTGCAAACATTGACACTGCTTTAGGAAGGGGACAAAAGACAGGGCCAACCCAAGGTGATTGCTTGCAAAGGAACTTGGGCTCTTTATTTCCTTACAACAGGATGGAATAGAATCACACAGGCGCATGACCAAAGGCTTCACATTTTGTGCCTCGCTTCGGTCATTCCACAGCATCGGGACTGCCTTACTCTTCGCTTATGATTTTGGTGTGAACCTCCCGGCTCTTCACCCGCAGCTTGTTGACCTGGGACTCAGCAATGTCAGCCCGCTCCTCAGCTTCCTCCAGCTCGTGCTGGATCTTGCGGAACTTGGATAGATTTGTGTTGGATTGTTCCTCCTGAGAATAAGAATGGGATTCTATTAAACCCGTGCTGTAATCTTTCTAAGCTTTGTAGACTGGCAGAAACAGCGCTTGGTATGAATAGAGAAGTAAAATCTTGCCCTTTCTAAGATTCTTGCTTCCCACTGAAACTGTTTTATGATTAGGGATTGGTGTCTCAAAATTATCACATCACAAATTTTGCAAACAAAACGTAATTTTGGAAGAATCTTATTTGATTGTATCTGTGTATTATGTATGTATGTATGTATGTATGTATGTCTTCATGTGTGTATGCAGACCCTCTTGATGAACAGAAGAGGGCGCTGGAAAGCCTGGAGCTACAGTTGAATGTTGTTGTTAGCTGCCTGGAGTGGGTGCTGGGAACCAAACTCAGATCCTCCGAAGAGCCACAAGTACTCTTAATGGCTGAACCACCTCTCCATCCTCAACAACCAAATTATCTGAATGGATATATGCCATGAATAAAGCAAAAGGAGACAAAAAGATCAGAGAAACAAGAATATAAATAAATAAATAAATAAATAAATAAATAAATAAATAAGACTAGGTGGTTAATGCTTGCTTTTAGGTAATGACAGTTAACTGAAGTTAATTATTCCTCGTCATAGTAAGCATGATTTCATAATCATATAAAACATGAAAAATGTCCATTGAATTTGACCATAGGTTATTTTGACGTAAAATGATTATTTCTGCTGCTTTTGATATAACGATTGTATTGACAGATTCTCGAATAAGGCATCTTCACATTGGAGGATTTAAGCCTATTTCCTCACGGATAGACAAGCCCTTAGGATAAGTAAGGGTTTCAGTGTTTAGCAATGTGTCCCTGCCGTGGCAGCAGTCCTGGGGAAGGCTGCCCTCGCTTCTTCCCCTGTCCTCCCTTGGACCGGTTTTGGTATGAGGGTTATGCGAGCTTTGTAATGTGAATTGGAAGGCTTTGCCTCTTTCCCATGCTCTTGAACTGCTTACATAGCTGGGGATTATCTGTTCCTTGAAATTTTGACAGAACTATCTGGACCTGGGTCCTTTTCAACAGTAATTCTGAAGTAAGTTTTTAGCCCAGCTTGGTAACGCACATTCTCCTGGGAAAAACAAAAGATCAGAATCTTTGTGACTTCAGCTCTTTGAACTGCTATACACATTACACTAAAAACACTGCTCTATGTGCAAGACCTGTCTCCCTTTATATTCCTTTGGCGCTATTTGTATGTCTCTAATTTTTTCGTTAAACTAGCTATATTATATTTGCTTCATTGATTCTCCAGAAGGTATCAGGCATTACTAAAATGTCATGTTACAAAATAATATTCTCTAACCGATTCATTTCTTTTCTTGGCTTCATTGCATTATGAGTATTAATCTCTAAATTAGATATAAATGTATTCATTTATTTTTAATTTGATTCATACTAAAAGCCTATAAAAACCATTGCTTTATAGGCATTATTAATCCTCTACACAATTTGGCTACATTCCATATATCTGTAAAAGTCAAATCTTCCTTTTATTATTGTTTATAATAAATAACAATCTGGTAATCACACGTTTCCAATATCTATTTTAGCCTGAGTTATTTTTTACTTTTATTCTATATTTTATGTGTGCAGATATTTTGTCTGGATGTATGTCTGCAAACCACTTGTTTGACTGGTACCTATGGAGAGCAAAAGAGAGTGTCAGATCCCCGGACCTGGAGGCAGAGATGGTTGTGGATGCTGGGAATTGAACTCAGGTCCCCAGGGAAGAGTAGCCAGCATTCTTAACTGCTGAGCCATCTCTCCAGTGCCCAAGAGTTATTTTTAAGTTTGCTTGTTAACAGCTAGGTGTCTGGGGATTTCTGCTTATGTATCTTATCTCTGTACCACTTTGTCCTGTCACAGCCTGGAAGAACAACCTGAATAATTTCTGCTTTTAATTCTTCTTGTGGTTCCTTTGTAAGCTGAGATTTTCCCTTAAAATCAAGCTATTGATACTAGAAACAATATGTGAGAAGCAATAAGATGTATAAAGCCCTAACGTACAGAATCTGTAGAACAGTTTCTTTACTAAATGGGATGATACAGTGAATTATTTAGTAGCGTTTCCCAATTCAAGGACTTGACTATTCTCTATCCTAAAGATACTTACAGCCTCCTCAGCTTGTCTCTTGTAAGATTTCACTTTTGCCTGGAGTTTATCCACCAAATCCTGAAGCCTGAGAATATTTTTTCGGTCTTCTTCTGTCTGTAAGATTATAAGAACCATAGGGTGCGCTATCACTGTGAGTGTCTCATATACATCTGGACGGGGCTTAGCTGCTAAGTACCACTGCCTACCTGGTAAGTAAGCTCCTTCACTCGCCTCTCGTGTTTGCGCAGACCTTTGACGGCCTCGGCATTCCGCTTCTGCTCACTCTCTACCTCACCCTCCAGTTCACGCACCTACAAAAGGGAAGGCTCTGAAGAAATATGGTCCAATGCGCCATTGGAAACCTACAGAAATGTACAAACACGGGGACACCCACCCTGGCCTCCAGTTTCTGGATCTGCTTCTTGCCGCCCTTCAGCGCCAGCTGCTCAGCCTCGTCCAGACGCAGCTGCAGGTCCTTCACGGTCTGCTCCATGTTCTTCTTCATCCGCTCCAGGTGGGCGCTGGTGTCCTGCTCCTTCTTCAGCTCCTCTGCCATCATGGCGGCCTTATTAGGAAATCAAGAAAGCTCTTGAAATCAGTAGCTCCCACTGCTCACTGAGTGCAGAAATGTGACTCTACTCACATCAGTGATGGCTTTTTTGGCCTTCTCTTCTGCATTGCGAGCTTCCTGGACGATGTCCTCCATCTCTCCCTGGATTTGGGAAATGTCTGTCTCCAGCTTCTTCTTGGTGTTGATGAGGCTGGTGTTCTGGTTGGAAATGAGTGTTACACTTTCTTATGCTATCAAAGTACTTAGTGGTAGTTATTTCTTGAATATCATAAGATAAAAAATTTTAAGTAAAAGAAATGTTTCTCAACATTAAAGAGCTTTGTTATGTATCACAATTGTGAAAAGAAAAATTAGAGATGCTGAGAGAGAGTCAGCACTTTGACGTGCATTAGAAGTGAAATAGCCTTATGATTTCATAGTTGTCATTTACCAGACTGTCCATGCACATAAATAAAATTGCAACAGATGTTTGTAGCATGACATTTCTTCACAATAAAAATGTCAGTGTTGACAATAAGAATGACTAGATATGCTGACACAGTAGAGTGTGGTCACCCATAAAATGCTCTAGAAGAGAATCAAAAACAATTGCTAACATAAAACAGTGAGAGATTTCTCATTCAGAAACCCAGTAAAAATTGGCAAAAGTTAAAATCTGGCTGTTACATTAAAAATTACAAGCTCTTATGTTCTGAGATGCTTTTACTGCCAGGAGGTGTTTGTGCAAAAGCCCACCTGAGTGTGGAGGAGCTGCACGCGCTCACTGGCGTCCAGCAGCTCCTGCTCTGCAATCTTCCTGCTCCTCTCAGTCTGCTCCAGCGTGGCCCGCAGCTCCTCGATCTCAGCCTGCAGCAGGTTGGCTCTGCGCTCAACCATGGCCAGCTGCTCCTTCAGGTCCTCCTGGCCCCGGAGAGCATCGTCCAGGTGCAGCTGAGTGTCCTGTGTAATAAACCATCATTGAGACACTGTGTCCACAGGCAGGGTCACACCACTCATCTGGGACCGCCTCTTGGTGCCACCTACCTTGAGGATGCCTTGTGTGTTCCTGTAGTTTCTCAGGGCCTCGGCAGCCATGCGGTTGGAGTGGTTCAGCTGGATCTCCATCTCGTTCAGGTCTCCCTCCATCTTCTTCTTGATTCTGATGGCGTCGTTCCTGCTCCTGATCTCAGCATCCAGCGTGCTCTGCATGGACTCCACGACTCTAATGTGGTTTCTCTTCAGCTGGTCGATCTCCTCGTCCTTCTCAGCAATCTTCCTGTCGATCTCAGACTTGACCTGGTTCAGCTCCAGCTGGATACGCAGGATCTTTCCCTCCTCGTGCTCCAGAGATGCCTTCAGGACAGCGAGAGGCAACATTAGCAAACGGGGAACAAGCATGATGCAGTGTTACTACACACAGAAGACTGTGTGCTGTGCCTGTTTGCATGCCCTGTAGGTGGACTTAATTCTTCCTCTATAAGTTGGTTAACCGTGCATGCAGCCTGTACCTCTGCTTCTTCTAGAGCAGCCTGAAGTTCACACTTCTCTTGTTCGACTTGTTTCTTAATTTTCTCCAGTTCATGGATGCGCTTTCCTCCTTCTGCAATCTGTTCCGTGAGGTCAGAAATCTCCTCTGTAAATAGGGTGAAAAGCAGGTAAGGTTGTGGTCAAGGCATGGCATAGAAGAGCGAGCATTCCCTCCGAGTCATGGGTACTGTTGAGAGAGAAAGGGCCTTACGCTGTAAGTTCTTATTCTCTCGCTTCAGGGTTTCTAGCTGATCCAGAGACTCCTCGTAGGCATTCTTCATCTTGAAGAGCTCAGTGCCCAGGGAGCGGGCTTCCTTCTGGGATGCCTCAAGCTCAGCATGGGTTTCCTCATACTTCTGCTTCCACTCTGCCAGGATCTGAGAAAACAAGAGCAGTGAGCTGCTGTGGGTGATGGAAAAAGATGTGCCAAGCAGAGAGAGGATGCGTCGGGAATCACCTTGTCGAAGTTTCTCTGCTTCTTGTCCAGGGCAGCACAGGCGGCATTGGTCCTCTCCACATCCAGCATGAGGTCCTCCACCTCGTTCTGCAGCCGCTGCTTCGTCTTCTCCAGAGAAGCACACTTGGCGTTCACGGCTTCTACGTGCTCCTCAGCTGCCTGCAGACGCTGAGCCAGCTTCTTCCTTGAAGATTACATGAAGTTTTAGGAAGAAGAAACCATATTAAAGATATGAACTATCATCACATTGAAGAGTATCGAAAACTTCATATTGATGTTATTCATTCACTCAACAAGATTCACTAGGGTCCTCTTAGAACCAGACATCATGAATACACAGCGGTGAACAAGACAAATGTCGCCTCCTTCATGGAGCTCAGACAAGAGAGAGACATCAACAACAGTCAAGTCTAAAGTTGCTTAAGAACACCCTTCAGATATGAATGCAGTGAGGAGTAATAAAATGCGGTGATTTGTGAGTGAGAACTCTAGCTATTTAGGGAAGGTCATGCTAAGAAGACAGAGTGAACTAGTGGGAGACCAAAAGGAACTGTTGTGTACAGACGGAGCAGCCAGTGCAGAGGTAGCAATGAGCTTGGGACATTTGTCAAAGAGTAGCAGGCTCTGGAATTCTCAATTGTTTGTTACCTTAACTGGATTTTAAGTCAGCAGGAGGTCGGGGATATGTTCATTTTACTGGGGGATTATTATGGTAGTCTAGAAGACAGAAGCTAGTTCGCAATGACGTGGCATGGATATGTAAAGTTTTCTGCACATTCTTTCCCAAATGTGCACATACTTGGCCTCCTCCAGCTCTTCCGTGCGTTGGATGGCATCCGTCTCATATTTGGTCCTCCATTGGGCCACCTCACTGTTGGCCTTGGACAGTGCCCTCTGCAGCTCAGCCTTAGACTCCTGCTCCTCCTCGTACTGTTCCCGCAGCAGGTCACAGTCATGGCGGGAGGACTGCAGGGCGTGAGCCAGCGCGTTCTTGGCCTATGGAGATGTTCACATCTTCATTGTACTAGATATTTAAATATTTATTCCCCTTAACGATGGTGGAACTGGCTCTTTCTAGGGTCAACTCGTGAAACAAACTGCAGCCATCAGCCTTAGATTAATAATCACCTTTACTTCCTCTTCAAGCTGCCTCTTTAGCTCCTCAATCTGTTGAGTGAATGCTTGCTTCCCCCTTGATAACTGAGATACCAGCGCTTCCTTCTCATCAAGCTGCCTGGAAAATTCACCTGGGAAACAGAAGAAACAGCACTAATGTTCTCTAAGTAAAGAACAAACTCTGAAACCCATTTCAGACGCAAATTTAACTCAGCACCCCAAATAGAGAATTTGGATGATTAAATTACTTACTGATATTTTCGAGCTCTGTGCAAAAATCTCTACGTTTTCTAATAAAGCTGGCATGGCAACCCAGAGGAATAAATACAATGTACATTCCTTTTCTCTCCTCGTAGTAAAATCTTATTTCTATGACAATATGCAAAATCTAGTGTTGACTGTCAAAATGAGGATCTAAAAAAATCTGCTTCCACAGATGTGTGTGTGTGTGTGTGTGTTTGTTTGTGTGTGATTGCTACAATATTCATGTGAAAGGCGACAACTGTTTGGAGTTCTCTTCTCCCACTTTCTGTGGCTTCTAGTGTTTGAACTCAACACTGCAGGCTTGTGAGATGTTGCCCAGTGAGTCATCTTGGGGATTTTCTAGGGACACTTGAGAGATGGGCCTGGGCCTTGCTTCCTTCAGAAATTAAGTTCACACTGACATAAACAAGAGGACCTGAAGGGCTGGGGACACAACACAACTTCAATGCAGACTACTTGCTTAGCATGTGTGAAGCCCTGAATTTCATCCCCTGTGCTGCAAAATAGGAATGGCAACAACAAAAGATGTGAGCTGAGACAGAAACCCTGGGATCATGCTGGAGTGTCTCCTGATTCCAGAGCCTCCTCTGTGGATAAATCCTCAAGGCCTTTTGGATTCAGAGCTTGCACTAGTCATGACTTGGATGTAGGCTGATTCTCAGCCTTCTGGTGAATCACCGGTATTCTTAGTCGCTTATATTAGATGCTCACATCAGCAGTTCATTTATTCTTAACTACCTCATCTCTATGCTCAGACAGCGTTGAAGAGAGAGAATTACCGGATTCGGTCTGCAGTCGTCCTCTTTGGGTTGTCAGGTCGTTGATCAGTCGCTGCTGTTCTTCCTCCTTTGACTTCAGCTCACTCACCTGGTCCTCCAGGGTGCGGCACATCTTCTCGAGGTTTCCCTAAGAGAGAGAGAGAGAGAGAGAGAGAGAGAGAGAGAGAGAGATGACAAAGCTTTGAGAGAATGGATAGCCTTTGCTGCAGCTAGTTTTCCTGCAAAGGAAAACATACTTCTTTGAACAAATAAATCAAATTATTCTAAATTTAATATAATCTAGATGATGTCTTTCCTTTTACTGAAGAGAAATTATGAAGCTGGATGCTATAGTAATATGAAAATTTGAAGATTGGACTCTGATTTTTATAATTCTGTAAGAACTATATGATCTGTTCTCTACGAAGTTATTAAAAAATGCTTCACTCCTTTTCCATATACTAGAACATTGTTATACAATACAAAATATGAGCGACCCTAATTTGGAGAGCACAAGTGACTGTGCTATGTCACTTATCAACAACAGAGGGATGGATTCCTGTGCTTGGCTTCTTTGAATCCCATATCTTCGTATGTAAAATGGAAATACTAAAAAACACTATCATTTCTCTGGTATCTTTCTGTACTCCTCCTGCAAATGACTTAATGTCTAGAAAATACCCTGTGCAAACTGAGGCATCCATATGGATTAGTGTCATTAATATCCATTTTCCAAACATGTACCTTGGCCTTAGACACTGTCTCTACATTACTAGCAAGGTCATCGATCTCCATCTTCATCTCGCTCTTCTCCTTCTCCAGCTTCTGCTTCACCCGCTGCAGGTTGTCGATCTGCTCCCCGAGCTCAGCCACGCTGTCTGCGTGCTTCTTCCTCAGGGTGGCTGCTGTGGCTTCGTGCTGCAGGGTGGCCTCCTCCAGGTCCCTGCGCATTTTCTGGAACTCAGCCTCTCTCTTCTTGTTCATCTCGATCTGGGCTGAAGTGGCTCCGCCAGCTTCTTCCAGCCTCTCGCTGATCTCCTCCAGTTCCCGGGAGAGATCAGAGCGCTGCTTCTCTGCTTTGGCCCTGGAGGCCCGCTCTGCCTCGATTTCCTCCTCCAGCTCCTCGATGCGGGCCTGGAGGTGGTGGAAAAGACCGACTCAGCTTCTTGGGTCCTTTAATGATGAATTAGACGGATAGAAGCCATGGACGTACCTGCAACTCCTTGATCTTCTTCTGCAGCTGAATGCCGATGGCCTGCTCATCCTCAATCTTGCTCTGCAGATTGCTCATTTCAAACTCTTTCCTTAAAGAAAAGAAACACAGTGTAGAAATTCCATCTGGTGGCGCACGCCTTTAATCCCAGCACTCGGGAGGCAGAGGCAGGCGGATTTCTGAGTTCGAGGCCAGCCTGGTCTACAAAGTGAATTCCAGGACAGCCAGGACTATAGAGAAAAACCCTGTCTCGAAAAAAACCAAAAAAAAAAAAAAAAGAAATTCCATCTGTAGCCAACCGGAAGCACAGCCCTGAGCGGTTCTTTCCTGCTTACTTTTTGAGCCTTTCATCAAGCTGCTGTTTCTCATTTTCAATGTCCATGATGGACTCCTGGGCTAACTTCAAGTCACCTTCAAGTTTTCTCTTGGCTCTTTCTAGGTCCATGCGAAGTTTCTTTTCTTGCTCCAAGGACCCTTCAAGCTAGATGAATGTAGTGTTTGAGTAGGAAGAAATGTATAGTTTCCTTTAGAAGGAAACCATTCATTCCCTTGGTAATGCACAACTTACATCATCCACTTGCTGTTCCAGCTTGATTTTGGCTTTGGTCAGGGTGTTGACTTTGTCCTCCTCTGCCTGCAGGTCATCCAGGGTCTGCTGGTGGGCCTCCTGGAGGGCCTTCTTCTCCTTGGTCAGCTTGGCGATGGTTTCATCCAGGCCTGCCATCTCCTCTGTCAGGTTTTTCACCTTGGGAAGCAAACGTGCTTTGCATTAAACATTGGGTCTTAATAGCTTTGGTTTTATGTCTTATTCTTCATTAAAATGAGTCATAAGCTTCCCGTGTAGACGTCTCATACCTTGTTCTCCGTGGCGTGCTTCTCCTTCTCAACCTTGGCCAGTGTCAGCTCAAGGTCATCAATGTCCTTCTTCAGCTCTGAGCACTCGTCCTCCAGCTTCCTCTTCTTGGCCGTGAGCTCCGCATTGATCTCCTCCTCGTCCTCGGCTCGCTCGGTCACCTCTTTGATTTTGGCCTCCAGCTGGATTTTGGTTTTGATCAGCTGGTCGCATCGTTCCTCTGCATCTGCCAAGCCTTCAGCTTCCTGGAGTTGGCAATATAATTGAAATTAGGGAGAAAGAATAAAATATATTGTCATAGTAAGAGTTTAACCTTCTTGAATTGGTCTACTGGGTTTCTTACATTTGTTTATTTATCTATTTAAGGATTTATATTTCATAAACCACCTACTATGTACAATTCTTTTTGCCTATGTGGGGAAAATAAACTATGTTGTTTTCTCTCCTTTATGACAATGAGTTTTATAATAGATTAGAACACCCATCTCTCAAAGGCTGCCATGAATTTAAAACATACCTCATAATATTGGAAAATCAAATGCATTGGTTCCCTGATGCATTCATGAAATTAGTTTTCAAGCTGACCCTTGTGAGATGGGTAGGAATGAAGTGTGTAGAAATCATCTTTTAGGGAAAACAGCAAGAGGCAGATGGGTGTGCATTTGTACAAGGAAACTGCAAGATGCTACAGGTGCTGAAATATTTTTCTCTGTGGTACTGGAGGATGGTTTTCCTTTATAAATGATATATATAGATATATGATATACAGATGATATATATGATACACTTTTACATATGATATCTGCATACATATATATGCTTATAATCCGCTGCCACCATCCTTTGAATGCCTAAGAGACTGCGGTGTGTCCCATGTCATGAATTCACCTGAGTGAATAGGATCCGAGGAGAATAGAAAGGAATAATTGGGTGCAGATTTGAAGGAAGCAGAAAGAAGTCAGCTTCTGTGAGCCTGGAAGAGTTATCATGCCACCCCAACTTAACAGCAGAGACCAATCTTATAAGAATACACACACACACACACACACACACACACACACACACACACACACACACATATATATATATATATATATATATATATATATATATATATATATATATATGACCAAGTAAGTTTAACCCAAATGGAAACTAGTCCTGTAAATTATATTCCCAGATCAATGGAAAGATTTCTAAGATGGCTGGCCCAGAAGTGAGCAGTTAGCAAGTTTGATGGAATAAAAACTGGGAGAAGGTTCAGAAATTAAGACAGAGTTGTGGATGTGGTACAAAAAGCCAATGTCCATGGAGAGGGAAGAAATTACAGGCATGGGTTTTTTAGATCAATAACTAACAATAATGCAATGCAATCTGGTGTAGAACATCATCACCCATCTGCTGTCTCTGTGGTAACATGAAGCCAATGGATGTCAAGATGTTGCTCAAGGACATTTGAAAAGAAAAATCTCTCCACATCATCTTTCTCTTACTACATTATTTGGGTTGTGTTAATAACTTTTGAGGACTATCTTCAAGCTGAAAAGAAGCCACAATTCCTGTAGACTGCTGAAATTGTGCAGACTGGAAGAATACAGACAGTTCTACTTCATTGTCATGGCACTGTTTTGGGGGTGTTTAATGAGCAGTGAGAGAAATGTGTCCAGTTGGTGTCATTAACCCTCCCTGTACAATGAGTGCCTCCCTGACAATGATGCATCTCACTTATCATGGCCAGAGCACCAGCACTTCACCTTGATTAGAGATACCCAACGTTCAGCCCCAGCTTACAGCCTGAACTTGGAGTTGCAAGTCATTTTTTTCTTTCAACAGGGACACCATCTTTTCTTCAAGTTCCTTCCTCTTTGCCTCTGACTTGGCAAGGTCATCTTTGGTTTTCTGGAACTCCTCCTTCATGGTGGCCATCTCCTTCTCGGTCTCCGCACTCTTCAGCAGGGGCTTGATCTTGAAGAAGAGTTTCATCCAGGGCCAGTGCTTGACGTTCATGAAGGCGCGGATGTTGTACTGGATGCAGAAGATAGACTCCCTGAAATAAGGCAGTTGCTAATTAGATACAGTGGATGATGAAGCAAGTATAAATTTCAGGAGTGAGTGTCACAGCTTTGGTCCCCCTCCATCCCACCCTATTCTCTATTTTCAGTCAACCTTGCAGATCAGAAAAGTTATATTTCACAGTGATGCTCAAGGACTTGTAACCAACTTCTCTACACCATTGTGTCCCAACCTTGGACATGATTGAGATCATCTGAAGAGCTTGTTCAAAAATACTGACTCTGTATGAATGCAGCATTCTAATTTATAATGTTACATTTGCCTTAATCTAGGTTATTTAAAAATTATTGACCATCATATATAGGTAGTTAGCTACCCAAATATAGCATAGTGACTGTGGTTAGAAAAAACAAGCATAACTTCAAGTGATAAAAGTTGTGTCGTGCAACCTGTTTGTGTGTGCACACAGACTTGTTCATGTGTGTGGATGCACAGATGGCCATGTATAACACACTTCTCATTTCCAGTCCTCAGACATCAGGCTCTGTCACGTATTAGTTCTTCAACTAGACTACCAGGAAGTTAACTCCCTTGATGATATTGTAGTAGCCTAATGTGGAAAGATCTTCACAAATACCATATTTTAAATTATGATAGTTCAATAATAGAAATAATTCAACTGAAGAAATTGTTTTATATAAAAACTATATAAAGTCATTTTTTGAAATTACTATACATTTTAAGGTCCTCCATTTAATGATATATCTAATAGAACCTCTTTAGAAATAAACAGAAGGGCAAAATTTTATCTCTGCCTACTCACTAGTGTATTTTTCAGTGTTAGATAAAAAAAACTATCCATGCCTGATGCTTCTTGAGTTTTCACCCAGACACTCAGGATATATATAGTCCATGCTGACAGAACTCAGGTTCTCCCACTTTCCTATAGAAGTCTATTTAGACACAAGATGTGAATAAACTATGAATTTTTATACCTTCTCTCCACCATCTTCTGGTACTCCACTCTCGCCAAGAACCCTCTGCACATAGCCTGGGTCCTGGTAATAAGCTGGGCCAACTTGTCATCTCTCATCTCCTCTAGGAGCCCCAGGAGACCAGCTTTGAAAAAGACCTGTGTGCAGGCAATGTTGCAGCTCAGAAACATCATACAAAGTTCAAAGGGCAAGAAGACAAGAGGCTGGATTTCAGGGGGATTACCTTGGTGTGACCAAACTTATACTGAGTGTGGTCAATGTCAATGGAGCCCAGGAGCTTCTCAGAAGCCTTTTTGCTGTCAATGTACTGACCCTCAGGAATGGCACTTGCATTTAACACTTTGTATCTGTTGAAGTAAGTATAGTTTGTAAAGATTTTATTTATGAACAGTGGCCAATCTCTTTTAAAATTTTAAATTTTAAAAATTAAAGATTTTTAAGAATTATTATTCTCTGTTCACAGAGGAACATTATTTGCATGTTTTTCAACCTATTTGCTATATATTTTCATGCCATTGTAGCTTCTTTATATTTACAATCTTTTTTTTTTTTTTTTGACAAAGTACATACAGCTAGCTATGGCTGTCCTATCTGTCCTCACTATGTAGACTAGACTGGCCTCAAAGTCACAGAGACCCACCACTTCTGCCTCTGGAGTGCATGACCCCACTCTTCCTGTTCTTTTCCTTTTTTATCAGACTCTGTCCTCAAGGAAGGGTCACATGATCTTGTTCACATTTAAGAGTAGAGGACCTATGCAATATAATATGATATCATGGCTTGATAAATTTGCTTAAAGATACCTGGTCCCAAAAAATTATGCTTTTTAAATTAATTAATATAGATGCATTATTAATTAATATTAATTAATTACATTAATTAATTAGTATGGATTAATTAATTAGGAAATAATCCATGAATTTAAGAAGGAAAAAGGGAGGTGGAACATGAGAGGAGCTAGAGGGAGGAAAGGGAATAGGGAAATGGTATAATTATATTTTAATAATAAAAAATAAGTTAAGGTATATAATAGATGATATTTTAGATGTGGGGAGTTATCTTAATGGCCTAAGAGCAAACCGTGGGTGCCCTTGGGTCTTGAGTTCTGCTGCTCCCTGTCAACTTAACCAGCTCTAGACTTAAATGAGACCAGTGTCCTGTAGCTGCCACCCAGAAGTCATTCTTGACTCTCTAGATCAGCTTATCAGGGAGTTCTAACTAAGGAATTTTCACTATGACAGGTCCCCTTTTATTTTGGGGAACTGGAAAAGTAGCCTGCAAGAGAAAACTGAAATCAAGCACAACACAAAGGTGACCTATTTGTAGCTCTAGGTGCAACATGCCACCCCAGTGACCTATTAGCTTTGTCTTTAAGCAAATAATTTGATCTCTCTGAACCCTACTTCATTTGTCCAGAAAATGAGGTCATAGTACTTCTCATCTCAACTGTGTGATGGTGGGGGTTAAATGAGATCAAATAGTAAAAAGGCTAGCTCTCCTAATTACTGACACCAGAGAATGTATCTATGAACCTCCGTATATCCAGTGGAAATTTTGCATATAGTGCTTAACATATAGTATCTTTTTAAAGTGTTGTGAGAGTCGGAGTCTTCACTCCTTTTATGACTAATTAAATAGAGGCATGCTTTTCACTAAATTGTCTTGCTTACATCCAACCTGCTTACACTAACCATCAAAGACAGATCATAATTAGAAGGCTGACCTCTGCTTGAAGTCTGCATAGAGGATCCTGCTGGGGAACCCCTTCCTGCAGATGCGGATGCCCTCCAGCACCCCGTTACACCTCAGCTGGTGCAGGACCAGTTCATGCTCCATGGCACCTGCAAATGCATGTTTATCTCTCAGCGGAATACAACACAGGAGATGTGGCAGCCATGCTCTGGGCTTTCACTCTAGAGACTCTTACCGGGAGTCTTGGTTTCATTGGGGATGATACACCTCACGAAATGAGGATGGGTGCTCCTGAGGTTGGTCATCAATTTGTTCAAATTCTCCTGTAAGAGCAGAGAACTTTGGTCAGAATAGCAGGAGAGGAAAGAGCAATTGTTGACATCTGTAAAATAACTCTGTGGCTTGTGTGTGTGTGTGTGTGTGTGTGTGTGTGTGTGTGTGTGTGTGCACATGCACACCACTCCTCTACAGTTTTAGGCCATCCTTGGGTATCAGTCCTTGAGTATCTTCCACCTTGTGGTTGAGACAGGGTCTCTCATTGGATTAGAACTTTAGCCACAGCTTGCTATCTTGGGGTCTTTCAAGGCTCCATTTGTCTCTGCCTCCCGTCTCACCATTGGTGGGCTTGTAGGAGCACACCACCATGCCAGGTTTTTTATGTGAGTCCTGAGAATCTAAACTCAGACCCTCACACTTGCAAGACAAGTACTTTACTGACTAAGCCTTGGCCCAGGAGAAGCAGTTCTCATTTAAAAAAGAAAGACTTTTCTTGCTTCTGCTGGGCTGTAGCCTCTTCCTCAGTCCATCTGTCTGCATTCTTGTTGGCAGGAGGGATGAGTGTGGGAAAGCCTGACGGTGTGCTTTCTTTCCCTTTGTACTAACATTGTCTTGCTGTCTTCCCTGACCTTTGATCATCCAAACATGATTACCTACTAGATCAGTAGTTCTCAACCTGTGGGTTGCAAGCCTTTTGGGGGTTACATATCAGATATTTACATTATGGTTCATAATAGCAAAACTACAGTAGCAACAAAAATAATGTTGTGGTTGGGAGTTACCACAACATGAGGAACTGTATTAAAGGGTCTCAGCATTAGGAAGGTTGAGAAGCACTGTATTACATGATACCTCTATCTTTTACTATGCTCTAGTTATTCAATAAGGATATGCAATCATGCACCATGTTTGGACCTTAGATGGTTTTTTACAGTTCCATCCATAACATAATACTTTAAAACTTGGTGTTGACAACTGAATGGATCAGTAGCAACAATATTATATTAGCTTGATTGTAGGTTAGCTGCTAGGTTGCATTAATCTTTCTCTTTGTTTTGATGTTGGTTTAGTTGGGTTTAGTTTGGGCTTGCTGTCATTGGATATTCTCAAAAATGTATCCCAGGCTGTTTTGACATTTTCAATCCTCCTGCTTCTGCCTCCCAAGGATGACAGGATGGCAACACCACAACTTCCAGGTTCCTTAGTCTTACTGATATTTTCTTAATACTTCTGTACATGGCTTTGGGTTGTCACCCGACTAGTTTATGAATGGTGGATCATTATGTTCTGTAAGGTTTCCCAAGAGGTACCCTTCATCCTATGGCAACTTAGCATGAGAATGAGATAAGATAGTGTCTGGATGATTTAAATTCCTTCCACTACAGATCAGTCAAAATTGTAAATGTCAACCCTTTTCTAGAATCTTCCAGAGAATGTGACGTCATACTTCTAGAGCCAAATTCCTAAAGCAATTGGGGTGTTAGTTTGTTCTTACTCTGAACAGGGCAGACACGGTCTGAAAAGAGGACCCCTTCTTCTTGGCACCTTTCTTGGCAGCTCCACCACTGCTTGCCTCTGAAGAAGGAAAAGAATAACGTTGTTCAAAGACAGTCAGTGGGCTCTCTCTTGTCACAGAAATCATAGAGATTTCTGTGCTCTTGATGCTCAAGTCAAACTTTCCTCCTCCCTAGAAACTTCCTCCTACCCCACTGGCCCTCTTGAAACCTTATTTTTAACTAAGTTTACACCCACTTTTCTGTGGTTCGTTATCTATACACCCAATTTTCAGTGGTTTGTTACCTATATGGAGTTGATATAAACAGCGGTCATCTAACCATGAGAAGACGAGCCTTCCAACATTGATACATGTCACACAGTGACTTAAAAATATCATCAGCAGAAGTTAATGCTGTAGGTAGAATTTGGCCACTATATTGTATGTAATATCCCCAGATGCTTCACATTCAGTAGTGTGGGAGAAAGAGGAGAAAATTTCAGAAGCCTGGGTCTTTTTAGGGTTGAGAGCCTCATAGTTCCTTTTTGGACCTTGTGATAAGGTCTCTTTCAGTAGAGAGGTGAACCACAAATTTCTATCTACAGCATTGCCTACTACTCAAGGAATTAGGGTTTGGCATGCCACCCTTCTGCCTAGGCTATCTCATTAGCCTTAACCTAATAGTTGAATTGTAATAACTATAGAAATTTAAGGTTTGGAAGCCTAACCTGCTTCAGCAGTTTGAGCCCCAGAGAAGAGGTAAGCCAGAGTTTTCACTGAAGACTTCTGGTACAGCCCCACCACGGTCTCGTTCAGTGGGTCCTTGTTCTTGTCCAGCCAGCCAGTGATGTTGTAGTCCACGGTGCCCGCATAGTGGATGAGGGAGAAGTGGGCTTCAGCCTTGCCTTTGACCACCTTAGGCTTCTGGAAGTTGGCAGACTTTCCAAGATGCTGCTCATACAGCTTGTTCTTGAAGGAGGTGTCTGTCGCCTTGGGGAACATGCACTCCTCTTCCAGGATGGAGAAGATGCCCATTGGCTGGATTGAAGGTGAGGCAAAGTGGCTGAGTAAATAAGAGCGGGAAGTCCATGGGAAGGGGCCACAGACAGACGGAGTGGGATGGATACCTTCTCGATGAGCTCGATGCAGGCCGCCAGGTCCATCCCGAAGTCGATGAAGGTCCACTCGATGCCCTCCTTCTTGTACTCCTCCTGCTCCAGCACGAACATGTGGTGGTTGAAAAACTGTTGCAGTTTCTCATTGGTGAAGTTGATGCATAGCTGTTCCAAGCTGTTGAACTAAATAAATAGATGTGCTTATTTCTCTCTAAAATTAACTGAACATTTTATTTAAAATAACTTTCAGATGAGCGTCAACATCATTGGTCAGTAGAGTCTCTTTTTCTTTTCTTTCTTTTCTTTTTCTTTCTTTTTTCATACAAAACAGAAAAGTATGGAAGGTTTGAGGCATGTAGAAGTCCCTGTTTGTTGCCATTTTACAGAATGTCTTAAATCAGCACTAATACTCTTTGCTTGAATTTGCTTAAAATCATACATTTTTTCCCCCTGGGTTTCTACTTAACCTCCTTCTATGTATTCCAGTTGCCCCTATGGCTTCCAGAGGCCTCACCCAAACTCTCGATCCATAAAGTGTTGGTTCAGAGCTTGCCTTGCAGGAATATCACTATGATGGGAATTTCAAGTGACTAGTAATTATTCTTTAGTGTGAAATGGGAACAATAAGCAGGACACAAAAGATTGCAAGATAGAAGAGTGCACATTTATATCTCTAGAAACCCTACCAAAATGTCAAATGAACTTAGCAGAATTGTGTGCTTTTCCTTGCTTTTCTATATTTTCTGTTAAAGCCGAGTTTTATTGTTATAATCAAAAGAGAAGATAAACTTTTAAAAAGCTCTGAGCAGGGAAATGTATCTCATGATCAAATAGAAAATTTTATTTCATGATATTACATTAACAAGCATTAAAAGTTAATTGCATTTAATTAATGATGCTTCTAAATTATTAAGCCTTTTACAGACTTTATTATCTCCCTAAGTATTTCTCCGTAAATTCTGCACTGTGTACTCTGAGCATATTAGATGTTACTAAGTTCTGCTGTGCTACTTAATATCAGCTTCCTTTACACCGTGGGATTTTTTTAGAACCTTTCCCTTTTCACAAGCTAACTCCCTCTGTCCTGCAGTGAATTGAAGGGTCTTCCTTACACATGTTGTTTGTCACTTGACAGAGGAAATGACTAGTAGGTACCAAGAAAATCTCCTATGTGTCTTCATGTGACAGACAGTGGCAAGGAAGGTTCCTAAGACTCCGTCTTAGTAATATAGTCATAGATATAAAGGTGTTCCATCAATATGTTTGCAACTCACGTCAAAGATCTCAAAGCCAGCGATGTCCAAGACCCCGATGAAGTACTGCCGGGGCTGCTTGGTGTCCAGCTGCTGGTTGATGCGGGTGACCATCCACAGGAACATCTTCTCATACATGGCCTTGGCCAGGGCACCCACAGCATTGGTCACCTTGAAAGATGAAGATAGAACTCTTGACATTACATGAGGAAGGTTCAATGCTTTGATCCCCTTGCGATGGTTATTAATATCATGCTTACCTGCTCGACAGTCTGGCCTTTGGTGACGTACTCATTGCCGACCTTGACCCTGGGGTAGCAGAGGGCTTTGAGCAGGTCAGCAGAGTTCAGACCCTGAAGATAGGCAGCCTTGTCAGCAACTATAAGAAAGCATGGATACAATGGTATTAGGGTGCAAAGAAATCCATTTTCTTAAAAAAGAAAAACATGCTTTATCTTCAAGCATGTAGTGCAGAATTTCCAGTATATTTTTAATAGCCTTGCGTATGTTCTTACTGAGTTCAAGACCTTGACTACCCCAAATTATGTTTGTGCTTTACATAGCATATTATTTAAGTGCTCTATAAAGCTCAGATCTGAAATGTGAGTCTGCCTTCTTAGGAAAACTCAGAATAACACGTTAAGAACATGAGCTTCAAACGAAGCATGACGTCAGGTGGAAGACGCAGCCGGTACCTTCGGTGCCATCTGGCTCTGCCTGCTCCTCCCGCTGCTTCTGCTTGAACTTCATGTTCCCATAATGCATCACAGCACCGGTGAGCTTATAAATGGAGACTTTTTCATCATTTGTAAAGCCCAAAATGTCGATAGCACTCTGCCAACAAAGTCAAGATGAGAGCGGTTAGATTAAGGCCTGTTATTTACCTCTCATGCTCCCATTCCTCACTAGCTGGTAAGGCTGAGGAAATTACACCGGAACTACTGGAGGGAAGCAGGTTCTTTAGCAGGGACGTGGGGAGGATGCTCACTTGTGCAATTAAGTTATAGGCTTTTGTTTCTCACACGTCAAAAAGAAGCTTAGGAGAAACCATTGTAAACCTCAGACACTTATTATTTTTGAGAAGTCACACCTCAGCTTCATCACGACCTCTGCAAACTCTGAGGTGATGGGATCTTAAAAGCCTGTGGAGGGACAGCATCTGATCCTGGGAATCCAGTGCTTTCTTAATACCCACCACCCTTTGCTATTTCTTCTGGCAGCTCTGAATAGTTATCTTACTGAACCACATCTCTGACCTTGCGCAGTCATTCTAAACATCGCTCTGTGTTCTACTTACATCCGTGGCCATCAGTTCTTCCTGGTCATCAATGCTGGCCACACTGATCTCCCCCTGGCTGACAAATGGGTAATCATATGGGTTTGTGGTGATCAGCAGCATTTCTAAGTACATGGAAGAGAGCAAAGATGAACATAGTCTATCTCTTCATCAAACCAAGAGACTTCCAGACTGATTCTAAGGTAACTACTTGATACGTGGGTGAAAGACTGACGGGTGCTAACTACCTTGAAGATGACAGCATGGTGTTTCCTGTCATTGACTAGTTTTTAAACATCACCATGATCATAACAAATGGTATGCATGTGTGAAACTTTCAAAGAATGATGGAAAGTTGACCTCATACTACCATAGTCTTTATTGTAGTAGCTATTTTAAAATCAGAAATGGAAGCAAATTGAAACCTTAAAGGGGAAAGAATATGATTAAGTAAAATTTGCCTACCTCTAGTGTGGAACACTATGCAACCAACCACAACACCATGCAGCCACATTAATATAGATGAAACTGTGACACACTCAGTAAATATATATAAATTATAAAAGTGTGACTATTACTCCAACCAGGTAAATTGTATACATTTATCATTATGTAACAATATACCCATTGAAGGTGAATGGGATGTTTATGTAGGTGTTCATAATGGTTATTTCATAGTAGAAATTGGAGATAGTTTTTCACTTTTCCTTTGATTTCTTAAGAATCTTTATAATAAGCAAATATAAATTTTAACAAACTTACAAAGATTTCCCACAATTACTCCTGAAAAGCTTCTTTCATTTTCCATTTAAAAAAAAAAAAAGGCTTGACAGAATTTAGACATGGTGCGTCAGGTTAGGCAATGCCCTGGCTGGTGTGGTGACGTGTGTGTGTGTGTGTGTGTGTGTGTGTGTGTGTGTGTGTGTGTGTGTGTAGGGGGGGAGGGGTGACTTTGGAGAGGAATTATGGCATCCCTTACCGATCAGCTCTGGCTTCTTGTTGGATGTGATCTGATAAAATATATGGTAGCTTCTTTCTGCCTTAAGCTGGAAAGTGACCCGGGACTTCTCTAGCAGATCTAAAAGAAAGCAGATCAGAAGCAGGAAAACTGTGAAAGCTGACAGGGTGAAGAGGTTTGACTGTCAGGCAGCTTTAGCAGACCTGAGAGCAGAGTGGCGCTGCAGGTGAACACTCACAGGTCTCAATGTCGGCAGATGCCAGTTTCCCCGTAGTGCCAAAGTGGATCCTGATGAATTTACCCTTGAAAGGAAAACTAATATGTCTACTTTGTTTTCAGGAATATCAAATCATTGAAAATGCTCAAAAACATTTGGGACAATACTGCTTTAATTTTAAACCAAGCCAGAGACTATTTATAGCAGAAATAAAATACCTACTTCTGTTTTACAAGTAGAAAGATTTTATCTTGGATTTAAGAATTTATGAATATAAATATACGAGGTGATGCTGTGTTAATTAGTTTGGGTTAATTATCCCACGCTGTATAAATATATTAAAACATCCCATTGTGCCCCATACATATATGCAGTTATTATTAATTAAAATTAAAGATAAAGTATTTTGCAGTAGTAGTAGTAGTAGTAATGATAATGAAATAAAATAATCCAGAAAGGAGTCACATGTCCTTCTGGCCAGAGTTTTTGATCTTCAAAATAAGCCAAAGAAAACCACAGTAGAATATAATGTGAATAAAGACTCAAAGACTACATCAGAGACTTTCCACGGTTTTGGCCAATGAACAGTGCCCATCACAGTGCACAAGAGACTCACAAAGCGAGACGAGTTGTCGTTCCTCACGGTCTTGGCGTTCCCAAAGGCCTCCAGCAGGGGGTTGGCGCTGATGATTTGATCCTCCAGCGTCCCCTGCAAGGAAAAGATCAGACCTTGCTTATCAGGCTCAGGGATTTCTTGCTAGGAATAACACACACACACACACACACACACACACTCGAAGTCTGTACTCTGTGACAGTCACCCTCACCTGCATTTTGCCAGAAGTTGCCTCCTCCTTCTTCTTGTCCCCAGTGACTGCAATTGTTGCAAAGTACTGGATGACACGCTTTGTGTTCACAGTCTTCCCGGCCCCGGATTCTCCGCTGTTAAGTCAAAACAATCAGAGGAGGCCCCACACCTAGCATCTTCCATAGCCATGAAAAGAAAACATCAAACCCAAGAAAACATCAAACCCTACTTACGTGATCAGGATTGACTGATTCTCCCTGTCTGCAAAGAGAAATTGTAAACACTTAATGTTGTTTCAAACCCACTTGTAAATGGCTAGGAAGGAATCAGGGCATGAGATTTCTATTTCTCTGTTTAGCCGCCTTAGCACCTAGTGCACAGTGACATGACAGCTTCCCTTTCTTCTCTCCCCATACTTGGTGCACATACACCCTTTTAAACCAAGGACAACCACTCATGTCTTCCCAAAACATTCCATTCAATGGGGGAAATCCTATGATGAAGAAATTGCCTAAAAGCCTTGGTAGAAGGGAGACTACACTGTGTTTTCCTGAAGCATAAGGCTTTCTTTCTAATATTCTACTGTGAAATCAATATCTAAACTAGACTTGGCTTGCCCATCCCATTTTGATGACAATTTAAATCAGTGACACATTCATGGTGGGCAAAAGGACAAATGCCTGCTGAGACATTGGAAACATTTTGATGCATGAGGAGTCGTAAAGGGTGGGAAGGTGGAAGTGTTGACAGTACACGTGGCTTCATCATACTTTTAAGGGAAAGCAAGAGCTGTGATGCCTCGCTCAGCCTAAAGAATTCTCCAAGCCATTTCCAAAGGGCCCACAAGTACATAAGATCAACCTAGCTAAGTGAAGCACCATAGAGGTAGTGTCACAGTATAATGTCCTAATACCAGCTATGCCTTAAAATCTCACTGGTTGGTTCTAGCAAAGGCAGCATCCTGTGTACTGTTGATCATAATCTCTGATAATAAGGAGAAACCGCAAAAGCAAAGTTTTTTCTCCTGCTTTTTACCATACAGTAACAGTCTGTATGTGTGGCTGTTTCTATGGGTGCACATGTATATCTGCACACGGATGCTTGCCTGTTTATGTTCATAAGTCTCACTGCAAGTAATTTTTGTTGACCTCTAAACATTAGAGAGCTCATTGGTCGTCCTGTATTATCTCACATGAGCCTCTGTGGGAGGGGATTCTCTCGAGGGGAATGGTGCAATTGATTCGAGGCTTTCTATAGAGGTCTACAGAGAAACATTTAGGCACATAGAAAATAGCCAAGCCACTTACCTGTTAGCATGAACTGGTAGGCATTATCAGAGATGGAGAAGATGTGGGGTGGGGCCTCCTGGCGCTTTTTGCCTCGATAGGCCGCCACCACCTCGGGGTTGTACACCGGCAGCCATTTGTAAGGGTTGACGGTGACACAGAAGAGGCCTGAGTAGGTCTGTATAAAGAAAGAGAGAATGACTATCCAAAGGTCCTTCTTGTCTGTGCAACTCACTTGGTTGGATTTTAAAAAGAAGAAGGAGTCCTGTGAGTACATTTCTCCTGGTCATCAGCATGGAAAGTGACTGGTTGACGGGCAGCTGCATCAGTTGAGGGCAATGACCAGTTCAGAGTTCCTACTGCTTCCCTTGGGACTTGGCATGGTTTTCCCACAGCAAGAGCACCAACACCATGTCTGTCTATTTGTTTTAAAATGTGGACTATGAGAGATTTTTGTTGTTTGTTGTTTGAAAGAAACAAGAATATATTTTCTTTGCAGAACTGAGACACTTCGAGTTTATAAGAACATAAATTTGAACATAAATGTATTCAACGGTAAGAGAGGATGGGGACTTTGGAATATTTTAAGACAACATGATAAAAGCCTTTCAAAAGTGAGTGGGGCAGTGTGTAGATATGGCAGTATTGGGAAATGCTGTAAAGTATGTTTTAGTTATACAGCGACAAAGAACAAATAAATGCATAACGATTAAACACAGGAATTTAAAAGTTGTCTGTCAACTGGTTAAGGACTATCACTAGCCAATTAAAGTGGTTATAGAGCATAAACATCTGGTATACCTGTGTGGGTATTGCCCAGCTGAATATCAGTTCTAGCTAAACTGTATAAAATATGAATATAAGATACATTACATTCAGATGGTTATTGGATGCATATTATATTCTAGGACCCTGCAAGGATGTCAGACTAAAACATAAATAGCATAGAGTCCTTTGAGAAATTCCCAGTCAGCACAGTAGATGGGGAAGTTAATGAATAACCAGGAAACACATAGTGTGAATGCAGGGATGGGAAGAGCGGAGCAGAATACTCAAGGCTGCCTGGAGATGCTGGAAAGATCGCACAGATGAAAGGAACCAAAACACAGAGACTCTGGTATTATTGTGTGGGGAGATTTAATCCCTACAATGAAATTTAACCCCTAAAAATTCCATTTTTAAATGTTTCAGAGTGTTTGTCTTTTCTTCATTGACAAAATTCTGCAACAGCAATTGACAGAGATGGGAAGGGAGGGAAGGGGAAGAGATGAGAATGGAGGGGAAGGAAAGAGATGGGAAGGGAAAGAAAGGGAAGGAACGGCCTTAGCATGGTTAATCTACAGATCTGTGATAAAGCCTGTGGCCAGATGGACAATGGCCTTCCCTTGGGAGAGAAGACAATATGTGCCTTATAGTTTCAATAATGAACCTTTTAATAACTAGTAATTCTGCTGGTGACTTCTAGTGACTGAGAGATACTTAGGACACATTTGTGCCTCGGCTTTTAGGGCACATGGTGATGACACTTAAAGACCCCTGGTGTGGGTCACTCACATAGATCATCCAGGCTGCATAACGCTCTTTGAGGTTGTACAGCACAGCGGGCTCGTGCAGGTGGGTCATCATGGCCATGTCCTCGATCTTGTCGTACTTGGGAGGGTTCATGGGGAAGATCTGGTCTTCTTTCACGGTCAGGGTCTGGTAAACAGGAAAGATAACTATTGGTGTCAAGTCAGTGAGTGACCAACCCTGCCAAATGCAGCACAAACCTAACAGGTACACCATAGCAGGCTCCCTACGCACCGCTCCTGCTTCTGTTTTCACAGTCACTTTCCCTGCATCTTTGCTCTGAATGGTTCCTTTGACAAAGGATTCCTTGGGCTCCGCCACAAAGACAGATGTTTTGGCATCAAAAGGCCTATTCTGGGCCTCGATTCGCTCCTTTTCGGACTTCCGGAGGTAAGGGGCAGCCTCCCCGAAAACGGCCATCTCGGCATCAGAGCTCATGACTGCTGAACTCACAAACCCTAGAAGGGATTTAAAAAAAAATCATACAGTCTGCAGTGCCTGGTATAACAGATCTTTGTACAGTTATTGTGATTTGACTTGTATGAGTATCTTCCCTGTACGTATGTACATTCATGCATATACTGTGTGCATGTACTATGTGTACTGTGTGCATGCCTGGTGCCTGCAGAAGCCAGAGAGGAGAGTATCAGATCCCTTGGAACTGGAGTTACAGATGGTTGTGAAGTGTCATGTAAGTGTTAGGAATCGAACTCTGCAAGAGCAACAATTACTTTTAACCACTGAGTCATGTCTCCAGCTCCTACTAGGGAATCTTTATAGTGCAGTAGTTCTCATACTGTAAGTTGCTACCCCTTTAGGGGGGGTCAAAAGACCTTTTCACACAGGTCACCTGAGCCCATCAGAAAATACAAATATTTGCATTATGATTCATAACAAAATTACAGTTATGAAGTATCAATGAAATCATTCTGTCATTGGGGTCACCACAACATGAGGAACTGTATTACAGGGTAGCAACATTAGGAGGGCTGAGAACCGCTGTTACAGTGTCTACTGCAGGGGCCCCAGTTGCAAATTACACTAGGCAATTCTACTACTACCAGGCTGCAGTTGCTGAAGCAGACATCACAAGAACAGAAGTTCAAGAGGTTGCAGGGATGTGTGCTTAGGATTCGACATCCAGTATCTCCCATCCTCTGAGACTGGCATCCCAGTTGGGAAACTAGGTTATAGGTAGAGTGATGTTGCCAAGGATTGTGTGACCTTGGGTAAGTCTCTTGATTATGCTGAGCCTCAGTAACGCCATCGTTAGGGCAGGAATGGTAGTACTAGCTTCTTTTCACTTTGAAGCCCTTGGGATAGGGTGATATTTGGGAAAATGTTTAAAACGACCACTAAGTAATTGGAACAGGTTCAGGATATTATTTGCATAGAAAATGTCATTTACTTTAATGTCGCACATCTTTCTGGCCATATAAAGTAAGACCACTTTATTTCCATGTTTAGCTATTTGGCCAAATTTACCCAAAGTAGTTTTGGAAGAATTTTAATTGTTTCTGTTTGGCACCCCCCACCACCACCTTTTTAAAGTTGGATGCTGGGTAAAATTATTCTAACATGATGTCTTTGCACACTAAACCGAGCTAACTCATGAAGGAGATAACCCACACACACACACACACACACACACACACACACGCACACCCATCTTTGTGCTTCTACATGGCAGGACTCCCAGAGGTCTAAGCTTCCTTGTACAGAAAGTGAAACCTGGCAGCTTGTTCCACACTGCTTCAAGGTACAGATGGCAGAACAATACAAGGTGGGAGAGTTATCCAGTACAGTCACTGCAGGATCGAATGCTTGAAACTCCTTTAAATCGTCTCTCCCCATCTCCCTCTATGGAGATGCAGCATGCAGCAGTAGTGGGGCTGCTGAATTTCTCGTTTTCGTATGTAAAAAATTCACTATGTTTTGGTTTTATGAGATGACTTTCTACAGGCATACATGAAGTTTAAAAGTCCCATTGTTCTAAGTACTTCCTTTCGTTTTTGTTAGAGACCTTATTTACCAGATGAATTCTATTGCCTTTTCTACCAAGGAGATTTTAGCAGGGATTTTTTTTTCTTGCAGAGACAAGACAAACAAACAAAAAACAAAAACAAAAAAAACAAAAAATCCAGCTTTTTAGAATTGACTTTGCTCACATGGCAGAGATAAAAATCCTCCATCCCTCCCCAGCCCCTTTCCTTAAACGCAGTTGTTAGTGTCTTCTGAGACAGGCACTTTCTCAGAGGATGCTAAGTGACATGGAGCTGTCCCAGAGATTCTCCATCACACCTCCAGGGACTGGTTAGTCCAACCCTTACCTCACTGGCAAACGAGAAGGTGCAGCTAGGAAGTAAGAGGGTCCTGTATGAGAGAAGAGCAAGGCACTTGATTAGTTGAGAAGTAAATCCCACTCGCTCTGCAAAGTTGAAGGCACCAGGATTCACAGACCAGGGGAGCTGCAGCTCGGGCGGTGGCCAGTGTCCTGCTCCCACCTACCTTGGAGCTTTTTAAAGCAGGACGAGTCAGCCTCGTTCGGGACTCTTTTATATGGCTAGCTATGGAAACAATGCGACTGCCTCTTCTTTCTTAAGTCAAAAGGAATTGTCTGGCAAAAACCCTCTTGGCAATCGAGCGTCTCTGCATAATTCTCATTCATATTAAGAATGGTTGGATATAATTAGAAATATTTTTCTTATTGAGTATGTGGGTAAATCTCCTATGGATAATTTGAGAAGATGATCCGAAAGGAAGATTCGGGCTGGTGGATAAAGACAGTGGCCAGCCAACAGGATACCTGGCTGCCTTCGGAACGTCTTTTTGGCATCGCTGGGCATGCCATTCAGAGCCTTGCATCACTCTCGAATATTTCTCCTATTAAACGATATAAATAAAATACACTTATTTTAATTTTACAAGGCTTAATTTTCACCTGTTAATCCTCTTTCTCCAACCCAGCAAAATTAAGTTGCATGCCTTCAACAATTGAAGCAGAGAGAAAAATCTTCTCTTTGTTTCCCTAACATTCCCAGAATTTCCTGGCTTTATTTAAAAAGAAAAAATTAACAACTGCTTTGGCCAAGCTGTTTCTCTGTATAGTAACATGGCATTCCCTCCTCACTGGCATATATGCAAGGGGGGAAAAGGTGAATACTTCCTAGTGGTAAAAGGTGATTTTTGAGAGTGCTTCCCAATGTTTTTATATCATAGTACATCATGAAAAAAATGACAAAGAGAGTGCAATACACTAGAGGAACATAGGAGAGATTTGATTTGGCTGTATCTACATAAATGACGTGGGAAGGCTCTTTATATTTCCACCCCTTCTTTTGTTAATAAAATATAGCAAATATGATATCTACCATATTAAGAAAAAAATATTAAATACTGAATTATCTCGAGCTTCTGAGCAATGTCTTTTTTAAACTGTTAAGGAGAAACTTGAGCTAGATCTCACACACACACACACACACACACAAAACCCCACACCTCAGTTTGTGCTCAAAGTATGACACTTTTCTAATCAAAAGTTTTTAAGTAATGCAGCTTCTGAATTCTTGATAATTAGCATCATGGAGATCTTCGCACACAAAGGGAGTGAAGGCCTAATCATGCTTTTCATACCAGTTAAAATGATGCATGAAGACCTTGCCAGACTCCTCTTCTGCCTTCACTAATGAGCTATAATATCGAATTTTCTAGGATAATGGAAGTAGAATGTTGACCCATTTGAACTCTTTTACTTCAAGACTTGATGAAGGCGTAATTTAAAAAAAAAAAAAGTCATGTGCTAAAAAAGTCCTTAGTTGCTAAGTTGGTCAAAGGGCACATTAGTCACAGACACAGAGAAGTGCCTGATGCAGTCAAAGCTCAAACTTTGGAGCTTTCAGTCTGAGCCACGACCCAGGATCACAGTTCCCCTTCCAGCACCTTTCCTTCAGCTGGTGCCTTCTGGGCGTTGTGCCCTGCCCCAAGCATCCTGGAACACCAGCTTTCCAGCAATTACAGGGGTCTCTTGACAACAGCAAGGCCCGCCACACTTTCAGTTGGCCACTGAATTCCTTCCTGGTTTCAATGAACACAAGGCCAAAGATACCATTGTGCTCACCTCCCGTGGGGATAAAGAGAACACAGCCAAAGTCTAGCAAAGCCCAGGCTACTCTCAAGGGACCCTTGTCCAGTTATCTCACAGCTAAAGGCTGCCCCAAGGTCATGTCCCATCTGCTCCTCTAACGCTGAGTTGGATCAACATTCCATGATGCATCTGTAGCTTTTTTGAGGCTGGGACACATGAGTACCTCTGCTTTGGTGAGCTATGCTGCAGGTTTCCATTAAACAGACAGTATGTGTGTCTGATCTGATATTTAGAGATTCTCTTATTTTATTTCTGGTCCCCACGAGCGTCTTCCTTAAGTTTTATTAAGTATTTCTCGTTCTGTGCTGTTTCTGAGCTGATGTTCACTTTCAGGTCATTTCAGAGTGACTCGGTCCTCTCAGAATGTGTGTATTGTTCCCGCCCTTTGTGAGCTCCTCCTTCAGATGTTGTAGGATGCTTTGCTATTGGAGAGAGAATACCTGGTGTGGCATCTTTTAATGTGAAGGAGAAAATCCAAAGAATCATTTCCCAGTGTTTGAGAGACGTGCCCTAGTTGTTCCTTTTGCCTTTTGGTTCCTGACTTGTGACTGGCAAATCTTCTTCAATACTCTCTAACCTCTAACCAGCGCTTTGGATATAGACCGATTGAGTTGGGTTAGTGTACTTTTCCACTCTGAAAACAAGTCAGGATACATATCCCTTCTGTGGCTCCTAGATTTCAGCGCTGATCAAATGAATCGGCCTAACCCTGGCCACCCCCTGGGCTAATTGTCATATTCAAAACTGGTGCCAAAGTCAGAAATGGGGGAAATTCAAGAGTGTGTTGGTCTATGCTGTGAAGAGAGGTTCCAAGGGGAACAACAGCCGCTGACCTCGTCTACAGGAGGACTGGGTCTAAAGAATCAAAAGGATGCTGAAAAGTGGTTCAAGTCTCCTCAAATCAGCATAACAGCAGGATTTAAAAGTATGGGGTCCAAGTTCTTTTCAGTGTAGGAGTTGGGTTTTACCCTTGTTAAACCCAAAGTAGGAGCTAACATTTAGAAAGTATCCCCGAAACCCAAGTGTGCACACTCAGGGCATGTCTTAACATTCATGACCTGCACTTATGTTTTGACTACATGTAAGCTGTATGCCCTTGGAAAATTAGACTACCCCCCCCAAGTCTCCATTTCCCACAATATAAAAGGATAAGGAAGTAGTGGCACATAGCAGTGTCTGAGGATTAAATTATAAAAGGCCTAGAAACTTAGAAACAGTGTGTGGTACCCCTGCTTACTCTGCTGATGTAGTGATTGTGACTACAGTGGCCCTGGTGTTTTGTTAGTGCTTCTGTTGAACTTTCTGCTACAGTGAGGTCTGTTTGCTTGTCATCCCAGTTACCCATCATGTACCAGGCTCCATATGAGCCCCCCTTGTCTTCATGGAATCTCCTCCTCTCTTCCTTATCACTCCCCGGGTTTATCACAGTCAAGTTCAGATCTCACCCACACATTCTTCTCCATTATTCCACCTAATGAAGGAACCACAATTTGGTCCTGTAAGACACACAAAGCTGTCACAGTAATGATAACTGTGAAGAAATCATAGCATAGAGTGGAGACTTGGTGGGTGGAGAATGGACGGAGTGGATGGAGAAACTGGCTAACAGCTGTCCTCTGGGGAGGAACAAAATTCTTAATAATAGTGGAAGGCTGAACAAAAGTGAAAGAAAGAAAGGCTTCCAGTCTCCACAGGAAGAAAAACCAGTTTCTATTATTGCTTTTAAAATAAAAGCTGGAGATTTCTAAAAGAATATTTATGAATTAAAAAGAATCACTTGCAGTTGTAAGAAGTATGGACACAGAATTAGAAATATAAGATGATGGCTTAGAAGAGGCAGGATTGGAGATGGGAGTTTTCAGAGGGTCAGGTCTCTCTCTCTCTCTCTCTCTCTCTCTCTCTCTCTCTCTCTCTCTCTCTCTCTCTCTCTCTCTCTCTCTCTCTCTCTCTGCAGTAGACCAAACTCCTGGCCCATGGCTCTGTAAGCAGAAAGCAATGGATACTGATAATTTTCTAGGAATTGCTGTTTAGCTGCTCCAAACTTGGTAACTATGTATCAGCAATCCACCTGCATAAATATGCTTGAACATCCAGATATAGCATGTTCTAAGCAATTACTTTATAAACTAAAAAATGGAGTCAATGAGGTGGCTCAGAAGGTAAAGGCTCTTGCCTCCAGGTCTAATGACCTGAGTTCAAGCCCCAGGACCCACTTGATGGAAGGAGAGAACCAAATCCCACAAGTATCAGAGAGAGAGAGTGAGAGACAGACAGAGACACAGAGAAACACAGACAAACACAGAGATAGAGACAGACAGAGACAGAGAGACAGAAAGAAAGAGAATGAGAAAGAGAGAGACAGAACAGAGTATAAATAAATATAACAACAACAAAATAACAAAATGACAGCAGCAAAAGGCCTGAAGATTCCCATGACTTAACATTTTTGAAACAGATGATTTGATCAATTCAAAAGTCATTTTAAGTTTGATTTTCTGTATCTGAAGTGGCTTTGTGGTTGTTCCATATTTAACCTTAAAAGACTCCAACATTATTTGCTGCTATATTGAAACAAGTATAGAAGAAGGAAGTTTTGTATCTGTGTTCACTCATAGATGGAATTGTCCAGGAAAGAGTACTGTTTTAAACCCAACAAAATCCAGGTGAGGTGCTTAGGACAGAGCAAGGTGGCCATACCCAGGCTCCCTCACCCAGAAGTGCCACAGCAGAAAGCACAACATCTGGGCATGAAGATCCTGGTGACTACGGAAGACTGAGGCAAGAGACCAACTTCCTTGAGTCTAAACATATTTTGTTTCTTCTAACTGTAAACGTATCTGAGTGTGCGGACACACCACACACTTGAGGAAAGAATAATTGAAAAACAAAAGGAGAAACTTTTTGCTTGTTTTGAGATAGGCTCTTGCTTTATACATAGCCCAGGCTAGCTGTAAACTTGGGATTCTCCTTCTCAAGGGTTGGGATGGTGGGTTAGTAAGCATGTGACCCTACAGCCATCTGGAGAAGTGGTGTCTTGCTAGACATGAGACAAAACACATTCATCTGTGCACATGTCAGCGTTTGCTCATCGAAAACCCATGTCCAGGTAACAATGCAGTTGGGAGGTATGATCAGTGTGCATACATGGTCTCTATTGTCCCCATTCCTATCATGACAGGCATCAATATGCACAGCTTGGGTGGCTAAGAATAAGCACCCATTACTTCAATAAGTACACACTTTACCAGGAGTTCTTGTCCTGTAGATATGTTTTTGAGAGTGGCCATCTTTTTTAACAGGCATGGATGGGACAGATAGACTCTCTTTACTTTTTCTCTTGGAACCAAGATCCAGGAGTGAATGAAGTGTCTTATGTGATCACACTGCAACCGTGTTGCTTCTGAAGCCTAATGCATGCACCCCTGAGTCTTGTTCACTCCAGGCTATTCTAAAGCCCTTGGGCTGCTGACTGGCATGTGAGTCAGTAAAGTGGTCGCCTTCGGGTCCCATACACCATTGTGAGAAAGCTAAAGTAATAAATATAACAATAGTTATCCTGGCATGTAAAAGGTTTAAATACAGAGCCCTGAGAAGATGAGAGGAAAGAGCCACCTGTACCCAATCTCTGCCATCCTGTTCCTTCAGTCTCTTCAAACTCAACAGGTTGGCAGGAAAAACAGAATTATTTTATTATAATTTATGCAATCTTATTAGCATATATCACTTGTTTTAGATTATAATGGGTCTTACTGTGGCATTCCCAACACATATATGATGCGTTTTGATCGCATCCCCCTGAGAGTCCATGAAGGGATGTAAAGGATTTGACAGTGTCAAGTCCAGGGAAATAGAAATTCTTGATGCAAAAATGTAAGCAGAAAGAGCAAAGTTAAGAAGAGGGAAAATTCGGTCTATTTGGAGAAGTGTTGTAAGAGGGAAGAGTCTAGGGAGACAGGCTGGGTGGGATGTGTCAGAAGTGGCTATGCTGACTAACTCATTGAGAATGATTGTCCTCTTCCAGAATTTCACAGGGCTGACCAGAGTGTTTTCTTTTTGCCTATGTCGTCAGACCTTTGACCTCCCCTCACTGTCCACAAACCTTCCACTTGTTTGATGGTTAATTGTTTCCCCGGCTATTTGGAGACAAGGTCTTGCTATGCGGCCAGGCCTTGAGCTCACAGTCCTCTTCCCTCAGACTCCACTGCACCTGCTTCCTCCACCTCATTTTTTTTTCCTTTGCTTCATTTGTCACACAGTTCTGTACCCTCAGATTGATTTTCCATCCTCTACATGGCTATCAGCTCCACTGACTTCTCCCTGTCTGACTCCTCCCCTTGATCTCTTCCCAACCCCAGAACACATTCAGGAATTCTGTCGGGACTCCTAACTGTTCACCTTCCCCACTGGACCAGTGTCTTCACTCATGTGGATGCTTCTTGAAATTGGAAACAGCTATGCTTTATACTTCTGCCCAGTTCCTATGCTCTTCCACCGACTTACAGCCTGTAACAACAAAGGATGTTACAGGGATGCTAATCCAACACAGCTATGGCCTGGGGATACAGCTCAATGATAATGGCTTTGCTCGGTGTATGTAAGGTCCTAATACACACACAAAGAGGGGGAGGGATGGAGAAAGAGGAGAGAGAGAGAGAGAGAAACAGAGACAGAGAGAGACACAGAGAGACAAAGAGACAGAGACAGACAGACACACAGAGAGATACACATAGACACACAGAGAAAGAGAGACACAGAGATATAGACAGAGATACACACAGACACAGAGAGAGACAGAGATACAGAAAGAGGGATACACAGACTCAGAGAGAGAGAGACAGAGACAGAGACAGACAGACAGACAGACAGACAGACAGACAGACAGACAGAGACAGAGAGACAGAGAACGCATTGGCATAGTAAACCATGGAGTTCTTGGACAGTCTTCTACATGACTTAAAGTCTAGCCACCAATTCTTTGAGGAATTTTATTTCATTTGAGTACAATGAGGTTTCTCAAGTTAACTTTTTAGAGCTGGGGGGAGGGGAGAAAAAGAAATCACCAAGTAACCTCATTCTCTTTACTTTATTTCAGCTGCAAGAATGAAAAGTCAAGTTGCTTTTGATCTCATCTTGCCAAATCATCTCCCACCCAAAGCAAACTAAAAATACCACATCCAAACCTTCCCTGAGAAAAGCAAAGCAAAGAGTGTGGGCTGGGATCTCGTGGCTGAGGAGGCAAAGACTGTTGTTCCTTCTGTACACTGGGCATTTCAAGGAGACCCACAAGTGCATCTGCCCCCACCAAGCCGACTCTTTTCCTTTCTGGTTTCATCTTGCTCCAGGTCAAGCAACTGTTCCTGTGCAGAGGAGCTGCTGAAAAGGAGGCCGTGCTCCAAGGCCCAGGGTATTTTTAGAGCTTGAGGAGGAAGGATATTTTTTATGTGAAGTGAAGGATGGGCATGCCATCCAAAGCTCTGGTCCTGTGAAGAAGCTGAAACTTGGCATGACCCAAGAAACTGACCACAGGACAGAAGCCGGTGGCCTCGCTTCCAGAAGCCAAATGCTGGAGACCCAGCTCCAGTCACGTTGGAAAATCGAACACAGAAGTTTTCATGGATTGTCTCATTGTTTGGCTCTTTTTTATTGTAAATCACAAGCAAACACATACACACATTCATTTGCTTTGGTTGGTGTGTTGGAAGGCACAGCTTCATTTCCTGTATTCTTTCTCCCTTGAGCAAATAAGAAAAACAAATTAAAAACCATTGATATCCCCCATGATAAAGCATATCCTGTGGGAAAACATTAATTAGCTAATCCTGAAGAGTCTTCAAATTAGACAGCCTGTGGAGATCTGATGGACTGAACTCCACTGCCTGTGTGCATTTGGGGGAGGCGTGTGCTTCTTATTCATGCTACTGTAGTTTTCATCTGAAAAGTCTCCCAACAGCTCATGGACTAGTTCCCAGCTTGGTGGTAGAATCTGTAGTTAGAAGTCTTTTGGCTGCTAGGAATGTGGAGTTGGTCTTTGCTAATATCTTTCCTGTTCTCTCTTGTTACCTCATCACGAGGCAAATGGCGGCATCTTCAAAGGCCCAAACCAATGGGGCCAATCGGTCATGAAACATCCAAAACTGGGCCAAAATAAACCTTTCTCTTTGCACGTTGACTGTCTTGGGTGTTTGTTAAAATAACAGGGAGCTTACTAACATGCTCAGCACATGAGCACATACTTAGCCAAAAGTACATCGAAGCTGGGAGAAAAGAGATGGTGGGACTAGCAAAGTCCCATCCTTCCTGGATGGTTCAGACTCATTATGGGGTGGCTAACTGTTAAATAGACACTCCCTCATGGGGTCAGATTAAAGTAAATGATCTAGACTGACTGACGCTAAGGACAAGCAATAGGCAGAATGTGATGATACACACCTTTTTTTTTCCACATTTTTTAATACGTATTTTCCTCAATTACATTTCCAATGCTATCCCAAAAGTCCCCCATACGCTCCCCCCGACTTCCCTACCCACCCATTCCCATTTTTTGACCCTGACATTCCCCTGTACTGGGGCATATAAAGTTTGTGTGTCCAATGGGCCTCTCTTTCCAGTGATGGCCGACTAGGCCAGATGATACACAACCTTAATCCCAGCACCTAGGAGGCAGAGGTAGGCAGATCTCTATGAATTCAAGGCCATCCTGATCTACAGAATGAGTTTCATGCCATCCAGGGCTGCATAGTGACACCTTGTCTCAAGTAAGTAAGTAAATAAATAAATAAATAAACAAACAAACAAATAAATAAAATATTCAATAATTTAAGGAGTTTCTAGGAACTGTCCTGGTCAGCCTTTTGGTCTCAGTTCTACAGCTCAAAATGTCTTTATCTCTACAAAGACAGTGCTTTCCAGCCATCCATCAACTTGTCATATAGACTCTGTTCTCTGGAGACCCCCAACTGACATGGTGACAAGTGCTGTCACTAATATTAGAACTTGTTGCCTGTAACGTATTTGAAGGAAAAGGACCCTGAGTTCATTTTCACTGTTTTTTTTTTTTCTATAATGAGTCCAAAGATCATTAATTTCCAAAATGTGCAGATTTCTCCAGCCTTTCCATCCCTGCTGAGATGCCAACCACATAACACCTATTCAGCAAGGCATCTGAGTTGTCTATGAAAACCTATTAAGCCTTTCCTATTGCTGTACGGGTTTCTTGACCTCAAGGGTAACATCTATGCTTATTTCAATATTCCCTATACCACACTTCAATCCATATGCTAATGAGTACATGGTTCTTCTGTGATGTTTAGCCCCGGGCCCATGTCAGAACTGTCTGCAGGTTCTACAGTTCTGTGTCCTGGACACCAGCACCCAAAGTGTCCCCAGACTCACAGCTGCAGCCTCGCTTAGGAATTTGGTATCTGCACACCTTACCAAGCCCCATCCCTGACCTACGGTATCAGAAACTTAGGGGTGAAACTCAAACTCTAGGATTTTGGTATGCACTGAAGTTTGAGTCAGAAGATACAGAGAATTCAGGAAATCCACAAGAAAGTCCAACCATTTGATAAATATCACAAGGTCAAAGGGCATCAATGTAGCTCACCATTCCACATTGGGGCCTGTCTTGGTACATGGTCTGGACATCCCTGAATTAGAAAGAAAGAAGGAAAGAAAAGAAGGAAGGAAGTAAAGAAGGAAGGAAGGAAGGAAGGAAGGAAGGAAGGAAGGAAGGAAGGAAGGAAGGAAGGAAGGAAGGAAGGAAGGAAGGAAGGAAGGCAGGCTGTTAGCCTCATAAGTTGAATAATGAGCAATCCTATTTCTCATATCTGATGTCTTTTACAAGAAGTAACTGCGACAGGCCCTTGGAAGATGGGTATCCTTCTGAAGGTGCCACTTATTGCCACGCATCAGTTACTTCACAGATTGTGCCCTTGTGGATCATCAAAGAGTTTCCCAGCTAGAGAAGAATTTTGAAAAAAAAAATTGGCCAAAAGGTCAGACTTGAAAAGTTCAAATGTCTTCATCAAATTAAATTTTGAATTTTTTTTTCTTCTATGAGAAGTTGTTCTGTGACAGCTCGCTGCTCCTTTCTGAACTTCTGCTCTATGGTGGGACAGAACTCTCTGCCTACAGAATAAAGGAAGGACACCCTTCTGCATAGAGGATAGAACAGAGCTAGAAGCAACTGATGCTGTGAGGGACCACTGTCTCCGAAAGGCTGTAGTTCTCAATCCCTTTACCCAGTTCCTCTTCACATGCAAACCAGTTGAAACAAAGTGGGAAATTCTCCAAGGCCTTTGAGAGCACACAGCACAAAAGAGAAGTGAAGTCCTCAAAACAGCCAGCTCCATCCCCTCCTCACCCTCCACAGATCGACAAGGTGTTTAGCAAACAGATCTTCCTTAATTTACCTATTTGCTCACATACAAATGTACTGTTTTCACTCCTCATAGAACCCATGTGACAATTCTCATTCAGAGCATGAACTGACCACAGAAGCCATCTGCACAGTGAAAGCAGTCAACATCTTGAGGGAGATGGTGATGAAGGAAATACAAATCTAACATGGAGTGATGATTCAAAACATAGGCCTCCACCTCAGGTGTCCATTTCATGTTCGCTGATGATGAGCCATGCTCTAGCACATCTCACATCCTGATGCTGAAATGTATGACTCAGTGGCCTGGACCATATTGCTTAACTTTTTTGAAACTCTTTTTTAAAGCTAATTTATTTTTGACAATATTATACATATGTAGATATAGTATGTGTACTATCTACCTATCTGCCTACCTACCTACTATTTGTGTCTGTGTGTGTGTGTGTGTGTGTGTGTGTGTGTGTGTGTGTGTGTGTGTGTGTGTGTAACATTCTGGTCATACTCATTCCTCAACCCCCTCTCATCTTCCTCTTACCTCCACCAACCCCTCTTTCCTCCCACCAAATCTCTACCCCACTTTCACATCTTTTTATTTGTTTTTTTCATGACCCATGTGTTTAACATGGAGTCACTTAGGGCCACCCACAAGCACAGATGTAACACTATGCATTGGTTCTGTAACTCACCAATGACTTGAGCACTCAAAGCAATGGCTTCTTCTTTGGCAGCCTTTGACTGCCATTAGTTCCCCTGCAAGAGACAGGGCCCCATAAGCCCTCTGGGGGAATGAATGTTTACTGGTTCAGTGTTGTGTGGCCCTCTGAAGGCAACAGTGGCTACTGTGAGTTCACCAGCGGCATAGTTTTTACCAGACCTCCTTCCTATAGTATGACTCTTTTTTTTTTTTTTTTTTTTTTTTTTTTTGGTTTTTCGAGACAGGGTTTCTCTGTATAGCCCTGGCTGTCCTGGAACTCACTTTGTAGACCAGGCTGGCCTCGAACTCAGAAATCGGCCTGCCTCTGCCTCCCGAGTGTTGGGATTAAAGGCGTGTGCCACCATGCCCGGCAGTATGACTCTTAAGATCACTCCTTCTTCCACAAAGTGCCCTGAGATTTGGGGTACAGGTATGTGTAGGTGCTCCCATTAAATTCTGAGGGCTCAGATGTCACTTGTTCTCAGTACCTTGACATCTGCTACAAAGAAAAACTTTTGACAGCTTCTGTTCCCTCCTTGTTGTATTGTGTGGTGACTAGATGACACAGAGGACAGGAAGCACTTGATACGGTGTGCTGTATTAGCTGTTGTAGGGCTAGAACATCTTCACCTCATCTTCGGTCCCTTCAACTCACACTCCAGCTAGAAAATAATCATTCAGCATGAAAATTTCAGGCTGGCCTGAAAGAGTGAAAGGAAGCCCTGAAGGACTCAGGTGCTTCGTGCAAATGTTAGACTTCCTCCAGCAGTTGTGAGAAGGCGGGAGGTCCTCAGCTGGCCCTCATTTCTTCTTGGAGGATGAGAGGAAGATTAACATTATTCACAAAAACTGATACACCAGCAGCAGTTGTCCAGGTTGTCCAGCACCATCTCACCTGGTACTCCGAGAGTCTTTGTTACATGAGCAAACCAATTTCCTGCTGTGCTGAAAAATGGTCTTTAATACTTCTAAGAAATACTGACTCATAACCCTAAAGCTATAAATGTCTTTATGAACAACGGTATACATGTTCCATTCTAAAAGACTTCACTCTTGCTGTTTGTGGGGAGTTGTGTCTACCTAAAGTAGTAAGGCCTTATTTGTCCTAAGGACAATTTTAGAAGCAACCTTATGACAATTAACTCAGCGGGACTTCCCGAAGTAGCTCCAATTAACCCAAGTGGTAAAGGACTTTTAAAATTAGGAGCACAACTTGAGGAATTTCTCCCCTGTAGCAGTATGTCTCACAAGTAAAATTATAAGCACAAAAGATAACTTTAAAACATGACGCAGGACTTGATTTATCCTGACAGAATTGTCCTTTATTCCGTTAAAGTCATTTTAAATTCCATTTTTATTACTAGCAGCATCAGTAATTTTAACAAAAGGAGTTTTATGTATGGGAATAAATATACCTGATATATTCATAGAATCACTGAGCACTTTTCAGAACTGTGTATTTCAAATTCTTCCTCTGCTGAGATGAGATGGGCTTTTCTATGCATCTCATCTTGTGTGTCTTCCATGAAGATCACCTTCTGGTGGGGAGAGGCCTGGGCAATCATGAAACCTGGTAAGACAACGATAGTCAGATAGTGTGACTACCCAAGCCTCCAGCATCCTGGTAAGGCCAGGAGGGGAATACTTGTTCCTGCTTTTTGTGTACAGAGGGCTTCTCCAATGGAGACATTTCTCCTCCCTCTCCCTCTCCCCCTCCCCCTCCCCCTCCCCCTCCCCCTCCCCCTCCCCCTCCCCCTCCCCCTCCCTTTTGTCTTCTCTTTCCTTAACTCCTTCCCTCCCTCCCTCTCTCCCTCCCTCCCTCCCTCCCTCCCTCTCTTTCTTATCCAGCATCACCTCTTGTATTATGGCTAATGTCCATAAATGACTTACATCTATAAACCCCACAGAAAATGATTAGTAAGGCATCTCTGTAGACCTAGGCATTAGCTATTGGTTAGCACTAACAATAATGGCCAGACTAGTCATCATAGTTAAGATCACAGGATACAGCATTCTTCATTTTAAAATCAACTTACTTTATGTGTATTAATGTTTTGCATGCATATGTGTTTGTGCACCACATGTGTATCTGGTATTCATGGAGGTCAGAGGAAGGCATTGGATCCCCTGGAACTGGAGTTGTGGATGGATGTGAACCATCATGTGAGTGCTGAGAACTGAACCTTGGTCACCATTGCAAAACCTGTCACTGCTCTTAACCACTGAGCCATCTCTCGGGGCCTAGGATGCAGTGGTTTTCTTGATTTGTGTTTTGCTTTTCTTCCTCATACACAAAACACTGCAAATCAAATGGGTGAACATAACCTGGTCCTGGAGATGATCAAAAAGTCTCTCCTGTTCCTCAACAACTGCTTCTTGTTGGGGAACTGGGCTTAGGGTAGAAAAGTGATAGGTCTTGCCTGAATGAAAAGCCCTTCTAGCCAAGAGGACTCTGGCATGACCCAGTGTGGATCCCTTTTCTTAGGACAGGCTCTCATGGACATCTTGGATGAAGTGTTTCTCCAATTCCTCTAGGTTCTTCTTTCAAATCCCTTTCCTCAAGCAGATTGTGTGGATGGGTGGGTGGTAAAGTTAGTTCATGCTTTACAATAAATAAGACTGTTGTGTACATCAGTGATCTTTTAAAAGTTAACTAGTGGAGTTATTCATGAGTGCTCTCCGTTCACCTTAGCCCTCTCATCTCTCTGTAAGCAGTGGAGCATACAGCCCTCTAGACGAGCCTGTGTACAGTTATAATAGACACATATGAAATGTTTCAGTTAAAAAAATATATTGACCAGGCATGATGGTACATACCTGTCATCCCAACATCCAGGAGACAAGCAAAAGGATCAGGTACTCAAGGTCGCCCTCAGCTAAATAGTAAGTACAAGGCCAGTCTGGGCTACATGAGATCCCATCTCAAAACAAAGAAAGGAAGAAGCAAGAAATATAAAAAAAAGGGAGACAGAGAGAGAAAGAGAGAGAGAGAGAGAAAGAGAGAGAGAGAGAGAAGAAATTGTACTCTACATTTAAAAAAAATTTGTTTGTGGAGGGGAAACTGGGAAGGAGGATAACATTTGAAATGTAAATAAATAAAATAACCAAAAAGAAAAAAGAAATAATCTTTTCATATGGGCAAATATGTTAATATAACTACTGCATACTGTGAATATATTCTATTTCATTTCTGATGGGTTCCCCGCCCCTCCATTAGAAATTATACTGCTGTGAACTCTCTCATCAATTCTGAAAAAATGCTTTTATAATCTTGTTTTATACAATTAGTTCTTTTTGTTGCATCTAAAATTTAACTTTGTACAATGTGGAAGTTTTAAAGTTTACTTTAAAATTATTTTATGTATTTATTTATCAACATGGAGGGAATCATATGTACCCAGCATATGTGTGACAGTCATAAGACAACTTACAGGAAACACTTGCCCTGACCTACAGTGTGGGATTTGGGCATCAGACTTGGGTCATTAAGCTTGGCAGCCATCACCTTTACCTGCTGCATCATCGCTCCAGCCCTTAAACATTATTTCCAGTGATAGTTATAGATTAGTTTCAAATTACTTAATCCAGTCCGTCCTTGGTATCTAAGGGGCATGGGGTCTAGTGCCCCACTGGGTGTTACAACCCACCAGTGTTCAAGACCCCTGTGTAAGATGACCTAGCGTTTTCCTGGTTCCTTCCCACATCCTCTCATATGTTTTAAATCATCTCTAGACTGTTTATAATACTTCATGTAATATGTAAATGCTAAAAAAAAATACCTGTTAGACCCAGTTATTGGGAAATCACAAAGGGAAAGTGTCTGTACAGACACAATACAAACCTTTTCCATCTGGGATTGGTTAAATCTGACCCTGAAGAATTTACTGGGTAGGGTGAATTGACTGCAGCCCGTATGTGTATGGTTGAAAGTACTAAAGTTTTCATGAACTAAGTTTATCAAACCTGTATGTACTGGGTTCAGCTTCTCCCATTGATTTGTGTTCTATGCCCACAGCTCTCTGAATTCATACCACTTCAACCAGTTCCGCACTCTAGCCATGATAATCTCATAAAAGGTTGCAACTGGAGGAGCAGGTCTTCAGACACTTTGTTCAGAATATCTACATTCTTCTTATATGATTTCTCTTCTGACAGAATTTTAGTATTTACTTCCGATCCCAACTTCAAAATTACATGAGAAACTTTAATGAAAAAAAAAAAGAATTAATTTTAGAGGTCAAGGATCATGTCTTTCCTTTTGGCTACATCAATAAATTAGTGTGAACACAGCCACCATCTAGACACAGAACAGCTTCATCATCATTCCAAAAGAGAGAAAAGCACCGGGGTAGCTAGGGCGCAGGGTCGGCTGACACTCGCCAGCTACCCACAACACCCGCCACAGGATCTTAAGACTTCTGGTGAGTGGAACACAGCTTCTGCTCCAATCCAATTGCGCGCGGGACCTGAGACTGCATTAGTTAGGGAAGCAGAAACCGGCCTGAGTAGGGCCACAGGCCTCATCCGGCCAGATCAGCACAGGGTAGCTAGAGCGCAGGGTCAGCTGACACCCGCCAGCTACCCACGACCCCCGCCACAGGATTTTGAGACTGCTGGTGAGTGGAACACAGCTTCTGCTCCAATCTTTAAACAGTGACAACGACAACAACTAACCCCAGAGATTACCAGATGGCGAAAGGTAAACGTAATAATCTTACTAACAGAAACCAAGACCACTCACCATCATCAGAACCCAGCACTCCCACTTCGCCCAGTCCAGGGCACCCCAACACACCGGAAAAGCTAGACACGGATCTAAAAGCATATCTCCTGATGATGGTAGAGGACTTCAAGATGGACTTTAATAACACACTTAAAGAAATACAAAGGAACACTGGTAAACAGGTAGAAGACAGTAAAGAGGAAGCACAAAAATCCCTTAAAGAATTGCAGGAGAACACTGCTAAAGAGTTACAAATCCTTAAAGAAAAACAGGATAACCTAATCAAACAGGTAGAAGTCCTTACAGAAAAACAGGAAAACACATCCAAACAGATGATGGAAATGAACAAAGCCATACTAGACCTAAAAAGGGAAGTAGACACAATAAAGAAAACCCAAAATGAGGCAACAATGGAGATAGAAACCCTAGGAAAGAAATCTGGAACCATAGATACCAGCATCAGCAACAGAATACAAGAGATGGAAGAGAGAATCTCAGGTGCAGAAGATTCCATAGAGAACATCGGCACAACAATCAAGGAAAATGTAAAATGCAAAAAGATCCTAACTCAAAACATCCAAGAAATACAGGACACAATGAGAAGACCAAACCTACGGATAATAGGAGTGGATGAGAATGAAGATTTTCAACTCAAAGGACCAGCAAACATCTTCAACAAAATTATAGAAGAAAACTTCCCAAATCTAAAGAAAGAGATGCCCATGAACATACAAGAAGCCTACAGAACTCCAAATAGACTGGACCAGAAAAGAAATACCTCCCGACACATAATAATCAGAACAACAAATGCTCTAAATAAAGATAGAATACTAAAAGCAGTAAGAGAAAAAGGCCACGTAACATATAAAGGCAAGCCTATCAGAATTACACCAGATTTTTCACCAGAGACTATGAAAGCCAGAAGATCCTGGACGGATGTTATACAGACACTAAAAGAACACAAATTCCAGCCCAGGCTACTATACCCAGCCAAACTCTCAATTAACATAGATGGAGAAACCAAAGTATTCCACGACAAAACCAAATTCACACATTATCTCTCCACGAATCCAGCCCTTCAAAGGATAATAACAGAAAAAAACCAATACAAGGACAGGAACCACGCCCTAGAAACAACAAGAAGGTAATCCCTCAACAAACCTAAAAGAAGACAGCCACAAGAACAGAATGCCAACTTTAACAACAAAAATAACAGGAAACAACAATTACTTTTCCTTAATATCTCTTAATATCAATGGACTCAACTCCCCGATAAAAAGACATAGACTAACAAACTGGCTACACAAACAAGACCCAACATTTTGCTGCTTACAGGAAACTCATCTCAGAGAAAAGGATAGACACTACCTCAGAATGAAAGGCTGGAAAACAATTTTCCAAGCAAATGGTATGAAGAAACAAGCTGGAGTAGCCATTCTAATATCTGATAAGATTGACTTCCAACCCAAAGTCATTAAAAAAGACAGGGAGGGACACTTCATACTCATCAAAGGTAAAATCCTCCAAGAGGAACTATCAATCCTGAATATCTATGCTCCAAATACAAAGGCAGCCACATTCATTAAAGAAACTTTAGTAAATCTCAAAGCACACATTGCACTTCATACAATAATAGTGGGAGACTTCAACACACCACTTTCACCAATGGACAGATCATGGAAACAGAAACTAAACAGGGACACAGAGAAACTAAGAGAAATTATGAATCAAATGGATCTGGCAGATATCTACAGAACATTCTATCCTAAAACAAAAGGATATACCTTCTTCTCAGCACCTCATGGTACCTTCTCCAAAATTGACCACATAATTGGTCACAAAACAGGCCTCAACAGATACAAAAATATTGAAATTGTCCCATGCATCCTATCAGATCACCATGGACTAAGGCTGATCTTCAATAACAAAATAAATAATAGAAAGCCAACCTTCATGTGGAAACTGAACAACACTCTTCTCAATGATACCTTGGTCAAGGAAGGAATAAAGAAAGAAATTAAGGACTTTTTAGAGTTCAATGAAAATGAAGCCACAACATACCCAAACTTATGGGACGCAATGAAAGCATTTCTAAGAGGAAAACTCATAGCTCTGAGTGCCTCCAAAAGGAAACTAGAGAGAGCACACATTAGCAGCTTGACAACACACCTAAAAGCACTAGAACAAAAGGAAGCAAATTCACCCAAGAGGAGTAGACGGCAGGAAATAATCAAACTCAGGGGCGAAATCAACCAAGTGGAAACAAGAAAAACTATTCAAAGAATCAACCAATCAAGGAGCTGGTTCTTTGAGAAAATCAACAAGATAGATAAACCCTTAGCCAGACTCACTAGAGGGCACAGGGAAAGCATCCTAATTAACAAAATCAGAAATGAAAAAGGAGACATAACAACAGATCCTGAAGACATCCAAAACACCATCAGATCCTTCTACCAAAGGCTATACTCAACAAAACTGGAGAACCTGGATGAAATGGAGAAGTTCCTAGACAGATACCAGGTACCAAAGTTGAATCAAGATCAGGTTAATGATCTAAACAGCCCTATATCCCCCAAAGAAATAGAAGCAGTCATTAATAGTCTCCCAACTAAAAAAAGCCCAGGACCAGATGGGTTTAGTGCAGAGTTCTATCAGACCTTCAAAGAAGATCTAATCCCAGTTCTTCACAAACTATTCCACAAAATAGAAACAGAAGGTACTCTACCCAACTCATTCTATGAAGCCACAATTACTCTGATACCTAAACCACAAAAAGACCCAACAAAGATAGAAAACTTCAGACCAATATCCCTTATGAATATTGATGCAAAAATCCTCAATAAAGTTCTTGCTAACCGAATCCAAGAACACATCAAAACAATCATCCATCCTGACCAAGTAGGTTTCATCCCAGGGATGCAGGGATGGTTCAATATATGGAAATCCATCAACGTAATCCAGTATATAAACAAACTCAAAGACAAAAACCACATGGTCATCTCGTTAGATGCGGAAAAAGCATTTGACAAGATCCAACACCCATTCATGATAAAAGTCTTGGAAAGATCAGGAATTCAAGGCCCATACCTAAACATGATAAAAGCAATCTACAGCAAACCAGTAGCCAACATCAAAGTAAATGGTCAGAAGCTTGAAGCAATCCCTCTAAAATCAGGGACTAGACAAGACTGTCCACTTTCTCCATACCTATTCAACATTGTACTTGAAGTCCTAGCCAGAGCAATTCGACAACAAAAGGAGATCAAAGGGATACAAGTTGGAAAAGATGAAGTCAAAATATCACTCTTTGCAGATGATATGATAGTATATATAAGTGACCCTAAAAATTCCACCAGAGAACTCCTAAGCCTGATAAACAGCTTCGGTGAAGTAGCTGGATATAAAATTAACTCAAACAAATCAATGGCCTTTCTCTACACAAAGAATAGACAGGCTGAGAAAGAAATTAGGGAAACAACACCCTTCTCAATAGTCACAAATAATATAAAATATCTTGGCGTGACTCTAACTAAGGAAGTGAAAGATCTGTATAATAAAAACTTCAAGTCTCTGAAGAAAGAAATTCTAGAAGATCTCAGAAGATGGAAAGATCTCCCATGCTCATGGATTGGCAGGATCAACATTGTAAAAATGGCTATCTTGCCAAAAGCAATCTACAGATTCAATGCAATCCCCATCAAAATTCCAAATCAATTCTTCAACGAATTAGAAAGTGCAATCTGCAAATTCATCTGGAATAACAAAAAACCTAGGATAGCAAAAACTCTTCTCAAGGATAAAAGAACCTCTGGTGGAATCACCATGCCGGACCTAAAGCTCTACTACAGAGCAATTGTGATAAAAACTGCATGGTACTGGTATAGTGACAGACAAATAGACCAATGGAATAGAATTGAAGACCCAGAAATGAACCCACACACCTATGGTCACTTGATCTTCGACAAGGGAGCTAAAAACATCCAGTGGAAGAAAGACAGCATTTTCAACAAATGGTGCTGGCACAACTGGTTGTTAACATGTAGAAGAATGCGAATCGATCCATTCCTATCTCCTTGTACTAAGGTCAAGTCTAAGTGGATCAAGGAACTTCACATAAAACCAGAGACACTGAAACTTATAGAGGAGAAAGTGGGGAAAAGCCTTGAAGATATGGGCACAGGGGAAAAATTCCTGAATAGAACAGTAATGGCTTGTGCTGTAAGATCGAGAATTGACAAGTGGGACCTCATGAAACTACAAAGCTTCTGCAAGGCTAAAGACACCATCAATAAGACAAAAAAAACCACCAACAGATTGGGAAAGGATCTTCACCTATCCTAAATCAGATAAGGGACTAATATCCAATATATATAAAGAACTCAAGAAGGTGGACTCCAGAAAGTCAAATAACCCCATTAAAAAATGGGGCTCAGAAATGAACAAAGAATTCTCACCTGAGGAATACCGAATGGCAGAGAAGCACCTGAAAAAATGTTCAACATCCTTAATCATCAGGGAAATGCAAATCAAAACAACCCTGAGATTCCACCTCACACCAGTCAGAATGGCTAAGATCAAAAATTCAGGTGACAGCAGATGCTGGCGAGGATGTGGAGAAAGAGGAACACTCCTCCATTGTTGGTGGGATTGCAAGCTTGTACAACCACTCTGGAAATCAGTCTGGCGGTTCCTCAGAAAATTGGACATAGTACTACGGGAGGATCCAGCAATACCTCTCCTGGGCATATATCCAGAAGATGTCCCAACCGGTAAAAAGGACACATGCTCCACTATGTTCATAGCAGCCCTATTTATAATATCCAGAAGCTGGAAAGAACCCAGATGTCCCTCAACAGAGGAATGGATACAGAAATTATGGTACATTTACACAATGGAGTACTACTCAGCTATTAAAAAGAATGAATTTATGAAATTCCTAGCCAAATGGATGGACCTGGAGGGCATCATCTTGAGTGAAGTAACACAATCACAAAAGAACTCACACAATATGTATTCACTGATAAGTGGATATTAGCCCAAAACTTAGGATACCCAAGATATAAGATACAATTTGCTAAACGCATGAAACTCAAGAAGAATGAAGACCAAAGTGTGGACACTGTGCACCTTCTTAGAATTGGGAACAAAACACCCAGGGAAGGAGTTACAGAGACAAAGTTCGTAGCTGTGATGAAAGGATGGACCATTTAGAGACTGCCGTATCCAGGGATCCATCCCATAATCAGCTTCTAAACGCTGACACCATTGCATACACTAGCAAGATTTTGCTGAAAGGACCCAAATATAGCTGTCTCTTGTGAGAAGATGCCGGGGCCTAGCAAACACAGGAGTGGATGTTCACAGTCAGCTATTGGATGTATCACAGGGCTCCCAATGGAGAAGCTAGAGAAAGTACCCAAGGAGCTAAAGGGATCTGCAACCCTATTGTTGGAACAACATGATGTACTAACCAGAACCCCGGAGCTCTTGTCTCTAGCTGCATATGTATCGAAAGATGACCTAGTCGGCCATCAATGGAAAGAGAGGCCCATTGGACTTGCAAACTTTATATGCCCCAATATAGGGGAATGCCAGGGCCAAAAGAATGGGAATGGGTGGGTAGGGAAGTGGGGGGCGCTATGGGGGACTTTTGGGATAGCATTGGAAATGTAATTGAGGAAAATATGTAATAAAAATATTAAAAATTTTAAAAAAATCATTCCAAAAGAAAAAAAACTCAAAAAACAAGAACAAAGCAAACAAAAAACCCCCCATCACCTTTTCTTCCAGCCATGACCCTTGACCCTGATGACTCTTGCCCCCGATGATGACTATGCATTGCCTGCCACTGTATTCTCTTCTTAAGAATAATATATAGCCGGGCGTGGTGGCACACAGCTATAATCCCAGCACTCAAGAGGCAGAGGCAGACGGATTTCTGAGTTCGAGGCCAGCCTGGTCTACACAGTGAGTTCCAGGACAGCCAGGGCTATACAGAGAAACCCTGTCTCGAAACCCCCCCCCAAAAAAAAGAATAGTATATACATGGAACCATACAATTACAGAACCCCCTGAGGCTGCTCTTTGACTCAGCATCCCTGAAACGCTCCAAGTTCATTACCATGATCTTTCTTCATCGCTCGGATGCACCGTGGCATGGATGTACCATGGTTTAGCCATCCTCCCCTACCAAAGAAACGCCACACAGTGTTTGCAGTTTGAGATTGATCTACTTAGCACTGTCCTGAGCATCCATGTGCAAGTGTTTATGGACACATGTATGTTTTCCTTTCCTGGAGTTAAATCAAGGGTTGACAAACAAGTGTAGATTTCACATCGTAAGAAACTGCCAAACTTTTCCCAATCAGGTACCAACAGTGTAAGTATTAGCTCCTTTCTGTTATGCTTGGAAGTTTGGATTATAATTTTGTTTGTTTGTTTGAGTCAGGGTTTCTTTTGGTAGCTCTGTATAGCTGTGGTGGTTTGAATCAGAATGTTTCCCCCATAGGCTCATAGATTTGAATGTTTGGTCAGCAGGGGAATGGCGCGATTAGGAGGTGTGACTTTGTTGGAGTGGGCATGGCCTAGTTGGAGAAGTGTGTCATTAGGGGTGGGCTTTGGAATTTCAAATGCTCAAGGCAGAACCAATGACTAACTCTCTCTCTCTCTCTCTCTCTCTCTCTCTCTCTCTCTCTCTCTCTCTCTCTGTGTGTGTGTGTGGGGGGGGGGCGCACGTGCCATGTACGAATGCATGTATGTGTGCTCACATGTGTGCACACAGGTGTGAGCAGGTGTGCATGCATGTGCATGCCTGTGAGTGCATGACTGCATGATGTTAGTTAGGAACCTTTCTCAATGGAACTTCCACTTTGTCTTTTTAAGTCAGAGTCCCTTGGTCAAATTCAGAGGTCTCCATGAGGTATTGTAACTATCAGCTTGCTCTGAAGACCCCATTTTCAGCTTCTGTGCCTGGAATCATAGACAAGTCCCAGGCAAGTCCTCATGCCCAACTGGCACTGTGTAGGTTCTGGAGGTACCAATGAGTTTCTCAAATACACAGCAAGTACTTCAACCACTGGTCCATCTCCTTACATCTTTTCTTGACATCCTTAATGATGCTGGAATGGGGGTCCCATGCTTTCATTTTGTAGCAGAAACAGGTAGCTACTCACATTTGTTAGCTGTGATATGTAATTGCCTTTGGCCTGGTTGTTGCTTATCTTTTATTCTCTTAAGATAGCCTTTCCCAGAGCACAGTTTTAAGTTTTGATGGAACCAAATTTATCAATTTTCTCTTTGATGGCTAGTGTTTAGGGGGTCATTTCTAGGAGCCCTTTGATCATGGAAGGTGTCTCTTCTGTTATCTTGTAAATGTGTTCCAGCTATGTTTTTCATAGGAGCCATTTTAGTTCTTTTCTACACCCCACTTTTGATTGGCAGTATTTTTAGGATGAAGGCCACTCAGCATCTTCACTTCGGAGAAAACAGCGATGCTGTTTATATTCAGCTCCTTCTTTCCTCTCCCATAAAGTTTCATGTTTTTATTCATATGTGTCTCGCACATTTTTATTACTTTACTGGTGTGTGTATTTGTAGTTTTATTGCTCTTGTATGAGATCAGTTCTCTGTTGGATTTACTGATTCATTGGAGCTGAAGAACTGAAGCTGCAGAGCATTGAAAATGAAGAATTAAGATACAAAAGAAAGCCATTACATCTCTCTTGATCACAAAGGGTACTCAGTGTGTGCTTCAGGCAGGCTCTGAGAGAGACAGCCAGCGGTTCCTCTTCATAGCCCAGCTCCCTATGAGTGTTCTGGGTGGGGGTGGGGTGAGGTTGGCATACAAGTTCTCCTGGAAAGATGCCTCTGGCCAGCACTGTGGGTAGGAAACTGGCTCCTTAGAGAACTGCCTCTAAATTACTGCATGGTATTGAGTGCTGGTGCTCTTAGCTGTGGGTTTTAAGAGTTAACTGCACCAGACAAATGAGCTTATTTTATCAATTCATATTTAGTGAACTGCAAATAACATTCTAGCTAAATTAGCTATTAAGAGTTTTCTTTTGTTAATGAGGACTTTGGGATGGGCCCTTTGCTGGTGTTGTTCACTCAGGATTAAGTAATGCCATTGAAAAGCCAAACTCTCCCTCTCCCTCTCCATCTCCCTCTCCCCCTCCCCCCTCCCCCTCCTCTCCCCCTCCCCCTCCCCATTCCCCCCCCCACACATCTCTTTTGGTTTGGAGTGACATTAAAGTCACAGGAATGTCATAAAGGTTTTGTTTTGATGTGTGTTTTGCCTAATTTCCTCTCACATTAACATATGAGTCAAAGGCACAACATTTGTATTGATACTATTAATTAAACAGTTTGCATTCAAATTTCATCAGTTTCTCCATGAGTGTGCTTGTGAAGTGCAGAATCCAGTCCACACCTCATTGCCTCTCATTCTCAGTTCTCCTTGAGCATCTCTAGGCTGTCACATGATCTCGTCTTTAAGTTATTCTTTTTATGGAGAATTTAAAACACATATAAAACTTGAGTTGGCCCTGTTACGTCTGTATACAGTTTCCACAACTGTTAGTGTTATTTCACGCATGTATCCTTCCGGCCAGCTTCCACTGGGTGACTTTGAAGCAAGCTCTAAACACCATACTTAACCTATAGATAATTCATCAAGACTCACTGGTAGTTAAGGCCTTCTAGGAAAAGTCACAATGTCGTTGTTAACAGAGTCCTTAAAACTGTGGCCATAGTTTGTTTCAAGATTTCTGTTTTCCCTCTCTACCATGTTGGTATGGAGGTCTTCATTCTTGCTGTTTAACAACTTTCAGAGAGTGTTGCTGCATTCAGCCTTCACACCTAAGTCCAAGATAAGACACAGGGCGATGGTGTAACAGGCGATCAGAAGCGTCTCTTGCAGCTTCCCACATTGTAGTATGTTCATTGGCCAGAACGGGTCACGTGGCTACCACAAGCAACCAGGGAACCTAGAAGTGGGAGCGCTTGGCTTTTCAGCCTCCCTAATTGAGGACTGCATGGGATTATGAGGTTGTGAATTAATGCTAAATGAACCAACACAAGTCATCACGCTAATCTGAGGGAGTGGAAAAGACTTGACTGACAGTTCTCACCATTCTGTAAAACCAGTCATTAGGACAGCGCACGGATTGAGGAGAATTGGCAGCCTGAGCTGGCTTCTTAGAGAAGCCTTAAGGCTGCGTGGCCTAGCTGAGCCTATTAATGGAGGCTGAAGCCTCCACTACGGAGCTGTGGAGTAGAGTCTGGCAGCCAGGTTAATTTGTCTTCAGTGACTCCGAGGCATAGCTGTTAGAGAAAGAAATTTTGTAGGGCATGAAGTCAGAGCAATGTTAGATTGCCCAATACCTATTAGTCAGGTGTTAGGAGCCCTGCCAAGGCAGGAACTACAGAAGAAGTACTCAGTTGGGCTGGCTACAGCAAGAATTTTGCAAATTAAATAAAATCTTTGAAGTAACCAATTTTCAATGTTCTATTATTTAACATGCTTCTAAGAATAAAAAAAAATTGCCAATTAGCTTTGACATGCCATTGATTCTATGGCACATCTTGACTTCCGAAACCTTAAAAATACAGAGGGAATATGTCTTAATATTGATGGAATGGATTTTCCTGATAATCTTTTGGATTCTTTGCCAGGATCTTTTTTTAATCACCTTATTGAACTCTAATCTAACACTGCCAGCTACTTCTTACCAAGAAAGACCACACTCTCAATTTTTTCACCATAAATTGCCTTGTTTGTTCAGAGTTTCATAAGAATGAGGTAATTTTGTTTTTCCTTCCCTAAGTCAACGTAATGTTTTCAGATTTACACACTTTATGCTACCTCGGTGGTTGAACCCTTTTTTAAATCCCCTGGTAGCAGCCCGTTATAAAAATGTTTGTCCATCCATTCTCCTGCCAGTGGGTAATTGAGTCATTTCTACTTTTTTTGCCATTATAGTAAAGACTCTAGGGACATATGTGTATGGATATTTTTCACAGACTTACATGTAATTTACTTGGGTAAGTATCTAGACTAGAATTGCTGGATTGAAAAGCAAGTTTCTATTTACCTTCATAATAAACTGCCAGGTAGCTTTTCAAACTGATGTTACCATTTTATACTTCAACCTGCAGGGCATGAGACTCCAGTTTCTCCCCGTCCTTGCATTATAACACTGAGTACAGTTTTAGCTTTAGCTTCGCCTGCTAGGCTTTAAGAAATATCCTGCTATGATGTTAATTTGCTTTTGCTTGATGGCGTGATGTTGACAATCTTTTAGTGTGTTGTTGGTCATTCATAGAGCTTCTTTTGAGACGTTCTCACTTAAAATTTTTCTCTGTCTTTAAAATTAGGCTAATTAGGGCTGGGGATGTGGCTTAGTGATAAAGTACATGCATTTGCAAAGCCTTGAGTTCAATCCATAGCAGTGAGGAATAAAAAATCTGGGTTTGGGATTGGGGATTTAGCTCAGTGGTAGAGCACTTGCCTAGCAAGTACAAGGCCCTGGGTTCGGTCCTCAGCTCTGGGAAACAAAAAAACAAAAAAAAATGGGTTCTTTACCATTTTCTTATTGAATAGTAAGCACTTTGCATATTCGCACTCCTTTCTTCCTCTCTTATTGAATTCTGGGCATTCTTTGCATATTCTCATTCTTTCTTATTGAATGGTAAGTACTCTGAATAGTCTCACCCTTTCTTATTGAATGGTGAGCACTCTTTGCATAGTCTCACTCTCTCTTATTGAATGGTAGACACTCTTTGCATATGCTTACCCTTCCTTCCTCTCTCTCTCTCTCTCTCTCTCTCTCTCTCTCTCTCTCTCTCTCTCTCTCTCTCTCTTTCTTTCTCTCTTATTGACCAGTGGACATTCTTTTCATATTCCTCAGTGCTGATCTCTTTGTCAGCTGTGTGTTTTTGCAAGAAACAAACACTATATGAAGAAACACCATCAGTGTCAACCTAAACCTTACTTAGGTTGAACCACCAGGTACCAGGTTCAGCAGGCCCCATATTTCCCCTTATACTCCTTCTGCAGGACTTGGTTCTCAGTATTTTTCTTTATGATGCTGGGACCCAGAGAATATTCAATAAGTTGCTTATTGTTGCTCAGCTCGTAATGGACAGGACAAAGACACCAAAGCTAGCTGAGAAGTGAATCTGGGACCAGAGTGTTGAGACTGGCCAAGGTAGGAAAACAAGCCAGGGCAGCTGTGGAAAGCCAATGGGTCTTCAAACGCTGGCAGTCAAGGTAGACCAGGGTGGTTCCGTCAGGGTAGAGAACAGATGCTTAATGAATTGGTTTACCTTTCAAAGAAACTCCCAGTCATTTTCCTTTGGCTTGCTTTTGTCAGATAAAATAAATAAAACTGAGGAAAAGGAAGGCACTGGCTCTCCTTCACTCTCCTTTGGGAGCTTAGGTTTATGTTTACGTTAGGCAAAATCAAGGAATTTGAAGCATCATATTAGTTTGTAAGTATACACTTTAATAGTAAAAATATAAAACCAACACAATAAGTGGCAAAAACGGAAGGTAATATAGGCCAACACTGAGTTCTGAGCTCGGGGAAGAAGTCCCTTCTCTGTGTTCCAAGAACTAGAGAAAATGACATATTTCAAATCGGAGCTAATTCTTTCCTTTTAGCTAAATTGCTCATGATTGAACAGTCCTTTTATGTGTCAAGAAAACGATCCTTTCTTTCCCTGATCTTCCATTAAAAGCAGTAGGACAATTAATTCTTCCTACTGATTAATCTGAGAATACAAATTCTTAAGTGTGTGGAACCCAAATTTAGAGTTTCCTCTAAAGGCCACATATTCAAAGGGAACATGATTCATCAAGGACCCGCTTTAGAAAGCCATGTTTGAAAGCTCAGACAGCTCTAATGAGAAAAGTACAATGATGATCAAAAAAGTGTTTGATTAGGACCAAAAAAAAAAGTTTTAAAGTGGGTAGGACTTTTGAGAGGAGCTAAAGATAGATTAATGCACAAAACAAGATGGACAGCATGCTAATGGCAAAAATAACTCAATGGACACATTTCAAACAAGTCAGCCTTAAATGGCAGGTCCCTTTTGCAAATATTTGCTGAGGTATTTTGTGCTACTGGAGGGATCTTAACAGGAGATTAATCTAGGAGCTTGAATAGGTCAGAGGGACCCTCTCAGTAAGACCAGGAGTTCCCAAGGGGGGGAAATCCTTAGCCTTGTCTCAGAAAGCAAAGAAACAGAATAGTCTTGAAGGAAAGAGAAAGGAGACGAACCCAGTGCTATAGAGAAGGCAATATGAAGATGTGTTCTGGACCAGTAGGTCAGAGGCAAGGGAACAACCCTGAAGCAGCCTCACTAAGAGGGCAAGGATGTGCTGAGTGCTGTCTTTTGAGTTTATTTGTTCCCATGTGCTGCCAAACACAGCCTACCTAAATTTAACAAGCACATCTTGGAATGGTTCTTAATCTACTCCAGGACTCACGGGTTTCTCCAGCTCCCATTTCAGAAGAACAGCACTCCCTCAACCATCACATTTATATCATTGCTTCTCTTTGCATCTGTTTCCTCCAAACACTTCCTTGGCAGCACCAGGAATCCTTCTGCCAGCTTCACCCCAGCCAACCACTTTCACTTAAAACTTGGATCTATGCATCCCTGACTGGCCAACAGTGTCTTGCTCGCTACAGAAGAAATGGGAGGGGGGAGGGGAGTACTACTTTACTCTATACCCTTGGCTACCATCTTTCTTCCAATCTCCTCAAAACCAACAAACTGATTTTAGCCTACTAAAACTTCATTATTGGAAAGTTGCAAGAGAGGATTATGGTAGCTCATACAAGGCTAATAGTAACTGCCTCAGCTGGAGCATTTGTTACACTCTTACTGGCTCTGAGGATTTGGCTTGGATGTTTTGTTTAATTGGTACAAGTCTATGGGCCAGATGTTCTCATGACCTCCCTCTTACAACAGAGGAGTCCAAGCCTGGAGAGGTCCCATGACTTCCCCAACTTCACACATCCTCCAATTAATAAGGAAGTTAAATAACTGCACCTCCAACCACCGAGCTACCTTAGACTCTCAAGAGGGAATCCACTCTCCCCACACCCTGAAGTATGGGCCTTCTCTTTCCAAGTTCCTTCATATACAATGCCCTATCATTTCCTTTGGAAAACTGTATCCCACACACACTTCTGGTCTGGGCCAGTGCCCTGAGTAGACCTTGGGCGCAAACTCTGAAGCCCAGCCCACAACACCCAGAGGAAGATCCACTCCCAGGCCCTCAAACACTCCCAGGATCAGAGGATCAGAGGTGAGAAGGACACAACATCTGCTCCAACACCGGAAGTAACCAAGACCAGTGGGACCTGGGCACCTGGGAACTCCACCCAACCAATGGCAGGGGTTCCTTCCTGTCTGAGCCGGTACCCTAAGCAGACCTTCGGTGCGAACTTTGCCGCCAGTCTCACAACACCCAGAAGAAACTCCAGTCCCAGGCGCTCAAACACACCCAGGACCTCATTATCACAGGATCCCAGGAACCCAGAATCATAGGACCACAGAGACAGCTTGACTTCCAGGAGCTCTGACACAACCAGGATCACAGGAAGGTCAGGCTCCAGTGAGATATAGTGAGGGCAGATAGCACTAGAGATAACCAGATGGCAGGAAGCAAGCATAAGAACATAAGCACCAGAAACCAAGGTTACTTGGCATCATCAGAACCCAATTCTCCCACCATAGCAAGTCCTGGATGTATCACCAGAAAAGCAAGATTCGAATCTAAAATCACTTCTCATGATGGTGATAGAGGACTTTAAGATAGAAAATCTGTATCTCACTACAAGAGCCACCTCTCCCACATCTGTTCCCTTATACTGCCTCTAGAATGAGTCTTGGGAGCCTGAATATTATCTAGATCTCCAAGTGAAGAAGATGGATGCTCACTAACAGACAGGCATTGTTAGGGGGCACTTTAGATCCATGGATAAAGGTAGATATATCTCTACTCCATTCCATCAAACACATTCTCTGTTACAGAGAGTCTGCCAGCATACTTACTGAATGGTTCAGCAAAAGTAGGCCTATCTCTCCCCCATATAATTTTCAAATTAAAAATGTACATGGACATTTAAAAAACAATGTGAAACTAGTTAGTTGTGCAAAGTAATGGGACTTATAGGGCAGCATTACTCTGGCCATACTCACTTCCCTATTTGTACATTTCCTCTTCTAGGTTGGGCCTTACCATGTAGCTTAGAGTGTCTGCAAACTTGGGCTTCTTATGCCTCAGGATCTTAAGCACTGGGATAGCATATGTACCATGATCATGTCTAGCTTCTATTTCAAAGGAAGCTTTACGTTTATAGGAAGTTTGGGCAGAAATTTCCACGTCCCTTTAAGCTCCCTCATTCTCTCTCCCAGTTTTCCTACTACTAACATCTTCATTAGTGAGGTACATATATTAAAACTGATGTACCAACATCGTTATGTCATCCCTTGCTGAAAGTCATAGTTTATATCAGGCACTGCTCATTGTGGTGCATGGTTTTGACCAAAAAAAAAGTCCTATAGCCTTTATTACAGTGGCACAGAGGTCCTGAGTGCTTTTCCAGCGACAGTATACATTAAGGCCATAATGAGGTCATTTTCCCTGACTCTCAAGGCACCAGCTTCTGTGTGTAAGTCTGTGGATCCACTGGTAGACTGAAGAGCTAGAGTGTTCTCGTTTGGGAAATTATTTCCTTCTAAAGGATACTGTATAACAGTCATTCCGAGGTAATGTATATCATGTGTGCTATAAACTTTCTCCAAAAACCACAAAAATATTGATTTCCTGCCATCTGTGGCACACAGGTTATGAGCCTGGGGTTGTAGACGTTTACCACCAAACATCCCTATAGAGTTTGTGACATCTCAAAGTCAGACACTTTCATCCCCTGCAGTGAAAATAATCACATAAATACTAGAGAAATATCTATGCATCACTTTTAGATCAACGTTGCTGCCCAAATGCAAAGTTGCTTAAAAGGGGAAAACCAGAGTTTTTGTCTTTTCAATTCATGTTGAACTTTAGAGTTGCTAAAGAGGAATGGTGGACCCAGACAAAATATGACAAAAAAAAAAATGTTTTTCTTGAAAGGATAGTGGGCCCACAGGGGAAATTGGTTTATGCCTGGAATGTCAAAGGAACAGATAATGAAACAGATCTAGTGAATACTGACAGCTAGCATATGAAATTCCTTCAAAGGTTGGGGTGTAGCTCTGGTAGAACAGTTGCTTGCGTGCACAAGACTTTGCCTTCAAGGTCCAGCATCACTAGGGGGGAAAAATTAAATATAGTAGTGTGGAAGTTGGGTCCTATACAAGATTTTCAAAACAAGGACATCATGAGTTTCACGGGCAAATGGACGGAACTAAAAAATATCCTCCTGAGTGAGGTAACCCAGACCCAAAAGGACATGTATAATATGTGGTCACTTACAGTAGATATTAGCCATAAAGTACAGGATAACCATGCTATAATCAGCAAACCCAAAGAAGCCAAATAACAATGAGGGTCCATGGAAGGACCCCTAATTGAAGGCCTTGTCTGGTCTCAGTGGGAGAGGATGCGATTAGTCCTGCATGGATTAATGTCAGAGAAATGTTTTGACACCAGGCAGGGGTGGGGGGCTTTCTCTGAAGGTGAAATGGGGGGGAGGCTTGCATCAGGGGGTCCTGGGAGGAAAGGAAGGGCTGATATGTGGTTGTAATGTGAATAAATAAATTTAATAAAAAAGAAAAATATTCTCTCTACATAGTAGTTTGTTAATAACAAGTCCAACTAGAAGGCGAAACCATAAACTTATTCACTGTTGTACTAAAAGGCAGAGATCAGCACGAGGTCCCATCTGGAGACTAAGTCACAAATCTCAAAGACTCCCAGCCTGTGTGCTATATATTCTGTACTCTAGATATGTGTAAGAAAAAGAAAGAATAAAGACTGTGTCCCTGGAACCAGAAAGAGGAAAGTAAGCTTTCCACCTGCCCACCCAGAAGTCAGAAACCCTGGAAAGCAAAAGAGAAGCTGGCTGGTACAGAGGCAAGGAATCCACAAACTCAAGAGGAGATGGATGCCACTGAAGGCAAAGTTTTGCTTGTTTTAAATAGCATGTCTACTTGGGGGCCATAAGGAGGGGTCTAGGGTAGACTGGGGTCTGTTGGGATCCAGCTGAAATGCCCTGGGTGGGATGGAGAGAAGAGAAAAAGGTGAAAGGTGGATATCTGGCTTCGTTCGCAGGTTGTGGCAAGTGGCTCTAACATCCCAAACTCAAGTGCCTGTGAGATAGACAGGCACAGCTGGTGACCTCAGCGGGCTTTCTGGGGACTGCTGTGGTCACAGAGCAGTTTTGTCTATCAGGCCTAGTCCCAGCCCAACCCCCACTACCACCTGAATCTAAACCCGTCTGAAATCATTTCTACAAAGATTCCGTTGCTGACTGTGCTCGGACATGCTTCCACAAGTAAAATACACTTCTTGGCACGATGCTGCATTTCTGAACTTACCTTTATGGGGTTTCAAGCAGCAAGCATTCCAGGGTTTTTAACAACTTGATAAAGTATATTCCCAGATATTCCCAGGTATCCTATATCTATATATGAAGATACCGCATTCATTTTATACTCTTTGTAGAAACATGCATGAATACCCACAAGTAAACACATCATAAGATAGTAAGGATGAATTTTCACCAACTAAAAATATCCAGGTCATCAGCAGGCAGATCAAAATAAGAACACGGCCATTCTCCAGCAGCCCCTTAATCATATTGGAGCTTAATACGTTTTAGGAATAGGGCTTCCCAAAAAATGCAGTCTTTCTCTGACTTAACAGGATGGTCATTTTACAGTGAGCTGTTAACTTGGGTCCTGTATACCACCATTGGCAGGCTTCTGTTTCCCTTTTGCTCCTAAAAAGACAAATCTTTAAGCAAAAATCTGAACTGCCCCCTCACAATCATTTGCATCTTTAGGCCCATCAGCAGATTCTGCTAAATGAACTGGCAAATTGGTGAGAAGCAGAGGATATGAATCTTTATTAAGCAGCGGTGAGTGGGCAGAGAAGCTGAAGATCATGTAGCAAATAAGTGGGACTGTCCCTCAGTAATTTGACTCAGGATCCTAAGCACACACCCCAGGCAGTGCTTGCCTGCTAACAGCTTCCTATTGGGTTTTGCTTTGTAAAGGTGATTATCATAGAAGAAATCACTTTTTCTTTTTAATTCATTGATACTAGTAGTGTCAGATCTTCTATATTTTATAGGACATTGGTATATTTGTCTCGTTATTCTAATTGTATTTACACAGCAATGCAGATATAATTTCTGCCTATATACATATACATACACAGACTCAAACAGTATGTGCATGTTTATATAAATGGACTTTGAACTGAGAGGGAGGCATGTAACCATGGGAGTATCAAGTGTGTTTTTAAACATGAATGGAGGGTTATGGTTTTCTGATTTTGTTTTGTTTTGTTTTGTTTCTCCTGGAATAGGGAGGAAGCTCTCTCAGATGGGAGTAGGTGAGCACGGGGCTGGGCATGGAACACCAGGGCAAAGGGATGGGAGCTTGAGAGATGGTGGAAGTTTCTCCTGTTGCTGTGGCTTATTAAATAAGAGGCAGGAGGTGCAGCTTGGGGGGGGGGGCTCCTCCAGCACCCCTTGGCTCCTTACGTGTTCCCAACCTCTGCTGAGAGAAAAGTGATTTCCATTGGCTTGCCTGCTTCCAGGTGATCCAGCATTTCCTGTTCCATTTCCTGTTCCTGTTCCTGTGACCATGCACTGTCTCCTGGTGTCACGTGCTGATCCTGCAGTGTCCATGCTCACTCCACCACGTGTCTATCAGAGACAGCAAACACTGGTGTCTTTTCATGGGCGTCACCTGCAGCCAAGGAAGCCGGCTGAAAGGCAATCCTTCTGGCTTTTCATCGTGGTGGGATCTACCCTAGACTGCATGGCACATCATTGCTAACTACAGATACTGTGTGGTAGAGTATGCTTTCTAGAATCTACTTGTTAGATAACGCCAGCCTTTATTGTCTATATCACTACATCTCGACATATAAGTAAGATTGCACAGCATATGTTCTTGTGCAACTAGCTTACTTCACCTTCCACACGTGACAGGCTACCTGAAGAATATTCATATGTGTGTACATATGTGTGCATACATGGCTATCACATTTTCTTTCTCTTTTCTTTTAATTCATTTACTTAGCAAGAGGCCTTGAGTCACCTCATGTCGTCCGGGCTGGCCTTCCATTGTCTAGTAGCTGAAGATAACCTTGAACTTCTGATCCTCGTGCTTCCACCACCCACGTGCTGGGACTGCAGGCATGCACCAACACAGCCAGTTTATGTAGTGTTGGGAACTGAACCAGGGCTTCCCGCATACTGAGTGAACACTCTACTGACTGATGTAGACCTCTGGCCTCCGGCAGTTCTGTTTTGAATTGTAGTGAGGAACCTCTGCTAGTTTTCTGAACTGGTGGCACAGTTTGTAAGTAACTTTCTCATCACAAGCCAATCATCATGCATCGCTTCCACGTTCCTCAAGAAACGCCTGTGCCAGCAGCGATTATAGCTTAAGCTTTGAAATGTTGATAGAAAAAAATTTACACAACCAAATAATTTGAATATAGAAATGGTACTGCCATTAACTCTAAAAACTGCGTGCTTCTCTTTTACATACTGTACTGAGAATCAAACCCAGGGCCCTGTGCCTTCTAGGGGAGTGCTCCCCCACTAAGCTCTTCCTAAGCTTTCAAGTGAAGAAATTCTTTTCTATCAAAGATGGTTTGAATAGAGCCTCTTTTCCTTTTTATATGAAATATAAACTCAATACTTTAAATGTATTACCTTTTCCCCTGCAGTTCTGGACTCTGAATCCAATCCCTTATACCTGCTAGGTAAGTGCCCCCTACCCCTACCTCAGATCTATTACTTTTGTCTTCGTTCAAATGTGTATTCCGGATAGCTGGAATGCTACAGGTGGCCTTTGACCCTTTGTTACTCTCTGCCAAAGAGGACTGCTGGCAATGAAGCCTTTCAATGGGGGAAGCCTACAGCTACAGCAATGGTCAAATTTCAGCAGCAGCAGTCTGCGCTTGAGAAACAGCAGAGATTTGGAAACTCCACGTTGGAGGTTACTGACAGGTGGAGGCCAGGGAAAGTTTCAAATGTGCTTCTCTTAGTGGAAAACTGTGAGGGCGGCTGGTGATTGGAGACCAAGTAAATGATGGAGGAGGAGTTAGGGCCGAAGAAGTCAGAAGGAGGAGGCCAGTGGGCAGGGTGAACACTGCAGGCTTCAGGAGGGAAGATGCCGGAGGTGGGCCTGTGAGGCTTGCAGAGTGGAAAGGGAACAGCAAGCAAGAAGCAAGCAGGCTTCTGATGTAACAGAAAAGAACCTGGGATGTTGTAAAGGGATGAAAAGAAGTGCTAAGGTCAAGGGAAGCAAGATGGACAGAAAGGGGAGGGAAGCAGAGAAACTATCTCCCAGTGGACACACCAGCCCTCCTCTTGCCTGTAGAATTTTGACCACCAAATAGCTACCATGGAAACTAGCAGGCTGAGGTGGGGGTGGCTGGATATTGAGCATCCTCCATCAGTTTACTGAGCCACAGAGCAGCCAAGAGTTTGGTTTCCTAACTTGTGAATAGGTCACTCTGCTAAGAAAACCTAAGGCAGTTGTCTCATCCACTTAAGTCTGAGTCTGAGCTCTGAAGGGAGAACCCTGCCTCACACTGAAGGGAGTCCGTGTGCTTGATCAATTTCAAAAAAAATATTCTCTTGTGTCAAGTGTCCCAGAAATAGTACATAACAATGATGGTGTTGCATATTTTGTTCTTAACTAGTGATGATTCTATCAAATGATTGTTTTGACCAGAATAAACTTATTTCTTCTTTGTCAATAAATTTATTAAATATAAACATCTTAGCCAAGAACTTAAAACAGTTCAGCTGAAACTACACTGTCCCAATGTTACTCTGATTCATATGGAAGAGAAAGTGAGTCAGACTAAATGAAAGGTATCTGCTAATACCAAGAGAAAAATGTCTTTACTCTCTTTACTCCTGAGTGTCCCAGTGCCCCTGTCCCTGACTCAGGCACATCCTGAGGACAGAGGGCTAAGTGGAGTGTTGCCCTTGGAGACTCAAGATCAGCCTGGTGAAAGATGGCTTGTGTTGAAAGACAAACCACCTTCATCTGGAACTTGTACATTTGAGCTGGGGACACATTTGTCACATAGCGACCATGCAGTAAACAGAACGGCTGCTCCCTCAGAAATAGGATTTTCATTGCTGAGGGGGTTGGAGCTAGATATTCTGGGTGTGGGGTAGATCTGTCCTCTGTGGCCCGTGCCTCTGTCATTTTAGAAACACCTGTGGTAGGGGATTCTCACGTGGTATTAGTGGCAATATAAGTGGAGGCCACGTCTGTATAGAGGGAGACTTCAGAGTGTCTACCAACATTGAAAATGCACATTATCAGTTGGGCAAGCAGATCTACTTTTAGACATTTAGCTTACTGATTTTTTTTTGCACAGGTATATCAAATATTTAACTAGTTGAACAGGTATACAACAGAGAGACAGGCAGGCAGACAGACAGACAGATAGACAGAGACAGAGAGAAAGAGAGAGAGAGACAAAGACAGAGACAGAGAGAGAGACAGAAAATCATTACAACAATGTTATCTGTCCATCACTGGGAGACTCAGATACATTTTGAATACCCCAACATTTTTAAAGCAACAAAGGAGTAACAAATAGGTTTTGAAGATGAGTTTAAAGATACCTACCCCAAATCCCCCACCAACACAGTTTATTTCCCAACTGGATTGTTGGACTTCCCCAGTTACAACTGCAAGAAATGTAAACATCTGACAGCTCTGCATCCTTGAAAAGTGGATGGTTTGCATTATGAGGAGGAAGGTTTAACCTCAAAGGCCAGCATCATTCCTGAGTGATGGTAAGGGGAGAGGGGTATAGAACAACCCCACAGCCTCCCGCAAGTCTACTCACTGTCAATGCTTTCCACCAACGGCACTCAGATGGATATGCCGGCCCCTGTGACTGCACTCAAAAGGCGAGTGTGGGAGAACTGCCAGCTGTCTCATCTGAAAACTCTTGGGTTCTTTGCTTGTCTGAGCAAAAACTCTTTAGCTCAGCAAAAGTTTGCTCCTTATATGAGATGAAACCCCTCGAAAGAAAGTATGTTTTCAATAATCAGGATAGGATTATACTTTTCACTTGGGGAGTGTGAGCAGATACTTTGAAAAGAGTGATTTAGAAATAGTTGTCCCTTGGGATACTGTAAGAAACTGAACGGATTGGAGACACAGGCGATACCTGTGTGTTAAGAACGTCGGAAGGTACACTTGTATTCCCTGGCTACTTTATCTCTTCATCTCATGTTTGTTCTAATTCCCACTCTGTAAGTTATATGAAACACCTGGGAGAGGTTACACTCTTGAGGCATTTTGCGATTGATAGCCTTACATTCCCACATCCTTTATGGGAGAAATTCTAAAGCCTAATAAATATAACCACACCTGTCGGCTAAAGAGAGAACACGAGCCTGCTGCTTGCTTTCCTTTCCCTGCGCCTAGGAGCATTTAAGGATTTGTTTCAAAGAAGCTGCTGAAACTATGGAAACTTGACATCATCAACAAACTTGCTGAGATAGAGAAGCTGGGCTTCCCAGAACACTCCCTCAGCACCTCTATCGCTGTCCATATGCCAGGTCTCGGCAGGTCAGTCACAGCTGCCAAACGACAGACTCTGACGTAGTCGGATTTAAAATCTTACAGGCTTCTGACTGGCAGGTAAGGGGTTGAGGGGATCAAGGTACTGGTGCTGTCTACCCACTTCTGAGTAGGAAGGGATTGAAGGTGATTAATTTGTCATTGCCTAAAGTAAGCTAGAACCTGCCACCATCATTATGTCGCCTTGTCAGGCCAAAAGAAGAAAGCCACAACTTGTAAATCTGAACCCCTTCATACAGGTGGAGCTCAGAACAGCATGGGTCAGCTTCTTAGCAACATTTTGTTTGGCTTCTCAGGGCTTTCAGATTGAACACCATTTATTCATTAAAGTCTATAGCCTCCAGAAGTTTCAGATCCATATGCAAGCCAAGAAGCTAATAAGCATTTCCCAGTTATGAACACCATGTCCTTATGGTGCATTTCTACACTTGATCTTAGTCAAAAGGCCGCGAAGCAGTTAGGATTATACATTTCTTATTATTAGAAATGCCACCGGTGCATATTTATTAATAAAGCTCATACATAGCTTGTGCCTGCTACTCCCTGAGTCTATTCTGAAAGTACATTAACTTTTGCTTACTCATGTTCTGTTCTAGTAGGTCACAGTGCATTAAGTTATTAGGTTTCTTCAGATCTTCTTGGCTGTGGCAGTCTCTCAGACTTCTCTTGCTTTGATGGCCCACCTTGGTTTTGGTTGGTGCGTAGGTGGGTTTGTTTGTTTGTTTGTTGAGAATCACTGCTTGTTGTATTTCACAGGGTTTTTTCGAATCACCTGAGTCTCCTCATGCCTAACACTGTGGGTCTGGGGAATAAAGGTTTCTGAGGTAGCATCATTCCATCATATCACCTAGCATCCCAAGGCCTTGCCACTGTTAACATTGACCTGAACATCTAGCCACTGGAATGCTTGTTGGGTGAGTCCATGCTGACAAGACTCTTCTCTTGTCCTTCCATGCTCTGCTCATAGCAGGAAGTCCTATGGGCAGCCTGCAGCTGAAGGAGTGGGAGTCACGCTGCCCATCCTCAAGGGCAGAACATCTGCATAGATTACATAGGATCCTTCTACGTGGAACTTTGCATCTTTACCACCTAGTTATTTGTTTTCAAAGCAGATTTGTAGGTATTCGTTTCTATATGTTGGGGGGGGGGGGTGTTGCTACTCAGATTGTCCCAACCTTGGCCTTTGAGAGTTCTTTCAGTTAGCTTCTGTACCATCCCCTCGTTACTTTGATTAAGGACCATTCATTCCTTTCTTAGTCTCTTCTGACTTTCTCACATTATGAGATGCTGCAGGTTGATCTCGTGTATTGCCCCTCTCAGTTGGATCTAAGCATTGTTTCATGGATCTCTGCCTGCCCTTATTAGACATGGTTTTGGAAACTACTATCTGAACACTACATGTGTCCATTACCAATGGGCAATTATTTAAGGGAATTTCTCAACGTATGCATGCATACCAACCTATATGCATTGTGCTGTGCACACTAACCTATAATTTTTCTAAGTTGCATACATGAAAGTTTAATATTTGTGTTATAAAAAGTATGGGTTTTGACAAATACAAAGTGTCATTTGTTTGCCATTAGAGAATCATGCAAAAATAGTTTTCCTGACCTACACACAGAGATACACACACACACACCTCATTTCACCTATACCCTGACCCCATCTTCTTGAGCTCCTCACAAACACTGATTTTTTAAACTATTTCTCAGTTTTGTTTTTTTCTGAAAGTCACATAATCAGAAGCAATGTACAGCTTTTTTCAAACTGATTTTGCTCATTTACAACATTCATTTAATATTTCATGTCTTGGAAGCTTATTTATTGCTGAGTAAGGTTCTATCTTATGGGCACAGCACAGTTTGTCTCTTCATTCGGTTATTAAGGGGCATCCTGGTAGCTTCCAGATTTGGAGTAGTGTTAATGGGGAGAGAGAGTTGAAATTCTTGTGTTAGCTGGCCTGTGGTTGATGGGTTCTAGAAAGGTAAGGCCTGGGGCTGGCAAGATGGCTCAGTGGTTAAGAGTGCCGACTGCTCTTCTGAAGGTCCAGAGTTCAAATCCCAGCAACCACATGGTGCTCACAACCATCCGTAACGAAATCTGATGTCCTCTTCTGGAGTATCTGAGGACAGCTACAGTGTACTTACATATAATAAGTAAATAAATAAATCTTTAAAAGAAAAAAGAAAGAAAGAAAAAAGAAAGAAAGAAAAAAGAAAGAAAGAAAGAAAGAAAGAAAGAAAGAAAGAAAGAAAGAAAGAAAGAAAGAAAGGTAAGGCCTATGGTCATCAGATTAATGGAGACATGTTCCATACCAACAGGCAGAAGCTGAAAGTAACAAACTGTCAAGAATTCAAGATCAAGACCATGTAAAAAAATCTATTGGCAAGTGCTTTCAAACTACAATGTTGATTATCTTGACACTTCTTGAGTCTTTCCTTTCTAATGTTCCTACAGTTTGTTAGAGCTAATGATTTCTTAGAATGATAGGGAAGGATGGAATTGGGATTGGCTGGTGTGATAATGAACTAAATCTTAGCCTTCATGAGCCTCTGTCAGTGTGTGCTCCCTCATCATGGACTCTGGTGACATCCATTTCTGTTCCCATTATGTCAGCAGATGTCACAGCAGTAGAAGAAACCTGTAAAATTCTTTGTCAGAGTTGCCTAGGTCATTTCTGGATGCTTTGGGACTCCACAGAGGCCACAGCTACTTAGAAAGAGCTGGTATTCTTGAAGTTCTACTACGAAGCCTCCCCCCATTCCACATCACCATCAGATTGTGATTTACTATCCTACATCTATAGGCACACTATTTATGAAATCATCTTATTTTTAACATTTACGTACTTATTCAGAGGGTAGTATTTGGAGACAGGATCTCTCTACGTGCCCTGGCTATCCTGGAACTACCTCTGCAGACCAGGGTGGCCTCAGATTCAAAGAGATCTGCCTGCCTCTTCCTTGTGAGTGCTGGGATTAAAGGTATGTACCACCATGTCCAGCTAAGAAAAAAAAATATTTTTCTCAGTAATGCCACCACTGAGCCTTTCAAATGTTTGCTGGTATGATGAGACACCTACATGTATATGAGATATATGTATTGTTCAAAGAATGGAACAAATACCTCAAAGCCTCGAGCAAATCCTCCCTTACAGCCCTTCCCAGTTTCCCACATCTTATATCTATAGTCTTCCAAAATGCAAAGGAGCCTGGTGTACTTCATGCTAGGTCCTACAGAGAGTACCCGGCTCTTCAGAATGATCGCCCACTGGCTGGAGTGGTGTTCAGTTCTGCCAACTCCTGTTTCAGTGAGTAGACTTTTCACTGTTTGATAATAAATAAATAATAAATGCTGTGATACCCTTTCAAAGCAAAAAAACAAAATGATATTCATTCTGAAGAAGGGCCATCTTTCCAATCAAAATAAATACCTAAGAACATTATCTTTGTGCTGGATAGTTCTATGTCCACTTGAGACAAGTTAGAATCATTTTGGAAGAGGGAAAATTAATTGGAAAAATCTGCATCCACCAGAGTGGCCTATGAGCAACCCTTTGGTGCATTTTCTTTATTGATATGAGAAGGCCCATGCCATTGTGAAGGCTGCCATCTCTGGCCTGGTAGTCCTGAGTGCTGTAAAAATGCAAGCTGAGAAATCCATGAGGAGCAAGCCAGTAAGCAGTCCTCCTCCGTGGGCTCTGCATCAGTTCCTACTTCCAGGTTCCTGCCTAGAGTCCCTGTCCTGTCTTCCCAGGATGAGGAAGTGGAAGCTGTAAGATGACATGAACTCTTTCCTCCTTGAGTTGCTTTTGACCATGGTGTTTTATGACAGCAGTAGAAATCCTAACTGAGACAATCTACCACAATTTATTCTTTTTCCACTCATTTAAATGTTTCCTTTTTCTATATCCTAAAAAACAGAACAAACCTCAAACACACAAAAACACCCATGATTTGCATCTCGTCACATGCAAGGGATGGAAGTGATTTCTAACTTCCAAGTCCGAGATATCATGACCAACAGATTTTAAATAATAGTAACAAGTTCTCCCAAGATGCTACTTGGAGACCTCTCATGCCTACTGTGCTCAAAGATGGTCCATAAGTAGGCAAAAATCAGCTTTTTAGGGAACATGATCCTTCCTCACACCACCAGATCAGAATCTGCATTTAACAAGAACCCTAGTCACCTGCATACACAGTAAAACCTGCTCCCTCACCTGGCCCTCTTAACTCTCATTTGGAGTAGAAAAAGGCCATTTGCCTAAGTTAATGCTATCTTCTGTACAGAAATTAAATTTTACTTTTAGCCTTTCGCAAACTTTTTTTTCCAAGCTGGTAATCAGCTACTCAAAACAACAATTATTCTCAGATATTCATCATTAGACAACTAGAGTTTTTGCTGGTTTTGTAGCCTACTAAAACTGCTGAGGCTGTTGAACATTCCACATTCAAAAGTTTTGTAGGGTGGTGGATAATGGGGAAGCTTCAATGTTTATTTTAAAATAAATAAAATAACTTCTTGACTTTTAGAAAAAAGAAAAAAGAAAAAGGCCGTTTGCAAAATTCCTTAGAAGGGAATAGGAATAGTGTTTTCTGACATCATTTTACCTCAATACATAATAATGGGGTTTTGTTTGTTTCTTTTGTCTTCCCTTGCCTTTCCCTTCCTTTCTTTTCCCTTTTCTTTTTCAGACAGAATCTCACTCTGCAGTCAAGGCTCATCTTCCATCCATGGTCCTCCTGCCTGAGCTCTCAAGCTCCGGGATGACAGGCATGCGGCACCGTCACACCTGTCCCATTTCTTACAGACAATGCATAACTGATGCATCCACTAATGTGAGTGGTCAGCCCTGTGACTTTGCGCCCTCTGTTCATGCTTGCAGCTATTTATGTAAATACCTGCATACAAAGACTAGTCTTATCTCACTTTCTGCAGGGACAGAGTTCAACAGCCTGCAAACTTGCAGATTCAATTAAAGGAGCTCACGTCAGCTCCATTCAGTGTCAATGTTAATGACAGCTTTGAAGACACAGTTATAAAATAAGAAAATATATTGCGTTGGCAGCATAAGCCTGAAAAATGAAGTGTTCCGTAGTGGAATAGAAAGCATGAATCTCTCAAAATTAACTCCCATGTATGGATATTTGATTACTGTCCGTGTCAGGTCCTGAACTGTAAATCATAAGTCCCCAAGGATAATGAGCTGTCAGCAGATTGGCAGGGGGTAACAATTGAGATACATTTCAACATCCTTTTACCTGGATTTTAAGCAAGATGCTACAGTAGAGTCACCAAGCTCCCATGCTTGCCCTCTTCCGGGGCTCCTTGTCCTCTGAACTGCTGATGTGCAGATTTTGCTATGGTGTTAAACCTGCCTATAGAATATTCAGTGGTGGCTTCGACTTTTCTTCTCAGTAGTAACCTACTCTCCGGAGATGTGACAACCACAGACATCTCCAGACATTGTGAGTGTCGGATGGGGAAAGGAACTGTCTCTCCTGCTGAGGATAATTCCAGAAGGTCCCTCAGCATCCCTGCCAAAGTCATGGTCATGCGATGTTCTAGAATGTTGAACTTGGGGGAATAGGTCACTGAGCACACAGGCTTGGCATTTGATACATCATGGATGTTTGTGAGGGCTCCATTCTCTACCAGGTATGTACACTTCATACAAAAGTTTCTTTGGGAGAATGGTAGAAACCACTACAGCCTCCCAGTGACACTTGGTCTCATCCTTGGACACAGCCCTAGACTTTTGGTGGCCCATTTTAAGAGTTAGAGTCAGAGAGCTAAGTCGCAGCTTCGTTTCAGCAAAGTGTCCTCAGGCCCCCGCTGGGGATGCTGCAGGGAGAAGCATTGGTAGGGTAGAAAGGATTCCAGCCATTGCTCTGAAATCCTTACAGCTCTAGTATTCCAAACCAAATAGCCTCCACTCCACAGAGCTGATGGGGCAGAGCTCAGGGGGCGCCTGGGTGGAGGTGTCATCATGAAATGCTATATAATGAGTGAACAGAAGACTTTTTTTAATTGGCTTTTTAAAACTCACCTCCTAAACTGACATCTGAGAAAGCCACCCTTTTTGAAACAAAAGCCATGAACTTGGAAATCATAAATAAATAAATAAATTATAAATATAAACCTCCAGATTCAACAATTCTGCTCTTGTCTAGACTTCACCCTATTTTGAGAGCTTGAGAGTATCTAAGTTTTAAAACTTCTGCTTGGATAAAGGTCCTTGGTTGCTGCCCTTCTCATCCCTTTACTCTGCCATGGACTACAGTTGGTTTCATTGATGTTGTCTACCTAATTCTCTCTCTGCCATCAGCCCTAGACTTACCTGGATTTAACAAGTCCCTGCTTGCCACCTGACACCCACAGCCCTCCTTCCTCTCCAAGTTACTTGAGAGGGAAGAGACAGTATCCTCATCGATGCTCCTGTCCTCCCTGCATCATGGCTGACATGCCATGGCCAGCAGAAGCTTGTGTGAAGCAACCCCGCGTCCCCCTTAGAGCAGCGGTTCAGTGTTTGCTGACTCGGCGCTCATAGTGACTTTACAGACCATGACTATGGCAAGCATCATGAACCGACTGTCCTTATGTGGGAGAGACCCCTGGAAGATTCACAAGAGGTTGGTAATACAAAGAAGACAGGGTTGATGAGAGAGGAGCTCTTCGCTCTAATACCCATTGTGTTCTGTACCATACTAAATCAATATCCCAAATGCTAACAAGATGGAGAATGCACCCGTTGAGGTCAAGAAGCAACTGCTACCAAAACCCAGCATATCAAGTGTCACCATAGGTCCCCACCCCAGCCTTCTCTGCTCTCCACAGTTGTCACATGTTCACCAAACATCTTTACAGAGCATTTGTCCCTTCTGTCGCCTTGCTTTTACTAACCCCATATTTCTTGCCAGAAACATTTGTCCATTCCCCGCCCCCCTTCACCTAGCAACAGTCTGCTTTTCCTTTAAATTCTTAAGATTTCCCTGACTTTCCAACCCAGTGACCTCTCTTCATTACTGGACTCTGTCCTGTTTCTCATCACTCACCTATAGACTGCCTGCTCTCATTGGTTGTATTTGAATTTACTGACTCCTCTCATTCATTCTCGAGAAAGTTATTGGGATCTGTCTTTGAACCCTAGCACTCCCACAAGATAGTATTGATAGATTATTGATTGGTTACCCTTTATCACTTCCTACCAAAGATTTCTTTGTATTGCAGCTTGAGAGATTTAGGTTTTAAGAGCATATAAAGATTTGATTGAGAGACCTGAGAAGGACTCTGTTGTCCTACAAGATGAGTGAAAGTAGAATCGGTCTGTCAGGGGAGCCAGGAGGAGGCTCCAACAAGGAGCAAGTGGGAGGGATCTAAAGTCAGATGGTAAATCCACTAGTTCTACTGGGCCTGAGGCACCTGATGTATATAACACACACAAGCGTGCACACATGTGTACACACACACACACACACACACACACACCAGTCAGCAATGATAGTAAAGTTCATTTTACATAAAAATAAAACAGAAGCTTTGTCACTGATGTTAAAGTGTTCTATAGCTGGTAAAATGCAAAATCAAACTAAGAATCCAGGTTGGAAGGATTGCTTCACACTGGGTTGCTTCAGATTGGACATAGCATAAACATTTTATATATATCTGAACCTGAGCCAACCTTCCTTCCTTCCTTCCTTCCTTCCTTCCTTCCTTCCTTCCTTCTTTCCTTCCTGTCTTTCCTTCTTGGTTACAAGTTCATACACCTGTGGTCCAGGTAAAATGTAGAGGAAGTTTCCAGCGAACTCCTGCATAGCACTGTGGAGCTGACATGTTGTGAGGGAGAAGGAACTAGAACTGAGGTCTTTCTTCTTCTGAGCAGCTGCCATCCAACCTCTCAAGCATTGCTGGAGCTCAGGGTCACCAGGGAAGTTTTAGAATCATGGGTAGGAAGATGGGTGACAGAGTGCTAGGCAGGGTATCCAGCAGAATCAGACTGGCCTGGGGCTCAATAGCCAGTGTCTCTGAAAAGCTCAGTGGGTAATTCTAGCATTTATCCAGGTTTGAGAACACTGAGCTGAGACAGAGGAGAGATGCTCGGAGGAGCTGATTCCCTAAAAGAGAAACACGGATGTTTGTGAACATGTGGAAAGATGCCCAACCTGCCAACTAGAAAATACAGGTAAAAGTGAGGTGTTACATTCTTCCCTTCCATGCTGGTGAGAAAGTAAAACAAACAAACTAACTAACAAACTAAAACCAATGAAAAGATTGCCAGTATCTGATGTGACTAGAAAAATCAGAAAACAGAGTCAGAGGCTCCTGGTGGATGGGTAAACTGCTATAGCAACTTCAGAAGGGAATTTAGTCATTCAATGAATACCCAAAGGACTAAACATCCCTACTGTAGAGACATGTGCTCATCCACGTTCATGGCTGCCCTATTCATTGTAGCCAGACACTGGAAAGGGCTTAGATGCCCATCATCTGATGAATGGATACTGAAAATGTGTTACATTTGCACAATGGAATATTACTCAACCAAGTTAAGGGAAATGAAATTATTAAACATGCAGGTAAATTGATTGAAAATTATCCTAAGTGAGGTAATCCAGACCCAAAAAGATAAATACTATATGCATCCTTTTATATATCCTTTTAAGCCTTCAAATGAATGCTCTAGTCCAAATAACCACAGAGGTAAGGGATCATGGGGAAGGACAGGATCTCTCAGGAAATGGGGAATAGAATATAGTGTTATAGAGAGATAGAATGGAGATTAGAGAAAAAGAGGGTTAAATGGGGGATAGAAGAGCAGGGTAAAGGAGAAAACATGGGGAAGGACGGCAAACACTAAATGCCATTTGAAAAACCATATTAAAACCAACTGTAGACACTTGCTAAAACATACAGATAAAAAATCTAAAGGAGGTCACCAAATAGTAAGAGAGACGATTCCCTAACTAGGCACCCTCTGCCATCAAATAAATCCTCCAGTACCAGGAATGAGCTACATCTTGTTGAGTTCTTTTCCAAAGGGGTCCCATAGGGACCCCCAAATCTCCCAGGCTAGTACCAAGGCTGTTGGTTTCCACAGCCTGATGGGAATGACATACTGCTGGAGGCAGCACTTACTTGCGTCATAGAACATGGGGAAATCGAGCTGTTACCTAAGCAGACGCTTCTCCCTGCAGACTAACAGTCACGACCCTGGAAGCTACTCTGCAGGGTCCCAGGAGAGAAAGATAATAATCACTGTCACCCAGCTACAAACCCTGCAGCCTACCACAGTCACCTGCCATAGTGACACAAATGCTATGCGAGTAACCAACCACTTTTTAATTGGATTTAAGGCCCACTCCATGAGATGGAGCCCATAAGTGACACTGCTAAAATGTCCAAGAACCTGAGACTAGATAGGTCACGAGCCTAGGGAAATCCCACTACTGGGATCCTGCTAAAGGAGCCTAGCAATAAAAACGACTCCTAATGATCCGTTCCTAAACCCATAGGTCAGATCAGGACTGATACACCTGTGAAATCCTAAGGGCGGTGGCAGCTCACACAAAACAGGTTTAAGGCAGATGAGGCCTCGGCACTGAGAGGAGGAAGTGGGCACACACAGGGCCCTAGCCTTAACCAGGAACCTACTTACAATGAATATTATCCAGCAGAAGGGAAATCCATTTTCTCCGACAGAATGTCACTGGATATATCAACCACACTTCAAGGCAGACTCCGTGCCCAGGAGTAGGTGGCCAACACAATATGAGCTTTTTGTTTCATTTTGTTTTGGTTTAGCTTTGTGTGCGTGCAAACACACAAAGTGTGTTTTTGTTAGTTTTTGTTTGTTCGCTTGTTTTATTTTTTGGTTTTGTATTTTGTGTTGTTTTTCTTCTTGAAAGAGGGAAAAAGAACCTAAAGTTACATGGGAGACAAGGAGGTATGGAAGAGCTGGAAGGAGCCCAGGGGTGGAAAGGCGTGAGCAAAATATATTGTACAAAAGAAAATTTTAATTAAAAAATAATAATATGTGTAAATTTAAAAAAAAAGATGCCAGAGGCCATGAATTTGGGTGAGAACAGGGGGTGGGGGATGCACAGAGGGGTTGGCAGGAGAAAAAGGAAATAGAAAAAATGTCATAATTATATTTTAATTTCAAATTTTTAACAAAATTAATGTGTATCATGTGGCCAAGTAATCCCTGTCAGCTAGAGAATCACATATAGAGACCCATACATCTATGCTCATGATATTGTGCTTGGGTGGAAGGAAACTGGAAGCAACTAAGTATTCGTCAGTAGAGGTGTGGTATGTCCACTGAGCACAGTATGTCTTTGAGTACTCTGCAGCCACTGAAAACTGATAAAGGGGCCCTATGTGCACTTGTGGAAGCAGAGTCTAGACTTCAGGGGGTCCAAAGGCAAGTTGCGCACGCACACACACACACACACACACACACACACGAGCACAACCGTTAAAATTGAATAGCACATACTCCAATGCACTACAGTTTCTGTATGTGCCCATAATTATATATGAAAAAACACATAAAGACAGGAGGAGCAAGAACATGGAGGAGCAATGAAGATATGGGTAAATGGCCTTATATTCTTATAACTTTGGTTTTATTCTTAAAACATTGTGTTTAAGGTCAAGAAATACTACTACACGCCTTTAAATCCCAGCACTTGGGAGGCAGAGGCAGATCTCTGTGAGTTCGAGACTAGCCTGGCCTACCTGTGAAGTACCAGGGCAACCAGGGCTACATGAGACTTTAGCTTGTGTGTGTGTGTGTGTGTGTGTGTGTGTGTGTGTGTGTGTGTGTGTGTGTTTAAGTATTTCTTAATCAATAAAAAAAATTCATTTTTTAAGAGTGAGTAAAAGTCTGTGGACATTACATGCCAAGGCAATGGTTCTTATTTGGGGGGGCGGGGGGCACAAACATCTGAGATTCTAATGAAAGACTTCCCCTAAAACTTCTATAAAAGTTCTTCTAAGATTTTTTTATTCGATTTCTGGTGATTTCAAGAGTCCCTGAAACGCAGTCCTACCCCCAGCCCCTGACTTCCTGACCCCAGGCCTGGTGCATCTGAGCTGATGGTCCTAAGGCTCTGCCCTGTCACCCCGGTTCATCCGGAGGAGTCAGACGGGGAAGTCAGAACGCCTGACAGCTATTTTTACGAGTGTCAGCAGCTCATCTCTCCAGATTGAATTTCCCCAGAAGGTAGATTTTCGCTGACATCTTCATACTTGGATAGGAGCGGCTGATCCTTGAGAAGTGAAGGGATGGTAGCAAGTGGCCCGCGCGCGGAGCCACAAACAGAAGCTGATCTGTGTCGGGGAAGCAGCCAGTTTTCTCATCTGCTTTTAGACACCATCGGCTTCTTTTTAAAGTTCTGCGGCGTCACTCCCCCCCCACACATGCGGCCGCTGTGCTTTCCACCTCACCGCCGACACAGATGGTTTTTTTAGTGACTTTGCTGATACATTTTTAAAGAAGCAAGAGACATAAAAGAGCCTGCTTTCCACTCCTAAAATGCCAATCAATATTCCTTGTACTTTTCCAAAATGCACACAGAATGAAGGTTTGTATCTGCCCCCTTTGGGTCTGCTTTAAAGTGTCTTAATGGCAAAGCCTGCCTTTCTGAGAGCAGATCTCCTCTGTAACACACTTTTTTATTAAGTCCCAGATCTGCCAGCAGATTTACAGTCTGTACCAAATCTGATTAAATGTGCTGTGCCTGCCTGGGCTGTGATTGCCTTGCACGAGGGATCCCCAGAGAAGAGCTGTTCTCCTCGGTACCCGCCCAGTCCACCATACGCATAATTAAAATAACTTTTAAAAAATTAACTTGGAAAAGAGAGGTCTGGATATCAATATAAGATTATCTAAGAATTTCAGAGACTCATTTCTTACAGAACATAATGATTTTTTTTTTGATGGACTGGGGTTCAAACCTTGGATCTTCTTGTACATGCTAGACAAGTCGCTGAGCTTAAATCGCCCAGCCTGCAACAAGATGAATTATGTTCAATAGAGATGCAGCTGGCTAAGTTTTCAGTCTTTTGCATCTTTGAGAATACTTTCTGTAGCTGGCATTGAAAACCTACACTGGAATTATCCAGCCGGCCTTTGCAGGTACATCTCTCGTGGCTTTCCCTCATAAACTCTTGATCCTTGACACACAGGTGCCCATTTCCTTGTGCAAGCCCTTTCCTGCATCTGCATCTTCATCGGTGCCCTCCAGCCTAACTCGGCATGGTCATCATTTTGGGTCACTGTGCTCCAGACCCAAATACAGATTTTTCATAATGCAGTTACTATTCATGTCATATTCATGCCTATCACTGGCCCCCGGTTCCTCTGAGCTGCTCTTGCAATGTGGTGAAACAAACCTGGGGTCACACTCCTGCTCATACACCAACCTCCTTCAGCCCCCTTTAGTGTCTACAGAATCTCATCTCTCTCAGTCGTGTGAAAGCTGAGTTCTGACCTTCCCTCCATAAATCTGTGTGAATGTTCACTATGATCCAGGCATTACAAATTCTGAAGTTTAAAAGCAAAACTGTGTTCCTATGAATTTATAATTTGTGTGAGATTTGTATTTGGTGCAAATTATGACTAAGCGTACCAATGAAGACAGTAACTCCAAGAGTGCAGAGAACGAAGCCAAGGGATGCGCTGAATGACTGGGAAGGGTGACCCGGAAAGTCTCTGATGAGAAAGAAATTGAGTTGCCATCTATGCAGAAGAACACAGCAGTCAAGAAAACCACCAGGGCAAAGACGATTCCAGTCAGATGAGGCAGCAAATGAGAAGGTCCTAGGTAGGAGCTTAGCATGGGTATGGCCACGAGTTTCCGAGTGAGCAAAAGGTTTTCTAAAAGATGTCCCTCTAGCCTGCAGCACCAAGTGCCTTTAGCTGCATAGTCCTAAGACACCCCCCACCCCAATGAGGAGTCTGTCTACCTTCCTGTGACTAGCACAGTGCTGGGGCACATATTAGGGACTAAGACTGAGGAATGAGTGAATGGGTTCTCACGAGTAGCTCCCTGACCGTTCACAAACCTAAACTCATAACTAAGCTTGATTCCTGTGTGGCAGTGGTTCCCAGCACAACCTTGTTCTTTTAACAACCATTCAGCCTGAAGTGCTGGGCTCATTGATGGCTTGGTATAGCTGGGGTAGAACTGGTTTTTGACTAATTGCAAAGGTCCTTTTAGCCACATGGGACACAGGGAGAAGGGCTATTATTTGCCAGTGAGATGGAGTGAGTTGAGTCTCTAGTTGGTTTCCACTCCTGTATCAAAGTAGTGACCTCTTCCCCTTTCGGGTGCATTTCTGAATAAAAGTCTCTCCCTGGGAATCTTATGTATCACCAAGCTCAGCGTTGTGACAAACTCCTTGGACCATTTGTCATAAAAAGAGAATTGACAATGTGGAAATTACACTTAAGGCTGAGGGCTTGCCAATGGGCTGACTCCTGGGTCCGACCTCATGTTGGCTTTTAGTTTTGACCTGGGTCATGTGCCTTCTTTTCAATGACCATGAGCCATAGAGTCTGCTAATGAGATCTAAATTTGTGTTGTTCATTAAGCTCAACCTGCAGAACAGAAACCTTGAGTATTCAACACACACTTAGAACCATGATGTAAGTATCCACTGTGAAGCAGGGAGGACCAGACGGAAGTGAACAGCTATGCTTCCACAGGGCCAATGGAAGGCCAGTGAAGAATGCCACTATGGAAGGGGTGGACGCTGATGCTCTCACGGTGTGGCGTGGTCAGAGTAGTGAGGGAAAGGTCACTCAAGGTTGGAAAAGACTTCCACCGGGTGGAGACGATTACAAGTTTTTGTTTACATTTTTAAAGATTTAATTTTTTAAATTTATGTGTGTGGGTCCATGTGTATGCACAGCAGGGGCCCACAGAAGCCAGAACAAGGCATAGGATCCCCTGGAACTAGAGTTGCTGTTGGTTGTGAGCCACCTTTCAGGGATACTGGAAAATGAATTCTCAGCCTCTGAAATTGCAGCAAGTGCCATCTATCCTGATCCTACTACTTATTTCTCAATGATAGTTTTTCCGGAAGTAGTAGTCATCCCAGCATGTAGCTTGGCGAGTATGGAGAAGAGTCAGCTGCCCAGGGTAACCATTGGATGGAACAAGGAAAGAAAACTGTACCCAGAACAGGCTGGAGCATTCTAGGTTCTCAACCTGTGGGTCAAGGCCCCCACAGGTATCACATATCAGATATCCTGCACATCAGATATTTACAGTATTATAACAGCAGCAAAATTACAGTTATGGAGTAGCAATGAAAATATTTTTATGCATTAGGAAGTGTGAGAACCACTGCTCTAGAGCAACAGGAAAAGATGGCAGATGAAGGGTCTTTAACATCCCAACTTGGGATGCTACTGAATGGATGCAGCTCATCAGAAAACCTCAATGCCTTCCTACTCATAGCCTGAGCTGTGAAGAACAGCACCAGTGATTGATAGCCTGAACTATGACGAGCAGCATCAGTGATTGATATCCTGAGCTATGAAGAGCAGCACCAGTGATAGCCTGAGCTATAAAGAGCAGCATGCAGGAGGCATGGTGCATTCATAGGCTTTGGTGCATGCTTTCATAGAGAGATTTCCTGAGCCCCTAAAACTAATTTACTTGTGGTTTTAGCAAATCATTTCCTTCCTCTAAAGGCTCGTCATTCATAAAACAGAGGTAACACTAGCACCCATCTCGTGAGCCTGAAAAGGGGGACAGGAGAATGTGTGAGGGACTCAGTACACGGGGAAGTACTCAGATGTGGAGTGGGTTTGTACTAATAAGCAATGAAGAATAACATGATGGAATAAGGCTTCCTTGACGAGGGTCGACAGAGAAACCCAGGGTCGGGCAGATCAACTGAGGTCGCCCGACCTGATAGAGTTTCTGAGGACATTCCCAGCAGGAGCTGTAACTCGGGGCCCATCTCTCAGCCAGATTCAGAGTCAAGAGGCCATGCCTGGCAGGCTCACCCTGTCGTCAGATTTCTTACCCCAGAGGGATCAAGGAACAGGAGCCCAGGCCTTGGATTATAAAGACATTCTTGCTTCTCCCTGTGTAAGACGATAAGGCCAAAGGACCCTGGCAGGAGGCACAGGAACGCACACAGCCTGTCCAAGGCTCCTTGTCCCCACACAAGACCACTAAGTGCTTGCTGCTATTAGACCCTGGGGACTATCTTCAAAGTCCTTGTCTCTCCTGCTTGTTTTTGTTTAACAGCAGTGTTGAACAAGTTTATAAAGTATATAATTCTGCCTCTGGGAGTGTTTGATATGATTTTAAAAAAAAAGAAAAGGAATTTTAAATGTACTTTTTCAGACTACTTTTGGGCTCACATCAAAACTAACATCCCATTCCTTACCCAGTCTTACTCGTGTGTATTTGTCTCCAATATCAGTGTCAGGAGGTAATATTTGTCCCAGCCAGCCTGAACCCTAAGCCCTTGCTTTATATCAGGGCTCGTTGTCAGTTCTGTATAGACCCTGAGAGCTGCTGGCTTGTTCCACCAGTCATTGTTCCCCAGGGAGCAGAGGCCGAGCCTGAGCAAAGATTATGATGCTGATGGTTTCAAATAACCTATTTTATAAAGGAGTGTCTAAGGTTGGGGGAAAGAACAAAAGAAAGAGGAATGGAGAAAAGGAGGAGAAAGCAGAGAAAGGACCGAGTTTTTTGCCCGGGCAAACCCCACTCCCATCTCTGAAGCTCTGTGGGGATTAATGACAATTCTTAACTAAATAAAATGTCCCATCTCCCTAGATTGTCACCTCCCATCCCGCCTCTGGGCTTTGCTCATCCCCGAGAGATAATACTACCTTTGGATCTTTCTCCTGTGGCTTTTCCCCTGCATAGCTTCCAGGACTGCATGGTGAGCCACCCACCCACCCATAGGTTTAGGGGAAAGTTTGATTTTGAAATGGGGAATCTCAGTAAGGGGCTGTGATTGCTCTGCTGAGCCTTTCTCTGGCGTTTATGGTGATATATTTTATTTCAGTTTCTCTTACAGAGTGCTCATAAGGAAATCTAAGTCAACCCCCTAGCTTTGACGGGTGAAGCCCTCTGGGAGGCTGGCTGTTCCAGGATCCAGGACAACACTGGAATGTCCTTCCAAACCAGGACCCAAACAGCTGAGGGGCTCCAGTTACCCAAGAGGTGAGTGACAGTGACATCGACAATTCTTCTGCCAGCTGGAAGCGGAGATGGAGGGGCTAAGGAAGGTAGTGCAGGGAAGGACAGGGGAGGAAGGGCAAGGTTGGGGGGAGGGGAGGGGCAGGAGGGAGGAGGTAATGATGAGCTGTGACTATCCAGAAGTCTGGGGGAAGGCAGTGAACCTTCCTGGTCTCTGACTCTATCCCTGCTCTGCCCTGGGAAACAAGGAGCAGTTCCCATGCTGAATCTCAGGGCATCTTTGGTGATTGCCTCCTGGTTATTGACTTCCCCAGGGCCATCAAGACACCATCACAGAAAGCGACTGAAGGGAAGATACACACACACACACACACACACACACACACACACACACACGTATGCTAGCAAGTTGAGTCTAGCCTAAATCTTTGATTCAGGATTTGAGAGATACAAGGTCTGTTCAAGCCGAATTAGAAACGCATGCCCACTTAGCTGTTCTTATTTTATCTTGGTTTTATTCCCTTGCGCATTTTTCAAAAATGACTGGGGTACTGGGGGAAAAAAAAGAAAACAGTTATTCCTACTCAGAAAATTTTAATTGGTTTGAAAATTTCCAAGAACAACTTTTAAGAATTTTTTTTGTAAAAAAAGAGAAGAAGGATAAAGGCGAGGAGCTGCTTGCTGTGGCTAACTTGTGGAGTTGGAAGGATTGGAGTGAGAGATAGGAGATCACCAAGTTCCTTTAATACCGCTCAGGTGTCCAATGAATGTAGGTTGCATGTGTCATTACATTTTCAAGTAATAAATTACAAACTCAGGAAATAAAAAGGTTTTTAAAGCATCATGATTTGGGGAAAAAAACAAGGCTGTTTTATTTTTATTTTATTTTTTATTTTTTATTAGGTATTTTCCTCATTTACATTTCCAGTGCTATCCCAAAAGTCCCCCATACCCACCCACCCCCACTCCCCTACCCACCCACTCCCCCTTTTTGGCCCTGGCGTTCCCCTGTACTGGGGCATATAAAGTTTGCAAGTCCAATGGGCCTCTCTTTCCAGTTATGGCCGACTAGGCCATCTTTTGATACATATGCAGCTAGAGACAAGAGCTCCAGGGTACTGGTTAGTTCATATTGTTGTTCCACCTATAGGGTTGCTGATCCCTTTAGCTCCTTGGGTACTTTCTCTAGCTCCTCCATTGGGGGCCCTGTGATCCATCCAAAGGCTGTTTTATTAAACTAAACACTTTCTTAAAGTATCTAGCTCATGTAACTATTTTAATTGAATTTTGTTTTCTCAACTCTTTAAAAAATTTTGTATTCGTTGTGAGTGTGGTGTATATGTGCGTGCATGTGTGTAATGTGTTTTTGTAAAGTGTGAGTGTGACGTGTGTGTGTGTGTGTGTGTGATGTGTTTCTGTGGGCTGTGTGTCAGATGTATATGTGTGGGTGTCTATGCACTAAAGCTTGTGTGTGGACATCAGAAGACTCTTTCCCCGTCCGTGTGTTCCAGGTTTGAACTCGGATAATCAGGTTTGCAGAAGAAGAGTTTTTATCTGATGAGCCATCTTGCCAGCCCTTTCTCTCTTAACTCTTTAATAAACCCTTCCTGCCAAGTGTGTATGTGTCAATGTATGGGACAAGAGCCGAGCATCATATCTGCCTCCCCATATAAACAATGCAAGACTTTGCGTCTCAGGGAATATACATATCCCGTGAATTCCTAGCACATGTCAAACATCTGAATTAGAACTGCAATCCCTTAAAACAGCTTTCATTTTTACCCATGAGACAAGCTGACGGGGAAGTTAGATAAATAATTTAATAAGCATCCATAACCAGAGTTAACAAGTATTTTTATTTACTTCAAATCTTTAAGATTAATCACGATAATAAATGCTACAATTCTCCCTTGCTTTCTTCCCAGGGGCAGCAGCTTTACCTTCAAGCTGGTGTGTACATTCTTGCCCAATGCTTTATGCCTTTAATCTATGTGTGAATGAAGAAAAAAAAACACACAATCTTGGGCTTTGTTCAGAAGGGGTAGTTTGTAGGTCCTCTCATTTCACCAAAGGGTCCTCAAATCCATTTTTTCTAATTTAATGTGTGCATGCATGTGTTTCCCCGTGTGGTGTGTGTGTGTCTGTGTGTTTGTGTATGTGTGTATGTGTCTGTGTGTGTGTCTGTGTGTGTGTCTGTGTGTGTGTCTGTGTGTGTGTGTCTGTGTGTGTGTCTGTGTGTGTATGTGTCTGTGTCTGTGTGTGTCTGTGTGTGTGTCTGTGTGTGTGTCTGTGTGTGTGTATGTGTCTGTGTGTGTGTCTGTGTGTTTGTGTGTGTGTGTCTGTGTGTTTGTGTGTGTGTGTGTGTGTGTGTGTGTGTGTGTGTCTGTGTTATGCTTATGAGTCTGAGCAGGAATTCTGTGACACAGTATGTGTAAAGGTCAGAGGTCAGCCCCTAGATATCTATTCTCTACCTCCACCACAGGCTCCGAGGACTGAAAGGAGGTAGCTAGCCTGTGTGCTTCAACCCTCTGGGACATTCCATCCATGGCACAACCCCTTTCATATCTTCTCTCCAAAATTTAGAAACCAGAAAACCTCTTCATTAAAAACCATAATTATGAAGCCGGGCATGGTGGCACATGCCTTTAATCCCAGCACTTGGGAGGCAGAGGCTGGCCTTGAGTTCAAGGCCAGCCTGCTGTACAAAGTGAGTTCCAGGACAGCCAGGGCTACACAGAGTAACCCTGTCTCGAAAAAACAAACAAACAACCAAAAAACATAATTATAGATGATTTATTGGTCAAATATCAAGGACCTTTCCTTATCCTAAGGCTAAACTGAGAAGACAGGGAATTCATCTTCTTCCCCTCTCCCCACCCTCCACCTCATTTAAGAACACTGTCAACTTAAACTGCATTTATAAAGAGAGCAAAACTAAAGGTCTTACCCAAAAAAAAAAAAAAAAAAATCCTCAGTAAGCAGAGAGATGAATTGAAAATCCTGAGTCCTTATGAATCCAAAGAGCTAAACGTGGCATTTAATCTAAACTGTGCCCTCTGGAGTCACTTTCCGGGTGCATTATTTTTTCCTCCTCTTCTATATCAACTTCAGTGTCATGTCAGCAGATTCCAGGTGACGAATGGGCAGCCTCATTTTAAAAGTCTTCAGTTAGGCTGACCTGTGGCCTTTCCAGAAGCGGTGAAAGAAATCACCTGTCCCTTGGTTCCTCTGTCCTCACTTCCCGAAGTGGGTGCCACCAAAGCCATCAAAGGTGACAGACCCCATGTGAATCAGCCCCTGCCCAGTTCCTGTGGCCACTGTAGTTTCTCCCACTATTTGTGCAAACCACGCCCACCAAAGGTCTGCAGCACCTGCCCAGACCTTCCCAAGAGCACTCAGCCCTGGGTGTCTCCAGAGGAGATGCAAGCCTGAAGTGGGATTGACTGTAATTTAAGTAAACTGATCTGCTACTAAATCCATAGCAATTCAATTTACACTTCACAGGGTTTATTGCTGAGGACAGACATGACTTAAATAATATTGTGAGGAGCCATATTTTTTTAAAAAATGTTCAGGATGTAGAGAAGTATGTGTAAGTATGGAAATATTATGAAGATTACGAGTGGAAGGGAGGGCTTTGGAGGCAATCATTGACTGCTAGAAATCACTGCATTATGGGAGGGTTAAATTCGGAATTGTCCCTTTAATTCTGTGGGTCTTACGTTACCTACCTAGAAGGTAGAACAATTGAGCCTGGTCAGGGATTGTGAGCCCTGCCTTTGAATCACCTGGGTAGATCTGCAAGTTACTGATCTTCTTCCAATCAGCTCATTGAACAGTCGAGGGGACATGGGTCCAAGCTCCAGGTTTTTCCAAAGTTCCTTCCATGGTTGTGATGTGCAGGAAGAACTGAAAGGCCCTGGCCCGGATGGTATCTGAGGTTTCTGACAGGCAGAAGATTGAGTATCAACAAGACTTGGTGACAACGGAGGGGGTGGGTGGCCCTTTCAGGTGCAGCCAGAACAAGACAGACAGTTACCTGTGGATCAGGCCTGGATCGTCACTGCTCTGGAAGCTTCCTGGTAGAAGGGACTATGTTTTGCCAGCTCCTTCTATGCCATTTGGTATACAGTAAGTACTCAATAAAAAGGTTCCACATTGCTTTGCTAGAATGTGTTTTACCAGAGCACATAGTGATCAAAATTTTGTGGATGCTCACCAAGTTCGCCAGCCATTCACGTACTCATCTATAAATGGGCCGTCTCTAGGTCCGTGAGGTAACACCAATCTCCCCTCTAGAGCACTTCTTTCCTGGCACATGAAGTCAGAAGGTCACTTGGTGCATCCATACGCTTTCTGCTAACACATACCCCAAATAGCCAAGCTGAAGTAAAGAGAAGCAGCTTATCTGAGTTCAGAGTTTAGAGGTTTCAGCCATGACTGGAAAACCCATTGCCCTTGGGCCTCTGATAGGGTGGGGGAGGGGGCAGCACATCCTGGCATGAGCCCCTGGCACAGCAAAACATCTCACCATGTGGCTGGGGTGTAGAATGGTCTGGCGCACCCCCAGTGACTGTAAGACTTCCCCCTGGGGTCTTCCCACATTTTCAAGATTCTCCCACCTCCCAGAGGCTACTGTGTTGAACAGCAAGCTGTCACTACATGGTCATTAGGGGCCATTCCCAATCCAAACTGTGTCCCTGAGGAAGCACAGGATATAAGCTGGCTATTCTTGGTGGACAGTTTTATCAAGCACTGTTGGCCAATTCCACACTCAGGTCCCAAGTCGTTGATCAGGAGACAGAACAGCCTGCTGGACCTGTGGGGATGCAGTGATGTGCTTCACCTCCCAACTTCTCTTTCCAGATATTCACTCAAGCGACCACCATGCCCCTGCGTTTACTCTCCCTGTTACCACAACACACAGTATCCCAAGTGTCAGATATTTTGCTGCTTGCTAATGGCACAAGAGGAGAAGCACATTAATCTCCTGGGTAAGGTCACCCCAGATCACTCCGCAAGACGGCCTCTTCTGGAAAGCTGTCCTGTACACAGCTAATCCCTTCCTTCTTGCAGGTCTGCTTACGGAGGTGACACCTGCTGACCTTGCGTGTTTGAGAGCCTCCCATTTTGAGGGCTATAGTGTTCTGCTCACCACCTACAATTACCATGACTAAAAATACTTCGGAGTAAGGAGAGTCTTCAAGGGGACTTGGCGCCTGGACTACACTGTTCCTATTTCGGTGCTATGTCTCAAGGCCACAGCCTTGCTACTGCTGAGCCGCGAATCGCCAGTAAGACATTGCACTTCAGAATTCATAGAAGCTTTGTGGTTATGTCTCTTTCCCCCAAAATGGTACCCACTAGAGATCTTCTAGATAATTCCATCCCGACTTAGCCACCATGTGCAGAAACAGCAACTTCATAGACATCAGGCAAGCATGCGTCTTCCCCAGGGTAATGTAGCCACAGCTAATGGGTGATTGAGAAGCTACCGCACAAACCCCAGGTCATCGTGTGGGGAGAAATAAACTAGAAGAGGTAGGGCAACAGTTTTCACAGGTTTCACGCCTGTGTGGAATCTATTCATAGGGCCTACAAGAAGCTGAAAGTATTATATCCCAGCACTAGGGAGGCAGAGGCTGATGGATCTATGTGAGTTTGAAACCAGCCTGCTCTACAAAGCTGTTGTCCTGGATGCCTCAGCTCTCTGGTCGGGATAGGCATTCCAGCTCATGATGTCCTCTAGGAGTATTCAGACAGGACACTGTCTGTCAGCTGCCAGATTCCCTTGTCAGAAATCTGTTGCTAGGCCATCAAGTGACATCTTGAATACGATCCTGTGCTCCTAAACTCTCATTTTAACAATCATTTCCCTTCGGGTTTCGTTTCTTTCCTTTTTTTTTTTTTTTCTTCACGCTTGTCCTGGTAGGGCCAGCTAGATCAAGCCTGAGGCTCACAGTGTGATTCCACCATGAATTTCCTCTGTGTCTCTCTCTTTCTTCTAGGGTGATCAAACAGGCCAAGAAGACACCATACCCTCTTCTTCTCCTGCTGTCTTGAGCACCTTGTGTCTGTTCACTCAGCACGATTCCATCTTAGCAATAAATCCCCCACAAGGATGTTGTGATCTCTCCGATTTAATCAGCATTAAATCCTTTGAGTCCTCATATCCTTCCTCTCCCATTTCTTAAAATAGTCGGCAGCACTTAAGTCCGGCATCCTATCGACTTCTAACATTGCATAATCCCGCAAGAACCCTCTCCCCTATTCTCCTTAAGGAGCTCACATAATCAAAAAGTTCTCCCATGAGAACCTGTAGGTAGGGTGGTTCAGGCAGCCCTGGGGTTAGTGGGGCACATTGCTGCCAGGATCGTCTGAGGGCTTGCTAGATTGGAGGGATACCTACTATCCCTTCACTGTTTAACTGGATCAGAAAGTAAGTCTCTGCTTTAATTATCTCTTAGGGTGGGCTGAGGACAGAAGAGTTGAATTGTGGGCATCGGTTCTTGTCACAGTTCTTACAGGAAGCTTTGAGGTTTGAGTCAGCTTGGCAGGGAGGAGGCGTCACTCAGGGAGCATGGACTGTGTTCTGGGGATTTGAGATTGGGGGACTGTTCTCAGGAGAGACCTGGGGTTGTGCTCAGCCTTGCTCAATGCTTGGGTCACTCTGAGTCTGGAATGGTCACAGAAGTGCAGTCTCTGTTGGAAAAACCAAACCCTTTGTAGGACCTGTCTTGAACTAAGGAAAGAATGGTAGGTGGAACAGAGCTCAACAGACACCGAGAGTATCTCCCAAGCGACAAGACCCCCCTGCCCCCCGTTAGTGAGCGTGAGATGTCCGTGGGCAAAGACACGGGGATGGGTTCTCAAGCAGAGGGGGTGCACTTTATGATCCATCTGCCATGTTTGCAGGTGAGTGCGTGAGGAGAAAACAGGGTTACATGGAAGACCCGTTACGGACATGAAAGCCAACCCCACCTTGAAGATGTCACCTTGAAGTTGTAGGTGGATGCCAGAAGAGTATTTAGACTCAGACCTGGGAAAACTAGCGGACATGCTACTCCAGGCTTAAGAAAACCCAGGTGGTTAAAACCAAGGCAGCATCCCTAATCTGTGTTTGGTCCAACAACTTGGCCATTTATTTGTGGCTCACCACTGCCCTCTGGTGGCACTCTCTAAAAATGCAACTTGGTTTTAAAGGTTGGGGATGGCGAGACTGACTTTACCAGTTTGTTTGTTTGTTTGTTTGTTTGAGTACATACCCTCATTATTTGAGTCTCGGGATCATTTTGATTCACCTGCATGAATCAAGTCACGTGATTAGAGTAAAATGAGCAGAATTCAGCGTATCTCATGCCTTTGTCTGGCCCTGCCATTGTCAGACAATTCAGCTAGCTCTTGGGAAATGCCGTTTCTATCAGACACTATTGTGTGGGGCCTTTTATCTGAGCTGTAGCATTGAACCTCTAGGGTGGGTGTAATAATTATTCATGTTACAGAAGAAGAAATAGAGGTGCACAGAAGATGTCTCACTCTTAACATATGAATATGGCATTGAGTCCCCAGTGACACCAACCTGTTAAGATGTCACTCAGTACCCACCCAGTCCCTCCCTGAGCAGAATGAATGGATGGGGAAATATAATTTTAAAGTACTGTTTAAATAAACACATATTTTCTGTATGTTTTTTAAGTTTGAGACTAAATTCTAGATGTGCTCTTAGCCTGGCATGCAGAGAAGGAGACTCTGGGATGGAGGGAGCGGGACACAGACATGGAAACTCTCGCTTTGAAAAGACATAGTTTCTCGGAATGAGTCGGCTGTCTGATGGGCATTGGAGAGCTGGAAGGCAGATTCTGGAGTTTCAGAGCTTCTGTGTCACCCTGCCCTCTCTTCCTGCAGCTGGAAACAGTACCCACTTTGGCCTGTAGGTGGCAGCTTAGGCTCAACAGAACCCAAGTCTGTTTTTGTTGTTGTTGTTGTTTTGTTTGTTTGTTTGTTTTTTGATACTCTAGTTCCCACCAGCTAGGAATCATTTTCAGATGGAGGTTTGGGGGTGTTATAAACTCCTGATGTATGGAGACTGCGCCTCATATACTCTGGTTTCGATGATCTTGTGGGTGACCTGGGCAATTCGTTGTTGTTGTTGGTGGTGGTGGTATTTTGCTTGCTTGCTTGCTTGCTTGCTTGCTTGCTGAGACAGGTATTTGCTATGTTGCCTCTGCTGGGGTCTGAATCCTGGGATCAAGTAATCCTCTTACCTCAGCAGCCCAGGTAGCTGGAAGTAAGAGTGTATTTATTCCACAGGGCCCGACCATAAACATCAATGTTTTACAAAGCTCCCCAACTGACTCTCCCCACCCAAGCTAGAAGTGACAGTTAGCACACGGGGCCCCTTAGTCCCTGTGAGTTTGCTGAGCAGCTTATTGGACATCCTTTCTTCGTTCCACCTCTGCAGTGTAGCCTGGATCCACAGAAAGAAGGGAAGAGCAGAGAAGGGGCATCGTAGGAGGGATGGAGAATACAGTTCAGACAGAAGAGAAAATGAAAAAGGGTCTTCTCAGACCAAGAGAGGAAGGAGTCTAAAGGAGTGACTAAAACACATTTCATACCTTACAGAAAAGAAATAGGCCATGTGAGGGACAAAGGATTGTTCCAGAAAGCAAGAAAACCTGCCCCTTCTACTAACTAAAGCTTTAACAGGAATCCTGGTAAGGGTACTGTGGATATCGGGGTTTTGAGGGGAACCTGGCCAGGCAGGGAAGTGGCAAGGGGCTGCAGGGGTTTCACAGGGAAAGTGGAGTCTTCCCACGTGGACACATATCCTGAGAGACATTAGCGGCTACCAATGGTTCTCTCTTCTCAACAGCTTCAGGCCTACTGTCTTAGTCAGGGTTTCTATTCCTGCACAAACATCATGACCAAGAAGCAAGTTGGGGCGGAAAGGGTTTATTCAGCTTACACTTTCCACATTGCTGTTCATCACCAAGGGAAGTCAAGACAGGATCTCAAGCAGGTCAGGAAGCAGGAGTTGATGCAGAGGCCATGCAGGAATGTTTCTTACTGGCTTGCTTCCCCTGACTTGCTTTCTTATAGAATCCAGGACTACCAGACCAGGGATGGAACCACCCACAATGGCCCGTTGATCACTAAGTGAGAAAATGCCTTACAGCTGGATCTCATAGAGGCATTTCCTCAAGGGAGACTCCTTTCTCTGTGATAACTCCAGCTTGTGTCAAGTTGGCACACAAAACCAGCCAGGACACCCAGGAATGGTGGCTGGCCAGAAATCCTCCCTAGCCCAGTGCCCTCACAAAGAGAAAGGGCCATGTATGTACAACAGCAAGAGCATCTATTGCCATAGCAACTCATCAGGCACAGCCCCAATGTCATGGCCCATGCTCATCTTTGGGCACTGCCTCCATCTTTGAGCAGACACACACACACACACACACACACACACACACACACACTAAAAGATTCATACTTAATACTCAAAACTCCATGAACAAAAGTTTAAATTGTGACAGGCTTCCTCTTGGGCTTTTAACTCAACTTGAACACCCAACAGCATTGCTGTGGCATTTTCTAATGAATGTAGGCTGAGGTAGTGGGGAGTCCTTCGCTGTCCAGTCACATCTTGCAGGAGCTATATTCAGCCCTTGGCACCTGAGAAATATTATCACAGATCTGTGGGAACTGTGCTTCTGGCAGAGCAGTGGTGCCACCTAGTGGGAGAATCTGGTACCAAGCTCTCAAAGATGACTCCAAGCGCAGCATGTCGCCCTGGAGCCTCTGGCTTCCTAGCAGTTCTCCATATGGGAGGCAATGCTTAGGACTTTGCACTGTGGTAGTTGGGATGGAGCAGATGGGAGACTGTCTGGACAGATGGGTCAGGAGGTAAGGGAAGAGGTAGGTGGGGTGTTCCCAAGTGTAGCACTTGGATCTCCCTATCCTGTACACAGATAGGGAGATCCAGAGGCAGATTCTTGCCCCCTACTTCCCCATCAGAGAAGTGAGAGAGAAGGTGGAGACTGTGTCTCTAACCTCCACAATCCTCACTTCACCTACTTGAGACAAATATGAGAAAATCAATTCCTAAGAGCCTTTGAAAACACAGGGTATCTGGGTAGGCACTGGAAATACAAAGATGCATAGCTGGAAAGTTCGGCACTACTGAAGGTGACCTGGGTACAGACATGGCTGAGGAAGCGGGGAGCAGGGAAAAGTCTAGGCTTGGTAAGCTACAGAGTGAGTTCAAAGCCAGCCTGAGGAACTCACAAAGTAAAAAGTAAAGCACAGCCTGGGGTGTAGCTTAGTGGTAACGTATCTCTGTAGCTTGTGGGAGGTCCCAGATTTGACCTTCATGATGGAAGGCAGGGGCTGCTTCCAGAAACATGTCAGAGTGTGCACTGGTGGCTGAGCTGGTGTAAAAGACAACCCAGCAAGGCTAAAATTTCAGCAAATGCAACATGACCATGTTTGTAGGGAATCAAGCGAGGGCCCTTTCTTCTGCCACAGGTGGGACCTAGCGAGTGTCATTCTGAGACAAGGGTGCTTGACCAACTGTAACAGAGGCCAGGAGTGTTTGGAAAGAACTGTGGCAAGTTACACAGATTCCACGCAGGCCTCTAAGGAGACCTCTGTTGCTCTGCAGAGACTCGGCTGTGACATGATTGGACACTGAACATAGTTCCCACTTTTCTGTGGCTCAGTTTATTCCAGTGGGAAAAGAAGATGCATTCCATAGAAGTAACACCTGGACTTGGAGATTTTGATCCTTCCTGGGCTGGCAACATGACCTTGGATGCCTTTCCATAGGGAGTGGCAGCAGCAAGCTGTTCTTAGTGAGCCCCAGGACCATGAAGGAAGTGACTGGCCCTACTGTGTCCCAGACAAGCAAGCCAAGATGTTTGCCAGATTGAGTAGATAGATAGATAGATAGATAGATAGATAGATAGATAGATAGATAGTATATACACAATTGATTGAGTATATAAATATAGATATAGTATATACTCGATTGAATATATATATATATATATATATATATATATATATATATATATCAGCTTGACGGTGTATCCAATCCACAGAACAACAGTAGTGGATTTCTCCCCCTCCCCACCCCCCAGGGCCTAGAACCTCCTAAGCTGTGGGCTTTTGACCCAGTTTACAATGCCAGACCTCAAATCCCCTCAGAAAAGGGTTGGTTAGCCTTGTAACCTTTATGCCACTTACGCCCATGGGCACACACCTTTGCCCATCAGATAAGTATTGTAGCAGTCAGGGTTCACATCTGGGCAACACCACTAATGGCTTCTCTCCTCCAGCTGTCACCTATGGAACCTCCAGAACGATGGACGCTATCTATCAGGGAGGAAGTCTTCAGGTTAGGTCCAGCCTGAGTTCTCACAACCAAAGTGTATTGTGCCTTCAGCAATCGGATCTTACCATAGTTATGGTGGGAAACCAAGAGCTTGTGTTATTTGGGGGAGGGGTCTCTGCAGCCTCCTTGACCAGTTACTCCTCAAGAAGTATCCCGAAGCCTGACATATTTTAATTTAATAACCCATACCTTCTTGGGGAAGCACGTGTTCAAATGCCTTTAATTTTTTTTTCAATTTAGCTGCAAAGTGGAGGATTTCCATATGGGTTTTATATACATACACCCTTAGTTTTTTATTAACCCACACCTACCCCTCCTCTTTCCTCCCCCTCAACCCCATCCTCACTTGAACCTTTAATTCCTGGGTTTTTCTCTCTCCTGTTTTCATATTACAAGAGATCATGGGTTCCTCTTCTTATCGGCCTTTAAAACCCAAAGGGGAAGTTCAATGAAGTCACGAAACACACTAAGGAAAACTGATATGAAAATTGCTCTTTTCATGTAATGATTAATATTCAAGCCGTCTATTTAATCTCTGGAGCTAGCTCAGGATGGCTTAAGCCACAGAACCACTGTTAATATTTTCTTACAAAGATGTCAAGAGCCACAAAAAAGCCTGTGTGTATTTCTTATCTATGCTTCAGACAATGGAGCTAAATCGATAGATTACTACAGTATTATGAGACAAGACAGAACCTGAAGAGAAAAAACAAGGTCATTAACGCTGTGCTCAGCACCGAGCATTCAAGCCCTGGGTCAGGGGTTGGAATCTCAGCTTAGGGAACTCTTCTGATGACAGGCTAGAAGACGCCTATCAAAGTCAGGGACTCTTGCGGCTGGTGCCCATTCCAGTGTCCAAGTAGCCGTGCTGGCAGTGCCGTCTGATCACTCGCTAAGAGTAAAGGATGTAGGTAACTAGAAAGCATCCTAGCAAAACTGCCCCTGATCATAAGGATGAAGTCACAGTTAAAAAGCTGATTTTCCCCCTGGAAGATTAGTCTTTATTCTGCAACGGTTTGGAAACAAAGGGCTGTGAGCTTTTGCTCCTACTGACCAATGGTAATGTCAAATCTTATAGCCCATGGAAGATGCTGTTAGTGTAGGGATGCTAAGCCTGGGGCTGGACGACAAATCGGGTAAATTAATCTCTACTCCCTACCTATGCCCTTACTTGACTCCCGTCTGTGGGCTCCTGGGCATGAACTGTGACTGACACATACTTCACTCATTAGCTCAGGAAAGGGAGCGTGCGTGCGTGCGTAGGTGCGAGCATGAGTGCTTATGTGTGTATGTGCGCTCATGCGAGTGTGAGTATAAGCAAGAGAGTGAGCGAGCGAGCGAGCGAGCTAGCGAGCGAGACCCAGAAACCACAAGTCGCTACCCATGTGCTGACGCCTAGATCCCCAAGGCTGGCTCGGAAAACAGAAAAGGAAGACTCCATGTTTCTAGCTTAAAATGAGTCTTTAAAAAAAGGATGAGTTGTGCCCTGGGAATGTGCCAGGAAATCTTAGGTCTTCCCACCTGTTGCCCAGGGACGGAGACCTCAGGCCCAAAATAGGTGCAGCTGCTATAGATGCTCAGGTCACGCAGGGCAGAGGCTGAACCGCATTTGAAAATGTCTGTCTCTCTTCCCACTCTCCTGCCCTCCCCTCCTTTTCTATCTTACTTTCCAAGAGATTTCTGCTCCTATTTCCCAGTTCTGGGCAATAGTAGGCACTTCGTAAATGACGGCTGTGTGAAAACACAGACCGGAAGCGCCTACTAGAGAACCAAGGTGTAGGATGGAGGCTCTGGCTGGGTCTTGGGTTCTCACAGGTAGCACCTCAGTCCCCAAGCGTCCTCTCTCACACTTGAGCCTGGCTTTCAGGGGCCTGCTGCTTGAGAAGACAACTAAATGGAGCTCATGACTGTCTGAAAATGTGCAAGGAATCATTTCTGAAGTGTACTGTCTCTTCCTTACTGACCGGGAGTCGGGATAACAAGGCGGGATAACAAGTGGGAGTAGAGAGAACAGGTTTTTCTCGAGGGCAACATAGTCTCCCCGTTTTTTTTTCCTTTGACCTTTTCTACGAAGAACTGGATTTTAAGAAGAACTGCGCATGACACCCCTGCTGCGCACAAAGCACTATGCTCGTGGCTAACGCCTTCCTTTTGATCTTTGTAAAACTGCCTCCTTCCTCAATTCTCCACTGCACTAAGAGTTTTCTGTTTTGTTTTTGTTCTCCGTTTCTTCTTATCTTTACTCGGGTGCTTATTTTCCATCTACTGTCCTTGGAATTCAAGGCCCTGTCTTACTTGTCTTTGTTCAGTGAGTTATGCACCATCTAGTTGCTGGGAAGCCCGAAGAGATGGCAGTTCTCCATGTTCTTCATTCAAAAGGAACCTTTTCTTAGCATTGTCCAGGTCTTCTGTGAAGAGAGCCAGCCCTACGGGGGGTGCATTCTCCCTTGCTGACTTAATCCTAATCCTCCCAAAAGCTTCCCCCAAAGGGGACCATGTTTCAGTTGTTAGAACATGCCCTTAAGAAGGGGCTTCTTGCTTCTATGTGCCATAGATAGCATGGCCATCTTGAACAAAAATAGTCCGTACCATCTTGGGCTTCTGGCTCCTAGTGGCCTGCAGCCGAGGACACAAGAGCCTCTGGAATGTCTCAGCATAGCTCCGGGCAACTGGATCACTGCTCAGATCCAACCAGCGCTCTGAGGGCCTCTCAGCCTCAGCTGTTTTTAGCAGTGAGATTAGTAGGAGGGGTGCAAATGGGCCTTGGTGTTCTGGGAGGCCTGCTCCCCCCCCCCTTGTCTGAGCTACATTTGCTTTATTAAAACTCAGCTGTTGAAGTGACCCAGGCGTGAAGAAATGAAAAGCTACCCTCACCAGCTGCCAGTGGCTGCAAGCTGCCCCAACTCCCCACATAAGGACATGTTACTCCTATTAGAAACCAGTCCCTTGACTCCTTCAGATGGGAGCCATCTGCCAATCATAAATCAACCTTGTGGCCCCTCCTAATAAAGAAATCTACCGTTCCGGCTGACAGTCTCTTTGTACTTGACGGCCCTTTTAAGAATCCTATTCTCGAACATATATTTCTTTTATAATTAAAAAAAAATACAAAAGGTAATAAAAATAGAAGAACTCTACAGCTCTGAGATTTGCCACTCAATAAAGAACCCAGCAAGTCAGAGGATTCTGGATCATATAAGGATTACAGGGAGAAAAATAAATCAATTCCTTACCCAGAGAGCAGAAAAAGATAATAATGAAAGAGAGAATTGGGGTTTTTTCGAGAACTGGAAAGAAAAAGATTGCAGAGAAGACACCGTCAGCCTCTTCCTCACCCTGACCTAGGGTTCACATGCAGAAGCATCAGTGGATGTCATAGATGGGATAAAGGTCACCTTGTGTCAATGAATGATCCAGTGGTCTGTGTGAGAGACCCAAGGATGCGCTGCTGCTACATGCAGGGGACAACAGAAATCTTAGGGTGCAGTGCCTGAAGGAGAGACAGAAACAGTAATCAGAAGGGGGAAAAAAGCACAATTTTGGTTTCGTCAACCCCTCCTCCCTGGGGAGATTGCCCTGAGGATCTGGCTGCTGCTCCTGTAGACAGACTTTGCAGGGTAAATGTAGTCTTTGGACCTCAAAACTACCCCAGCTCTGCCACCTTGACCTTGGGCAAGTTACCATGTGTCTTTTTCTGTAGTGAACAAGTATAAAGAGACCTGTCTCGTCACCATTGAGTCTTTATGCAATGATGTGAGAAAGTGCCTGCAGTGTACACTGTAAGAGTTCAATAATAGCACTGAGGTCATCCTGCTCGCCCTTGCTGGAGCGGGCTGCCCTTCTGAGGCTCGGGTGGCATGCCTGAGCCTCCCTCAGAAGGAGATTCCTCTTCCCATTTTTCTCTGTTCACTAACAGGGCTGATGGCCTCTCTAACGAAGGGTCTCTTTTGCTTTATGGAGTAAGCAAACGCATAAAAGTCAAAAAAAAAAAAAAAGTCATGAAAGTCTTGGAAAGTGATTTTTTTTTCTACCTATATCCTTCACAAAATTGCTGTCTAGCACCAGGGTAGCTTCCAGAACTGAACTGTGCTCTTGTGTGCAATGCCATGTTTCACTGGTGAGAGGACAAAGTAGAGCCCACAGCCTCGGGGACTTTCAGGAGGGTGTGTTGTGTGTGCAGGTGTGAGTGTGTGTGTGTGTGTATGTGTGTGTGTGAGAGAGAGAGTGTATGTTCGTGTGTATTGTGTGAGTGTGTGTATGCATGAGTGTGTGTGTAGTGCATATGTGTGTATGTTTGTGTGAGTGTGTGTGTGTGTGTGAGTGTGTGTGTGTGTGAGTGTGTGTGAGTGTGTGTGTGTGTGTGTGTGTGTCCATTCTGCATAAGGCACATCAAGAGCTTCTTTGGTGAATTATTAAGTTCTGTCAGCACACTGACTTCAAACAACGCTTGTTCCATTTCCCTTCCTTTCTCATCTATAAATGTAGCCTAGACTTGTAAAATATAAGCACTGGTTCCAGAAAAGAATCGCAGAGTCAGAGGCTTCCCTAAGGATGAAAGGGAATAGTTCCTATCCAATGGTGTGCCTCCATATTTTAACAAACTGCCATATAAATCCAGTCCTAACAACTCCTCGGAGCAATCAGATGGCTCAGTGGGTGAAGGCACCAGCTACCAAGCTTGATGGCCGGAGTTCAGTCCCCAAGGCAAATATAGTGGAAGAAAACTGACTCCCATAAGCTGTCTTCTGACCTCCACATACATGTTTGAGCATGTACACACACACATACACATTTTTAAATAGAGCACAGCATTAAATTTTAAATCCATACAGTGTAACTGGCTTATAAAGCCTGTTAAATCTCAACATATAAGTCCTTTTACTAGTCTGTATTTTTATATGCAATGTATTTTTTAAACTCTATTATTTGTTCAGCCGAGCTCCTCATACTATAGATTTATTGGTTGCATCTTATGTTGCTGACTTGGGAGCAGTCCCATCTGGAGGCCTGATCAGGCCCAGTGTAGGGAGTTGATGGGGACTCCTATGTAAGCAAAGGGGTGCACACCCTTATCTAGGAGGCCGAGAATGCCTGGAAACCTTACCATTTCCTACTTCTGATAGCAATTCATTAAGGGCTCCTACTTTGTGTGAAAACCGTGACAGCCCAGATCTCGTTTCTTCTGCACTCACTACCTAGAATCCCTGGGAATGAGGCTTGCTCTGTCTTCTCCATTGTCACTTCCCACAGAAGGCAGTGTGCAGCAGCCCTCCTGACTTCTGAGAGGGGAGTGACCGTTGCTCTTCTGGCCCCACCTCAGCTTGGGCTGTAGATCAAACCTCTTCTCAGTGCCGCCATTTCCTCTTAGCAACAGCTGCCTCTCACGCCACTTGACAGCTATGGCATTGCCATGAAGCAGTGACAGCAAATCAAAGCAACATGTTCTTAGAGAATAGGTGAGTGCAGAACCACCAAAAAGGCAAACCTGACCAGGACAACGCCTTCCTTCCTTCCATAGCCGCAAACCCTAGATATGCCAACTTGGTTCCCAGCACCGTCAAAAGCCCCTTGGACTTTACTCCCCACCTGGGTCAAACCGGGTCATCCAGCATCTTCTAGACCTCAGTAAAGAAAGAGACTCAGCAGCCTCCTCTGATGAGTGTGCCCATGGCAATCCACCTGTTGAGTTGACCTTGGATAGAGGATTCTGTCCTGCTGGCTAGTCCACATGGTGGCTATCCTGTCTTTCTCCACATTTGTCCTCTTCTGCTTGGCGATGAGTGAAGGGTCTGTTTATTTGGCTCTGGAATAAGGTGGATTGCACCCAAGATAGCAAAACTTAGCAGGGGATGCAGACTAGATTCTTTTTCTTTCCTTACTTTTTAAAATGCCTTGTTTGTTTGTTTGTTTGTTTGTTTGTTTGTTTGCAGTGCTGAGAGTTGAACCCAGAGTCCTGTGTATCTGAGGCGAGAGTTCTACCACAGGCCTCTGAGCTCTCAGCAGGACCAGACACCGTGGCATTCACTCACCTCTTGTATGGAGCCTAGCATTATTTACCAGCTTTGAGATACGTCATTTCCCCAGTAAAATGTGCAGGAGAGAAATTCTCCCCAGTTTGAAACAAGGTGTTCCTGAGCCCAATCTTTGTGTCTCTCTTATATGATATTAATAGATGACTTTCATAGACTCTCCCTCCCCACCCCACTGAAGCAATGCTTAGTCCCCTCCCCCGTGCAAGCACACACGCAGGTGTGTGCACACACACACACACACACACCACATACACAACGATTTAAATCTACGAAGACATCCGCTTACTAATATTTCAGCATTCAACATAAAAATCGCCAAAAGGGGAATAAATTCCCCTTTGGGGAATGAGAAAGGCATAAGACAAAACAAACCAACTTGAAACAAGGCAAGCTTTATTGCATGTGGAAAAGCGATACATGGAAATTAAGTAGAATTGTCAGGAGCCACGAAAATATACATTCTGCATATCTTCTGCCCTGCACCAGGAGGGCTTGCTCACTCCTCGCTTTCATGGACCACCATCTAGAGAGAATGTGGATGCTCTCAGTCAAGCCAGGCAGCAGAGACACTTCCTGGACCCCTCTCCCCGTACGCATCAAGGAGTTGTCTGTATGTTTCAATGGGGTGCAAGGAATTTGGGGGTCCTTTGAGAGGATGCCTGAGAAACTGGTCCTCAGAGAGAGCGAGTCCCCTCTAGGAGCCACAATGGGCCTGTGGGTACAGTAATTGCAGACACCTTCAGCCACCTCTAGAGGGTGCTCCGGAACAGCTTCTCTCATACCAGCAGAGGGCGCTGAAGAGACAGCGCTTTTTTTCCCCCTCCCATTATAAATGTATTTCTAGTGAAGCTCCACCCAGGTAGATGACTGTAAAGAACGTTTTCTCTGAGCTTGAGAATCTCCGACTGGGAAATAGAGGATCCCCTACAGCAACTTCCAGCTCTGAAGGGTCTGTATCTCTTTGGGCATTCCCAGGTCAGCTTACCCGGCTAGAGGTGAAGTCGCGGGTCTTTGCCCGCAGTTTATTGACTTGCGATTCTGCAATATCAGCCCGTTCCTCGGCCTCCTCTAGCTCATGCTGGGCTTTCCTGAACTTGGTGAGATGAGCATTGGCTTGTTCATCCTGAAGGTAAAGAGTCCAGCGGGTGGAATCTGCAAGATTCCCTCCTGGGTCTCCCCGTGGGAAATGGGCGTGGCCACGCATGCATCTGACTTACAGCCTCCTCAGCCTGCCTCTTGTAGGACTTGACTTTCACTTGGAGTTTATCCACCAGATCCTGCAATCTCAGCACATTCTTCCTGTCCTCCTCACTCTGCAAATGAACATAGGGATGTCGTTAAAGGAGGGGGGCAGTGCTGTACTAGGGCCTAGCCAGTCTAGGGGTGCACACATGTTCTGTCCCATTCCAAGCTTTGAGTGGTATTTGTACCTCGGAGAGGTGATCTTTCCACCTACCTGATATGTGAGCTCCTTAACACGCCGCTCATACTTCCTCAGGCCCTTCACAGACTCTGTGTTCCTCTTCTGCTCCCCTTCCAGCTCAAACTCCAGCTCTCTGATCTTGAGAGATGTTTGCAGATGTTATTCTAGCGCTGAGCCCTGATTGGGGGCGGAGGGGCTGGGAAGCTGGGCTTGGCCAAGCAGAGATCCCCACCTCCCAACCCCCGCCCATCAGGTACCCGCGTCTCCAGTTTCTGGATCTGCTTCTTGCCGCCCTTCAGCGCCAGCTGCTCAGCCTCGTCCAGACGGTGCTGCAGGTCCTTCACCGTCTGCTCCAGGTTCTTCTTCATCCGCTCCAGGTGGGCGCTGGTGTCCTGCTCCTTCTTCAGCTCCTCCGCCATCATGGCGGCCTGAAAGGCAAAGCGTGTGGGCAAGGCTTCAAAGATCATGCAGCGGTGGAAGCCGGCATTCCACTGTGGGCAGAGAAAATGCTTTACAGAAAGGACAGCGGGTGAGGTCATGAATGTGTCACGTTGAAAGAGGCCAAAAGCTACATCTGGATATACATTTTTTATAAAATAAACTCGAAACGGACTTGAACGAGAAGCAGTATCCTGAAACTGGTCTCCTCGGGACCTATCCAAAGCCCAGGTTTTGCTTTGTTTGGTTTGGTTTTTGTTTTGTAATCATCACCAACACACAGTTTCAAAAGCGTCTAAGGCTTGGAGGAGATTAACCTGAGACGGTAGAATCCCAGGGAGGGACTCAAGAAGTAACGCCTAAAGGAAAGTAAAATAGCACTGGGGTGATATTCCCATAGAAGGCAGTAGGTGGCGCCATTATAGCAACAGAACCAGAAAGCCTGGAGGAGACCCAGGAAAGTTAGAGAGGAAAGGAGCCATGTGACGGGATAGCACCCTCGGAGGGTCTCATTTCCAGATGCAAGTGAAAGAAACACCTCTCCAGGGGCAGAAAAAGAAAAAAAAAAAGTATACCTCTTTCCTGCCTTTTCCCCATCTGCGGCTTTTAACAGTACAAGAGGGCACAAGCAAGTTTGAACGGAGATGGGAATGATCTGAGGTCAGCATGGACACCATGTGTGTCCTGAGAGGGTAGACTTCTACCGGTCACGTGTGGGGTTAGAGCAAAGGAGGGCTTTAACGAGACACGGTATCAGCGGCCACAGTGGGGAAGAAGCAGGAGCCTCACGTCAGTGATGGCCTTTTTGGCCTTCTCCTCTGCATTCCTTGCGTCCCTGCAGGCATCCTCCACCTCACTCTGGAGCTGCGTGAGGTCGGTCTCCAACTTCTTCTTGGTGTGGATGAGGCTGGTGTTCTGGGGAGGAGGAGGGAGTGTCATACAGTGCGTCTGGGGTGGACCCTCACACCCCAATCCTCCCTGCCCTCACCTGGGTGTGCAGCAGCTGGACCCTCTCATTCGAATCCAGCAGCTCCTGCTCTGCCAGCTTCCGGGCCCTCTCCGTCTGCTCCAGCGTGGCCCGCAGCTCCTCCACCTCAGCCTGCAGCAGGTTGGCCCTGCGCTCCACGATGGCCAGCTGCTCCTTCAGGTCCTCCTGGCCCCGGAGAGCGTCATCCAGGTGCAACTGGGTGTCCTGGGCAGAAGCCAAGAGCGTGTGAAGTGGAGAGCCAAGGACCACAAACTTGGCCTAGTCTTTTCATATCTGGACACTGGCAAAGTCCCCCCACCCCAGGACGCTCCCTCCACCTTCAGCTGTCCCTGGACGCTCCGGAGGTGCTTGATGGTCTCTGCGGCCTGGCGGTTGGCGTGGCTCAGCTGGATCTCGATCTCATTGAGGTCGCCCTCCATCTTCTTCTTCAGGCGGATGGCCTCATTCCTGCTGCGCACCTCAGCGTCCAGGGCGCCTTGCATGGTCTCCACTGTCCTCTGGTAGTTCCTCTTCAGCTGCTCGATCTCTTCATCCTTCTCTGCAATCTTTCTATCAATCTCTGATTTCACCTGGGTCAGTTCAAGCTGGATCCGGAGAATCTTAGCTTCTTCGTGCTCAAGAGCTGCCTTTAAAAGACAAAACAAAGAACAGTTTCTGCGCTGCTCTGGAGCAGACCACACAACCTTGGGTCAGCAGAACTCTGAGGAGAGATTCCTAAATCAAATTCCATAGTAGTCAAAACTACCTTTAAGTAAACTAACTTACCTTTAGTGCAGAAGTGAAACATTTTATGGTTATTCGTTTATGATTGTGCAAAAACCAAAAGTATTTACAATCTTCTAGTTATTTGAGAGCAAGAAGCACCTTACAACTATTCTAACTTCAGCCAAGGGTTTGTAAATTTTCTGCCGTAAACCTATTTTAACATAATGATTTTCTCCAACTTAAGATAAGTCACGGGCATTATCTTACTCAGCCACACAGTCATAGGGAAGGAGCGAGCGAGCACTGAGTTCATGATTCCAGAAGCATAAAGTGTGAACGTCTCAGGTACACGCTGTTGCCTCTGTTCTGGCTGCTGCCTCCCAACCCATCCTCACCTCTGCTTCCTCCAGCGCCATCTGGATGTCAGCCTTCTCCAGCTCCATCTGTTTTCTGGATTTCTCTAGCTCGTGGATGCTTTTGCCATTCTCGGCAATCTGTTCAGTGAGATCCGCTATCTCTTCTGCAATGAAATGAGCTCGCATTGCATTTGAACGCCTGCCTCTGGGAATGTGAAGCACCCACTAGATGCCTGTCGATAGCTCTCTGTAACTCTAAAGGCCTCTGCTTCTCAGAGATAAGACATTGTATAGAGACTCAAAACAACAACTTGTTGGGTTGGAGAGATAGCTCAGCGGTTAAAAGCACTGACTGCTCTTACAGAGGTCCTGAGTTCAATTCCCAGCAACCACATGGTGGCTCACAACCATCTGCAATGGGATCTGATGCCCTCTTCTGGTGTGTCTGAAGAGAACGTACCCGTATAAATTAGATAGATAGATAGATGGATGGATGGATGGATGGATGGATGGATAGATAGATAGATAGACAGATAGATCTTTAAGAAAAACCAGCTTGTCAACAGCGAGCAGTTTCTATTGGTGCATCAGCAGACCCATGTAGAGGAGCTTAAATAACGGAGTCTCATCCACCCTCACACACTCTGGCCATGATGGGCGACAAGAAGGGTTTCCCACAACCTCAGACAGTTCAGAAAGGCTTACGTTCTAAGTTCTTATTCTCCCGTTTCACGGTTTCAAGTTGATCCAAGGCTTCTTCATAGGCATTCTTCAGTTTGAAGAGCTCAGTGCTCAAGGACCGGGATTCCTTGAGAGCTGCTTCCAGCTCGGCTTGGCTCTCCTCACACTTCGTCTTCCACTCAGCTAACACCTGCAGCAGCATCGTGGAGAGAGGTTCTGTCAGTGAGCTCTCTGCCAAGCGTCTAACAGAATGTCACCCCTGAAGTGGCTACTCTCAGAGTTAGGGTTCTCTACCGTTGCCTGGTCTAGATCATTGAATAAGCAAAGATGTTATTCCATTAGCTTACTCTAGATAATCAATCAGTAATTGCTACCATATCCAGAAGACAAACGAATTCTTTTTTTTTTTTTTTTAGATTTATTTATTTATCATATGTAAGTACACTGTCGCTGTCTTCAGACACACCAGAAGAGGGCATCAGATCTCATTATGGATGGTTGTGTGCCACCATGTGGATGCTGGGATTTGAACTCAGGACCTTTGGAAGAGCAGTCAGTGCTCTTACCCGCTGAGCCATCTCGCCAGCCCCACAAATGAATTCTTAAAGAAGGAATTAGCGAGACACGATCACTCTTTTCCTAATACAAAAAAAAAAAAAAAAAAATGGCCCTGAAGGGAAGTATTTCATTAAAGTACTGGTTCAAACCTCCCTGTCTGTCACAGGGAGGGACCTAAGATGGAGTTTCAGCCACATAAAGACACAAGCATGAGCGATGGAAAAGATCGTGTCCTGGTGGAAACTGTTTCATTGCTACAACAATCCTCTCAAGGGACTTCTGTCCCATCCCATTCTCAGTCCATGTCACAATGGAGAAACAAATTGCTAGTGAAGTTCAGGGAATTTTTTTAAGGCCTCCATGCTAAAGAAGGGCAGAGCAGGGAGCCTATCCCTCCTCCTCCAGCCCCCACACCATGGAGTTCAGCCAGCACAGAGCGTCCCTGCACCTTGTCAAAGTTCCTTTGCTTCTTGTCCAGGGCAGCAGCCAGGGAGTTGGCTCTTTCCACATCCACCATCAGGTCCTCCACCTCCCCTTGCAGCCTCTGCTTGGTCTTTTCCAAGGAAGCACATTTGGCATTTACAGCCTCTACCTGCTCCTCTGAATCCTGAAGGCGCTGCGCAAGCTTTTTTCTTCAAGAAAACGAGAAGAAAACTGATGTCGTTAAGTTTCAATCTTCTCCTCGAGCGAGCGTCACTGCTCACCAAGCTGGAGATACCAACTGCGTGGCTCACACACCTCTGCTCGTAAACCTTAAGAGAATCCCCCCCATCTGCTCAGAGTCTGTGATCAATGGCCTTTCTCCGGTCTAACCAGGATCAAAGCTGGTGTCTGAATGAACTGAATTCATTCGGTTACATTTTACATTTCAGCCAGTGTTACATTTAAAGACTCCTTGATGGGGAAATCTTGAGAAACAAATCAAATTCACTCATTAGATTCATCCCTGAGTCACTCTAGAGCCAGTGTGCTAAGCCATGAGATCCCTTAAGTGTTCTAATTAGAGACACATACTTGGCCTCCTCCAGCTCCTCCGTGCGCTGGATGGCATCCGTTTCATACTTGGTCCTCCACTGGGCCACCTCGCTGTTGGCCTTGGACAGCGCCCTCTGCAGCTCGGCTTTGCCTTCCTGCTCCTCCTCGTACTGTTCCCGCAGCAGGTCACAGTCATGGCGGGAGGACTGCAGGGCGTGGGCCAGCGCGTTCTTGGCCTTAAGAAAAAAATCAAAAGACCCCCCCCCCCCAGTGAATGAGGAGTGTGTGCAGCACACAAGCCAGATGCGCCCTGCTCTCAGCACTGACTGAATCATCACTTCTTGTCCAATCTTGATTCTATTTTGCAGACGCCATTTGAAAACGGGAAGAAGAAAGCCTCCTTCGGAGTGGGTACCTTGTTCTCTTCCTCTAGTTGCCTCTTGAGCTCCTCTATCTGCTGGGTAAAGGCCTGCTTGCTCCTGGAGAGCTGAGATACGATGCTTTCCTTTTCTTCCAGTTGACGACTCAGCTCACCTGTGTCAGGAAGGAAGTAGCTCATTCATTCATTCATTCATTCATTCATCCATTCACTCGCTGACCAAGTGTAAGACATTGGACCAAATGGGGGGGTGCAAGTAATAAAGGTAAGAGACCCCCCTCCTCTTGAGAGTAGGGGTATGTCCCTGAAAAGCAAATAGCAGCCTAGTAAAATACTACTGCAAACCCTACGCAGCCAGGAGTGACCTCTGCCGGTGAAAGCTGAGAGAACCATTATGAGTTTGAACATCACCAGGGCACCTCTCCGCTCCCAAAGCACCTCCCCAGTGGCTGATGACTGCAGCTGTGTCATTAAGGAAAACACTTAGGACTTGGCCTCTCTGGAAATTTGAAATTAGACTCTTGGGTGAATATGATCAGCTGGGGTGTGTGCAGAAGTCAGAGGGGGAGGCAGGCAGGAGGTAGAAAGGCTGGGCCCCTCCTGGTCCCATCCAGGTTCTGTCAGATGGAAGCTTGACCCTCCACTCGCTTCCTGTTTTCACTGAGGAGACTCAGTGTTCTCCTCCAGGCGGTTTGGGGCAGCCTGGTCTGTGTGTTACTTCCATTTACTTTCTTTCTGAAAGTGTGTTGTTAGAAAGCCTCCCTCACCAGCTGTGGGTGATGCAGGTCTTTAAAAACAGTGTTGTAGAAGCAGAGGCAGGCAGATCTCTGTTAAGTTCCAGGCCAGCCTGGTCTACACAGGGAGTTTCAGGCCAGCCTGTTTTACAAAAGGAGTTCTAGGCCAACCAGGGTTATAAGGTGGGGCCCTTTAGCCCAGAAACTTAGGATACCCAAGATATAAGATACAATTTGCTAAACACATTAAACTGAAGAGAACGAAGACCAAAGTGTGGACACTGTGCCCCTTCTTAGAATAGGAAACAAAACACCCATGGAAAGAGTTACAGAGACAAAATTTGGAAGTGTGACGAAAGGATGGACCATCTAGTGATTGCCATATCCAGAGATCCATCCCATGATCAGCTTCCAAACGCTGACACCATTACATACACTAGCAAGATTTTACTGAAAGGACCCAGATATAGCTGTCTCTTGTGAGACTATGCCAGGGCCTAGCAAACACAGAAGTGGATGCTCACAGTCAGCTATTGGATGGATCACAGGGCTCCCAATGGAGAAGCTAGAGAAAGTACCCAAGGAGCTAAAGGGATCTGCAACCCTATAGGTGGAACAACAATATGAACTAACCAGTACCCCGGAGCTCTTGACTCTAGCTGCATATGTATCGAAAGATGGCCTAATAGGCCATCACTTGAAAGAGAGGCCCATTGGACTTGCAAACTTTATATGCCCCAATACAGGGGAACGCCAGGGCCAAAAAGGGGGAGTGGGTGGGTAGGGGAGTGTGGGGGGGGTATGGGGGACTTTTGGTATAGCATTGGAAATGTAAATGAGCTAAATACCTAATTAAAAAAATGGAAAAAAAAAAAGTGGGGCCCTGTCTTTAAAACAAAGCAAAGCAAAGCAAAACAAAACATTCTCTCCCCGCAAAGGGTGCTGCCCTTAGGAGGGAAAACCTTCTGGCATTCCAGCTTGGCATCTGGACATAGCATTCAGGCTAGATTGAACTGAACCAAGCTTGGCTCACCCGCCTCTGTCTGCAGCCGGGACTTCTGTGTGGTCAGCTCACTTAGGCTCCTCTGCGTCTCCTCATTCTTGCCCCTGGCCTCACTTAACTGGTCCTCTAGAGTTCGGCAGATCTTCTCCAGATTGGCCTGCGGGTTGGAAAGAGGAGGGAGGTCGGCAGGTGGCCTTAGGTTGACCTACTGCAGCTGCCCCTGCGGGTCTGCCTCTCCGCCCCCTCACCTTGGATTTGGACACGCTCTCTACGCTGCTGGAGAGATCGTCAATCTCCAGCTTGAACTCGCTCTTCTCCTTCTCCAGCTTCTGCTTCACCCGCTGCAGGTTGTCGATCTGCTCCGCCAGCTCGGCCGCGCTGTCCGCGTGCTTCTTCCTCAGCGTGGCCACCGTGGCCTCGTGCTGCAGGGTGGCCTCCTCCAGGTCCCTGCGCAGCTTCAAGAACTCAGCCTCACGCTTCTTGTTCAGTTCGATCTGGGTGGAGGTGACACCGCCCGCCTCCTCCAGCCGCTCGCTCAGCTCCTCCAGCTCGCGTGCATAGTCGCTGCGCTGCTTCTCTGTCTTGGCCCGGGTGGCCCTCTCTGCCTCTATCTCTTCCTCCAGCTCCTCGATGCGAGCCTAAAGAGAGCAGGGGTGCCCAAGAGACTCTCAGGGTCACAATAGCTAACTTGGCATCTGAATAGGTGTCATCGATCCACGAATGCATGAAGAAGACATCTTTTACTTAAATGGTAGCATATGACTCATCTATAAAAAGAATGAAGCCATACCATTTGCAGCAAAATGGAGGGCACCAGACACTGGAAAAACAAGTGGTGCGTGTTTTTCATGTGAAGAATTTGTTTAAGTCAATCTGAATATGAAATGGTGATTGCTAAAGATGAGGAAGGTGGGGAACGTAGCTAAGAAGGGGCTGGGTGAAGGAGCACTATAAACACGTGATGAACTAGCACATGGAAACTTATTAATATACAAAATTAGATGGTGACGACAATGATGGAGAAGAGGTTATGTTCCCACCAGATGAATCTGCTCATGGATGTTCCCCCAGAGAAACATAAATGCTGCTGATTTTCTTCCAAATGAATCTTGCACCATTATGGTCACTAACTACCCAGGGAATTTCCCCATCCACCTCCATGCATTCTGTTGCCAGTTTGGGGGACACAGTCATCACCGTCACCACTGCAAAGTCAGCCTGACAGAGAGAGGTGCCATGAGGCAGCCTCACAGTCCTACCCTACCTACTCTGACTTCAGCAGACACCGCTCAGGTTTCTGAGTGAGCCACGCGGGCAAGTGAGAGCTGACCACCTCCTCCTACCTGTAACTCCTTGATTTTCTTCTGAAGCTGGAGGCTCAAGGTCTGCTCATCTTCCACTTTGCTTTGCAGCTGACTATATTCAAAGTCCTTCCTGCAGCAGGACACAGAGAACGCGTGAAGACGGGATCCCCAGCCGCCCACAGAACAGAAGCTGTGTTTGGGGGAACGTACTTCTTGAGCCTCTCGTCTAGCTGTTGCTTGTCGTTCTCCAGATCTAATATGGACTCTTGGGCAAGCTTCAGGTCTCCCTCCAGCTTCCTTTTGTTCCTTTCTAGGTCCACACGCAGCTTCTTTTCTTGTTCGAGGGAGCTCTCCAGCTGCAAGGGGCATCATTTCCACTTTAGGATCAAATGATTTCTGATTGGATAACCCCAGCCCCGCCCCTGTCCATGGTTCTTCCGCCCCGAAGCCTCAAGACTCCTGAGACTGATGCCCAGTGCTCACATCATCCACTTGCTGCTCCAGCTTGCTCTTGAGCTTGCTCAGAGAATTGACCTTGTCTTCTTCAGCCTGGAGGTCGTCCAGGGTCTGCTGGTGGGCCTCTTGGAGGGCCTTCTTCTCCCGTGTTAGCTTTGCAATAGTTTCATCCAGGCCTGCCAGTTCTTCGGTAAGGTTTTTGACCTAAAAGAAGCCGCAGTGGTTAGAAGAAGAAGAAGAAGAAGCAGAGCTTGGTTAGCACTGAGTACGTCGAGCTGGAGAGAAACAGTAAGAAGAGCGAGTACCTTGTTCTCCGTGGCGTGCTTCTCCTTCTCAACCTTGGCCAGTGTCAGCTCAAGGTCGTCGATGTCCTTCTTCAGCTCTGAGCACTCGTCCTCCAGCTTCCTCTTCTTGGCCGTGAGCTCCGCGTTGATCTCCTCCTCGTCCTCGGCTCGCTCGGTCACCTCTTTGATTTTGGCCTCCAGCTGGAACTTGGCTTTGATCAGCTGGTCGCATCGTTCCTCAGCATCCAACAAATTCTCACTCTCCTTTAAAAAGAAATCGCAAGTCCCTTTAAGGAGCGAAGGTTTGAGATACTGCCATCTTTCTTTGTGAAATCTTCCATGAAGCACTCCAAGAAAAACCCAACACCCACCCATGCCCCACCCTCAGTTAACCCAGATTTCCTAACATCGTAATCATATCTAGGATCTGAAAAAGCAAGATTCCTAAAGACATACAGCCTGTACTTGAAGTTGCAGGTCATTCTTCTCCTGTACCAGAGTGACCAGCTTCTCCTCCAGCTCCTTCCTCTTTGCCTCCGACTTGGCCAGCTCATCCTTGGTTTTCTGGAACTCCTCCTTCATGGTGGCCATCTCCTTCTCGGTCTCTGCGCTCTTCAGCAGGGGCTTGATCTTGAAGAAGAGTTTCATCCAGGGCCAGTGCTTGACGTTCATGAAAGCACGGATGTTGTACTGGATGCAGAAGATGGACTCCCTGCAAACAAACAAGATGGCTCAGCAGGGATGTCAGGCTCATGCCTGACAGCCTGAGTTTGATTCCTAGGCCCCACCTAGTGGAGGCAAGAACTGACTCCTGCAAGTTGTCCTCTGACCTTTACAAGTGAGCCTTGGCATACGTGCTCACAGACAGAAACACAAAGCATAGATAGATAGATAGATAGATAGATAGATAGATAGATAGATAGATAAGATTAATATATAAGTAAGATTAATAGATAGGTAGATAAATAAGATTAATAGGTAGATAGATAAGATTAGTGGGTAGATAGATAAGGTTAATAGGTAGATAGATAAGACTAATAAATAGATAAGATTAGTAGATAAATAGATAGATAAGATTAATAGATAGATAGATAGATAGATAGATAGATAGATAGATAAGGACTAACTTTTAAAAAATGCAGCCTGGTGCATGCCTTTAATCCTAGTAGTGCTCAGGAGGCAGAGGCAGGCAGATTTCTGAGTTTGAGGTCAACTTGGTCTACAGAGTGAATTCTAGGACAGCATAGGGCTACACAGAGAAACCCTGTCTCAACAAATGAACAAACATTACTTGCTCATTCCTATTAGGGATTCTCTCCTACCCTTCCACCTTCTCCCAAAGAGCTCATGCTTAAACCAAGACCCCACTCAACCTCCTCTGCATCATCTTCTGGAATTCCACACGCATGAGAAACCCTCTGCACACGGCTTGTGTCCGAGTGATCAGTTTGGCCAAACGCTCATCCCGCATCTCTTCCAGGGTTCCTAGCAAGCCAGCCTTAAAGAACACCTTCAGAGGGATGGATAAGAAGAATGAGCCACCTGGCCCATTGTGTTAAGAGGATGCAAAGGCCAACAGCATGAGACAGAACTGATGCATCACCTTGGTGTGTCCAAATTTGTACTGTGTGTGGTCGATGTCAATGGAAGCCAAGAGCTTCTCGCAAGCTTTCTTGCTGTCAATGAACTGGCCCTCTGGGATGGCACTGGCGTTCAGTACTCGGTATCTGCCATTGTGGACACAGAAATGGTCAGGCTCTTGGCAATGATCAGTGATTGCAGGCTTCTCTTCCTACAGACCAGAAAGCCTAGTTTCCAGGAAGTAGAGAAACTTGCCCATAGTCACTTTGCTGAAATCTAGGCCGTAGGACTGGTGTGCCAGAGCTTTTTTTCCCTCCCCTATTATATATCAGATAAGTTCCAAAGAAACATAGATGACACAAGAACGTGAATCTTGACCAAACCGTAGGTTATTTCACATGGAAGGCCAACCACAACTGCTCTTTTGAAATGGGTCTATCCATGTGACATTTCTCCACTCACATCCCAGCCCTTATCCATGTCAAAGGAAAAACAGCCTTTTGACGATGTACCTCTGTTTAAAGTCTCCATACAGGATCCTGTTGGGGAACCCCTTCCTGCAGATTCGGATGCCTTCCAGCACCCCGTTACACCTGAGTTGGTGCAGGACAAGGCTGTGTTCCATGGCCCCTAAGAACACAGGCAAGACACCTGAGCTTCACCCAGAAGCCCTTAAAGACTGAGCAGCAATTTGAGGACTGGCAGATGTCTCACCTGGGGTCTTGGTTTCGTTGGGTATTATACAGCGCACAAAGTGTGGGTGAGTGGTTCTTAAATTGGACATCAGCTTGTTCAAGTTTTCCTAAAAGGAAAGAGAAAAAAAATTTTCTTTTGGCAGCCTACTGTAAACTTCCACAGAAACAAATAAATGCATGGTGGTGAAAACTAAACTATATGGCTTCAACTTAAGAGTTGTGAAATTAATTCTATGCTTGAATAGCCCAAACTCAGAGATGCAGACAACTCGCATAATTTGGACATCCCTGTCTTGAAAATCTAAAATCTAAAATGCTCTAAAATCTAAAATTTTTCTTCTATAAATCTGAAATTGTTTTTGAGTACCAACATGACACACAAATAGAACATCCCACCTTATGTAGACAAAACAGCAGTACAGCTTCAAATAGCATGTAAAATTATCTACCTCCTTCCTGTACAAGGCATATATAAAACACAGATGAATTTTGTATTTAGATTTGGGTCCCATACTTGAGAAATCTCATTATATATGGACTAATCAAAAAGGAAAAAAAAAAACTGAGGTCTGATTTTTGGTCCCCAGCACAGGGAAATGTGACCTGGCTCAATCATCTTTCTCCCAGGTTGCAAGATGGCCATCAACTACAAAATTGTTTCCAAAATTAACATAGAAAATGTGTCTGTCCCTGCCAGGGGCCTGGGTGCTACTGCAGGCATACTGAAGGCAGCTAAATGATTGGAACTGAAAGCTCACTGCCCCCAGCCAGCCAGACCTGCTAGTTACAGTACACAGTGGAACAAACCCTGGCCCCACATTTGTTAAACCTCATCTGTATATTGTCAGACTGTCAATTGATCTCATGCGGAGAGAGCCTTCGAGCCAAGTGACTAACTCTTGAATAAAGCAAGCCTAGGATCTCAACATTGCTCATTTTGCTGTGACTTGGGTGAACTGGTAATGGATTAACTTAAATGTGTCCTACCCTGAACAGTGCAGAGACAGTTTGGAAGGAAGAGCCTTTCTTCTTAGCGACTTTCTTCTTCCCACCATCCGCTGCAAAACACAAAGGAGCCCGGGCACTGTGAGTGGATGTATCGAGACTTTTGCATGCTGTGGGAAAGGGAGATTATGTAAAGGCAAAGCCCCTGCGTCTGAAGTCTGTTAGTTACCATCTGTTGTTGCGAAGGTGGCATAGAGATGTGCCAGGAGTCTGTTGGAGGACTTCTGGTACAGCCCCACCACGGTCTCATTCAGGGGGTCCTTGTTCTTCTCCAGCCAGCCTGAGACACTGTAGTCCACGGTGCCCGCATAGTGCACCAGGGAGAAGTGGGCTTCAGCCTTGCCTTTGACCACCTTAGGCTTCTGGAAGTTGTTGGACTTTCCCAGGTGCTGGTCGTACAGCTTGTTCTTGAAGGAGGTGTCTGTCGCCTTCGGGAACATGCACTCCTCTTCCAGGATGGAGAAGATGCCCATCGGCTGGATTGAAGGTGAGGCAAAGTGGCTGAGTAAATAAGAGCGGGAAGTCCATGGGAAGGGGCACAGACAGACAGAGCAGGATGGATACCTTCTCGATGAGCTCGATGCAGGCCGCCAGGTCCATCCCGAAGTCGATGAAGGTCCACTCGATGCCCTCCTTCTTGTACTCCTCCTGCTCCAGCACGAACATGTGGTGGTTGAAAAACTGTTGCAGTTTCTCGTTGGTGAAGTTGATGCACAGCTGCTCCAGGCTGTTATACTGATGCCAAAAACATAACGTTCATGTCAAAAACTTAGACCTCTTTCAAAATGGAAATGCCATCAGCGTTCCTCCTCATGGGTCGGGTCCCATGGAAATGCCATCAGCGTTCCTCCTCATGGGTCGGGTCCCACCTGCTCTGCTAAGTTTTCAGAGGCGATCATGAGTCTTCCGCCTGCACGGTTCTCCCACCCCTCAGCCCCTCTTGTGCACTTATTTTGTGTTTATGCTTCTGCATGCCCAACAGGCTTCTGTTTCTTCTCAACTAAACTACGAGCTGCCCATCTCCACACCTGGCAAACCCTGAATACACACTTGTGCCTAACTCAGAACCAGTCAGATAATTATATCAACCAGTATATGATTGACAGTATCTACTTCTCTGGCCTTCTATTCGATTTTTCTTAATTTTACCTATTTGGTGGGACCTTTTGAAAGTCCACTTGAAGGAAGTCTACAGCCCTGTGTGTATCGGCATGTATGTGTATATTCACATGTGCACAATTGTGTGTGTGTGTGTGTGTGTGTGTGTGTGTGTGTGTGTGTGTATGCCTGCATAGGTCAGATGACAACTTTGGGTGTCATTTCCCATCCACCACCCATCTCTTTTTTTCTTTTGGACAGGCTCTCTTGGCCTGGAAATTTCTGGGTAGGGTAGGCTGACTGGCCAATAAGCCCCAAGGATCTGATTGTCTCTGCATCTCCACTTCTGAGGGCACATCACCATGCCCAGCTGTTTTGTTTTCTAATGTGAGTATTCTAGATGTCATACTGAGTTCTCCCTACTTTCAAGGTAGGCAGTTTACTGAATTAACCACCTCCCTGGCCTCTACAACTGTCTTAAAATAACACAAACTGTCCTGATAGGCTATCTCTCTCCTATCCAACTCACTCTTTCTCTCCTTCCTACAAGAAAACCATCCTGGTGCCCTCTTTTGGGGGTTATGAAAACTCCCATATGAAGATATAAGAAAACATAAATATACATACCTCAAAAATTTCAAAACCCGCAATGTCCAAAACGCCAATGAAGTGCTGTCTTGGTAGCTTTGTATCCAGCTGCTGGTTAATACGAGTCACCATCCACAAGAACAGCTTCTCGTACACGGACTTGGAGAGAGCGTTCACAGCATGGTGAACCTGTCGGAGGAGAGGCCAGCAAGCTCGTAAGAGGGCAGCGGCCATCAGGCTCCCACGCCCCTCCTGCACTTGAGGCAGTCCTTACCTGGTCCACAGTCTGCCCTTTTGTAACGTATTCATTCCCGACTTTCACTCTGGGAAAGCACAAGGCCTTGAGGAGGTCTGAGGAATTCAGGCCCATCAAGTAGGCTGTTTTGTCAGCCACTGGTCAGAAAGGAAAGATGACATTCAGCGAGGCAGGAGGAAAGCCATTTTCATATTCCTCATCCCTTAAAAGTCTCTGGGGGGGCCGTGACACTACACCATCCAGAGAGTGTCTGTGGCAGACTTCATGGAGCAGCAGAATTGGGCTTCAGAAAGCCCTGGCCATTTCACATTGCATCTGGAGTAAGACCTTTCTAGGACTTCAGCAAAAGGGTGGAGGGAGCAGAGAGATGGCTCAGCCGGTAGAGGCGTGGGGCACCACACCTGACAACTGAGTTTGATCCCAGGGACTCGTATTATAGAAGGAGAGAACTGACTCTTAAAAGCTGTACTCTGACTTCAACACATGAGGTATAGAATCCTTACACACACACACACACACACACACACACCTAATAAGTGTTTTTTAACTAGATTGTGATTGTCCCTTATAATCATTGCAGGCCCAGAAAAGGTTCATCCACCTCTCAGATTAATCATTTTCAAAAGAGGCTCTGGATGGCCCCAGGGGAGTGACCTCCCTGCTCCCACTCTGTAGGCTGCTGTGGTGACACTGTACCTTCAGTGCCATCTGGCTCAGCCTGCTCCTCCCGCTGCTTCTGCTTGAACTTCATGTTCCCATAATGCATCACAGCCCCTGTCAGTTTATAAAGTCCAGATTTCTCCTCCGGGGTGAAGCCCAGGATGTCGATGGCACTCTGCAATGGAAAGAACAGCTTGTCTGCCCATGGCCCTCCCTCTGTGGAGGCTCTCCCGCCCTCCTGTGGTCCTTCTTACATCCGTAGCTAACAGCTCCTCAGCGTCGTCGATGCTGGCCACCAGGATTTCGCCCTGGCTGATGAACGGGTAGTCGTAAGGGTTGGTCGTAATCAACAGCAACTCTGAAATGAGGAAATCACACACATGGAATGAAGACTCCACCAGGTGGAATTGTGCTCCTGAGCCCTGGCCTGGGACTTCAACCACAGGGGTCCAAATTAAATGCAGAAGTAGAACTCGCTAGAGCAGTGGTTCTCAACCTGTGGGTCGACACCCCTTTTGGGGTTAAATGACTTTCACATAAGGGTCACCTAAGACCATAGAAAACACAGATATTTTCTTAAGTGTAGCAAAATTATAGTTATGAAGTAGTAACAAAAACAATTTTATGGTTGGGGTCACCCCCAACATGAGGAACTGTATTAAAGGGTCCCAGCATTAGCAAGGTTGAGAACCACTGGGCTAGGGGAAACTGCAGTCTCCCATGCTATGCAAGTTGAGAATCCTAGGGAAAAAATATTTGTGTTTTTTCTTTGCAAATGAATGTTGCATGCCAGTATATGTTGGGGACAGTGAATAAGAAAAACTGGATGACTGCTGTGTGCCAGGATAGGAGGAGCCCTTGCTGGGGAAAGTGTAGGCTGTTTGGGATAGCTTTCCTAAAGTTGGCTGGAAACCAGCAGCCTGTTTGCAGGATGGAGCTCAGAAGGCTAAGCTCTGATAGACAGAAAGGATGGGAGGTAGTGAGCACACAGGCCTCTTTCATCTGAAAAAAATATAGAGCCTGGGTGGGCTATCAGCTTGCACTGGCTTTCCATAAGCTGACATTGGTTCCTATGTTGAAACACAAGGGGGCGCTCAAGGACCATCAAGTGCTTAACTACTCAAAGATTGCCATGGAACCAATAATGATTTTGCCCCATTACAGCACATCTGATCAGATTTCTCAAATTGGTACAGTAAGCCTGGGGAGGTGGCTCAGGTAAAGTGCTTGCCATGGAAGCATAAGGACTGGAGTTCGAATCCCCAAAACTCATATGAAAGTCAGGTGGATATGGGGCTCTGCTTGTAATCCCTAGCAGAGACATGGGTCCTACCAACATTCTGGCAAACTACAGTAGCTCCAGGCTGGGTGAGAGCCCTTGCCTTAATGCACAAGGTTGAGAGAAAAGACACCCCGTGGCATTCTCAGGCCTCGGCATGCACATATGTGTGTGTGTGTGCAGACAACACACGCAACTCCATACACAGTCACAAAAATACTACATAATTTTAAAAATTGATAGTTGTTGCCCAAAAGAGCCATATCCCGTGGCTGATATAAATCTGCATTGGCTGCAGAGTCGCCTACAGATACAACTAACTCTCCTAGGTCTGCCCAAAGGGTGACTTTATCCCCTCCACACCGACTCTGTCCCTAACAGCTCACCGATCAGCTCAGGCTTCTTGTTGGAGAGAATCTGGTAGAAGATGTGGTAGCTTCTCTCAGCCTTCAGCTGGAAGGTGACTCTGGACTTTTCCAGCAGATCTGGAACAGAAGCACAGGGCCTGTCAGGGTTCACAATGCTCAGAGGCTCCACCCATCCCAGTGGGCATACTTACAAGTTTCAATATCTGCAGAAGCCAGCTTCCCAGTGGTGCCAAAATGGATGCGGATGAACTTGCCCTGCATAGAGGGAGAAGGAGACCAGCCTGAGGAACTTCCTCTGGATTCCTGAGCACTGCCCCTAGAAGCCCTTTCCTCAGTAGTCGTCCCTCCTGTCCCTTCTTCTTCCATTTGGTGTGTCTCCCTCTTCCTGGACTTCCCAGATCTCATTAATGAAATTACCCGAGTGCTAAACCGTGTCATTTCCCTGATTACAGAATCCTTCCTGCTGTGCTTAAGACCAAACCCAAAGTCTTCCTCAGGGCTAATGTGCTTGTTAGTGAAGGGTCTCTTCTCCATCTTCTGCCTCCCCACCTGCCACATGGAACCTCTGCAGGAGTGCTCCACACAGCGTCCAACCCTGGGGAGCACCCTTCCCCTCAACCCTTCCTTACCCTGCAGCTTTGGCTCCGGTACCCAACCCCCAGAAAGAAAGCCCTTACCGGCCAGCCCTATCTGTTGGGGACCTGGTCCCCAGTTTCTCAGTTACAGCCTTGGGGTTTTGAGCCTCACATTCACGTGGCCTGTGCGTTTGCTTTTTTCGCTGTCTCTTCCCACCGGGCGCTGTTCCCCAAGCCCTGGCACTAGGACTGTCCCGCAGGCTGAAAAGAAGAGCCTATCACACTCAAGGGCAGACTCACAAAGCGAGACGAGTTGTCGTTCCTCACGGTCTTGGCGTTCCCAAAGGCCTCCAGCAGGGGGTTGGCGCTGATGATTTGGTCCTCCAGCGTCCCCTAAGCAAGAAATCCAGGAGGTAGGGGAAATGCATTTGTAAGCCACGTAATCCTCATCTAAAGGATCGTCACTGGCTCTGCTTTTCCTGCCTGCCTCGCTTCCTGGCTGATCCGGTGACTTGACGACTCAACGACCAATCGACTCACGGTCAACCCCACACTATCCTTCACGCTCTCCCACCCTAGCCCACGCTCTTTCCTTGCTCCCGTCCCCACCTTCATTTTGGAGTCCTTCTTCTTGGCAAGGTCCCCAGTGGCTGCAATTGTTGCGAAGTACTGGATGACCCGCTTGGTGTTCACCGTCTTCCCGGCCCCGGATTCTCCGCTATAGAAGGATGGAAAGACAGAGAAATTAGCCCTGTTCATAAGCCAGCACCCTAAGATGTCATCCAGTGGTCTTCAACACATCTGGCACACACATCAAGGGAATATGAGCCGCCACACAGAGAGGTAGAGGACCTGGGCTGCATGCAGTCTTAGTTGATACAAGCATGGATACTAGTAGTTCTCTGAGGCTTTTTTTTAACCCACCCCCAACCTGTCTTTTCACCAGGGGCTTTGCTCCAAGCACTGTCTAATGATCAGAGCCGAGGGATACATCCACGGCCCCAGCTGAGAAGTCTCTCTAAGCAGAGATACTCACGTGATCAGGATAGACTGGTTCTCACGATCTGTGAGAGGGGAAGAAAGCAGAGCTGATGGCTGTGCCCAAAGAGTTTCCTACCTGCCATGCAAACTGGGGTTTCAGCTCCTTCTCCCTTGATTTATTTACGTGTCTGTTTGTCTGCTTAGTCATAGATGGGGGTTTAAAGAGCATCTGTCCTGAGAACGAGACTCAGAGAAGCCAAGCCCTTGCTGAAAAATGAGGCCTCTTCTCATCCTCTGACCTCCGAGATGGTCAGGCTTTGCTTCTGATCCATAAGAATACGTTTTCCTATGGGCTAACCCATGCGTGTGCTAAATGCAAGCTCCTCGCCCCGAGGACCTAAAGCCTCATTTCCGTCTTGCCCCTCCTTCTCTAAGGGCCTCACACCAGCATGCCTCTGAGTCTGTCTAGCACCCACTCTCTGCACCCATACTTCCTTCTCGAAAACACACCAGTCAGCATGAACTGGTAGGCATTGTCGGAGATGGAGAAGATGTGGGGCGGGGCCTCCTGGCGTTTTTTGCCTCGGTAGCCGTCCACCACCTCAGGGTTGTACACTGGCAGCCATTTGTAGGGGTTGACGGTGACACAGAAGAGGCCTGAATAGGTCTGTGGGAGGGGGGAAAATATATATATATCATAAATATATATATATATATATATATATATTTATGATATGTGTGTGTTGCCTTTACTAATATCCCAGGCTTCTTTTGTTAACTCATAAAGAAATCATGATTTCTATTGATGAATGAAGTAACTGAAATTCAAGGAGGAAAGCAACCAGTCCTCCCACAACTAATACCAGCTCAGCTTTCTTACTCTTTGGAGCTCCTCCTCCCAACCTTAGCTCCTCCTCCACTTCCCCCCTTCCTACCTCCCTTCCTCCAGCCCCTCCCCTCCCCAGCCCATTCATCTCTGGCTTTTCTGGTCATTCACTTCTCTACTTCACCTCCTCTCTTTCAGCCAGACAAACAGGAATCTTTGAAGGCACCCTCCCCACTTCCCTGCCCCCCAGCTGATGTCCCAGCATAGCCTGTTGGGTAGTAGCCACTCACGTAGATCATCCAGGACGTGTATCGGTCCTTGAGGTTGTACAGCACAGCGGGCTCGTTCAGGTGGGTCAGCATGGCCATGTCCTCGATCTTGTCAAACTTGGGTGGGTTCATGGCATACACGTCCTCTGGTTTAACCACCAGGGTCTGAAAGGGAAGAGCCTGAAGGCTTATCTAATGTTCCCCAGCCATCGGACTGCTGAGGGTGCCTGGCACCCTAGGAGAGACTGCAGTCCAGGTGAGCAGAGGAAATGCCTGGTGACAGTGAGGGAAAGCCAGGTTACGATGGCAGGTGGCAGTGGGAAAGCGAGTGATCTGCTCCCACATAGGTCTATGGGAGAGAAAAAATACATACATACATACATACATACATACATACATACATACATACATGTATATACAGATATACATGTATTATATATGTAATATATATGGGTATGTTTTGTCTTTACAATTATCCCAGACTTCTTTTAATAACTCATAAAGAAGTGATTTCTATTGATGAATGAAATCTACTCAGGACTATTGATTCTGTCTCTCTGTCTCTCTTTGTGTCTCTCTGTCACTCTGTGTGTGTCTTTCTGTCTCTCATTATGTCTCTCTGTCTCTCTGTCCCTCTCTCTCTGTCTCTCTGTCTTTCTCTTGGGCCTGGGGTTGTGGGATGGTGACCAATGTGATGAAGGAAGATTTCTGAGGACTAACTGGGGCGGGGGGTGGGGTGCTGTGACACAGAATTGGAGCCAAAGGAAGTTGTTTGGCTATAGCGTTGGTTGTCCCTGTAGCTCTCCTACCTACTCAGAGAAAAGAGCATGTCTGCAGCAGGGCTGACTGGAAACAACAGAGAATGAGAGAGGCACTGTAGCCCTGGGCTAGTGCCCACAGAGCCTGCTAACTTCACTGCCCTATAGAAGCAGCTGTCCAGCCCTGAGAACCACGCCCCCGTCTCTGTAAAGCCCCCCCCCTTCCCCCCATCTAGCCCTGAGAACCACGCCCCCATCTAGGTAAAGCAGACATCCAGCCCTGAGAGCCACGCCCCTCTATGTAGAAACAGCTGTCCAGCGCTGAGATTCACGCCCCATCCTACTTCCTTTACCACCTTCCCTGCTTTTGGGGAAAGGCCACTGGCCCATCCTTCCCTTTTGCAGTGTCCCTGGAGCTCTGTTTTGAGAGGAAGACTTCCACCTGGGTCTGTCCTCTGTGGAGAGCCTGAGGCCCTGCGGGTGGGGCTGCCAGCCCCTGCCCTCCTTTCTCTTTTAGGAGTGACTCTGGAAATAGCCGGTCCTGAGCACTGTGGGCCACGGAGCTATCTTCCTTCCCTCCCTTAACCCACTTGGGCCGTGGGCTCTCTTGCCGCTTCTCAGGCATGTTCTCCCTAGAGCCCATGAAAATCCTACGATGAGTCTAACTCCTGCCTTCTGTCCTGCTCTGGAAGCCCATTCTTAGATTTTAATCTGAGATATGAGGAGACGCCTTCCCTTATGAGAGCTTCCATGTGGGCGCTGCCCATTTCCTCCCTGTCCCACCGAATGACGCCATTTTGTCTCTTGCGTTTTCTCTGCTCCTGTCTCTTCTTCTGCCTCCATCACACACACCCTTACACACGTGGTGGTTGAATGTGGTGATTGAATGCAGGACTTTGCATATGCCAGCCCAGTGTTCTATCACTGAGCCATACCCACAGGTCTTTTGTTTTCTTCCTTGTAACATTTCCAGATTTGGGATTTTCTAAAACCCCAAATTCGTCCCTTCCTCCCACAGAAGATAGCGAACTAAGTTGCCCATCCCACGCCAGATACAGAGAGCCTGGTTCTTTGACCTTGTTGCCTTTTAGGATCCCTTATACATCACCCTTTCTTCCTTGCTTAGATGACCACTGACAGAGTTAGGTAAACCTACAAAGGGTGGGCGTTCTAAAAGCACCCGACCCTTGAGACAGTGAGACTGGTTCTCTGGCCCAGAACAATACAGTGATAAAAGACACCCAAAATTAAATGCTTTAGCCGGCCACTAGGGGGCCCACCTCTCATCCTTCCACAGAGGCTAGGGCATTTTGCTTTCTCCTAGCGTCTGGGATGCCTGCGTTGTTTCAGATGCTGAATTCCAGACCCAGGCTCTGGCTCCTGAAATGGGTGGAGGAGAGGTATATGCTTATGCAGAGCCCTGTGAGTGAGGAGCTTGGGTCAGTGCTGAGAAAGAGAAAGAGCAAGTGCCTTACCCTGCTGTCTTCTGTCTCCACAGTGACTTTCCCATCCTGGCTACTCTTAATTTTCCCCTTGACATATTCTTCCTTTGAGTCAACCACAAAGCAGTAGGTTTTGGCATCAAAGGGCTGGTTCTGAGCTTCGATCCTCTCCTTTTCCGACTTGCGGAGGAAAGGTGCAGCTATGCCAAACACTTCCATCTCGGTGTCGCTACTCATGGTGTCAGCTGCAAAACAAACCACGGGTCAGCCCAGCTGCTCCCTGGGCTGGCAGCTGGCAGCCTCCTGCCCATCCTAGTATCAACCTGCCACCCTGCAATGAATGGAAGCCTCTCAGATGGGGTCAAGGAGGTCTGGCCTGCTCCATGCCCAGTGGGGCTTCACACAAGGGTTCAGCACTGGGAATATAATCCGCTCATATTTGTTGAGTTGCTACTGAATGCCATGGGCTTAGACAGAATCTGTTTACTCCAAGCGTCTCCATTCTTTCAGCCTGGTGAAGGGGCCTTTGAAATGCCACTTTTGACACTATGTCTTCCTTTTCTGAGAAGCACGGGTAGAGCAAACAGAACATTCAAAATTAAATACCATGAAAAAAAAAAAAGAAGTAAAGGCATTCCATAAAAAAAAAAAAAAGTAAAAGAATTCCTTAAAGAGAGAATGCTAAGTAGAAAATGGCAGAGACAGCTTTGAACTGTTTTGAATCAACATGGTTTCTGCCTCCCATGCTAAGAATAGACTGAAGGCCAGGTATGGTGGTCTATGCCTTTAGTCCCAGAACTTCGGAGGCTGCGACAAGTAGATCTCTGTGAGTCTGAAGCCAGCCTGGTCTACCTAGAGAGTTCTATGCCATCTGGGGCCACACAGTGAGATCCTGTCTCAAAAAACAAATGAACAACAAACCACCATAGAGAATAGATGGAAACCTCTAGCCGCACCCCTGAGGATGAAGCCTGCACTTCTGTGTTAAGCTCTGTAACTCCTCAGGGGCACAGGCATGATGGGGGCAATGGGTGATCTGGGTTTACCTGAAGACTTCCTGAAGCTCTGGGATGTGGTCCCAACGCTCACCTGAGTCACACCGGCAGGACAGCAGAGAGCAGCAGCAGTTGTGGACCTATGGGACCTGCAAGAGCATGCACACAGAGTTTAGTGACCACCAGACCTTGGTGAGGCTCAACTAAGACACACAAAGGACTAGACAGTCAGAAAGAGCCTTAGCTCTGAGGCAAGCCCTAGGACTGCAGACAGGTCACAGTCTACAGCTAGGCATAACTACCAACTGCCTGGCAGGTTGGCTCCTCCAGCCCACTCTGACAATTTCTTCAGACTGCAAGATCCTTCATTGTGAACAGGGCAGGGATTCTAAATGGACTGAGTCCCTGCCAATAAAAGCTTCTGTTAGCGGGTGGGGACAGGCCTCCTGGTTATCTGAAACTGGAGACGATGCTGAGATTGGCTAATTTAAGCCTGTTAAGAGAGCATGTAGTCTTGAGGCCACTAAACACCCAACAGGTATAGAGTCCAGGTAGGGAACACAGAGTCCTCTGTTCATTCTGTGGATCAGAGAGGCAACAGGAAAACATGGAGCTATGGTGGACAGGCCCATGCCTGTCCAACAGGATCCTTCCCAAGCAGAGGAAAGAAAGGGTGGGCAGGACCCCAGCTTCGATGATCTGCTAGAGGCAGTGGGATGCTGGGCTCTTGAGTCTCGAATCTCATTCTACTGTATTCCTTGAGAACGCCTTGAGAAGAGAAAAGAGGCTCGCCTGCTATAACAAAGTCAGGGAGGGCCACAGTCTAGGGCAGTGGCCGAATCAGGTCTAGAAGCAGTAAAGGCCACAGAGATACAAGGAGAGTGTAAGACTTACCTCTGACTGTGACAGAGAGAAGCACAGAGGAGAGCCGCCCCCTGGGCTTTTATAGGCCACCACTAACCCCCTGGGCTCATTCTTCCTCTATATTTGGAAAGAGAATGACTGACACCACAGGCTGAGAACTGGCCCCCTCCACAGGTATTTTTCGCCGTTGCCAAGGGAAAAGTATATATAGAAATGAGCAGGGTCCGAAACCATTTTTTCCAACTGTAGAAAGCTGGGAATTTGAGATGCCTTGCTCTGTGGACTCAGGGCTATAGCTTCTCCACCTAGCGCAATGGGATCTCCTTTGCTTTAGGAGCCCCCACCTGGCTCCATCCTCCATCCCACCCTGAAATCAGCTGAAGCCACTACCACTTGGAAACAGGGGACACACAGTTGTGCTATTTGCTTAGAAAGCTCATCGAAGATAAAGTGGAATTGAACTTGTTGAAGTCCCCTCACGGTTATGAGCCAAACTCTGTAAAACTTGTGTGGTTGGATTATAGTTTTTTTTTTTCTCCTTCTCCATCTCTCTCCTTTCCCTCATTACTTTCTGTCTCATTACTATAATTATTTACTTAATCCTTTCTTAAGCACTAGCAGGACCAACAAGCAAGTTAATGACAGGGAGCTATGCCACCAGCCCATGTTCACAGTGACAGCTGCTTAGGGGCCTGTGGTTATCAAGACATATTACCAATTAGGAAAGGCCAGCTGCCAGCCTAGATGGGGGGCGAGGGGGACGGTAGTGGCCTGAAGAGAAAGGGGGGATGGGTATCGCCTAACAGATGCTGTCATTTCTAAATCAGGACTGGAAAATTAAACCTTAACAAGAGAATTAAGGTACAATTGACATTTTTGTCCATTTCCATTCCTCTGTTTGTTTCCTGGTCCAGTCTTTGAGGCGAGGGTCTGAGTTGTATGGGGTCATGGTTGTTCATTTAATAGAGAACTTCATGCCAATACATCCCATTTGAGAATACGGACTGTCCCCTTACAGCCTACCCATACACTGGTAAGGGAAGAAGGGAGAAAGCAGAACCAAAGTCTTCATAGGGGCCATTATTTTTTTCGAGACAGGGTTTCTCTGTGTATCCCTGGCTGTCCTGGAACTCACTTTGTAGACCAGGCTGGCCTCAAACTCAGAAATCTGCCTGCCTCTGCCTCCCAAGTGCTGGGATTAAAGGCATGCATCACCACCGCCCGGCCATAGGGACCATTATTAAACATTCTCTGTGTGTTCTTTCCTATTGAGGACTCTTCAAAAAGGCAGAGTGGAATCGGAAGATAGTCTTCCCCAACATAAACCATTTTGTGGGCAATGAATCATACAGCCTTCACACTTTCCCTTCCAAGATTTAGGCAATTTCATAGCAGAGAGGCCACGCTGAGGCTCTCTGATGCCTGTGCTTAGCTAGACATCAGACCACAGTGAAGTCACATCTTCTCATTGCTCCTCTTGCTCTAGTTTGGACTGAAATGTCCCTCTTCCTTCTAGCACCATTCGTCCTGACGTGTCCACCCATCACCTGGAAGAGTATAGTCTCCTGGCTCTGAGTTTCTTGCCCAGTGGCACATTGTCTCAAGCTTCCATAGTCTCTTCTGTTCAGATCCTGTGAAGATGTGCATGGGCAAAAGAGACATGGGTCATCTAAGCATCGCCAAGGGAACAGATGTCAACAGACCCCCCCCCCAGGACAATGCCAACGGCTGTGGCTGTGTCTTTGACTTTAAGCATACACAGGTGGAGAGATGGGTGCCTCCAGCTTCTTCTTCATCAGCAGTTCTTGTTGGGAAGCGCTTGTCCTACATAGCCATCCGTGGACTGTGTAACAGAAGCCATTCACATGCCCAGGACTCAGAAGAGAAATACTCGGCGCAGGTTCCTTGTACCTACTAATTTTCTAAAGTCAGCTATCCTTTCTTCTCGCCATCAGACTCCTCTGTGGCTATCAAGTAGATTCAAGTAGATCCAAGCCTAGCAGAAAGCACGGTGGAGTCAAAGGCGCCCCATTGAGGGATCCAAAAAGTCACTTGCTAAGTACCCTTCTTTACATGTAAGGATTTGAAGGTGGGAGAAAGAGGAAGGTTCCAGGGACTGTGAAGAGAGCAGCATTGGAGACAGAGGACAGCTCTTCAGAAGTTCTGAGGAACATGGGTGGCAGCAATGACTATGACCAGAAAAGCAGTGTAAAGAGTGTGTATAAGGAACCAAGAGGCTGGTCCTTTGGGAATTCATCTGAAGAAAGGGGAAGATGTGCCCAAAGTAGTGGTGGGCATGGCTTGCTACAGAAAGAATGTGGGGCTGGGATTAAGATCTACACTAGTTACCTTCTCCCTAAACCGTAGGATGGGATGTTGTGCTTCAGGGACCCTCATCTGCCAAATGAGAGTGGTATATGTATCTTGTGGACTAGTTAGGTGCATCCCTGTAGGGTATTCAAGTATTTGGCACACTGTGGGTGTTCGGTACCCCAAGGTTTGTCAAATGGAAGCTATTTCCTTCACTTGAATGCAGTATGATAGGACTACCTTCCTAAGGGGTAAGCTTAAGTGGGTTATTCTAAATGTGTGTTTACTCAATTGCAGACAAGGAAAGAGATCAGATTATATATATATATATATATATATATATATATATATATATATATATATATTTGTTTTGTTTTGTTATGTTTTGTTTTGTTTTGTTTTGAGACAGGGTTTCTCTGTGTAGCCCTGGCTGTCCTGGAACTCACTCTGTAGACCAGACTGGCCTTGAACTCAGAAATCTGTCTGTCTCTGCCTCCCAAGTGCTAGGATTAAAGGCGTGTGCCACCACGCCCAGCCAGATAATATATTTTAAGGTGTCTATCTAAAGAGAAAAATCTCAGAATTTTCTTGTCACCCGAAGAGGCAGCTTTCAGAGGCAAACTGGATGCTCTTTAGCCATGGAATTCTCCCTCTGATAAACAGGGGACAGATGACATGTAGTATATTATTAGCCGTCTCTGGGGAACAGAGGGACCCTTGTTCTTTGAGCCATCACACAGGCAGAGCTAATCCCCACAGCCGGAGCCTAGGGCTTCATTTATCCCTCAGGAGCTGGAAAAAAATGGACTGTGTCTCAGGAATGCAGGCAGGGCCAGGAGGCCAGGTGCTCCCCACCCGCCCTGTGAGGCCTAGCTGCTTCCTCCCTGGCTATCTGCCTCTTGTTTGATGTCTGTACCCACAATGTGGATGCTGGGGCTCCCAGCCACGAAGCAGCATTCCCAGGACCACTGTGTGCCAGAGCATGAAGTCAGCCTCCTGGATCACAGTGAGCACATGCCTCCTGGATCAAGTGCCTTCCCCATGTCCCACGGTGAGGAGAATTTGGTGTCACAGGAAATGAGGGACTCCATTATTCTAGTCCCAAACCATTCCCTGTTTCTGAGACGAAACACAGGGACCCTGAGCCAGGAAGGAATTCAAGCAAAGAGAGGCCAAAGCTCTTCCTTCAGCTCAAGTCAGCAACGCATGGTTTTCCTGTTTTGTTTCTATTACTGAAACGGTTTTCCATGTACAGATAAGTTCAAAGCATCACAGTGTGTTGTGCAAAGCAACACAGTGCTCAGCCAGTCTGCTCGGTTCTTCTGTCGCTCTTTCTTCTTCCCCTCCTCCTCTTCTCCCTCCTCCTCCCCCTCCTTTTCCTCTTCCTCTCTTCTTCTCTTCATCTTCTCTTTCTCCCTTTCTGCCATTTTGCTGTGTATTTGCAAATAAGTAGAAGCAGACAGGAAATTTTTCTCTTCATTATGCATCTTCTAAAGAAAAGGACCAGGGCTGGAGAGATGGCTCAGTGGTTTTTTAAAAATTTATTTATTACATGTAAGTACACTGTAGCTGTCTTCAGACATTCCAGAAGAGGGTGTCAGATCTTGTTATGGATGGTTGTAAGCCACCATGTGGTTGCTGGGATTTGAACTCAGGACCTTTGGCAGAGCAGTCGGTGCTCTTAACCACTGAGCCATCTTTCCAGCCCCCATCTGATTTTTAAACCCATTTTTGAGTGATGGAAACATACATGAGCATGATTTACACATAAGGCATAGAACTAAACAGTGCAAGGGGGAAGACCCGAGGAGAGAAATACCTCTATCTTCAAGGAGGTCTTTATCTCTAGGGGTGGAAAGAAGCTAAGACATTAACCCTAATTGTATAGGACAAGATGGTGGGTGGCATTAACCCACTCCCACCCCCCACTCACCATACTTTCTGTTAATCTAAGTAGACCACTGTCTGAAAATATTATTACAGTGTTTGGCTGACTCCCCACCCACCCACCCTTTTGAAACAGGAGCTCTCTATGTAGTTCAATCCGGCTTCCAACTTACCACCCTCCTGCCTCAGCCTCCTGTGCTTAAGGCCTGTTACATCACCTGATCTTGCCTGGACTTTCAAAAGACAGAGGCTACAGCCACACAAGTCACTATTACAGTTTATTGCTATGACTTGACTTTATTCTTATTGCTATTGATGTCTGCTTATGCCAAGTTTATAAATCCCACTGATCACTGGTATGTACACATAGGAGAAAATGTACCTTGTATCAGATTGGGCAGTATCTGTGGCTTTAGGCATTCCCCTGAGGTGTTAGAACATATCCCACCAGGTATCAGTGAGGGGCAAAACTAGAATTAGTGAAGAGGAGGTTTGGGGAAGGTCTTTTGTGGGGAACAGCAGTACCGAAAAAGACAAAAAGAGGGAACTTGCAGGGATATAGAAAAAAATAGACCCCAGGAAACTGTAGCCCAGTGAAAATCATCACCAGTCAGTAAGCGGCTTCTACAGCCTCAGGATTCCCCTTTCCTTTGGAAGGAGAAGTACGTGGCTGAAGAGATGGAGGAGAGACATGGTTTGCCTTTTTATACTTCTGAACTGGTGTATGTGTTACCTATTTTAAAAATTAATACATTTAAAACACAGTCTTAAAAAGGCTCTCTATTCTGCCGATGGAATAAAATACATCTTCATTCCGTTGTGTAACCTATTATTAGTACTAACTATGAATACACGAGTAAAAATTACTAGCATTTTCAGTCTCTTTTGGGCACTGCTCTGAAGATTTTGCAAGCACAGTTGGTGCACTTTTATATAAACACTATTCGAGGGGCACGAGTAGGAGCTTGGATTGTTGAAGAGGAAGCCGAAGCACGGGGAAGGAAAAGAAGCCAGCATGGGTTTGCAGCCAGCCAATACCAGGCTAGAAGGAGAAGGACGAAGCCAGGCTCTGAAGCGCCTCATTAACTAGATGATTCGGAGATTATGCCACAAGCTGGGATACCTGCGAGATTAACCAGAAGCAGCTTCTGGGAAATGTCAACTCTTAATCTGTCCGAGACAGCGCTGGTGTTGAAAAGTGACCACATAAGGACAAAATGTCACACTCTGGTAGAACAGAAGGAAAAGACTGGAAGGGAGGGTGTTCATCTGGTTTGAGACATTTAGCTGGCTCAGAGGAGATGACAGCTACTGTCACAAGTCTGCATTGGACTGAGATGATTGATGGGACCCTTGTGGCTGGAAGCATGGCGTACCCTGCCGGACGTGGATGAGCATGCGCAGCAGTGGTTCTCAACCTGTGGGTCGCAGCCCCTTTGGGGGAAGGTCGAATATCAGCGCATAGCAAGTATTTACTTAGCAAATCATTGTAGCAAAATTACAGTTATGAAGTTGCAACACAAATGGTTTTGTGGTTTTTTACGGTTGGAGGTCACCACAACAAAACCATATTACCGGGTCGAGGCACTAGCAAGGTTGAAAACAACTGCTCTAATGGAGCAGGAGAAAAGGAGTTCTATGACAAGGAACTTGCAAAGAGATAAGGCCTTGCCAGGAGATTCACTAATAACAGTGAAAGGTAGGTAGTGCCACAGGAGGAAGATATCAGTCTCTCCCCGCCCCCAACAATAGGCAAGCATGGAGAAAAGAGATCAAAGGTGTCATCAGGAAGACATGATCTGGAGAATAAATGGCACTGTGACAGCAGAACTCAGGAAGAAAGGTCGCTGAGGTGGAGGGTGCCAGTTAAAATGTAAACCATAGTTCTTGTGGTGGTTTGAACGGGAATGGCTCCCCACTGGCTTACATGTTTGGATGCTTGGTTCCCAATTAGAGGAACTGTTTGAGAAGGACTGGAGGTGTGGCTTTATTGGAGGAGCCACTGGGAGTGGGCTTTGAGGTTTCAAAGGTCCACACCAGGCTAGTCTCTATTTGTCTTCTGCCTTCAGATCAGAACTAAGCTCTCAGCTACTGCTCCAGCACCATGAATGCCTACCTGGTGGCGTGTATCTATCTGTTCACGATGCCGATGCCCATGCACTCACCCTCTGAAAGTATAAACAGGCCCCTAATTAAATGCTCTTTTCTAGTAAGTTGCCTTGCTCATGATTGCAGAGATAGTAATCCTGAAACAGCTCTTAATTTGAAGTATAACGTGGGTTTGAAGGATAATAAACCTTAGAAAACACACCCGAGGAGCAGTGGAGAGGGCAATGCTTGCACGATCCAGTTCAATGACAGCACTCCACAGGGAAGAGAAGACCCAGAGCAATGGATATAAACAAATTAAAGAAAAGAACTGAACAAGTGAACAGGTGTGTGCAACCTACAAGGGCTGCTACAGGGGAATAACTCTATACCATAAAGACTCCAGCCATCCCCAGGCTAGTATGGCAAGATTTGAAACCCCAAGAAAAAAACAAACCAACAAATTTTCTCCCCTGGAGCCCAAAAGTCAATACTGAATTTCAGACATGAATGATAAACAACAAACAAAACAGAAAAGAGACAAGCCACAGGAATGCCATTCCAATGATGACAACACACTCCACAACCTGATATGGCACTGCTTGCCTTTGATCCCAGTGCTCGACAGGCAGAGATAGGATCTCTGTGTCTCTGTGAGTCGGAGGCCAGTCTGCTCTATGTAGTGAGTAGTTCCTTCCAAGTCACCAGGTGTACATTCTGAGACCCTGTCGTATAAAAATCAACAAATAAGTAAAGATGAAGCAGGCCTAGAGAGATGGCTCAGAGGTTTTTATTTTTTTTTTACATGTTGAACATCACTGTTTTAATAACATGAAATACAAGTACAAAACATTGTACAAGTATACTTTTTACTACACAGAGATGGAATAACATGCATGTGTTTTTACCAGAATCTGTTTCACCAAGTACTTTTACCACAGTCAGTACCAATGGCTTTCCAGAGATTATATCTGTCCTATGTAAATTTTATCATGAATAAAAAAGCTTACAACTCTTTTCAAATAATGCAGATTTATATTTATGTTACTGTTCGAGATGCCTTAGAAAACTGTTACATAATATAAAATTACCTTAGCTTACAGTTTTGAATGGGTAGTACTCTCTCGCATTGATCAAGTCTCCCTTATACTGTCATTGCAGACACACTATACTTACTTGGGATCAAAGTGTTTTGTATGTCAATAGCCCTCATACTGTGTAGGAAAGCAAATAACAATTTTCTGAAAAGTTCAGAGTATTATAAAAGCTACTGGTTAGGCAGAAATACATGAAACCCCATTTACAGAACAAAACAGCAACAAAAGATGATAATGCCCTTCAAGTACTAAAGAACAAGCTTACAAATATTGGAACTGTATGTCTTTCCTGCCTCTAAAAGGTTTACCATATCCAGTGAGAGTAATATCAATCAATAAAGAAAAAGAAAACTGCTCTGGTGCCAAGTATTCAGCAGCTTCCATAGCATTCCTCACAGTTCTTGGCCATTTCAGTTAGGAGTTGTCTTATAACAGATAAAATAAAACAAAAGCAGCATTACATTTTAGGGAAATATGAAAAAAATACTGTTAATTTCATAAACTATTTGAAAGTAAATTTGTTTTCATAAATAAATAAAACGGTGTTTTTAAATTTTAATCTTGCTGTGAAAAAAAAGATCAGTGAAAATTAGATCAATCTTTAAACCTTGGCTTTTTTAACATGTTTGAAAACCTGAATCACATTTTCAATTGCCAGTGTTATGCTTTATTCTTGGTAGAATCATCTTTGTTTCTTCGTTTTATGTCCCAATTATAAACCCTGGCCATATTGACTTCTGTGGTAGTAAACTGATCTCGAAGAAAGTCAAGGTCTTCTTCAAGAGAATCAAGATTCTTTGTGGCAGTTGATAATTTTTTTCCAACAAGGCCTGAGCTTCATCAATATCATATTCAAGCATTACATTAGCCCCCAACCATAGGCATACTTTATCAGTAGGAGGAACTGAAGCTTTGCAGTACAGGTTATCTGCCAGTAAGAATCTGGTCTCCATTGAATTGGTAGACTCTTTTTTCTTCTGCATGTAGTTCAGAATTTCCAAAGTCTGTTTAATTTCAGGAATCTGACCTTTCAGCCTCCTTTTTTTTTGAGCAAGGTTGAGTTCCATAAACTTATACTTCTGGTATTGTTCGTCCAGCTTCTTTAACACTGTATCTGCAGTCTCATTCCCAGGCTGCTTCATGAAAGAATCTACATCTTCCACAAACACTGCTTCAGGAATCCCTAAGTGGAGCCGCCGCCCGTTTCCAGCAGCAGTTTCTAGGCCACATCGGTCCTTAGCCGCCGCCACCTTCAGAAAAGGCTCAGAGGTTAAGAGCACCGACTGCTCTTCCAGAGTTCCTGAGTTCAATTCCCAGCAACCACATGGTGGCTCACAACCATCCGTAATGAGATCTGACGCCCTCTTCTGGAGTGTCTGAAGACAGCTACAGTGTACTTACATATAATAAATAAATCTTAAAAAATAATATAAAAAAATGAAGCAAAGAAACTATACCACAGTCCACACATAATGGAGTCATACTGTGCACGAGGACAAAGGGACATGACAGAAAGTTCAGACAGAAGCTCTGGAGACATCTGTAGAACACAAACGGACAGCTGATAACGAAGGCAGCAATATCTCAGGTCCAAAATGGACTCCGATAAGCAGCGCTCCATTCGGGAAAAGGGAAATGGGAAGCATGCCTGCCCACACACATCAGATTAAACAACGTTAGGTCCAAATGTGAAGAAACAAACACTAAGGAAAACCTGAGTGAACTCCTTCTTACCCTCTGCCATCTTGACACTCAGAGCAGAAAGATTCACCATAGGGATGTTCTGAAAGAGCTGCTGCTCTGGCCTAGGGGCCTCACCAGTCTGTCCTGAATCAGAGACGGGAAAAGGACCAGACTCCATCTCCTCCTTGTGCTGAGACCTTTCGTTGGTTTCTCAGGTTTAGTTCCAGCCACTAGCTTCTCCCCTTTCTCCCACTTCTCCCTCCCTTTCACTCATCTGGGAAAGGAGCTAAAAGTTATGGTTTAACAGCCAGATCATATGCCTTCTTCCAGTCTGCTGGGTCACTGGCACTCAGGAAATCTCCTGATGGTGAGGAGGGAAGGTGGGGGATCCAGATAAAAACCTAGGGAGAAAGCTACATCTTTACAAATCACCGGCTCATGCAACCTCCTACAGGAGATTCCCTGGTGTCCTTAGATTCTAAGGAGGGGTCTAACTCAGCCCCCTCCGTCCTACAGTTCACTAGCATTACCTTGGGTCCTGAGACCAAGGCTAAGCATGGTGGTGCACATTTTTAATCCCAACACTCAGGAGGCAGACGCAGGTAGCTCTATGTGAGTTTCAGGCCAGCCTAGTCCTACATAGTGAGTTCCAGGACTGCCAGGGCTATGTAGAGAGACCCTGTCTCAAAACATCTACATTGTTTTTTTTTTTTTTAAGAAAACAATCACACATTTTATTCTAAAAGACAGGCCCATATTTAGGGCCTTGAGTAGGTTGAGGTGGCAAATCCCCCATAGAGGGTTCCTGAAAGGGAGGGAGCATGAAGAGCTTGGGGACCCCTTTGCTCAGGTTTACCTGTGGGGTGCTGGGCTGGTTGGAACGTCAATAACCCCATAACCTCAAGAACTTTTCCTACAGGGTGAGGGAAGCCAGAAAGAGAGAAAATTTAAAATCAGCATCATGACTATCTTAAAAGATTGATAGCAAACAAAATTGGCATAGTAAAACCACAAATGACAAAATACAATAAAATATTCAGTGTATTTTCTTTTCTATTTTTTTAAAGATTGTTACTTAAAATTTTAAATTTTAATTAAAATCCAACTATGTCACTTTACTCACTTCTATTTCCTCCATAAGCCTCTCTCATGCCCATCCTCACTCTATCTCAAATTGATGACATCTTATTACTGTTACATATATAAATGTGTGTATGTATACACACACACACAACCTGCTGAGTCCATTTGGTGTTGCTTGTGTGTACATGGTTTCACTTTGCATTGGGTAACCAACTAAGGGGCTCTTCTGGGGAGAAATCAGTTCTCCCTCCCTCAACAGTCCTTAGTTGCCTGTGAGTCTGTCTGCTAGAGTTGGGACACCGTGCGGCTTCCACCTTCTGTGTTCGTGTGATTGTTGTTATTGTTGGAGCTTTGCTTAGGCAACTGTATTGTCGAGGTATCAGGTGCTGCTTCCTTGTGAAGTTGGATGTCTTGTATCTGCTGGCCACTCGTATTCTCATCTTCACATCCCTTTTCCTTTCTCTCGTGTTTTTTTCTATTCTTGGAACTTTCGTATGTCAAATGCGCTAGTACTCTTGTGCGTGTGTTACCAATGCTTCACTCATTTGTTCCTGATCTTATTTGAGCCTTGCCTCAATCCCAGGGAATAGGCAGAGCAGGTGGCCATATCCCCACTTAATTGATGGGGAAGCTGTGACTCAGCAGGAGTGCTGCACAGGGGGGGATGGGCTGTGGTGAGGTCCTGGTCCTTGCTCTGTGCTTGGTGCAAGTAGCTACCTCAGTGCCTCAACACTGAGAATAGCCTTGGATTATGGGAGAAACAAATCGCCCTGGTAAAGTTTAAACTTACTAACTTGACCTTAGTTTCGTTCTATGTAAAATTAAAAGGCAGGGAGGGGGGTAAACTAATAACTATAACCCCCCATCTCTAGCCTGTCACTCTGTCACTTAATGAGCATAAGAGACACAAGTCTGTAGGTATGCTGAGGGGAAGTGTTGCCTGTCACAATAGATTACATTCTCTGGGGTGACATGGCAACCTGTCACCAAAGGCATTTCTTCCAGGGTCTTCCCAGGTTGTGCATGAAGAACCCAGCATATTGTGCCTCTCTCCAGTCAACAGCAACCAAGCACACAGGGCAACAGCGAACCCAGCAGCTCATTTTCATGGCTGGTGGGAATTAGATCAAGATGGCTACTCCTACAACCCCTGCAGGGGGATATTACCAGTGAATCACAGCAGATACCTGATCCTGCTCTTATCACCACAATCTCTCTTGGCACCATAATGTTGGAAGAAACTACAAAGGGATTGAAGTCAACACAAGAGATCAACTATCTTCCTTAGACTTGACCACTTTTCCTAGCAATTTCTTTTTGTATGTGGTGTGTGTGTGTCTGAAGATGTGTATCCCCATGTAAACATGTAAAGACCAGAGGACGACACTGTTGTCCTGCTCTCTCTCTTCTGCTTTATTTCCTTGAGACAAAGTCTTTCTCTGAATCTAGAGTAAGGCTGGCACTCAGCAAGCAACACTTCCCCTGAAGAAGGCAGAGATCTCAGCAAAGCTTAACAAACCCAAAGGGAAGAGAATAGTCAGAGTCAGGGCCCATATGCAGGGTCTTCCATTCCCATTTCACGGCATAGAGAATCAAAGGCTCCAGAGACCTCCAGTCCACCCTAGAGGACAGCAACCAAAGCTGTCATGGCATTGAGAGGCAGTGAGTTTGCTCATAGGCCTTTGGGGAGTCTCATGGAAGAACAGCTGGTCAGTGTCAGCCTAACAGTGAGACCACTCCAATGACCCTTGTTCCCATTTAAATTCCTTTTTGTGGAATGGGCTGGAAACACTACTCTTACAGTCCAGCCATCTGAAGTATTCCTGGGTGGGTCTGCAGTTGGCAGCTCATTATCCATTTTCCATGTGAGGATGATGCAAATTGAAGAGCCCAGGCAGAGTAAGAAAGAGAGCCTTCCCCTCTGCTGCTGCTGGGCACTGAGGTCTTGTGATGGTCTTGAAGTTGTCCTACCATCACAGAATCAGGTCCGCCATTGTAGTGGTGCTGGGAGGAAGGGCCCATGTAGGTCCTCTTGGGTTTGTTGAAAAGTTAATAAAATGTTGGTGCACATTGCAAATGTAAACTATAACATGGTATCAGTTTATACTTTATAAACAGGATGTATATACTTTTGCATAGTTATATATGTTTACACTGTCTAAAAATTTAAATGTATAGACAGCCTAATTTTCTCCCACACTGCTGTGCTGTGAACCTGAATTTGGGGGAAAATGCTCTGGCCTCTGGCGTTCTTGAGCATCCGGTTTTAGGTCCAGTCTACACAATTTTAGTTCTTCCCATCTTCTTTCTCTAGAGCTTCAACGGGTGAGCCTCTGTTTCTTACAACCATAATACCCAGAAATGCAGTTATGACATGACAGCAAAGGCAGAATACAGTCATCACTAGGCTTCATCAAAAACATAAATACTAACACCAATGGATGAGAAATGATTATGAGTCCAGAAAGAAATTACATATGAATAACTTCAGGAAACGCCCAAGAACATAAGTGCATAGTTTGCAAAAGAATAATAACAAGTAAATTATAGATGGAAAACATGGCATTACTAGTGATCAATAGTAAAAATTAAAGCAATGGAATTTTGTCTCAGAATGATACCCATTAATGATGACTCTTGCATAGAACTAGTAGGGAAATTATGGAAATTATGGGTGGTGATGTTTGCAATAAGTAATAAAGCATTCTCTTCCCTTTGGGTTTGTTAAACTTTCCTGAGAGCTCTGCCTTCTTCAGTCTCTTTGTCGCTCTCTCGCCTGGGGTAGCCTGCCCTTGCTACTGTGCTAAGCTAGAGCACATTGCTAAGAGCTGAAGTCTTACACCCCAGACATGCTCTTTCAAGGCCACTCAGGAATTCTTCTGATGTGGTTTGAGGTGTAGATTGTAGACAGTGGCAGGATACATCCTACACTTCCAGGTATGTAAGCCACTACCTAGCTCAAGGCATCTCACTCTGGAAGGGGCTTTGTGTCTGCTTCAATTGAAACCAATCACACCAAGTCCCGCTGGAGCTGTGCACTTCTGGTCTGTGCTCCCACCATCTGATGTCTTCCCAATGCCATCCTGGTTTTACAAAGAAAAACCCTAACAAGCAGGTTGTTGCCTTTGTTCTGGTTTACACTGAACCCTACTACACTTGCTTCTTCCTTGACCTTAGTGCAGTATACACACAGTTACAGTATGATATGGAGTGACCAATGTAGAACCCTGAGATAAAGACATTAAATGGCTACTTAATGTCTTAAATGTCTCTAACCAGGGTGGCTGGAGAGATTGCTCAGTGGTTAAGGACACTGACTGCTCTTTCAGCAGTTCTGAGTTCAATTCTCAGCAACCCCATGGTGGCTCACAACTAAGGAATGGACTGTACTGGTTCACTGCAGCTGACCGATTTAACAGAAAATAATTGTTTTCTTAAGTTCTAGAGACTGGCAATCAATGATGGGGGTGTCAGGAGTTGGTTTCTTCTGAGGCCAGGGACGGACAACTGTGCTTCTGCCTGTTCTCCTGTGTTCTAATTTCCTACCCTTTTAAGGATATCAGTATTACTGCTTTAAGGAAGAGAAAACCTAACAGCTTCATTTAAACTTAATTACCTCTTTAAAGCCTTACTCTCCAGCTGTGTGGTGGTGGTGCATGCCTTTAGTCCCACCACCAAATACCCAGAGGCAGTGGCAAGTGGATCTCAGTTCAAGGCCAGCCTGGTCCTTACAAGTTCTAGGACAGCCAGGATTACAGAGAAACCCTGCCTCAAAAACTTAAAAACAAACAAACAAATAAATAAATGCCTTCCTTCTTTCCACATTCAGTCACATTCTGAAGTGACTGATCCAGGACTTGAATATATAAATTGTAAATGACATGATTTGGCCTATAACATTTACAGGTGTTCTTTCATGGTGATAGGAGTATTTTCATTAGGCTTCATATAAGTACCAAGAAGTTAAAAATCAGAAAATAAGCCTTTATTGCTTGTTTGGGAAGAATGGTTTCCAGCAAGGCTGATTTGTAGCATCTTTGGATTCACTAGAAAGGTTCAGGTTGAAAAGGAGATAGCCAAACCCAGGTATCAGGGAAGTTTAATTCAGAAACAAAGCCAAGATTCATTACTCAGCAGGCATTGTCTTTCTTACTCTCTCTTTTTTTTTGGAGACAGGGTCTTATTAGGTAGCCTGGTTGGCCCAAGACTCTCTATTAGACCAGGCTAGCCTCAAACTTGAAGAAGCCCCTGCCTCTGCCTCCCGAGTGCTGGCACTAACAGTGTGCCCACCACACCCAGCTGGATGACATTTCCTGGAGTAGCTGCTGACACCTTTAAGAGTGGTTATGCTTGTTACTTCTCTATGGAACAGATGACCCAGGTGTGGACTCAGGTCCTCAGATCTCAGTCACTTGCCCCTGGAGACCTAGGTCTCTGTATCCCACTCTGACTCAAGAGGCCAGTTCCTGGCCTGTGAATCTGCATTTTAACAAGCACTTCAGTCTGTGGCCTCTGCCCCTACCATGGTGTGCTAGGCACCCATTCTTCACAGAAGCAAAGCCATGCTTGTCCAAGTTGCTGGACTGACCACATCTTTTATTTCATACATTGTGTAATCTGGTACATAAAAATTACCAGATCATAGACATGATAAATATTCTCATTTCCACTTGGTCTACCACTGAAAACCAGTCAAATCACTTAGCTATTAAAAAAATAAAAAGGATTTAAAAAAAAAAAAAAAAAAGCCGGGCAGTGGTGGTGCATGCCTTTAATCCCAGCACTGGGGAGGCAGAGGCAGGCGGATTTCTGAGTTCCAGGCCAGCCTGGTCTACAGAGTGAGTTCCAGGATAGCCAGGGCCACACAGAGAAACCCTGCCTCAAAAAACAAAAAATTAAAAATAAAAAGGTGGAGATTGAACCAACAGTTATGTGCAAACACTAAGCTTTCTCCTCCAGCCCAAAGCAGCACCTACTGTGGGACGGAGAGGCAGACCTGATGGTGACATTCTTTTCAAAGAAGCTGAGCTTCTACTCTCAAATATACAGAGGACTTGAACGCCTATGCTGAGCACACAAGTTGAAACAGCAAGAGCATTACAGAAGTGACACTTTCCTGTAGAATTTGGCCCCACATGCCTGAGCAAGAAGACACCGGCAAGGAAGCAACACTACTCCAAGAGTGCCATTCCTACAGATGGGCACTGTGTGCCTCTCTGATGGTTCTGGACGCCTGTTCTCCACTGGTTCTGACCACCCTGGCCCTTTAGACTCATGGTAGTTTCCTGGCAGACTGGGTTGGCTGAGCCCCAGGCTAACATCTCATGTAGAATGATGTTCTCAGGGTATGAAGTCCATGTTGTATGTTACATTATACAGAGGTTCCTCTGGGAGACAAAGCTTCCTCTTCAGCAAGCCAATCCTGCATCTGGTGATGCGGCTCTGGCTACCTCTTCTTCATGTATGACCTCATGTGTGCAGCAATTGAGCCAGCTATTTCTGCCTTCTTCTTGTTTTGTCCAAAATAATCAAGAAATTCTCCATCTGGTCCAATCAAGTACATTATTATTGTATGATCCACCTGTAAAGCAGAAGGGGGAAAGGAATGTGTGAATAAAGATTACAATCTTATTTTACTGAGGAGAAAGATGTTGCAGGGTAAGAGAAGTTAGCACCAGTATGTAAGTAACCACAGCAGAGGCCAGTCACCAATGCACGGTCTACAAACTGGGCCTGCACCACCTCCAGTGCATGCACAGCCATGGTCTAGAAATGGCTGCTGCTGGGTCCAGCCTGGGATGCTTTTGGTACTGCTCTTTACATACCCACTGTACAGTCTCTGAGAGAAGAATGCACCTCCCACTAGCCTTCTAAGTAGCCTATGCTGTGGAACAGCAACACTATTTTGAAACACTTTCCACTTCTGACTGGGAGTCTCTCATCTGATCCCTTCTCCACTCATACTTGTCACACAGGAGTCGAAGCAATGGTCGGTCAGTGAGTGCCTAGGTGCCCGCCCTCATGCTTAGACCTGCCTACACTCTGCTTGACACACTTTATGAGAAGCCAGAAAACCAACCACTAGCTGACAAATGTGATATAAACCCTAGTAGTGATTTATCTGATATTTGAGATCCCAACAAAAACTGTAGGATGTTTTTCTGCCCTGGGAAACTTGCATTTGCTATTCTGAGCTTGTGCTCTGAAGCAAACTGCTTGTCCACTCCCCACCAACCACAAAGGCTGCTCTTTAGGAGCCTCTTCAACCCATCATCAATTTTCCCATTAATTTCCTCTTAACATGTCTCAGTTCCAACGTAAGTTCAGACCAGTCTTTGGATATTCATTTCTGTAATATTTTAAGAGTAGATCTGCCATCCTAAGTCCTTGGAATTTGTTGGAGGCTTGTTTGGCAAGATAGAAAGATAAGTATGTCATCACACATACCAAAGAGGAAACACCCCTGAATATACCCCAACCCACATTATATGGCTGTGAGGCTGTAACCTTTTTATATACACACATTCATAAGGAGAGAGCAAATGGAAAGAGCCACTCTCCTGCCATCAGAAAAGAATGCCACCAAGAGCTCAGACAGCTGGTGACTTCATGTGGAGAATTTAATGCAGGAGCCAGGCAGGGCCTGGAATTTCTCCTCACACTTCACAGAATCAGAATTAAAACTCTGGCTTTCCCCTCAAGCCTTTCTTTGTAGCATATACCTTCTTTCTTCACTGGTTCCTTTCTTAAGAGAATTTTTGATGATTTCATATACACATACAACATAGGTCCCCTTTCCCTTTTCCTGTAGACACTTTCCTCTTTAAAGAATAGGGAGTATGTTGGACTTACTTCTGAGAGTTCTTAATATAAATTACCAACTAGTATATAGTAAAAGACATTCTCTGTCCTTGTCAAGCTTCTGTGTGATCACTTTTCAATACTTAACATGGTTATCATTGGAACAATGAACACTGTTCTAATAGAGAATTCTACAAATTCTAATAGTTTGTAGTAAAGAAAAACAAACTAGCAATTTACACATCCTATTCCCTTAGTGTGTGGTATATGTGCACATGTAGGTATGAGCACACACATGCATGCACAGAGGACAGAAGGCAATGTTGGGTGTCTTCTTTTGTCAGTCTCTGCTTGATTCACTTGAGACAAGGTCTCTCAGTAAACCTGGACTTAGGTTGGTAGCCTCAGCAAACCTCCTCTAGCAGTCCAATAGTGTGGAGTTTCAAGAGCACATGACCATGCCTGTTTTTTTTGTGTGGTTGCTGGGAATTTGAACTCAGTGCAACAGCACTGTTACCCACTGAGCTGTCTCCAAGCCCCTCACTTCATTTCATCCTGAGACAGGAGTCCTCTATAAAGTACAGACAGGCTGGAGAGGGGAAGTTACATACACTGCAAAATGCCTGATCTAACATTAAGATTTAGCACCTGTCTAATTTCAAAGTATGCATCCTTTTCTTATCACCATGTTGCCACTATTTCCAATTCAACTACAGAGGCGGCAATTCATGTTTCTTAAATATACCTTATAGCTGCCTTCAAAGATATTGCATGTGTACTAATCTTCTGGACTCCCAGAATCCCTTGGTTCTTCTCCCATGGAACCACTGTCACTGGTCCCTACTTTATTCTTGTTTGTATTTACTATGCATTATACCCACACTACCTACTACCGTCACACAACTTAAGACTTTATGACAGACCCTTGTCAAGTAACACAAAACACTGTTCTACATCACGACAGATAAAGTCACTCTTCAAAAAGGGTTGCTTGGGTTTCAATCCTTAGTTTTTACCAACAATGCTGTAAGATTCACCTGTAAGCTAACTTCCCGACAGCAACAGTGCCAACAAGGCAAAGGTAACCTCACATACATTGTCTTCCAAAGAGAACTTAGCTGATCCATTCCCACTGACAGTGCACAGACCAAGTTCACTCCAACAACACACTTCCCACTTTTCCTAGACTGACAACAGTATTTTTAAACTTTCCAATCCTAGCTAAACTTAACAGGGTTAAAAAGAGATATATCATTAAATAATCCACATTTTTGTTATGAAGTTGATGGTCTTCATTTAGATTTAAAAACTATTTCTATTCTACCCAAACTATTTTCTAGCTAACATTTATATAATAGTAATGTGTGCTTATGCATGTAATAACTATGTGTATAACATGCAAATTTAGCTTTACTTGTTAAGTTTTTATGCTCAATTTATATATAATGTCTAAAGATGCTACTTTTATCACTTTTGTGTAAGATTATGAAATATCATCCCATTATACCTCAAGGTTAATCTTTAAGCTCTGCCCTCTTACTAGTCCTTAAATCTTAACAGATATTTCCATCTATTCATGGCCTCAAGATATAAGGAATCACTTAAGAAAAACTCTAAGAAGTCTTAGTGTATCTCCCCCTGTTGGCTGATTTAGCAAATGTACAGCAATGAAGTAAGAGCAGTCTTCGGGCATCAGAGCAATATGTGGGAAAACAGGGTCTAAGATGCCTGCTAGGAGGTCAAGGAAGCCTCCATAAGATTTGTATATCTGTACTTTAATCTTTAAGACAAAAACGTCAACTACACTTCAGATTAACTGCATCACAAGTACAACTTTCAAGGCCTAGTATGTGCTTGGTCTGCTAATGGACTCAAAGGCTCCAGCCTGTGCATGACAGTCACTTACTTCTACTTCTCACACTTGCAGATGTAGCAAGACACAGCCACAGGAGAGCCTGACTACTTCTCTCAAACAGGGCTTCAGGGAAAAATATTTCATTTTTCTCTTTTCCCTTTCTTCCATGAATCCCAAGTTTTCCCAATGCTATGAGGCATTGGGTCTGGAAAATATGATACCATGTTGGACATGAGACATGGTCAAGAGCCCATTTTTATTTTTGTCAGAGGGTACACAGGGGTACACAAGAGGCTACAAGCTCAAAGGGCTATAGAGTGACTGAAGCCTAGTGTCCCAGTGCTTGCTGTAAAGCACAAGCATTCGCATCACCTGAACCCAGGTAAAAGGCAAGCACAGCCACACACGCCTGTGTGTACAGTACAAGGAAGCGGAGACGGGCAGAGGCTGGGAGCTCCTGTATCAGCCATCCTAGCCAACACGTACACAAATGCAGGACAAGAAAAACGTGCAAACCACAGCAGTCAGTGGAGAAAACAAACACTCTGCATACCGCTCTAGGGACAGGCCACAGGGAGCTGGCAAATAAATATCTCAGTGCTCTACACATCTCCCCCACACCAACCACTTTTATAGTTACAAGGAAATCTTATTATTAATCATTTTAGTTAACTGACATTATAGAAAACCCAGAGTATGACAACAGAAAAAAAATCAATAATGAGACTACTGTACAGTGGTTCTCAACCTTCCTAATGTTGAGACCCTCTGATACAGTTCCTCATGTTGTAGTGACCCCAACCATAAAACTACCTTTGTTGCTACTTCCTATCTGTAATTCTGCTACTCTTATGAATCATAATATAGGTATTTACAGTTTTCAATTGTCTTAAGTGACCCCTGTGAAAGGGTTGGTCAACCTACAAAGGGATAGCAACCCACAGGCTAAGAATTGCTGCTGTAGCACCATGTCAATTCTGGCTGTGCTAAGAAACAAACAACTGGGTTGAGAAGAAGAGTCAGCCTTGTGCACACCACAAAACCACCAATGAGAAACGGGTCCAGCTGCTCAGGACCTCCCAGACAACAATGACTACCAAGGAAACAGATCCTTAATGGAAGAACCACAAGGGTAAATTGGGCAGGCAGTCTAACTCTCACTGTTGAACCTCATGTTAAACTGAACTAAGTCCAAAGCCAGTAAAGCTTGCAGACAGTCTGTAATTTTCTCTCTTGCTTTTCAATAAAATATGATTCCCTAAGGCTTACAACTTACAAGTTTGAAAAGAAGCACTTTTTCCCCCTTCATCAAAGACACAGGGAGAAAAACAGGATGCTCATAAACTAACCCTGAAGCAGAACGGACACCACGTAACTGTATATAACTAGGGAAGGAGGTCAGGCAAATTATAAGAAGAGTAAATGTAAATTAAACAATAAGCAGTCATCTTTCAAATATATGTGCCTACTAGATTTCCAAATTATCCAAAATTCTCAAGGAATTTACAATAGCCCTAGTTTTCTTTCTTCTTTTTAAAAGGTATTTTTGTCTCATGTGTTTGAGTGCTTCTTACATGTCTGTACATGTCCCACATTTGTGCCTGGCGCCTGTAGAGTCCAGAAGAGGACATCAGATTCCCTGGAACTAGAGTTACAGCTGATTGTGAGCTGTAAGGTGGGTGCTGGGAACTGCACCCAGCTCCTCTGGAGGAGCATCAAGTGCCTTAATCAGTGAGCCATCTCTTTAGCCTTTATCTCAGAGGCCAGGCAGGCAGGTAAAATTTGTGAGACCTGGGATGCCGGGCCAGGCCAGGCATTCAAAGCTGAGCATTTACTTACTATGTAGTCTTCATCCTCATCCTTCGGGCCAGGGCTGTAATACACCCTGTATGCTCTGGCCACTCCATCAATCTCTTCTTTTGTGCCAGTCAAACCAACCAATTTGGGAGAAAATTCTAAATATAAAAACAAGACAGTAAGCAAAACCTAATGGCTATGGGTAAATCAGTCATAGAATGTATGTGCTGTTATGTTTTTTAGAATTTACATAATCTTGAAAGTCTTTTAAAATGCCTAAGAAGAGGCTGGTTCACATTTTTAATCCCAGCAGTCTGGAGACAGAGGCAGGTGGGTCTCTGTGAGTTCAAGATAGCCTAGTCTATAGTGAGTTCCAGGACAGCCAATAGTACAGTTAAACCCACCCTCAATAAATCAGTAATTAAATAAACAAACAAAAACAAAGCCTGAGGTCAAAATTTGTTTATGCTCCAAAATCCATCTTTAATCTCCCACTGCATACACTACTGAAGTATGTTTCTCCATTCAAACAAAAAGCATGGCAAGACACAGTGAGAAGCAACACACCCTTACCCCCACTTAGCTTAGGTCATACAGGGCTCAAGTGCCATTCGCTCCTGTGATACAAGTAAAGACCAGAGCACCACAAATGGAGAAACCTGCTTCTCGCGTATCAACAAACTGAACTGTGACTGAGCCTCACTGTTTTATCACCCTTCAAAACAACTGGCAATACCACCTGTCTACTTTAGGAAGCACTGTTAAGTCTCGGTTGGTTTGCTACTGTAAACTGTTAAGAGGTGAGTATGTAAATTATCAGAAAAACACACCTTTCACATAAGTCGCAATGGCTTCTTTTGTGTCCCTTTCTGGGTCAATGGTGATGAAAAGTGGAGTTAAATTTGGCAGGGATGGAATACTGTCTGAAAGAAAGGTCCAATTAGTCAATAGTCACCATAAGGGAAAAGACAGAGATCCAGCAATACCTGGGGAAAACAGTTCTACAGCAAAATGTCAGGGGGGCACAGAGGCCAGATTAGATGATCTGGAGTGGAGGAGGAGGAGGCAGACAGACGTGCTATCACACACTTTGATAAGTAAATGCTGTTACTCAGGATCACCTTTCATTGTCATCTAACTTCCTACTGCAAGCCAGTCTCTGCAGTTGTCCCTGCCATATCAAGGACATGGTACAATATCAATAAAGACTGAATAAAGAGGTATGCTCCCTTCAGATTGCTTTTAATTGACACTAATTAAATATTATCGACCACTCCAGATTTCCTAATCTAACCATCAGTGTCATCAGGAAAAACAATGAGAACATTCTAGTAAAAGGAGATGGAAGCACGATGCCGTTCTTGGCTCCCTAGCAAGGGCCCTAGAGTCAGAGCAAGCTGAACATGGAACATGAACAATGAAAACATTACCAGACACTAGAGACTGTGGAACCAGGACTAGTAAATCAGCAGTGCAAATCATGATTGGTCTCTTACCTATCTCCTCCACAACTTCAATCATTTTTTCTAGTTCTTCTGGACAGATATCAGGGCAATGAGTGAAGCCAAAATAAATCAATACCCATTGACCCAGGTAGTCCTTGTCGGTTTTGGGCTCCCCATTGTGAGTTGTAAGGGAAAATGGCCCCCCTAGTAAAGGCTTCCCAATGCTGCGATGCCGTTGTTTCTCCAGCTCTAAAAGAGAAACACCAACAAAACAAGTCACTGTAACCAGAGTCACTGAAATATGTGACACAGTCAGCGTAATACTAGAAACAGTTGCATGTGGGGTCGAGTCGGATGGGAAAGAAAATACAGAAGAAATCTCAGAAAAATAAGCATAAAAGAAGAAAACTGAATGCTATTACACATGCAAACACTGTAATTTAAGTGGAAAAAAGTGTTTACCTAGAACAATCCAGTCCTAAGCTGTTCAGTGTGAGGGAGAGAGCCTTGAGGCTGAGTGTGCCAGAGGCAGCTAAATAAGGAAAGGCAGTAGTGATGGGACCTTAGTTTTATAAAGATTAAACAAACAAACAAACAAACAGGGATGACAGTGGAGAGGACAGAAATGCTCTCTGTAGTGCTAAGGCAATCGGAGGTCCTGGTGAGAAATGCTGAAATGAGCTGAAACACAGCACCAGTAGGGCCAGTGATAGAAGAAAAACCCAAAGGCTACTGAAACTAACAACAAATTCTTCTGGTTTCATTTCTGATGCTGTGATAAAATATTCTGTCAAAAAGAAACTTAGATGAGAAAGGGTTTACTTTAGCTTACAATTCCTGGTAATGGCCCATCTGTGACGAACTCACAGTGGGAGGAGCCTGCAGCACTAGTCACATCACATCTGCAGTCTAGAGGAGAAATAACCTATGCATGCATAGTCTTTAGCAAGCTTTCCCTACACTTAGAAACTACAGGACCCAAACCAGGAAGTAGGGCTGCCTGCCACTTTCAGGCTGGATCTTCCCACATCAGTTAGGGCAATCAAAAGAATCCCCAAGGCCATGCACATATATCCACAGGCCAGCCTGATCTAGAGACCCTCACTGAGACCCTTCCCGCGTGACTCTAGGTTGTGCCAACTTAACAATAAAAACAAAGAAACAAAACAACTATCACAAGCTCCCGAGAGCTACTTTGAGTATTAAAAGAAAGAGAACAGATCACAATCCCTGAATATATGGCAAGTGAATAAACCCAGAGGGATGAGAACAGTACACACAAGCACGCACGATAAAACATACAATTCATATGGGAAGGCTGAGATGTCTTAGATGATGCAACATCACCAATAATGGGACAAGGAAAAATCTTGATGCACCCCACTACATGTGGTACCATTTCTGTGACAACCCTGTCAAAGGCTGCAGGACCTCAACAACGTCCCGAGAGAAGATCAGGATAGTACAGGCTGAGGAACAATTTACTAAATAACTGGCCTGTGGTTTTCAAAGTTGTCAAGGCCGGCCAAGTCAGGTGAGGCCTGAGAAACTTGTAATCTGCAGAAGCTGAAGAGACAACCAGGAACAAGGAATGGGTCTGAATTGATGCTTTTATTACAAAAGCAATACAGTATCAACCTCAATTAGAGTGCCTTCAACATTTCACAACGGTATTTCATAGCAGTTTCTGGCTTCCCCTCCACCACAGACAGCCTGGGCTTGCCCAAAGCTACCACCCCAAGTCGTTTGCAGTTCCTACCCACACCGCTCTACATGCCTGAACCCTAGGAAGTCTTCTCAGATCCCACAATCAAGATTTCTTCAGGCCCACACAGACCCCTGCCTGCCCTGCCCTCTGACCTGGAAAACAGTATCTAGGGAAATCCTTGAATTATTTTAAATCAAAAGGTTTAAGGACAGGGTTGGCCAATAGCCAAGTAGATAGAAGTGCTTGATAGAAAAGCCTGATTACCCAAGCTCAACCCTAGAAACCCACCATGGAAGAATACTAGCACCAACTCCCAAAAAGTTCTCTGGCCCCCACCGTGGCGTGCACACATCATCTGCATGCACACGCATGTACAATAATTAAAAAGAAAAAAAATACTCCAGAGGGTAACCACTTACTTTCTATCTTTTCTTTCTTGAAGTACTTCATTCCAGCCAATAAAGAGCCTCCAATGGCAAAGGTGAGAGCTAAAGACTTCCAAGAAACAGGCTACTGGGGCAGAGATTGAAACAATAAAACAAGTAAGATGCAAACACTTAACTGAGCTGTATTTGTTACCTTCATTTTCACAGCAAGTACATACACACAAACCAGTTGCATACACCGAATGCTTCAGGTTATTTGGGGATAAATAATGGTTATATCTACTGCAAAAGCACCCGTTTCCAAGTTTAAAAAAAAATGCCCAAGTTAATTTACAAACCAATTAAGGGCTGGGGGGGCGGGGGAATGAAGCTCACTTAATTGGTTGAGTGCTTGATTGTCATGTCCCAAGGCCATGGGTTCCATGCCAAGCACTGTATAAAAGTGGGTGTGGCGTTGCACATCTATAATCTTAAGCATCCTGGGAGGGGGATCAAGCTCAAAAGTCATTCTTGGCTACATATCGAGTTCTAGGTCAATCTAAGATATAAGACACCTGGTCTCAACAAACAAAAAAAGTGACTGATGACTGGCTTATGCTGATACTGAGGATAAAAATACATCTGGGTAGGTTACCCAACTGGCTTCCAAAATGACATCAAAAGAAACCTAAAAGTGGGGGCTTCCTGAAAACTAACATTGTGTTATTTCTCTGTACTCTTTAAAGTCCAGAACTGATTTTTTTTTTCCTGGAACAAAAGCCCGAGTTGTAACCGCGCGGAGGGAGAGTAGGTTCTCAAATTCTGTAAAGGCTGGGACCAGGAAACAGTTCTGTCAAAGTTGGAACTATCGCTGACCAGGAAGCAAGGAAGGGATTCCATGGCCCTTTCACGCCAGGAAGTTCCTGAGATGTGACCTTGCAGGATGCAGAGATGGAAGGCTGCAGAGAGCGCCGAGCCCAGAAAGGCTCCATGCGGACACTCACCCCAGGCTTCGGGCGGTGAGACCCGGCTTGACCGCCCTTGGGCTCCGGACCGGCTCCGGGCGGTGGCGGCCCAGCGCTGAAGGCTCTGCTCCGCAGGCAGTAGCACGCCTCCTCCGGTCTCGGCCTCTCCGCCACATCCCTGAGCCCATGGCCGCGAGGGAACAGACGCCAGAGCTGGCGACACTGCGACCTCACCACTGCGGCCCGTACAAGTGCCGCCATGAGTTTAGGAGACCGCGCCTCCTTTGGGCCGCCTCTCCATTTCCGCTCGAGCTTCCGCTTCCGCCGGAAGCCGAGGGAGGCCGCTCTTTCCCCTTGGCTCGTTGGTGACGCTGTTTGCCCTCTGGTTGTGAAGGAGTCCCGGGTCCCGCGGCTGCTAGCGGTATGTGGTTCTCAGGATTGGAGAAGGGTGGAGCTGCTTGTGGGCGGCGAGCTTTGGGAGATGGTTCCTTGGGATCCTGGGCTGGGCCTGGCGGCGGCTGGAGAACACAAACATCGCAGTGGGACGAGGTGGCCCTGGGTCTTCTAACCGGGTTCACTCCTCCCAGCTGTAAGGGACTAGGGGATCCCCTCCTACTGCCCGGTCTAAAAACCGGCCGGGTGGAACTGCGAGGTCTCGGACCCCAAATTAGAAGTCATCCCATAACTTTTGAAATAACCGTAATAACCCATGACTTGGAAAAAATAATAAATAAGACTTTGAGTGTCTAAGATAGTAAGATGACTTAAGACCAAAGTGGCAGCGCTTCTAACTGCAATACAAGCCGCCTGCTAACAAGGCACTGCAAAGGTGTGTGCTGCGTCATACCCATCTTTCATTTAGTCTCAGTGGCTCATTTCTTTAAAAGGTCTCCCACCCACCCTCCTGTCTCAGATTTTAAAGTTTGTTGAAGGTTTCCTCATTTGGGACTGCTTAGTTGGCTACAGCTACACTTTTTCTTGTTGTTGTTCCTTGAGAAATTTTACGTCGTATTCGTTTTGTTTGTTTATTATTTGCTGTGCACGCGCTGGGCAAATGATCTCCACCTTGTAGTTTTCTCACCTTTGCCCCTCTCACCCCACCCCGCCCTGTGGTGTTGTGTATAACAACTTCCGTGTTTTAATTAAAGCACTTTTTTTTTTTTTTAACTCCAAGGGGATCCCAGCATTGCTTCAGGGGTTGTTGCATTGGAGCATGATACTGTTCTTCTCCGTGCTTGGCTTTTTTGATCTATCAGGCTGCTCTCTAACACCGTAAGTAATATAGTTCTCGGTCGGGTTGATCTGCAATCTTATGAAATTTATACTCAAAGTTACTAGAAGTTTTTGTTTTTTGTTTTTTTATAAAACAAAGCATTGTTGAAGTTTATGAAAAGATTTTAACACAAATTGAAGAACACAGATGAATAGAGAGATGCTTAGGAGGAGAGTACACACCCAAAAGCATGGGCATTTCAGGAGTCACACTTGAATGTTTTTATAACAGTATATATATATATATATATATATATATATATATACATATACACACACACACACGTGTGTGTGTGTATAAAATTTGGGTGGCTTCTGAAGGTACATCTTAAGAGATCGTCAAACAACTTTTTCTTTTAATCTCATTTTTCTGGGTAATAGATTATAGGCTGGCTCCAGGGGTACCTTGGGTAGGATTACACAAGGGCCTTGGGACATGTTTTGTGCAAATAAAGTTTATAGTCTTGTTTGTAAAATTTCCAGAAAACTGTAGCTTTATGTCTAGGAAAGGAATAGGACCATACCCCAAGGTGATATGTGCTTAGGGCTTAAGTATAGTTTATTGCTATTTTAACATTCTTATTTGAAATCTACAGAAAGGGAATGCCATTTCTCTGTAGGCAACCTTCATAGCAGACATGATTAATATCAGGGAAATTTTTGATTCTCAGGTGGCAAGAGACTCCAACCAGACTCTGGGCCTTCCCTTTCCTTCCCATGTCTTCCTCATTTTCCCTCTGAGACTGATTCCTTCCTCTATCTTAAGAGTTGATGGTGGTGGAAGATCTGTTTCCTCTCACTGTTTGCTGAACAAGGATGCATTCCCTGCCTATCCAGCCATCACCTGTCTCAAGGTCTCTCGTCTAAGTAGGATGTGTTGCAGACTATTTGTTCACACCACGAACCTCGAGATTGTGTTATTTACTGAAAAGTGCTGTTTCTAGTTGTGGTGTGACTCGGACCTTGGCGCACACCTGTAATCCCAAATTATGAAGGTAAAGTTAGCTTGTAGAAGAAAGCACTCATGTTTGAAAGTGATGTCTAATTGAATGGCAGACGAAGTGATGAATCAGAGAAAGATTTGACAGAATAAGATCTGCCCGACTCTCAAGAGAAGAGAGAGGAAAGGAAGAGGAAGCTACTTAAGGGAGCAGCACAGAGGAAGAGAGGGAGAAGGCAGTTTTACCAGGACAGTTGTACAGATACAGGTTGCAGAGAGAGAACAAACTAGACACAGGTGAAGAATGAACAAGCCAGAGAGTGAGAAGGAGCCAAGCAGAGCAATTTGGGAGAATCTGAGAGAGAGAGAGAGAGAGAGAGAAAAGCCGGGCTGAATCAGTTAGCTCAGAGAGGAGTTTGAGCCAGAACCAGCCAGCCAGAGAACAGAAAGAACTAGGAAGGGGTGAGCTTATTTAGGAGCAAGTCTCAGAGGCTGAAGACATTCTAGGCCTAGGTTAGACTATATGGAGGCTGGAAGCTTCCAGGACTAGGCCTCCAAGACAATAATTACTACAGGAGAATAAAAGTTACTTTTACAGAAGTGCGAGAATCTGAGTTTGGAGATTGTAGGATCACTGTTCTGTGGGAATGTAGGAGAGGGTGCAGTCACTCACCACATCAGACCACATAAGCAGTGAAGCAAACAGCAGATTGTTACGCCTGGTCCTAAGATTAGCACCAAAGTGACCAGGCCTTCTTATCACACGGTAACTAAGACCTGTGATGTTAGTCAGTTGTGGTACTTGGGGAATTGAGGATACATATCTGAGTTGTCAGGTGTATAGTCCCAGCGCTGTATTTGTGACACAGGTTCTCTTTGTGCTGTTGAACAGACTATCAGGGGCCATTAGCCTTTGTAAGTGGGACTGTCGTCATTTTAACTTCTGGGTGTAGGATTTAAAGAAGTAAACACCTGATTATAAACTGAGAGTGTGGGAAAATACAAAGAACAACTCCAAGAAGGATTATTTGTTGTTTTGTTTTTGTTTTTCTAAATAAGATGTTTTAAAGTGTGTGTGTACATAAGAGTGCAGGTGCGTAAGAAGGCCAGAGGTGATGGAGCGCCTGGAGTTGGAGCTACAGGTGGCTGAGACCCACCTGAGATAGATGATGGGAACTGGACTCATATCCTTTGTAAGAACACTCTTAATTTTTGAGCCATTGGTCCAGCCAATGGGTTCTCTTTCCTTCCTTCCTTCCTTTTTTAAGATTTATTTTGTGTGTACGGGTGTGCATATGTGTGTGTTGCCCTCAGATGCCAGCAGAGGGCTTTGGGTCCCTTGGAGGTGGAGTAGTTGTGAGCCACCCACTATGTGTGCTGGGTCTGAACTCCGTTTCATGAGAGAGCAGCAAGCATACCTAACTGCTGAGCCATCTCCCCAGCCCACAAAAAAGGTTTTAATAGTTGAGTAGATTTAAAAAAAAAAAAATCCCAGCACTTGGGAGACAGAGGCAGGTGGATTTCTGAGTTCGAGGCCAGCCTGGTTTACGAAGTGAGTTCCAGGACAGCCAGGGCTATACAGAAACCTGTCTCGAAAAACCAAAAAAAAAAGCCAACCAAACAAAAAAAGGCAATAGTGTAAAGCCTTAGCCATAGAGTATGTATTCTGCCAACAGTGCCTAAAAGAAAAACAGTGAAGCCAAGCAGAACAGAAAGTCAGGCCCCAGCCACTGATGGGTCTTTAAGTGAGGCTTAGCTTTGGTTTTTAAGAAGGTAAGGATTTTTCTCTGTTGTCTGCAAAGAGCTTAGAGCTTGCAGGTCTTCTCATGCTTTGAGGGTACAGGAGATCTTATCGTGGGGTGCTCTTGAAACAGTGCTATGCCAGGGACTGTCCTCTCGAAGCTGCTAGGGAAGATGGCAGGCTGAGTGGGGCAGGAGCAGGAGCACCGCCTCATGCAGTCTCAGGCACTCATTGCAGAGTTTTTCTGCTTGGCTCAAGCTGGGATTCTCGGGTGCTGAAAGGAGTTTCAGGATGAATCAGTATGACACATTTGGAGTTTATGACGAGGTTTTACAGATGCAAGAGTGAGAGTTTATCGGAAAGAGATGCTTAGGGGAGGGAGAGCCACAAGGGCATGCGTGGGTGTGACTTCTTGAGAAAGTAGCTAGAAGAGGTCTTAGATTTCTATTCAGCCTTTCAAATCCATGTCTGTCAACATTAAGTTTCCTTCCTGAAGAAGTCTCAGCAAAAGTTTTGTTCCCCTTCTATTTTGGCTAGGGTAAACTCTCTGTCCTGTACTCAGCTGTACGGTACATGATCAAATGCACATGGCAGATTAAAGTTGGATTTGGTGTTGTATTTAACCCATCTGTTAGATTTAACCCATCTATTAGATTCTGTTAGCCTAAGATTTTACTACTAGCTCTATGCTCATTTTCTTTGTCTAGTAAAGTGTCTTACAACTTTTTTGTATTGTTTATTTTATTTTATTTTTTAACAAAATCTTAATCATTGGATTTTTACCAATGAAGACTGGAGTCAGATGCTGGGGTGAAAGCCTGCTAGCTCAGAGAGGCAGAGCGGGTGCCGATATGTGTGTTGACCTTCCAGCTGACCTTCTTCCTCAGCTAGTTGTCCCAGCAGGAATGCCCCACTCTCTAGCCTCCTTAAAACTGAATGTCCCTTCCTTCTACTTCCTGTGTATCTCTTTATCCATCCTCCTGACTTCCCCTTACTCTCTATGGTTTTTTTTCCTTAATAATCTTATATTTACTTCTGTCAACTGGTTGCTTGCTCTGCCTCTTGACCTATTGTTGACTTTATTTAATCCTGTTTACGGTATTCACATAATAAGCTGTTGAATTAAAGGTGTGTGCTAAGGCTGAGCCAAACCACAGCTAAAAACAAGTTTTTCCAGTAAATAACACAATCTTGGAGTTCATAGTATGATCAAATATCCTGCAATAGTTTATCTATTAGATAAAATACTAAATTTTAATTGTAACCAAATATTGAGTGAATTGCTAATAACATCTTTAATCCTGATTTTATAGAGCCCTTGCAAGGGTAGCATGTTGTATAGTATAAGTCTGGAACTTCTATTATTAACAGAAGCCACCAAGGTATCAGATGGGTTTTCTTCAGGAACCTCTCCTGAGAGCGATAGGGCACACATTGTACTGTTTGATGCTTATTCTATCATTAGTTGACGAGGCTTCCTAAGTTCTGTCCTGGATGTGAGTTTAGGCTGGCTTAAGTGGGACAGGCTAAACTGGCAGTTTTGTGACCTTACTGACACATACTTGCTTCATCATAGGATCAGACTCCTGTGCCTAATCACGAGCACTTCCTCTTATTAACACTAACATTGTGAAATATTTTTCTCTGTGTATGTGTGTTATTTTATGGAGATGGGTATTTTGGAAAAGTCCCTGTCAGTTGGTTGCTTATTCTTCATTTCCCTGCTGGAGATCAATATGAGTTCCTGGCCTCTGTCCTCTAGGGCTGGCTTCTCCAAGTTCCTTTTTGTCTATTTCCCTGAACTGTAAAGTTCAGCCTGGAACTAGCCTGAGTAATTTCTCTACAAACGTAGTTCTCTTTGCCCAGCCTTACCCATTGTGAGCCTAACCATTTGTCCCTAAATATACCCTGGTTCATCCTTCTGGACTCTTTCTTTTTTGTTTTTTTTTTTTTGGTTTTTTGAGACAGGGTTTCTCTGTATAGCTCTGGCTGACCTGGAACTCACTTTGTAGACCAGGCTGGCCTAGAACTCAGAAATCCGCCTGCCTCTGCCTCCGGAGTGCTGGGATTAAAGGTGTGCACCACCACTGCCCAGCTCCTTCTGGACTCTTAACTTTCCCATGACAGACCAAAGTGAGGTGGAGCAGAGACCCTCCTAATGGTAAGAGAGAGATTCTCGGGCCTTCACACATTCCTTGTTACCTAGTAAAAGTGTTCTTGATCACATTAGTGATGTGTGGACTATACCTGCCTCTTATCCCCATCCCCTTCTTCCCATTCTGTCACACCAGCAGGTGCAGGGTGATACTCTAATGTTGCTAGAGATGAACTGGGCGTTGATCCGTTCTTTTTTTTTTTTTTTGGTTTTGTTTTGTTTTGTTTTGTTGTTTTGGTATTTTTGGTTTGGTTTGGTTTGGTTTGGTTTGGTTTGGTTTGGTTTGGTTTTTCGAGACAGGGTTTCTCTGTGTAGCCCTGGCTGCCCTGGAACTCACTCTGTAGACCAGAGTGTCCTTGAACTCAGAAATCCGCCTGCCTCTGCCCCCCAAGTGCTGGTACTAAAGGCATGCGCCACCACTGCCCGGCTTGATTTGTGTCTTATACAAGGAGAAATATCTGAAGACATAAAAGAGATTTTTGCAAATGCCATCATCATTGTCACTGAAGTCTGAGCTTTCTATTGGCGCCAGATCTACTGGTAAAACCAGGAGGCAGAAGTTGGTAGAAGGAAATGGATCTATATGAGGGGTGAGGGGACTGTCAGTTAGGTGTTGGGGCTTTAAGCCTGATTCTATAGAGCCCTTGAGAAGGTAGCATGGATGCAAGGAATTACACTGAGAGAATGTATAGTTCCCCATGCTCTGCTCTTCTGCCAGTCAGCTCATGTCAGCTGAGGAGAGAGGCTGCTCTTAGCCAAGGCTGTAGAACTCAGAGTAGCTGGTGAGAGGAGGCAGGTCTGTGGAAGATGGCGGAGGGGTTCAGGAAGTACAATCCCACTCCCTACATTACACGTTAATGCTTTCATTGTTTAAAGCCATGAGCTACTTCCAGGCCACTCTCTGCTTCATCCTGCCATTGACCATGTTCTCCCTCGGTTTCCTGTGGTGCCACCATGCCTGCCTGGTAGAACAGACTCACAGAGCAGGGGTGCAGTGAATGACTACGGTAGCTGTAGTGGGGACCAGTGGGTGCAGGCATTCGGTAGTTTCCAGGACTCTTGCATCATTTCATTCACATTTGCTTCCTTCTGTGTTAGATTCATCTCTGCCAATTTCCCCCTAGAAACTCGGGTTGTGTTATAGGATTGATGAGAAAGTTATAGCCCACCATGCATATTAGGCCAAACCAGAGTCTTTAACTTTTGTCTGTGACCAGCATGACAACTTATTTTGATTTATAGCTTTATTGGTTATTTAAGTTTATCTTTAGTTGTACAAACGTTAATAATTTTGGTTAATACATTTGGACCATGGTCAGGGTCATGGAAAGTCTGTTGCCAGTATAGCTGTGCCTGTTGAGAGGTCAGGGCTGAGGAATGCCTAAGCAGAGAAAATGGGAGTCGGGACAGGACAGTGTTGCCGTAGTCACTTCCCTTGTAGCTTTCAGGACTAGCTTCCACAGCCGTGCGCAGGCTCCTGGCAGATGTTGTTAAGCTGAAGTTTGTTGACCCAGCTTGGGCTGTGTACCTACCCCTAGGTGATCAGCCAGCAAAGGGAAGTCACAAACCATGAACTCAGAAGGGAAATTGGCCTGAAAGAAAGTGGGGTGTGGTTACACAATCAACGGGAAATGACTGTTAGCAGAGGTAACAACTGCTTTCTGAAGAGAAGAGAAGATCACTGGGACTGAACCTTCTCTAAGAGATCACCTAACGGTTCTGAGTTTAATATCTAAGCAGGCTTATGTGTCACAGCCTGGAGGGCATTCTCGGGACAGTTTTGTCTTGAGCTTTGGGTCCCTGGAGACCTTGCTGTCTGGCCTTTGCTTTAATCCCATTCGGCTGCACTTGAAATCTCAAGTATCGGAAACTAATTAGATCAAGTATTTTCAGCTGACTTTGATGAAGTTTGTTTTTCTTGTAATTTTATCTTGAGTTTTCCACCTCACCAGTAAGAGTGTCTTTTGCTCACAGGAAGGTTAGGAAAATACTGTCCCATCACAAATATTTAGACACGGTGTCTGGTAGGGTTTTCAAGTGGAGACTGGAAGAAGAGAACAAATTTAAACACTTTTTAAAAACGTTAAGGAAAATAACTATGTACATGATACATGTGTGACACAGTGCATATGTGGAGATCAGAGGACCGTTTGAGGGCTGGAGTTTACTGTTCCCACCATGTGGGTCTTAGAAATTGAACTCGGGTCATCAGGTTTGGCAGGCAGCAACCTTTACCCAGTGACCCATCCAGTGACAGCAGTGTCAGAGTGAGGAGAGCCCCCATTCTCATGTCTAGCTGGAGCCTGGCCCCTGTGCTGAATATGGAGTTGGAGCCTTTCTGTTAGGAGTAGCTTAGAAGCTTAGACTGTGATTTCATGTTTCTTTGGAGATTTAAAGTAGGAGCTTGGCTAGGCAGATCAGGTGCTTAGTGACCAGGAGTCGGAAGGATTTTAGAAAGTCAGGAATTTTTAGCAACAGCTAGATTTTGATCAATTTAGATAGAACTAGAGGTTTTTTGGATTTTTTTTGGGGGGGGTGGGGAGTTGGTTTTGTTTGTTTGTTTGGGTTTTTTTTTTCATAATAAGAATAGTTTGTCATTTAGCACCTTGGCCTTTTATGTTTGTCATAATCCTTAGTATTCTTGGTTCTTTTAGCATTACAAATTCTGTTTATAAATTACCTAATGAGATACTTTCTAGAGTTTAAGCGGAGATTATGTGTGGGATGAAAAGATTGTGTTTTCTGTTCTGGCTCAGAACCTGGGGACTGGTTCTAAGATTAGGAGAACCGGTTCAAATTAGAATTCAGCTGCTCATAGAAAGGACAGCGGGTACTGCGATGTCATAGCATTTGTAGTTTTCCTTTATATATTTCTGTGTGAATACACACCCATCTGTTTGAGAGCCCTAGGAAGCCCAAAGGGGATATCAGGTCCCTGTGTTTGTAGATGGAATTACAGGTGGTTGTGAGCTTTCTGACCTGGGTACTGGGAATTCAGGCACCCTAGAGGAAGCTCTTTCAACCTCTGGGCATCTTTTCAGCCCATATACTGGGCTTTTTTGAATTTAAAATTATTCTTCTTTATATTAGTTACATTTCTATTGTGATTTAAAAAAAAATGACCCAAAGTAACTGAAGGTAGAGTTTATTTTGCCGTATAGTTCAGAGGGATAAGAGTCTTTTATACTCAGGTGAGGTAACACATACTTTTGGGAAGCGGAGGCAGGTGGATCTCTGTGAGTTCTAGGCTAACCTGATCTACACTGGGAGTGCAAGGATATCCAGGGCTACATAGAGAGACCCTGTCTCCAACAGTAGCCCCCCACTTCTGCTCTGTGAGTCTGCTGTATCAGGCAGGCATGATGGCACCACAGGGAGCCAAGGGAGGACGTGGTCAATGGCAGAATGAAGCCGAGGGTGGACTGGAAGTAGCTCGAGGCTTTAAACAATGAAAGCCTGCCCTCAGTGGCTTACTTAATCCAACAAGGCTGCACCTACCCATAAATGCCACCGACTGGGGGCGGGACACCAAACTCCCAAACCTCTGGGGACTTTTGTCATTAAACTACCTTCTTTTCATATCATCGCTGTCTTCCCTCAGATACTAAAGGGAAAGACTTCTTTCTGCAGGCTGCTCATCAGCAAAGAAAAAAGCCTTGGCCTGCCGGAGCATCCCAGAGTGGGCTCTGCTGTGGGAAGTAGGTGGCCGAGTGAGTGTGACGGTGCTGTGGGATGGGTGCAGTTTTATGTAAATGAAATACTTGTTTCAAGCTAGTCCATGTAGAAGACATAAAAACCTGTTATTTTATTTCCCAGCTGTTTTTTTTTTTGTTTTTTGGTTTTTTTTTTTTGGTTTTTCCAGACAGGGTTTCTCTGTATAGCCCTGGCTGTCCTGGAACTCACTTTGTAGACCAGGCTGGCCTCGAACTCAGAAATCCACCTGCCTCTGCCTCCCGAGTGCTGGGATTAAAGGCGTGCGCCACCACGCTGTAAGCCTAGACTGGGCAGGCTCTGAGTATTCTCACCTATATCCAAACCATAGGCCCCATGCTACTTACAGTTCAGTCTCGCTGGGCTGGTTCTGTTCCATGTGTGTCCTCAGGACAAGCTGCTTTTGGCCTCATGGTGACCTCCTTCCTCCATCAGTTCTCTCCTTCCTACTCCTCCCCCATGGTCTCTCCTGAGACCCCTCACTCAATTCTCAGGTCCCACATTTCTCTCTCTACTAACCAGTTTCAGGCTCAAGCCCTTTATTAACCAATAGCTTTAAAGCGGGGAGCAAGGTTTACACAGCAAGGGTTGGTGTATGTGAGGATGCACTTGTCTGGATGGCAGCCAGCTCTTGGGGCTCAGAATTTAGCATTTGTATACATAGCAACTTATGAATCCCCAATGTTTAAAATGGGTACAAAGTAAGAAATATTTCCAGATTTGAACTTGGCCATTGTGGTTGGAATTCCTGATGTTCAGTTTGGCAGTGCCCTCTTGTAAATGGTTAGTCTTCTGAGTGAGAGAGGTTATCATCTTTACGGATGAGAACTGAAACATTTCAGAGCTAAGACATTAACCTCTAGTGCCTTCACACTTGTCCGTCTGTCTTGCTGTCTAGTGGATTAACCTTTTTGTCATTTTCTTCTGTCCACTGGAAGGCTGCAGTATTTTAACGTGGGTCTCTTTTCCCTCTCCTTAGCTTATTTAGAAGTCTGCTTGGAGGTTATGGCTGATAAGCTGGTCCCCGGTTCTCCAGCTGATGCTTCAGAGCCACTGTTTTCCTTTGGAGTTATAGCAGATATTCAATACGCTGATTTAGAAGATGGATACAATTATCAAAGAAGCAGGCGGAGGTACTACCGACACAGTCTTATTCACTTACAGGGTGCCATCGAAGACTGGAATAAAGAAAGCAGCATGCCCTGTTGTGTCCTGCAGCTCGGAGACATCATCGATGGCTACAATGCACAGTATAAAGTATCAGAAAAGTCTCTAGAACTTGTCATGAACACATTTCAGATGCTTAAAGTTCCAGTTCACCACACGTGGGGAAACCATGAGTTCTATAACTTCAGCAGAGACTACTTAGCAAACTCTAAACTTAACAGCAAGTTTCTAGAAGACCAGATTGTACAGCATCCTGAGACCACGCCATCAGAGAACTATTACGCTTATCACTTTGTACCATTCCCTAAATTCCGGTTCATTTTACTCGATTCTTATGACCTGAGTGTATTGGGCATAGACCCATCTTCTCCAAAATATGAGCAGTGCATGAAGATGCTGAGGGAGCACAACCCAAATGTGGAGTTGAATAGTCCCCAAGGTGAATTATTGCTTTGAGCTGAGAATCTAATACTTTGTCTTTAAATTCTTCAGCTACCTTTTATTCAGCAGGAAGATGGATGATTAAGGTAAAAGTTTATTGTCATTGTTCAGGGTCAGGATTCTTATACCTTGTTGAAGTCTCATAAACTTGTTACAAGTAATTCAGACTTCAGACATTTAGCAGATATTGAGTGTCCATTCTGGACTGAGCACTTAGTAATTCTCTTTTTTTTAATGGAAAATATATTTATTTTCCATAGCAGTCGGTGGGTAGGGCAGATAAGAATAAATATATCTGTTAGCTTTCCATCACTGGTCACTACCTAAAATAATCAACTTACATGGGGGAAAAGGTCTGTCTCGGCTTACGGTTTGGAGGCGTTCGGTTCATAGTCCCTTGGCCTGGCTACACTGGGGCCTGTGGTAAAGGAGCACATGGTGACAGGGAATACACACTAGAGCAAGCTGCCCACACCTTAGAGCCTGCAAGCAAAGTGGGGGAAGGGGGCTGAGCTGGTGGTCTCCCCATCGAGGGCATCCTTCCGAGACCTGACTTCCCTCACTAGTTCTCACCTCTAAGAGATGCTCTCACCTCCCAGTAATTCCACAGTTGGTGACCAGGTCTTCAACATATGAGCCTTAGCGACATTTCACATCCATACCATAGCAGTAAATGAGACAAAAGCCAGATTCTCCCCTCGGTGATAGCTGCACTGAGAAAACAGAGCATGGTGTTACAGCAAAGGGCTAGTGGTGCTATTTTAGATGAGGTAAGCAGACAGAAGCACCCCAAGGACACAAGAATCCAAGCCATTGTCCAGATGACAGGAGCTACACTTAGAAAGAGTTGGGTAGGGAGCTGGCAGGCACAGGAAACAGATGCAAATACTCCCAAGTGTCAGAGCACAGGCCCGACTGGGGTGAAGGTAACAGGGACAAGGATATGGAGTAGGGCTCGGAGGACAGGAAGGAGGTTGTGTTTGGAGCATAGTGGAAAGTGAGTGAAGTACGTACGCAGGAAGTCGAGACTAGGATTTACATCACTGTATTTGTATATTGCTCTACATTCTTAAGATGTTGATCCCCAAAGAAAGTGTATCCTTGCATTAGCTAAACTTGAATGCCCAGATGAGGGAGAGGATGACATGCAACAGGTCTAACTTGCTGAATTCATTCAGGACTTTCTGAGCCCCAGTATGTCCAGTTTAATGGAGGATTCAGCCAAGAACAGCTGAACTGGCTGAATGAAGTTCTTACATTCTCTGACACGAACCAGGAGAAGGTAGTGATTGTGAGTAAGTATGCAAACTGCTCCTTTGGTTACATGGGCATTTTAAAAATTGGGAAGTTAATCCATGAAAGAACAGTAATATTTGTGTTTTGATATCTTCTTTCTGTAAAACAGATACTTATACCTTTTTGAGATTATAAAATAACTAACTGTATTGGTGTATGAGTGTTTGCCTGAATATATCTTCATATACTGTGTGTTTGCAGTACCCTGAGGAGGCCAGAAGAGGGTGTCAGGCAGGTCTCTTCTGTAATTACAGACAGTTGTGAGCTAACATGTGGGTGCTGGGAATTGGATCCTGGTCCTCTGGAAGAGCAGCCAGTGCTCTTCATTGCTGAGCCATCTCTTCAGCCCCACTTACTACTTTTCTTTGAAACCTAAATCTTAACATTTAAAATGAGTCAGGAAAGAATTGTAAAATAAACAAAACATCTTGCCATCTGTTAGTGTCTCTGAGTTTCCCTTGTAGGGTTCAAAGTGGACTTTTCCCAACTATGAATCAAAGTATCCACTAAGTCTTACCCTTAGCAGCCTTGGCTGGCAGTGAAATTACCACGGCTGGATCACTGCTGCCCAGCTGAGGCAGAGCTGGTGTGAGATGTGACAGTCACACTTGCAGTTCTCTGCCAGTCCCACAGTTCCACAGGAACTAGTTTTCATTTAGGAATCAGTTTTGGGACACACTGCCATTGGAGATAACGGGCAGTTTGGAAGGTGTGCCTGCTCCTACGTGATGCTGGGATGCCATCTGCCTCTTGGTTTTAGGAACCTTGTGAGCATTGAGAAAGCCTGTGAACTGCACTTTTCTCACACACATGAAATCATGAATGGAAATCCTTCAATTGAACAGAGGTGTGTCTGCTACCATTTGATTGTCAGTGTAGCTTCTCTTAGCCTTAGAACACTCGGGTCAGAGAAGGGGAAGGAGGGAAGGGTGCGCATAAGTGCTTGGGCACATGCCCTGCTAGGGGTCTGTTACCCAGTCCCTTTCTTACTTGCTTATAAACAAGAGGCATTAAGTGAAACTTGTTTAAATGTACGGATGCAAACAAACAGTAGCAGAGCAGAGCTCAGTGACTGGGAAGGAGCAAGACAGGCGAGCTCTGGCCCAGTGCACTCTCTTAAACTGTCAGATATGGTGGCACTGCAGTTCAGAGTCCTGCTTCTATGCCCACGTAGCTCCTAGGGCCCAAGGTCCACCTTCCCTGCTTTAATCAGTTTTCTCAGCTACAAGTTGGATCTGGCAGCTTTGATTGCCACAGGTTCTTTAACGTCTCCTGAACTGTGTTTGTTCAGTGACATTTTTATATAGCACAACCCCTGGGCAGCTCTTAAGCTGTTCTTTAGCTGCATCTTTCTTTATATGTAACATTCCTATATATGGAAATCAGTGAGATTGGATCCTGGCATAGAATCTGGCTGACTCCTGGGCCTTTACAGATCCCCTGCATAGGATGCCTTTGGGATTGTGTAAGCCTCAGAGATCATTTTCCTATACAAATATATCTTCTACCTTATATTTAAACCATCTACCCATCTGTCTATTCTGTTTATCAAAGATGTGGTTATAGATTGCCTGCTCCATAGCTCAGGCTGGTCTTGAACTCATGACCCTCCTCCTGCCACTTCCCAAGTGCCGAGATTACAAAGCGCATTGTCACCTCGGTCTGCATGTGTTTAGGTTTGCTTTCCTGAATTCTAGCTTCTGGTCTTTTTTCTTGATGGAAAAAAAATTTAATTTGCTCCTAATTTTTCCTTAACAGGCCATCTTCCTATTTACCCAGAGGCCTCTGACAGCGTGTGCCTGGCTTGGAACTACGTGGATGCTCTGTCAATCATATGGTCTCACAAGTGTGTGGTGTGTTTCCTTGCCGGCCACACACACGACGGTGGCTACTCTGAAGATCCTTTCGGCGTGCACCATGTCAACCTTGAAGGGGTTATTGAAACAGCTCCGGACAGCCAGGCCTTCGGCACAGTCCATGTCTACCCTGACAGAATGCTGCTGAAAGGAAGAGGCAGAGTCCCAGACAGAATTATGACTTATACCAGGGAACAAGCTTTGTGATTTTCGCCTCATTATCTTGTCTGCTTTGTAGAAAGTGAATGATACTGTTTTATGTTTTATTACATTCCATAAAAAGTTAAATTCTCAGTTGTGCTCTTAAGTATTCTGTTTGTGTACAAAATGTATTTGCACCTTGATTATGTGTGAGTGAAGATAAAACTCAGAAGTGTTATTTTTGGATAATATATCCAGGTACTGAAAGCTAGTACTGAAAATCTTAAAATAAACCAGGAAGGAGACTCATGTGGGCATATACTCCTAAGAAGGGGCTGTATTTGGCCTAATTTGAATTTCTTTACTTCCCCTCCCCATCCCCTCCCCTCCCCCTCCCCTCCCCCTCCCCCTCCCCCTCCCCTCTCTGTCTTTTTTTTTGTACAAGGAGAATTATTCTTGTGTTAACTCTTAACAGCTTAGCACATGAAAGCCAAAAGCTAAGTCAAGTCTGACCTGCTTACCCTGCTGTATGAGTGGACATTGGTCGTTTGTTTCAGAAAGAGCAACAGAGCTGGGCAGTAAGCCCAACCCCAGGCTGCCTGACAGTATGCATGGACATCTTATCTGTACTGAAATAAAACCAGAAACACTGAAGGAGAAGAAAGCTTGGCTAGCTTGAACTATGTAGACCCTACCTTCAAAAGATAAAAATTATTTTATTCCATTGGTAAGATCCAAGGCAAGCGCACACAAAGTCAGTGTCTTCCGTGCGTCTGTGAGGGTGCACAGGGTACTATGAATATTTACAGCCATACTAGTCTTGATACAGGGAATTAAAATACTGGATCTGTGTTCTGAACATGACTCATTTACACACAGACATCAAGCATGATTCAGAGGATCAGTAGGTCCCGTGTCAAATTTGCAAATGGACTGGACTCGTCATGACTTAGTTCTAAAGACCATACAAGAGCTGTGAAGACCATGCACCCTAAAGGGACGCTGGAAAACTCAGATCCTTGGCGTGTATTTTATTGACTCGAACTGCACTGTAATTGTTTTAATATCAACTCTATCTTGTCCTTGATAATCTGACTTAAGGATCCCTTTAGTATTTACAGAGTACTGTTGTCTTACATGATATAAAACAGTATCTGACTCATTTTCACTCGGCGTGGTGAGCATGAATTCTATTCAAAAGAAGCATTTCTTACAACTGAAATGAATCTTGCCTTAGCGACTTTTCTATTGCTGTAACAAAAGATCATGGCCAAGGCAACTTAGAAAAAGAAAGTATGTAATTCGGGATTTAGGGTTCTGGAGCAGTGGTTCCCAACCCTCCTAATGCCTCTACCCTCTCCTCACATTGTGGTGACCCCCAACTATAAAATTATTTCTGTTGCTACTTCATAACTGTAATTTTGCTAGTTCTAAATCTTAATGTAAATATCTGATATGCAGATGGCTCTAGGGGTGGAAGGGTTGTTTGACACCCCCACCTCCAAGGGTTGTGACCCCCAGGTGCAGAACCTGCTGTTCTAGAGGGTTAGAGTCCATGGTGGCAGGAACAGCTGAGCATTCATACCGTGTTCCAAAGTTCGAGGCAGAGAGAGACACTGGGAATGGCCTGGACCTTTTGAAACCTCAAATCTCATCCCCAGCGACTACTTCCTCCAGTAAAGCCACACATTCTAACCTACCCAAGCATCACTGCCAAGCGGGGACCACGTATTCAGACATGGGCCTGAGGGGACATTCCCCTGTAAACCACCACTCATCTGGTTACAGAGTTTGATTCCAGCCTAGATAAGCTCCCCATGCAGATATCTGACACATAATGTGAGCTACTTAAATAATACTCAAGCAATCACACCTTCAAAGATAAATTCAATATATTTTATTTAGCCCGACTTATCTCAAAATATTTTTTCAGCATGCACTTAGTATAAAATACATTGTTCTGGGTTTGTGTCTCTAAAGTCTACTGTGTTTTGCACTGGAGCACATCCACCCGAACGCTAAACTCTTGCAAATACTTCACCTGTTGATTGTTGCTGTAAGGTATTTAATAACTAGACTACTAGTATTTAATAACTAGTAATTACTGTGACCCTGTCAGCCCCCTAATAATCGAGACAGAGTCCAAACTATTTATTTAATCAGCTTCCAGCACAATGACTGGACGATTACCCCTAAACTATTTTTTCAATGCTAGACTGGCTATTTCCTAGCTGCGCTCCCCAGGTTACTTGCCAATCAACGGCCTATGCTCCTGGTCCATCCCATCAAAGTGAACTGCTCTCTCCTCTTCCTCCTCCTCCTCTCTCTCTTTCCCTCCCCCCCAGCCCTATGACAAGCCCTGCCTACCTAGTAATTCTCCCCAGTAATTGGCTGTTAGCCACTTTTATTTAACCAGTCACAAAAGATTGGCAAGCAAAGTTTATATAATATCATTTGCTGTACATGAAATGAGGCAATCAGATCTCAGGGGCCAGTATTTAGCATTTGAATACATAGCACCAGACAACACCAACAGTCCATACCAAAATTTGCAGTTGAAGAAGATCCATACACACACACACGCGCGCGCACACACACACACTCACACGATCCCATGCACACTTAACTTTTCCTGGCAGTTGACTCCCTGCTTCTAAAAGTAGAAAAGTTAAAAATTGACTTCTTTGGTCACCCTGCCCACAAGTCAAGTGCTCAATAACAACCTGTGTATGCCCTGTTGGACTGTGTCACCCTACAGAGCTCTCCTCCTCTGTGGTCACTTCAACATTCATTTAAAAGATGTATAGATTTCCATCTTAGTTTTCACGGAGAATAACTTATGATTAATATTCCCCATTCTTGCTAACTCCAAATTTATCTTTTCTATATTTTCTTTAATTTCTACTTTCATTTGGCTCACCTGCCCTGGAATTTTTCTGGGTTCAGTACAGCTGAACCAGTTAAGTACATTGGGATTAGTTTGGGATTGTGGTCTTTTTGAACCTCCCTCCATGTCAGCATGAGGCTGGGTATAGCCTCAGCCCCCTCTCACTCTACTCCCTTTGGAACTCAAGTGAGCTTCATCTTCTCAGAGTGCCTTCACAATAGTTTGGTTGTGGTAACTAAAGAGATCTGACATCCTACTTTATATGTGAGGAAATATGTACCAGGAGATTTGGGGGTTTGCCCCATCACATAGTGCTAAAGCTAGATTCAAACTCAAGTTTCTGCTCATTGCCTGGTCCAGTGCTGTCACAGAAGAGACCTCTAGAGTCTCAGCTCCCAGTTCTTATCTGACCTAGTCAATCTTCCATCACATTGTGAGTAGCCTTGTTACATTCCCAAGACTTTAAATCATCTCTGGGAAATTGTCCCATTACCCCAATGTGTATAACATGTTGTAAACATTATTGGGTTCATTTAAATGACTGTCTTGCAGTGAGTTGGCCAGGAGGACCGCATCTCCTTGTTCATGTATACGTAGACCCACGACAGGAGTGGGAATAGGGTGATTACAACGGCAATAGCCAAGTGCATTCTTCCACCACCTGGATTCCTATAAAAATAAAAAGTATTGTAAATTGAAGTCTAAGAAAAGAAATTGCTTTGGAAATATGCATAAAGTTTGAATTGGTAAAACATTACATCTTAATAGTTTCTCTTTATTGAAATTAATATTGAATTGCATTAGTTCTGTATATACTTTTATATATGTATATACTTGATATATGTTGCAAATGCCTTTCCCCACTCTGTTTTGAGGAATACTGAGTAATTAGACTGCTAAAATTGATCTTTCCCTAGTCAGTACCACCTCCTCCTTTGGGAACTCTGTAAGAAGCATTTCTCTCTGAGACAGAGTCTTGCTGTGTGGTTCTTGTTGGCCTCATGTTTGTTATGTAGCTCAGGCTGGCCTTTAACTTGTAGCAATCCTCCTGCCTCACCCCTCTGAGTGCTGGGATAAGAACATGTAGCACCATGCCCAACCTTTCCCAGGGTCTTGAAGACACAACTGCTTTCTCTAGAGGCAGGGGGATTAAAAATACAAGACCTGCCTTGTAGAGAACGGATTCAAGGCTAGACAGGACAACCGAGACCTTGTCTCAGATAAAATATCAAGAGATCTGGGGATGTATCTCACTGGTTGAACAAATGCCTTACCACGTACAAGGCCTACATTCTGTCTCCAGCATCACAACAATGCATAAACTTTAAGAATCAACAAGTCCAAAATAGGAATTCCTGAAAACGACCTATTACATCGACGCATTGATGATAAACTCTTCAAGTCAATTGGATGTTTCGATGAACTTGTTGGTTTAATCGGGGATTTTAAGTATATTGAACACAGTTGTATCTTAGGACTTGATTCGTTAGCTGGGCTGGGTTCTTGTTTACCCCTAAGGTTTCTTTTATTTGTGCCTCTGTGGAGTTTGTTCTTAGACATGTATTTTTTTTTCTTTTAGGTCTTACTAGGGTTTATTAATATGATAATTTTAGAGAATCCGTATTTGATCTTATTGGTTCTCTTATTTTGCAAGTCAAATTTTCATTTAATTGGTTTTTGCTTTAATGTTCCTTTTCTCTCTCTCTCCTTCCCTCTTTTGTTGTTGTTGTTGTTATTGTTTTTCGAGACAGGGTTTCTCTGTATAGCCCTGGCTGTCGTGGAACTCACTCTGTAGACCAGGCTGTCCTTGAACTCAGAAATCCGCCTGCCTCTGCCTCCCAAGTGCTGGGATTAAAGGTGTGCGTCACCACTGTCCGGCTGTTTTCACATTTTTTTGATGTTCTCCTAAGCTTGAAGCCTAGCTCATTTGTCCCAACCTCCTCGCCCCTCACATCAAATATATACTAAAGCTCAGAATTTATGTCTAAGCATGGTTTTTAAGCTGCATTTCATAAATGTTAGTGTTACCATGATTCAGTTCTGATCTCTGTAGTGTTTTCTTTTTTAGCCCAAATGTACTTGAAAGCAATGTCTGAACTGAATCATGGTCACTGTATTATCAGTCTGCAGTTGCTCTAAGATTTATTTTTACTTTACGTGTATGAGTATTAGCTTACATGTATGTAAGAGCACCACATGCGTACCTGGTGTTCTATCATTTCAGCCATAAAATACCCCCACATATTTTTCAAAGAACTTATGTCCTACAAAGTATGTTCTTTGAACATGGTGTGATCAACGTGGAGACCATTAACAAAGATGTACATTTGGAAATTTCAAATACAGTTGAGTCAAAAAATTTATTTATGTGTGTGAGTGTTTTGCCTACATATTTGTCTGTGTGCCACTTGTGTGCCTGGCTCCTATGGAAGCCAGAAGAGGACCTCAGATCCCCTGGGCCTGGAGCTAACAGATGTCTATAATCTACTTTGTGGATGTTGGGAACTGAACTCAGGTCCTCTGGAAAAGCAGCCAGTGCTCTTAACCTCTGAGCCATCTCCTGATCCCTTGGTTTTTACTGATATGGTGAACTTACTTGGATGAGCTGTGGCACAGGGCCATCCATGCTGTGACAATCACCAGGCCAGACAGCTCCCTGGAAAACACCGCATTTCACATCATGAAGTGGCTCCTGCCTCCACCCCCCACTGCACATCACTCGCAGAGGTGCAGTCCCCCAAACAGACTGAGGCTTCATTCGTGGTTAGTGTCATGTTTTTAAAGGGAATCAGTGCTCTGCATCTACTCAAACAAATATGAAATCTAAACACACTGTGAGAGCCGTGAGAGCCGAGGGAGACGGCAGGGAGAGTAGCTGTGGTGCTCATCAGACTAATAATGTTAAGGAAAATGTGCTTGTGGAGTTGTGTGTCAGGGATGTGTGCCTCTTGCATTAACTGAAGAACAGGCCTGTTGTCACTGTCACTGGAGGCTCTACTTCGAGTCCACCCTGATTCCTGGGCTTCAAAGCTGGAGGTGACTCAACCCATCTAGTGTACATCCCCATCTGCAGGTCCAGCTTGGCCATCTCTCCAGATTACGTAGGTTAGAGTCCAGAACAAACCACACCCTGTCAGTGGCACCTAACATGCAAGTCTCTGGAGCATTGTGCCAGCAGACACCAGAAACGGTAGAAAAAAAACAGAAACGGTCTCTTAGTAAGGCTGGGAGCCAAACAAAGGAAGGGTAATAAACTAGGACTAAATGGTTCTGATCAAGAGAGGGATGGCATGTGACACATTAAGCAAGGTTGGCAGAGACTGCCCTGAGTGACTCAGGATGCTGTCCCCAGCTTATCAGACTGGAGCATTACTGTACTATGTACGTTCTTACTAATTACAGGGAGGTCAAGGTTCACCTGCCCAAAAGTAATGTGGAATTGGTACGGCTATGAGAGCTGGTGTGATGGAATGCAGGAGACAATGCCAGGTTTGAAGCCACACTTTCTTCACCTGATAATGGCTGTTACTGTCCCTGCTCCTCCTAGCACAGTTGGGGGAGCTATAGCATCACTGTGCACTGGGAAGCTGCTGTTGTAAATGACTCAGGTCTGCCCCACCCCTCCAAAGGGCAAACGCCCCTGCTCACCTGCCTTCTTCCTCATTTAGGAGGTTCTGCTTTGCGTGAAGCAAGAAGCGGTACGCCAAGCCGCCAGCCCACAGCGCACAGAACAGCATATGTATCGCAGACACACTCTTCCAGATGAAGTTGCCTACAAACGGATGCCCTGCAGCTGTTAGTCAGGTCGGATCCAGAAGGAGGCGCTGGCGTTCTTCTCTCATACTTGCTTTATAATACTTCATTTTCTTTGGAGAGCCACCCTTCCCACGCCACTTGCCCCTGTCACTGGCACCTGGCCTCTCCACTTTCTGTTGCTTAGCTTGGTGGAATAATACGTGTGAGCTTATGCAAAGAGGCATGAAGCATGTGCTTGCGTGTAAGATTAGCTTGCACCAAATAGGGGAACACATAAAAGCACACCATACGTTGCTGCAAGAACTAAGCACAGGGAGATTGGAAGGAGCAACATATACTAATGAAAAATGTAGAGGTGTATTGCAGACATGTTAGGCACTTTCTATACACAACTGACAGTTTCTATACATACATTGTGACTGCATTTCAAAGAAGAAAGTAGTTAGCAACAAGAATGGTGTTTCTCTAAAAATATGTAAAAATAAATGAGCTGATCTGGATTAGAAAGAAGAAAATTATGCAACAGGCAATGATTGCCCCCGAGTCCGAGAAGACATGATTACCACGGTGACTGCTGCCCATCTGATCTAACATTAGCTGGAGGTTTAAGAAACCAGGGCAGTGACCAAACTCTTCTCCCTTATGAACTCAATCTCTTTACAGATGGGTGTGAGTCACCATGTGGTGGCTGGGAATTGAACACAGGACCTTTGGAAGAACAGTCAGTGCTCTTAACCACTGAGCCATCTCTCCAGCCCAAACCCAATCTCATAAACAGCAATGGGTGCCAGAGGTCTCGAATCATAGTTGATAATGGTTAGTATGCCCAGAGCTGGGCAAGTCTCCCTAGGATGGTCTAGGACCTAGACTGGAAGTGAAAAGGAGCGCGACTCATTATCAGAAGCAAGGTGAGATGCCTAGAACCCTGTTTCTCTTGGGGGTTGGTCAGGTAGATTCCCACCGTTCTAAGAACTCCGATTTGCTGACCCTCCGTGTAGAATCTGCTATTCATACCTGTGATAAGAGGATTAAACCCAACAAGCAGGGTAAGCACTGCTGGGATCATGTACACCACCTGTTAGCAAAAAGGAAGTGTGAGGGTTAGGAAGGGTGCTCAAAAGTGGGGGCGTTAGCCCAGTCTCGACCATCTCATCCCCAGGACTGAAGACAAGAGTATACTCAACATGTGATACATTCCAGACCATCTAGCAAATAAAAGTGTGGTCTGTGGTCCCCAAGCTGAGGGATTTTCCTGTTTCAGTAAGTCATGGAGGATGTGGTAATTCTGCTAGTATGACCTCATCACCGCATCACCTCCCTCCATCAGCTCTTCCAGGAGATGCTTCGGACCCTCAAGCTGTAACTCTGAGCAGTGTTTCATCAATGCTGGCCTCCCAGTTTCTCCCAAGCAACTTCCATACCCAGGGTGACCGTCCCTGCTTACATAAAAGAGCATCCTCTGAAAATACAGTTCATGAATGGCCAGATGGCCCTGCTAAGCTGGACGCACCCCCCGCTCCCCCATGGACCATGTGACTCAGTATTCCAGTTGTATAACTGAGGTCACAGAAAGCATCCAAATGATGTGTGGGTCTGACATGCTCAGTACTGAGACAAGGTTGTTCATTTAGGAAATGGAATTGGAAAGACTGGCCCTGAAAAGGTCCCATTCTTGAGCTTTATTGTAAGACACAAACTCTGGCGGTGTGTGTGTGTGTGTGTGTGTGTAGCCGAAGGCAAGAAGGGAGAATAGATTCATAAAACTTGGAGACTTTCCAAGATAGGGGGCTACTTCACCATATCAGTTTGTGTAGAGCAGAAACCTTCAGTCTCTTTGGAAATGACCAGAAGAAATGTTGTTTCAAGTGGCTGGTTTTCACCTTGGATCTGAAAGTCTGTGTTAGTGTTTCCTGCTCCATCCAAGCTGGTGACTGGAATGTCAGCCAGTTGATACCTGCAAGTCAGGTTGTCTCTGACAGATGGGCAGTCATGCTCCTTGAGGGTCTTTAGCATGGGTCTTGTGCTGAGCGGGTAGGTCTGTAGTAGGTCTCAGCATGCTGTCTTTCTGACAAGTCCCTGGATGGAACACTGCTGCTTTTCCAAGGACACACTTGGGTCAGGGGTCAGGGGTCAGACCCATTCCACGTGGATAACTATATGATTCAGCTACTCAGGAGTGAGGCAGATAGAGGCAATCAGAGACAGAAGACCATTAATGAGCACACACCCAACTGTGCTCTGTGGGAAATGTTCTGCATAGATTTTTAAAATGTGCACGCAAATGTCTGCATGTCTGTCTCAACAGACTACACAGCCTTATTCTACTGCTTTATACATAGATGAAGAAATCGAGCCTCTGAGTCTCTCACGGCAACTGTGATGTAATAATCCGTATGAAAATGCTTTGCCCTGTCGATAATCGGAGAAGATGAAAAAAGCTGGGGGTGGAGAGATAGAAAAGAACTGCTTCTAGTACACACGTTACAACAATGGTAGCCCACACCTTTAATCCCAGCACTTGGGAGGCAGAGGCAGGCTAATCTCTGAGTTTAAGACCAGCCTAATCTACAGAGTGGGTTCCAGGACAGCCAGGGCTGCACAGAGAAACCCTGTCTAGAAAACCAAAAATGAAACAAAACAAAAAACAAGGCTCAGTAAAAATATGAACCCGGTATCATTCACTTATAATGTTCTCGTCTGATACACTTGGGATTTAGTAAATGCAATTAGCTTCTTAATTTATGAGTGAACGCATGTGCATCTGTGTATATGCATGTGTGTATGATCTAAGTGGTGGTGGTCAGAGGACACCTCTGTGGAGTCCGTTCTCTTCATGGGTCACTAGGACCAAAATCAGGCTTTAGGCTTCTGGGAAAGCAACTTTACCCACTGAGTCAACTTGCCAGTCCTTCATTAATTTTTTTTTAACCAATGGAAAAACTAAAGGTATCATAGTATCCACTTAGCAGAATTTAATTTGTAAAGTCATCGAGTACCCTGGACTCGTCCCTAATTCTCATCCATTGCAAAAATGGTCATGTCCAGGAATATAGGTAAGGTGGTGTCTCCCAGGGCCAAGTTAATGCCATACAAGGTATTTTAACAAGGTATGGTTGCATATAAATCACACCGAGACCCTAATACCAACACAGCATGCTGATTTGTGCAAACCAAATGCCACCTGTCCAAGGGCCTTCTTGGGAAACATTTTGTCTGTAACTGGAGGGATGGAAGCCCAGGAGGAAGCCTATCTCGCTCCTGCTTTGACTCCTCACACGTTGGGTATACTCCTCTGGGGATTAGAGAGGTCTGCAGCTGCAGAAGCTAGTCAATAAACACGAGGAAGGCTGAGAAGAGAAAGCCCGATTCCTTCATGTCTCTCTTGTTCATCAAGCGACCACCAGAATTTCTTATGTGCTATGTTCTGTATTTCTATAACCTGTTGTTATAATCCACATCCCAGTATTTGCCTCTGTGATGCAAGTAGCCTCCATGAACAAGGTACATCAGGGACTGTGGGAAGGAGCTGGGTGAAGACCTAGTCTCCAAAGTGCAGAAAGCAACATAGTACTGTTCATCTGTGCATCCATTCCTTCTGCACTTCCCTCGGGAGGATTTTTACGAGGAAACTTTATACAAGGCTCCTAAGGAGATGGAGAACATGTCCCTGTCCTTCTGGAAGCTGGATGCCCAGAGCATCAGCCAAAGGAGTTGTTGCTATGACGAGAGATCAGGAAGGATGGTCAGATCCTCTTGGAAAGAGGCAGAGTGACCGAGATGGCATCTGTGAGAGTCCTGGGAGTCCGGGCACACAGCAGCAGACAGGCTAGGGGCAAGGCCTGGTAGCCATCATTTCTGGACTAGACTCCAAAGACAATGCTGGAAATGTGGGATGGGCCATGCTATGGTGGGGCTAAAGACCAAATGGAGGAGCTCCGACTTAGCTTGGGAAACAACAAAGGGTTTGAAAGCGGACAGTGATGTACCGGTAGCCAAGAGGCAGAGGAGGCAGGAGGCAGACAGAAGAGTTATAAGGCTGTCTTCAGGGGAAGTAAGGGAGGGCTGAGTGGGAACGAGCAAAGGTAGGGTACTCAGGCACTGTGCATGTACCTATGCCTAGAATGGATGCTGCTGAATTCTTTTTTTACTTTTGACAGCATCTCAAGGCAGTGATGTTAAAGGCAACAGGTATTGAGTGAGGATGCCTAGGTAGCTCTGCTGAGAACAGAAATTGCTGGGTCAGGCGGTGGATGGAGCTTAGGGAGGAGAGGTGTTCTGTGGGATCCCAGACAGGTTTCACAGAGCAGCACGGTGGTGCTGGTGGCTATCTGGAGCCATCTTTCAGGGAACCAACATGGAGCTTCCTGAGGGGATATATGAGATATGACTGTGAACTCAGGCTATGGAGCAAAAGGCCAAGGAGGTCATTTAATCTGGGGACAGGGGACTCTGGATAACAAGCAGTTTCGGGCCATGGTTCTACTGCCCCAATATTCAAACCAGGCTAGAACTCAGCTCTGCATTCCTGGTGTTCTCACTCGCTGTTCTCTATACAGTGAGCACTGTCCCCAAACCCAAGATGAGTTTCTCAATGATACTGTGCAGTCTGCCTCCAAGACTGTCTATTGTCGCCTGAGAACAAAAGTCACAGAGGGATATAACCAACACACATCCTTGTAACGGCTGTCATAAAGGTTAGCATAATGTATGTCAAGTGACCAGCATGTTATACGTCCTTGGCAAATGACAGGAACTCCTACTGTCATGTCCCGGGTAGTCATGGGAAATGGGAGTCGCTGGTATAAGCTCTCTCTGCAGAAAGACTTTCGTGTCTACAGAAAGTTCAGAATTCGCAGCTCCATCAGTTATATGATCAGAGTGATTTCCCCCTCCGATGGGAAAAATTAGGGACATGAGCTCACAGAGGTGTTAATTTCTGGGTTTTAGACAAGTGTCCCAGGATCGGAGTGTAGTCGTGTCAAATGGAGGAACGTTTTGCAAGTAGCTCGTACTCACCACCCACAGCTCTGCATCTGGATCGTTCACCTAGAATGTCAAAACGTCAAGGTGTTAGCTCACATTACACCCATGTATCCTCTGTCTGGTCTGACCTTGTGTTTACTATTCATTGCGAAGACCTAGGCGCTGCAATGGGCTCAGGGTACAGAACACCATGAGCTAGTCTAGCAGTCTGCACATCCCGATGGCGGCAGGGATTCTCCTCTCGGTTGAACACAACAGGTAGATCTAACACCCAGCCATGCATCTTTTGAAAATAACTGCTTGGGATTTCCTAAGAACTATTATGGTGTATTTTAAAATCCTAGGTCCCAAGATACGAGGGCAGTCACCCTGAGGATGATCAGGAAGAGGTCTAGGAAGGGTAAGGATGCTGTCTATTCTGTTTCCACTTTCCTCCCAGGCGCTGAAACCCATCTCACAGAGGCTGAAGATTCGAAAAGGTGTCAGAGCTGCGGTTCTGGGCCCCTTTCTAAGTGACCGGCTGCACAAACTTGCACGGGGCCACTAGATCAGGCTCTGAGCGTGTTGCCTAACCACACATATTCATCCATGTTCTTTCTGCTTGAAAGGACTCTGCGGGTCCCAATTCGGCTCCACCCTGAGAACCGGTCGCCCAGGCTTCGCGGTCCCTCTGCCAGCCCTCCTCAGCCCTCCTGACCTGCACCACAGCGGCCAGGGCGAAGAAAGCTGCCATGAGTGCGTTGCAGGCCCGCCACAAGAAGGGAGCCCAAGTAGCCACTGCTGGCGCCATGACCTAGAAGCCGGAGGAGCAGGACAGGCCCCAGAGGGGCGTGGCCAGAGGGCGAGGCTGGGCTAGCGGGGCGGTACCCAGAAGGAGGGGCGGGGCGTAGTAGGTGGGGGCGGGACAAGGGGCAGGGCTCAGACAGCGGGAGCGGGGATACAAGGACGAGGCGAGCCCTTCTTCCCTCCCCGCCCTCCTCAGGTCTAGAACGGTCTTGCGGCGCCCTCTAGTGGATAGAGTATATCATTGGCATTGCTGTGCCTTTCTTTTCCCTTATTCTTTCTCTCATTAAAAAAAGCAAATGAAGCCGGGCGTGGTGGCGCACGCCTTTAATCCCAGCACTCGGGAGGTAGAGGCAGGCGCATTTCTGAGTTCGAGGCCAGCCTGGTCTACAAAGTGAGTTCCAGGATAGCCAGGGCTACACAGAGAAACCCTGTTTCGAAAAAACCAAAAAAAAAGGCAAATGAAAGAAACAGAACAAACCAGAAACACAAATGAAGAAGAAAAAGGAAAAGAAAAAGGACGTGCTCGCACGCGTGTTCTGGTTAGGTTTTGTTTTTGTTTTTCCGTTTTCTGTGACAGGGTCCAGTGGCTGTCCTGGAACTCACTATATAAAACACACTAACTTCAAACTCACAGCCTAGTCTCATTTACACATTCATAGTCCTAAATAGTGCTGGAATTAGTATTTAAGTGCTTCTTTTTAAAGCTCCCGTGCTTCCAGAGGGAGGAAAACATTGCGACATTTCTGAAGTGAGTTCCAGAGGCAGCTCCCTTTACCTTCACGTGCTCTCATCATATAAGATATTTATTTATGTATTATACATATTTATATTTCTTTTTTTGGTTTTTCGAGACAGGGTTTCTCTGTGTAGCCCTGGCTGTCCTGGAACTCACTTTGTAGACCAGGCTGGCCTCGAACTCAGAAATCCGCCTGCCTCTGCCTCCCGAGTGCTGGGACTAAAGGCGTGCGCCACCACGCCCGGCATATTTCTAACCCATCTGCAAAACCAACGTTTCCAACACTCATTTGCTATGCATTTCTTAGAAAGGGAAGACTTGGAAGTATTGGCAGCTCTTTGCTCACTTATTTCAGCCAGTTTCCTGTTGTGTAAGCTCCGGAGTAGCTTCTTTGGGCTCATTTACACATGCATAGACTGAATCATTGTTAATCCAAATAGTCTTTGTCACCTCAAATCCTGCATTTTGGGTGCCTGACTGTTCTGCTTTCCTTTTAACTAAAAAAAGAAAAAGATCAACTTCTCAGTAGTGTTTTCCATTCAAGGGCGGCCTTTAGAGCAGCACTTCTCAACTTGTGGGTCGCGACCCCTTCGAGGGGCCCAAAGGACCCTTTCATAGAGTTCCCCTAACTAAGACCATCAGAAAGCAGATTTGCATTATGATTTATAGCAGTAACAAAATTACAATTATGAATAGCAACAAAAATAATTTTATGGTTGAGGGCCACCATTGTTGTGATCATAAAAAGAGAAAGAGCTATAAGAATATGTTCTGGCAGGGTGTGGGGAAGGAGATGTCTCGGTGGGTCCATGACAAGGTATCCCTTCCCTCTGAGGGACCAGCCACACAACGGTATAGTATGAATAGTTTATTTAGGGTGCAAGGAGGAGAGTTAAGAGGGTAGTAGAGGCAGGGAAAGGCAGAGAAAGAGAGAGAGAGAGAGAGAGAGAGAGAGAGAGAGAGGAAAGAGAGAGAGAGAGAGGAAAGAGAGAGAGAGAAGGGAGCTTGGGGGCCTTGGAGAAGCAGGCACAACCCTTATCCGAGGTGTGCAAGGACGGCACCAACCACTTTTACTAATATTGGGTGAGGCTCCTCTTCAGGTCTCCCCCACTAACCAACCTCGAATGCGAATAAGCCAAGGTCACCTTCAGTGCTTTGGCTCTGCATGGAAAGAATGAAGCTAAAGTGGAGAGTGCTGTGGGCGGGATTACCTCCCCACCCACTCCCTGCCCCCATCCCTGTAGCCCCATTTTTTGGAGCCTTTAAAGAGGTGGTTAAGTTAAAATGAGGTCATGGGCTGGTAAGATGTAAAGCAATTGCAACACAAAGCTACCTACCTCAGTTTGATCCGTGTGAAAAGACAGGAGGAATCTGACCACTCCCCCCCACCACATCCTTGGTGTGCCCTCAAACACACACACACACACACACACACACACACACACACACACACACGCGTGCGCACGCACGCACACACACACATACACACGCGTGCGCACGCACGCACACACACACACTGACTCATTCACGCTGATGATAATAATAATTAAAAATATTAATAGTGAAAGAACATTTTTTTTATTTATGTAGACAGCATTCTGCCTGCATGCCAGAAGAGGGCGCCAGATCTCATTATAGTTGGTTGTGAGCCACCGGGTGGTTGCTGGGATTTGAACTCAGGACTTCTAGAAGAGCAGTCAGTGCTCTTAACCTCTGAGCCGTCTCTCCAGCTAAAACGAACATTTTTTTTTTAAACGAGGTCACAAGGATGAACTCTATTCCAATAGGCTGATGTCCCTGTGGGAAGAGGTACCCAGGACACAGATGGAGAGAAAGGACTCTCTCTGTGAGGCCACAGGAGAAGGCTCCATCTACAAGCAGAGGAGAGAGGACCAGAAGAAACTGCCATTGCCAGAAGAACAGAATATAGAGAGGATGGTTGGGGGAGTCTACACTGAATCACACGGGCTTCTCCTGAAGTATCTAAAACCAGTGAAGGGCAAGATAGTCTAGCAAGCCTGGCGTGCTCCTGCAAAGCCTGCCTGGACTCTGATTTGGAGTGTTTGCAAAATTTAGCTCCCATTGTGAACACTTGAAGGCAAATTAAAATTGATGGCCAATGAAAGGCATCTGACCTAAAGAATGCTCCTCAGATGTCCCCACATGTCACTGGAAAGAGAAGAGATTTTAATGCCCCTCCTCCCTTGTGCCTGGATAGACAGCATATGTCTATCCGTCTTACGCTGGTTATGGGTATGAAGCACATTGGACCATTTTCTTCATCCATTTACTAAATATACAGGACTTCCAACGCGTCTGGCACTGAGCTGATTGTCGTAGTCTGAGAACTAAACACAATTAGAGAAATAAGCGGGTGATCTCAGTGGGCAGGGTAGCGGGGACGGAGCGGGGGACGGCCCGGAGACGGCCTCTGTGGAAATGCGCACAGCCAGGACTCTGACCTTTCCCAAGGGTCCTTAGAAGTTTCCTGACTAAAATGTGAATGAGTACAAGTGGGGAAGACTACATGGAGCCATGCTCAAGGCAGAGAAGAGCATGCGTGAGGAGGACCTGGTCCCCAAGGCCACCAAACCACCTGTAGTGGTGACAAATATAGTGAGAACAGTTGTTGGAAGGTAGGAAAACAGGAGTAAGTGTGGCTGAAGTTGGGCTTTTCCAAGGGCACGGAGAAGCCTCCTAGAGGGTTTTGAGACACATAGAAAAACTTTTCAGGAAATACTGCTTTTCTTCCATGACCCGGGGAGGCTTAAGAGGTCATCTGTAGGCGTGGTCTCATTTCTCCAAAGGCCATAGAGCAGATCCCTCAGGACGTGCTTGACATCATTTTGCTCGCCTCTTAGCTATCTTAAAGACGGAAGGATCTCCCCACCCATAGCCGTGTCCCTTTGCACTAATAAGATAAAGGACGTGGGAGGACAGAAGATTAAAAAACCACTTCTCTCCTAATCTTGACTTCGGTATTTAAGGGTTAGGCTGTTGGAACTGTGAGTGTCCACAAGGTGGCGGACTTCCTCTTTGAACCGATTCCTGGGTGGGGTTGGGGAGAGGTAGGGCGGAAAGGTGGGGGAGGGAGGATTGTGCCTCCCCTAGGATCTCCCTGGGTAGGTCTGATGTAGACTTTCGGGGTGGATATGAACTTGGAATCAGCCCGAGGTGAAGAAATACAAATAGAACTTTGTACCAGGAACTTTGAGCTGAAGCATTGCGAAGAAGGAGCGGAGCTTTGCTGTGCCACTGGCAGAGCTTAAACCCATTTGCTACCCAGGAGGCAAATGAGGAGCAAATGAGCAAATGGAACAAATGAGGCACGACACCCCCCCACCCCCCCAGCAAACAATAATGATAATAGCGTAGGTTGTGGAGTCTTTATGCAATCCCAAGGTAGCTTTTGACGTCTTAACAGCGTCTCAAAGTCTGCATTTGTAAATCTAAACTAGGAGACATTAGTTTCTCGGGTGTCTCTCTCTTCCCTGATGACACAATCGCATACACAGTTAACTCTTTTTGTTGGTTGTGTAAGGGTGCCTTAGCAAATTATCCTGAAAGCAGAGAAATGATAGTTTCTTTACCAAAACAGAGAATCGATTATCTCATAGTTCTAGAGTCTGGAAGTCCTGTCAGCAGGACCATACTCCCCTCAAAAGGCTTTGGGGAGCTGTCTGCCTTGTTTTTTTCTAGCTTTTTGGGGGCTCTTTCTGGCCAAATCTCTCCTGTGGACTGTCTTGACTTACCCTTATCTGTGTAGTACCTGTCTGATCCCCCCCCCTCCCCCCAGGAAAGTCCTTTTCCTAAGGTCAGGCATTTAGAAAAAAGTCCCCATTCCCTCAGGGGCTTAAAGAAGTTTTCTGCTTGCTAACCAAGGAGTCATTCTTATCTCTGGCTAGAGGAACTTGTGGCTCTTCCACTAACATGACTGTGGTGACTATTAACTAGGCCTCGAGGCTCCCCCAGTCCCTGCTCACAAGCCCCCTTTATCCCTTTTTGGTTTAATCCTGGAAATCTTTTCCAGTCTCTTCTTGTTTTCCCAGGAGACAGCCTTCGCAGTTTGGTAAAAACCTTTTCACTTTCACCCACAGAGTGGCTATTTTGGCTTCATCGCTGGGCCCATTTTCATTCAATATCTTCTCTGTCTTAATTTTTTAAAGTTGTGCGTGTGCGCACACGTGGTGTGTGTGTGTATGTGTGTGCGTATGTGTGCACGTTCGAGAGCTAACATGTACACGTGGAAGTCAGAGGACAGCTTGCCAGAGTCAGGTCTCTCCTTCCACCCTGCAAGCCTTAGGGATTAAACTTGGATCCCGTCAAGCTTGGCAGCCCGCACCTTTACTCACTGGGGCATCTTGCTGTCTTCTCCTTTCTGATCACAGGATAGATTCAGATTGATCCAAAGTTTCTGATTCTCAAGTTGATTACATTTTCAATGAAAATTTTTTTCTATGTAAGGTCATGAGGTCATGTGCACAGACTTCTAGGGCTGGGGTGTAGACATGTCTTTGGGGTGCTATCGTTCAGCAGGTTAACTGTAGAAACTTATCAATGTCTTCCCTCCTTTCCCTGCCCTGGGAAGCCACCTGTGATTCTCACAGACCTTTCTGCACAGCATTGTCCCTTCTTACTGCTACTCCTTGAAAAGGAGGCTGCCCCTGCGCTCTCCCAGGCCTCCTGGCTGGTTTCCCCCGCATCTGTCTTATTGTGGACTGAGCTGAGCTACCCTCCTTGTCCTTATGCTGACTATATGGAGAAAGGGCTTTTATGGAGATAGTTAAGTGAGGTCACTAGGGTGGGGTCCTTACCTGATAGGACTGGCATTTTTAATTTTTTATTATTGGATATTTTATGTATTTATATTTCAAATGCTATCCCCTTTCCCAGTTCCCCTCAGGAAACCCCCTCGACCCTCCCTCCCCCTGCTTCTATGAGGGTGCTTGCCCACCCATCCACCCACTCCCATCTCACCACTCTGGCATTCCCTGGGGCATCAAACCGTTCACAGTACCAAGGGCCTCTCCATCCACTGATGCCAGACAATGCCATCCTCTGCAGCTGGAGCCATGGGTCCCCTTCATGTGAACTCTTTGGTTGGTGATTTAGTCCCTGGGAGCTCTGGGGGGTCTGGTTAGTGGATATTGTTGTTCTTCCTATGGGGTTGCAAACCCCTTCATCTCCTTCAAGGACTGGTGTTCTTATAGGAAGAGGATTCAATATATATATATCTATACATCCTTCTCCCCTTCTGGGAGAGCCCAGGGAAAGCCACAGGAGGAACTGTGAGCAGGAGGCCAGGAAAGAAGCAACCCTGATGGCATTGTGAACTCACAGCACTGCACTAACCTGTTGTTTAGACTGCCCACCCCTCGCAGTGCCGTACCTGTGAGGGTAGCCAAGCCAAGATCTAGGTTCTGAGCTTGCTCCCACCCACTATGCAACTGGTGACCTCTGCAAGACATAACTCTCAAACTTCTACCTAAAACCATCCCTCCCTCCTTCCCTGCCTCCATCTTGTGCTGTGCCCCTCCTCCACTCCTGCCTCGCCCTCCCACCTCCCCGCCCCCTTCTTCAGATTGATGCAGGGCACTGTTCTCCGGAGCACCAGAAACTTAAAGAGTGAACAGACCGGACAACCTCACCTAATCTTCAAATAGGAAACTCCAGGGTCAAAGACCAATAGTTTGAACAGTCAGTAAAACCCAGCAAAGCTGGGCCCAGCAGTCTAAAATTCCTCCCCGTAGGGCTTCCTTCCCCACATCTTCATACTCAGTTATGTCCCCTGTAACCCTTTGGTTACACAGCCTTCTATTATGCAAATCTCTCTGCTGCCGACCTGGGTTCCACCCACTCCTTCTCCTTCGCCTATTCGACTCTCCCTCCTGTTTGCACTCGGTCTCCTGGGGCAACCCCTCCACACCCTCTGCAGCTGCCCTTAGCTCTGGTAGTATGGTCAAACTGGCAATTAAACAATGAGTTGCTTGGTGTCTGTGTGACTCACCAGACTGCAAGCCCCATGAGGAGAATATCTGCATCTGTTTTCTTTCTTTCTTCCAGTTGCTTCCCCAGGCCCAGTACAGTTAGCACACAGCTGGGGCTAAGCCACCATGACAGGAAAGAGCCACAGACTTAAGGAACCGTCCAGATGAACACCTACCATCCTTTAGATCTTTTTACAGTGTATATGACTTCAAAGGATTTTTGACACTCACCAAAACAGTTACCTAGAAAAAAATACCTTTTTGTTTTGTGACAAAGAACAGAAGGTTTGCTTAAATATATGTCACCAAGACCAGAGCAAAATTCTGGAGCAAACCAACAGACATCCTATTACAGACAGCAGTGACCCAGGCCTGCCTCATGCCCCACTTGCAGCTACTGCACAGCAAGCAGCCTTTAGATGTTTCAGTCCCAGTTGGTGGATGTGCTAGCTTTAGTCATTAATACTTTTTATTTGCATTTGTATGTTCATGTATGTGGGGGGGGGTGTGCATGCATACATGGAGGTCAGAGGATAAACTTGTGAGTGTCAGTTCTCTGTGTCTACCATGTGGGTCCCAGGATTGGACTTGGGTCCTCAGACTTGGAGCTGATCCATCTTGCTGGCCTCCTGCTAGCTTTAGATGATGAAAGAATTCTTAACAGGGTTATTTTTTCAATCCAGGTATCAGTCCTTATCATGTGCGTGTTTGGGAATGCCGCAGCACGCCTGTCAGAGGTCATAGGACACTTCTCAGGGGTTGGTTCTCTCCTTCCATAGGGAGCTCTGAGGAGCACGCTTGGGTGTCTGCTTTGTGCGGCAAGTGCTTGTTCCATCCGAGCTGTCTCTTAGACCCTCCACATCACCCTGAAGAGGAATTTTGCTAATGAATAATACTTTTCTTTATTAAATAATCGTTGCAGTCAAGAGGAGAGCAGTCTTACTGAGACTCAGTCACACAATGGATTACTGAGAGAAACTTAAGGGAAGGAACGCCTCAGCATCCTTGATCGGCAGCCATGCTCAGAGAGAGGAGGGAAGGAAGGTTATTTGTGAGAAAGTCTTCACCAGGTAAAACCATTTCTGGTGAAGCACATCCCGTCAGCCATTCCCCTGGGATGGGTGGGGATGGACTGGGAGAGGTCAGGAGAGAGCGTGTGGCCTGTGACCACAGTGCTCTGTATCTTGAGGGAGAGGTTGTTCTCCGTGTGTCTGTACCCGTCAACACTGTAGCGTTTGTACACGTCCGAGTTGCTAATGTTTGCAAACTGTGTCACCAAAAATAAACCCGTGAGCAAATACCGGATTGGGGCTGTGCTGAAGTGTTTTGGGGTGACCTGTACAGTGGCTTAAACATATGATGGGTTGATGCTGGTAGGTGGAAGGATGGGTGGACAACGGTGTGACAAAGGAGGCAGAGTAACTTGTCCCTATAAACTAGAGGTGGTGGATGGATAGTGGTTCCCTGATCAGTGCTTGTGTTTATACAGCTTCATAATAAAATGTTGAAACAAACAAACAAACAAACTGAAATGCAGCAAGCTAAAAAAGAAAAAAGAAAGAAAAGAAGTGTTCTAAAGTAGCTTAAATTCACTGTAATCAGTAAGACCACACAGAGATGTATGGGTAGAAGACCACTAATCTCTTTCAGTTGTTTGTTTTGTTTTAGTTATTGGTGGTTCAGGGTTTGCCTATGTAGCCCAGGCTAACCTCAAGCTTGCCCCGTATCTTGGGGATTCTGCTTCATCTTTCAAGCCCTGGGAATTCAGGCCTGCATCACTATATCTGTCCACTAGCTCTTCACATTACAGTGTCTCCCCTTATCCATAGCAGACATGTCCGAAGTCCTTCAGCAGATGCTGGAAGCCATGAATAGTACCAAACCCTATCTTGGACACTACACCTTCCCTCTGCATAGACACCTATGATGGAGTTTAGGATATAAATTAGGTATAGAGAATAACAACTAAGAATAAAATATAGCATGCACAACAATACTATATTTGTGTTTTATAAAAAAAAATAAGAAGGAAGGAATATGTTTGAGGGAAGCACGGTATGGTGTAGGGGAAGAGGTGTCTCTTTGGGCCCATGCTGAGGCATCCCTTTCCCCTGTGGTACCAGCCACACACGATGGTATAGTATAGAATAGAGTTTACATGTAGAGGAGTAGAGGCTGGCCGTGATCATGTGTAGAGGGGGTGGGGAGAGGAATGGGGAGAGAGAGAGAAGAGGGTAAGGGGCAAGAGCGAGAAGAGAAGAGAGAGAGAGAAGAGAAGAGAAGAGAAGAGAAGAGAAGAGAAGAGAAGAGAAGAGAAGAGAAGAGAAGAGAAGAGAACAAGAGAGCAAGGAGGGGGCAAGCAGCCCCTTTTATAGTGAGTCAGGCACACCTGGCTGTTGCCAGGTAACTGTGGGGCAGAGCCTAGACAAAATGTCAACAATATGTACCAAAATTTACATGAATTTGTTCAGAACCCACATTAACCTTTTCCATGAACTGCCATTCATCATGGGTAACTAAAACTCCGGGAAGTGAAAGCCGTTAAGGAGACCACTGATGGTGGAGGGGACGATAGGCAGGGAGGAGGCTGAGCAGGGGCCAGAGGTTGAGGGTCTCAGCAGGATCTGGGGGAGGATGCAGACTGTAGATGCTCTCCAGCATAGTGGGGTCCTGTGCTGTGGAAAGCATCCCCCTGCTCCTCAGTGGTCCTGGCTAGTGGAACTGGCTCTCCAAAGTTGTTTTGCTATACAGACATCAAAATCTAACAAGTGTTAGTGTAACACAGCCTGCCAGGAACGAAGATATTCTAAAGAGAAACTTGTGTTTCTCAATTGACTATTAGATTGTTGAAACAATGGACCCACAGAGAAACGAGAATTTCCCCCAGGAGTCTCATGCTCTGAGAGGGACTGAGCACCAGGCCAGCCAGAGGGGGGGTGTGTCTCCCTGAAAGAGACTTCACACACACACGTTTCTAAGAACTTGGCAGGACACCTTACGGGGTGAGAATATAAAACCCAGATACTAATGTATTCCAGGACCACGTCTTGAATGGGATTGCTTAGATAGTCATATCCTAGCTTTCTGTTTAAAACTTGCTCTTATTTCTGAACCCTTAAGACTGACTGGAGGGTCTTCACTGGATTCCCTTTTTCCTCTCCCCAGTGTGGCCATGTTGAATAGATAAATCTCCCCTTCTGCTTTCCACTTTTAATTTGGCTTTTTAAATTGGCTTATCGAGGATGGGTTGCCAGACCTGACGTGATTGGGATCTCAAGCGTGATAAACGTTAGGCGTGAAGACGGTGAGAGAGAAATGCCAGTCTTCTGTTTTAAGCTGGACTGTGCTCTTTCTAGGAGGACGGCTGTTAATCCTACTCATAGAAAATAAGGCCACTACCATGATTGAGAGCCAAATTGGAAGCAAGCTTTAATTAAACACTGGCCGGGTTGATGGACTCTCTGGCCAGGTCCATGTATGGGTTTCCAGAAAATAACCATGAGTCATGTTCTGCAGGGGCTTGTAAAGGTAAAACCCACAACCCAGTGAATTTCCCAACAGGTCCAATCAGGGGCGAGCCCACATCCTGACATATTTCCTGCCCACTTACCTCTTGCCCACATGTGATCGAGCACATCCATTGTTGTCGGGCCAAATGAACTTGTTTAGGGGAGTTAAAACCACGTGGCTTTTTATCTCCTATGAACAATATCCTTCAGCACTTCAGAAAGTATCTGTCCTTGGGCAAGGGGCTTATGGAGTAGAGGTATTTTTGTTTCATAGACATTGTAGGCACAGAAATGAAAACTTAAGACGTAACTTTGGCTTTCACACTATATGCTGATAATTCCTACTTGATAGGAGCTGTAAGCTTACAGACTCAGCACCTGGCCAGTGATGTACCTTCATAGCCAGGGCATGGTGATTTGATGGGAGATGGTGCCTCAAACATCTACAATCAAAGTTTTCCTTCCAACACTCACGGGCATGTGATCCTGGCACACCCTCAAACTACTTACCAGTTAAAATGGAGACAGTGGTGTTTGGCTGGCAGAGTTGTATGGCAGTTATAAGTTACGTACGACTGGTTCAAGTTCATCCGTGCTTTCTCCAATCCAAGGTTTGCCTCGAGCTCCTGTTGCTCTAATTATCGATGGCTTTGGACACAGTTACACAGGCCCTCCACCTTGAATTATACTCAGCCTCTATCCTCAGCTTCTGCAGTGGTTGACTGAACCAAGTGTATATAAAAATATCTGAAAAAAAATTCGCCAGGCGTGGTGGTGCATGCCTTTAATCCCAGCACTTGGGAGGCAGAGGCAGGCAGATCTCTAAGTTCGAGGCCAGCCTGGTCTACAGAATGAGTTCCAGGACAGCCAGGGCTACACAGAAAAACCCTGTCTCAAAAACCCCTCCCCCCAAAAAAATTGCATCTATGTTGATCCCACACAGACTTATTTATGCCCCAAATGCACAGTGTACTGTGTGTTGTACCAGATCGGTGATCAAAAAACATTTTAAAGCACACAGGAGGACGTGCATATATCCATGTAAATACTATGCCTTTTATTATTTTTATTTATTAATTATTTGTACATGTGTGCACACATGTGCATGCGTGGAGGTGTGTTCACCCATGCTTCTGCAGGTGGAGGCTCACAGGCTGATGGAATGTCTCTCACTGGCCAGCTACTCTAGCCAGAGGGCAAGTTCCTGCCTCCTCTTGTCTGCTCAGTCACAGGCATGTACCATTGTACCTGGCTTTTACATAGGTGCTGGGCATGAGGCCCTCATGGCTTGAACAGCAAACAGTTTGTTCATGAAATCATCTCTCCAGTAGTTTAAAACACTTTTAATATAACTTTTTCATTATTTTTTCAATGGCATTTCATGTAAGGAACTTACACATCCAAGGGCCTAGGTGTCCATGATGGGATGTAGAGTGATCCCTCACGACTACTGATTGGACGCCATGTGTTGTTTTTCTCTTGAGTCTCTCCCACCTTGCTTTGCTAAACTCTCCTTTTGTTTGCACTTCCCAAAAGTTCCAGGCTCCTACTGATTCCCATCTCTCCTTGGTTCTCACCTCCCACTGGGCCACTAGTGCATCTTTTGCCTTCTCCCCTTCCTTCTCACATATTATTTTAATACATACAAAGTCATATTCTCAAGCATTGGCCTCCCCCCAAGTCCACCTTATTCTGTAACTGGTACCACCAGCATCACCAGATGCTCAGGCCCAAATCCCTGATGTCATCTTTGACCCATTTTTTCTCTTCTGAAGCTAATACATTTGGTTGCTTCAAAACTCTGTTCACACTTGGGTACCTGTTTCCTCTCCACCCTCAGGATTGGTAGCCCAACCAGAACTGCCAGCCCTTCTCACCTGGGCTACAGTGCATCCCAACAAATTAGTCTCCTAGCTTCCACTCCCGTGAGATTCTAATTTTCCCCTACAGAGGCCACATTTGTTCAAAATAAACAAGCAAACAAACAAAGCAATGGAGCCAATGAACAAGTTCAGTGGGTAAAAGCAAGGGCTGCCAAGCTGGACCGCCTGAGCGTGATCCCCAGGTCCATCATGGTGAAGGAGAGACCTGATTCCCACAAAAGTTGTCCTGCAATCTCACATGGACACCATACCACCCCCCCAAATAAATAAGTAAATAAATAAAAGCCAAAACCAACTCACAACTCTCTTCATCTCAAAGCTCTTTAATCTTTTCATAATAAAAACCCAAGCCTTTAGCCATGCCTGGTGATGTAGGCGGTGATCCCAGGGCCCCATGGAGACAGAGGAAGGTGGATCTCATGTTCAAGACAGGCCCAGGTTCGAGGACAGCATGAGTAATTGAGTGAGACCCTCTGTCAATTTTTAAAAACGTGCCCCTTCTACAAGAAAAAAGGTCTGGTGTTGCAATTCAGTACCTACCATGCACAGGACACTAGGTTCATGCCTCAGTGTAGCTGTCCAGCAGCCACAGAGAACTGGGTACCTGAAAGGGAGGCTGGAAATGGAAAAGGATAGGCAGCTGAGAGACAGATGAAGCCAAGACAAAGGTTTCTGATCAAGGCTCAAAGTTTAATTTTTAGCTTTGCATTTATATAGAGAAAATCCACAGACCCATCCTTTGTTTCAGCTGGATTATGTTGCAAAGAAGGCTCAGCCGGCAGTCTGCTCCTGTAGAAAATTACAGGTAGGGCAAGGCAGAAGACTCTACCCTAGGTCAGGCTAAATTGGTGGAAGACCAACTGTGGCAAATAATTAAGGTCTATTTAGCCTGCTCAAGGCTGGGGGAAGGGCACACCTCAGTGCTTATTAGAGAAAAAACTAACCCCATATCCTAAGGATTTCTGTAAGGCTCAAGACTTCTAATGTTTTGGGTTATTTGTTTTATTTTGTTTTGTTGTTTTTGAGATGATCTAATCTTGTAACTGTGGCTGGCTTGAAACTCAATATGTCGAGTAGATGGGCTTCAAATTCACAGAAATCCACCTGCCTCTGCTCCCCGAGTGCTGGGATTAAAGCTTACAGGTGTGTGTCTTCAGATTCAGCCTGGCCTTCTCCGACCCTGTAACTACCATTTATTTGTTTGTTTGTTTATTATTTTGTTTGGACGGGGCTGAGAATAAAGTCCAGGGCTTGTCACATGCCAAACATATACTTTAGCAATGAGTTATTTCCCTAGCCCTGACTTTCATTAGATGTGGGTCTGGCCGAGTCTCACTTCATTGGGGTTCTGATCAAATTGTAACTCAAAGGAAGAACATTCCTGACTCCCTATAGCCATATTCTGTCTCCTGGCTTTGTCATTTTTTTCTTTCTAGAGCCCCCACTACTTGATGTATTTTCAGTTATGTAAAGGTTTAGAGGGTGAATGAATGAGGGAGAAGACACTTGGCTCTGCCCAGCTCTGTGTAGAGCCTGGAAAATGCTCCCAGCAAACTGATGACAGGGGCCATGCTCACAGTCCTTTGTGAAGAACATGGGCAGTGCTGGGGGGTGGGGGCAATACTAGAGTCTTGATTCAAGGCTGGATCCTGAATGAAAGGACAGTCCTTGGGCAGTTTACTCATAGATTGGTTTTGGTTTGAAGGTGGAGTGTCCCATGGTCTGGGAATTACTGCCCCTGATTTCTGACCAATTGTTCTGTTCTCCTAACAAAATCCTCTTCATTGGTGCCTGGTCCCCTGTGGCTGCCTGGGACATGTTTCTTCTTAAAGACCCTGAAGGCAGCACTAGTTGGAGATTATATGTTTGACACAGCTTCTGCTTGTTTCTAGAAAGCACTGCACAAAGTTCTACAAAGGCTGGTGAAAGACATTTGTCAGATTTGTCCACTGGGTGTGCTCTGAGCCAGTTCTGCTGAGATACTGGCTCCTCTGGTTGCTGCAGACAAACAGATGCAGCCCTGTCCACCGGCGGCAGGAAGTGAGGCCTTTCATCTCCGGTGAACGATTGCTTTATGCTCCTCTGAAAAATCGAATTACATTCAGTGTTAAGTGCGTTTTTCTAAGACACGGTGGTCAATAGAAGGGAACAGGATTCCCTTATCGGAGAGAGATTTCACTTTCTCACAGTAATACAGCATCAAGTGTGCACTTGGCTGATAAAAGAAACACTGTATTTGGTAGAGTTTAAATATCTGATGGGAAGAAGGCAGGCAGACAAGAGACTAAGAGATCCTGGAGAAATGCAAACGTGGAAGTGTGTGTGGTGAGGTTGGGGGCGGAGGGGAGGAAAGAAGGAGAGGTGTGTGGGGGAGGGAGCAAAAAGATCTACACAGGGAGAGGGAATGGGGAAGGAGAGGGTGAGAGGGTGTAGAAAACATGAGAGACACAGGAAGAGGGAGCAGAGAAAGAGAAAAGAAGAGGGAAGAGGAGAAGAGGGGAGGAAGAGAGTGAAAAGGAGGGAGGGAAGGGGGAAGAAAGAGAAGGGAGGAAAGAGAAAGCACACTGAGGAAATAGAGCATGATAAAAGAAGAGGGAGATAGAGGAGAATGTGGGGGGCAGGAGAAAAGGAGAGAAGGGAGAGGGGAGAGAAAAAGATAGGAAAGGAGAGGGATAAAGAGGAGAATGTGGGGGGGGAGAAAAGGAGAGAGAAAGGGAGAGAGAGAAAGAAAAAAGGAAAAAAGAGGGAGTGTGAGAGAGAGGCAGGAAGGGGAGAAGAAGGGACAGAGATAGACAGACACAGACAGACAGAGATGGGAGAGACAGACAGACAGACAGACAGACAGAGAAGTAAAGGAGAACTCGAGTAACACCCCACACCTGAGGGAGAGTGACCCTGAGATTTAAGCCCATAGCATATGCAGTCTCTGCAGTTTGCTTCTGCATGCAGTCAGTGAGCTGAGGCTGGGTAAGGCTTGCCCCTCCCTCCCTCTCTCCTTCCCTCCCTCCCTCCCTTCTTTCCTTCCTTCCTTCCTTCCTTCCTTCCTTCCTTCCTTCCTTCCTTCCTTCCTTCCTTCATCCCTTGCTTCCTTTTCCTTTTCTTTCTGTAGCTTCCAGCCTCTCATTTTATCACAGGCTTGGTCCAACCCACAAGGAGCAGACTGGGGTGTGCAGAGAGTGTCTGGTCCTCTACGAGTTAGGGCTGAGCTCTGACAGCTGAGGGGACACCAGATCACAGAGTTCCCCTGGGAGTAGACAGTGCAGGAACCCTACCTTCTTTCCTCCCTCTGTCCAAATTAACAAATCCAGTGGTGGGGTGGTTAGGTAGGAACACCACAGACAGAGAGATGGACACAAGTCTTGGAAAACCAGACCAGGGTCTTGTCTACCCAGAGGAGCCTAGGAATGACTCTAACACTAAATGAGACGAGAGAGAGAGAGAGAGAGAGAGAGAGAGAGAGAGAGAGAGAGAGAGAGAGAGAGAGAGAGAGAGAGAGAAAATCAACTTTCACTTACAGATGTAACAATTTCGATCCCCTAAGAATTTCAGAGAATTACCTTTTGCTAGCCAGTTTTAATTGGGAGCCAGTTTTAATTGGGTACCTCAACTAGGTCACTCACAACCCAAGAAACCCTGAGACAGCAGCCAGCCATCGAACATCTGAAGGATGAATGCTCTGTGCCAGGTGCCCTGCCCCAGATCTATAGTGAGCTTGGTTGAATGCCCCCATCTGGAGGCCATATCTCACTGGGAAAGGAGCTACAGATGCAATCGCAACATACCACAGCCATCCTACCACCACAAGGCTGTTGGGGCACTGCCCTCTGTGTTTGTAAGGCTGGTATTTACTTATTTTCATGTATGGCTATGTATAGGATAGCGTCCGGGGACTGTGACCCGTGGGTGCAAAGGTAATGTCATCTGCTCAGTTCCACACTGTGCTCTACTTCTACAATGGAATCTTAATTATGCTAATGATCAAGAGGGGAGATGCTATTAAAATAAAAATGATAAGCACCATAGTGGGATGCTGAAGACTGGATGCTGCCAGGAGCACTTAGCAGGGTGACTGCAGGGAGCACCTGCAGAGAAGGCACTTGATGTGTGTGTGTGTGTGTGTGTGTGTGTGTGTGTGTGTGTGTGTGTATGTGTGCTCACCTAGAGACCTACCTGCCTCTGTCTACCCTCACTTGAAAGTCTGTAGGATGTGATCAGGTCAGGGAAGCCAGGTACAGAGTCTGCCAGCTGCTGAACTTTCCCCAGATCCGGCTGGGAAGAGCCTTTCTGAAGTTCATCCGTCCGCCTTAGTAGAGAGCTGGTTACCGGAAACACAAGGCCCTTAGCTCTGAGGCTCCAGAAGCCGAACATTAAGAAACCGTTGCAAATACAGTAATTGCTCAGAATGAACATTAATGTCCTATTAGGAAGAGCTGCTGAGCAGGCTGCAACCTCTAATTCAGCAGCTGAGCACCGTGCTAATGCGATTTGTGCTCCTGCTCTCCCCATTGCCTGGGGCCCAGGCCAGAACTGTCTTAGGTCCCTGACCTCCCTTCGGCTTGGCAGAAGCTCAAAAAATCCCAGGTTCCCTCTTTGAGCACAGGCGGTTTAGGAAGGACAGCCATCATCCCATCATCGCTTTGGGTTTAGATTTTTGGGGGGTGGGGGGTGACTCTGAGAGGTTTGTGATATCTGGAGTGTCTTTGGGACTGTTGGTATTTGTCTAAGAAGTCGAGATCCTCTATGAACAAGGGATAAGAGAGTTGGAGAATTAGCACACTGTCTTACCTGCTTTTCGTTGCTGTGATAAAGCAACTTGGGTAGGAAAGGGTTATATTTGGCTTACACATTCTGATCACAGTCCATCGGTGAGGAAAGCCACCCAAGACAGGAACTCAGGTCTGGGAGGAACCTGAAGGCTGAAACGGAAGCAGGGGCCATAAAGGAGTGCTGCTTACTGGCTTGCTTCCCACAGATTTACCAGCCTGCTTTATAAAACAACCCAAGACCACCTGTCCAGGAACGACATCACCCAAAGTGGGCTGAACCCCCTCATCATTATTATCAATTATGATCAATTCATCGATCATTAATCAAGACTATGCCCCCACAGACTTGCCCACAGGTGATCTGATGGAGACACTTTCTCCATTGAGGTTCCTTTTCCCAGATAACTCTAGCTTGCGTCAAGTTGACGAAAAGCTAACCAGGACAGCCACACAGAATGTACCCTTGGTTAGCTGTTTCCTCCTGGGGATACACTGGTGACCAAGACAGCTTCGGTCCCCTATCACACGAAGCTCACATTTTTAATGAGACACTGGACAGGAAGTTACACAGTACAGATTTAACTAGGATAGTCACGAGTGCAAGAAAGAATACCGGGCTCCTGATGTTACTGCAGGTTTTAGTTTGAAAACTGGGCCCTGGTAATTCTAGTAAGCAAGGGTTGGCCACCCATTCTCAATATACCAGCTAAAGGGAAAATAGTAAAAAGCAGAAAAAGGAGTTTTATTTGGCATGGCCACACTGGGAAGAGAAACCAAGAGAGACGCAGTGACCTTCACCCCAAACCCACCTTGGGGTTCTGACCTGAGGTCTAGGCTTCTTTTTTTTTTTTTAAATTTATTTGTTTATTGTATGTAAGAACACTGTGGCTGTTTTCCGAAACACCAGAAGAGGACATCAGATCTCATTATGGATGGTTGAGAGCCACCATGTGGTGGCTGGGATTTGAACTCAGGAGCTCCGGAGGGGAGGATCAGTCAGTGCTCTTAACCACTGAGCCATCTCTCCAGCCCCACGGTCCAGATTTTAATATTGGAGTAAGAAGACATCATTAGCGATCCTGGTCAAGGTGTGGTCCCACCCCTTGCTGATTCAGCCTTTTCTTGGCTCCAGGCTCTCCTGTGGGTGGTCTGATAGGCTTCCAGGACTGTGTGGGATCTTTTCTCAGAAAACATGTCCCTCCTCTGGTTGGTACCAGGTCTTCAGCTCTTTTTCCCTCCAGCATAAAATTCCTGGGGAAATGGTGCCATCTGGGGGCTCATTGCTTTAATAGTCTGATAGCTACAGGGAAGGCACAAGGGGGGGGTCTTCTCTCTTCTCAGGGCTAAGAGGATAAAGGGGATAGGAGTATAAATTTTCTAGTCTGGGAGTCTAGAAAAGCTTTCTAGGGGAGATAAGTGAACAGTGAGCAGGGGTGAGCATGGGGGTGAGGAGAGAAGGGACCTGGAAGGCTGAAGGAAAGATTGGAACTGCCAAAGGACATGGGAGGCTTCTTGCAAAAAGCAAAGCTGGGTAGGGCCATTTTTCTGCTTCACTGCCAGAAGTGCCCAAGGCCAGGAGTCAGGAGACTTCCAGGGAGATGGGGTTCAGTCCCATCTTTCTGACCTTAGCCTTGCCTTGCTGGACAGACTACTTATGTGACACTGAAGATCCCCATTTTGCCTGCTTGAATCTCAACACCTCCTTTTCAGCTCTTTAACATTCTACAATGTAAAATAAACTGCAGATATGCCTTCTCTTCCAGCCTTTTTTTAACTTGGCGGGGGAAACAAGATGGTGGAGGGGGTGTTACCATTTGAAAGCATCCCCGTACGACACCCACATTGTGCTACACTGTGGCTGTAAGGCCTATCACTTTCAGAAACTGACCCATGGCAAATATGGCTGCCCCGGTAAGTGCAAGACAAAGAATAACTGAGTGCCAAGGCTCAGAGACTACCGGGACTGTGTGAATGAGACACCTGTAAATTATCTGATTCCTGGTTAGCTAAGGATTCTGTGAAGGAACAACTAAGTCCAAGACTGGTAACAGCTGAAGCATCCAGTTCATCGCAAGGATTTCAACGACTGGTTGTAAAGGAAGGATGTAGTTGTGATAGGATGTCTAGGCTCTGGATTGGGACTAGTTGGGTGGGGAGAGGGTGAAGTGAAGCCAAGTTAGAGTACTAGGTTCAGGTGTAAAGTTCAGGGTGACCCATCCCATGACATCCCATGACAGGAGTGAGTTCTGTTACTGCAGACCTTGCAGGGTAGGTCTGTACACTATGGTGGGGGCTTCTTTCTTTGTCCATTCCTCACTCCTGCAGTTTGCTAGGTCACCCTAAGTTATCTTGGAATGCCAATATTAGACCACTCAGATCTTTCCAATCATCATGAAGACTAAGACTTGATGACAGGGAATAGGTTATATTGAAGCATCACGGTAGGAGATGGGGCATTTCCAGCTCTGTTCTTCATTAGTGAGTGGCTGCCAAAAGCTACGGCCTGTATCAAGATTCCTCTTCAGGGATACAGAAGCTGTTTGCCCTCCTAAACTATATCACAGTTGACTCTCAGCAGTCAGCCTTGAATTGTCTCATGTGCCTAGCCTGAGGTCATGCTTTCCATAAGATATATATATATATATATATATATATATATATATATATATATATCATGACTCTTTCTTCCAGGCTTGGGACAGTCCTCATCAGCACTGACGGGGCACTTTATTTCAACTATATTGTGGCTCTATACTGTGGCTTTCCTTTGATTTACCTAACAGTCCCACACTACACACTTTGCTTATGTTTGCCTCCCTGGCATGCTAACCTGCCACAGTGGCTTTCCTCCAAACATTTGGAGCAGCTCCTCCAAACATTTAATATTGGTCTCACAGACTAGCAGAAAAAGAATATTAAAGCCCCGATGCCTTAGGTTGTGAGGATTGAAAGCATGTGTCGTGGTAATGTAGAAAGACATTGTTTTTTAATGGGCTGGGCAAACTTCTCAGTGGTTAAGTACTTACTGCACAAGCATGAAGGCCGGTGAAGACCAGAGCTTAGATCTCCAGAAGCCGAGTGTCTTAGTTAAGGTTACTGCTGTGATGAAACACCACCACCAAAGCAACTTTGGGAGGGAAGGGTTTATTTGGCACATGCTTCCACACCACTGTTCATCACTGAAGGAAGTCAGGACAGGAACTCAAACAGGGCAGGAACCTGAAGGCAGGAGCTGATGCAGAGGCCATGGAGTGTGTGTGTGTGTGTGTGTGTGTGTGTGTGTGTGTTACTTACTGGCTTGCTCCTCATGGCTTGCTCAGCCTGGTTTCTTATAACACCCAGAACTACCAGCCTAAGGTTGGCTGCACAAGCAATGGGCTGAGTCCCCACCCCCATTAATCACTAATTAAGAAAATGCCTTATCGACTTGCCTACAGCATGATCTTACGGAGACATTTTCTCAGTTGAGGATCCCTCCTCTATGATGACTCTAACTTATGTAAACTTGGCATAAAACTAGCCAGTGCATCATGTAAATGCTGAGTGGGTTGTCTGTTAATCCAACTTCACAAGGTAGAGACTGGGGATTCCCCAGAGCAAGCTGGTTAGGGAGACTACCTATGGAGGTGGCTTTGGTTTGGATTGAGCGTCTTACCTCATTGAATAGGGTAGGAGAGGATTAAAGATGGTTCATTTCATCAACCTCTGGCATCTGCATCCATGCACACCCAATGCCCACACATGTACATAAATTCATATATGCACAACACACACACACACACTGGATACAGGGAAAGAAAAAGACATCTACATGTGCTGTATACTGTCTCCAGGTCTACTGACATCAGAAGGAAGGATGATGAGGTCCCTGCACTGAGCAGCATCATTTCTCAGGTGCAATAGGAATGAAAATAGACTTTCCCAAACACCCTGGAGACCACACCCATGCTCTGTCTGGGATATCGAACCCCATGATGAGAGAGCGAGTGAGGCTGGCTTTCTTGAGTCTGATGGGTACTTGGAAGTCTTACGTTTGGGTGAGCACTTGCTCTCTATTTCTCTTTACTCAGCTCAGGTGGAGGAGGTGGTCATCAGAGCCTGTGGAGAGCAAGAGCAACAGGAATCCTTCCTAGTTAAGACTTCACTCCCAGAAGGTTTGCCTCTGAGCCTGATTGGAGGATTTGATTGGCAGCCAGACTGGTGGGCGGGGTGTCAAGTTAGACTTGTTGACAGATAGGATGCCAGATGAAAGTCAGGGCCTGAGGCCACTCCCATTTCCCCTAGCCCTATTATCTTCCTCCCTAGGTGGATTCTTGTGTGAACACCACAGAAGCCTTCATGCACGGCTGAAGTTGAATTTCTCTTATATTAACTAATAGGAGTGACTTCCCAAATTTTTGAATTTCTCTTCTTGCATGTCTAACCAGTTGATGGCAAAGGAAAAGGGGGAGTGTGTGTGTGTGTGGGGACCCAGGACAGTTTTATATTTGTCCTTTAGTAGTGAAGGACTGTAGTGTATCTACTCTAGTGGGACTTCTGGCACATAGTAGGTGCCCAATTATTGTTCTCTCTTATTTGTTCCCATCCCTGCCTCTGATCCACTGTGGTGATGTGTGGGTTGGGTCTTCAGAGACTTAGAGATACAAAGTTATGGACATTAGAGAACACTCCAGTTTGATGTAGCTCCATGATGCTGGTGATAATCCATAAGCCTCAGTCACTCTTAGACCAGGTTTCTCAGCACTGATGACATTTGGTGTTGGGCAATTTGTTTTGTTTTGTTCTTCTGTGTGTTGTAAAGGTTGGTTAAAGAGCATCTCTAGTCACCTGATGCTGGTTAGAGATCTCCCGCGCATGATAGTCAAAATGGTCTTCAGATATGGCCAAATGTATCCAAGAAGTGAAGGAATTAATGTCAGCTCCAGTTTAGAAGCTCTGGTGTCAGTGGTTCAGAGGAGGACGGAAAGTATTCCTCCATTTCCCTCAGGAGGACACAGCACAGAACTATCCTCCACTCCTACATCTCCCCCACCCCTACTACAAAACTCTCTCAATATGTCACTATCTCACTACCATCCTGTTGCATATCCACTTTCCTCCATCCTGATCTTGGCAGGACTGGGAATGACTGTTTCTTTCCTGGAGAAGCTGGGCATCTGAGTTCATCTGCTTGACAGGGATCAGAAGGAATCCTTAGTTAGTTTAAGAGACCACCCAGGTGAGGTGTATCTGGTCCCTCACAACCCTTTCAGGTGCTCTCAGACCAAGGAGAAACTCTTCTTTCTGGTAATGCTCAGGGAGGCAGTTGCCTAGCAACAGCACAGGCCCACAGCAGCCCCAGGGAGTACAAACTGTGGACAAAGAGCAGAGGAAACAAAGAGTGTGCCCTGCTCTTTGCGGGCTTTGTATGAAGTGTTTGCACTCTTGTTCTTCTGGCCCCATTCTTACCCCTGGTTATCCTGGTCTGTGTGCCCCTCACAGAACGTTATAGCCTGAGCTCTGGACTGCAACCCTGAGAAAGAACCCAGGGGTGGGTTTGTCTTGGGTCTCCTCTCTAGCATATGCTCCATGCAGATGGAATTAATTTATTTATCCACTTATCCAATTACTCATTCAGCAGATAAATCTTGTGCCTTAGCTCTGTTTGTTTTTGTTTTTGTTTTTTGTTTTTTTTTTAGGACACCGTATGTATATATGTGTGTGTGTGTGTGTGTTTTATAAAAATGCTGGGATGGCTGAGACATAAAATATTTTAAAATAGATTTAATTTATTTTTAATTATATGTATGTCTGTGAATTAGTGTGTGGGTGTGTGAATGTGAGTGCAGGTGCCCATGAAGGCCAGAAACACTTGATCACTCTGATGCTAGAGTTACAGGTACCTGTAAGCCTCCTGATATGAGAGCTCAGGTCCTCAGAAGTATGCATTCTTGACCAATCTCTCTATCTCTTCCATCACTGCCACCTCCTATGAGGATCTGAAAACACAGACCTTGACTCCAAAGAGTCTTTTAGCTTGGCTGTGAAAGCCACACACAGGAAAGCTAGTGCTTTCTTTCAGAAAGTGCATAGGGAATTACACGGCCCCCTTCCATACGGGCAGGAAGGCAGTGCCTGTATCACGTGTCCATGTATGGGATCCATTTAGCATCCGTAATTGTCCCATTCACACATGAGAAGTGTATATTTCCAATGCTGAAGGCAAAGAGAATGTTGATGAATTCAGGAATCGCTCGCTCACCTCTGTATCCTCTCCTCATTGGTTGGCTGCAAAAGTCCTCTGGCCGAGACCTCACAGTTGAAGGTCCCAGTATCAGGGCTTGCAGTTAGTGTTGCACTAAACTTGGGGCTGACGGGCTCCCTCAGGCCGGTCTGGATATTCTGTACCTCCCTCACACTTGCGGGCTGACCTCTCGGTGTAGGTGGTGCTGGCTGAAGATGTGTGAGTCTTCTTAGAAAAAAAGAGTTAGAGAGGATCTGCTTCAGGACATAGACCAGCACTCTGTTTTCAGGCCCTCTTTGTCCCTACCAAATGTAGCAAGTCTTCTGTCTGAGAATGTGTGATTTTCTTCCCCTGTGTGGCTGGCCAGGTCGGGGCTGCCTGAGTAACTGGCGGCACACACTTGGCACTTAATTCTCCCATGAGCAAAAAGCTACCCATTAAGGAAGCCAGGCCCTGATGAGACAATTTCCTTCCACCCAGAAAGCAAACGATGATAGTCAGGCAACTTGCATCCAATACAACCTCGTTTCCTGTGAATCTAATGTGGCCTTATTTGTTGTTAATCTAATACAGCCTTATTTGTTGTTAAATGAGTCCCAAGCCAGGATGCTGTCATCATTCAGACAGTGGGGAGGGGAGCACTTTCTGGAAGTGGATACTTGCCTCCTGGTAGGGTGGAACAGTGGGGTGTGAAGGAAATCCCTGGTAAGGCTGTGACTGGTGGTGAAACCCTCTTTATAAGTCACCCAACAAACACGTTTCGATGGAGTCACAAAGATAACAATATTGCAACCTAGCAGAAAGCAGGACAGAGATGCGAGGTCAGAGATGGGTTGGGAGGGAGAAGTTATCTTGAATCTCCTGCTACAGCCTTGCAAAAGCAGAGACTTGTAAAGGAACTCCGACATCTAAGGTGGGGTCTCTGCAACCTGGATCAATGGTGGTTTGTTCTAGCTGGATGGTCTCACAGAGAAATTATAAGAATGGAGAGAAGGAATGGGCAGAAAGACCACCAAATGCAGAGGTGCTGGAGATACCATGGTCACTGCAACAAATGGCTCCCTGTCAACTTTTCTCCTGCAGATGGAGGACATCGCTGAGGTCTCTCCTAATTTCAGATGCTTCCATGTTTCAGTAAAAGGCAGGGGTTCCTGTTTCTGAGGCGTCTGGAGCTAAACTTTGCTGTGTGCCTTGTGTGCCTTGGCTGAAGTTACTTAGTCTTTCTGAATTTCAGCTTTCCCCATTAGGTGGAGGTGACGGTCAATCCAACCTGTTCGTCTCAAACCCAGGACAAATGGCTGAGGTGACTACTTACTCGATGAAAGCAAAAGCTGGCTCCCAGCATCCCCCAGTCTCTGTTCAGCACCCTCCTGGTTGGCATACTTTGTTTCTTACCTTAAATTTCTCCAACCCAGGGGTTGGGCTGCCCTTTCCCCAGATGTTCTTTAGTATGTAGTCCAGCCATTTTGGTTATCTGTCCTCTTTTTGGGCCTCCTGGATGCTGCACCTGGCTCCCCTCACTCCCCTCTCCCTTTCCCTCCCTCTTCTGTTCACACGGCCCAGCACAGTCTGGTTATGTTCACTCTGGACACTTCCAGGTGTCCTTGCCTCTGGCAATGCTCTCCCTTGTGTCTACAATAAACTTTTCCCTCCATCATTGCTCCATCTTGTAAAACCGACAGGAATCCAGACAATGACGGGTCAGTGATGGGCAGGGGCATTCCTTGACTAGAACTGCTTACTTATGCACGTCTCCTTTTAAGTGTCAGCGCTGGACCCCTGGGCCTCTTTGTTGACTCTTCATCCCAATGTAACATCATCAAATCAACCGTTTCCCCCTGTTTATTGGTACTCGGTTTGTTAATTAGCATACTGAGGAGAAGGGAATGAAGCTATCTCCTTAAGACTGCTGTAGACCAGACTTGTACCCTAAAACATTCAGTAACAGACTCTACCCACTAGATGCCAGCAATAGCTTTCCATGGCATGTGGGGACTAGAAAGATCTCTAGACACTGCCAAATGTTTCCTATGGGGGGTGGGGGCGTTGGTGGCAAAATCACCCTGGTTGAGAACCATTGCTAGGGATCTTAGGTGGGAGGAGGGCTTAGGGTGGACAGTGCCCAGAGGTTTGGCAGTCTACTAACTACGTTCTGAAGTGCACACCCTGAAGCCTAATCAAGTTAGTTGAAACCCACCGTCCATACACTGATGTGTTTCACCCATTGTGTTTCTGCTACAAGGGACAGAGCTGAGTGGCTGTGACAGAGACCATCTGCTTCATGAGGTCTAAAGGGGATACTTTCTGGTGCACTCTAAAAATGAAGTTCAGGATCCCCTTTTTAGTTTTTAAAAGGGTTGGGAAGGATGGGCTGGGGTGGGAAGATACAGACCCACGGAAAAGAAAAAAAATGTAGGTTTTTCTCCACTTCCACTCTTAGTAGCTTCCTGTGTGCGCTGTGGCCCAGCAGGCTTGGTGCCAGTGGAATTTTCCACTGATGCCTGGCTCCTAGCCAAGTTGTGCCCAGCTCACTTGACCAGTCCTAGGCTCTACTTCTCTCCAGGGTAAACAAATGTCCTACACAGAGTCCCCGGAGGAACCAGGCTCAGCAGTGTGGCAGAGAGTACAGAATACCTGAGTCTGACCTGCCAGTGGGGAGAAAGGAAGGGACATGAACCGGAAGGACGACAGATCGTTCATTCATTCCGCAGTTACAGAGTAGCCACTGGGTGGTATATGAAGAACAAAGGAAACAAGATGCTGTCCTTGTCCTTTCAGATTTGATAAGGTTTAGTGAGATGGGCAGGGAAGGAATGAGTACCCAGGGGAAGTATAAGGGGGTGGGAACATGCAGGCTGACCTACCTATCATTCTTGTTAGAGGTCAGAGAGGCTTTGAGATAGACACTTTGTACCTCATATGTGTGAGCACCAAGTCTATGATTTTCTCTTTGCTCTAGCTGGACAGCCCGGAAACCCCCCAGATGCATACTTTTCGGTTCTCTATCATTCAAGTCTGTCCCTTGGTTTTCATAGCCCCTTGTAGTTAAGACCCAAGCCCTCAAGGAAGGGCATCAGCTCTCCCCATCTCTTTTCTACAAACCACGGAGACTTACCAGGCTGTTTGCAATGACCACGTAGCCCAGCAGAGCAGCAGCTGCTTCTGGCCATGGTTCATGCCAGGCCCTCAGCTTGGTCAGCGTCCTTCTGTCTTCTGGGGAACTCAATATAAACCCCACCACCATTTGCCTCAGCCTTCTCGTGTGCCTCTCACTGTGCTGGGGTGATCATAGGGTGTAGTGCATGATTGTTCTGCAGGCGCCTTTAGCACCAGATCGTGTATTTCATAAGGAGAACATGGATGCATGGTATGTGAAGGGCCTAGAGGTGAGGGTGGTGGTGGTGCCAAGCCCCTATTATTCACACTGTCCAGTGCTCAGTAGTTTGCACAGTGGTTTGAAACTACCTCATGAATCCTGCCACATGAGCGTTATGAGGCCAACCGAGAGAATGCTGCGTATCTCTCAGGTGTTCTTGGGTGCTAAGAAAATGCCTTTTGCTGTGTGGGAGTAAGGAAATGGAAATTTAGCCTAAGGACTTGTGAGGAAAGGTGGAGGGAGGCTCACAGATTCAGTGGAGATCTAAGAGCCAGTTCTTAGGTCCCAGACAAGCGAAGCAACTTGTCAGGGTCACAGGGTGGATTGGTCCTGGGCCTCTCTACTCAAGGCTCCATTTGGGGGTCAGTATTGGATGAACTTGGCTTGGGGTAGGTGCACTGTGCCCAATGGATAGAGCTCTAGAGATGTTCCTGGGTACTATGTCTGCTTACACACACACACACACACACACACACACACACACACACACACACACACACACACATGTTTCCCCCACAGGTAAATAAATATACATGACCTCCAGGGCCCAGCTCAGGTCAGGCATCTTCATCCTTCTGGCTATACTGGGAACAGAGTCTTTTCCTCTGAGTCTTCAGTGCAGTTGTAACCCCTTTTACACTTTTGGCTCTAGCTCCCCACTCCTCTCAATAAGAGCATCAGTTCAGCTCCTCTGTTAATTCCCAGTCTTCTGCTGGAATGCATCCCTTAGGCTTATCCTCCGGGACTGTCCATGGAGCCTGCAGCATCATGAGGGCTGCAGGCTGCAAATCCCACCCTATCCTTGTCCAAACACTTCTTGAAAAATGTCAAACAGCCTATGACATGGCTCTCAACTTCCTGGAACTTTAACCTACTGTAAGACTCTTCAAAGATTGAAGTCAAGTTTTCTAATGCTCTTATTTATATAAAAGAAGCAAAACTTTACATAGATCAATACTAAACCTGCATTTTTGGTCTCTATCGCTTTTGAGAGCTGCCTGTCAGAATCCACTAAATTGATTTCACAATCTGCTAGTGAGTCATCTGAAAAATATTGACTCAAGAGGTCAAAATGAATTATTTTGGAATGATGGAGACAAGCTTGTACACCTCCTATGTTCACCTGTTTCCAGTGTCGTGAGCTCCTGCCATCCGTTCCTTTGGTTCCTCTGTATAATGCTTGCATTAGATCTCACAGTGGGAGTTGGAGAACCTCATCCACTAGATCTCACAGTGGGCGTTGGATTACCTTATCCCCTTTCCTTCTGCTTTATTTCTTTCAAGTCTTAGCTCACCTCCTTGACCTAGATTACAGCATCCTGATGTCCCTAGGGTACCTTCTGTGCAGTGCTGGAGTCTGCTTAGGTGTCTATAGTGTAGGGAATTAGATTCATGGGTTTTCCTAGGCCTATCAGAGGCTCTGAAACCAGTCTTTTGAAATAGTGTGGTTTTACTTTTATGATACAAATTGATCCTCAGGCACACAGACATTAGCACTGAAGACTTACTGGTCATAAAGGTGGGCAGGCCCTGCAATGGTACCTCATGGAAACATTGTAAGTGTCTGCCTCAATAGAGGGGCTTCTGCAAGGATATGAACATTATCTGAGTTGACAGAAACCATCTAGGAAAGGCTGTGGAAAAGACATGAATTTCCTGGAGATGACCCACCATTTTGCATGGTTGCAATGGGTACACTGTGGAAAGGCACAGCCCCAGAGACTTCATCCTAAGATTGCTTCCTGCTGCCGAGATGCCTTTCCTGTCATTATTACATAGCGTAATGACTCCTGGGCATCAGCCCACCCTAGTGGTCAAAGTTCCTGCAGATCAACATGAAAATGAACTTTCATAAATGAATGTTGTTTAGATGAATTAATGACCTTACAGAATTCCTAATTTTATTAAAATACTATTAGGAAGAAAGTTTAAGGAGATGTCTTAGTTGTTTTGCCAGAAAGATATAATAAAGAATCAAATATAGGATGTCCCCCTTCTCATGGAATAGCAAGTAAAGACTGCATAATGAGGAATAAAATGAGCTTTCATAAATTACATTAAGAAGAGAAATAGGCTTAGGACAAATTTTGGGATCAGGGAAAAACATTCATTCTAGGTCAGGTCGGAGGATGAAGCCATAGGTGTGCACTATGACAAAGCAAGGCCATGTGCAACTGTTGCTTTGAGCTTATAATGAGCTTATAGAATGAAACACAGCTTTGAACTTACTTATGGACATCCTTCTGTAACTCCCCTTTTATGTAACATTTTATCTATGAGGTAATTCTTTCTTACAGAGAAAACTTTTTATCTAAAATGTTTTAAAAAGTTGCACACAATAATCAAGTTTGGCCATTTATGCTTCATCTGGTGTGCACGCTGTCTGTGTAAATGACTTTCTTTCCTTTCTTTTCTCACTGGCTCATCAAGAGTTAACCAACTCCTAGCCTCTTGCCTAGCCAGTGATGGCCTTTGGATCAGAGAGAAAAAGAGCCCCAGTAACTAAGCCTTTTTTTCCTTAATCCTCTGCTGCCACCAGCAAGAATTAAATTACCAGAAGCCAGTGGCTTTTGACCCCAGGATAGCAAAGAGTTAAAGCAAATATAACTGCCAAAAGTAAGCAGCTTTTGGTCCCAATCAATAATTCCATACCCCTTTACTGCCTGCCTTAGTACTGGATGCTGTGGCTGGCCCCCAATACTCAGTTACAGAATAATTAGTCCTTTCTTCTCCTTAGCACATCTGCAGGTGAGTCAGTTTTCCTTGGTGCATGGACTGGAGTGATTGACAGGACAAATTGGACTAACTCTTAAATAAAGAGTTAGCATAAAAGAGGAGATAATAGTAATATTTTTGGGTATCTTAGAATGCCAAGAGTCTATCCAGGGCCAAAGGTAGAACTTAGATTCTAGGTTTTTGATCAAGCAGCAGTATTCTAGTTGCTTCTCCTCCTCCTCCTCTTCCTCCTCTTCCTCCTCCTCTTCCTCCTCTTCCTCCTCCTCCTCTTCATCTTCCTCCTCCTCCTCCTCCTCCTCCTCCTCCTCCTCCTCCTCCTCCTCCTCCACATCTCTCTTTCTTTGTCTCTCTCTCTTGGTTTTGAGACAGGATTTCTCTCTATAGCTCTGGCTGTCCAGAAACTCACTCTGTAGATAAGATTGGCCTCATACTCAGAGAGTTTGCCTCTGTTTCTCAAGTGCTGAGATTAGAGATTTGCACTACCATTACCTGAGAGAAGTAGCTTCTTCTTAATGAGCGTCAACAAAGAACAGACGCCTCCATCCTGTCATTTCAATCCCAGTGAGTAGCAAAGCCGATGTCTACCTGTCTAGTGTCACCTGAAGTGACCATGATGGTGGAAGTTCTTTCTCAGTGACTTCTAGACTGCTTCTCCTGTATAATAATATTTGTGTAAAAGAACAGAATTCATTATGATATTGCCCACATGTTCACAATATACTCCAATCTCACACGCGCGTGCACACACACACACACACACACACACTGTAATCTAGATTCCATGTATGAGACAAAATATGTAATATATGTCTTTCTGGGATATTTTACCTAATGTGATGATCTCCAGTTACATACACTTTGCTGGAAATTCCACAATTTTGATCTTTTAGAGCTAAACAAAACACACACTCTCTCTCTCTCTCTCTCTGTGTGTGTGTGTGTGTGTATGTGTGTGTCTGTGTGTGTTATCTCCTTCCAGTCTGTGGGACCTAGGACTTTAATTCAGGTTGTCAGTCTTGGTGACAAATGCCTTTACCTGCTGAACTATCTTACTAGCCCCTGCCAAGCATCTTAATGGAAAACATCGCCCATTATCCAATGGACCCAAAGGACCAGAGGTCTAGGTACTGCTTTTCCATTTCCCTGGCACAGGGAACTCAGCCCGTGGTCCAGTGTCAGCCAGGCTGATATACATGCCTGGACTTTAAATCAGGAGCTAGTTAAGAGAAGCAGAAGGGTTGACATTCATAGTGACAGCTGCAGACCAGTGAGTGGAGTGATAGGGGACCCAAGGGTTTACTGGCAAGACCTTTGATATAACTTGGCTTAGCTTCCCCGTCTGCTTTCTGTGTTCAGAAACTGGCTCCCCAGCGTTTATGGTCATTATGGAGCCCACTAAATATACTCCGAATTAACTGCTTTCTCCTTAAACCTACCAAAGTTGACTCCTTTGCCACCTGTAAGTACAAACCCTCACAAAGGCACTTTGCAGAGTAAATATTTGCTGACACAGAGAATCAGCCACTCTATGCCCCAAATCTTCTCTTCTTCCGGCTTTCTGTACTGGCTGGTTTTATGTGTCAATTTGACATAGGCTGGAGTTATCACAGAGAAAGGAGCTTCAGTTGAGGAAATGCCTCCATGAGATCCAGCTGTAAGGCATTTTCTCAATTAGGGATCAAGCTGGGAGGGCCCCTTGTGAGTAGTGCCATACCTGGGCAAGTAGTCTTGGGTTCTACAAGAAAGCAAGCTGAGCAAGTCAGGGGAAGCAAGCCAGTAAGGAACATCCCTCCATGGTCTCTGCATCAGCTCCTGCTTCCTGACCTGCTTGAGTCCAGTCCTGACTTTGGTGATGAACAGCAGTATGGAAGTGTAATCCGAATAAACCCTTTCCTCCCCAACCTGTTTCTCAGTCGTGATGTTTTGTGCAGAAATAGGAACCCTGACTAAGACACTTTCCCTTAATTATCTTTAATTCCACCCTTGCCTCCATCCCAAGCACCTAGCAACAAGCCCTTGATCTTGGTCATCTTTTCCACCAGGGAGACCTAATATTGGCAGAGACACAGCTGGTGTTCATTCACTAGGGAGATATCATCAATCCCTGGCTGACTCTAGGGGTGGGAGGGGTGGGAGGGATGGGTGGGTGGGGGTGGAGGGTGCTGCTCCTACTGGAGCCGTTAAAGTAGATTCAGGGTTTTATTGTCACGGTACAAGGCACAGCAGAAAAGTTCTCTGACATAAGTTTGCTAGGGAAGCGAGTGTGCTTGTTTCCAGAGGGCAAGGATTCTTGTAGAGAAAATACATTTGTCTTCTCTGTCAATCATCTTCCCACTTCTACAAGCTCTGAGCTAACCAGCTAGGGCCAGTTAATAAGACTTAAGACATCAAGAAGAGACAGCCAGTGCAGCCAGCAATTTGGTTTGGATACTGGCACAGATGTAGGCAAGGTGATGCCAACAATGTATCAGTAACTCCCTGAGACCTACTGGTCAGAAAGCACCCTAAGGCCAAGACCTCGAGGTCCAGGAAAGGTACTGTCTAACACAGTGGGACAGGATGACAAGAAACCATGGCTAACAAGGCAGGAGCTGATTCCTGCCAACTCTAGGCTGAGCAGCAAGCAGGATGATGGAGCTTAAACTCAGAAGCAAAGGAAGAGGAGAGCATGACTGCCAGGCAAGGAGGAGAGCAGAGAAGGAGCCAGACGTCTTTCCTCTCCAGCTCTGTGCTGTGTCAGTGCCTCTCATGGGGCTACACCCAACCGGAAACCTGAGAGACAGAAGCACTAACCTGACTCATCCAGGCTAATCTCCCAGAGCAGAAATGGGGAGAGAGGAGAGCGGAATAATGAAGGAAAAGGGGGTGGGGTATCCTGCAGAGCAACAGAAACCTCCCACTGACTGTGCTGAGCACAGTGCTCACAGAAAGTCATGTAATCCTCCCAAGAAGCTATGTGCTAAGAGGATGCCCATTCCATAGGTTTTGGAAACTGAGGCATGGGGTTGTCCAATATTCAGAGTAACTGGGAGAGCAGCTGTGATGCAGACCTAGGCAACCTAGGTCCAGATCCTGTGTCCTTACCCACAGCGAATGGCCCAACAAGGTCATCACAAGCTACACGTGGTCATTTAAATACAAACTAGTTAAAATTAAAGAAGATGAAATCCACTGGTCCCACCAGCCTCCACTTCAATACTCCCTATTGGTTGTTAGCTACCATTATTGCATAGGGACACAGCACACTAATGCTCCCAAGGGCTGCTATTGGACAGCTCTGTCCTGAACGCCAGATCCCAGCCTTGTAACCCCCTATCTCCCCTTGGAACACATCTGCCAATAGTTGAGATGTTGCTGGAGCTGGAGGTCAGAGGTCAGATGGATTTAGAAATCCTTCCCATTTGCCCTCTTGGTAAAGGGCCTTGCTGTCAGATAAAGTGGCCTTGAATATAGCTCAAGAGAGAGATCTGAGGTACGTTTAGATGGGCCACACCCTTTCTGGCTGCGCACCATGGCATACATCTGCAATGCCAACACTTGAGAAGCTGAAGTAGGAGGGTTGTGAATTCGAGGCTATCCTGGCATACATAAGGGAGACCTCTGTCTCAAAACAGCAGCAACAGACAGATGTGCTGCCTCTTTTCCATTATCCTAGCATTTGTGTCTGCGGCAAGAGGAGGGTTTCCAGTTCATAGATGGCCTGGACTGTACAGCAAGACGGTCTCAAAAACAAACAAACAAACAAACAAACCCTTATTGTTACAACAAATTTAACATTATACTTAAAATTATAATGCCATGGACATCCCATAATAAACAGATCCATTTATACCAGGAGTCAGGAGAGGTGGCTGGACAGTTAGCAATCTCATCTCTGCCCTACTTCAGAACTGTGTGTCCTCAAAGTTTATGAGATTCTGGCATGCCGTCCTACATTAACTTCAAAGAGAACATTCTCGGCTGGACTTAAGTGACCTCCCCAAACACTTCGAATTGACACCAATATGCCATCTTGTGGGTGCCCATGACTAGTGCTGAAAATGATATCAATTCTACCCATCAGGTAGGCTAGAGGTGAGGACCAGCCCTGCGTAGCCTATAGGAGGAGCCATGCAGAGGGGAATGTGGTCTGTATCAGGTGGTCTCTGCAGGTGAAGAGATACAGGTGAACCTATCTAGAAAAGCAATTTCTGGGAGAGACCAATAAGTATCTCTGACCTGTCTGTGACCTCCCCCCACGCCCAGGATGCACTGATTTGCATATGGTCCCTGTGTGTGTGCATCACCACATCTATGATTACGGAGTGCTTCGCTCTTGTCCAGTGTATCTGTGAAGGTTTCACATCTCGTTGCAAACCTAAGGAGAAATGAGCTCCATCACTGCCTCACAAGCATGATCTCAACTCTTACACAGTAACTGTAAGGCAAGAACCACCATTCCTTCTAACCTACCGATAGCTAACCCAAAGCATAGAAAGCAGAAGTGTCTTGTCTGAAGTCATACGGCTGGCTTAGTGGACTTAGAAGCACTACACACACACACACACACACACACACACACACACACACACACACACATACACACACGCTTGTCCTGCCGAGACTCTATCTCACAATATTTTATGCACTGCTTTTAGTTCTGGGACGTAAGCAGGGAGATTTTACAGAGGCCTAAGAGAGAAAGAAGAAGGTAGTGTTGGATAAGTCGCAGTGGTGGATGGGAAGCTCTTTGTTCGTTTCTTCTTGCCCTTAGGATTCTCCTATCAATGTAACCATCGGAACCACGAAAACCACTGGGCTTAGAGTGACAAACAGGTCCACACTTCAGCAGATGCCACACCGATGTGGACTTTGCATCTTTAGTGCCACTGGCATCTCCTGCTGTGAGGGGCATGCTACATTTTTGTTCATTTGTTTTGCTTTTTAAGATAGCATCTCATGTAGCCCAGACTGGATCTGAACTTTCTACATTGTCAAGGCTGGCCTTGAACTCCTGGTCTTCCTGCCTCTTTCTCTCCAGAGCTGGGATTACAGGCATGTGCAGCTATGTGCAGTGTCCTATGTCCTGATGATACATTTCGGTTATTTTTGTGCTTTTTAACATCAGACTCTCCTTTGGAAAGCTAAAATCACATCAGTTCTCATCCCCAGTGCCAGGTTTTTCACATTCTTCCCACAATTAAACATTATTATTTAAAATCAATCTTTGACAGTTGCGTACACAAAGGTACATTGTAATTGTTTTAATTTGTGTTTTCCTGGTAACCAAACATATCGGACACTTTAATCCATATCATTTTCTTACTTTTCTTATTTTGTACATACCATGTCATATCTATTCTTTTTTTTTTTTTAAGATTTATTTATTGTATGTAAGGACACTGTAGCTGTCTTCAAATACTCCAGAAGAGGGTACCAGATCTTGTTACGGATGGTTGTGAGCCACCATGTGGTTTCTGGGAATTGAACTCGTGACCTTCGGAAGAGCAGTCAGTGCTCTTAACCGATGAACCATCTCTCCAGCCCCATCTATTCTTGCCTTTAATTGGAATAGTAGTCTTTTATTATGTATAGATGAAAGTTAATAATATACTGTTATGGATCCTTCATATGCCGTTTAGAATGTAGTCTAAGTCAAAAGTGACATATGTTCATGTGGACTTTATCTTTTACACATGGACGTTTTTGCTTTGTATCTTTTAATCCTTTGAGCCTTTTAAACTTTTAATTCCTCACTCCATCTGAAAGTTAATGTAGTATCAATGAGCTCCATTCATTTTCTTATCTGATTGTGGTGGCTAAAACTTAGAATATCTTTAAAATCCTGCACAGTGTAGTACTGAGAAGATGGCTTAGTTGATAAGCGTTCTTCCCACAATTAGGCATTACTATTTAAGGCCAATCTTTAACAGTTGCATATGCAAAGGTACGTTGTAATTGTTTTAATTTGCATTTTTCTGGTAACCAAAAATATAAATGAAGTTTAGGATGCTACCACTTATAGACACGTCTATAAGTGTCTACAATGGACGGCTCAAGGGAGCAGTCCAGAGTGACGACCATTGTTGACTTCTAGCCTGCCATAAAGTCCCTGGTTCTCTTCTTAAGTAAAGCATATTTCTACCAGATGGGCAAGATGACTGTGGGTAACAACTGTTTGAAAAGAACAACCCTGGTGTGCTTAAAGACAGCCTTGGTAATCCCTGTGCTGTATAACTCTCCCATCTGCCGAGTGGCCAGAATCGAAGTTTCCTGTCGCTTTTTAAATTGTTCTAAGTGCCAACTAGTAAGAAAGAAACATGCTCCACTATGTTCATAGCAGCCTTATTTATAATAGCCAGAAGCTGGAAAGAACCCAGATGCCCCTCAACAGAGGAATGGATACAAAAACTGTGGTACATTTACACAATGGAGTACTACTCAGCTATTAAAAAGAATGAATTTATGAAATTCCTAGGCAAATGGATGGACCTGGAGGGCATCATCCTGAGTGAGGTAACCCAATTACAAAAGAACTCACATGATATGTACTCACTGATAAGTGGATATTAGCCCAGAAACTTAGAATACCCAAGATATAAGTTACAATTTGCAAAACACATGAAACTCAAGAAGAACGAAGACCAAAGTGTGGACACTTTTCCCCTTATTAGAATTGGGAACAAAACACCCATGGAAGGAGTTACAGAGACAAAGTTTGGAGCTGAGACGAAAGGATGGACCATCTAGAGACTGCCATATCCAGGGATCCATCCCATAATCAGCCTCCAAATGCTGACACCATTGTATACACTAGCAAGATTTTGCTGAAAGGACCCTGATATAGCTGTCTCTTGTAAGACAATGCCGGACCTAGCAAACACATAAGTGGATGCTCACAGTCAGCTATTGGATGGATCACAGGGCCCCCAATGGAAGAGCTAGAGAAAGTACCCAAGGAGCTAAAGGGATCTGCAACCCTATAGGTGGAACAACATTATGAACTAACCAGTATCCTGGAGCTCTTGACTCTAGCTGCATATGTATCAAAAGATGGCCTAGTCGGCCATCACTGGAAAGAGAGGCCCATTGGACATGCAAACTTTATATGCCCCAGTACAGGGGAATGCCAGGGCCAAAAAGTAGGAGTGGGTGGGTAGGGGAGTGGGGGGGGGAAGGGTATGGGGGACTTTTGGGATAGCATTGGAAATGTAAATGAGGAAAATACCTAATAAAAATATTAAAAAAAATAAAAATAAATAAATAAATTGTTCTAAGTGAAAGAGATTTAAGGATGACAGTGTGTGTGTAGAATGCGTAAGTTCAAGGTCTATAAAAGTCAGCAAAAATTTCTGTTTGGGCATGAAAAAATAGTAACAACAATAATAATAATATCACTATTATTAAAAACATTTTTCTTATTTTTTCTTGAATGTATGGAGTCAATTCTCACAGGGGTGCATTTCTTTGCTTCACTTCTATGCACAGGTGTATACATGCACCTCTAACCACACACACACACACACACACACACACACAGTATGGTGGTCTTAGCTCCTGATGACTTTGCTCTCTCACTCTGGGCAGTGAATGGGGACGAAGGTATGTTTTAACTTGTGTCTAGTGATCAGAGACCAAGATGTTGCAAATATTCTATAATGTGTGATATTGTTCCTCAGAACAACAACAACATCTGGTTAAAAAATATCAGAGACTGAGACCCTTTCCCCAACTTCCAGGACTCCTTCCGTAACCCCCCAAAGGCCTCTCCTGTGGGTGCTCCATCATGGATATGAGGAAGAAGAGAGTGGGGTCTCAGCAGTCATCATTGATCAGGTCACTGGGGCCACTAGCAGTTGGCAGAAGCAGCTTCTGGTAAAGTGTTACTGTCTCCGAAGGGCCCAGAGGGCAGCCTGTGGCTGTGTGAGCTGGGGAGATGTGGTTAACCTCCCCAAGTCTTCCCTGGCTCTGGGAGGAAATTCAATTACACAGGAAGAGCTGAGTCCTGCCATCCTGCCTCTTAGTCACCAGCCAGAGAAAGCTGCTGTCCCAGACAGCCTGGCTTTGACCTTCCTAACAGAGTCCTATTAATCTTTATAGTGGTACTAGGCTTGCTGTTAGCCCAAGTCCTACTTGACTGCCCTCCTTCTCAGGACCATATTTGGCCACTGAAGGGCTTTGTGCAAGGCACTGTACAAGCGGACAGTTCTATAGGGCCCGCATTCACAGACGAAGATAATGGAGGCACAGAGTTATCAGTCAGTGTTTCCAAACACACACACTTGACTGGACTGACTCGTGAGCATGATTTTGGAAGAGTTTGGAAGTATCAAGATGTGTCTTCAATATGTTTCTGCCAAGTGTCCATTCTTCTGAGATAGAACCAGATGATGTGTCAGGGATGGCTAGAGAATCGACATCCACTCTCCACAGCACAGAAGTGGTCCTCAGCACGGAAGTCTTTGGTGGGATCCTGGCCCTCTATAATCTGGCCTGTTGGAAAAGTGACATCTTAGGTTATTGATCTCTCTAACATGTACCTGTGTGCAGTGTGTGTGCACTTTGGCCCCTGACAGATTTTCTCCACCTGTATGCACTGGGCTTCTCAAACATTCCTAAGGCCGGGAGCCTTGCCACTTCCTTGGTTTCCAGGTGGGGTTTACGTGTTTGCTCCCTGAGACCACCTCCGTGGATGACCTGCCAGGAGAGATGCCTGCTGACTTTGAGCACTGCTACCATGTTGTAAGGAAGCTCACAGTGCACATTAGTGACCTGCAGATGCACTGACGTGGGCCTGAGCCAACAGCCTGCATCATGCCCCAGCAGCTTGAGAGAGTGAGGGTCCAGATGACTCCAGCCCACGCTCTCCAGACTGTGCGCTGAGGTACCCCAGCTGAATGAACCCTGCCCAAGTGGCAAATCTGTGTCAAATGATTTCTATTATCATTATAAGCTATCATAGTTCAGTTATACAGTGGCTGTAAGTGGGAAACCTTGCACCATGGCATTCCTGGGTGTGCCCCGCCTTCCCACTCATTTCCCACTGTCTCCACATGCTTCCTCCAAGTGGCTCATGTTGCTCAGCGTAAAAGTCAAGGCCCCAAAAGGTTCTCCTATATTTCTTCCTCCACTGATCTCATCTGGTTGCTCTTTCTTGAATGCCTTGGGCTCATGGCTACCACAGGGCCTTTGCACCTGCTGTTTCTGTCCTGCATCCAGATATTTCCATGCTGCCCCCTCATTGACTTTAGTCAGTATGGGCTCTGCCATTCTCAGATCCTAACACTTCTTGCCATCTTTTTATTAACTTGTCTTTTCTTGAGTATCAATCATGTGTGTGTGTGTGTGTTCATATGCAAATGAGTAGCCATCTTCTTCTCTGTCTCTTCACTAACTGGAATGACATCTCTATCACTTTGCCTGTGTGGTCCACTGCTGTGTACCCAGTACCTGGCACAGAGTATTTGATAAATATTGGTGGAATGAATGACTGATCTGAATTCATGCCCAGGGGACCTGAAACCCTGCTAGGTGAACTTGGACACGCAGCTGCCTTCATTCACTCTAGCATCTCTGCCATCAGAACAAGTGTGACCATCTTTGACTCTAGTGGACCAGGGCTCTGCCACCCAGGTCTGGGGAGTGCATCAGGTATCTGACTGTAGTCTTGACTTTAACACAATCAACAAAATGCATTGCTCAAAAAAAGATGTGCCACAACTTGCACAAAAGGAACGTGAAATGCAGTTGCTCCCATTTTCTGGCTGGCTGACTTAGGACTTTCAGAGCTTCATGGTCCTCAACATTCTTTTGAGTCCTGATAGTTGAAAAGGCCATGAGATGTCCAGGAGATCCAATAACCCTGGGACCTGGTGATCTTCTGCTTAGGTGTGGGTACGGGTTAGTTAGAAAAGGGGGGATGTCCAGCTCAGAAAAGCAGTGTGCATCCATTGTGTATTGAGTCTCTCTCTCTCTCCCTCTCCCTCTCCCTCTCCCTCTCCCTCTCCCTCTCCCTCTCCCTCTCCCTCTCCCTCTCCCTCTCCCTCTCCCTCTCCCTCTCCCTCTCCCTCTCCCTCTCTCTCTCTCTCTCCCTCTCTCCTGTGTGTTGAGGAAAAGGGAGTCACAATGATACTTCCAGGTTCTTCCCCTGTGACTTTATAGATGGTCCCTGGTGTGCCCCCAGGGTTTTTTTTTTTAAATTTATTTATTTTTATTAGATATTTTCTTTATTTACATTTCAAATGTTATCCCCCTTCCTAGTTTCCCCTCCAAAAAACCCATTCCCCCCCTGCTCACTAATCCACCCACTCCTGCTTCCCAGCCCTGGCATTCCTCTATACTGGGGCATATAACCTTCACAGGACCAAGGGCCTCTCCTCCCATTGATGACCGTCTAGGCCATCCTCTGCTACATATGCAGCTGGAACCACGAATCCCACCATATTGGTTGGTGGTTTAGTCCCAGGGAGCTCTGGGAATACTGGTTAGTTCATATTGTTGTTCCTCTTATGGGGCTGCAAACCCCTTCAGCTCCTTGGGCACTTTCTCTAGCTCCTTCATTGGGGACCCTGTGCTCTGTTCAACAGATGGCCATGAGCATCCATTTCTGTATTTGTCAGGCACTGTCAGAGCCTCTCAGGAGACAGCTATATCAGGCTCCTGTCAGCAAGCTCTTGTTGGCATCCACAATAGTGTCTGGTTTTGATGGTTGTTTATGGGATGCCCCCCCCCCAGGTTTTAATGGGCATAAAGTTCTCTGAAATGTAAGCATAACTTTTCTATGCTTCTATTTTATTTCACTGATAACACGGTTTTCAACCTCAAGTACACGTTAGCCTCTCAGGAGACCTTCCTAAAATGCTGGTGTGCAAACATCTCCCTACAGTGGCTAAGTGTGACTCTGGACACGGAACCGGGCATCAGTATGCTTCAGAGGTCCTGCAAGCGATGAACTTCGGCCAGGGCTGTGCTTCACAGTATTTGTGAGGATCAAGACATTTTACCGGGAATTAAGGAAAATCTCCCTAACCTTGGACTCTAGGGGGTCTAGTACTTAGTTCTGTCGTCCTGATACCTTTGACCTTAAGCAGGTCTCTGGGTCTTTTCAATCCTGATTCTATTTTTTTGGTAAAGTGAAAGTAATTATGACTTCCCACCTGCTGCTGGCCCATGGTTGTAAAATCTATGTACAAAAGGGCTTTGTAAATCTCCAAAGGCTATACGAATGCCAGAAGGAAATTGTTAGAATTATATGTGCCAGTCTCTCGTAGCGACCCCAAATGGGCACATTCTTACAGGAACGTTGTATTGAAAACAAAGCCAAGGGCATGCTCCACTCGGAATCAGCTTTTCAAAATTTGCTAAAGCTAAACCAATGCTTGTGACTCCAGGATTGGACACGAGATGGCGCAAGCTTCACGGCACAGCCACTAGGTGGCGGGGGGGGGGGGGGGGGGGAGGAAGGTGCCGCTGCGGGGCTGATAATTTTCGACCTGCTTTTGGTTAAATGCAATTATTTATGGAGAGAATCATCTAACTATCAAGATTAGAGGTCATGAACCCTTCTATCCTTGCACAGTCGGTTGGCAGAGTCCATCTTTTCTGAGCCCCTTTTTTTCGTTCTTTCTTTGAATATTTTTAGTTATTGTAATCAAATTCCTCTTTGGCCTGGCGCGCTCAGATTTACGAGCAGCATCAAAAAGCTTTGTGTCTGGCAGTGAACCAGGAAGGAGGCCTCTTTGGCTCCTCTGCAGACTTAATTAGCTCCGGAGCTCTTCTTTCTGTCATCCCAGGCTCTGCCGACCTCCTTTGGGCTTTCTGGGGTGGGGGTAGGGTGGGGAGGTGGTGTCACATTTCCTGCCTTTCTCCACCCCTCCGGTGGGCCCACTTTTTGCAAGTCACTTTAGGGAGATGTAGATGTCAGGGAGGGTAATTGTAAAAACTGGCCGTCAATTAAGAAAGCAGAGACTTCTAACCGAAGGAAACCAAACCACGACATCGCAGCTTAGATTTTCTTGTAAGGCTTACACTGCCGAGTTTTCGCTTACACTGCCGAGTTTTCTTTCTTTCTATGCGGCTTAAGAAAAACACATCTGACATGTGAACATTTATACTGTATGACTCAACCGGTGCCAGTACATGCAAACATTTCAGAGCAGTATGCTCCAAGTGAGTCAATTATGTGTTGAGCTAGCCCTCGTTCTCACAGGCAGAGAAAGCCAGGGCTTTTCAGTGACTCCTGTCTTGTTAGTGCTACTCTCAGTCCTAGAGAACAGGAATAAGGTGACAGGGACTCCACGCGTTTTACCATCCCCTGACACCCTGGATCCCCAGCTGCCCAATATTTAGGCTGATCAAAAGTGAAGGGTGGGCTTTGTTGATAAGGTCTTAAAAATGCAAGAAACACCACTGGACAAACTCCACTGCTGGGTAGTGGAGTGACTGACATCATCGTGGCCACTTGAGTGGAAGTGCTTGAGTGGTCACATGATCCAGTGAAGCAGGATAGGAATATGGTCTGAGTGAAGGTGGTCTGTACAGTGTTGGTTTCTAGAACAAGGTCCCAACTGTGACACTCTGCCAAGGTCCCCTGGTCTGTGTTTTGTTTTCCCCAGCTGTGTGCCCTCCCTATTCCTGGATAATTACTCATTTCTTGCCCCTCTTCTTCAACACAATGCCCTTCCACCTCTTTCCTTCCTTGTAGAACCTCCCTTTTCACCTCTAAGGAATCCTTGTTTGCCAGAGGCCTCCGAGTCCTCTCGTCCTTGCAGATTGTGATACCTGTTAGACTCAGTCCTAAGTCAAACACACTGTCTCTGGGGTTCGTCGCCAATCTTTTGAGCAGGGCAGACATGATAGCTGCTGAAAGTGAAATCAGATCATAGCATAAGGTGCTTGAGTGAAAGCCACCTGCACGGAACAGATGTTTCCAGTCAAGGAAGGCCTGCTTTCTTTTTGTGTCATGGTGAACGGCGGGGAGGAGCCTTGGCTGCCTGGCTTCCACATCTTTATACATTCTGTCCTCTCTGCTAGGGGTCCTCTTCCCTCCACGGCGTTTTAAAATACTTCTCCCAATATTCCCTTTTACAGGGTAACTGGTTTATGTCTTCATCCTGGAAGAACGTAACCTCCAAAGTTATTTGTTAGCAGTTGGCAAACATCATTCAAGTCATGAACGACATCTGGTGAATTGGTACAGTAGTCGTTCCCCAACTTGTCTGCATTTCCTTGTGCCTAGCTTTTCTCCGTGCCCGTGCCTTCTGCCTGGCCAGCTGACGTGCTTTGATCATCAGGACAAGATACAAGCAGGGTGTGAAAAAAAGACATACATTATATGTTCTTATCTTCACTTACTGAACTTGGAAACCAACAATTATCATGTCAAAAGCCTGGATCAGTCTGCTGGATGACCAGAAACACAGGAGCCAACTGTTTCTCTTGCTCTGGTCTGCAGCTGGCCAGTCAGCAGGCACAGCACAAGAGCACTGGGCTGTCATGTGTCCTGCTACACAGAGCCCAGCTGACAGGGGTCAGGCCATGGCACACCAGAGCCTGACAACACGCAGAATCATGAACTCAAGAAACAGCTCTTGTTTTAAGCTGTTTTGTTCTGGGGCGGTTTGTCAGACAATGGAAGCTGACAGGACTGAATCATTAGACAGAAAAGTATTGAAGCCATGAGTGCATTGAAACTATGGAAAATTGCTTTTCCCTAGGTAGCATTAACTGTCAACTTGACACATCCTACAGCATCAGTTTTCAACCTGTAGGTTGTGACTCCTATAGGGGTTGAATGACCCTTTCAAGGGATCCAGCCCTCTGAGGGTGGCCTGTTCTCTGGGCATTCGAGTCTTGGCTGTATAAAATAGCTAAGTACAAATCTCCAATCCTTCCAGTCACGAAGCAACACTCCTCCATGTTTTCCACTTCCAGTTCCTGATTGAGGTCTGACTTCCTTCCATGATGGACCTGGAAGCTGAAATAAGCACCCTACCCCAGTGTTGCTTTTTTGTCACATGAGCATCATGTCACTGCAACAGAGAGGGAATTAGAAACATGACTTGTTATAAAAACCAATGGGGAAAAGAATGCATACATGTCACTGCGAGATTAAGTAAAAAACTGACTAATATGCAATAAACGGCATCACCAGCCAACATAGTGAGACTCTGCATCAAAAACAAAGACACATGAAAAGTAAGCTGCTGCGGTAAATATTAAACAAGAGAATCAGCCCATTCCCACGCTAGTGCTGGCATGAGCAGACCATAGGGCTCCAGCTGGGTGATCTCAACTCGGATCTCAACTCTAAACTGTCTGCCAACTCTCCAGCAGGGCTGGAGTCTCTGAGTTCCCTTGCAGATCGCTGCCACCAGCCCCTCTCTCTGCCGCCAGCTTCTCTCAGCCCGCCAACTCAACACCCTTGAACCATAAAAGTAACCAATTTATGTGTCAATAAATTCTCAATTTACAAGATGCCAATACAATAATGTCAGAACCAATTGATAATGATAAAAGCTTTATCCCAATCATTCTAACCTTATGATATCCTAACTACCTGTGGCTGATTAAAACCACTGCTGGTTGATCTTCTTTTCTCCCTGCCCCTCTCTCTGACACTCTCTGTCCCTGCAACTCTTAGCTCCGCCTCCCTTTTCCTGTCCAATCACAACCTTCCTGCTGCCCTAATGTAATTGGACAGGGAAAATCCTGCAACAGTAAGCAACCCTTGGAGCTGTCTTGTGTCCTAGACTCAGATGGCAGCATGCAGAAAATGCAAGAACAAGTTAGTGTTGGAGTGCCAGGGAACTCAGAAGTCTTATTTTGTGTTATTATTCATGTACAATGTACGTTCAGAAACGAAGGAAAAAACCCTCCAACCGTGCATGCAAACATCGTTTTTATCACATGACCACAGCCCTGTGTCCTTTTCATGACAAATTCTTAGCACAGAAAAAAAAAAAAATCAAGGGTAAAATGATCATTAGGAAAGAACACTTCTTCCATGTCAGAAAAACAAAAAACAACAACAACAAAAACCAAAAACAAACAAACAAACAAACAATTAGTCTTATACATGTTAACTTCCCTAAGCAAGACTTTTCTAAACTAAGGTGCATACTACAAGAGTGTGAAGACCTGAGATGGGACTTTCTGAAATGATCTGGTAAGGTCTATTTGGCCCCACAGCCTCCCGTCTTGGAGCTAAGTTGGGGATAATTTTCTGATCCACAGTCCATGAGAGGCACAGCTCCTCCGGGCTACACAGTCCCCTCCAGATCTCTTCTCCCTGCTTGTTCATAGGTTGTGGATGCTTATCCTTGTTCTCTCTGCTACACTGTGACCTACTTGAGTTTGTCACACACCATTCGGTCCTACACTTTACCACAGTACAAATATTTATTGAATGAGTGTTATTGGCATGCTATTTACTCATAAAACCAATACTGGAATTTCCCATAATTTGGCAGTGACAAAATTTCTGCAGTATGTTGTCTACCTGTGATTGATGCAAAATGACTTTGGGCAGGCTGGTCTCGACTGTTAAGTTTACCACGCAGCCTCAGTTCTCAGCTCTGTGCCGGGAGCAACACAATAAGCCTGGTGGGAATACTTATACTATGGGTACGGGCAAATCAGGATGATGTTTCTGTTTTTAGATTATTAGTTTATTAACAGTACACCATGGATTTTTACTGTGTTTCTTATTGGAAGAGTAATGTTTGAGAACTGTTGACTTGGGGTCATCCAATTGTGGCTCGAGGATCAGATATGCCCTGTTGCTTGCTTTTGTGTTCCTCATGATCTCTTTCTCTGTCTGTCTGTCATCTGTCTGTCACTCTCTCTTTCTCTCCTTCTCCCTCTCCCTCTCCTTCTCCCTTCCCCCTTTCTATCTGTGTAAACTTTTCAAAGTTTTATAAGAAAGACAAAAACAAAGAAAAAGGAGGAAGAAGAAAAAAGATGACCAGGCAAGGTGCAGAAAGAAAGCTAACACTGTAGACTGTGACTGCTTAATAGCTATCCTTTTGGCTGACCCTTGACTTAGGTAATCTTGACTCTGGCTGCCATTAATATTGTGGAGAGATATTCATTCATCCTGGTGTCTGCACCCCATAATATTTGAGGTGGGATTTCATTCTTTTTTTTTTTTTTTGATGGACAGGTATGTTGGCTCCCATCCTCTCACTAGTCCTCCAAACTTGTCTCTGGTCTAGTTTCTCCCTGGTCTTAGATACCATTGGGTCTTCTGTGAGAGATGTTTTAGGGCTGCCATGAATCTGAAGGTCATTGCTGCATCTGAAATAAGTGAGCAGAGAGGGCGAGGACTGGGAGGTGAGCATGAATCCGGGTGTTGATGGTTGCTGATAGTTGAACCATAATCTGCTCACCTCTCACTTCCATCCCGGTGCTTGGAGTCTGAAGACACTGGGCAGAAATATTCCTACTTTGGGTTAAAAGTAGGGTGAACTTGTTAATCTCTGAGGGGCTAGGCAGGGAGGAGTGTTTCTGCCTCTGCTTTGAAAACATCTTGAGTCAAGTATGTCTTTCTGAGTGCTGCAGGGAAGGAAGGGGTGGAGGACTCTGGAAGATGCTCGCCTTACCTGCTTATTTTGAGGAATGATTATAAGAGAATGGGGTGAATTATTTTTACCCAACATACCAGAGTCAATTATAGCCATGGACATTTAGGTAGAGTACACAGTCTTGGGAGATTGTCATTACTCAAGAATGCGTGACCCTTCCTGGGAGCCACTTGTAAAGCCTGCAGCAAATTCTTTTGGATTTATCTTATATTGGTAATTTTCCTTTGAAGATAGGTTACTTGAATAAATAACCAAAATTCAGTAGGGTTGAAAAAGATTCGCTTAGTGGTGGGGTAAACAGATGAGAACTCATTTTCAGATAAGGAAATTAGGCACACCCACCGGCACCACAGCTTAGTAGTTATTGAAAGTATGGATTGAGGAGTTAGGTAGTTTAGGTTCAAAGCCAGATCTATCACCTGGCAGACTTGAAAATAATGCTGTTTTTTATTTTTATCATGTATTGAATGGGTGTTTCAAGTACTTACCTTACTATATGATGTTGCTGTGGGGATTAGATAAACACACATACACACACACATCACTAATTTCATTATTGTTACTGGGGTTCTTGTACAATGCAGTCTGGCCTGGAGACTATTGAAGAATTCTGAACCAGGCATGTTGGCTTACTCCTGTAATCCCAGCACTTTGGAGGTCAAGACAGGAAGATTACATAGCAGACCCTCTCTCAAGTAAAGGAATTCCAGAAATTTTCTTTGGCTGAAGCAGTAACATGGTTATAGTCAGTTTGGAGCTTCCTTGCTTGACTGTTTTGAGGCCCCCTTTAGTTAAGTGTGTTTTGTTAAGGTGGATTCTAAACCCTGGCTTTCCCATGCCACCCACAACACATACAGGCTTTGCCAATGCTAACTTTCAATACTGAGGGAAGCTCCTACTTAGACTTGTAAAGTGGGCTTGGGAGCAAAAGAGGAGATGGGAAAATGGTGGTGGGGTTTAGCTTGATCTAGGGTGTCCTGGGAAGTGGGGAACTTGAAGGGGGCATGTCTGTTGTCAGTGCTGAAGAAGAAGGTAGAGGGCTTACCTTCTCCCCTTTACTGCCTGATGCAGTACTGGGAGAAAGTGTGAGTCCTTAGAATGTGGGGACAGATAGTAAAGAAAGGAAATAGCAAAGCAGTTTTTCCTGTGGCTTACATGAAAAGACTCTTTGGGAAAGTTTGAGAAGTACAAATGGTGAAGAACACAGTTTTTAATTTTAATTTAATTTTTAAAATCAACACACAGCTGATATAATTGGGTGGGTGGGGGGAACCATGGTTCATGGACTTCTAATCCAAGTACAGATTTGTGAGCATCAGAGTCCAGAGCGAGAGCCCCACCACCACCCAAAGAACTTCCTCCTGCCATTTCTTTGTAATCTCATCCTTACTCCATTCTAAGCTCAAACCCAGGCACACAATGGCTGTTCTTTCACGGGAGCATGTTTCCAAGCTTGCTCTGTGTCACAAATAAAAGCTTTAGGATTGGCCTTTTTTTCACTCATCTTAAACTCTACGAGGTCAATCCAAGTTATTATTTCTGTCAAAAGTCCTTTACTTTTTCTTTCTGAAGTGCATTGCATTTGTATGGATTTACCATAGTTCTCACTGATCTTCTGTGGAAGGCTGTTTAGTTTGACTCGTTTTCTTTTTGCAGTTCTAAGTACAGCTGTTAAAAAACACTTATGAGTTTATGTGACTATAACACCCCTTCACAGGGGATAAATATATTCATGGGACTCCCAGGACATATGGTAAGAACTTGCTTATTTGTGTAAAACTGTCAACCCATTTCATGGTCACACAGTTCTCCGTTTCTGCTGGTAGTAGCTGAGAGCTCCAGTTACTAAATTTTTGCTTACAGTACTTTCTTTTAGGCATTCTAATAAGTGCCTAGTGTATTTCAGGATAATTTAATACATATAACTCTAACGGTTAATGATCATGAACATATCTATCGTCCATGTAGTGAACTTTGGAGAAGTGTATATTCAACCATTTTACTCATTTCAAAACTTTGTTATTTAGTGCATATGTTTCTTTTAAACAAGAGTTATTATTATTATTATTTTAAATTGTGTGTATGTATGTTTAGCTGGGTGAGAGTAGGTGCACATCAGCACAGGCACCCATGGAAGCCCGAGGCACTGGGTTGCTGGGAGCTGGAGCTACAGGTGGTTGTGAGCAGGCAGCTTTCCATGGGTTCTGGGGACTGAACTGGTGTCCTTAGCAAGAGCAGGGTGTGATCTTAACCACCTGGCCATCTCTCTAGCCACTGGTACATACGGCTCTTGGAATTTCTTGTTGTCTTGACTAATTGACTCTTTGTCATTATATAATGTCCCTTTACATCCCTGGAAGTTCTGTGCATTATTTTGGTGTGTGTGGGGATCCCACTCTCTGAGTCAGGCTAGCCTGAACTCTTGATCCTTTTATCTTAGGTTTTCAGAGTTCAGGGATTCCATGTGTGTGCCACTATGCATATGTATATATACATATATGTGTACTATGATAGATATCTCATATCTCATATTCATATCTCATATTCTCTTTGTTCTTATGTTAGGTTTTCATCTTCCCAAAGCTCATCTGGAGTTACCACAAAGGCTATAGCAAGAAAGTACCCTAAAAGATGTGTCCCAATGCATTGGTGGTGAGGAGTCCAAAGAATGAGGCACCAAATAGACAGTGCCATGTGACTATAATCCCAGATATTCTGCAGGTACATGCAGGAGAATCATAAGCTTAAGATCAGCTTGGGTGCCTTTGTGAGACCTTGTCTCAGAATATGGTGTGGGTGTAGGGGTGCTAGATATGTCGCTCAGGGGTAGAACACTTGCCTAGCGTGAGTAAGGCTATGAATTCATCTATGCTCAGTATTGGGGGTGGGGTGGATGCAAGAAGCTCTGATGCCAGGTGATCTGTGCAGAACATTGGCAAGAGGGCCAATTACAGACTGCTGGACCTTATCCTCATGATTGACAGCTAGAGAAAGGGATGTGCTACTAGATCAGTGATGGGATCAGTATGTAGAGTTAAACAAATATATTATTATTAAATTGTTATCATCATCATCATCAATGTGTGTGGATGCTGTGTATGTTGGGTAGGCTTGTCACAAAGTGTGGATGGAGATCAGAGGACATCTTTGTGGAGTTGCTTCTCTCCATGGGATCCGTGGCTAGAACGTGGGTCTCCAGGCATATGCAGCAAGCAGCTTTACCTGTAAAGTAATCTTGCTAGCCTCAATGTGAAGTTTTTATGAGGAGTTAAGGAATATTGGGACATGCACGAGGCCATGTTTCCCCGCCCCGTCCCCCCCCCCCCCGAGTTTTGGGCAGCTGCTTTGCCACCGTTATCAGTACTTGGGGTAGTTGAAAGCTTTGACATGAGCCAAAGCCTGTTGGGAAAAGTCCACAGCTGGCCAAGTCAAAGAATGGAGCTCTTAAGCCACTCTGTGACTTTACTCAGGAAACAGCGGGGTAGGGAGCTGAGCTCCCCCTATCCACTTTTGTAGCCCTGGCTTTCTTTTGGTTATGTTTGCACAGCCTATGTTTTCTCATTCATTTGCTTTTAACCTACTGATATCATTCTATTTGATGTGAGTTTCTTATAGATAGCGTACAATTGGGCAACTGAAAATATTCCACCTGGATAATCTCTGTCTTGTAATTTGTGTGTTGGATTCAGGCCCAACATTATCCTGCTTGTTTTCTCTTTGCCCTTTGTTCCCCCACTTACTCTGTGTGTGTGTTTCCCTGTTTCCCCATGGTTGCCTTACAGGCCACAGTGTACATACTGTGCTCTCCTGTTCTTTATTGATTTAGGATGGAGGACACTTCATCACTCTATGCTAGCTCCTTTGCTCTCCCCCTCTATGCTAGAGTGGTCTTGGGTCTCACACCCACAGACATCACCAAGGGCCTGAGTTATTTGGATCGAGTTCTGTCTGCTCAGCTCTGTTAGGTCACCGTTACATCACACTGAGCCATGGACAAATATGTGGCTATAAACAAGACATAAGAATGTGCAAACATTTTAAAATTTTTATTTTACTTCCTATGTATGAGTGTTTTGCATGCAGGGATGTGTGTGCACCATGTGTAGCTGGTGTCTGTAGAGGCCAGAAAAGGGTGTTGGGTCTTCTGGAACTGGAGTTACAAATGGCTGTGAGCTGCCGTGTGAGTGCTGAGAACCGAACCTGGGTCCTCTGTAAGAGCAGCTAGTTTTCTTAACCACTGGGCTCTCTCTCCAGCTCCTCTAGGACAGAATTTAATAATACTCTTAGAGTGGGTGTTAGCAACAAGATACTGTCTTTTGAACCCTTGTTAGCAAAAATAGGGGAACTCAGAGAAGCAGGGGCATTGTGTGCAATGCAGGAGAAATGTGGGGATGGGATGTCTGGTGGAAACTGAGGAGATGACAGCAAGGGGGATAGGCCTCCTGAGGGAAGAGAGGTTTTGACAGATGGAGTCTTCTCAATTGCCTTCTTTTGAAACTCCAAGAGTCTAGAGTAGAAAGGTGTTTGGGTGACTGAGTTTAATTCCTGAGACATGAGACCCTGAAGAGTCACTTTACCACCTTGACCTTCAGTTCTCTAGGAGACACTGTGCATAAAGGCTCGCACATACTTCTTATATAATGGTCGTTGTTCTTGTGTGAAAATCTTCCTGTGTGGGTTTTGTGCCCTTCCACAGGCATATCAAAACAGCTTGTCTTACTCTAAAAACGATAGAGCAGGGCTCAGGGACTTCCCCTTCCTTGTGGCTGTCAGCCCTGATGCATGCCAGTTACTACATTACTATGGCATCAACTCACTGCCTGACTGCAGAGATTCTAACTCTGTTGACTGAGTGATGGGTAGACAGGTAGATCCACTAACTAATGAATACATTTTTCCCCCTTACTATTCCAGATGTAGATAAATTAATCTTTCCTACTTTCAGATTTCCATGAGGGCAGCTAGGTTATAACATATATGGCAAAGAACCTTTCTTTTCCCCCCTCTCCATATTTTTCTTGTCTTCTCTCTTTTAAAGGATTTTTTAAAAAAAATGTGTGTGTGTGTGTGTGTGTGTGTGTGTATGTGCGCACGCACGCGTGTGTAAGTGCAAGAAAGTGCTCTTAACTGTTAATCCATCTCCCCAGCTCCAAATATCCTCTTCTTTAAATTGCTTTTGTTGGGACTGGAGAGATGGCTCCGTGCTTAGAGCACTGGCTGCCCTTCTGGAGGACCCATGTTTGATTCTCTCCTCCCACAGGGCAGCTCACAGCCGTCTGTATGTCCAGTTGCAGGGCGATCTGATGCCCTCTTCGGGCCTCCATGGACACTGCACACATGGTGCACATACACACCCACTCTCACAGGCAGAGAAGCTCATAAAATAAAACAAATATTTAGTCAATGCTTTTGTTGGACACTTTGTTCCAGCAACAAGAGGAGTAGCGGAGATATCCTGAAGTCACTCTTCACGTCCATTCTGTAGCTTTCTAGCACTTGTAGAGCCATCAGTGTCTCCTTTCTCATTCTGTATATTGATCATTTCGCTCCATTTTTCCTTATGAATCTGTCTTCATCCATCTATCAAAGATTCAATATTTGGTTATCTTGATTTCACCTGTTCTTTTATATATAGTTTCTTCATGTTAGCGCAAGAGGGTGAATGCTGCCCTTGTCACCTCATGCTGGCTGAAGCTGGTGTCTGTGCTCACCTAATTGGGACTCTTTGATTTGGGCGTAGTTGGAATTACTTGATGGGGCTCATTAAAACACAGATGATCTGCCCAGCAATGTGAGGTCTGGGAAGCAGCAAAAATCTACCTTGTTGTGAGCTCCACTGACTCCCCAGTGCTGACTTTACCCTGCCTTTCACCTTTCACCTACATCTAAGTGTGATTTATGGATTTCAAAGTGCTGTGCTATCAGATTGGCAGGTTCCAGTCCCATCTCTCCTTGTCACTCACTGACTGCGATCCAGGATAAGTTCCCGGATTTCTCCCAATCATCTGTCATAAATTTACAAGGTTATGATAGGCAGGAAAGGAGATAAACTGTGGAAAGTGCTGACATGTGATGAAAACTCAATAGAAGTTGGTTATTACTGCATCGTGTGAGCTTGCCTGGTTAGCTCCAAAAGCCCATTTTACAGATGGGAGTGCAAAGAGGGCTGTAGTGATAGTCATTCGGCCAGCAAGTTGAAAGGCAAAAGGGGGACGGGAACCCAGGTCTCATCTCCCCTCCAAAACTTTCTCTACCTCAATTGACTATGATTTCTACTGGTTACTGGGCAAAGGGAGAGGGGCTCTCTCTCTCTCTCTCTCTCTCTCTCTCTCTCTCTGTGTGTGTGTGTGTGTGTGTGTGTGTGTGTGTGTGTGTGTGTGTAAGGAAAGGAAACTTAACCTTACCCTTTGCATGAGGTTTAAGTCTACCACTAAGTTTCAACGTTGTGGGTGTAACTTCCATACTGTGGGGCTTGATATCATGCCAGTCCTAGATTTGGCTTCAATCCAACATAAATCAAAGACTCTGCAATGAGTTCAATTGATGGTTCCTATTCTGCCTCCAACATTCAGGGTATTGCAAATATGTGTGAATATGTACAGGGTGGAGGAGGTGTAGGTCTCTGGGTGTATGGTCTCATTTCTTTGCTGTGTCCTTTAGTTCCAAAGCCCCTTGTCTGTCCTAGTGTAACACATTCAGTAACCCTTCAAGTGCAAAGCTGTTGACAATACAGAAGAAGATCTATTCCTGGATGAACTAAGTTGCAGGCACACAGCTTCAAGCTGCTCAACTTACCACTGGAAGCACTGAACTGTCCATTCCAAGCAATCCATCTCCCATTTCCTCTCCACCCAGCGCTCTCTTGTAAGCATCAGTGCTTGTGGAAAGGCACGGTATCATTACTTCCTGGGGATAATAGGGTTGAGCAGCCTTTTTGGTGGTAATGCAGAAGAGTCAGGCCATGGAGACTTTCACGATCTCTTGTAGCTTAAGAGGAATTTTGGATGAAGGACAGTAAAAATGCAAATGCTATCGATTAAATGAAGAGTGGCTGAGATGGCCAATAAGTTTGGGATTAATCAGGATTCTGGTTAATTCTGATTAATCTGGTTGGAATTGCGCTGTGAGGATGGCATGTGGAGAGAGTGATTTCTAGGTGTTTATCACACGACAGCTGGTCCAAGTTCATCTGCATAATTGACTCCTGACATTGGCTTATATCAATAATAAATGATATCAGAGATAAGGAGTTTCATTTTAGATGTCACCTTTAATGGCTTGGGGGGGGTAACCCTTGTTGTCCCCATGGGGAGGCTATGTTGGGACCTAGCAGCATAGTCACTTGTACTTGGCTGATACCTCACAGTGGCTTTGGAGGCTAATGTGTGCTTTGAGTGGCTGTAGTTCACAGACCAGGAATTTGAATTATGCCACTTAACCTGCTCCCATGCCTGTATCCTCTAAATAATACAGTGTTGGCATCACCACTCTGTGTGCTCAGCACAGCAAGTCCCTGACTAGACTCCTTTACCCACCTGGCTGGTTACCCTGGAGACCCCCTGTCCATCTCTGGACCTTTGCTTTCACCCATGGAAAATGACATGTGGGAAGAGCAGCAAACCAGAGGCCAGGTAAACTGGGTTTCAGGCCACCCGTGACTCATTCTTCCATGGCAAACATGGAGCTGGAATGAGAGGGGAGTGCTTCTTTCTTTTCCAGGGGACATTCAACATGGCTGGGCTTGCCTGGAAACCTTACAAGCACCCACATGTGACTGCTAGAGAATCGTTGCCTATGGTGAAATTCCTTCTCAGCTGGGCAACTGGTCCATGTCCCTGGGCTCGGGAAAGTAAACACATAGGCAAAATCATGGAATTTTGACTTGAAAATTTGGGCACATTTTAGAAGTACTGAATACACACAAATATGCTATGGGGTGAAAAAAAAAATCAACATTTGGGAGGAACATGGAGGAATTGGAGCGAAGGAAGTGTGGGGAGGGATTTGATCCAAACACATTATATACATGCATGAATATTAAATAAGACACTGAAAAAATAATAAATGAAAGTTGGCATTCACACAAGTTTACAATCGTGAAAGATTTTGAATTTGTTTTGTTGGAGGCTGACCTCTTCCAGCTCCAGGCCTGAAGGCTGCTTCTCTCCTGTAATAGGAAAGAGTCTGGAAGGACCCACGTGTGGTGCACTCCTGTAAAAACAGCTATCAAGAGGTGGAGGCAGGGGGATTGTGGATTTCAAGTCAGCCTGTGCTACATAATGAGACTCAAAAGACGTGTAACAAAATATGTGCCAACAAGTGTACCAAATGAGAGAGGAAAAAGATGGCTCCATCTAGTACCAAGTAGGAGCAAAGACTGGTCCTGTCTATCACTGGGACTGTCCTCTAGCTCCACTTTCCTGGGCAAGGCTTTGCAGGAGGAAGTGGGAAGTATCTACCTCTAACAACTTGCTTGTCACTGTGGTGAGCATCTTATGTTGCTCACGTGGCCTTGAGATTGCTATGATGGAGAAGGGTCCTGGGAACTAATTCTGGGCCAAACAACCACACGCATCCCATCCTCAGATGATTTAAGTGAAGAAGACAGGAGACTGAGTTTGTAGGACCTGAGGTAAAGCCCGCAGGATGGTCTCTTTGGGAACAGGGAAGCAGAACATTTAGTATAAACCTCTGTGATGCTAAGCTAACGCTGGCCTTGCTTATGAGTTGCGCCTTGGATAGTCTCCAGAAATGGAAGGGAAGGTAGGGCTTGTGGAAGGGGTTGAAGTCCTGAGCTAGCTAGTGGTAGTGGGGAGAGCAGAGAGTGGCACGGAGAGCTAAGAAGCATTTTCTCTCTGGCTCTTCTTGCACCACCCTCCTCCACACGGGCAGCTAAGAGCTGAAATCTCTGGTTTCATTTGTTCTTCACGGATTCCCAAGGGATTTATGGGGTTATAATGCATTACTTTAAATGTTTCAAAAACGCTAATGGAAATCCTAATACATCTGTTTTTTGCATTTTTGCATAGCCAGTTATGGATGGGTTTGATTAATAAATCATGGGGAAATGAATTAATTATTCCATGGTGATTACAATCTCATTGGCAGACAACAGACTTTTAAGACAAGAAGGATGGCATGGAGGTGGCAGGTAGAGGAGAATTTTGATGCTATTACAACTAGGTTAGAAATGGGCACAGCATCCAAAGGATGTTTTCCATCCCAGAACCTCTCCCAGAAGGGACCCACAGAGTATTGAACTGCCTGGCACTGTGGATGTAGTGGGGTAGGCATGGTAGGGGCAGAGGAGGGGCTACTTCCTTTTGTCCTCACCTCTACAGACTTAGGAAGTCATTAGGTGAGAGTAAGAGATGGCTCTTGTCCTTCTTAGGAGTCATGGGGCCCAAGGCAGACTCTGACACTGAAAATCACCTCAAATTCCTAGGGGGCACTGTATCCCCTGAAGAAACAGAAAATGAGAGAGCATCGGAATCGAAGACAAAGGGCTTTTGAATGGCCCTTTGCAGAACTTCTACTTCAGGAAGTTTGAGACGAGACCAAGGATTTGCATGTCTAGTAAGGGGGAAGCGTTGCTTTTCTTAAAAATTGAGATCCCAAGGAGACGTGGGAAGCACTTGTCTATCCAGCTTTCTGGCTGACAGGTCAGTTGTGAGACATGTGGGACAGTATGGGCTAGCTAGGACATGAGGTTCCCATAGCCGAGAGAGCTGCCTGGGGCTAGTTCAGCCTGGCTTGGACTCCATGTGACAGTCAGCAGGTCAAATTTTATGTTCCCCTGCCCAGAGGGAGTGCAGAGGACATGCAGTCATACACAGGTTAGCCCTTGGGCAAATGTTAGATGTCACACCCCAAACCAATCAGGATAGACAGTCTCATTTCTGGAGCTAGGGTTGGAACCTGGCCTCTGGCAACCCTTGCAAGCCAGGTTTACCACCTGCACTCAATGGTCCAAATAGAAAAAGCTTAATAGAGTAAGCAGGAAAGGAGAGCTATTCAATGTGGCTTCACAGGGAAGATGAACTAAGAGGTCTAATACCTCCCCTACTGCCTGTCAAGTTCATGTCTCAAGGCCTAACCTGAGTTTTAGGTTTAAACAGAGGACCAAAAGTTTGTAGAACTATCCAGTCTCCATTAAGGCACTGTCCCGCCCCTCATCTTTGTCTCAGCTCCAATCTCTTCTGCCTGTGAATCTGCCTAACTATTAATCTCTTCCTAGAAGCGTTTTTCTCTTCTGGCTGAACCAGACTTCAGCCCTTTCTTTCTCCCAGTGTGAGGTTCCTGGGAAATTCCACACCCTTGGGGTCCAGTTGTCTCAATAGTCTAAAGCCAAAGCAAGGGGCTCAAGTGTCTCTGTAGAGTATATTCACTTCTGGCAGCAACATTACATTCTTGGATTTGAGTTAGCCTGACCTGAGTCCACTGAAGGATGTATTAACCCCCTATCACTGGACCCTATGTCTATAACTGGCCATTAAGCAGGTGTAGGATAGGGGGAGGTGACTAACCTCACCAGTTTGTCCATGCCTAAGGGTTCCAAGGACACACAACCTTCAATACTGGAGTCAGAAAAGTCCTTAGGGGGATAGGGAATTGGGTACTCAGAGAGACCAAAAGCTTTGCGTTTCTACCAAGATCCCAGGTGAAGAAATTGCTGCTGGTCCTCAGACTGGACTTTGAGAGCTGCTCCTTAAGTATTCCCTTGCCTCTGCCTCCCAAGTGCTGGGATTAAAGGTGTGCGCCACCATGCCTGGCCTTAAGTATTCCCAAGAACTGATTATTGTAGCCCTGGAGTCTTCTTCAGATGACAGACCCTTGGCGGGGGCCAAAGTCAAGCCTCCTGACTGGAATTAGCAATCAGGAATGTAGGTGTGTCCTCAGGAAAAGACAGCCACAGTGTTGGAGGGCAGAGGAAGAGGATTGGTGGGAAAGAGGGAGTCAGGAGTGAGAAGACATCAGAGCCAATGCTGTGTGTAAGGCTATGCTCCAGTGGCCATAGTCTGGGGCTCCTCACTATGGAATAGGCTAGTGTCTTAAAAACAAGTGAAGCTAAGTAAAGAAGAAAAGTGTTCCACAGGGCTGGGTAGTACTGGAGCAACTGGTTCTGGGAAAGAATTAGGAAGGAAACTAATAATTGGGGTCAGATCAAATGCAGTGCTTAAGCTGTTAACATGGGAAATAATGCGTTGGCTATATCTACTTTTTTCTCTGAGTTAGAGTTTGGGGACAGCTTGGTGTGGGTCACAATGAACAGCTTGGGTAGGGCCATAGTGGATTCATATCCCTGAATGTTACCAACTTCAAATGGCTGAAAACACTCACAGGGGCTGGAACCTGGGTGGGATGTGGCTCGACGTGACTATTGGTTGCATAAAAGTGAATATAAACACAAGAGTTCTTAAGGCTGTAAAGTCATCCACTACTGGAATCCATTGATTTGGTGCTTGGATAAGCACAGAGAGCTTTCTCACAGCTCGAACTTGGGCATCCTAGACCCATAGTCTGATTCTGACATTCTAAGCCTCTCATCCCAGTGTCTCTGACAAAGGGTGTTTGGCCGATCCCCTTGTTGTCTTGGCTGGCCTCCATCCTTGTGTGCTTACCCTGCCAGGAAACTTCTGGGAGTCTTGGAATAGACAATCCGTCTCCTAACAAGTTGAGTTATCTGTTAGTTGGCACCTACTGTTTCGTTTTTCTGCCAGATGATCAGCATGTCTCCTGAACTGGTACAGCCCAAGTGCATGCTGAGTGTGGACTCAGTGGTGTCCTTCTCAGAGAATAAACATGGATCCTTGATGAGGGAAGAAGCAGAATAAACCCACAACACATCTCTTTCCCTAAAGGGTCATGCTTGTCTTCCTAGCATCATTATCCTCGGGGTTGGTCTTTATCCAGGCTCTTTGTCTCTTCATTCAAATAACAGTTCTGAACCCACCTCAACCATAATCAAGTCAGCTTGTACTCCAGCCATGATAAGCTTCCCTTATTCCCACCTACTTAATTTCATTGAGAGGTGAGTCGAATCTAGGGAGCTTTGAGATCCATATTTGGGAGTGATCCATCTTTTCCTCTAGTATGCTCATATCCCACAGGGTTTATGGGTCCTGCCTCTGATGAGCCACAGGCATGTGTTTATGTGAAGATTTGATGATTAGCAACAGACGTCTTTAAATGGCTTTTTAAACACAGTGCCTTGCAGTCCTAGAACCATCATGAGCCCCGATGAGGTGGCTCAAGATGTTGCAGCTCTATCCTTTGATTTCTACAAAAGGGGAGGGTTACATCTCAGGTGTCTGCTCATCTAGGGGGCCAATGCTGAATCCCAGTTGGGTTTTGTGATTATAATGTCATTGTCCTCATCTCCTCATCGGTGGAAAACACCCACAGAAGTCTGTATGAGACGGGAGGGAGGTACTGAATTTAGGGGCATGCAAAAGCCCAGCTAGCTGTCTCCTAGGGAACTTATCTTGTGAGGAGTACTGAGATGAGCCAGGAGGGAGGCAGGTGAGATGTAAATTGGCTTAATCTCTCACCATTTTACCTCTCCCTAGTCCTCTTCTCTCTCTGCAAGCCCTGCTGGCGTGACAAGCACCTGTGCATTCAGCACCCTGGCATCTGGGGTGACGCAGAGCAGCGTGGAGTCTTGCTCATTCCCTGGTACAGAGCACAGCCAGGTTGATGCCTGAGGTATGAAGTTGCGTGACTCACTTGTAGCATGAGTCTGTCTCGCCTCCCCTGGCCTGTGCTGTTTTGTTTGCTTGTTTCTGCCTGAGGCTCTGTATGGTTGGGGAGAAGCCAGTCAGCCATTCCCAGAGGGAAAAAGAGTATTTGATTGACAGCATAGAGACCTGGGCTCCAAACCTGGACCTATCACTTTCAACTCCTTAAAGGTGCAAATGACACCCGGGATTCCCTGCAGTGAGGGCTTTGTGTGAGGTGGGAAGCAGCCACTGCGGCTCAGTCAGTCTTAGCTCTTTCAGTCTTTCTCTGGTGTGAACGTATCCCCTGGGCTGAGTGTGAGCCTAGTTTTCCCCAGTGAGTGCAGATGAGGCTGTTGCTGAGTGAGAGCCAGAGAATGCATTTGGTACCCAGCCCAAAGAAACAGAGACTGGTTCCATTTCTAGAATTAAACAACAGCAGCAGTAACAACAACAACAACAAAATAGCCAGCTGTGTTGGTCTCATGAAGAGAAGCTAGGGGGACTCTAGCTCAGTGTCTTCCTAGGGACTTTGGTCACTAGTCACATGTCTTACTGTAATAATAGCAGAACCTCAAGTAAAAAGAGCTGGTCTCTCCTGGGTATGGGGGCAGCTCCTCCCCACACATTTCTAATTGACACTATCAATAGGGTTATGGATGACGGAGGTCAAGGAAGGTTCTGGATAAGAGCTCCATCTTTCTTTATTTCGTTTGTTTGTTTATTTGTTTGTTTGTTTTTTCGAGACAGGGTTTCTCTGTGTAGCCCTGGCTGTCCTGGACCTCACTCTGCAGACCAGGCTGGCCTTGAACTCAGGAATCTGCCTGCTTCTGCCTCCTAAGTGCTGGGATTAAAGTGCCACCACTGCCCAGCCCATCTTTCTTTTAACTGGGATTTTTTTCATGATATCTTTTCAGGATATATATATATATATATATATATATATATATATATAAATTAAAATTTATTAAAATATATTTTATTAGTTTAATAACAAATAAAAATTTAAACAAGAAAAAGAGAAACAATAGAAAATACTATTAGCTAAGTAGCCTAATATATAAATACAATGAAATTATCTCTAATTTCTTGTGGGTATCCATATATGTATGTGCATATTTACTTTTTGGGGGGTTATTACTTTATTTTTTATTAGATATTTTCTTTATTTACATTTCAAATGTTATTCCCTTTCCTTGTTTCCCCTCCGAAAACTCTCTATCCCCCCCCCCCTTCCCCTGCTCACCAACCCACACACTCCCACTTCCCTGTCCTGGCATTTCCCTACACTGGGGCATCGAGCCTTCACAGGACCAAGGGCCTCTCCTCTCATTGATGTCCCACAGGCCATCCTCTGCTACATATGTGGCCGGAGCCATGGGTCCCTCCATGTGTACTCTTCGGTTGGTGGTTCTCTGGGAGCTCTGGGGGTACTGGTTGATTCATATTGTTGTTTCTCCTTTGGGGCTTCAAACCCCTTCAGCTCCTTCGGTCCTTTCTCTAGCTCCTCCACTGGAAACCCTGTGCTCAGTCCATGGGTTGACTGTGAGCATCCACCTCTGTATTTGTCAGGCACTGGTAGAGAGGCTCTTCTCAGCTTTCTGAGTCCATCCTAATACTGAGGAGCCAAGCTGTTAGCTGAGCCCAGAGATTCCAGAAGAGTCTACCTGGTGAGGCTAACCTCTGTGCTCTGCCTGTTCCCGTGTGTGTGTGTGTGTGTGTGTGTGTGTGTGATGGCAGTATAATTACTCAAAGTAGACTCCCAAGATAAATAAATGGGATGACAGTGCCCTAAAGCTGAGGGTGTGAGGAGATTATGTCACCATGCAGACTCAGAATCACATCATGTCAGACACACAACAATATGTCCATTTCTTTCTGCAGGCAAATACCTCATACCATAAATGATGTGAGACATCTTAAAGGAAACACGAGCATTATAATCCCTAATATAAATACCAAGTACAAAATCAGGCCATAGGAAATATAAATTAGTGGCGTAGGTCAGCTTGGATGACATCTTTGTGATTGTCCCTGGAATGGTGGTCTTTGGTAGATTCTGGGGTCAGGCTGTAGTAGACTACACGTAATTTAGCCTAGAAATGTAGTTTTATCCTTTAAGTCATGAACAACACACAGACAGATAGCACAGCACAGTCCTATAGTGCTTATCAGAGAAAGTGCCTGATAGTTTCAGGTGACCTGGAGCACACTGTGAGCAGCCCTCATGGCCTGGCTCTGCACCTAGGTGGGTCTGCGTGAACAGTGCCAGCTTATCTCCTGTAAGGAGAGTCCTGTGTGCTCACTGCTGCCTGCACATTCATGTTGCAGTCTCCATGTTGGAATTGGCTTCTGTGTATCTCCTCAGTGGTGGGATGAAGAGAGACCAGGCACTTGGAGTCTAGTGGATGTCAAAGAGACTTGACAACAGTACTGTGGGACACATGCTCACGGGAGACCCCGATTTCCGTTGGCAGTTCTTTGAAAAGACTTTGACCAGAGGTTTCTTTGGTATCTAAGCCAGGAGTGGAGTGGTTCCTATAAAAAGCCCCACTGGTGGAACTTCATGGCTCCTCTGTCCTCCACAAACTTCTGGGGTGCTGGCAGCAGTATCAGCGGTTTGGCACGGGGAGATTGGGCTCCAGAGAGAGTCCTGGTATTCACAGTCATTCTCGGCTATCCTGGTGGGTGATGTGAAAGCTCCATCATTGCAGCATCTGGGTCCCTCTTGGATACTATCGGAGGGTGTGCTGCAAAGACTGCACACCTTGATTTGATTCTTCTGGGCCAGACAGACCCATGCTGGACAAAAGTCGACAATTGTGGATCAGACAAGACTCAATGGCCAGACCTGGCTCTGAATTCTAGGGCTGTCCCTGGATACCCACCAATTTCCCTTGGAGTACTTTAAACAGATCTGAGGCTCAGATTTCTTCCATCTGTAAACTGGAGTTTTGAGTGCTTTGTTCTGAGTTGGAAGCAACGAGTGGGACTTGAAAATAAGCCATTGGTTCGTCTGCTTACAAACAATGGGCTTATCAAGTATTAGTTCCTTAAACACAAAGCTAGTGCCTCATCCTGGGCTTTTGGTTCTAATCTCTGCCCTATTCCTAGAAGTCCATCTTTGCTCATCACTCTCAAACCCCCGTTTTCTCCCTCCACTCACCCTCTCATTCAATTCCCTGTACCTACCCCCACCCCCTAGAAAGGAATCCTATGCTATCAGGCCACTGTCCTACCTCCTTAATTTCATCACCAAACACTTTGGAGAGCACTCTGCACCCAGGCCTTGTACATCTCATCAGTCACTCCACACATAGCACTCATCTTGATCCTTCCCAACTGTTCACTGATAAAGACTCATTGCTGAGATGTGTGACCTTTCCTGAGGCTTCGGTGCCTCTGAAACATACCAAGGCCAGTCCCTATGCAGTTGATCATGTCTTCCTTTGTCCTCTTTGCCAGCTTCATCATGGCACTCCCTTATCATTACTGGGAACTTTCACTTAGACTACTCAACCAATGTTTCTTGTCTCATCCTCTGAGCACAGGCATGGTCCACAGCTCTGACCTTGTCTTCCAAGGGCCAAAGGCCATACTTTTTCATAAAGAGCCAGATAGTCAGTAGTTCAGACTTGTTAGGCTATCTGGTCTCTGGTTGAACTATCTAACCCCTCTACTACTGCATAGAGCAGCTGGGGTTAATAACAGAAGTCAAGAAATGAATGGAGAGCCAATGAGGCTTTACTTACAAAAATAAGAAGCAGGGAAGATTTGGTCAGAGGCCATATCTGCCAATGCCCAGTCATGTAGAAAGTCTAGCTCCAATGCTTACTGGCTCTTTCACATTGCTCAAGTGGGTTAATCACTATGCTCCTTGTAATCCAAAAGTCAACATCTATGATAAAGAGGATGATGATGAAGAGGAGAAGGAGGAAGAGGAGGAGGAATAAAAGGGAAAGGAAGAGAGGGGAGTTGTTCCATGGTTCTTTTCTCAAAGCATGATAGTATGGCGAAATGGAATAGGAGCAGTCCCTAGAGCCTGGCTCAGAGAGTCTTAATGTTCCTCCCCATGTCTCCTTTCTTTCCCCAATCTCTACAGTCTCCCCCTTTTCCTCAGCTTCTTCTCTCTCTACAATCTTACCCATAGTCATGTCTTCGGCTCTGCCTCCAGCTCTATACCTGATCTGTTTTCTGAGCTTGAGCAATGCGCACACTCAACTATTAGGTAGTCCTGCTCATATGCTCCATTTGCATTTATATCTCTCTGTTCTTGAGAGAAACACGAATCATTTGAATTAAACATGGCTTCTCCTGACCTCTCTTGTTCTGGGAATGGTGACACTTTCTGAGCTTTTGTCACAGCCTGTCCCTGAAGGGAAGCAGGACGGGCGCCATTTTGTCAGGGTGTCTTCGCACTCCTACTCATTCCCATTTTATAGCTATCATTTCTCTCCAAACTTTCGTTACCCAGAACTTGTACTTTCTGGGTGTTATCCCCATCTCTGAGCCTGTACCTTCCAGATCATTTCATCCACATTGCTAACTTACCCTTCCTAGAGTAGGGGAGGGGAGGGGAGGGTAAGGCCATTCTCCAGTCTGTAATGTTGACATCCCCTTCCACACCAAGGACCAAAAGCCTCACTAAGTGTTAAGAGTCCTGCATGAGCTGCACTGAGGATCCCTAAGTACAATATATCTGATTAGCCTCCCTGAGCTCTTTAATTATTTAGTCTCTGCAGCCTTTCTCTTTCCAGGCTAACCTGGCCTATGCCATCTCTAGCTGTCAACTTCTTATCTGTTTCTCAGGGCTAGGTCAGACATGTGAATCACAACACCACCCCCCTGCCCATCCCCAACACACACATATCCTTGGCCAGATACATAGACCACGCTTCCAGCCAGGGGCTCTGTGCTCACTCCAGCTTTCAGAGCCTATGCAAGACTGGGCCTATCTCCTGGAATGCGTTTTCCTGTGTACTTTTGTGAAGTGGTGTGCACTTGCAATATCTCTCTCCTCAGATTAGAAATCCCTGGAGAGACTTGAGAGATGCTTGGCTGTTCACATAGCCCTAGCACTGTGTCGGTTCCAGGAATGGGCTTGCCGAACAAATTGTGGGTGCCCTTTTACCCAGCTAACCTTTGAGCAGACATAGCAGCAGCGTGGGCAGAGAAGAGAGGTTACCTACCTATTTGAAAAGGCAAATGCAGAGAAACAAGTTTCACTTTCCAAGGCTCGGGGCCATAAGCCTTGATAGCAACACTGTGGGCGTGCTTGTTCTTGTGGGTGATAGTTTCATGATGGGTGTGTGCAAGTGTAAGGGAAGCCATAGGATGGTATGCGATTAGATTAAGGTGTCTGTGAGGGAGTCATGCTAGTGTATACCTTGAATATCTGTGTACAACGGGGTTGGGGGAGGGGAGATGTATCTACATATGTGCAGTGTATTCATGTGTGTACATGTATGTTTGCTGAGTTGTAGAGGCCAGGGAGTGTGTGTGCGTGTGTGTGTGTGTGTGTGTGTGTGTGTGTGTGTGTGTTTGAGGTTAGGGATTGTCTTAAATTTGCCAATGGGTGAGTCTTTATGTGACTTTGCTTAGGGACTTATCTTTATGGGACATGCCCGAGAAGTAAAAATAAATAAAAATAAAATGAAGCAAACAGTCCTGGAAACACAGTGGCCAAGAGATAAAAATCAAAGCAAGAAGGTCTTGCTCTGTACCCTGTTGGGCTATAAAAAGGAGCCAGTTATCCTGAAACTTTCTGGGCAGCCTTTGAGGGTTAGCACCAGTTGCCCTCTTGCCTCTGGAGAACTGGCACACTGCAGAGTAAAGGCTGGCAGAGCTGCCAGACCACAGCTCTGTCCTAGGGCAGACTAGGAACATGGCCTCCTTAACTCCAGGGCAGGGTGGAGCAGGTCCTATCTGCTTCATCTTGCAGAGTCTCTGAAGGATGTGGGAGGGAGTGTGGCATCGGGCTCTGGACTCCAGAGTCTGCTTCTTTTTCCTTGACCCCACTCTGATTGCTGGGAACTGGCTAAACCAGTTACAATCTGCCATAAATCATAAATAAAGTTGGCAATTATACTGAGGCCAAAGGTTGCAGAATGGAAAGGAACTGGCACCAATCATCTTGGAGAGACAGTGTTGGGCACCGAAGGAAATGTTCACAGAAAGTACTAATGTGTGATTCAGTAGTAAACACAGTGAAAAAACAGTGTCCTGCATGAGTGGAGTGGTGGATCTGGGTTCCAGTCCTCTCACTCTGCCTTGTACTGCCTCCTCTAGGGGTCTTTCAGGTGCCCTATCTGATCTAAGCTTTCATCGTAAAGGGAAAGAAAGAGACTTGTCCGAGGTCACAGGAGAGCAGGTATTCCCACAGTGAGTGAGCAGCCTCTGGAGCAGTCATGTTAAGCTGTTACTCTGGACTACTTTACTTCAGGGAATGATGGAGGGAGAAGGTCATGGTGAGCTGATGGTGGCTTTGAGGGCCTCCTACACACAAAGTTTGAGACAGTCATGTTGGAATGAATGACCGTGTTCCATGGAGAACATGCCGGGTAGCCCCTAAATCTGAAAATCCAGCTGGGCCTGAGTGAAAGCCTGGCATTTGGGAGCTGCATCCATTCCCATTGCCTCTGAGAACAAAAGAACACCCTCTTCATCCTGTCTACTGCCTTAGGAGTTGACCATGCTGGGGAGGTTGCTTAACGATAGAGCACTCGCTACATGCTGGTTCCTGCCCCAGCACCACACAGGCAGAACTGATCATAATCTTTCAAGAGTGTCTGTCTGGAAGGAAGGGTCCACCACTGTCCCAGGTCAGCTAGCAGCTTGATGACAGAGGCTTGACTGAGTGCCCTTTGCCTTGCTTGACCACTGTCAGCAACATCCTTCAAGGGCTACTACCTCCACTCTACAGACGTGGAGACAGGTATGGAGAAAGAAAGTAACTCTCCCTAGGTCACACAGATAGGAAGGCACAAACAGGACTCAAGCAAGATGGTCTAGAACTTCGCCCCTTTCCTGATATGGAGCTAGGATATGGGTTTTTAAATCTGAGACAGGGTTTCATTCAGTACTTCTGGCTGTCCTGGAACTCACTCTGTAGACAAAGCTGGCCTCAAATTCAGAGATCCACCTGCCTCTGCTTCCTGAGTGTACCGCTATCACCTGGCTTTATTGAACTAAAATAAATTTTTATAAAAATTATATATAAATACTATATATTGTATAAATATTATATTTATATTAGATATTATATCACGTACTATATTAATATTATATTTATATTAAATATTACATATATATATATATATATATATCAGTAGACTGTAGCTGTTGTTCAGACACACCAGAAGAGGGCATCAGATCTCATTACAGATGGTTGTGAGCCACCATGTGGTTGCTGGGATTTGAACTTAGGACCTCTGGAAGAGCAGTCAGTGCTCTTAACCTCTGAGTCATCTCTCCAGCCCCAAGTAAACTTTTTGAAATGAAATTTAAACTACATAGTTTATTTCTTATGTGTTCATGTGTGTGTGTGTCTCTGTGTATGTGTGTGTGTGTGTACATGTTTGTGTGTGTGTGTGTAGCATGTGTGAGAGCATGCCTCAGTGCGGAAATAGAGGATAATTCTCCACTCCCACCATGTGGGTCTCTGGGGTTGAACTCAGGGCATCAGATTTAGCAGCAGGTGCCTTTTCCGACTGAGCCACCTCACTGGCCTGGGACTATTGAGCTTTGGTTGGATGCAGGGAGGATGTGGATGGCAAGGAGCTTAGCGCTGGGTATATCAAAGCTCTGATACCAATTCCTATCACTCTCTGTGCTGCGGCTAGGGTGATCTTTTGGAGACAGACTCAGTTGAATCCTTACAAATCCTTACTTATAAAAACCCAATAGAGCAAGGTGGTGGTGGCGCATGCCTTTATTCCCAACACTCTGGAGGCAGAGACAAGCAAATCTCTGTGAATTTGAGGCCAACCTGGTCTATGGAGCAAGTTTCAGGACAGCCAGGGCTACAAAGAGAAACCCTAGAAAAACAAACAAACGATCCAACAATCCACCCAACGGTAGCTTATTTTCATTAACGAAATGAACAACCTGTTTATGAAGGCCCTTGGAGTCTCTGTGCCAGACTGGACCTCTGCCTGCCTCCACCTTTTCAGCCTTCATTCTTAGTCTTACCCCATCAGTGCTCAGCCTGCTATCATCCCGGGAAGCCTGTGACTCCACCTCCCATGCTGGTTTCCCTGTTGGAAGGCCCCTTCCTTCCTGGTTCTCTGCTCACTTCCTTATTACACCACTATTAGCCTGACCGTGTGGCTAATGTCTGTGTCCCTCACCTGACAGTGAATTCTTTGACCTGATCTTTACAGCATCTCTGGTCCTCAACTCAGAGCCTGACTCATTCCCATGGTGCAACAGGCATATTAGAGCCTTCCCTTGCTTCGAAGCTTCATGATATGACTGATTCTTAGCATGACCGACTTTGAGGGACAACCATGAATTCCACGTTTGGATTCCAGGTGGGCTTTATTCACCCAGGCTACATGTCTAACAACAACAACAACAACAACACTTAATGTCATGAGGACCCAATCGGTTACAACGAGCTTTTCCCGTCTTCCCACGCTCAGGCCTATTTAGTGAGAGCGGAGAATTGTCTCCTCGTTTCTGAGGCTAAAAATGCTGACACTCACCATGTCATGCACTCCATCCATGGTCACCCAACTAAGGGGCATGGATGCCCAGTGTGGATCCTGTGGGGATTCTGTTGTCTCCTTTCCTTCATCATCTATCTTGTACCCAACCTGCTTATGTATTTTCTCAGCTCTGAGGGCCATATATAATCGTCAATAAAAGATAGAACCATTATTTCCTTCCTCCATCTCAGCAAGAACCTTTGCTCCCTTGCTTCCTGATCAAAGGGGAATGCCAAGCTGCACCCACCTGCAGGTCCCAACCCACCTTGGGAGGAGACTATGATGATCAAACTGAATAGTACTCCCCTTTCAGTCCTTGGGGAAGAGCTGCCATCTAACTTTGGGTTGTAAGGGCCAGCCCATTGCTGTCCTTTCTGCTTCACCTCTGTGTCAAAGCCTTACAGGTAGCTCTTAGGATGTTCCATGCAGTCACCTGAGCCATTTGCCTGGCTGTGACATGTGACTTGGCCAATGAAAACCCAAGCCGGTCTCTAGACTTCAGGACCACTGAGGCTGGTGTGGGCATGTGTGTGGAAGGCCTCAGTCTTGTGAGGAGCACAGTAGGGGCACTGCTGAGGGAAGTAGGCTCTGTCCCACCTGTCAGGTTCAGGGAGGAAGCAGGAGTGAAAGGCCATTCTAGATGGTTCTGCTCTGCTTGCTCCCGCACAGCCCAGTTCACACACCTCCAGGCATGCAAGACCATTAGCAGCTACTGGGGAACTTTCCATACTTTTCCCATGCTGGAGCCACTCCCTCACCCTTCTATACAACAGTGTCAAGACGGGCTCTTTTGTCCTATGTTCTATATTGAAAGGATAATTCTCCTCTGTGTGTGTGTGTTGGCAAGTGGAATCATTGTAGTCTATTAGAGGAAGAAGAAATAGTAGAGAAAGTGGTCCCTAAAAAGAAAGCACCTATCCCACATTGTCCTGGTTTATCTCCCACACTACACTAACCTGATCCTACACTTCTAGAATCCTTGGCTGAGAAGCAGTCATCCTCCCACCTCTCCATGCAGTCCTGCCCTGTCCCTGACAGTCTTAGCATTCTTCACCACCTTGCTAGGCAGGTCTTAAGTGCACTCACCTGGTCTTAGTGGCATTCTGTGTGGGGGCTTCATGTCCAGGGTCCTTGGGTTCACATCAGCATATGCCACCTGCATCCCTCTTGTCCATGGGCACACTAAAAGTCCAGCTTTTCAAGAGGTACCTCGATATTGAAAGAATACCAGGCCAGCCAGAACAGTAGGCTCAGAGCCAGGATCAGAGATCCTGTGTAGACAAAGAAGTCCCAGTAGTTTAGGGTAGCAAAGATCCCCAGCAACAAAAGGATCAGGCCCACAGCGTCGCTCAAAAGAGCCACAATGAGGAAAAATACACAGCGCCCGAGATGGCATCGTGTACAAGGTCTACCCAGGAGCATTGCCCAGGAGCAGCGGGAGGAGCCCAGCTGCACTCCTGGGGGTGATTTGCATGGGAGGTGGCAGCCCTGTGCTGTCTCTGCCTCTGGGTGTGAGCAAATGCATGAGCTGGTGCGTCTTGGAACAAGAAGGAAGTACACGTGGGTCCTCCTTTATGAGCATAGCAGCCAGTGGGGCAGGATATTTCTTAACTGTTTCACGGTTCAGGAATGATCCCAACCCAAACAGTATGACATCACTGTTCATTGGACTGGGCATTGCTGGGATCAGCAAGGCTGTGTGGCTGAGACATGTACCTTGGGTGGATTTGCAGTCAGAGGTCCCGTGATCCTGGAAGAGGATGCCTTTTTTTATTTTGTGATGTGAGAGTCAGACAGCCTGGAGGCCCCGAATACCTGAAGACAGTGTCCACACCTTCTGTGGTAGAACAAGGGTTTCCTCTTCCTCCTGCCCTACTCTTCCCAGTGGGAAATTGAGGGCTTTAAAAACTAATTGTATTTGTTCTTTGTTCATTTTTGTTTATAATGCATTCTAAATTCTCTCATCTCCTACCCTCTGCTCTCTCCACCCCGATTGCCTCCCCTCCCCATATGGGCAAGAGTCTGTTGACACCTGTAGATTTTGAAATGATTCTCTGCTTGCCTCTACTGAGTTCTGCAGTTCTGTGAGTTCCCAAAGGTGATGGACAGGAAGGATGAGAGATGGTGGGGAATTGAGGAGACAGGGAGAGGATAGTGTGAGAAGGCTCTCTTGCTTCTGCCTGCATTGCATTTTGTGGGGGCCAAAGATCCCAGGCATGAGCCCCGCTCTCCTCACAGGCTCCAGCATGTCACGTGTTTCACACTGTTTTCCACACCAACTAGGTTTTTGCTTGTTTCATCTCCCACCATGCCAATCTGCCCATACAGATACCGTGACCATCCCTGAGGAGGTCTGCATGTGACAGTTTTATCATGATGCTTACTTACAAGATGAGTAGAGTGACAATCACATGAGAAAATGTCTAGCGCCACCCCTTTAGCAGAGGTTCACAGGTGGGTATCTGTTCTCATTCAGGGGAAAGCCTCAGATGAGGGGCCAACCCTTCCTGAGCCTCAGTTTCCCTAGATAGATGAAGCAAATAATTTCTACTTCCCACCCCCCCCAAATGAGAATAAACAGGAGAATAAACATTAGTTCACCTACCTTCCTGTGTATAGAATACACTTTGAAGGGAGAGAAACTCGCAGGAAACATGTTGGGGAAGGAGAGTGAGGCACCACACAAGTCAGAGGTTTCAGGATTCAAAGCAGAGAACGCCAGGGCCAAAAAAAAAAAAAATGGGAATGGGTGGGTAGAGAAATGGGGGAGAGGGGGGAGGGTATGGGGGACTTTTGGGATAGCATTGGAAATGTAATTGAGGAAATACGTAATAATATATATATATATATATATATATATATATATATATATATATATATATATAAGATTAGACCCAAGCCAGGTAGCCAAGTTGGAGCATCTCAAAGAGAGAAGTGTCTGAGGTATTCCTCTGGTCCAGCATGGCATCCTTCCTGGTGTATCCTCCGAGGCTGTTCACCTTTGTGGAATGCCTCTTTTCTAGGGAAGCCGTGTCTCTTCCAATCTGTTAGCCAGCTTTGCTTATGAGTCTTGAAAAGATGATTCATGAGCAGTGATGGCAAATGGAACCCCTGCTGTGACTGCGTGTGGCATGGCTGGCTGACTACTTCTGGTCCCATGTGTCTTTTGAGAGCCTCTCTCTCTCTCTCTCTCTCATCTAGGTGGGTGATTAGTGATAACATTTCTACACGCTGGAAAATCCCTTGGTCCTGGTCAACCAGGATGGTTGGTCAATGAACTGTTACCTCGCTTGCAATGCCAAAGGAAGCTGTTAACAGGAAAGCTCCCTACTGCTCTATCTCTGGCCACCTTTGCTCAGTGCACTCCTTGGCTCCATGGGTTCTGCCTCTCTTCAATGACTGTAGCACAAAGGTTGTCCTTCAGTATCTATGGTGATGAGTTTTAGATTCCTGGAAGATACCAAAATCAAGTCCCTTGTACACACAGGCTCAGTGTTTTTATGACATCTATGCATATTCTCCCTATACTTCAGTGGTTCCCAACCTTCCCGATGCTGTGACCTTTTAATGCAGTTCTCAAGTTGTGGTGACCCCCAACCATAAGATTATTTTGTTGCTACTTCGTAACTGTAATTTTGCTACTGTTATGAATCATAATGTAAATATCTGTGTTTCCCAATGGCCTTAGGTGACCTCTGTGAAAGTCTTGTTCAACCCCCAAGAGGGTTGCAACCCATAGGTTAAGAGCATCTGCTTAACATCTCTCAATTACTTCTTATTTCCAGTACAATGTCCATGCCACGGAGGTGGTTGTTAAATTGTAGTGTTTAGGGGACGATGACAGAAATAAAAGTCTGTATCTATACTAACTTGAACATTTTTCAAGATGTTTTTATTCTGAGGTTAACTGAATCTTCAGATGTAGAATCTGTTAGTCGGTCATGGTGGCTCACGCCTTTAATCCCAGCACTCGGGAGGCAGAGGTAGGTGGATTTCTGAGTTCGAGGCCAGCCTGGTCTACAAAGTGAGTTCCAGGACAGCCAGGGCTATACAGAGTAACTTGTCTCGAAAAACAAAACAAAACAACAACAACAACAAAAACCAACCAAACAAACAAGAAAAAGAATCCTCAGTTATAGGGAGCTTGACTGTGTCATTTTTTGTGTCTGTCTGTCTATCTGTCTCTCTCAGGTACACACACGCACACGCACATACACACATCCCTCATTTCTAGTTGAAAACTTCAACATATTAACAAGTAAAAGTAGCAGAAATCAAATCACTGACTGTTTGGGAATCTAGATATCATTAGCAACAATTCATTGGTAATCATGCAGATTCAGAACTCTCTCTTTCCCCCACCCCCACCCTCAGGAGTGGGTTGCACTGTCTTCCTGATTCTTCGGCTTGTCATGTTCTCCTTATGAACATGGCCACATTGTTTATGGCTAACTGTAGGCTCCAGTAGCCTGGCCAGGCCACAAGGATCCCCTCCACCCTGCCTGGGTCTCTTCTCTGTTCCTATCCCCTGAAGTGGCCTCTCCCGGGTGTTAGGTCAGTGTAGCTATTTGCACAGCTGGGAGAGACCCACAGGAGACTTGGTGAAAAGCTGAGCGAGTGAGAGCAAGAGAGAAGGGTGGCTTGGAAGGAGGAGGCAGGAGACAGGAGCAGGCAGAGAGCACTGTGTGGAGTAATGGAAATCGCTTGGGGTCCCCACCCTGCATCTGGGACAAGTCATTATTAAGAAACACTCACCTGGCCCAACCAAGAGCAGCCAGTGGCACCTTGTGTTAGCAGAGACACTAACTCTCTGCCCCCCTGAGACCAGCACCACGCCCTCTGCTGATGTTTCCGTAAATAAGCCCCTATTCAGTGGCTTAAATGACAGACATGTTTTCCAGGTAGGAGACTGAAAGTCTGAGAACAAGTGTCAGCAGGGCTGGTTCCCCTGCTGGCCCCAAGCAGAAGCTGTTCTCTCCTCTCATGACTCTGGCTGGCTAGCCTCTCTGCTGTCCCTGGGAGGAGGCACTGTGTGCTGACCTCTGCTTTCAACTTGGGCTTGTCCCTGTGTATGTGTCTCTGTGGATTAGGGGGGCCACTCTGCTCGAGTTTAGTCTGATCTTTAATTGTATCTCCAAGGGCTGCATTTCCAAAGGTGGCCATGTTCTGAGGTTCTGGGGTTAACACTTCAGTGTATGAAACCGGTAGACATAGTTCAATCCATAGCCTAGAAACCCAATCAGAAGATCTGTGTGTTTGTTTGGATAGCCTCTGACTTTCTACCTGTGGTAGAGGTAGAACATTACAAGCCTCCAAACCCATTCCTCAGAGACACAGGTAATTATCAAAGGTCAGCACCCCACCAAGGGTGGTCTACCCTATCTCCAGGCACCAGGACCAATGCTGTGATTTGATTCACTGTCCTGGCTTCACTGAAAGAAAGGCTAAGAAGGCAGGCTTTACCCTGGCTACCCTCTCTATATCACCAAACCAATGAACTCATAGCCCCAAATGACCCCTATATAGGTACAACCTTGAGAAGAAGCACATTTTTCCAGGTGTTGTGGGATATACCTATAATCTCAGCTCCCGGGAGACTTAGGTAGGAAGATCATATGTTCAAGCTCTAGGCTAAATAATATCCTGCTTCAGAAATTAAAGCCAACTAAACAAACAAATTTGAAGCATATTATTATTAAAAATAATATTAATCACCCACTCAGTGTGCAGAATCTTATGGCACAGGTAATACACGTTAGCTAATATTTGATAACCTCAAATGCTTAATGAACACAATGAGATAAACCCCAAACCAGGTCAGGAATAGTCTAGGTACCTGTCCACACAGTGGCAGGTTTCCTTTCCACACCATGGCTTAGCGTGGAGAGAAAACACAGTTAGTACCCAGCCTCCAGTGTGTCTGCCAGGCTTGGTCATCTGAAGTCTCTCTGGCTTCAGTTTCTTAGGTTTTCGAGACTCTAGTCACCCCTGTGGGTCAGAGGGGTTTATTTTCTTGTTCCTGCCTCACAGCCCTGCCTCTTCTCTGCAATGGAGACTTTTGTCCCCTGAAAAAACCACCATCATGTGACATCACCCTGTGATATCACAGAATGACAGTCTTTCCATGACACTAGATCCTACTATGCATTTGAGGCTGAAGCAGGGATGGGCCAGCCCTGTGCTCAGGTGATCTTGTATCACACTTTCCAGACCTGACTCTGTGAATGACTGAGTTCCAGTCACCTCCTGGGTGGGGCTGGCTCTGCTGCCCTGTTCACTGGGCATATGCCTTGTCATAGAGCAGGACCTTATAGAATAGCCCTGTGGTGCCACTTACAGGGTGTGTGAACCTGAGCAGCTCACTGACCCTCTCTTTCTCTCAACTTCCCCACTTTAATCTCTGTCTCACAGGGTAATTTAGAAGATTAAATATGTTCACAGTTGTGAACTCGAGAGCCCACACTGTTAACCTTGTCTCTTATATCTTCAGTTTCTCAGTATTGTGGCTTCCAGGGGAAAGGAGCTCTCTTTAACCCTTCCTCTCCCTTCCTCCTCCTTCCTCTCCTTCTCTGATACCTTTCCTTTGAGTGCTGGATTGCAGGTGTACACTACCTCCATCCTTAACACTTTTGCACCAGCTTCCCGGCCCTATCCCTATGAAGTCCATCAGGACATACCAAGCACTCTATCTATCTCTGGGATGACAAACACAAATCCCAGGCTCGTAAGTGTCCCTTCCCAGACCCCTCCATGTCCCTCCATTTCTCTTCCCTTGCCAATGGCTCTCTCTGGTCACCATCCTCATCCCTTGATTTCCCTCATTCCCGCATAATCTGGGGCTCATCAAGCCCCAGTTATATATGTGTGCCCTAGATGTACCCACTTCTAGTTACTAAACAGCACTAGCATATCTATTTGTTAATCATATGCATTTGCCTTTTCTTGGACTGCTTTTAAATATTTTAATTAATGTTAGAAACTTGTATTATCCATAATAGAGAACATTTAAGTACATCCACACACATGAGGGGGGTATTAATTAACTTAGACTGGTGTCTTTAAGCTTTTCTTTCTTTTTTTTTTTTTTCTTTATTTTTCTTTTTGTACTAGAACAGACAGTAAGCTGCGGGTCAGCCATGTTACACAGTGTAGTCACTACTGCAACCATTCAAAGATGACATTATGGCTGTAGGTGATATAAAAGTAAATGGGGGCTGGTGAGATGGCTCAGTGGGTAAGAGCACCCGACTGCTCTTCCGAAGGTCCAGAGTTCAAATCCCAGCAACCACATGGTGGCTCACAACCATCCGTAACGAGATCTGGCGCCCTCTTCTGGAGTGTCTGAAGACAGCTGCAGTGTATATAATAAATAAATAAATCTTTAAAAAAAAAAAAAGTAAATGGGTGTGCCTACGTTCCAATACGATTTTACTCACAAAGTGAGTGGGTTGTGTTGACTCTTGAATTAGACACTGCTGGAAACTAAAACCGATGAACCTGAGTCCTGTTCCTTCAAATAAAGGCTCAAGATACACAGATTTTAAAGGGAGCATAAACACGCTAGTACCAATCAGATACAATCCTGAAAGTCATATGAAAAAGGGAATGAAAACCAAAGTGACAACAATGTCTTTCAACGTGAGCCTGCGCATTAGCACATGGCCCAGGGAACGGCCCAGATCAATGATCTGAGATCAATTTTCATTTACGTCTCCTTTTCCCCAGGCTGAAACTGAGGATCAGTATTTTCAGTGCCTGACAATTTTCAAAGCCCATCCCTTTTCCTCTGTTAGGCTCCTGAGGAGCTCCAAAGGTACCCAGGCCTCTGGAATCCATGCTCAGAGCCTCCAGCTCCCCAACACGCTCTACAGCCCTCCCGGCCTCCTCTCACTCCCCAGTGGGCTGGAGTAAAGCTGTAAAAAACTCCCCCTTCCCATCGTTATCTGCCCTGTGTAGCAGGAGCTAGGGTGCAGGGCACCCGTTCGTGTTCAGCTTCAGCAGTTTGCCATCCTCCCATCAGCCCTGCTCCTGTCAAGAGCTGGGGGCACAGAAGAGGTCTGCCCAGGTTCACCCAGCAGGCCAGTAACAATTGCAGTGAGAACCTGCTTCAGGTGGCTGTTGTACCTTAAACACTACCCTTCCCCTGTCTGTCTGTGTCTGTCTGTCTGTCCTCTGCTCAGGCAAACTCAGAGGACCAAGTTGCTTTTTTTCTTAATTCTCATTTTAATTAAAATTATCTTACAAAATCTTAATTGTGGTAAAACACACACACACACACACAAGTTCACCACTGGAACTATTTTCAGGTGTGTAGGTCAGTGGTACCAAGAACATGGGTATGTGTATGCATCCATGGTTTATCTCCTGAATGCTCCCGCCTTCCCCAGATGAAACCCTATCCATTTCACACTCACTTCTCCTCCTCCCTCTCTTCAGCCCCTGGAAGCCACTTCACTTGCTATCACGATGACTTTAACTATTCTAGACAGAAATGAAACCGTGTAATCCTGACCCTTCTGACTGGCTTCCTTCATTTAGCAGGTCCATTCCCAAGGACCTTTCCTGCATCAGAATTCCCTTTATTTTAGGGAATGAACAGCAAGCACTCTTTTGTATCTGTGTTCTTGCCTACCCACTGGCCCGTCGATAGACTTTGGGTTTCACACACCTTTGGCTATTGCGGATAATGATGCTCTAAACATGGATACTTGAGTATGATTTTTGTGCCCCTCCCAGACCCTTTTGGGTACACATCCTGACCTGGAACTGTGGGATCATGGGATGTCCTTTCACATTTCTACAGCAACCAAGGATGTTTGGGGGTCTCTTTCAAATCCTCCCCAAAGACTTTTTCCTCCCTTTTTAGTTTTTATTGTTGTTCTACTATGAAAGGTGGATTGCTATGTAATTAAGCTGTTATTTTTACAGCAGCACCTGCCATACTTGTGGAAGCAATTTATTTGGTTTTCTGCTGCCTTCATTGGTTGGGGTGGCTTGTCAGTCAGGGCACATGCAGCCCTGACTTCTCCCTAGCAATGTAGAAGCTGGCTTTTGGTAAGAGATTTGTTTCCCAACTCCTGGGATACTCTCAGCTTGTCGGAGAGCCAGAGCTTGGCCTCCCTCACCAACCCTGAAACTCTAATCAGTTCCACTTCATGTCTTCCCTCTCTTGATACTCCCTGGCCCCATTTTGGAGGGCAGGGTCCCCATTACTGCTCCTGAAGCAAATTAGTTCCACAAAACACCTTCTCTCATAGAGATTCTGGGTGTCTTTGTGTATGTGTGCTTAGATCTATGGACCCTTTGGTGACACCTGCTCTGAATTGATTGCTGGGCACACAGCAAGAGCTATCAGACACACAAATCCTAAGCCTTACACCAGGATATCTGCCGAGTCCTGGACTAGAACCCAGGTTTTGGTCACCATTTGTATAGCTCTCCCTGGGTTGCTCCAGAGTTAGTCGAGTCGAGAGCCTGTAAGCAGAGTTCAAGGGTTGAGCCAGCACAGGGTTTGGCTGTATGTGACCTCTGCTTTTTCTAAGCCAGGACCAGGACCAAGCTCCAGGAACTCTGCTTGGGACCTGCCCACAGCTTCCAGAGTCCAAACTTCAGGCCTTTTTGCCCTTGGTTCCTCAGACATCTTTAGGTACAACATCAGGTATGTATTCTTCTCATGTATTCATCCATTCTTTATAATGGAGTCACATTCTCCTCCCCTCCAAAAAACCCGTTGCAAGTTGAAAATATCCTTATCAAGCCAACATCATAGCTCAGCGTTACCTTTAGCCTTACAGCATTGCATGTGTTCTGTAGATGATTGAATACTTGCATACAGAAGTGCTGGTTGCACAGTGCATCATATACCAGATTCTCCTATCATCGGGGAACTGACTCATAGCAGCAGCTATGGAGACACACTTAGCTACATTTGCCAGGCAGGGGAAGATGGGGACTCAGAATTCCAACTCCTGTTTTTATCGGTTCCCATTTATCTCATGCTTTTCTTTTTCTTTTTCTTTTTTTTTTTTATTTGTATAGTTGGGCTGTTTCAGATCATGGACTGCCTCTGTAAATGAGAAAGGGTAAAACACTTGGACATTTAAAGTGTGTGGGTGGGGGAGAGGAGACATTACTTTAGCCAATCCAGTAAATTACTGTTTATGTATGACAGCCATCACTACTGTGAAGTAACATCCTTGGAGTTACAGAGACACTCAGGAATACACACACACACACACACACACACACACACACACACACACACCAACAATTAGAGAATAAGAGGCCATGCTTTTGAAAGAGAGCAGAGGAGTTATATGGGTGGGTTTAAAGAAAGAGAAGGAAATGGGGAAATGATATAAACAAAAACAAACAAAAATGCTTTTTAAAGGATCTTGTGTTTGGGTTGAGATGCACAGGATGGATAGGTGAGACCCCATGAAAGTGGAAGGCATCCCAGGCTGAGGCAAAGCTATGTGATGGCTGGTGGCTCTTTTGGGTGGCTGGGTTAGGGAGGATAACCGGGCATGAGCTGCAAAATGTTGGGTCCTGTTTGTGTAGCCAGTCTGTTAGTCTATGTCTTTTTATTGGGGAATTGAGTCCATTGATATTAAGAGATATTAAGGAAAAGTAATTATTGCTTCCTGTTATTTTTGTTGTTAGAGTTGGGATTCTGTTTTTGTCTTCTTTTGGGTTTGTTGAAGGATTACTTTCTTGCTTTTTCTAGGGCATAGTTTCCATCCTTGTATTGGTGTTTTCCCGTTATTATCCTTTGAAGGGCTGGATTCGTGGAATGATATTGTGTGAATTTGGTTTTGACATGGAATACTTTGGTTTCTTCATCTATGGTAATCAAGAGTTTTGCTGGGTATAGTAGCCGGGGCTGGCATTTGTGTTCTCTTAGTGTCTGTATAACATCTGTCCAGGAGCGAGCATCTTTCTTTTGGAGCTGGAAGCTGTGGGAGAGTGTTTGGCTGAAGGGGCTGGGATGCACGCTTCTGAAGAAGGACCCTGGCTGTGTCTGAACAGATTGGAAGGACTCGAGAGATGAAGCATGGGGACTGGAGAGATACCTCAGTGGGTAAGCGTGCTTTCTGAGAAAGAATAAGGATCTGATTTTAAATACCCAGAATCCACTTACCAGGCCCAGCATGGTACACCCCTGTAACCTCAGCACTTGGGGGCATGAAGACAAAGACAGGAGAACAATGGAACTTGCTAGATGCCAGCCTAGCTCCAGAGGCAGTGAGAGTCCCTGTTTCAAGGGAATAATGTAAAAAGTGATAGAGCAGGACACCAGAGTCCTCCTCTAGACTCTGCACATTGGCAATAGCACCCATACATGTGTGTATAACATGTACATGGCTTGCATACACACACACACACACACACACACACACACACACAGAGAGAGAGAGAGAGAGAGAGAGAGAGAGAGAGAGAGAGAGAGAGAGAGAGAGAGAGAGAGAAAGAAAGAGAACAAGAGCATGGTAGGCAGGAGGCATGTTATAGTAAGCCAGGCCAGAAGAGCATATTGAGGCGGTATCAGCAGACCATAGTGGCATTCACACAACTTTCTACTCTCCTAAGCCATTTATCAGATCTTAACAAATTGCTAGGTTCGAAAAAACCTACTGTTAATTACTGATATGACATTGCACAGCAGATCTCTCGAATGTGTGGATGAGAACTCTTGGGAAGAAGCTGTGTCTACAGAGACTGCTTGACTGATCAGAGCTGCAGGGACATAGAGAGGCTGGAGTATGGCTGGTCCAGAGGCTACCTACCTTGCCTTAGGCTAGTATTAGCCCCAGAATAGCCATTCCTTGCCCACCTCTGTGTCGGAATTAACATCATGTTAGTAATAGGTAAAAACCCTTTTAGAATCTATTACTGAAGCAGACAACTAGCTTCTACCAGCCCAAAGTTAAGAATGTCCTCAGATGGCATCTGAGGGACTATATACAGCGAAGCCTCCCCCTCCCCACCTTACTATAACCACCTCTGATGTACCCACCAGGGACTATATACAGCGAAGCCTCCCCCTCCCCATCTTACTATAACCACCTCTCTGATGTACCCACCAAATATTTTAAACTTGCCCTGATTTATGACATTTTTTTGTTCTATAAAATCCATAAAACTTTATAAACTGCTTCCATGTTGGAACATGGAATTGGGGTACCCTAAATCTGTGTTTCCAGACCATGATCACTCAAAATGGCTCTGGAATAAACTCTTTTATTTCCCTTTTAAGGTACAAGCTATTTTGGTTTAGTCTTGTTTTGTTTTTGCAAATGTATTCATTTTATATAACTGGAATTTTATATTTTAACTTATAAAAGTATTTTAAAGTTACTGTATATCATAAGAAAAGTCAAAGGAGATTTTATTTATATATTTATTTCTGTGTATGTGTGTGTCTGTATGAGTGTATGCCCCATGTGTGCAGGTGTATTTGGAAGCTAGAAGAGGGTGTTGGATCTCCTGAAGGGAAGTTACAGTAGGTTGTGACCCTCTGGATATGAGTGTTAGGGACAGCATTCAAGTCCTCTGGAAGAGCAATATTCGATGCTGTTAACCACTGAGCCATCTCTCCAGCTCCATCATAATACAGAAGCCTGAGAAATTCAATCACATGTAGCAAAGAAAGTGATAGGAACAGCCCAAATGGCAGGCACCCTCCCCTCAAGGTAGAGATAGAGTAGAAGACTGACCTAAAGGAGAGGAGAGACCTGTTATATTAGCCAGGTTTCCCTTTGTGTTGGTTTGAATAAGCTTGGCCCAGAGAGTACCACTATTAGGAGGTGTGGCTTTGTTGCAGAATATGTGTCACTGTGGGGTAGGCTTTGAGACCCTCCTCCTAGCCACGTGGAAGACAGTCTTCTCTTGGCTTCCTATGGATGAATATGTGGAACTCACAGCTCCTCCAGTGCCATGTCTGGCTAGAAACTGCCATCTTCCCACCTTGATGATAAGGGACTGAATCTCTGAACCTGTGAGCCAGCCCCAGTTAAATGTTGTCCTTATGAGAGTAGCTTTGGTCATGGTGTCTATTCACAGCAGTAAAGCCTAAACTAAGACACCCTACTGTCACAAATATTTTATAAAGAGAAAAGGTTTGTTTTCACTCACACCTTTGAGCATCTCAGTCCATTGTTGCTTCTTGGCCTTGCTGCCTTTGAGCCTGTGGGGTGCATTATGGCAGGAGTGTGTGGTGGGGTAAGTTGTTCACATTATGGTGCCTGGAAAGCATAGAGTGGAAGAGAAAGAGGCTGAGGTCTCAGTATTTCCTTCAAGGACATGACCTCAAGGTCTTAACTCTGTTCTGTTGGGCCCTTCCTCTTAAAGCTTCCGCCCTTTCTCAATAGTACCACAATGGAGACAAAGGCTCTAAGGTATGGGACTTGTGGGCATTTGATATTCAGACATGTGTACATGTCCCAGCTCTGCAGCTCACATGGGCCAACTCTGCTTTGCTCTGTTCATACATGTGAACACCTGGTGCCCAGAGCAGCAGTTAGAAAGTTCTTAGTGGCCGTTTGTTGAGTGAAGGACTGAAGGAGTGTTGCCTTGCACAGACTATGGGAAAAGGCTTAGTAAGCTGTCCCATGCCCTTCCCACATGAGCATCACTCCCTGGCCAGCATCTCATCCCTCCTCTAGAGTGAGCAGGCACACCTCAGTCTCCAGCAGCTTGTCTGGCCCGGTGGGGCTACACTCACTCCACCCTACCTCCAGCTTCTCTCTGTCTCTCTGTCTCTCTCTCTCTCTACACACACACACACACACACACACACACACACACACACACACACACACACACTTTCTCAGGGACTGCCCCTACTCCCCTTCATCCTTTTGTTGGGCTGGACCTGAGAACATTGCTTTGACCTTGTCTTTGGTGCCAGTCCTTAGTCTGGTTTCTGAGTTCAGTCCCAGAAAGTTGCCACACCCTCTCCTGCAGGTACATTCAATGGGGCTCTTTCTTCTCTCTTCCCTGTGAAGGAGGCCCAATGGAGTCTTTCCAGAATGACAGGCTTGGAGTTGTCATGTGGATTCTGAGCCAAACCCCAAGTGGGGATATGTACATATAAATCAGCCCGAGGCAGAAGAGGGTCTCTAATAATCACAATAACACACAGGTAAGATACTCGCTTGGGTTTCCAGCTGCTGCATTTCTCTGTTCAGAGTCTCGCCTGGATGAATCTAATCTATGACTTCACATGTTCAAGCTAGAATAAATTCCTGAGGACTTGGGAACCTTCGTATTATGGTCATAGCCTGGGGTTTCCTGGGACAAAGATAGCACAATGCCTGTATTTTATTGAATGTTTACTGCCTTGGACCATACTTAGTTACAATAGGAAAGTGTCAAACTGAGTGACTTTCAACCAACAATATATCACTTCTCATGAGTAAAAGGTTGGAAGACAGGGGTAGAGGACTGCTTAACAGGTTGAGGTAGAGGTCTCTTTCAGGTGGCAGCTGCCTGAGTGTAATCTCCCATGACAGAGAGAAGGGGGATTTTCTGGAATCTCTGTTTGAGGTAACTAATCCTCTTCTGGAGAGGGCTGTCTCTATAAATTGATCACTGTTCCAATTCACCACCTCCCAATACTATCACCTTGGACATTAGATTTCAACACTTGTAGGGGAGGGGACCACAGACCACATCGGGGACCACAGGATACTGGCAACACTATCTGAATATATTCTTCAGGCACCCTTTCTTTTCTTATTTAATCCTGGGGTACCTGATGGAAAATTGCTATTGTCATATTGAGACGGCTGGGCTGACTCCAAGACAGGCTTCAGATTGGCAGTTCAAGAGACTAGGTCTAAGAACTGGGCAAATTCAGGTAAGTCAGTTACTAGAAAAAAACACCCAGACTTCAAACAGCTAGTCAGAAATTGCCCTGTCATCAGAAGCTGCCTTGCCACCTGGCCTGAATCAAGGTCAATGGGTCAGCAATAGTTTCCAGACCTCCCCAACAACAGTTTCCAGCCCCCATGCTCCAGTAATGGTACTGGAATGTCCCTAGCGATGGAGCAAGATATAGGTCACCTACCCCCCAAACTCCCCTAATGTGCTTTAAATCAGGCCTGGGAGTTCACTTGGTTGTCTCCATCTTGGAATGGGAGACCTCAGCATGCTGGACTTCTGCAGAATAAAACACTCTGCTTTCACACACTTTTTGAGTCTGAGGCATCATTCTTCAGTGAGTCATGGGCCCTTACAGCTTATAACTTGAGACTTGAGGCTGGTAGCATCAGATTTCGAATAATCCAGGTCTATTTAGTACCAAAGCTTCCCACTTTCCCATGGGAAAGAATTGTTTTTCAACAAGTAAGGGGTCAGTTAGTAGTGATGAGCACAGGGGTTTGGAGAGAGAAAGTACAACAGTAAAAAAGGACGGGGCAGGTAGGGAGGAGCTGCGTCATGTAGTCATGTTGCTGGAGGACAGAGTAGGCTGAACAACTGCGGGCACAGAATGGAGCCAGGATTCCTGGACGTCAAATGAGGATTCAAAAGAAGTTTGGTGGTTGTCTTCGTCAGTGTTCTATTGCTGTGGAAAGATACCATGACCATGGCAACTCTTATAAAGGAAACTGTGTAGCTGGGCTTTCTTAAAAATTCAGAGGCTTAGTTCATGAACATCAAGGCAGGAAAATGGTAGACTACAGCTAGACATGGTGTTTAAGAGGTAGTGGAGAGTTCTACATCTGGATCGGCAGGCAGCAGGAAGAAGAAGATACTGGGCCTGGTTTGAGCAGTTGAAACCCCAAAGCCCACCCTCAGTGACACCCTTCCTCCAATAAGGCCACACCCCCTAATCCCTCTCAACTAGCACTGCTCTCTAAGGACCAAGCATTCAAATAACATGAGCCTATGGAGACCATTTCTATTCAAACCACAACAGGGGGGATGGAGCCTGCCTTGATGCCAGGAAGTTGGCAGCAGGAGATGTGGACTGAAAAGCCAAATAGAGAACTCCAACCTCGCAACAAGATGAGGGACCACGGAAGGATTTGACACAGAAAGAGGATCCATGTGAACAGAATGCAATGATATGAATGTATGAAAATGTCACCGTGAAACTCGTTACCTTATACACTAAGCTAAAAATGATAATGAGGTAATGATGGAAAAGAATTTTGTGTTTGGTGCCAGGTGTGATGCTATCCACCTGCAGTCTTAGCATTTAGGAGATTTGAGGCAAGCACACTGTGAGTTTGAGCCCAGCCTTGCCTACTTAAGGAGCATGTATCACACAGAAAAAAAAAATGCATATATGGGAAAAAATTTACCCTGGTGCATGTAGCATGGATTGCAAGAGAGTAAGTCTAAGGGAGGACACAGGTAGGACACTGTAGCTAATCAGAAAGAGATGAGCAGACAGAGGCTGCGTGGTGCCCATGAACAGCAACAATGACAGTGATCTATGCATGGGGCAGTGCTGGCTGCTGTAACAAGCAAGCCTCACTGTTTTATCCACCCAATAAAGTTGTTCATTTCAAATTCACAGCTGGGTTTTCATGGGGCTTCCTGACCACAGAGACTAGAGCTTCCCGCCCATGGTGGTTCCATGTAGAGCTGGATGGCCTGTGAAGAGAGATCTGAGCCTATAAGGATCAGCCTGCGGGCTCTTCTATTCAGAACATGGTCACAGCAAAGGGACTCAACTGCTGCTCTGCAGAGCCTTGCTACTGAGGAGTAATGGATGAGCTTTCTCAGTCCCAAGAAATACGCATCCTTGAGGCATATTGCAGAAGGCAAGGCGGTGCTGTCTGTCAGGCATGGGGGAGGGAGGAGTCAGGAGCGGCAGAGGAAACCTTTACTCTGACATGCTCCTGTTGGCTCATGAGCTAGTTCACAGCGAACAGCTCCCTTTCCAAATCCTTTACTTCCAACCAACTCACAAGTGCTTGCCAAAATTTTACATTCCCTCCTGATTCAACATCATGCAGGCCATTCCAATCTTGTCTGGTCAGCTTTGGGCTACCTTTTGTATTATTAACAGTTAACTTTATTCAGTGTGGTATATGAGCTTTCTATGGACATTCCCAAGTAACGTGCCAAAGGAAACAAACATTTTTATTTTTAATTATTAACCATTGCACAGTTGTGAAGATAAGGGCCATGGAAAAGTAATTTGGCCAAGATCAAGGAACGGGGAAAGCCCAGGAAGGAAGTGTAGACTGTATCTAGGGTCTGTACACTTAGCCTACATTTCATGTCATGCCATATGCTCGGTAAGATTATATTACCTTAATTTTTTCTTTTTTTAATTAAAATGACACTACATCATTTACCTCCTTAAAAAGTTGTTACATCATTTGCCCACTTTTTCTTCCTCCCATGTATCCTTCCACCTCCTTCCTTGTTCCCTCTTAAAATCATAGCCTTTATTTTTAATTATTTTTAAATATATAAACACAACCTGCTAGTCCATTTAGTGTTACTTGTATATATATGATTTCATGGTTGACCATTACATCTGCATCTAAGACTCAAGGAACACCTCAGAAGAGGGACTAGAAAGACGGTGAGAGCCAGAGAACCAGGAAATCTGTGAGACCGTGTCTTTTAGAAATGACAGGGAAATTCCACCCACAATCCCTCAGCAATATGGCTTCCTAAACAAGACTCAAACAAGTGCAAAAGCAGCAGCCATGCTAACATGGTTGAGGAAAAGATCTCACTGACCCTCCCTGTAGCCAGAGAAGTGCAGGAACCTAAGGCATGCTGAGACCAGGAGAAATCGTCTTCCCTAAGGGTGAGACCTCCTGAGAGCTTACCTTAGTTTTGACAGCAATAGACATTGATACAAGAAATAGACAGACAGACAGGCAGACAGACAGACAGATGGGTGGATGGAGAGAGAGAGAGAGAGAGAGAGAGAGAGAGAGAGAGAGAGAGAGAGCTGTTCTCTCTATCCATGGCTGGTTATATGGAGAGAACTTCACCTACCTCTGTCTCATTAGAACAGGTGGGGCAGCCTGAGGGACCACATGTGAATCTATAGCCCTGTGTGAGTGTACTTTCCCCCACCTGGGTGTCAGGTCTGGAAAAGGTTCAGTTGCCTCAAAAAGGGGAGAGAGGGAGGGATCACAAATGGCAAACCTTGCCACTTACTCTCCCTTCTGTCTCTCTTGGGATATTAGAACATTTTCAGGTACAAAAAGAAGAAAGAAACAGCAAAAAGAAAAAGAAAAAAAAACCTACATCCACTTGAACTTAAGTTTTCAGGCTCTTGTTTCCCCTAAGTACCTCCAGTCCTCCGTAACTGTGCGTTCCTGCTTCCTCAGCACCTCTTCTCACAGCGAAGTCCACAGATGCTCAAGTCCCTCACAGAAAATGCCATCATATTTACATATAGCCTATGCACATCCTTCTGTTTAAGGAATGTGCCGGTGACTTCGAGTGTGACATTCGGTGTAAATGCTGTGTGAATGCCGTGCTTTCTAACTGAGAGAGGGTAATGACATGTTCAGTATGGACAGAGTTTTCTCATTGTCAGTCTTCCGTTGGTTGAATCTGCAGTTAGATCCTGCGAACAATGACTATAAAGTGTATAATAGATGTCAGCCTAGTAATGTGTATTTGGAGTTCATACGAAGCCATGGACCTTTTAATCATTTGCAAGAGAATCCTGGGTGGCCCTGCGTTACCTAGTAGCTCGCTAGACAGCACCAAGGTCACAGACATCTTCCCACTTTCTATTGTGTTATGAACGTGGTAACAGCTTCCGTTCTCAGGGTCACCTAGAGGACTTGAGGTGGCAGTTGTAGCTCCCACCATCATATCTAAATCTGAATCAGGGGCAATGGCTTCAGGCAGATGCTCTTTTGTTGTTTCCTGAGCAATTGTTCACATGCAAATCCCTGCTCAACTCTTACCAGGGAGGCCAGTGGGTATCTGCAAGGAAAAAAAAATCACATTTATCTGGTTACACTGCTATTTCTGATAAAAATAGAGGTTTTATTTAGTCAGGGTTTCTATTCCTGCACAAAACATCATGACTGAGAACCAAGTTGGGGAGGGAAGGGTTTATTCAGCTTACACTTCCACATTGCTGTTCATCACCAAAGGAGGTCAGGACTGGAACTCAAGCAGGTCAGGAAGCAGGAGCTGATGCAGAGGCCATGGAGGGATGTTCCTTACTGGCTTGATTCCCCTGGTTTGCTCAGCTTGCTTTCTTATAAAACCCCAAATTACCAGCCCAAGGATGGCACCACCCACAATAGACCCTTCAACCCTTGATCACTAATTGAGAAACTGCCTTACAGCTGGATCTCATGGAGGCATTTCCTCAAGGGAGGCTCCTCTCTCTGTGATAACTCCAGCTTGTGTCAAGTTGACACACAAACCAGCCAGTACAAATACACTGGGGAAAAATATACCAGACAGGCAAGTCGGACTGTCTGACACTTCTTCCCAGGCTCCAGCTCTCTGGCCGAATCATGTCAAAGGGTTATATCATTTCTTGAAGTAAGACATATAAGGGAGAAAGGATTGAGTGTAGAACAGGTTGAGTGTAAGCTACTGGAGGTGTTTTAGGAAGTTTTTCTCTTCTTTTCTTTTGTTTTAGATATATTTTTTATTTTTGCTTATGGGCACAGGTGTGTTCCTGTGTGAATACATGCCACGTGTGAATGGGTGCCCAAGGAGTCCAGCAAAGATTTTAAGAGTCTTTGGAACTGGAATTACAGGCACTTGTGACTACTCCCTGTTCCACGTGGGTTCTGGAACCTGAGCTGAGATCCTTGGGAAGAGCAGTAAGCACTCTTAGCCACTGATACATCTTTTCAGTCCCCAGGTGAAGATTTCTATGGTGGGCAGAATGATGGAGCCTCCCAAAGATGCCTAGTTGGAATCCCTGGAGCTTGTGGGTAGGTTGCCTTACCTGGAGAAGAGGACTTTGCTGATGGGACAGAGAATACTAGAGGTTGAGCTCCACCCTACCCAATGTACATGATGTCCCTGTCCCCAGGCTTCCAGAATGTGACTGTATCTTAGGCAAGGTCTTTAAGAGGTAACTTATATTAAAGGAGAACACGTGAGTAATGCTGGTCAAACATGGCTGGTGGCCTGGTAAGGACATGAGATTAGTCCACAGACCTGCATGGATGAGGGGACCACATCCGGACACAGAGAGGACATACCATCTGTCAGTCAAGGACACTGGCCTCAAAAAAACCCATCTCTGGTCCCTTTCCACCACCTCTCAGCTTCCATAGCTACAGAAATAGACGGCATCTGCTGCCTAAACCACCTGCTCTGTGGGGCTTTGTCATAGAAGTATTAGCCAGCTAGAACAAAGAATCTGAGCTTGAGAGCTTTTCCTGTGAACCTGACATAAGGTCTCAGTAGAAGAGGCCCACATAAGGCCGAGAGCAAAATTCTTTATGAGGCAGGGAGGAGACAAGAGCAGATGGGATGACATTGGAAGCCAAACCCTTCAAATTTCTCTCTCTGGAAATGGAGTCTACAAATGGGAACATAGACAGCCAATGCAAGCTGTATAAAGTAGGGGATGAATTCCTCCCGGGCCCTCTAGAGGGAATGGTGGTCATGACCATGCCTTGCTTTAGCCCTCTGAGATCCACCTTGGATCCTCCAGAGGTGTAGGATAACACCTTTTAAATAGTCACAGTAAGAAGCTGACACAACCATCCACCCAAAATCAGACGCATCGTGATGGTTTTGGGGTCACCCTTCTACATAGTCACAAAATCATTGTCATGTAAGTCATTCAGAGAACTGCTTAATTTTTTCTTAAGGTTTATTTATTTTTAATTTTTGTGTATGTGTGTGGGTTTTTTTTTGTTTGTTTGTTTGTTTTTGTTTGTTTTCTGAGACAGGGTTTCTCTGTGTAGCCTTGGCTGTCCTGGAACTCACTTTGTAAACCAGGCCGGCCTCAAACTCAGAAATCCTCCTGCCTCTGCCTCCTGAGTGCTGGGATTAAAGGCATGTGCCACCACACCCGGGCTGTATGTGTGTTTTAACCGAATGCATATCCATGCACAGGGCCTACAGAGGCCAGAAGAGGGCATTGGATCCCCTGGGACTAGAGTTACAGAGGGCTGCGAGCCACCATGTGGGTACTGGGGATTGAACTGGGGTCTTTTTGAAGAGTAGCCAGTGTTTTTAACCACTGAGCTCGCTCTCTCTCTCTCCAGGCCTAGAGAAAAGTAAAGAAAAGATGGGGACTGGTGAAGGGAAAGTTCCAGAAAAGGGCAAAACCATAATGCCGGTGTGTTGAAGGTTGGGTTTCTGAACAGTGTAGACAGGCAGAACTGTGGGGAGCCCTTGATCCCCCAACCCTGAGCATATTTTCCAAACATGCACCTATGTCAGAATTTGAAGGCTGAGATGGATGGGTTTCAGAGAAAGACTGCAAAATAGAGCAGGACCAGAGGTCAAGGTGGGCCTGTGAGCAGCCCTCTTTTCTCTTGCCTGGTCCTCCTCCCCCTAAGTCTGATGTAGGAAACCTGGTGTATCTGTATTTCAGAGGCTGGCTTGGCAGCCATCATCCGTGCACCCCTCCCCCCAGTCCCCCATGATTATATTGTGTTATACCTGAGGATTCCCTTGTCTTTTTTCTCTGGGGATTATCCTGATTGTTTCAGAGTTTTCATTATGCATTCAGGGTTGGCGGTGGGTTTGGGTGTGGGCTAGAGATGTGTAAAGAAGGGAGCAAAACAAAGGAGGCGTTCAGAGCCTGAGAGGTCACTGGTGCAGCTGAGGCTGCAAACGGTTTCCAATGCAGCCCAGGAAAAACACACTTCTGAACCCACTGGTGTTTTGTCATTTATTGAAGACAATTCCAGCTTAGTATGTGTGACTGACTGATTGAAGGACATTGACAATGACTCCCCTCCCCCCTTTTTACAGTCACTTTAGTGGCTTTTCCAGAGGAACCTGCAGGACAGTGGGAGATGGTCTCATTTGGGGGTACCCTTTAGTGAACCTGTCTTTTCCCTTAGAGTATAAGACCTAGATTATGAGGTGGCCTGGGGTTCCTCTCATATGTACCTGCAGGTTGCAGGAAAACAGAGCATAGTCCTTCTCAGACAGAAGTCCTTCCTGCAGACCTAAGGAGCTTGGTTACAGAGTGAAAGTTCTGGCTTGGGCCAGCAGAGTCTCTGAGGCTGCCTGACACTGTCAGATTGAAGTCTCGGGCATGGACAGCTGTCCTCACGCAGGCTGAGCACAGATAGGCTTCTAGGGAGGGAGAGGAGAGTAAGCTCCAAATGGATCCTTTCCTACTTTGATTTGCATTTGGAGCATCTCTCCTGAACCTGGTCTCTGCTTGCCTCATCTAGACCACAGATTCATTCTGGAATGTTCTTTCTTCAGGTTAAGTTCTGGGTCTCTATATTGGACTTGTGGGATCCCTCTGCACCACCATCGTCTCAGAGTAGTCGCAAGGATGCTTCTGAGGAGCCGTGCATGAAGCTGGCTCTGTTTTTATTCTCTCTGGCAGCCCTCTTGAGAAGGGAAATGTAGCAATGAGGGTGTAATTTAGAAGTGGGCAGGGGTGAAGGCAGCCTTGGAATGCCTGGTAGAGAAGAATGAATATGGCAGGCACTGTTAAACAGAATACAGTTCAATACGACATTGATTCCATTAGGTGTTGGGTTAGATTAAATTCTCCAAAACAGAAGAGTGACAGGAGAAGTCCGTAATACAGTCAGGTGGGATGGTGCTGTGGATGTTGCTCTTGTCTTCTGAGATGACTGAAATCACTACCCAGAATGCTTTGTTGCAGAGACACGGCATCCAACCCGGCTGCACTCACAGATTGTCCCCACCCCGGCTTTCATGAGGCAATGGTCTTTGGCAAAATTTTCCAAGATGTTGGGTGTGACTCTGCTCACTTCCTGACCATCACTTTTGTGGGGAGTTTGGTGCAAGGCCGGGGGAGTTAACGGGTATTTGGGATATTTTCTCAAAGGCTCTTCTTTGCTTTTGTTTGCTAAGTACTTACCTTGAGGGGCAGGGGTTGGGGAACAGGTACTGATGTGGCTATGAAAGATGTCTAGAACTTGAAGATTTCCTGGCATCGTGATTATCCCCAAACTCCCTTCTGTTGAGACATAATTGACAGTGAGATCTGCAAAGATCTTCCCACAGCTGTGCCCAGACAATGAGCTCTCAGGACAATGAGGTGCATGGGGTGTGGATTCCAAGTGAACTGGCTGTGAGCTCATCTGTATGTTCCCTTTCATGAAGGCACAGAAGATTGAGAGGCTCCACCCCAGGGCTGTCCTTCCATGTCAGGAGAAAGGAGTGGTCTGAAAGCCCTGTCATGGAGGCATTAGACATTCGTGGAAGCACTAGGCAGCATTTCAATAACCCCAGGGTTGGTCCTGACCTGCCTGTATTCAGGGAACGGGTGGACAGCAGGGCCTGGGCTCGATGATGTGAGTCTTAATGAGGAACATGATATTCTTAAGTGAGCTTTGAAAGGCTAGAGGCTTCCCAAACTCTGACTTTTTAGTTAGGGAGTCAGTCTCTCTCTCTCTCTCTCTCTCTCTCTCTCTGTGTGTGTGTGTGTGTGTTGATTCCACAAAACAAATACTTCCTCCAAGGAATGTCCCACAATGCAACAGGAACAAAGGTGGTGGATTCTAACTGCCTATAGAAGTACTGTGAATGGTTGAGATATCTGGAGACCTGTTGGAGGTTGTTTGCCATCGTGTTCCCAAATGCCCAAAGGTTAAGGATGAAGAGTCAACCTGAACCAATGCAGCTCAAGGTCATTCACTTTGCTACCAGGTACCTTCCTCTGCTCTCTGGCCTGGCCTTGCCTGGAACAGCTTTGGAAATTTCTTATAGGTGCCTGGTCTTTTGCCTAAAGGCGTCTTGGTGTCTATAATGAAGTTTTGAGGGCACTTACCTCTTGGGTTATATCTACTTGTTAGGCCCTCTGGAGATGCCCCTCCCAGTTCCTATTGACCCCAGGAGCCTGCAGTGTACCAAGGAGTAGCTGGATGGAAGGCACTTGGGGAAGCAGGGGGGAAGTAGGCAAGAGAGGATGGAATAGCATCTGGGAGCTATGCAGAATCCTAACCCCACCCTGTCTCTTTCCCCCTAGCTTCTTCACATGCAAGGCAGTTGCTGACTACCTTGCACATCTTGCTCATTCCAAACACTTCCTTCCCCTTCATATTCAGAAGGGGTGAACGTGGTCTCCAGAAATCTATCTTCCTGTACATTTGTTAGATCCATGTGTTCCCATGGCCACCCTAAGAACTCAGTATGGAGTATTGCCAGTTGGCTTGGCCATGTTTTTCCCTCTTTCACTTTTGGAAATAAGATGACATCAGAAACTGGGTCTGGCTGTTCCCAACCTAGGCCTAGAGAAGGAAACTCAATAAATACTTGCTTGTTTGATAAGGAGGAACAGGGAGGAGGGGGGCTGGGATTTCCTTTTTTCAGTGAACCTATCTCTAAAACCCCATGCAGCATGAGTCGGACATGGCATTCAATTTCAGGTTAGGTCTTGATTGACAGGAGAAGGAGATGATCTTACAGGTCCCATCTGTGGCCTCCCATCCTTCTGTTCTGGAGCTGTGTAGACGCAGAGATGTGGTGGGGAAGGAAGTTAGAACAATGAGCATTTGTTCTTGGCTAATTACTAATATAAAGGTATTCTGCAAGAAGGGCATTGGAGGATCAAGGGGGAAGCGGTGATACCTCTTAGCCTGCATATTGCCTCTTGTGCCAATACCATATATTTAGGAGCTAACTTCCTTCACTGTATAAGTTCCAGACTACTCCCAGGGGAATGGTTTACTCTAGACAGTGTTTCCCTCACCCCCAGCCCCATCACTGTCCAGATTTTGGAATGTGTGATACATGAGACATATCCTTTCTCTTGTAATGTTAGTCAATGTCCCATCCAAGGCTGTCAAACCCAATGGGACTGAAGTCAGCCTTATCTGCTTGGTCACTTTTGGTTCCAGAAGGATGTAGATGGGAATCTAAGATCAGGCACACAACCGTAACATACAAGTTCTCCTTGGGAATGTAGTCAACCCCCAAAGAATTTCCTAGCATGCACACATTGCCCTTGGCAGAGAGAATGGGATGGCTGATGGCTGAATGCAGGTGCCAGGCATGAGGGTAATGAGAGTATCCAAGGGCACAGCATCCACAGCTATGGGAACCAGGTGAGACTCAGTCAGCAATGCTGCTAGGCTGTATGAGGGTGAAGCCCTGAGCTCTATCCTGTCCACAGGGCCAAGAGGAGGGTTTGCCTGGATCAATTTTGTGGTACCCGCAGAGAAGGTAGGAGGCTGCTTATTGGTTAGCAGGTCTTCTGGACAACCAGTCATCAGCGGTTCAGGAGGAAGAACTTGAGGCTTTGGAAGAAGTTGGACTTCTGCCTTTGCTTCTGCTTCTTTTTGATTATGGGGACCCACACCAGCCCACACACCAGCATCATGAGTCCCAAGGACAGGAAGGCAGGCCCTATCATCCTGAGCACTTGCACAACTTTATGCTTCTCTTCCAAGATGTAGGCCACACAGGTGATGGCCACGCCGAAGAGCAGAATGGCAGCTCCCACTGACATGATGATGATGGGCTTGTGGTAGATTTCCCAGTTGCTTTTGGGGGTGGTGGTCCAGACAGACTCACTTCTGGAACTGATGCACAAGGAGCTGGCTGTCTGGCTGGGCAGCAGGTCCTTGGACTCTGGAGACCTCTCGTCTACCTCCAGGGCCTTGGGGAGCACCTCCATCGTTGTGGCTGTTCAAGAACGGGCACCTAGTATTGGTGACAATTAGAAAGGATGCTGAAGCCAAAGAAATCCTTTCAGATCCCTCCTGAACCCTATGTCCTTCTCCAGCATGGCTCTCAGTAGAGGGGGATACAGTATATGCATGTGGAAATTAATGGTAAAACCAGGTAAACTCTGCATAAATAAAAATCACCGCAGGAAGGCAACCCAGTCAGGGAAGATGGCTCAGTGGGTAAAGAGCTTGCCATGCAAGTGTGGGAGCTTGCATTTGGATCCCCAGCACCTACTTAAAAAAAGTAGGCATGGTAGCATATTGGGGTAGAAGCTGGAGTAGAGACAAGAGAGTCCTGGGAGCTTTCTGGCCAGTCAGCTTAGTCAAGTTAGCAAGCTCCAGGTTCAACAAGAGAGCCTCTCTCAAAAGATAAGGTGGAGAGCAATTGAGTTTGACACCTATGGTTACCCTCTAGCCTCTAACATACATTCACATACACAAGAGTGCCCATCCACACTCATGAACAAACACCTATGGTTCACACCAACTACAAAGAAGTGATACCAGATAGCAAGATTTCATCTTGTTTTGTTTTCTGAGACAGAGACTCATTATGCAATCTGGAGGCAAATTCTGAATTTGCCTCTACTTTCTGAGTGTTGGGGTTGTAGGCAGTGTCACTACACTAGGGTAATGTCATGTCACTCTAATGTCATCTTTGGTATTTAAAGCAGTCAACAGTGCTGCATTTAAGAACACCACAAATCATAGTTTTCTGAGTAGTGTGTCATTTTCCAGCCCAACTGCTCTCTAGCTGTGTGATCTCAACTGAGTTATCAACCTCTCTGTTTTCCTACCTATAAAATGAGACTAATGATAGCTTCCTCAAAGGGGTTAAAGGAGTGCAGGTGTAGACTGCGCTGGATCGACACCCAGTATGTTCCAGGTGCTCTGTAAGTGTTGTCATTTGCCTGGTAGGATGGCAATGCTTGTGTGCCAGTATCTGCTTAACTCTTCTCTCATCGGACTAAAGCAACATCATAATCCCCACGCATGGATTTAGTCCCATTTTACAGACTAGAAAGCAGAGGCATGGAGAGGTAAGGGCAATTGTTCCCCAAGTTTTCACCTGCAGGGTGGTGCAACTTCAAGCACCCGGGATTCCAGGAGCTTTGTCTACTTGTGAGTCTTGGCTTCATATGGTGTCACGTGATCTTCTACCACGTAATGCCCTCCTGGCCCCATCTCTGCCCCACCCCTCAGGTTGACATTGTTGTGGCAGAGCTGAACCTTCCTGGTTTGCATCAGTTTTGATTTGCCTCACTTTATGTGTCCCCAGGGCTCCCCATAGGGTTGGGAGGGTGGCAACTTAACCTGACAGTGGTATGCATGTGGAGCCTTGGAGAGGTGGCTAAAATAGTACAGGTTGTCTGGATGGGGTGTCTGTGATTGGGTCCTTGTGAATTTCTCAGAAAAGGAGGAGAGGCCAGACACTCTTTAGTACTTCCTGTCACCGGTGTAATTCACTGTGCCAGTTTCTGATATTGATAACAAGGAGTCATTAATAGATTCAGACCCTTGTACCTTCTCAGCTGAGCAAAAGAAACATTCTCTCCATAAAGTAGCCGGTTGCAGCTATTAGATCACAGTAACAGAAAGTGTTCTTGTAGATAGTCTAAGGGCCTGCAATCCAGCTCAGCCGCCGCCTCTTCTAACCGTTTCTCTAGATCTCTCGGTCCCTCGGGGTTCCCTCATCTCCTGTTCTTCACTCAGGGGATGCAGCTTCTCACGTGAATGAAATGATGCAGATCGGCTGGCAAGCTCTATCTCCCTGCCTGCTAGCAAGGTCCCCATCTGATCAGTGTGGTCTCAAATTTATTCAAGGTGGGATTGAAACCTTTCAAACTGGAAATGTGTTCTAGTGCAAACACCCGTGCGTCTGCAGTGAGGCAATGAGAGATGAATGACTGATAAAAGAAGCCCCCTGCCCCACTCTGCAACTGTGAACAGGCTTTGTTTGGGAGGAAGATAAGGCTGAGGGGTCCCAGAGGTTTGCCCCACATCGTGACGATATATCCGGTACTGTGCTTCACACCCAGGAGGTTCTGTCTGCCTTTGACGGAATGAGTAAGCTCTGAACGCATCTCCCCAGCTTTCGTCCCTCCTGCCTCTCCTTTCTCCTGTTCACTCCAACAAACCCAGGTGTACCCTTTCTGTGCAGTAGGTACTTTACCTGTGAGTTCCTCCCAGAGCTTTTTGGGCAACAGACTCAGGACCTGCTGACTTCAGTGTGCACACACATGCCAACGTAGGACCAGGGTTTCTCCTGCAACAGTCAGTCCATCGGGGAAGGTGGGCTGTTCAATCACAACCATGAAGATTTCCTTTTGCTCAATTCAGTTAGTTCCCTAAGCTAGTGAGAGCACCCTGGCTGACTGATGATGGAGGCAAGGTGCGTGTGGGAAAAATATGTCCTCACCTCTGGAGTAAAAGGCTGCATGGGATAAAGAACATCTGCCTGGAGCTGGGGGCTTCCGAGTCCTGTGCCTTGGGAGTTCTTTCTGTCTTTAGTCTTCCTTCAATGTGGTACAACCTAATCCCTTCCCACCTCCTTTTCTCCACCCATCGCAGCTCTGTCCTGAACGGATCCCTGGGTTATTTTCCTACATCTCCAAGCACACTCCTTACAGCTTCCGCTTTCTAGATTAAGCAATTATAGGCCCCTCCCCACTGACAGGAGGAAATAAAAATCAGGAAATTACCGCAGTTTTCAGAAATTTGACATCGTTCACATTCAGATGCACTCCACGGAGAGAGAGGATATTTGAGTCTCTGCTTTCAAAAACTGCCCTGGTGTTTTCGTAACCATAGGCACGGAAGTGCTGGCTTCCTTTGGGAATGGTGGTGTATTTGCATAAACTAAGCCATCATTTAAAAGGTGATCTTTTAGCCTGTGGGCTGGGGGCAGGGAAGAGACATAGAACATGCTGGGAAACCTTGGGGATGCTTGCTACAACCTGTGGTCACCGGAGGAGGCTGCATGAGTCTGCCTCAGGAGTTCTCTGGGTACACACCCATTCCTTAGCACTTCTTAGGGAAGACCCAGGGCAGACACACGGATGTTGGAGAGGCAGAGGTTCTTTGGATGGGGTTTGGGGGTGGGGCGGAGTTGGGGGTGAGGAGCTAGGCTGAACCTTGGGAGTGGGCAGAGCTGGAATGCAGTGATTTTTAGTTGTGTCTGGGAAAAGACCTGAGGCTGGACAAGGAAGGGCCAGTTCTACTGAACTGCTATGTGGGGTATGACAGGTCCTCCTGAACAGAAAGTACCACATTAGAGGCAGGGGAAATGATTTCTGGCTTCTGAGAAGAGGGTGACACTATCACTAGGTTTGCTGAAAGTGCCCCACACCTTTTCTTTGGCTCGTCAACACAGTTACCAGCTTAGGTTCCTTTTGAGAGGGCTCAGGCTGAGGCTTGTAGGAGCTTGGACAAACACATCTGTGGTTCCCTGGCCCCAGGCTAGCTTTTCAGGTCGCTGTGTTGGGGATTCAGGCAGAGGTATTTAATTGCAAAGGTCTTTGTGGTACACAGCAAGCAAACTGCTGAGTCTTAAGGGATCAGCTACAAGAATTTTGAATTCTTTCCTTTAGAGCTTCCTCCATCCCTGAATTAACTTTTCACTGAATAGGGGAGGGTATAGGTCTGTAGTTCCCTAACATTGACTACTGCCAATGTGTGGGAAAGCACAGCTCCATCCCATAGTTATTCTATTTAATCTACTTAGAGATTAGGCCCTCCCTTCTCTTTTTGACATTGGAACAAACTTCATTTTATGAAATGCCTGTGATTATTGATTTTATTACTAGTTGTACTTGTCTGTCTCTCTGTCTCCTGCATTAATTTTATTTTCCTTTTATACAGCTATCATCTGTAATTGAGCTATCATGTAGGTATCCTCTGTCATTAATCTGTCATCTACATATGTGCATATGTCTGTCATCTGTCAATCATCTATCCATTCATCTATCATTCTATCTATCTATCACTTTTCTAGATTGGAATGGGTTCATAAAATCCCAAAGAATGGGAACCCCGGCTGAGATGACTTACATGGATGAAGGGTGGATCCTTGGGACCCAAGGGGCAGGGAGTGTTTGTTGATGGTCACTGAAGGGCGAGACACTGCAGGAGTCCCCTGGAGCAAGGACAAGGAGTATGCTTTCTCTTCCCTTCTTGCTTCTCCTTTCCTTCACTCCTCTCATGTCTTCTTCCTCTGTGACCGGGCTGGAGGCAGGGACAACTGCCAATCGGGGGGCCAGGCAGGACCAGGCCATGGATGAGACTTGGTGCAGGGAAGACTTAGGCCCCAGTCACTCACAGTTCTAGGGAGTCTATAGCATAAAAAGATTTCAGGTCTTTGGACCCCAGAGCTCAGAGTGGAGTCTGGGTAGGGCAGACATGTATAAGCTGTAGGATCTTGGGCAGGTACTTAAGCCTCTAGAAATTCAGTAGTCCTATATGTACAAAATAGGGATCATAAAGTATTAGCCTCACAGTGTTGTTGTGATTGTCCAGTTTTGTAAACAAAACACTACTGTGCCACGTTGGGCATGTTGTGATGATCAAGGACTAGCCCCTCCCTTGCCACTATGATCATTTTGTCCCTGTTTCCTTATCTGTTACATGAAGGAGTAGGGTTGGGTGACTTCTAACATTATTTTGGATTCTAACATTATTTTGGATAGTTAGTTCATTTGAACTCTGACTATTTAGGTTTCCATAAAAATCAACAATTGAGGGGCTTCTCCACATTTTATCATAGTTCTCTCAGGATTCCGTTCTTTGCCCAGCTTATTTGGGCCATGGTTTCTGAACAGGTTCTCTGTGGACGTATTTGGAATTGCCATCTCATTGCCACAGATGTGGAGTCTATACAATTGTGGTATGTTTAGTGTCATCTGGGGCACCTACCATATGCCGGTAGCAACCATTCAGACCCCACTCATGACAGTTTAGAAATGAGCCCAGGCATGAGCAGATGTCACCTGGGAGTAAAATCATTGATGTGAGGTACCACACTGCAACATGCCAGCCTTTCCTCCTCTCCCCTTGCAAACTGTGGGATGGTGTGTGTGTGTGTGTGGGTGTGTTCTTCTGTGCCTCCAGGGTAGCTGGCTCACAGAGCAGCACTTAGCTCAGAGGAATTGATCTTGGTGTCACAGCTCAGAATTGTGGTGGGATGACACTGGTCCAGAGAGAACTAACCTTTCAAACCTCAATTGAGACACTGGGGTTTAGTTCGTGTGTTTTAGGGGACCCCTCACTCACTGTAGTGTTATGCTGTGCTCCTTGGAAGACTTATAAGAGCCCCAGGATGTGATCTAATATGGAACAAAGATAATTTTTAAGGTCAAAGAGCACAGAGAAATAGAGATAAAGATAGATGACAGAGAGTTGATAGATGATAGATTATATGTAGATAGATTGATAGATGATAGATGGATGGATGGATGAATAAATAGATAGATAGCGAACATGGGTGGGGAGGAACTGGGGGAGTTGGGGGAAGGGAAACATGATCAAAATATATTTATGAATTAATTGGAAAAATTGTTGGGACTCGTGAAACAGATGCCTCACTAAAACCACTGCTGGCCTGTCATTGGTGCCACTGGCACAGACAATGGCAGGAAATCCCAGGGTGGTTTCTTGCCAAAGAGCTTAATGAAAACACAAATGAAGAACAGAATCTGGAGGCAGATTGTCCTGGGTCTGTGTTTACCAGAGGAAGGGACAGACAAGTCACTCAGAGGGGGAGAACTGTGGTGAAGAGAGGCGGTGGTTGTTTTATGGTGGCTTTTTCAAAAATGAACACAGTTCAGCTGTCTTTAAAGTCCTAGACAATACAGGGGTGGGACTGGAGAGGCCAGTGAAAGGCTGCAGGACTGAGCCTCTGGAACTAACCATAGATTTGAATGTCTGTTGCCTTCAGGGCAGTAATTTGAGAAGAACCTGTAGCTCCCAGAGGTCAAGTTTAGGAAGCCTGAAGCTGGTTTAATGGGTGGAGCCTTATTTAGGCTTGCAGCTGGGAAGGGGCAGGTTGTGCTGTCTTTAGGAAGGGGAGGGCTCTTTCAAGGGGTCTCCCCCATAGAGGTACACAATGTGCAGAATTCAACTCTGCCAGACACAGAGTCTTGGCTAGGATACCATTTACAAAAGATTTGAAGCCAAATAATCCTAACTGTGCTGGGAGAGGTCAGGAGAGTGCCCACTTGGGGCAGGGTTAGGTGCTGGAACTGATGCTGCTGGCAGTGTTCTTGGGACCCAAGAGGCAGCTGCTCCCAAAATCAGCTCACAGTGGAGCAGCACACTGGCGGTATGACTACTTCCTGTTGCAAATTCTTGGTCCCTGAAATGTTACACCAAGAAAATTACCAGCCATAGCTCAGAGCAGCCTTTTCTTGGGAATCTGATGAGAACACATTTGGAATAACTAGGGAAACACGACCCTAGGCTGGATGAATCTTCTCCTCAGGGTGAATGACATTTCTCTCCTTAGGGACCTGTCCCTCCCATCCACTATTGACATGGCTTTATTTACATAGCTCACGACCTGAGGAGGGCGGCCCCTGAAGGGAACAAGTATAACAAGCAACGGAGGTCCCTGTCTTCTATTGTAGTAGATTCTTCTTCTAGTGCATTGCCATTTTATGTCACTTATTTAAATAGAACATTAAAATTTTTGATTGACATACAGTTGAACCCACTTATGAATTATAATGGGAGGTTTTGGGTTTTTTTGTTTTGTTTTTTTGTTGTTTGTTTTTGTTTTGTTTTGTTTTGCCTTTGCTTTTTTTTTTTTTTTTTTTTTTTTTTTTGAAATGGGGCCTCACTGCATGACCCCAACTGGTCTGGAACTTACTACTTAGACCAGACTAGCTAGCCAATCATAGAGATCTGCCTGCTTTTGCTTCCCAACTGAGGTCATGAAAGGCATTCCCCACCACACGCAGCTTTTCAATATGATGTTTTGACCCTACATATATAGTTGGATCTCAACATCCACAGATTCAACCAACTTTGGATACAAACTATTTGAGAGCAGTTAGTTTCCTCACATACAGACTTTCCCTCACCATCACTTCCTACACAGGATCATGGAACAATTGCCACTTCTGATGATGATTGCCGAATTCAGATGGAGGAGCACAACAGGAGCCCTGCGTTTCCCAGTGGGGTCCTGTTGGGTATTACAGGCAAGTGTCTAGAGCTTACAGGCAAGCCGGGGAGAATAGACAGGAAGCAGACATAGTTTCCCCTTAGGACACAGCCTAATCCGATTAGCTGGAGAGGACTCAGAGGCCATTTAGAGTGTAAAGGAGGTTATGCATTTGGTGCTAAGCAGATTTTCACCATTTTATAAAAGTGTCTTGCATGTCCTTAGATTTTGGTATCCATGGGGGTGGTTCTAGAACCAGCCCCTCAAACAGATGCCAAATTAAATCAGCGATTAGCACATCTACTTCTTTAAATAGATTAGAACTTCTTTGTGGTGAGAACACTTAAAATCATTTATTCTAGTTTATTTATTTATTCATTTATTTTTGACAGAATCTCATGTAGTCCAGGCTGGCCTGGAATTTTCCACATAGCTCCACCAATCCTTTCACAACTTAAATACTGGGATTGCAGCCATGCACCAACCTACCACACCAGTCCAGCTGTATTGACAACTGAAAACATTTGTTCAGGCCTTTCCTGTGCCAGGGACAGAGCCAACATCTGCCATTATGTTCTCCTAGCTTTGGTCTGTCTGGTGCCCAGCTCTGAACCTAGAGCCCCACACATGCTAGTTAAGTGATCCACCATTGAGCTATAACTCCAGTGTTCTCCCTGCACACTTCTGTTCTCTTTGTCTCTGCCTCTACTTCTCTCTTTGAAACAGGCTCATTGACTTGCCCAACGTAGACTGAAGCTTGCAATCTCCCTGCCTCAACCTCTTGAACAGCTGGAATTACAGGTGTGCACAACCAAACCCAGCTAAGTGTTTTTCAAAGATTTATTATTTTTTTTGTTTTCAAATGATTATTTTTAATTTCATGTATGTGAATGTTCTGCCTGGATGTGTGCATGTGCACTATGTGTGTGTTTGTGTGTGGTCTGGAGAAGTCAAAGGAGGGTACCATAGCCCTTGGGATTGGAGTTATGGATTAAGCTACCATGCGAGTATTGAGAACACAATCCAGGTCCTCTGCAAGAGCAGCATATGCTCTCCATCCCTCTAAGCCATCTCTCCAGTCCCAAGCTTCCCCACCCCAGTTGTTGAACAATTTTTATATTTTGTACTAATGTTTACTTTGTAATACATTACAATTGCATAAAAGAATTTCAGAATCCTGAACAAGGGCTTAGTTGCCACTGCCAAACTCATTAGTTTGTGTGCTGCCTACCTCTGCTTCTGTGCTGTCTTTTCAGTGGTTGCAACAGAGTGTGCAGAGACATCAAAACGTAAGGCACTCACCACAGCTGTCAGGCTCTGATGGAAGATATCAGGGAACAGGTAAAAAGAGTGGAGACAGAGAGCAGTGTTGGATTAGGTAAGAGGAGAGATGTACCCTGAGTTACAGGAGCGCACCGTAGGTAGATCACTCTGGCTGCAGGATGGAGAGATAGAAAAGAAGCCAAGAAGGATGCAGAGTAATTTAAAACCAATGCAGGTGGGAGACAGGGCAGCTTGGTGTTTGGTTGTAGCCATGGAGACAGACTGAGTAGAAGCTTATTAGAGTGGAGACAGCCTGGCAGGATGATAACTGTGAGCCCAATTGCAAAGCATTTAGGGAAAGAAGGGATTAGCTGGGTGATCACAGCTAAGAGAGACAGGTGGGATACACACGCTGCTGCCAGGATAAAGAAAGGGCAGTTGGTTGGGCTTGAACTTGAGACAAGAAACAGACATTTTTCAAAGTAGGAAACAATGCCTTCAGTATTGCACAGGACACTTCCACTGTCAAAAAGATTATTGTTTTTCTGAAACTCACTTTAAGTCAGTGGCCTTGATCTGTTAAATCTGGAAGCCCTATGACAGATCTACTACGATTCTCAACTGAAAGGAGGCTTTTACCACAAGGGTGATAAAGCAGAGCCTGGAAGAACATTGGGGGGCGCTGATGAAGTTTCTTGGGGTTTATGAGTGAAGGAAGGAATGTTCCCCTCTTGGGAGACTCTGGGGAAGAGCATCTATGGCAGGCAGTAGCTGTTAGTCCACATTAAATTCAAGTCAAAGGAAGGAGCCAATTACATGGGAGGTTGAAAAAGTTGGGGAATTGATTTGTGAGGGGCTCTGAGATCCAGAAGACACTCAGGGAAGGAATTAGGAGAGGACACATGGGTCTGTGACATAGGAACACCTTGGGAACATTCTGAAAGCCTCTGCCATCACTGAGAAATGATTGCTTCTTTGGCTCTGGAAACAGATGAGGTTAGTAGGTGAGTCATTTACTATTATTCTTATTTTTTTTTCACATGTGTTTGTGTGGGTGTGCATGTGCCACAGTTAATGTGTCAATGTCAGATGACAGTGTGTAGAAGTAGCTTCTAGTCCTTCGCCATGTGGGTCCCTGGACAGAATGCAGGCTCTGCCCTCCACGACAAGTGTCTTTACCCATTAAGCCAGCATGCTGGTGCTCTCTCCCTCTCCCTCTCCCTCTCCCTCTCCCTCCGTCTGTCCCTCCCTGCCTTCTTTTTACTCTCCTTTTCTCTCTCCTTCCTCCCTCTTTTTCTATTTCTTTTTCTATTTCTTTTTCTTTTTCTTTTGAAACAAGGCCTCACTATTTAGCCCTAGCTTGGTGGGAACTCACTATAGAGACCAAGCTGGCACTGAACTCATAGAGATTTGCCTGTCTCTTCCTCCTAACAACCTGAACTATTGCTTTTAAAGAAAATTCCACAAGGATTTACATGATCATTCCTCAGATCTGTAAGACTGTGGTAGCTCAAAATGACCACAGTTGTAAAAAGTTAAGTAAACGTCAAGATGTTCTTTTCCCAGAATTCCCTCCAGTCCTTAAGTTTACCCACTAAGAGATAGTTCTCTGTTTAGAAAAGCTCACACAATGTCTCTGGTCCTTAAGTCTGCCCCCTTAATGTGGTTAAAGGTTAACCAATGATAAACTGCCAGCCCTAAACTGTGACTGAGAAAAAAATGTATAAAAGGTGTGTGCTTTAGCTCCTCGGGGTCGCTTCCATCCTGATTTCAGGATGACCCCAGCATGCTGGATCAATAAACCTCTTGTGTTTTGCATCAATCTCCGTGTCTGCATCTCTGTGAGTGGGACATCCTGGAAGTAAGGCTTTTTGGGTCTTACAGATCCCCCACCACAGATGAAGGCTGGTGTTGTTAAATTGTCTCTGAGTGGACCGTCAGTTCTTTTTTTCCAGGATGTTAGACGTGGCTTTAAAGACTTTAGGTTCAGACCTAAATCAGGAAATCATCAAAAAGGGCTCACCTCCTCCCAAATGTCCAATGGTAGAAGAGTGGCTGAAGGTATTGGGTGTGTTCAATATGTCTCTTTCGAATAATTACTAATGGGTAAGATATTCTCAGATCCATTGCAAGACAGCAAATGAACACAAACACCCATGGAACCATGATTGACACAGACAGTGCAAAACAAACCTCAAGGAGAGACCACCATGCATTTACTAGAGAAACTAAAACTTCAGACTCTCCCAACATCACATTCATTATACGGGGAATAATTTAGGCAACGGAATAGTTAAACTTCTGATACCCGTAACATTATGCACGAGTTTCAGAGACATACTGGTAAGAGAAATCAGTAACAACAGAGCATAAATACTGTACATTTGCATTTCTGTGATGTTCTAGAAGTATCTAAGAACTGGCTAAGCTGACAACACTCAGAACAGTGCACTGTGGGTATGGAGGAAGCAACCAGAAGATGCTTTGAGGATGATCTCTTGGATAGATGAAAGTGCACCTTCTAGTCAGCTCCTCCTTGCCTTTGGCATGAGGGGAAGCAGTGCCTGGAGGTGGGGGGACAGATATACAGATGCCTCAGTGAAATGGGAGAGCACTAATGTCTGCGAAAGGGACGTTTTGGCTTTTTCCTGACATATTCACCTCTAGCTGAGGACTTGGTGCTGATAGCGATGACTTCAGGCTGATAGTGATGAGAGTGTCCAAGATAATATGGGCTGAATATGTTCTTCCTGCATAGAGTCCAGAGTGCCTAAAATGTACCACTAAAGGGTGGAATTGTAAGGGGACTAAATGAATCACCATTCTGAAGATAGATGATTGATTGTGACTATCCTTGTGGTTCTGGAAGCTCTTTTTTCTCTGAGTGACTCGGGGCTGGAGCAAGTTCTCCTCAAAGTCCTGTGCTGTCTAGCACTGACTCAGAACTTTGCTAAATGGTTAAAGAGATAGAGGAGTTTTGGCAGATAGGGTAGGAGGGGTAGGGCTTTGTAGGTATCAGCCAAGCAGTTTACTCAGAGATTTGGTTTTCTTTCCAGTTTTTGGTTGGAGCTGTTGAGGGTTGAAGCCTGGCTGGCTTTGTATTGCTAGGTTGCTGGCTCTTTTCCTCCCCACATGCCTGTTGTAAACCATCCCCTCCCATCTTAGAGCAGTTAGTACAATGGCAGTTGAGAGGCAGCTGTGGAGCCGGAGGTGGGAGCTGGGAAAGACCTACATCCCTTGCCCCGCCCTTCCTATCTCCAATTAAGGTTCTCATTTCAAATATTGCCCCCCAGTGGCCAAGGGTCCTACCATATTCCATATTCCATATTCACAAATACTAATTACCATTCCCCTCCTTTCATTATATGCTAGGCATGTGCTTGCTGTTTGGCTTTACCAAGTCCTTCTGGCAAGTCACTTAGGGAGGTGCCCCACCCCTGATTTCACAGAGGAGAAACTGCAAACTAGAGAGTGTTAAGCAATTAGGTGAACAAATGACAAGGCTGACTGTGAGTTTGGGTGTCTGTGGCTCCCACGCCCAGGTTCAGGCTGACCCTGCCCTCTGGGTGGCATTTTTGTTTTACATTTTCAAATCAAGGGAACAGTGAGAAAGGAGGGCACTTGAACTGGAGCAGGGTCAGTGAACAGAACCGCCATGACTGCTGTCTGGGTGAAGGGTGAGCTGCAATACGACAAGGAACCCTGGGACGAGATGGTCAGTCCTGACCTGGGCTCAGTCGAGAGCAAGAGGCAAAGTCACCACCATTGCCACAGAGGATAGATACAGTTTCTGGCATCTGCTGCTTTTTAGCTGGAGAGTCTCTAAGTCCTCCTAGCCTTGTGGGGTGGACACAGTTAGCATCATTCCCAATTTACAGATTAGGAAACTGAGGCTCCCAGACACTTAACCTCAAATTTTAGTCTTTTGTATTCTTTCTAGGGATGGAACTTGACTTTTTTTTTTTTTTTCTTTTTCTCTTCACTGCCTCCCTGACCCCTAGAATCCTGCTGCTCTATATTTCACTGTCTTGGCTTTAGAATTCACTCCTCAGCCCTTCATGATGCTACTGCATTCTTTTGAATGGGGTCAAAATGAATGGGGTTCTCATGTCTAGTAAACGCAATGACAAAGTATTCAGTGGAATGTGTTTTCGAATAAATAGATTTTTTTAGGATTAATCTAATAGGAATAATCTAACACTTATTTGGATATCACCTACTAAAAACTCATCCACTCTTTACTAAAAATTCAAGTGGAGCTGGCCACCCCTTGTACAGCACATTGAACTGCCTTAAAGTTAAGAGAGGCCCCACTGTGTGGCTGCGCTCAAGCCTAGAGTTATCTGACTCCTCTGTCCCTCCTCCCCAGACCCTTCCATCTAGAGAGCTCTGATAGGAACTGGGCTATTCTGGGAATTGCAAGGACCTGGTGACACTGAGGAGAGGCGAGGGCACTGGTGACCTCAGCAAGGGTCAGCTGGTAGGAAGTGCAAAAGGCAGGCCACAGGCTTTGCATAATCGACCTGCGGTGGTCTCCTTATCCAGAGCAGGACCCAGTATGGATAGAGAGTAGGTCTCTCTCTTTCCCAGAATTTCCCACTGTCACGGCTCAGCCCCAGAGGTAGATGCAACTCTCCAGAGTCTTTATCTCCTCTTGCTGGACTTCGTCACTTCCAGGAGTTCATTTGGTGATGTCGACTCCTCTGATAAGGTGTGTGTGGCCCTGTGCCTGGTCTGATAAAGTAGAGAGAGTGTGGAATATGTTGCTGCTATCGTCATAGCCTCCATCTGTTCCCGGGCTCACAGCGCTCTCGGGAAGGGGACCTTTTTCTCTGAGGTCAGAGCTATCTGGAGGGAGCCACTCGCCTTCCTCTTCGGGTCACACAACTAGTGCGTGGGCCCTGTGGGGCTCCAGGCTGGAAAAAGAATCTCAGGGGATGTGATGTGTTGTTACACTTGGCTTTACCTAGGGGCGGAGTCCCACCGCCCTCTGTCTGAGCAAGCCATGCCTTTGTCTGTGTTTTTGTGTACCTGTCTTGCTCCCTCCTTCCTGAAGTGAAGACTGCCCAAGCCAGGGTACTCCGCCTTGTTTCCCTGGCACTCAGCCAGGGCACCGGCCACACCTGCAGGAAGGAGGGGCAGACCTGCAGCTGCTGAGTTTGGATGGAGGATGCCCAGGGGACAGACAGTCTATGCCCACTACTCTGAGGTCTCCGGGTGTCCTAGCACTTGACAAGCTGCCGCTTCTGTGCCCGCTCACTTCTTCCCTTTAATGGCTTCCAAGGGAGAAAGGCTCAGAGCTCCACAGGCAGGGCAGCCCTCACTGCACATGGTGTCTTTCCCCAGGTGTACAGCAGGAGATACCCAGCTCAGCCCATTTCTGCCTGTCTCTCAGGGCAGCCCATCCAGCCTGCTTGAAGCTAACTAACTTCATTCCATCTCATCTTTAGTATTCACACTGCCTTCCAACTCTACTTCAGAGACTCAACGCACTCCAAAGCAAACTTCAAACCTCTCTTCTTTCCAGGGAGACATAGCAAAGGGCTGGGACTGGGGTGGCAGGGCAGGGTGGGTGGGGGTGGAGGGATCCTTTTTCTTACTTACCGTGCACAACGTCCCGGGGGAAGATTGGGGACCTGGGACTCAGTCGGCTCTCGAGAAGGGAGGAAGCTGACAATGAGTATCTGCTCAAGTCCTTCATCCCAGCTGGAGAAAGCCACCCTGGCCACATCAGTGTGCTGCGAATCCCAGCCACTGAGCAGGCTCCGGCAGGGATGAGCTCACCAGGATGTGGCCTAATGGGTTAACTCTTTGCAACCTGCCAGCGCAGGCACTCGAATGTGGCTTTCTCAGCTCTGCTCAGCCACTATTAGACAAATCTTGTGAAAAATTAATGAAGGTTTTCTGCAGTGTGCCTTTGAGTTTCAGTAGAAGTGTGTATTTGGCTGGCAGTGCCTGGGCAGAGAGGATCCTGACCTAGGTTCAGCAGGCTGTGGAGGTTCTGGGATGGGGGAGGTGTGAGGTGGTGATGGTGGGTTACATGTGATGTGTGTGCCTGGCTCAGAACCTGCTGAAGCTGTGTTCGGGGCAGTATTATTGATAGTGAGATCTGGGCCTCTCTTCCTGCTTTGGATGTTGGAGAGCTACGTGTTTGTTGAGTTAGGGAACAATTTTAGTTCCAAGATGCAAGGATTATCTCTGGGAGCATCCCAGTAATCACACTCATGATGGCTACCCTTCATTACACAATGCCAGGAGCCAAGACATCTCCCTCGCGGATAGGGCTAAAGACTTTCCTTCTTGCTTCTCCCATCTAGCCCACTAGTTTTCTATTGATCTTTTTGTGAGATGCCAGTTACAATCATGAAGATAAGCAAGCAAATCATGGCAAGCGGCAGAAGGACTTCCACTGTTGAGCTCCATCTGCCTGGGCTTGGGGGAAGCCGGTGTGAGCTGATGGGATGCCAGTTCTCAAGATGTCGATGGATACCCTGTGGTCGACAGTATTATTTAAGATTCTGGTGGCCAGACTAATTGGCTGTCTTTCTCCCAGCTATTCTGAGAAGATGGAAGCCATTACTGGTGGGGCAGGAGGGGGACCTTGATACCAGCAAGGATACACTGGGGGTTTCCTCTGTGGAGTGTAAAAAAAAAAAAAAGTCTTTCCCAAGAGTCATCAGGGAGGCCTAAAGCCAGTCAAGTTCAAAGCCACGGGCTCTTCCATCTCAAGCCTTTTGATTTTTATGACTTGCAAAGATGAGGAGGGTTTGGCTATGTCATCAATGCTTGGCCCCTCTGTGAAAGCTGAACCCTTCAGCTTAGGGAGTGAAGGAAGGGAGGCTAAGGGCTCCAGGGAGTTGACTTTGAAGGATTTAGTGGATGCCACTTCTCTGACGTAGGTGCCTCTTATTCTGTGTTCAGATCAGCTTATGAGACTGGAGTTATCAGGTGCCAAGGAGCCCTGGGATGAGTTGTTGCACAATGCAGACAAGAACTTATTTTTCTTTAAATTCAGATTTCTATGTTTTCTTCTCCCTCTTCAGAATGTGGCTACATGGTGCAGAACTAACCATCACTAAGAGCTAATGCCTAATCTATTGCTTTTTCTGTGTTACTTATTATTCTAGGCATTTTTATTTATATAATTCACTATTTACTACAAAACCCCATGTGGCGTATAAAGAGATATATTGCTATTCTCTCTTTGGCCTTACACAAATTAGTTCTCTAAGCCTTCCCTTATTAATGGACTCATTTATTTATTAGATGTTACCATCCCTAATTTAAATTACATTTATTTGTTTTGTGTATAGCAGGCGTGTGTTTGTGTGTGTGTGTGTGTGTGTGGTTGGGGTGGGGTAGGTTGTCAGAGGACAACTTGCCAGAATTGGGAGTAGTTTTTTTTGTTTTTTTCCCTCACCACTCAGGTCAACAACCTCGGTTGCTGGCTTGGTGGTAGGTGTCTTTACCTACTAAGCTAACTTGCTGGCTCCCATCATAAAGTTTTAACTAGAAATAAATGAAAAGATGCATATTGCAATTACCTAAAAAAATTCATGTGGAATGTGTATTTATAATATATGCATGCAGAAAATATACATAAAGTACTTGAAATTAGGGGTCAGAGTCAGACAGAATGGCATCTGCAGGCTCCCTCTAGCAAAGCAGAGGAGGGAGGAAGGCAGTTGGCTCTAGGGCTGTAGGCTTTGGGTGGGGTGTGTGTGTGTTGAGTTGATGGGGTTGCTGTTCAGGTTTAGCATTGATGGGGGTAGTAAATAGGTCCTGGCAATGGCCTCTGTTTCAGACTCATTATTAAACCTCATGATTTCTCTAGTTTAAAGCTCTGCTGCCTTGTTATTGGTAAATGCAGTTTTCCACATAAGCATGAGATGCTAAGGTGACTAACCTTCCGTGTTCCTCTGGAAACAGGTGAGTTTCCTGCTGTGAGATTTTCAGAGCTAGGAATAGGTATGCCCTAAGTAGAATGAACTGGTTTCTTTAGTAAAAACTAGGAAACAATGCAATATCAGTTATGTTGAGTATCCAAATGCTGAAGATCCTTGTCCCCAACTGGTTTTTGATTGATTAGTAAAGAGCCAATGGCCAATGGCTGGACAAACAGACTAGGGGGACTTTTAGATTTACTCCTTCGAGGAACTGGGGAAAAGGGACAGAGAATCGCCGTGATTCGGAGGGAGACAGGTCAGATTTAGAGTTGTAGAAGGAAAGTCACCTGAAATGTAGCTGAGAAGGAATGTGGACCCCGGAAGGGCTGCCCAGTATAGTCTTGGGCAGCAAAGACTCGGGGGCCACCCAGAAGGAGCCAGGGCAACAAAGATAAAATATAGAATTAGAGGGCGTTAAGCCAGGATTACAGGAGGGAAATGTGTGGTAGCCATGGGAAGGAGTGGAACTGCCCAACCTTTGAGTTAGCCAAGGCATTTTCAAATTAACTGGTGTGTGTGTGTGTGTGTGTGTGTGTGTGTAAGTCTTTTATTTGAGAATCCAGATTGCTCCTGGGTAGGTGAACACGTGCAAGCCGCCAGGAGCCAAAGCAGCCTAACGGAACTCCCCACTACACAGTTAGCGTCTCTCAGCTGGTGTAACTGGACTTGCTCCTTCTGGAAAGTTCGTTCTGTTCTTCATTTCGCTGACTGAGATTGGCCTCACCTTCTCTGGGCCTTCATGTTGGTCACTTTTTTCACCTATTACACTTGTTATATGTGTCTTCCCTACTCTTTCTCACAGTCTCTCCAGCTCCTTGGAGGGCCTTGCCTCAATAGAAAATTATTATGAAATATTTTCAATATAGAAAAACGGGAAAAGTTACCTAGTTAACCACCGTATGCCCCTGCCATGGTTACTTCAGGAACAACGACCAGTGCTCACGCTTTTTAAAAATTTGTTTTCCTCTTACACCTTTTTATTTATTGATTGATTGATGATTATTTATTCATTTATTTATTTCCCAATATTTTCAGGCTTTTTAATATTGGAGGATGAGAAGAAGCAATCAGTGGGGAGATGGCTCTGAGAAATTCTTCAGGCCGCGTAGTTCTCTAAGTCACTCAAGCATCATGTGGATCTGAGCCTCGATATTCACGGAGTCCTTAGTGAGTTTGTCGCTGAGCTCTGTAAGGAGAGAACTCTCGCTGTCAATGAACTTGAGAGCTTCAGCCAGTGTCACTCCAGAAAACACACACACACACACACATATCCCAGGGCCACATAGATGCATGAAGTATCTGAGATCACTGTGTCTGTCAACAAAGTTACAGCCCAAATCCACCTGCATATATAACTGAGTGATTTGTTTCCTGGAGTCGCTCAATGACATTTCTGAAGGTATACAGACAGCTGCTCATATACCTTGTCTCGATGGTCCAGCACCTTTTGCAGGCCTCACTACAAGTCACTGGTAAAGGCCTTGTACCACAGCATTTCCCCCCACCCCCACAGTACCCAAGGCCTGCTGTTTTGGGGGTGTCTCCATGATGGGCTCCTTAGGACCACGGGTAATAACTACACTTTTTAACTGAGGCACATTTCACTCATCTCTTCAGAGCATCATTGCAAGTCCTAGGGATGTTTACATGACATGGGTCAAAGCACACCTTTCTTTTTCTGCTCTAAGAACCTATAAACACAAGTCCATTGGAATCACACACAGGACTGAAATAGTCCACCATTCCATGTGCTCAGTGCTCAGGTTTGTACGACCCTCATCGTCTTACAGTCAATTTCTTCTGAAAGATATCCAAACAGCAGTGCAGCTATGGCTCTTGGTGCCTGGTGTCCCGAGGCACCTCTCACCGGCGGGAGTCTCCTTCCTTCACCCCTGCATCTTATTTATGGAGAATACCAGATCTTTTGACTTAGGAGACTTCTCACATCATAGCTTTTTCTTTTTCAAATTTAAATAATTTATTTGGTGAAATTAACAGGTAAAAGTGTGTGTACCTATCTTGTAAAATACAATGTTTTGAAGTACCTAAATATACCAGGATGGATAAATTGCCCTAACTTATATTACTGTGTGTGTTTATCATCTTTCCCCACATTTTGATCTTGAATATGGCCTCTTGAGTCACTTACCAGTTTTCTCCACTCTGCAAGGCTGTGTCTGAAACTCCACAAAGACCTCAGATTCTCCTATACTGCCTTGGAAGAGGCACACAATTCCAACTGCCGGTGAGGCACCTGGCAGTGTCTCTGTGTCCCCTGGTCCTCACAGTAACCTGTGATACCGTCAGGCTGCAGCTTCTCTATGACCCGTCACTAAGACCAAGACTTGAATTCAGGGATCATCTCTCCCTCCCCCTCCCTGCCTCTCAAGAAGACAGACTTAAGACACAGGAACTTTCGAGACATTCAGATCTGAGCTCTTCTTCAGAGTAGGCCTTGCCCTAACAAAGTACAGGCCTTGCTGTTCACTGTCAATGTAGTCTAGGGACCAAGCCTGCGTGGGAGCCTGGGGTTGAGGCTAGCAAGGGTGGGGAAGTGTGGGTGGGAGTAAGGAGAAAAAGCACAAGAAAGAAGCACCGATGACTTTCACTTTTCTACATTATTTGTACATTGTAGTGTAAAACCCACAATGGTAGCGCATCACCATAAAACATGCCAGAGATGGCGGGCAATGGTAGCGCATACCTTTAATCCCAGCACTTGGAAGGCAGAGGTAGGCGGATATCTGAGTTTGAGGCCAGCCTGGTCTACAGAGTGAGTTCCTGGACAGCCAGGGCTACACAGAGAAACCCTGTCTCGGGAAAACAAAAAACAAAACAAAACAAAAACAAACAAACAAAAAGCCTAAAACTTTCATACACTCTTGGAAAATATGTCCGTCCTTCCGTGTGCTCCCAGCTTCTACTTTCTTTAAGCATCTCTTCACCCCCCCACCCCCACCCCCCGCCCCGCGTCCCCCTGTCTATCCCTCTTCCTCTGCTCCTACCTGGCACTCCACGCAGGCACCTGACAATTCTCAAAATGTCTTAAGTTCCTAGAGAAACACTCCAGGGGATAAGGCCCCTTCTCCTCAGAGCTGTTAGTGGAGCAGATGGTGTGAGACAGCAACCAGCTGGGTCCCGCCTGGGGAAAAATAGAGCGCAAAGGCGGTGAAGGAAATTTTATTGTGGGGAGAAGTCCTCTGGGGACAGGAAGAATAAAACAGAGGTAGAGGTGTAAGGGAGCGACAGGGACCATCTTTTTTTGAGGAGGGATGCGGCTCCCAGGCCGATCTTATCTGCTAGGCTCTGTCCTTTTAGCTGCAGGGGAAAGGGCTGGGTTGCCTGGTGCTCCCAGTCGATAAAGGCCGGGCCTGGCGGCGCCAGAGGGTGGCAGTAGTCCGCTCCTTGGGTGTGACTGCCATCTAGTGGTAAATTCTGGGTAGAATTGCTTTCTGAAGTCTTGCTGTATTTCTCATGCATTCATGTTGTTTTGTCTTCTAGAAAAATGTAGTGTGGCCCTTACAGAAATCTGAGCTGATGGTGGAATAGCCAACGATCTTGGAGACCATGAGGCTCTACCTTCGGGGAGTCTTATAAGCCACCCCAGACACAAGCCTCCACGTTCACACTTGCTAATAGATGCAGCACTCAGTTCACTGCATACTTTTGTGTCAAAGACTGGGGTCCACTCACTAACCCCCCCTTTCCAACATTGCTATTTTGTTTAGGAAAAAAATTCTTTATTTGGACAAATAGTCTAGACTGAAGTAAAAAATAAAACCCACAGCATCTCATGACTAAACCCATTTATTTCACTTTTCTCTAATAACCACTGTCAAATGTTCAGTCATTCGAGGCTGCCCTATTTAACTTCACTACGCAAACACTCAGGATCTTCCTGCTTGGGTGTAGCCTCTCTGAGGGTCTTGTCACGGCTATTTGCTTTGGGCTGCAAAGAGAGAAAAGTCCCGTTGGGAGGGGAAAACGTTTAGAGAGGCATGTGTGCATCCTTTTGGCCGAGGCTGGAAGTAGTGTCTGTCTCTTTTGCATCCTGTATTGGAGAGCTTCTAGTCACATGGCCACATCCAACTGCAAGGGGGATGGGAAATGTTGTCTGGCTATGCATTCAGAGAAGGAGCAGCTAGGTCTTGATGCAAACTATATTTTCTACCAGCGTTAACCAAAGCCAGTACCTCTTTTGTGTTCCCATTTTATTGCTGTGTAACAAAATATCTTCAAACATAGTGTACTGGCACAGTAAACATGCATCGTCCCACATAGATTTTGTGAGTTAAAAGGTGGAGTAATTTAGTTGGTGATTGTCAGCTCAAGAAGTTATGGCCAAAATGACAGCCAAGATTCTGTGCCCTTTAAAAGCTTAACTGAGGCTCCCAGATACATTCCAGGGGGATGGAGAGTTCTTGGCAGCAGTTGGCAGGCTAGTGTTCATCTACAGTCAGCTTGCTTCCCCAGGAGAAGCAGATCTAGAGAGGAGCCATGCACTACTCTTTCTGTTCATCTTAGTCATTAGTAACATGTTGGAGAGAGAGAGAGAGAGAGAGAGAGAGAGAGAGAGAGAGAGAGAGAGAGAGAGAGAGAGAGAGAGAGAATCCACCTTTCAGAAGGAGGCTTGTATAAGAACTTAGGGATGAATTTAAAAATCAACATGATTTTAAGGAAAGGAGAGCTGTAGGAGGGTCTTTCAAAGCTTCTGGAAATCTTAGAACGTTTGCTGTGTGAGTACAATTTTCTGCCATTATAACTGAGTGTCGCAGACTGGGTAGTTTATCGAGACGGGATTTATTGGCTAAGAAGTTCTAGAGGCTGTCTTGTCTAAGGTGTGGTGCTGGGTCCTAATGTGGCCAGGCCAAGTGAGAGTTTGACAGAAAGACAGAGAAAACCAATCAAACTCTATCTTTGTATTTGGAGCCTCTTCCTGGGATGATGCACTAACTCACTTGAGAGGCAGGAGCTCTTATGAGCTCGTCATCTCCTAAAGCCATTCCTCCCCCCTCCCCCCGACAATTGCAGTGCCAATTCAGTTTCAGCATGAGTCTGGAGAGGGATGCTCAAATCACAGTATCCGCTCTTCCCACCCTCCTCTTTCTCACCGCTTTGGCTGTGAATATGACTATCATTGCAGCGGACACCAGGGGACAATGAAGGATTCTTTTTTTGTTTTTTGAGACAGGGTTTTTTCTCTGTATAGCCCTGGCTGTCCTGGAACTCACTCTGTAGACCAGGCTGGTCTCAGACTCAGAAATCTGCCTGCCTCTGCCTCCCAAATGCTGGGATTAAAGGCATTTGTTACCACTGCTCAGCACAGTGAAGGATTCTTAAGAATGGAATTAACCACTGTCTTAGTCAGGGTTTCTATTCCTGCACAAACATCATGACCAAGAAGCAAGCTGGGGAGGAAAGGGTTTATTCGGCTTACACTTCCATACTGCTGTTGATCACCAAAGGAAGTCAGGACTGGAACTCAAGCAGGTCAGAAAGCAGGAGCTGGTGCAGAGGCCATGGAGGGATGTTCTTTACTGGCTTGCTTCCCCTGGCTTGCTCAGCCTGTTCTCTTATAGAACCCAAGACTACCAGGCCAGAGATGGTCCCACCCACAAGGGGCCTTTCCCCCTTGATCACTAATTGAGAAAATGCCCCACAGCCAGATCTCATGGAGGCATTTCCTCAACTGAAGCTCCTTTCTCTGTGATAACTCCAGCTGTGTCAAGTTGACACAAAACTAGCCAGTACAATTGACCCCTTGTCAACTTGACACACAAACACATCATTAGTAAGTCTCAACCCTTACATTCTTATTCATCCCCAAGGTCTAAGAGTCCCACAGTCTTTACAAATTCTTAAAATTTCACTCTCTTAAAATCCAAAGTCTTTACAATTAAAAGTCTCTTAACTGTGGGCTCCACTAAAACAGTTTCTTCCTTCAAGAGGGAAAATATCAGGGCTCAGTCACAAAGCAAAAATCAATCTCCAACCATCCAATGTCTGGGATCCAACTCACGATCTTCTGGGCTCCTCCAAGGGCTTGGGTCACTTCTCCAGCCATGCCCTTTGTAGCACACGTGTCGTCCTCTAGGCTCCAGATGCCTGTACTCCACTGCTGCTGCTGCTCTTGGTGGTCATCTCATGGTACTGGCACCTCCAAAACACTGCATGACCCCTTCAGTCCTGGGCCTTCAATTGCAACTGGGGCTGCACCTTCACCAATGGCCTTCTATGACCTCTCACAGTGCTGAGCCTCAGCCGCTCTGCGCAACCACTTCATGCCTTCAAAACCAGTACCACCTGGGTGACCCTTACATATTACCAAGTCCTGCTGCAACAGGAGTACAACCTTGGCTATCTCTGGAACACAGCCTCTTTGTGCTTTCAGAAAATACTTCCCAGAAGATGTCACCTCAATGATGCTGGTCTCTTCTTAATCACCGCTAATTTCTTAGCTCCAGCTAACCAGCATCAATAGTCCCAGTAATGCAAAGTTTTTGCTTTAGTAGTTCTGGTATCTTGTTAATCACAGCTGATTCTTCAGCCCCAGCTAACCAGAACTACAAAATCTTCACAATCAAAACAGCAATGGCCCTGAAAAGAGTCTTTAATTTTCCCTCTGAAATTTCACAAACCAGACCTCCATCTTCTGTACTGTTCTCAACATTATCTTCCAAGCTCCTACATAACATCTGACAGAGCTCTTAACAACGAATGGATCTTCAAGCCCAAAGTTCCAAAGTCCTTCCACAGTCCTTCCCAAAACATGGTCAGGTTGTCACAGGAATACCCCACTATGCTGGTACCAATTTGTCTTAGTCAGGGTTTCTATTCCTGCACAAACATCATGACCAAGAAGCAAGTTGGGGAGGAAAGGGTTTATTCGGCTTACACTTCCATACTGCTGTTGATCACCAAAGGAAGTCAGGACTGGAACTCAAGCAGGCCAGGAAGCAGGAGCTGGTGCAGAGGCCATGGAGGGATGCTCTTTACTGGCTTGCTTCCCCTGGCTTGCTCAGCCTGCTCTCTTATAGAACCAAGACTACCAGCCCAGGGATGGTCCCACCCACAAGGGGCCTTTCCCCCTTGATCACTAATTGAGAAAATGCCCCACAGCCAGATCTCATGGAGGCATTTCCTCAACTGAAGCTCCTTTCTCTGTGATAACTCCAGCTGTGTCAAGTTGACACAAAACTAGCCAGTACAACCACTAATGGAAGTCAACCAAAAAAAGAATGGAGCCGGGGACACTGGTAGCATTTTACAGCTGTCCCTGTTGGGCCTTCTGGACTAAATGATGGGAAAAGATAAATGGTCATCTTATTTAAGCCATTGTTTGTCTTAGTCATGGTTCCTAATGCTGCTGTGAAACGCCATGACCGAAAGCAAACTGGGAGGAAAGGGTTTATTTGGCTTACACTTCAACATTGTAATCCTTCACTGAAGGAAGCCAGGACAGGAGCTCAAACAGGGCAAGGAACCCATCGGCAGAAACTGACGCAGAGGCCGTGGAGGAGAGTTGCTTACTAACTTGCTCATCATGGCTTGCTCAGCCTGCTTATGGAATCCAGGACCACCAACCCATGAGGAGCCTCACCCACAGTGAGCTCCTTCCACCCTTCCCCATAAGCCACTAATTAGGAAAATGCTCTACAGCCGGATCTTACAGAGACATTTTCTCAGTTGAGATTTCCTCCTTTCACATAACTCTAGCTTGTGTCAAGATGACAAAAACGAATAAATAAATAAATACATAAATAAATTGGCCACAACAGAGTGCTTTCAGCAGGATGTCTATTACATAGAATCTCACGGATGCAGCCACAGTATGCCAGGACAGGCTCTGGGGAAACCATTTGGATGAGAAAGGGTCACTGCTCTTCAGAGGAACAGGGATAAATGCTGAGTAGCACACAACAGAAAAGAGTGCCATATTTTATACAACACAAAGGATGTGATGTCATGCATGAGAGTCAACCTATGCAACTCAAGCCACATCCATCCATGATTTTAGGATGTCATGCTTACTGCTTTACACACGTGCCTAGAACACAGTGGAAGGTGTTCATCAAAATGGGTTCAGCGATCAAAACAACTACAGCATGCTTTCAAGTGGAAAAAGAAAGAATCTAGCGATGCTGGGAGTCTTTTACTACCTACCGCAGTTTCTGGCCAGCTTGGAAGACAAGGCCAGTTGGGTGGGGTGCTTAGGAACTACACTCAGCAGATGAAGTAAAACTCAGCAGAAGGAATAAGTGCTTATCTTTATTGGTTATTTGTTTTTGAGACAGTCTATGTAGCCCAGGCTAACCCTCTACTTGCTGCTATCCCATATCCACCTCCCAAGAGCTGGGATTACAGATGAGCAAAACCACACCCGGCCTGTGTACTTATCCCTGCTCCAGCACACAGATTGATTTTTGGCATTTAATCTGGCTCAAAAATCTCTCTCTTGAAAATCAGAAGAACAATCCAGGGTAGTGTGGTGGGAGTACTAACCTATTTAATTAATGAGGTCGTTTGCTGTGCTGAGGATCTCATCACAGCTGTGGGTAGGAGTTCTCGCAGAGTATTGCTGCCCAAAGGATGGGCACTTCTGCTTAGCCCAGTCCTCATCCCACCGCACAGGACCATTAGCCAGTTTTAACTGACGCTCACATGTCCTTTCACATAATTTCTCTGTGGAGTTATTTGAATCAAACTGTCCTCCCTGGTGGAGTTTTCAAAATAGATTAGACAAGTGTCAGTGACAGTAATGTCCCAGACCCTTGTTGTAAGCCTAACAATGAAATTAAGAGGGATGATATCTTGCCTTCTCTCCAAATTTACAGAAAACAGGGCTCTTGGATCTGATGGCTCTGTTTACTAAGTCAGTAATGGAATCCTCTCCCTGTTTCTGTATAGTCCATATAGACAGTCCATGGCAATGTAGAGAGAGCCAGGCTGCAGCCTTTCTTTTTTAATTTTTTGGTTCATACATTTTTTTAAATTAGGTATTTTCCTCATTTATATTTCCAATGTTATCCCAAAAGTCCCCCATACCCTCCCCCCCCACTCCCCTACCCACCCACTCCCACCTTTTGGCCCTGGTGTTCCCCTGTACTGGGGCATATAAAGTTTGCAAGTCCAATGGGCCTCTCTTTCCAGTGATGGCTGACTAGGCCATCTTTTGATACATATGCAGCTGGAGTCAAGAGCTCCGGAGTACTGGTTAGTTCATAATGTTGTTCCACCTATAGGGTTGCAGATCCCTTTAGCTCCTTGGGTATTTTCTCTAGCTCCTCCATTGGGGGCCCTGCAGCCTTTCTTTATGCCTGCAAAATTCACCAAGACTCTAAAAAGTAAAATTGACTTAAAACAGTGTTTCTAAAACCCAGGAAGAAAAATCCATCAAGTCTTTTCCAAGTTAACATTGTCATTGAGTCCATTAAAATACCTCAGGGCTTATATCATTATTGTTTAATATAGGCATATCTTGGTATGTTCACTAAGCTGTGAGGTTGGAAGATCCAGACTTGAAGATTGTATCTTGGCAAGTACCCAAATGGCTGTAAGTGGCTTGCTTCTTGAAATACAGTGTGATGGTTAATCTCTCAATTGCCAATTTGATGAGGTCTAGAATCCCTGGGAGAGAGTCCTCTAGGCATGCCTGCAAGGGCTTATCTTGATTAGGTTAATTGAGTTGGAAAGTCCTGCCCACTGTGGGTGGCACCATTCCTTATAATTGAATCCTTTACTGGATAAAAAGGAGAATTGAGCTGGGCACAGGTATTCGTGGTTTCCGGATGCTGTGTGACCAGCTGCTTCAGTTTCCTGCTTTTTTGCTCTCATCTGGGACTGGGGGTCAAAATAAACTCTACTTTTACCTTCCTTAGGTTGCTTTTGCCGTCCTATTTTATCAAGCCAACAGGAAAGGTAACCAGGACATCCAGGCATAGCTATTCTAGAACTCCATGGAGGCTCAAGGCCTTCTCTGATTTCCGAATCTTTCATTTCTGCCTACCTCGTTGATAATCCTCTGTCTTCAGAGACTGAGCTAATAATTGACTGGAGACACAGGAATCAGTGTCCAGCAGTTGCTCTTTCCGATCCTTTCTTCCTCGGCAGGTTAGAGCTGAAGTTCACTCTCCCTTTGGTTTTCACAAATCCCACCTGAAAACATTTTGAAGAACCAGGAATGATGTCATGTCAGAACAATGGCGTCGACTCCAATGGACCTCAGTACTTCATTGGCTTCTCAGGGGACTCTGTTTAGGCACAGACTTCATATGGATCTCAACAACATCGGCAGCTTCCCAGAGGCCTCCTCAGAGACTTCAGACTACAAGTCCATACAAATGGTGTGGGTCCATCTTACCCACCAATTAATCCCACCTGGAGTGATGTAGACTATGCATTCCTGAGCACATGACGTGCTTCCTGGCAGCATCAGCCGGATCGCCAGTTCTCCTGGCACCACCAAGGGTCCAGATTCCCTTCACTTCTGGTGTAAACCACTTTAACACCTTAGAGTTGGTTCCACAAGACAACCCCCACTTTATATGCTAGCCACAGGTCTGGGTCACTAGTATTTATGACTAACTTTTACTTTTATTTCTTTCAATTACCCCCCCACCCTTGACTGGCCAGTTCTTAGTTGGGAGTTTCCGTCATTCTTGGCTCACTTGCTCAAATGGGTCAGGGAAGCACTGTATTTGCACTCACATATTGATTAGAAAGGATCTAACTTGGCAGGCAGTGAGGGAGGCTGAGGAGCCTCCATGACTCCTCGGGGTGCAGCACTCTCTCAGCATGTCCAATGTTTGCCAACTGAAAGGCTGTCTGAACTCTACTGTTCAGACACTGTGTGTGCACGTGAGTGAGTGTGTGTGTGTGTGTTTGTGTGTCTACATGTATTTATGTGTATGTATGTATTTGTGTAGTGTGTGTGTATGTATGTATGTGTGTTTGTATGTCTATATGTATTTATGTGTATGTGTATGTATGTATGTATGTATGTATGTATGTATGTATTTGTGTCGTGAGTATGTGTATGTGTGTGTGTGTGTAATAAGATACACCCTAAGGCTCTGGCTCTCAAACATCAGTCTGCATCGGAATTGTCTGGCATGCTATTAAGGCAGACTTGCTAGAGTCTGGGGGATGAGGTGGGGTGAGCTAAGGCAGGGAAGGCATGGTGTATCTACTTAGAAGCCTCTTCTAAGAGGAGGAAGAGGATAAAAGTGCAGATTCTCTACCTTCAGGCAAGCTCACAGCCCCCATGAGCTTTAAACCCTTCCGTGGAAGTTAGTGACACAATCACTTCTCTGGAAGAGGGCTAGAGGAGGAGAGAAACTCCACCTTGTTACAACATGTGCCTTGGAAGGCAGTGGCCAGCCTTTATCATGAGAGAGAATCTACTATTAAAAACCAAGCTTCCTCGGGGGCTTGTCACAAGGGAACATCCGCAGGTCAGGGGCCCCAGTTTGGTTTGGCAGTGCCTGCTCGAGAGAAGGTACAGGGCTGTGGAGAAAGGAGGGCCTGGGCCACAGGAGGAAATGGCATACTCTGGAATGGCTGCGCATGAGGAGAGATAGCCCAATGGACTAGAACAGACTCTGAAGTTCTGATGTTGTCCAAGATGTTCTCCATAGCTGCATTGCTTCAGCTGGCTGATTCAAACTCAGGACACCTTTAATGTAGGGAAGGGTCCTCTGCCTAAAGTGGCCTCAGTGGTGTGGTTGCCTGCACACTCCTAGTGCACCTATGAGACACTCTTAAGGTAAAACATCCATTCCCATGTGTATGTGTGCGGAGAGGGTGCAGGGGTGCGTGGGTGATGGTAGTATAAATATAGGGGAGTCAGAAGGGTTAGTCTGCTCAGTTTACAGACTGTAAAACTAAGTGTGGCCAGCAGAGGGCGCTGATCCACTGTAGTCGTGGGTGACATCAGAGGCCGGTCCATTTTCCTCCCTGAGCCGTACAAGGATACTAGCCTCCATGCCTTGCTCATCCAATCTCTGTCTCTGTCTCTGTCTCTCTGTCTCTCTCTGTCTCTCTATTCCTCTCCCTCCCTCTCCCTCTCTTTCTCTCTCCCTCTCTCTCTCCGTCTCTGTTTCTCTCTCTCTTTGGTAACTACACGATTCCCTTTTTCCTAAATGTTCAGCCGAATTTTGAACCTATCAAAATTAGGTTTAAATTTTTGATGTTATTCCCCTTCATACACTCATATATTACTCATACATTTTTAAAAAATTCCTAGGCAATGTTTTCTGTTCTTTAATAGTATCCCCCTCCAAGTGTACGTGTCTGCTTTTCCCCACCCATACCTACGAACATCTTCCCCACCCATACTGAGGAACATTTCCATTTTATTTCTATTGGCGCTAAAAAATACGATTACGTTTTTAAAAATTAGTTTTCCTTATATTTATCTAGTTTGGATTTGGAACTTTATTTACGGTTGGAAACTTAAAAAAGATTTTTTTGTCTATTTTGTGTGCATTAATACTTTTGCCCAGCTGTATCTGTGGACCATGTGCATGCAGTGCTTTCAGAGACCAGAAGAGGGCAGCAGATCACTGGAACTGCTGGAGTTGCAGGCAGTTGTGAGCAGCCATATGGGTGCTGGGAATTGAACACTGGCCTTACAGAAGAGTAGCCAGTGCTCTTAACTGCTGAGTTATCTCTCCAGCCCCCCTGTACACTATGGTTTTTTTTTTTTTTCAGTACTGGAAATCAAACCCAGATCTTTGGGCAAGGTAGGCATATTGCTAGGACTGGATTACACTTTTACCTATTTCCTCTTAATTATCTAATTATTTATGTTTTACAGGTAGGTGTCTGTGTGCAGATGTCTTTGGAAGCCAGAAGAGGGCATCTGTTCCCTTGGAGCTGGAGTTATAGGTAGTCATGAACCATCTGATGTGGGAGCTGGGTCCTTTGGAAGAGCAGACAGAAGAGCCCTTAACAGCTGACCCATTTCTCCACCCGGGGGATATTATTTTGTTGTTTCCTAGACTCCACTAGTCAGAAGAAGGAATGCCAAGGATACAGGACCGGTTGATGGAACAAAACATCCAACTACTAATATAGAAAAAAATAAATGAGTATTACCCCAACATCCAAGGACTCTGAGATAAGATCAAGAGGACAGTTGAAAGAACCCATCGATAGAAGGAAAAGAGAAACTTAGATAAACATAAAGGCAGAGAGAATCTAGTTGGTGAAACTGTGGCAGAGGAGGAGACAGATATTCAAAGCATGTACAACCCCAAATGGATATGACCAGGGAAGAACCTCCCCACAGGACATGATGTCCAATCTGACAAAAACGCAACACAAGGAAACACCATTTAAAGCTATAAAGGGGGAAGGCCAACCCGTCTACAGAGGCAGAACCAGGGCAATAACATCAGATTGCTCGTTAGCAACCCTCAAAGCCAGGACAAGATGGAATGATACACATCTTTCAAATCCTTCAAAGCAAACACTGTCAATCTAAACTGCTCTAATTCAGCAAACCTTTAAAACTGATGGAGACGTAAGGGCATGCCAAGTCAAACCCAAGGGAAGGCAGTCCATGACTCCGGAGCCATTGGTGCAGGTGACATTGAAAGGAGTGCTATACACAGAGAAGGAAGGCAGTCTTAATCACAAGAGTGCAGAGAAGAATACATTTCAAGTGAGGAATGACTGAACAAGAGAGAACTAGGAAGGAATCCATTATGATCAACACAGTAAACCAGCAGAGTCTTGGCACTGCTGGAGAGAAAACACACACACACACACACACACACACATTCTGTCAACCAGAAAAACAACCAACAAAATTACAGGAACTATGAAATATCCCTCTATGGTAACCATAAATGTAAGTTGTCTCAACTCATCAATAAAGAGACACAGACTTCTGGACTGGGTTAAAAACTTGGATACAAGCCGGGCGTGGTGGCGCACGCCTTTAATCCCAGCACTCGAGAGGCAGAGGCAGGTGGATTTCTGAGTTCGAGGCCAGCCTGGTCTACAAGGTGAGTTCCAGGACAGCCAGGGCTATACAGAGAAACCCTGTCTCGAAAAACCAAAAAAAAAAAACAAAAAAACAAAAAAACTTGGATACAACCTCTGTTGTCACAAAGACACACACCTTACTACTAAATAAATAGACAAAGTACAAGGATGGAAAACAATCTATCGCATGAACAGAAACCAGAATCGCAGTATCTTATGTAGGGTTTTTATTGCTGTGATTAAAACACCACAACTAGGAGTAACATTGGGAGGGTGAGCTTATTTCATTCTACAGCTTGCAGTTCTGAAGGGAAGTCGGGGCAAGAACTCAAGGCAGGAACCCAGAGGCAGGAACTGATGAGAGGCCACGGAGGAGTGCTGCTTACTGGCTTCCTCCCCATGCCTTGCTCACTCTGTTTTTGTTTGTTTGTTTGTTTGTTTGTTTTGAATGACCCAGGACCACACAGGACAGTCTAGTGGTGGTACCACCCACCATGGGCTGGGCCCTCCCACAGTAATCAATCAAGAAAATTCACACTGACAGCCTGAACAAGGCATTTCCTCAGGTGAAGATCCTCCCTCTCCAGATGACTGTGGCTTATGTCAAGCTGACAAAAAGCCTAGCCAGCACACACAGCTATTATGATATCTGAAAGTGTGGACACTTTGCCCCTTCTTAGAATTGGGAACAAAACACCCATGGAAGGAGTTACAGAGACAAAGTTTGGAGCTGAGACGAAAGGATGGACCATCTAGAGACTGCCATACCCGGGGATCCATCCCATAATCAGCCTCCAAACGCTGACACCATTGCATACACTAGCAAGACTTTGCTGAAAGGACCCTGATATAGCTGTCTCTTGTGAGGCTATGCCGGGGCCTAGCAAACACAGAAGTGGATGCTCGCAGTCAGCTATTGGATGGATCACAGGGCCTCCAATGGAGGCGCTAGAGAAAGTACCCAAGAAGCTAAAGGGGTCTGCAACCCTATAGGTGGAACAACAATATGAACTAACCAGTACCCCCCGGAGCTCATTCTTAACTATGAGCACGAAGCACAGAGAGCAATGGAAACTGGTAGGCGGCTTTTAAACCCCAGAGTCTACCACCAGTAATGTACTTCCTCCAGCAAGGATGCACCACCTAGACCTCTCCAAATAAGACCACCAACTGACGACCAAGTGTGAAAAGACTACGGGGGACATTTATCACCAGCAATGAACTTGTTGAGAAAGAAATCAGAACAACTGCACAACTGCACACACACACACACACACACACACACACACACACACATATCCCCAAACAAGAATTAACAGCAAATATGCACAAAAACTCAACCCAACCCACAAAAAAGCCCAATCATGGAGGCTCAAGACTCCTGCCATGAAAACCATTAAGACAGAAGACAGAAAGACAACAGAAGATTGAAAGATATCCGCATTCATGAACAGGCAGCATTAATATTGTAAAAGCTGCTATATAATTGAAAACAGTCTACAGAGTCAATGCAATTCCCACCAAATTTCTAAGGGCATTCTCTTCACAGAAGTAGAAAAAAAATCCTAAAAGACACATGGGAGCACTAAGGGTTCCTAAAACAACTTTCAGCAGAAAGAACAATGCTGGAGGTATCATATCACCTGATCCCAGATTATATACAGAGCCACGGTACCAACACAAGACAGGCCTTGGACAAATGGGATAGCATGGAGTGCCTGGAGATAAACCCACACAGTCCAGCCACCTAGTTAAGAACATTTTGAAGATAACATTTTATTTATTCCTTGAAATTTTCATTCATGTATACAATATATTTTGATCATATCCACATGCTACTAGCTCCCCCATCTTTCCTGGGGCCTTCCAAACCATCTTTCTCTCAGCTTCAGATCCTCTTTTTTTTTTTAAATATTATTAATAACTCCTGGAGCCCAATTAGTGCTGACCATATGTCCATGGGTGAGGAAGAGCTGTGGAGAACACGTGCTGCAGGACAGACAGCGTCTTTAACAAATGGCTCGGAGAAGCTTGGTTTCCTCGTGAAGATGAGAGAGATGTGATACTCTGCCCCTGTTTGGAAGGATCAGCTGAAACACAGACCAAAGGACTTAGTGGGAGACCTGCAAATCCAGCCTGAAGCTGCTGAAGGAAAACGTAAGAAAAACCACTTCAAGATAGAGACGTAGACCAAGCCCTTCTGAATCGGGCTCCGAGAGCACTGGGAATCATCCTGAGAGCTGACAAATGGGATTATGCGAGGTTAAGAAGCTTCTGAACGGCGAACGAAACAGTAACCAGGGTGAAGCGGTGGTGTGCAGAATGTGAGAATATCTTTACCAATAAAGTATCAATCAAAGGAGAAAGTCAGTTATATATATGTTATATATAATATAGGCAAGTATATATAATGTATATTACATACAGTATATACACAATATACATTATATAGCATATATTTATATATACACATTATGTAATATATTATATATTACATACTTGTATATAATATATTATATATTACATGTTTATATATATATATTTATTTTCACACACCAACACATACATTAAACCCCCAAAGCATCCAACCAATGTATAAGGCAATGAATTGAAAAGACACTTTTAAAAAATATTTATCTTAAACATTTATTTTAAACTTTTTGTTGATTTTTTTTGAGTTTCATATCATGCACTCCAGTCCTGCTCATCTCCCAACCCCTAATACCTGTCCCTCTCCCTTGCTACCTCACCCCCAAATCACAGCCCGTGGCCAGTATGGTTGTGAAGACTTTGAAGGTGACCAGTGTGAGTGAAGAATTGCATTTTAAATTTTGTCTAATTTTAGTTAATTTAAATAGCTACACAGCACTGGTGGCTGCTGCATTGGATAGTGCAGGCTGAGCTGGTGCTGATGGGTGAGATTTGTAAAGAATATCCATCTGAGAGAGGAGGGAAGTGAATCTTGTTGATGATCATAGTAGAGTGACGATATGCAAATGTCCACCTAGATAAGGCCCAGGAAGTCAGCCACAGGCTGTGACGTCTTTATCTTGATTCCCATCGTCTTTAGCCATGTTTTTCTATTATCTATGCCTATTTGTTTACATATTAAATAAAGCTTTTTCCACACTCCACAAACTAATTCTGTAATTGCAACACCACAGACAATACTTCTTGGTACTTTGCAGACATTTGCTGAAATTTGCTTTCCTCCTTTTGGAGGGCTCTGTTTATACATGACATTCTCAAACAGCCTATAGTTCTGTAGGACAAAGTATAAATGTATATTATTAAAAACATTCATTCTTGCTTTTGGAAACAAAATTAATCTTTTGACTAGTGCATGATTTAAACGGCAGGCAGAGAGCATCAGCAAGGGGAGTATTTATATAAACATGCAAAGGAAAGAGTTCAAATATTTCACATGAGACCACCTCTCTCATAAATTACCTGTGACAAGCAATGCCTGCTGGATTAACATGTAATCCCTTAATAGTTGGTCAACATTTGAGAGTGTCTGCCACACTGAAACATTCTAGAGTAGCTCACCCAGTTCTCTATGGGTTAAGTCAACAGGCCTCAGGTTTGCAGGACCAGGCTTTGTGTCACAGGGACCATGACAATTTCTGAAGACCCCATTAGCTGTCAGAACCTAGAAGAGGTTCTATGCAAAGAGTGAGCACAGGCTGGACACATGCCTCCTGCACATAAATAGCAAACGGACAGCCTGGTTTTGATGAGGAGTCCCCAACAACAGGAATGGGGGCTGTCCCTAAATCTGTTGCCTGCCTGCCTATGGATCCCAGGACCCTGTTTCCTTAACTGGGTCACACCTTGTCTGGTCTCAGTGGGAGAGGATACACCTAGTCCTGTAGTGACTTGATGTGCTGGTGTGTGTGTGTGTGTGTGTGTGTGTGTGGTGTTAGCCTGAAGGGGGCTTCCCCTTCTTCTCTGAGGGAGGAAATGGGTGTGTGGGGAGGATCCTTATGAGGGGGTACTGGGAGTAGGAGGGAGCTGGGAGGGATGCAAAGTGAATAAATGAATAAATTAAGAAATAAAAAGGAATTTGGAAGAGATGTGGTAGGAGGAGTACAGAGGTGTTACTAAGTATCCTGTAATGCAAAGATCAGCATCTTGGGGTGAGAAGAAAATATGTCAACCCAAAATAAGACATGCTGGCACAGAGCTATAATCCTAGCACTCGGGATGTGGAAGTAGAAGGATCAGGAGTTAAAGGTCATCTTTGGCTGCTTAGAGAGTTGAAACCAGCCTGGGAAAATGTGAGACTCTGTCACCTGAAGGTGGGAAGCCCTGCTGTGAGCCCTTGGTATTTAAATGTGGTCCCTGGGGACTGATAAGATCTATAGGTTCTCAGCATCCATCTCAAAATTACTGAGTCAAAGCCTATATATACTTCAGCAAGATACCTTAGTGATCTGTATGTGCTCCATAGCTTGGGAAACCCTGGCGTCTTAGTCACTTCTGTGTTAATATAATACAACACACAGACTAAGAACACCAGACTAAGAAGTGTAGTGGGTTAGATGGGAGCTGTTCCCCCACAGACTCATGCCTCTGGATGTTTGTTCTGGAGCGGAAGATCCCGGTTGGGGAGGCTATGGAAGCTTTGAGGTACGGGGTCCACCTGACAGGGGTGGGTCTCTAGAAATGGACAGAACTACTCTGCCTCGCCTTCCCTACCAGGGCGACCTAAAATCCTTCTGTATCCATGAAGGAAAATAACCCCCCATCTCTTGACTTGTTTCTGTAGGTATTTCGGTCCCATCAGAAAGAATAGGAATGCATTAGTTATTTTTTGTTGTAAAAAACATACTCAAGAGAAGCAATTTAAGAGAGGATTGATCCATTATAGTCAACCAGCAGCTTTAGGCAACTTGTCACATTGCAACTTCAGTCAGGAAGCAGAATAATGGATGCTACTCATCAGCTCTCTTTAAAAAATTGTTGTCCCTGGATCCAAGTCCACGAGATGCTGTTGGCCATATGTGGAGTGGATCTTCTAACCTCAATTAACTCAATGCAGAAGGTCCATCACAATACTTGCCAAGAGGTTTGTCTCCTAGGTGACTGGAGGTCCTATCAAGTTGACAGTCGATATTAGCCATCATAAATAATGAATATAGACAATTGGTACTCAGACAAGTGGAGTCAATTCTGTGGTAAACTTGGCCTTGCTGTTCCTAGGCCTTTAGAACTTGTTTCCAGGAGGAATGTTTGGAAGAGTTTAGAACTATGAGATGGAGAAGCCTTAGGGATCGCTCTGTCAACAGAGGCTCATGGGTGATTCTGCTGGGTTCTGAAGATCAGAACTAGGTAGGTAAATGATCAGAAAGGGAAATGACCATGTGCAGAAGTTGCCAGTGTCTGAGTGGCCTGCCTTCAAGAAACTTGCTCTCTTATGAATTTAGCCCATTATCCCTTCATGAGTGTGGAACCCCCAATAAGCTAATTATTATCTTTCAGGCCCCATGTATTAAAGGCCCCTTCACAATGAGAAGCAAACTCCCACCACACAACCTTTGGAGAACAAACAACATCCACACCATAGCCGCTTGTCTTAGATCATGAACCCTGAACTCTACTCACAGCGGGTTGCTTTAGGGGAAGTCCATGGGAAAGCTGGAAAACAATTCAGGATCAAATGCCAACTCTCCGACACTGGCACTATTGATTAAGGAAAACAGACAAAAGGAAAAGGCTACCTGCTTCTCTTTGTTCTCAAAGAGAACCATAGCACAGATACAGACTTATTTGTCAACTGTGGGAGTGTGGGAATCAGAGGCATCTTCAGATGAGCAAGAAATCTGTGCAGCAAATGCCCAGAGCAGAGGCAAACTGGTGGTACCAGAGAGTACAGGAGAAGATAACAGCAGTGGGCAGAACAGAGACCAAGGAGCCTGCAGCCAAGGGAGGCACGCTCAGCCAACCCACTGGAGAGATGTTTTTGGACCAGTTTCTTTCTTTCTGTAAGATCATTTCTTTGCCTATTCCTGTGTTTTATTTTTTCCTTGTCACCCATCCCTAGAGGTAGCCTGCTTCTTAGGAGTCTGAGAAAGAGGTAAACACAAAGTATTAAAAAAATGGAGAATATTTTAAAATGCAATAGTTGATAATTCAAAAAATATACTATGATCAAACCATTAGAAAAGGTAGGCTTTCTATGTAAAGAGTAACAAGGAAACTATTGAGAATGACACAAGATGGATTAATAACAGTCAACAATCATTAATAATAAATAATAATTAATAGGGAACTACTATGTTCCTGGTGGGAAGTCCTTTTCAGCCAACTCAACTAAAATTGGCTTTTATGAGTAACACTGACTTACAAAGAAATTCCAGTAGGAATTTGTGAAACTATTTAATACCAAAGAGAAACTGAACCTGGAATAAAAATGTGTGATAATAGATTAGCTATCCTAAGAATAAAATTTTGAATCTGGAAGGGCAACAAAGTATATAACAAAACTGCAAAAAACAAAGTAATGTAGATTTGATGTTTAAATAGTTTGAAGGACAAATGGAACAAAGAAGCCACTAGAACATACCTGTGTGTGTTGTGGTAGGTGGCATGTGCAGGAAGTAGCCTAGGAAGTAGCAGCATATTCTTCCCAGGAAGAGCACAGTTACCTTTGATAGATACATGCACACGTGTACACCCTGTATGGATAGCTATCACATGTGATCATGTCTATCCTGACCCATCTTTTAAAGCCTCCTTGTATAAGGTACCCAGTACACTGTTTGTAGCTTCAGCCACGCCTTGTGTGATTAGCAGTAAGCCACACCTCACTCACAGAAAGCGGTCTAGCCTGGATGGGTGATTTTCTATGTCGCTCCCCCAGTCACTTTTGATGGGGAGCTCATTCCTCTCAATGTGGCCCTGAGTGTCTGCTTTCTCTGGACATAGTGCTTTCTCATCATCTTCCTTCTTCCTTCTCCTGGACTCCTAGTTCTGCTTACAGAGCCTAGAAGTATTGCATTTGAACTAGAGCAGACAAAACTCTAGACACGCAGTAAAGAGAGATCTACTCTGGATGCACTGGTTCGACATTCTCAACTCAGTGAGGAGTTCAGGCAAATCATCCACTCAATACCCATTTTACTTCTTCCAGGTCTTTCTAGATTCCATAGTAGAGGCAGTGCAATTCTGAACACTTTGATTGGCCAGGCTTCCACTCAAAGCCATTGATGACTGTGTGCTGGCACACATCACTTTATCTGCCCAGGAGGTTTGTTCTTGCTTCAATGTTTCAGGAATATAAGATCAGGGGCACAAGGAAAAACACACTCTAGAATAAATTTCTTCCATTGAGAGTCCCACAGTCTGGTAGCTGAAAGAGCAAGAATTAGGTGACAACCAAGGAACCAGATTACCGAGAAGCTCAATTACGGCCTGCTGCTTCATCCATATAATTTATAATTAAAACATAACTAATAGAAGGAGTCATTCTATGCTTCTCTTTAGACCTTTGTCACAAAATATTAGGATCACACCATAGAATGTGACTTCTTTTTTTTTTTTTTAATATTTTTATTACATATTTTCCTCAATTACGTTTCCAATGCTATCCCAAAAGTCCCCCATAGCGCCCCCCCACTTCCCTATCCACCCATTCCCATTCTTTTGGCCCTGGCATTCCCCTATATTGGGGCATATAAAGTTTGCAAGTCCAATGGGCCTCTCTTTCCATTGATGGCTGACTAGGCCATCTTTCCATACATATGCAGCTAGAGACAAGAGCTCCGGGGTTCTAGTTAGTACATCATGTTGTTCCAACAATAGGGTTGCAGATCCCTTTAGCTCCTTGGGTACTTACTCTAGCTTCTCCATTGGGAGCCCTGTGATACATCCAATAGCTGACTGTGAACATCCACTCCTGTGTTTGCTAGGCCCCAGCATCGTCTCACAAGAGACAGCTATATTGGGGTCCTTTCAGCAAAATCTTGCTAGTGTATGCAATGGTGTCAGCGTTTAGAAGTTGATTATGGGATGGATCCCTGGATACGGCAGTCTCTAAATGGTCCATCCTTTCATCACCGCTAGGAACTTTGTCTCTGTAACTCCTTCCCTGGGTGTTTTGTTCCCAATTCTGAGAAGGTGCACAGTGTCCACACTTTGGTCTTCATTCTTCTTGAGTTTCATGCGTTTAGCAAATTGTATCTTAAATCTTGGGTATCCTAAGTTTTGGGCTAATATCCACTTATCAGTGAATACATATTGTGTGAGTTCTTTTGTGATTGTGTTACTTCACTCAAGATGATGCCCTCCAGGTCCATCCATTTGGCTAGGAATTTCATAAATTCATTCTTTTTAATAGCTGAGTAGTACTCCATTGTGTAAATGTACCATAATTTCTGTATCCATTCCTCTGTTGAGGGACATCTGGGTTCTTTCCAGCTTCTGGCTATTATAAATAGGGCTGCTATGAACATAGTGGAACATGTGTCCTTTTTACCGGTTGGGACATCTTCTGGATATATGCCCAGGAGAGGTATTGCTGGATCCTCCGGTAGTACTATGTCCAATTTTCTGAGGAACCGCCAGACTGATTTCCAGAGTGGTTGTACAAGCTTGCAATCCCACCAACAATGGAGGAGTGTTCCTCTTTCTCCACATCCTCGCCAGCAACTGCTGTCACCTGAATTTTTGATCTTAGCCATTCTGACTGGTGTGAGGTGGAATCTCAGGGTTGTTTTGATTTGCATTTCCCTGATGATTAAGGATGTTGAACATTTTTTCAGGTGTTTCTCTGCCATTCGGTATTCCTCAGGCGAGAATTCTTTGTTCAGTTCTGAGCCCCATTTTTTAATGGGGTTATTTGACTTTCTGGAGTCCACCTTCTTGAGTTCTTTATATATGTTGGATATTAGTCCCTTATCTGATTTAGGATAGGTGAAGATCCTTTCCCAATCTGTTGGTGGTTTTTTTGTCTTATTGATGGTGTCTTTAGCCTTGCAGAAGCTTTGTAGTTTCATGAGGTCCCACTTGTCAATTCTCGATCTTACAGCACAAGCCATTACTGTTCTATTCAGAAATTTTCCCCTGTGCCCATATCTTCAAGGCTTTTCCCCATTTTCTCCTCTATAAGTTTCAGTGTCTCTGGTTTTATGTGAAGTTCCTTGATCCACTTAGACTTGACCTTAGTACAAGGAGATAGGAATGGATCGATTCGCATTCTTCTACATGTTAACAACCAGTTGTGCCAGCACCATTTGTTGAAAATGCTGTCTTTCTTCCACTGGATGTTTTTAGCTCCCTTGTCGAAGATCAAGTGACCGTAGGTGTGTGGGTTCATTTCTGGGTCTTCAATTCTATTCCATTGGTCTATTTGTCTGTCACTATACCAGTACCATGCAGTTTTTATCACAATTGCTCTTTAGTAGAGCTTTAGGTCCGGCATGGTGATTCCACCAGAGGTTCTTTTATCCTTGAGAAGAGTTTTTGCTATCCTAGGTTTTTTGTTATTCCAGATGAATTTGCAGATTGCACTTTCTAATTCGTTGAAGAATTGATTTGGAATTTTGATGGGGATTGCATTGAATCTGTAGATTGCTTTTGGCAAGATAGCCATTTTTACAATGTTGATCCTGCCAATCCATGAGCATGGGAGATCTTTCCATCTTCTGAGATCTTCTATAATTTCTTTCTTCAGAGACTTGAAGTTTTTATTATACAGATCTTTCACTTCCTTAGTTAGAGTCACGCCAAGATATTTTATATTATTTGTGACTATTGAGAAGGGTGTTGTTTCCCTAATTTCTTTCTCAGCCTGTTTATTCTTTGTGTAGAGAAAGGCCATTGATTTGTTTGAGTTAATTTTATATCCAGCTACTTCACCGAAGCTGTTTATCAGGCTTAGGAGTTCTCTGGTGGAATTTTTAGGGTCACTTATACATACTATCATATCATCTGCAAAAAGTGATATTTTGACTTCATCTTTTCCAATTTGTATCCCTTTGATCTCCTTTTGTTGTCGAATTGCTCTGGCTAGGACTTCAAGTACAATGTTGAATAGGTATGGAGAAAGTGGACAGCCTTGTCTAGTCCCTGATTTTAGAGGGATTGCTTCACGCTTCTCACCATTTACTTTGATGTTGGCTACTGGTTTGCTGTAGATTGCTTTTATCATGTTTAGGTATGGGCCTTGAATTCCTGATCTTTCCAAGACTTTTATCATGAATGGGTGTTGGATCTTGTCAAATGCTTTTTCCGCATCTAAGGAGATGACCATGTGGTTTTTGTCTTTGAGTTTGTTTATATACTGGATTACGTTGATGGATTTCCGTATATTGAACCATCCCTGCATCCCTGGGATGAAACCTACTTGGTCAGGATGGATGATTGTTTTGATGTGTTCTTGGATTCGGTTAGCAAGAATTTTATTGAGGATTTTTGCATCAATATTCATAAGGGATATTGGTCTGAAGTTTTCTATCTTTGTTGGGTCTTTTTGTGGTTTAGGTATCAGAGTAATTGTGGCTTCATAGAATGAGTTGGGTAGAGTACCTTCTGTTTCTATTTTGTGGAATAGTTTGTGAAGAACTGGGATTAGATCTTCTTTGAAGGTCTGATAGAACTCTGCACTAAACCCATCTGGTCCTGGGCTTTTTTTGGTTGGGAGACTATTAATGACTGCTTCTATTTCTTTGGGGGATATAGGGCTGTTTAGATCATTAACCTGATCTTGATTCAACTTTGGTACCTGGTATCTGTCTAGGAACTTCTCCATTTCATCCAGGTTCTCCAGTTTTGTTGAGTATAGCCTTTGGTAGAAGGATCTGATGGTGTTTTGGATGTCTTCAGGATCTGTTGTTATGTCTCCTTTTTCATTTCTGATTTTGTTAATTAGGATGCTTTCCCTGTGCCCTCTAGTGAGTCTGGCTAAGGGTTTATCTATCTTGTTGATTTTCTCAAAGAACCAGCTCCTTGATTGGTTGATTCTTTGAATAGTTTTTCTTGTTTCCACTTGGTTGATTTCACCCCTGAGTTTGATTATTTCCTGCCGTCTACTCCTCTTGGGTGAATTTGCTTCCTTTTGTGCTAGTGCTTTTAGGTGTGTTGTCAAGCTGCTAATGTGTGCTCTTTCTAGTTTCCTTTTGGAGGCACTCAGAGCTATGAGTTTTCCTCTTAGAAATGCTTTCATGCGTCCCATAAGTTTGGGTATGTTGTGGCTTCATTTTCATTGAACTCTAAAAAGTCCTTAATTTCTTTCTTTATTCCTTCCTTGACCAAGGTATCATTGAGAAGAGTGTTGTTCAGTTTCCACGTGAAGGTTGGCTTTCTATTATTTATTTTGTTATTGAAGATCAGCCTTAGTCCATGGTGATCTGATAGGATGCATGGGACAATTTCAATGTTTTTGTATCTGTTGAGTCCTGTTTTGTGCCCAATTACGTGGTCAATTTTGGAGAAGGTACCATGAGGTGCTGAGAAGAAGGTGTATCCTTTTGTTTTAGGGTAAAATGTTCTGTAGATATCTGCCAGATCCATTTGATCCATAACTTCTGTTAGTTTCACTGTGTCCCTGTTTAGTTTCTGTTTCCATGATCTGTCCATTGGTGAAAGTGGTGTGTTGAAGTCTCCCACTATTATTGTATGAGGTGCAATGTGTGCTTTGAGATTTACTAAAGTTTCTTTAATGAATGAGGCTGCCTTTGTATTTGGAGCATAGATATTCAGGATTGATAGTTCCTATTGGAGGATTTTACCTTTGATGAGTATGAAGTGCCCCTCCCTGTCTTTTTTGATGACTTTGGGTTGGAAGTCAATCTTATCTGATATTAGAATGGCTACTCCAGCTTGTTTCTTCAGACCATTTGCTTGGAAAATTGTTTTCCAGCCTTTCATTCTGAGGTAGTGTCTATCTTTTTCTCTGAGATGAGTTTCTTGTAAGCAGCAAAATGTTGGGTCTTGTTTGTGTAGCCAGTTTGTTAGTCTATGTCTTTTTATCGGGGAGTTGAGTCCATTGATATTAAGAGATATTAAGGAAAAGTAATTGTTGTTTCCTGTTATTTTTGTTGTTAAAGTTGGCATTCTGTTCTTGTGGCTGTCTTCTTTTAGGTTTGTTGAGGGATTACCTTCTTGTTGTTTCTAGGGCGTGGTTCCTGTCCTTGTATTGGTTTTTTTCTGTTATTATCCTTTGATGGGCTGAGAGATAATGTGTGAATTTGGCTTTGTCGTGGAATACTTTGGTTTCTCCATCTATGTTAATTGAGAGTTTGGCTGGGTATAGTAGCTTGGGCTGGAATTTGTGTTCTTTTAGTGTCTGTATAACATCTGTCCAGGATCTTCTAGCTTTCATAGTCTCTGGTGAAAAATCTGGTGTAATTCTGATAGGCTTGCCTTTATATGTTACTTGGCCTTTTTCTCTTACTGCTTTTAGTATTCTATCTTTATTTAGTGCATTTGTTGTTCTGATTATTATGTGTCGGGAGGTATTTCTTTTCTGGTCCAGCCTATTTGGAGTTCTGTAGGCTTCTTGTATGTTCATGGGCATCTCTTTCTTTAGATTTGGGAAGTTTTCTTCTATAATTTTGTTGAAGATGTTTGCTGGCCCTTTGAGTTGAAAATCTTCATTCTCATCCACTCCTATTATCCGTAGGTTTGGTCTTCTCATTGTGTCCTGTATTTCCTGGATGTTTTGAGTTAGGATCTTTTTGCATTTTCCATTTTCCTTGATTGTTGTGCCCATGTTCTCTATGGAATCTTCTGCACCTGAGATTCTCTCTTCCATCTCTTGTATTCTGTTGCTGATGCTTGCATCTATGGTTCCAGATTTCTTTCCTAGGGTTTCTATCTCCAGTGTTGCCTCATTTTGGGTTTTCTTTATTGTGTCTACTTCCCTTTTTAGGTCTAGTATGGTTTTGTTCATTTCCATCATCTGATTGGATGTGTTTTCCTGTTTCTCTTTAAGGACTTCTACCAGTTTGGTTGTGTTTTCCTGTTTTTCTTTAAGGACTTGTAACTCTTTAGCCATGTTCTCCTGTAGTTCTTTAAAGTCCTTCTTGATGTCCTCTACCATCATCATGAGATATGCTTTTAAATCCAGGTCTAGTTTTTCAGGTGTGTTGGGGTGCCCTGGACTGGGCGAAGTGGGAGTGCTGGGTCCTGATGATGGTGAGTGGTCTTGGTTTCTGTTAGTAAGATTCTTACCTTTACCTCTCGCCATCTGGTAATCTCTGGAGTTGTTATAGTTGTCTCTGTTCAGAGGTTGTTCTTCTGGGGATTCTGAGTATCCTCTGTCAGCAGACCTGTACAGACTAAGTTCGGCGGAGTCCCGGAGCCAAGATGGCGCTCCCTGCAGGGCAGGTCACTGTTCTCCGGCTGGGAGGGTGCCGGATGTCTGCGGCCCCAAAAGGGTGCTGCCTCAGCGGCTCTGTGGCTCCCGCCTGTCCCAGAAGCTGTCTGCCTCTGTGGTCCTCACTCTAACCTGTAGACTAAGTTCGGCGGAGTCCCGGAGCCAAGATGGCACTCTCTGCAGGGCAGGTCTCTGTCCTCCGGCTGGGAGGGTGCCGGAAGTCTGCGGCCCCAAAAGGGTGCTGCCTCAGCGGCTCTGTGGCTCCTGCCTGTCCCAGAAGCCGTCTGCCCCCGTGGTCCCCACTCTGACCTGTAGAGACTAAGCTCGGCGGAGTCCCGGAGCCAAGATGGCGCTCCCTGCAGGGCAGGTCACTGTCCTCCGACTGGGAGGGTGCCGGATGTCTGCGGCCCCAAAAGGGTGCTGCCTCAGCGGCTCTGTGGCTCCCGCCTGTCCCAGAAGCTGTCTGCCTCTGTGGTCCTCACTCTAACCTGTAGACTAAGTTCGGCGGAGTCCCGGAGCCAAGATGGCGCTCCCTGCAGGGCAGGTCACTGTCCTCCGACTGGGAGGGTGCCGGATGTCTGCGGCCCCAAAAGGGTGCTGCCTCAGCGGCTCTGTGGCTCCCGCCTGTCCCAGAAGCTGTCTGCCTCTGTGGTCCTCACTCTAACCTGTAGACTAAGTTCGGCGGAGTCCTGGAGCCAAGATGGCACTCTCTGCAGGGCAGGTCTCTGTCCTCCGGCTGGGAGGGTGCCGGAAGTCTGCAGCCCCAAAAGGGTGCTGCCTCAGCGGCTCTGTGGCTCCTGCCTGTCCCAGAAGCCGTCTGCCCCCGTGGTCCCCACTCTGACCTGTAGAGACTAAGCTCGGCGGAGTCCCGGAGCCAAGATGGCGCTCCCTGCAGGGCAGGTCACTGTCCTCCGACTGGGAGGGTGCCGGATGTCTGCGGCCCCAAAAGGGTGCTGCCTCAGCGGCTCTGTGGCTCCCGCCTGTCCCAGAAGCTGTCTGCCTCTGTGGTCCTCACTCTAACCTGTAGACTAAGTTCGGCGGAGTCCCGGAGCCAAGATGGCGCTCTCTGCAGGGCAGGTCTCAGAATGTGACTTCTTAAGACCTGCTTAGCAATCTCAGCTTTAATTGCCACCCAGTTTATTAGCGCACACAGTTAATTATTGTGCCTTGTACTTAGAATATTAGCTGTGTGCAAAAGTCATGGAGAACGATGCAGCTTCTTGTGAAACTGAGTCAGATGGATCACCCACAGAGGGGTTCACCCTGGGAGAATGTGTCAGAACCCATCTGCTTCTCCCTTTAAGCAGCTTCTTTAGGATACGTCATTTCCTAATACGAATTATGGACTTCCCATGGAGGAAATGCCTCCCTGGGACCTTGTGATGATGGTTAGGGTGGCACAGTTGTTCATGGTTTTTAGCATGCTCCATTGGGGACAGGTCATGATTTCTCATTATAGTTCTGGGGGAAACCCACAGGTGATGGCATAGAATACAGCAGAAGGTTTGTGAATAAAGAAACAAATAAGTTTTGGACCAGCAGAATGGCTCAGTAGATAAAGGTATTTGTTCCTATGTCTGAAGACCCTGCTTCTATCCCAGGAACCCATAAGGTACAAGGAGACAATCACGTGAATGCTGTGCTACACACACACACACACACACACACACACACACACACACACACACACACCACAAACACACATGCATAGATGTACACTCACTAAATAAATAAATAAATAAATAAACGTGTACACTCACTGAATAAATAAACAAATGTAGTAACATTTAAAAGAGAACCCATGTTTTTTGTTGTCAATTGTGCATTGGCTATGGGCCTTTCTTCCAGCTGCCTTATTCATTAAGCTTTGGTTTCTTCCTCTGTTAAGCAAGGCTTTGGTAGTCTGGGCTGGTGGCCCTTGCATGGCTGCCCGTGACTGATAAGCATGAAGAAGACAGAGGGACAGCCACTGCAGAAATAGAGTGAAACCTATGTGCCTGCAGTTTCTACATCTAGAATTTCCGGAAGCTATGAATCAAAACCATCTAGAGAATAATTGCTACTTCATCTAACATGGGCAGATTTTTTTTCTTGGAATTATTCCCTGAAGGATACATTAAAATTGTTATATAGCATTTACTATGCATTAGGTGTTATAAGTAATCCAGAAATGATTTTAAAAAAAGATATATTTATACAGGAGCATGTGATAGATTACAGGAAATATTATACAATTATAAATAATGGGTTGGAATCTCTATAGATTTTGGTATCTGTGGAGAACCCTAAGACCAATTGCCTGTGGTCCCAAAGGGACAATTGTGCTTCTGTCCTGACAGTACCCACTTCTTACAGCCTCTCTGACACCACACCTTGGGCAGAGCCCTGCTCTGGCTGCAGGTGCCTTACCTGGACTTCCTATCACATTCAGCAAAGGTTTAACTGAAACAGAGAAGGTTGCGGCTCACATCCCATTTCTTTAAGGAGGTTAGTGATTGGCCTTTCAGATGAGGCCAGTGCCCTATGGAGGAGGCTTTCTTGGCATTCTATATTTCTCCCTGAACACATCAGCTTCTTGGAGGTGGGAATCAGAATGGTTTGTCCCCAGCTGCGTATGCAGCTCTTAGTGGGTTTCTGGTTGTATTGATGAGCTGGAGGGTGCAGGAGAAATAACACCTTAGTTTGCAAAAAGATAAAGGGAAAATTTTACAGAGGAGATGGAGTCTGAGCTGAGACTTGAAGGGAAGATAAAGCGATTCATGTGAGGCCCATAAGAACCCAACGGTATAGGGGGAGCTGTAGGGGAGGAACTGGGCTTTCAAGTCAGATACTCCTCCTAATTATGGGAGTTGGGAAGGTTATACCCTGAAGGGTTACCGTGAGATTAGAAATATTAAGTGCAGAATGCCCGGCACTATACTTTACAGATGACAACCATTACTGCTTTGTTTCAGCCTGAGTACTGCAGAGTGCTGTGAGACTTCACACACAGCCTTTCAACTCTCTGACTGCTGTCATCAGAATCCGTGCCATTATTTACATCTCTACCACACTAAACTGTAAGATTTGCATGTCTTGTCATTAATAATAATTTTATCATTACTTATTGTAATGGTCAACACTCGGGACCCGCATTGAGTCTGAATTATTTCTCCAAGAACTGGGCAACCATTCTTTTCCTTTGAGAGTTAAACTGTAAAATATGCAAAGTCACCAAAAATAAATGGAATGGTTCTCGGGCTAGCACCATTTGAATGTAACTTGGTGACTATATTAACATATTTAAAGAGATACTGTCAATCAAAGGATGGAAGGACTAAAAAACACAGAGGTGTCACAGAGGTGAATGGAGATCCACATGACCAGTTGAGGGGAGGATGGGAAAGAGCAGATTGTCAGACAGAGGGGATGCATTTTGGCTTCCAAAGATAAGCCAGTCTCCAGGGTACAGAGAGGCATTGAAGATGTTAGCCATCTTTTCTCTGCTTTCTGATGCATCTGATGCCTTTTTAAAGGTACCGCCCAACCTCAAGCCCTAGATGAGGCAGGTCTCTGAAGAGAGTGTCCTGGCTCCCAGTCCTTGACCTTGACCATAACTGATGGCACAGCAGAACCTGGCTTATGGTGGTCTCCATGTTCTAACTATTTAAATTAGGTGCTAGGAGACTGGGTCAGCTGGCTGTAAGGAGAAACAGGCTGGAAAGCTGGAGCATCACTATAACAGAAAGCTGCCACCAGGTGGTGGGAGGTGGTCATATTGACGCCATGTACCAATGAGGAGTAATCTAGGAACTGTCTGTAACAAGAGAAGAATAAAGGCAATAGGCAGAGAGAGAAAGAGAGAGACAGAGAGAGACAGAGAGAAACAGAGAGAGACAAACACAGAAAGATGTATGTATTCCATAAGTCTTGCCATGCTTCTAAATAGCCTTCCCACTTTCCTCAAGTGTAATGTACACACACAACCAATTCATCCCATAAGATGGACTTTTAGTTGATAGGTTTGGCTTTCTCAGTTTTCTTTGGTGGGGACATCCACTGTGAGTAAGATGCATGGATCTAGCTGTCTCTGGCTGGAATTTGAGTCTAGGTCTACATCTATGATTCATGACCTGTTAATATGATAGGGAAAGCAGTATCTTGTTGTGTAATGATTCAGTTTCACCATTGGATATTTCACCATTGGATTCTATTGCTATAGTAACAAATTACCATAGGTTCAGTGGCATAGAACATTGTAGCTTTATTAGCTTGCAATTCTGGAGGTTGGAAATTTGACATGGGTCTCAATGAGATAACACTAAGATGTTGGCAGAGTAAATGCTTTCTGGTGGCTCTAGAAAAGAATCCACCTTAAAATTTATTTGTTTAGCTTTCTAGAGACACCCTGCAATCCCAGACCTGTGGCTTCTTCCATTTACCCGAATGGAAGACCAATCTCTGATGAGCTGGCTAGCAACCCTATTTTTCCTTTCCCAATGTCACATATAAACACACATGTCCCAGTGAGTGACACATGAGCAGCCTTGGGGCCAGACATTATTCCTGGGGAAAGGAAAAATTATTAACATACAGACTTCTTTAAAAAAGACCCTCTGGCTTAGGAAAACTTGGTGCTTACTTAGTAAACTTGAAATTTTTCCTCTTCTGATTGGCATATGAAGGATCCATATGTTGGTGAAGATTATTGATCTCCTCTCCCCCAGGCCTGGGTTTTTAACTTACTGTAATTTAGGATTACCCATTTCATTTCTTTGAGCCTCGGGTTCTTTCTCCATAAAATGCAGGGCGTAGTAACATTTCTGAAGAATTAAATTAAATTAAAAATGCATTTCCAAAAAAAAAAAAAAAAAACCAGGATAAATGCATTTTTCTTTCTCTTCTTTCCTGGATAGTTCTTTCCCAATCCTGGGAGCTTGGACTACTGAATGGGAGATACCCGGAACACTTCTCAGCGAGGGGGCGTGTCTCTGTGTGAGGGGCAGAAGTGACGTGCTTCCAGGAATGGGAAGTCAGTGTTATCCCACTGTGGAGGTTGCAGTCTTCTGCCTCTTTTGCCCATATTTTGTTTTCATTTTTAATCTGTGGGAATGGAAGCCCCCCCTAAGGGCTTCCTCTGCTCTTTCTTTTCTTGCAGCAGAAAAATGACAAGGCTCAGGAAGCCAAGAACACAATGTTCCCCTGGGCCTCCATGCAGGAGCTGCCAGGACAGCGATTTGGGGGCTTGTGTGAGTGATGGGAGGAATGAGCAAAACCTCAGTGGATTCCAGGCTGCCTGTGGCCTGGAGCAAACTGTGTCCCTGTCCCTTGAACAGCTTCTTATTTCCTTAAAGGATCCATGCCCTGTAACTGTGAGTGAATTCTCTGCGTGCTGTAACCATTGGCACAGCCGATGGTTGTGGAGGGAAACTTTTTTTTTCTTTCTTTTATGTTTGAAGGAACTTGGCAGCCTTTGCCTTCCTGGTTTTAGTGTCCAAGATGGAACTATTTGGAAAGAGCTGTGAAGCTGGTTTGTGGCAGAGAGACTGTTGGACTTCAGCGGTGACATAATGGCAATGCAATGAGGCTGAGTAGCTAAGCCTCTTTGCAACATCCCAGGTGACTGACTGCTGTTTTAGCTGAAAAAGCAATCTGCTAATTGGGAAGTGTGGCTCCCCAGCTCTCCTTTAGTTTTGGATACAGCAACTCAGACCTATTGGCAGCTCACAAACAATCACATACATCAGTATTTTTCTTGACTTGGTGGGTCTCCCAATCAGGAAGGTTTTGAATGGAGATCCCTGCTGGTTTAGAAGGAGCAGTCACTACTATTCTGACTTCCAGTTCTCCCAACTGTATAGTGACAACAGAAGTAGGGTTGGAGCACTGACCATAGCCCTAGCACAACCCTAGGCCCTTAGGAAATGCTTGGAAGCTGATACAGTTTTTCTTTTTGAGTTCTCTGCATGCATCGGTTATCTCTGCCTTTCTCAAAATGCCTCTGTCATTCAAAAAGCCTTATATCCAAGTGTAGAAGGATTTATAAATTCATCTACAAAGAAAGCACTCTCCTTACCGTCATGCATCTTTCTTTGCTCCCAGTATACGTTTGCCTTTCTAGATTTGGAAACAGAAGAATCGGGGTTCTCAGGAGTTGAAGCTGTAGGGTCACATGGTGGCTGATGGCAGAGTGAGCTGAAAGAGAAGATACCATTTCCAGCGGGGCAGGCCTTCACTATCTCTAGACTGGATAGCTTACTATGATTTCTATTTGATGTGCCCATCAAAGGAAGACAAAATCAACCCTGAAAGCAAAAGAAACCAGCCCTCCCAACACAAATGTTGGCAGGGTTCCCTAGCCCAGCACATTCCTGGGATGAGGGAATTCTAGTCAATCAGTGGGAGAGTTCTGGTGTCATGCCAGAAGAGTGGAGCCCACATAGTTTGCATGTCCATCTTCATAGAATGGAAACTTCTCTCTCACCAACCTGCCTGAATCCTAGACTTGTTAAACTTCTCTAGGTGTGACTCTAGGCTCACTGGAAACTCTTCTGTGTGTGTATGCATGGTGTTTGTATACACACATGTGTATACAGTTGTGTATGCATGTGTTTATGCTTGTAATGAGAGGCAAAGGACAGACATTAGATTTCTTCCTATATTGCTGTTCACCTTATATTCTGAGCAGGGTCTCTGAACTTAGAGTTTGATGAAGGGGGCTAAGCAGCAAGCTCCAGGGAGCTGCTGGTCTTCCCCTCTCCAGTGTGAGGGTTACGGATATGCACCTTTTACATGGATGATAGAAATTTGTACTCAGGTCCCATTGCTTGCGTGAATGAGCCATCTCCATCACCCTCACTAGAAATTTATTCTCTATGATTTATCCTCTCCTTGTTTTACTTTGAGGGAAAAATGGGCTAATGCTATGGAATTCGGATGGCTTTTGTTGTTGTTTTAAAGATTGATTGATTGATTGTGTGTGTGTAGTGTGCCTTCATGCAGGTACCTATGCAAGTCAGAAGAGGGCATTGGATCCCCTGGATCTGGAATTACAGGCAGTTTTGAACCACTTGATATGGGTGAGGGGAACTGTAGTCTGGTCCCCTACAAATGCGTTTTCTTTCTTTTTTTTTTTTTGAATTAATTTTTTTATTAGGTATTTTCCTCATGTACATTTCCAATTCTATCCAAAAGTCCCCAAATACACTCCACCCCACTCCCCTACCCACCCACTCCCACATTTTGGCCCTGGCATTCCCCTGTATTGGGGCATATAAAGTTTGCAAGTCCTATGGGCCTCTCTTTCCAGTGATGACCTACTAGGCCATCTTTTGATACATATGCAGCTAGAGTCAAGAACTCTGGGGTACTGGTGAGTTCATAATGTTGTTCCACCTATAGGGTTGCAGTTCCCTTTAGCTCCTTGGGTACTTTCTCTAGCGCCTCCATTGGGGGCCCTGTGATCCATTCAATAGCTGACTGTGAGCATCCACTTCTGTGTTTGCTAGGCCCCGGCATAGTCTCACAAGAGACAGCTATACCTGGGTCCTTTCAGCACAATCTTGCTAGTGTATGCAATGGTGTCAGCGTTTGGAAGCTGATTATGGGATGGATCCCTGGATATGGCAGTCTTTAGATGGTCCATCCTTTCGTCACAGATCCAAACTTTATCTCTGTAACTCTTTCCATGGGTGTTTTGTTCCCAATTCTAAGAAGGGGCACAGTGTCCACACTTTGGTCTTCGTTCTTCTTGAGTTTCATGTGTTTAACAAATTGTATCTTATATCTTGGGTATCCTAAGTTTTTGGGCTAATATCCACTTATCAGTGAGTACATATTGTGTGAGTTCCTTTGTGATTGTGTTACCTCTCTCAGGATGATGCCCTCCAGGTCCATCCATTTGCCTAGGAATTTCGTAAATTCATTCCTTTTAATAGCTGAGTAGTACTCCATTGTGTAAATGTACCACATTTTCTGTATCCATTCCTCTGTTGAGGGGCATCTGGGTTCTTTCCAGCTTCTGGCTATTATAAATAAGGCTGCTATGAACATAGTGGAGCATGTGTCCTTCTTACCGGTTGGAACATCTTCTGGATATATGCCCAGGAGAGGTATTGCTGGATCCTCTGGTAGTATTATGTCCAATTTTCTGAGGAACCGCCAAACTGATTTCCAGAGTGGTTGTACAAGCTTGCAATCCCACCAACAATGAAGGAGTGTTCCTCTTTCTCCACATCCTCACCAACATCTGCTGTCACCTGAATTTTGATCTTAGCCATTCTGACTGGTGTGAGGTGGAATCTCAGGGTTGTTTTGATTTGCATTTCCCTGATGATTAAGGATGTTGAACATTTTTTCAGGTGCTTCTCTGCCATTCGGTATTCCTCAGGTGAGAATTCTTTGTTCAGTTCTGAGCCCCATTTTTTAATGGGGTTATTTGATTTTCTGGAGTCCACCTTCTGGAGTTCTTTATATATATTGGATATTAGTCCCTTATCTGATTTAAGATAGGTAAAGATCCTTTCCCAATCTGTTGGTGGTCTTTTTGTCTTATTGACGGTGTCTTTTGCCTTGCAGAAGCTTTGCAACTTTATGAGGTCCCATTTATCGATTCTCAATCTTACAGCACAAGCCTTTGCTGTTCTATTCAGAATTTTTTCCCCTGTACCCATATCTTCGAGGCTTTTCCCTACTTTATCCTCTATAAGTTTCAGTGTCTCTGGTTTTATGTGGAGTTCCTTAATCCACTTAGATTTGACCTTAGTACAAGGAGATAGGAATGGATCAATTCACATTCTTCTACATGATAACCACCAGTTGTGCCAGCACCATTTGTTGAAAATGCTGTCTTTTTCCCACTGGATGGTTTTAGCTCCCTTGTCAAAGATCAAGTGACCATAGGTGTGTGGGTTCATCTCAGGGTCTTCAATTCTGTTCCATTGGTCTACTTGTCTGTCGTTATACCAGTACCATGCAGTTTTTATCACAATTGCTCTGTAGTACAGTTTTAGGTCAGGCATGGTGATTCCACCAGAGGATCTTTTATCCTTGAGAAGAGTTTTTGCTATCCTAGGTTTTTTGTTATTCCAGATGAATTTGCAGATTGCCCTTTCTAATTCCTTGAAGAATTGAGTTGGAATTTTGATGGGGATTGCATTGAATCTGTAGATTGCTTTTGGCAAGATAGCCATTTTTACAATGTTGATCCTGCCAATCCATGAGCATGGGAGGTCCAAATCTTCTGAGATCTTCTTTAATTTCTTTCTTCAGAGACTTGAAGTTCTTGTCATACAGATCTTTCACTTCCTTAGTTAGAGTCATGCCAAGGTATTCTATATTGTTTGTGACTACTGAGAAGGGTGTTGTTTCTCTAATTTCCTTCTCAGCCTCTTTATCCTTTGTGTACAGAAAGGCCATTGACTTGCTTGAGTTAATTTTGTATCCAGCTACTTCATTGAAGCTGTTCATCAGGCTTAGGAGTTCTCTGGTGGAATTTTTAGGGTCACTTATGTATACTATTGTATCATCTGCAAAGAGTGATATTTTGACTTCTTCTTTTCCAATTTGTATCCCCTTGATCTCCTTTTGTTGTCTAATTGCTCTGGCTAGGACTTCAAGTGCAATGTTGAATAGGTAGGGAGAGAGTGGACAGCCTTGTCTAGTCCCTGATTTTAGTGGGGTTTCTTGCAGCTTCTGATGTTTACTTTGATGTTGGCTACTGGTTTGCTGTAGATTGCTTTTATCATGGTTAGGTATGGGCCTTGAATTCCTGATCTTTCCAAGACTTTTATCATGAAGGGGTGTTGGATTTTGTCAAAGGCTTTCTCAGCATCTAATGAGATGATCATGTGGTTTTTGTCTTTGAGTTTGTTTATATACTGGATTACATTGATAGATTTCTGTATATTGAACCATCCTTGCATCCCTGGGATGAAACCTACTTGGTCAGGATGGATGATTGTTTTGATGTGTTCTTGGATTCGGTTAGCGAGAACTTTATTGAGGATTTTTGCATCGATATTCATAAGGGAAATTGGTCTGAAGTTCTCTATCTTTGTTGGGTCTTTTTGTGGTTTAGGTATCAGAGTAATTGTGGCTTCATAGAATGAGTTGGGTAGAGTACCTTCTGTTTCTATTTTGTGGAATAGTTTGTGAAGAACTGGGATTAGATCTTCTTTGAAGGTCTGATAAAACTCTGCACTAAACCCATCTGGTCCTGGGCTTTTTTTTGGGTGGGAGACTATTAATGACTGCTTCTATTTCTTTAGGGGATATGGGACTGTTTAGATCATTAACCTGATCTTGATTTAACTTTGGTACCTGGTATATGTCTAGAAACTTGTCCATTTCATCCAGGTTCTCCAGTTTTGTTGAGTATAGCCTTTTGTAGAAGGATCTGATGGTGTTTTAGATTTCTTCAGGATCTGTTGTTATGTCTCCCTTTTCATTTCTGATTTTGTTAATTAGAATACTTTCCCTATGCCCTCTAGTGAGTCTGGCTAAGGGTTTATCTATCTTGTTGATTTTCTCAAAGAACCAGCTCCTCGATTGGTTGATTCTTTGAATAGTTTTTCTTGTTTCTACTGTCTTCTTAACTCGTGACCCTTCTGTCTAGACTGAGGTTTTAGGCCTCAGTCTCAACAATTCTCCACTGTGAGTGGAGGCACCAACACTCCAGCTTTATACAATAGTGTTGTGTCTGGTTAGTGTATTTTCCAAGACATGTGTCCCTTTTTTGGTTGGCTATGTCCAAATATCAGACCTAAGGATTTTTCTTGAGGTTGGAGTCTTCTCTGAAGTAAGAGATACTGGCTTTGTTTAGAAGACATTATGGAAGACAATCTGTTGTCCTTTTCTCATGGGATGACCCACTGGCATCTTAGCTAATAACATCTTACATTGTGATACTAGTCATACACTGCTCCCATCTTACTTACGTGTGACAACCCACAGTAACTGTCTTCCATGATGGAACGATCTCCAGAGTTAGAACCCGACACAAGGCTTGGTTATATCTCTGTTGCTGTCTAATGACATGATTTGGGGTCTATAATCTAATATTTCTAAATAATTAATTTCTCCATACATAAAATAAAGTATTTCTTAGGACTGTTTCGAGGATGAAAGTGACTAAGGATAGGCAAATGTAGTTATGATCATATGTTTATTGGGAGGGACTCACTGATGTAGAGTAGGGGATTGAGTATAAATCTTTCATTCCAACAGATATGGCCAACCCATATGCACAGTGTGAGAACACTGAGTGGTCGTCAGAGATACACCAAGAGCGTTAATCCTGCTAGTGTGTGCTTCTTAAGGAATAGTCCAGCTTCCTCTATAGTTAGGACACTAGTGACATTGGTGGTCTCTATTTTCCTTACAAGGGAAGAAAGTTTGGGTCTCGCAGGTTGGTTTCACTATGATGGGGTTGCTGGGATTAGAAAGTTTTGTCGAGCTTTCCTTTTTCTGGGCAAGACTGCATTTTGACATTTTGGATTGTAATGAGAGATCATCTTAGGACACTCAGAGATGGAAACCATCAGTTTATCTGTGGAGAGGGAATAACAGGAATGGATTCCCTAGGGCAGGATGAAATTCCCTTTTGTTGTTGTTTTGAGACAGAGTTTCTCTGTGTAGCCCCGGCTGTCCTGGAATGCACTCTGTAGGCCATGCTGACCTCAAATTCACAGAAACATCTCTGTCTACCTCCTGAGTGCTGGGCTTAAACGTGTGAACCACCACATCCAACTTCAGGAGAAAACTCTTGATCTCAGACATTGTTACTTCGGCATCATGGAAGCCATTACATTTGTATCATGTTGTATCCTTTAGCTATGCAGAGTTCACTTTATGCTGTGACAATGAATCTTCATTTTCAATTTGGCTGGCATCACCCAGAAGACAAACTTCTGGGTCCATCTTTGAGGGCATTTTCAGAAGTAAGAAGAGAAGTTCATCACTGAACATGGGTGGCACCATCCCAGGGACTGGAGTCCCAAACTGAATAAAAAGGGAAAAGGAGACTAGCTGAGCATCAGCAGTCACCCCCTCCTTCCTGACAGCGGCACAGTGTAATTAACAGCTTCATAATCCTGCCATCACAGCTGCCCACCAAGATGGCCTGTACCCTCAAACCATGAGCCATGACAAGCCTTTCTTTCTTTCTCTCTCTCTCTTTCTCTCTCTCTCTCTCCCTTCCTTCCTTCCTTCCTTCCTTCCTTCCTTCCTTCCTTCCTTCCTTCCTTTCCCTTTTCCCTTTCCCCTTTCCTTTCCTCCCTTCCCTTCCCCTTCCTTCCTTCCTTCCTTCCTTCCTTCCTTCCTTCCTTCCTTCCTTCCTTCCTTCCTTTCTTTCTTTCTTTCTTTCTTTCTTTCTTTCTTTCTTTCTTTCTTTCTTTCTTTCTTTCTTTCTTTCTTTCTTCCTTTTACATGGAACAATTTATTTTATTTTATTTATTTTTTTTAAAGATTTATTTATTTATTACATGTAAGTACACTGTAGCTGTCTTCAGACACTCCAGAAGAGGGTGCCAGATCTCGTTACGGATGGTTGTGAGCCACCATGTGGTTGCTGGGATTAGAACTCTGGACCTTCGGAAGAGCAGTCGGGTGCTCTTACCCACTGAGCCATCTCACCAGCCCCCGCAACAATTTCTTTTATTAGGCACAGGATTGTAAATGATCTCCTCAATTTCTCCATACACAAGCAAAACTATGTGTGACGTTTAATATACCAGAGCTTGCCAACCCAACCCAAAGAAAGAAAGATTATCCACAGCATGCTTAACTAGGTCAGTTCATCTGCTGACCCCCAAGAACATGAAGATACATGTAATAGTCTGATTGTCCACATCTGCACCTTCGCAACCACCTGACAACCATAATTCAGGCCCAGATCTGCAGCACATTTCTTGCCAACAATTATTAGACATCTTAGAAGACTTTATCGTCTTCTGCTACAGAGATCTGGACTATATTCTTGGGTGTCGCCAGGAAATGTTTTGGTGCTTGAGGGGAAATGCCATGAAAAGCAAGACACTGGTTGTTCTTGAAGATCTTGATGAGGATTTCTTTGTGGAAGATCATGTAGCTACTGTGCTGGCCATTTAAGCCTTGGCGATCTTGTCAGCCATTGTGGCTACTCACACCCCTCACTTTATTTTTGTTGAAAGTTTTTGTTATAGAATCAAAGAAAACAGCTTACTGTATATGCCAATTACATCTCAATAAAACTATAAAAACCCTATATTGCTGGACATAGTTCACATCTTTGGATCCCAGCACTGGGGAGGCTGAGGTACAAATATCTTGAGTTCAAAAGCAGATTGGGATACTTAGTGAGACTCTGTCAAAAACTAAAATATCAAAACAATACCAAACCAAACCAAAAAACCCAAATGAATATAAACACAGACAGAAACAGAAAAAAGAAAGACAGGAAATAACAAGAAGAAAGAAATTCTACATTGCATATCCACACAGGGTATTTTTCTAGAATGTTCATGGCTGAGAGAATTGTTTAGGCTTCCATGCAGAACACAATGATGGACTCCTGGTCCCTCTTTCAGTGGAAATGCAATTTTCTCTTAAGACAGTGGTGTAGACTCAGCCTCCTTCTGACTCTTTAGGAAAGACAGCCTACCTCCTGTCCAGTCTGGACGCGCATGCTGGGAGCCTCCAATGGTTCTCCTGAAGGCCTCTCCTTTCTGTGCTGAGGCGGTGACATAGAGCAGCACCTTCTCCTTTTTCTGCACCTCACTCAAGTGCACAATGCCACCCACACTAATCCCCTGAGGGCTTCAAGCCCCCTCATTCCCGACTCCTCCACCTCCAGTTAGTGTCATCTGTGGCCTAACACAAGCCAAAAGGCGTGGAGCTATTCCCCAGAGCCTCTAAGGGGGTCTACACAGCAGCATTTCTCCCCCTCAACTCAGAGGTCTCAACTGAAACTCTGAAGTGGGAAAGTTACATTTCAACGATCTGGGTTCCTCTTCTCTCCATCTCATGGAGATAAATTTCTCTCCAGTCTAGATTCAAATCAAATTTATCTAAGAAATGGGCAAGAGATCTCTTTGTGTGCCGAACTCTGCAGGACTCCCCGGCAGTCTGTGCCTCTCCCATGTTAGACACCCAGTGCAGCTCTTGGTTGCTTTTTTCACTTTGGCAGCTGGTGATCACAGATCTGGATTCCCTTCCCCATTCCTGCCAGATCCTTTGTCCAGTTAGAGGAAAATCCCCTTTCCACTCTGCTCATGAGAGTCTCCAATTTGATTCAAGGGAGGACTGACTGCTCTGTTCTTTGTCCAACATGTTTGAGCTCATACCCCCGTACCTAGCCCTACACCCAAGGGAAACTCCTTGGATGACCAAGTTGCATCAATAGGAATCTTTATAGTTACTCTTGAGCAACAAAGAATTTTCACTTGTGGATCCATGTCATCCTTAAAGGATTACAATCCTGATTCCACCATAGTCCATCCAATCAACTAGACTGGGTCATAAAAACTTGCAATTCATGTGCCTTGCTAATTTCCACCACTGTAATATAAGAAATGGGAGTTAACTTTGAGGTCTCACGGTCAATGTCCTGTGACAGATGAATGTCACCCACGTATGCCAATTTGGGCAACAAAAATATGTTTTTGTTACAATAGACACTTACTCTCACTTCATATGGGCCGCTGCCTAAATGGGAGAAAGCTCTGAAAACCTTTATGGGCCTGCCACACAAGTCTAGACTGATAACAGCCCCTCCTTCACCGACATTCACTTAAAACCTTCTGTTCTACATGGGAGGTTACTCGCTGTATGTGGATTCCTTATAATCTCTAAGGACAAGGTATAATTGGAAGGACAAATCAAACGCTCAAAATCCAGCTAAAGAGGGAAGATAGAACCTCTTACATCCTTTAGTGTTCAGTTGGCAATAGCCCTGACAACACTAAACATTATTAACACACACACACACACACACACACACACACACACACACACACATACACACTCAAATATCCCCTTGTTGTTGTTCATTGGCATATGACACAATTGATCCCTCTTGTTGGTGAGATGCTGAAATCTCCTAGATGGCATCTGGAAGGGACCTGACTCCCTCTTTGAGACCGGAAGGGGTTTTTGTTTGTGTATTCCCACAGGATCAGCCTCAGCCTATCTGGATACCAGCACAAAATATCCAACATCTCTCTGCCCACCAAGAAGATGGCCTGCATAACGCTAATGGGAAAGGGATGAAGGAGACCTGGAAGGAGACACCTGTGACCAAGAATGAGATCACCCAGAAGAACATTCATGATCTGGTGACAACTGCACCATGCATGCACCCTGCTCAAGCCCCCCTCTCTGCTATTTTTTTTTTTTTTTTTTTTTTTTTTTTTTTTTGGTTTTTCGAGACAGGGTTTCTCTGTGTAGCCTTGGCTGTCCTGGAACTCACTCTGTAGACTAGGCTGGCCTCGAACTCAGAAATCCACCTGCCTCTGCCTCCCGAGTGCTGGGATTAAAGGCGTGTGCCACCACGCCCAGCTCCTCTCTGCTATTTTAATGTCAGTCTTTGTTATATTGCAGGTCCATCCCACCACTGATCACCACCCTACTTCTTTCCCCAACACTCACAACTGGCATCTTTTTTCTCTTTGGAAAACCTATGATGGCAAGAACCATGAAATCAGGCCCCAACCAAGTGTGCTAAAGCTCTATTTCAATTTCTGTCAATTCTAACTCCAACGCTGTGACCCCCAACCTCTTTCTCTGCTTCCCTATCAACAAAAGTGTCTGAAAGGAGAAGCCAGCTGCCTCACACAGCATGATCATTACAGTGGCTGCCATTACTGATTCTGAAAAGTTGAAGTCAGCTCTCCCTGAAATAGCCTATTTCAAAACCTAAAGAGCTGTCCCAGCATTGTTATAGATGACCTCTGGCATGATGGATGTAGAATGGGAATCATGGGAAAACTATATCCCCCTGTTATGCCATACATCCCTCTACTGAGATTCATATTTCTCAACAGCTGATGCAGGCATCCCAGTCTATGCTAACTCATACAAATATTCTTGATCAGGAAACACAACAGAGAAAAGAAGATGTTCAATCTACCCTATCCTGGCTACAATATGTTGAGTATGTCGCTGCCCGTCACATCCAACCCCAATGCCTTCCTATGCCTTTCTTTTGTGCCTTCATTTTGCATCCCCTTTTAGTCACAGTACCTGCTAACACTACTGTAATTGACCCCCTTCTCAAACCTAAGCTCTCCCTTTAATCAATTCTTAAAGAAAGTCTCCTTCTTTGAAGGCCCCCTACCTCTATGCCTTGCGGGGACCATGGGGACATCCCATGCCCCCCTGTGTGATTAATGGCACTGTTATCAGCTTCAGGTGTGTCAACCTTCCTCCATTCCTCTGGTGCTATAAGCCAGAGGTACTATAAGCCCCTGCACCAACTGAACCATTAAAGATTTTTGCATTCATGTTATAACTATTCCTCAGATGTATCTATATGAAGAAGATGAGGTGGCTCTTGTACTCCACAAGACAAACAAGAGAAAAGTTCACACTTCTGGTGAAACTGGGACTCACCCTCTCACTGGGAGCAGGCAGGGCATTGGTGCAGACACACCACCTAGCTGGGGACTCCAGAGAGGCTGGATCAAGCCATGGCTGCCACCACAGATAGCTGGGATGCCCTCCAATGACAAACCACCACCTTTGCTGGAGTGGTACTACAAAACAGAAGGGCTCTGGGCCTTTTGACAGCAGAACAGCAGGGGACTTGTGTCATCCTGGGGGAGGAATGTTGTTTCTATGGAAATGTATTGGGCTTGGTTGAACAAAATATTAAGACCCTTTGCAACCTCCACAGGGATTTGAGGTCCCAATATACATTCGTTGGCCCTGACCTTTTGGTACTCCAATCCCCTCATTGCCTGGTTTTAGTCTCAATCCCAGTAGTCAGAGCTCCCCTCTTCTTTTTTTTAAATATTTATTTATTTATTTATTTATTATATGTAAGTACACTGTCTTCAGACACTCTAGAAGAGGGAGTCAGATCTCGTTACGGATGGTTGTGAGCCACCATGTGGTTGCTGGGATTTGAACTCCAGACCTTCGGAAGAGCAGTCCGGTGCTCTTACCCACTGAGCCATCTCACCAGCCCCCGAGCTCCCCTCTTCTTACCCTATGCCTTAAACAGTTTTCCAATAAACAAGTTACTAACATAGTCAAAGTCATTGTTAACCAAGTTCTGGCACAATATTAAGCTATTCTCACGCTGACACATGTGTCATATGACAATGATGCAGCACCAATATAAAAAAACAAAGGGGGAGATGTGGATTCTCAAGCCAGATGAGGGACAGTAGAACACTGTCCTTACCTGGAACACGGCAGGAGTGAGGTCACTCCCTACCCAAGTCAGGTTTGGGCCTATTCAACCCCATAGAGACAAAGGCTACAACACGATAGAGCAGGTAGGCTTCTGTTTCCCCACCAGAAACCTAGCTTCTCAGAGATCATGTGGCAGGCACATGATCTAACTGATATGCTTGGAAAGTCCCTGTTTCCTCCTGAATGATTTGTTATTTGAATGGTGTGTCACTAAGGTTTGCCTGTTTTCAATTAGGTCCTCATATACAAATTAGGTGCATTTTCTCCCCTCCCCCCTGACTCGAGCTATATAAGCTAGCCTTGTCATTTCAATAAACAAGCTGTCCTCCAACACAGTCTCCTGGGTTGTCCAGCTGCCAGCGTGCAATGGGTGATTTGGGGTAGGGTGGGGGTGGGGACCTGCAGGTACATGCAGAGTGCCAAACCACATATGAGAATGAGGTGGAACAGAGCAACTTTCAATAGTGGAAAAAGTGTGTAAGTCTACAGAAATGAATCCAGGTCTGGCAAGGAGTCCAAAGGAGGGGCCTGAAGAACATGGTCGGTAATAAAAAAAAAAAAAAACAGTGGATGTAGCAGATGACAGAAAGAAAGAGTGTACCTTGCACAAACCTATTCAGCCTTCAAGGCTAACGTGAGGCCCACCCACCAATGACACCAATGCAGGGACACCAAGGAGCCACCCAAACACTCATGAACACACGCCTGCTCCATCACCCCAAGCCCTACTGCACGATCACTCTTTATAAACCTATGGTCTCTTCATGGCAGTGAAGTTTCCCACCTGCCTCTTTGAAACCAAGAACTCTTCAAAGTGCTGAAGAGAGGCCGACATCAGACTCCAGCCTGGAGGACCACGGTAGCATCTATGGTGGAGATTTGGATGGCAGGAAGCTGCAGCATGTGCCCAGCAATCACCACCACTCTGACACTGTGGGGAAGTGTCTCTTTACAGCACTTGAGAGTGGGCTGCCTGAATGCCCACCTTCTCTTCAGCTTTGGAGATGCTGTACCGCAGGGGGCTACAATGTAGCTGTTTTAATATCTTTTCCACTTGGATCCAGCTACATAGGCACAGTGCTGGTGTGCACTAAACATTTAGTGCCTGTTTATTGAATGAAATCTAGGAAGAAATGGATTCTTAATATCTCTTAAAAATCTAATTTCCCCTAAACCCAATTAACTTCAAAGCCTCAGCCAGGTATTTCTCCAGTAGTGTGGCAATAATAAAATAATGGTGTTAATAACTGCAGTCACTATGTAATGGTTCATGCCAGGATGTGTATAAAGAATCTTGTATAGACCTGTTTGTGCATCATGTGCATGCGCATGCGTGTGCCTATGCCTGCGTGTGCATGTGTGTGTGTGTGTGTGTGTGAATTCTAGGTCTGACTAGCAAGCAGCCTTTGCCTCCAAGGAGGCTCATAAATACCAGAAATGGAGAATTTGATTTTACAAGAGTGACCATTAGGTGGCGATGTGATACTGGTATTAACCCTGCTTCTTGCTGATAGGTCTTCAGAGACTTGTAAACTGTTCTGAGGTGCTGGTGGGATGATCCAAAGCTTTTTTGGTAGTCAAGATGGCCAAGATGGGGTCCATGCATCAAGCCTTGTAGCTGTGGTTGAGGGGTTCTCCAGGGGTCTGTGGGGATTCTTTTGGGAGGACCCTGGATAAATCCGGGTGCACTTTCTCCTTGCTTTCAACTCAGTTACTCACCTCATCTTAATTCAGCTCCGAGACTCATTATTAAATCTCAGTTCTCACCAACACCCCCTCTGTCTTCACACCCTCAATTTTAGACTGGACTGGAACAGGGCAGCCCAGAGGCCATTAGTTTCAGTTCTCACATTTATGAAGGGCATGCTTAGGCATTTAATGTTATATCCAAATAAGGCTGCATGCAGGGTTATTCTGCCCCCCCTCCACCCAATGTTAAAAGGCTCGATCTGTTGCATGAGGAATACTTAACTTATTACATGAGAAATATCTAACTTATCCGACATTTTGTCCTCACCTTTAATGAATCTGCATTTGACAAAGTTACCTTTTAAAAAATTAGATGTATTTATTTTATGAATGTTTTGTCTGTCTGTCTGTCTGTATGTATGTATGTATGTACACACCATGTATGTTCTTGGTGCCTATGAAGGTCAGAAGAAGGGATTAGGTTCCCTGGAACAGAAGTTACAGATGTTTGTGACCTACCATGTGGGTGCTGGGAATCAAATCTGGGCCTTTTGCAGGAGCAGGAAGTGCTACTAACCACTGAGCCATCTCTCCAGCCCTTGTATCTTCAGTTTTAATATATCAGAAACTTCAAATATTGGAAGCATTTAAGACTTCTCTCTCAGGTGTTGAAAAGTGGTCTTGTATCGGACACTCAAAATGTTTGGAGTCTTACCAAGGGAATTAACACACAACAGTCATTCTGTGCTTACTCGGGCCACTTTAGGTATTCCATGATATCTTTAAAATTTTATATCATTTATCTACTACTACTACTACTACAGTACTATTGCATAAAAATAACCATAAAATCTGAATAGCTTCCTAATGAGTACATTTTTCTTATGTATCTGGAGTCAGATGGCACTTAGTCCTGGGTTCTGCAAATCTCTCTGGCTACCTGGCTGATGGTCAAGCTGGATTAACCTTTTGCTGAGGTGCCTAGCTAGGGCCCTCCCTTCTGCATGAGCAGGGTAGTCCAGACTTGCCTGATGGTGGTGGGAGATGTGCAAATGCCTAACACTACATGCCATCCCTCCCCCCAAACTTCATCTTCCCTTTTCCTCACCATCATCTTACTGACCCAAGTCAGCTCCATGAGTCAGCTCAAAGCCAAGCAGGACCTACAACAGTAGACAGGTATAGCCCAGTCACTGGCCAAGGGCATGATACAAGCAAGAGCTAAGTATAGGTCCCACTGCCACCTGACATGTAGTGTCTGCAAAGATGATAAGAACCTCCGGAGAAGATGCATTAAGGCTGTCTCCAGGACCTATATCCACTAACGTCAGTGTCATTCGGTATAGACACGTTCTTGAGTTTAAGGGCTTAATTTTTTTTTGTTATTCATGTACTTTCAAAGACTACCTAGAACATAGAAACTTTGGACATGACTGGGTGCTCATGTTGAGTGAGCACATCACTCCCATCTCAGGTTCTCTGCTAGGTTCTAGGGAGGATAATGGAACAAAATAAGGCTTTTATTTCAAAGCACGTTTCAGTATGTGTGTTTCCTGAAAGTCATTGCTCAGAGGTTGGGATCAGGAGGTGGCAAGATATTCTGCAGTCTCAGCCCAAATAAAGTTTGTATCATTAGGATGTCTTGGAGGCTGAAAGTCAAGAAGAGACAAACACTAGAGGAGGCATAATAAATGCAGGAACTCAACTTCTGTAGTTCCCAGTATAGGTTATCCTGTAGAAACCCTATGACGCACAGATAAACAAACATACCAGCTTTTAAAAAATGCAAGGAGAGACCTCTTAGTTATTGGTGTCACCAACTGAATAATGAATTTTATTTTAGCAGTTCATTCCAGAATCTCTCTCTGAAAAGGAAAATTGCCTCTGTCCTGGAGAAAACCTTGATAAGATGCTCAGGGTTGAAGGTGAGACCCTGAAGGCATGGGTGTCCACGGAAATAAATTGTTGGTTCTCTTCTCGAAAAGAAGGAAGAGGGAAAGAGACAGAGGGGAGGAGAATAAGGGAGAAATAAGGCCTTGGGAGCTGACATGAGACCTTGGGAAGAGGGAAAAGCGAGACAACTTTGTGAGAAAACGTGCAAGGAGTCCTGGGCCTCAGCAGCAGTAGTCTCGTGTGCGGTTTCCAGTAGACTGTTGCAGATGCTGTGTGGGATGCTCCCACGTGATGTCAAAGCTCACAAGAGCATCTGTACTTTCTCTGCTTTCACCTGCTCTTGCTATCCTTCAGGGGAAATGAGGAAAAGGATGGATCTCTTTTCTCCTCAGGATAAACGTGGTATAAATGGGTATAGAAGCAGGATCCCAGGGACGGAGACTTTTAGGATTGAGGACCAGAGGTCTTTGCAAACAGGCAAAGGCTTTGGATGTTCACAGACTGTCGAGTGGAGTATGGTAGGGGTCTGCATGTGACACCTACTCTATGACATTCTCAAGTTGGGGAATGCTCAGCTGGTTTCTTATATCCTGTCTCTGTCTTCTGACCTCTGTGTGAGGATAGCAGTAGCATCTTCTTCATGGAGTCTTGGAAGGGTCCCACCTTGGATAATGGGCACGGAGCACAAGGCATATGCCTGGCATGTGCTTTCATGGATGGGATGCCAGCTCTCACTATATTTGTCATCACTGTCCTTATTATTGCTCTTTTGCTGTTATTCATGGATGGCCCCTAAGCAGCCTTAGCTTCTTTGTTGAGAATTAACTCAGGCCTGGGAATCAGAGAGCCTGGATATAGTCTCAGCTGCCACGTGACCTTGAGAAAGTCACTTTGCCCTTCAAGGCCTCAGGCTTCACTTTCCTTACCACTGTAAGGAAATGGCTGTTTCCCCTACCTCTACTTGCAGCAGACTCCCAGTCTCATGAAGTCTGTTTATTTTGATATTACAGGAAGCAGCCCTAGTTTACAATCCACAGTCCACTCGGAAATCCATTTTCCTCACTCAGCATAAATGCTGAAGTGAGCCTAACTCCATGTGTTTGTTTACGCCCCTTGGGAAGTTATTTTTCCCTTTTTACTTAATTACCTGATACCCAGACATTGCTCTGCAAAATTCCCCTCCAATACATTTTGTAAAGTCATCTAGACTCCCTCATTCGGTGCTTTGATTAAAATGCGCAGTCTTCTCCGGGCTTTGGCTCCATGTTAAATAATTGCACCTCCAGTGAGAAAGTCAACAGTACAGGAAAGAGTTCAGGGAGGAAGATTAAATAATAGGATCCAAAGCCAGCAGGGAGTTTACACTCCAGTGCCCAGGCAGAGTTGTGACCTCTTCCAGATGAGGCTGGCTTTAGGCTACTTTCTTTCCAAAATCTGAAGCGTAATCCCCAGGCAGAGCAACGGTCTCACTGTCTATCTGTCACAATTACATCTCTGCTTGACTTGGTCTGCATCCTGGGGAAGGAAGGACAGGGCAAGGTTTGGTTGCTTTCTGGGAAGCAACTCAGCCCCCACCAGGGCCAAACTTCATTCCCTCCCCTCCCCTCCCCCATAATTCCCTTGATAGTGTTCCACTCCATCTAATGAGCATGTCCTGGATACAGGACACAGATCTTACGGTCTGTGCTACTCCTGACAGAATGGCAGGCAACTTTGTATCAGGTCCCACCTTTCTCACTGTTTGATGATACTGACCTTAGTCATTTTTTGACCTTTTCCTGACCTCCATTGCCCTCCCGGATTCTATAAAAGGAGCTTGACATTGTAGTCAGGCTTCTGCCAAACACACCTATGTCATGAGCTTGCACTGTGACCCTGGACAGGTGCTACAACTTCTCTGAGACCTAGTTTTGTTCATCTAGAAGAATGGTTCAGAATTGCTGTGAAAAGCAAGCCATTTGAGACAATATGCCCAATGCCCAACATACAATGTCAAACAGAGATTGCGTTTTTTGGGGGAGCAATTGGTATGAAGTTCTGAAAGGATCAAGAGCTGAGGTTCCAATTAGGTTTTCATCTTGGGCCCGTCAGATTTTTAGCTGTGACATCGGGTAAGTCATTTATCTTCTGTGTCTCTGATTTCTGATCTGTAAATTGAGATAATGAATGTCTACCTTGTAAAGTGTTAAGATGGTGAGATTAAATCTCTCCAACACACACATCAACCTTTCTGGCAAAGAACAAGAGTTCTTTGAGTGCCTATGCCTCAGGGTGGTGATAATGATCTAGACCTTAATGAGCTGCTTCTGAGTTCTAGAAAGTAAAGCTCAATTGAAAATGGCATCCTAATGACTGTGGTCCAAGATTCCTAGTGTGCTGGTTAATCATCAGTGTTGATTTGACTGGATCTAAAGTCACCCAGGAAACAATGCCTCTAGGTGTGTCTGTGAGGTCTTTTCCAGTGAGATTTAGCTGAGGTGAGAAGACTCATGTGAGAGGTATCAGTCCACTAAGCTCAGGTTCTGGGGTGAATACAACAGGGAAAACAAGACAAACATTCATATATTTGTTTCCTGACTGTGGGCATAACATGGCCAGCTACCTCACTCCTTGGCTATCCATGCATCTCTGGCATGATGGACTATACACCCTCAGACTGTAAGCCACATGACCCCTCCACTCCTCTGCTGCCCATGCACCTCTGGCTGATAGAGTGTGCACCCCCAGACTGTGAATTCACATGAACGCTCCACTCCTCTGCTGCCCATGAACCTCTGGCATGATAGACTGTGCACTCTCAGACTGTGAGCCATGTGAACCCTCCACTCCTTAAGTTGTTTTTATCAGGTGTTTTGTCCCAAATCGGGAAAGTAACTAATAGACCTAGTGTTTCAACTTTGAGGTATCAGGATTCAAAATCCAGTAACTAAACTTACAGATTCTTCATGAAATTTTATTCTTGTTTCACAAGGCATGACCAGAATCTTGAAGAGCCAGAGTGGCATCTGATAGCCCTTTAACTTAATACCCTTCTATTATCCCAACATCTGTTCAGCTTTCTGCCCATCCATCTGTCCATCCATCCATCCATTCATCCACCCATCCATCCATATCAAGTTGTTAGAAAGTCTTTATGGGGTCTTGGAAGGGTACTGCTTTGTACCGAACACAAGGCATATGCTTGGCATGTGCTTTTATGGATGGGATGCCAGCTCTCACTGTTTTCATCATCACTGTCCTTATTATTGCTCGTTTGCTGTTATTCCTGGCTGGCCCCGAAGTAGCTTTGGCCCCATTGTTGAGAATTAACTCAGGTCTGGGAATCAGAGAGCCAAGGTACAGTCTCAGCTGCCACATGAATTTATAAGATGCATAGCATATAAAGCCCACAGAAGAGCTGTTTTAGTAGAAATAAGCAAGGATGAACAAAAGAGTAGAGTTTAAGAGAAAATGGAGGAGTGCAGGGACTTGTGTTCTTCTGGGGAGCTTTGTTATGGTTTTTAGGGGCTGGTTCTGAACACAAGGAGACTCAGTGTCCTCCTCCTGTTTCTTCATCGCTGATGCTCTGTGGAGGTATCTTCTCTCTGACCTCAGACTCTCTTGATTACAGTATACCACAGTGGTTGCACACAGGGGCCTTGGATCCCAGCTGTCTTGACTCAAGTCCCATGTCTCTAATCTACTTCTTATTGGCTCGATCTGGAGGTAATTGAGTAATTCTCTGTGCTTTGGTTTCCTAATCAGTATACAGGGCCGGTGGTGTAGCTCAGTGGTATAGCAAGCCTGAAACCTGGAGTTCAATTCCCAGCACCTAAGTAAATAAACAATATTTAAATATGGGATGATGATATGCTCAGCTATACAGTGGAAAATAAGAGGCATTAATGAGTGTGCTGTGCTTGGCATGGGCCTAGAATATCAACATGCTTAAGTGTGTTTGCTTAGCTTAAAATTATCATGTTGTTCTTGATGTGGCTCCTACTGTGTTAAGACAGAAGATAGCTCAAAATGCAGCTAAAGATGCTGGGAGTGACCCTGGCCTTCTAAAGGATTTAGTGGGAAAGTTTGGGAAGTTAAAGCCAGTCAGATTAGTGTGCATAGGAGTCTGCGGAAGGAGAAGAGACTGGGCGTGACTTTAAAAAGTCTTGCTGGTGGGAAGGAATGGCTGGGAAGAGGGCATTCTTGCTTGTTGCTCACCTCACCCAGGGCAGAGTCGAAAGCTGTCATATTGTGCTCCCAGAGTGGTGTCTTCTGTTGCTTGAGCAGATGCTACAGCTGCAGCCATAGCCAAAGAGGCTAAAACCCAGCCCAGCAGCATGTGTGCAACTTTCTTAGAGGACAGGCAGTTCCTCCCTCTTTTGGCTCAATTCTCAAAATGTCATCCTGCTGTCCCCGTTAGCACGGAGGCTGCTGATCCTCACCTGCTCAGGGCTGCCTGCTCTTAGGTGTCAGGCTGTGTTGTTCAGCTGTCTGGTAAGCTCATGTCCTGTGTGAGTCACAGACAGTAAAATACTACTCCAGAGGCATATAATGCTCATTTGACATGGTATTTTCCAAGTTGAGGAAAGCAAATGAAAATTTCTAGGCTAATAAATGCTTACTCCTTACTCAAAAAAAATAACCAAAAAGCCCAAAACAAACAAACACCCCCAAACGGTGAGAGGAGTCGGCCATATTGATGCTGGGTTGCTATGTGGCCACCATTGGCTTTGAGTCCTGGTGCTTCTTGAGAACACATCATGGACCCTCCAGTACGCTCGTTGGGACCGTATCTTTTATATTATGGACTGGCTTCTTGTGGCCATTGAAATCTGTACTTTGCCCACTCAGCTGAAGTGAGGGAATAGTTGAAGGCACGAGCCGGGTAGAAAGCATCCTGAATGATTAATGACTACATGGGAGCTTGCTGTGCAGGCCCCTGAGCACATCTAAACCTTTTCAGGCTGTTTGTGAGAATCAACAACTTACGTAATCTCAAAGACGGAGGAAAACAAAACAGAAAAGATGAGAAAAGAAGAAAAAACAAGGACCTAATTGACACATTCTGTTCTCCTTGGAAAAACTTAAAGCAAGGGAGGGAGAGCCCCTTGCTCCCATCGGTTACCTTGTGTTTGAGAATACTGTGATTATTAGAGTAGAAAGCACACCGTTCTTCGCCAGGGTCGGTGAGAGTTTCACAGCTCCTTTAATCTTTCATGTTGTAGAAACACCAATTATCACCTGATGGACTCTTAATGGTGTGTGTGTATGTGTGTGTGTGTGGGGGGGTGTGTGGTGTGTGGTGTGTGTGTATGTGTACACACAAGCAGTGAAATGTGGCTTTTTTTGCCGCTGGAGTGTAAAAAGCTGAGCATTCACATAACGGAGAATATATTTCTTCCCCAAATCAACTCAGCCTCTGGCCATCTGTGACCTTGGGTGAGTTATTTAACCAATCTGTGCCTTGGTGTTTATCTCTATAAATCTGAGAGTAACGGTTTTCTTTCAGATTCTGTGAGGATTCAATCAGACCCTGAGTGGGAAAGGGCCTGGCGCAGACCTCTCTGACTGGGAAGATGAGTCTTTCTGTTTAAGATGGTCACAGCAGAAGACCTTTAACAGAAGGACACCTCAGGGGATGCCCACACAGGAAGCCCCAAGAGCTTAGGCTCCAGAATGGACTTTCCGTTCCTGGGAAGCCATCTGGGACCAGCACCATCAGATCCTCTGGAGAGGACGGCTGCTTATATGCTGATGTGAGTTCACTGCTCTGGGAGATTCCTCTTCCTCCCAGGGTGAGGCTTTTAAAATTGTGGCTCAAAGTAATAATTTCCCATGTGGAACAAACAAAGGAAAATTCTTTGGCCACAATTCTCAGTCTATTTGGTCCATTTTCCTTAGGGAGGAGAGGCAATCAGTCCGAATTTTCTAAAATAGTTCACAACAAAGCTTTCTTTCTCTCTAACAAGTCCTCATCAGACATTCTCCACTTGCTGGGCACTGCAAGGAATTCTGTGTTACAAGGGTGGTCAAGACATGTCCCGATCCTCAGGTAGCTGACAGTGCAGCAGAAGAGACAGAGCAATGTCAGATGACAGAATTGCAGTATGCCAAATGCTCAGACAAGCAGGGAAACTCAGGATCCCTTGGGAGATCAAAGCAAAGACGATGAAACCATTTGGGGGAAGATGTGGGAATATTTCTCTCATCCATAGGTTGAAAACTTTATCTTCAGTGTTCCAAGAGGTATAGGTATAGCCTTTAGGAAAGATTAGGTCAAGAGAGTAGAGCCCTCACCACCAATGGGATGAGTGCCCTCATAAAAGATGTCTAGACATAGTAAAGTAAAGGAGGGACTCCTCCTATGTGAAGACCATGAGGAAGCATGTCTGTAAGAAGACTCTTGCCAGACTCTAACTCTGTTGGCACCTTGACCTTAGATGTTCCAGTATCTAGAACACTGAACTAAATATGACAAAATAGAAGGTAGTGTTTAATCAGGCCAATGAAGATGGGGAAGGCAATTCAGGGCTGAGGTGTGACTCAGGTATCGTTAGGGCCCAGGAATTACCCCACAAACCACACAAACACCAATCTCAGTCAGACAGGGATCGTTATTGAATGCACACCTTAAGACTGATCAATTAGGGTTGTAGATCAGACTCAGGAACTGAAAGCTACGACCCCAAATATTTCTCAGGACCATCTTATAAAGGCAAACCCCACAAAACCCACAATGAGCTCACATACAGGTGTAGGACGTGCTGTCTGGTGGTCAGCCCTGACTCAAGCTACTTTAGACAACAGTTCACATTGACCTTTAATTTGATGGATCCTAAGTAAAGCTTATGGTTGTATGACTTCTTAAGAGTCCTACACAGCCATTCATAGCATACAGAGCGTAACAGGTGGTCAATAAGACCCTGTTGTGTGAGTCAAGTTATTATTCTGTGTCAATGACTGGCAGGCATATTACAGCAACAATATGAAATAGGTGGCAGGCATGGAACAAAATGGCTACAGCTATGCTAGGGAGACAGGCCTTGACAGGTATAGCGCATTTCCAAGACTATTAACACACACACACACACACACACACACACACACACACACACACACAGCCTAGGGCATGAGAATACAGCACTGAAGAGTCTTATGAATACCCACCAGGACAATGGTGACATTGTATAGCCCCAAGGGCTGGCCAGGGAAGATAACCTCATCCTCAAGAGCTTCGTCACTCTTCCTAGAACCTGAGTTGCTCCAGCATCCCAACATTTGGTATCCCACTGTTTGTCTAAGACAGCTTCATGCACTGAGAAGCTGTACATTTATCGTCCCTTTCCTAAGTATTTGGTCTCCGTATATTCTCTCTAGCCAGGACTGATTGTGTTCTTGATAAAGGTGTCCTAAATATATGCATGTATGCACTGAGGAATGACCCAAGAAATAGTTCCATCCAAGTGTGTGTTGCTTGGCAAACCAATGAATTGTTGGGGCTCCTTCCAGGAGCACAGATGATTCAAAGTCAGCTGTATCACCATGATTCCCAATGGAGCATGGATGGCGACTCAAGCAAGCTGCATCCTCAGAACTCCCTGCCAAAGTTGCAGGCAGCTCCACAAAACAAGAGTCTCTTCCTATTCAAGATGTTGTTTTGTGCTTATATAAGCACAGGGCAGGGCTGTGCGAATCCTGTGGTTTCTGAAGCTTGTACGTCCCATTAACTTCCTGCGTCTTATGCTCCCCCTTCCTCTCTCCAGGAGGGAGTGTTTCAATTTGGAGGAAATAGCGATACAACAATGGCTACATTATGAGAGGGGGGACTTTCTTTTGCTCCTGTTCAATAGTCAGAATAATGCTTTCCTAATTTTGATCTGGGAAAACTGGTGTGGATACGTGCAACATGAAGTAACATGAAAGGTCTGCTGCCACCACAGACCCTTCCTCATCCCTGTGTGTTCAGGAATTAAAAAGATGGCAGCATTTCGTCACAGGCCTCAGACTCCAGCTTGCAAAATAAAAGGCAACTCTCAACATGTTCCGTAACAGTGACCTGTGCATCCTGATTTATGCTACTGATAGTGGAAACTCCAGCTTAGCTATTTCAGGGTAAACTCAATGCAAGGATCTCTCAGCCAATTAAGCCCTCCATTTTCCTTGTCTCTTCTTGATTGCAGATTATTTCCAGGAGACGTGGACACCTGTGAGCCACTGGGAGTGGTGCATGGTTCTTGGTCAGCACATTCCTGTGTCTTCCATCATGCCCTTCTCTCCCTCTGGTCCCATGTGCCATTATCCATAGTCCTGTGTGATATCTGATACTTCATATCCATAAAGGCCACTGGATACCTCTACATGGTGGCCAGGAAACCACCTGAAGAATAAATGGAAAACAATTGGCCTTTTACTTTACCAATGGGAGATGAAGGGGCAGGACCATTTCTGTGGATCCCTCGAACTCCATGGTGGGTTAAAGGGAAGATGTCTAAGATCTTCAACTTCCTAAGACCTGATTAGCTCTCAACCTGTGTTTCTTCCTACTCTTGGACCCAGAGCTGTTCCAGCACCATGGGCTTGACCTCAGAAAAGTAGGGCACTACTGTGTCCTCATGGTTTGGCCCTGGAAACCTGACTAGGGCAAGGTGGGAATGAAGAATCAACAGATAGACATATTGAAAAGCTGGGATCGGTTGGGTTGTACTCAGGCAGAGGGAGGGCACCTACTATGAAGCATGGAAACTCACCTGTCTACTATGCACAGCACAAGAAGCTGGGTTAGCTAGTCTGGGTGGGAAGTGTTTGTTGGGGTGTAGTCTCAGGTTGCAGTCATCAGGGAGAAAATTCACCTGGTCTTTGCACACACTGTCAACATCCATATAACAGACCAGAGGAAGGCTTTGCCAATTTCCTGAACTCATCATTTGCCATTTCCATGCGTCTGAGGCATTGGAGTCTTTGATATGGCTGTACTAATGCCAGCAATACACATTCTCTCAAGACAATGATACACTTCCCACAGGATTCAGCCCCCTCTGGGGACTATACATAGTTTCCTTCATTTTCTGCCTTTGAGATTTAGTAAAAATGGATCTAACTTATCATGGATTCTTTCTGTTAACTTGTTTTTGTTTGCAACAAATTTTATGAGCTGTGCCGTGGGATTCCATCCACCCTTCCACCCTAGGTCTTGTCTCTGTATGGATGCAAGGGTTCTTTTCAAAACAGGCAGGAACACTGAACATGGATCTCTTTCTTTACTCTGTAACAACTTTCTCCATGGGCAGCTGGCATAATATCTCATTGAAGGCTAGAGGACTAGACTAACAGGGCAACAGTCTCCCAGATTTCCTCTGCCATAGGCAGTTCCTCCAATGCCTCAGTTGCCCACATAGACAGAGTTGTCCACTGTGCAGCATAACACAGGAGGCAGTGATAGAAACCTTTGTAGACTTCATGCTAAACTGAGCCCTGTCCATGATCTTGAAGACTGGGCACAAAGGGACCATTTATTTTCTTCCCCACTTAACAGCTGAACTGCACCTCAGGATGTGAGTGTCAGATCAGCTCTCTGAAAAAGCCATTCTAGTCTCTGTGACTCACTGTCTATCTCGAGTTTATGCCATTTTAAGCCCATATAACTAGGAAAACGTCGCTCAGTGAGTGCTTCTGTTACCAAAGGACGGGGGTATCAATTCTATCCTAGAAGTTCACTATCCTAGAAGTCCTCTATCAACTTCCTGATTGCTTCCTTGGCTTGGTGCTTATAGGTCAGGTTTTCTAGCTATAAGAACTTGTTCTTAGCCCATAGGGTGGAGAAAATAAAGTCTCCTTGCCATCACTACATTGTCATGTCTTCTGAACTCTTTCTCTCAAGACTGGAATTAGAATTATGTCTCTTCTTCCCATTCCCTCCTCTCCTCTATCAACCTTCCTTCCCTCCAGACTCCATCCCTCTCTCCTTGAGCTGAGGCACTGGTCTTCCCCTGTTCCTGACTTACACTGTCAGTGTCAGTGTGTCTGACACTTGCACTGGAATTTATACCATTGGTTTTGGTGTGTTTCTAGCTTAAAGTCAGGAGGCTGTGATTGCTTAGCTTCCATGACAGCGTGAATTAATTCTTAGGGATAAATCATATACCTCTAGCTTGCCTCTGTTTCACTGGAGAACCACCACCTTGTACCTAAGATGTACTCTCTGACATAATTGGCCCCAGATTTTGCAGGCTGCTGGCTTTTTCTTTCCTCCTCCCTGGACTGGATTTAATCAGCCATCCCTCAAAGGGCACTCTCGTCCCTGCCCTCAGCGTCCTCATTTCTTCACCCTCTTGTCACAGCTGTGCCCTACCGCTGGCCACAGTGGCATGTCAATCTAATGCCTAATTTCTCCTTCCTTGCCCTGAGACTGTTGGACGATGCTGGAGAGAAATCACACAACCACACTGAATTGGTTTCATGATCAATTTATGAACTTCCAGCCTCAGCTGGACTGTCGGCATTGCTCAGCCACCTCTGTCTCATCTCTTGTTGCCTTCCCTTCGGTGACTGCCCTTGATCCACCTCAATGCATCCAGCCCACCCTCACCCTTCTCACTCCAAGTGCACACCCAGGTAAAAAATCAGAGGTGGATTTTTCCCTGTGTGCTCTGCTAATTGTGCACTTCTAAATTAGGCTACGTCTTTACCTATCTGCACTTCCTTTATGATTACAGCTCAAGGATTCTTACTCATCCACCAACGGGAGCCTGTCCATCACGCGCCAACTCTGCTTCCTGGTTTGGTCTCTGAGAAAAGTTTAATTCCCCCTCTCTATTGCCTTTCCAGGCTTTTCTCTCGTGGATGGCAATGTCCTCACTTCCTCCTCCACTCATCATTGCATGTCACTGAGTCCAGCATGGCCCTGGGGACAAACCTGGCTAGGGAGTGAGAAGAGAATGAAGACTGATAATCAGACAGACAGACAGACAGACAGACAGACAGACAGACAGACGGGCCAGCAGACAGATACATGGAAAGATATATTGGGATCAGGTGGTTTGGCCCTTCTCCTGAAGAAATTACAGAATTCTAGAAGCTCAGTGTTTAGTATACAGAATTGAACAGACAGGCAGGGCTATAGCTTGTGGCTGAACAAAGGGGAGGAGGTCGTAATGTGCAGATAAACAAGGAGGCAGCATTTATAGCATGTAATTGGATCAATGAGTCAGGTTTAGCTAATCTTGCTAGGAGCAGCCTCTGTAGGCAAGCACTCTTCAGGCTGTAAATATCCAGAGAGAAATCTGCTGTGGAGACTTTTACATATACTGTCAACATTTGAAATCCCCCAAGGAAGGTGTGGACACCCCTTTGAGTCAGAGGTTATGGGGTCCTTGACATAGCCTTGCCTATGTCAGCAACACATTTGTGCAGGACTTCCTCACTCAGAGCTGCTTCTGTTCCCTGCAGCATCTGGCTGCTATGTGTCACCTCCTTGTCGTCCTCACGCATTGCATTGTTTACAGATGGGGGGGTGTGTGACTGTCTCACCCAGAGCTACTCTAGGTGGGCATTCCCCTTTCCTTCCAATAGCTAAAGTGATTGTTAGCACTTTTTAGCAAGAAAACAACAACACACACACATTTTACACACACAATGCCATGGCACACTTAAGAGACTACAATCTAGTATAAACTCAACTTTTATTTGAACTGGAAAGGAAACATCATGGATTCATTTTATGGAGGTATTCATTTACCAGAGCAGTTAGGGTCCAAACCTGTAACATCTCCCAGACATCTGTATATCACTTTCCTTTTCTTTCTGCTTTGATTCCCTTTCAATATCTCCTTCTCTTTATCCCTACCCAGTTAGTTCATACCCACTCTTATCTGGTGGTCTTTGACTTCCACTGTCCAGTGAAATCACTGATAGAGACTTTAAAAGTCTCCAGAACAACTGAACAAGAATCTGTGGGGTTGAGATTCACTCACTGGTATCTCCCAAGCTTCCCAAGGTGCAGTCATATCTGGGAGCCCTGCTTTATCCCTTCACTTCCACTGCCCATCTCAGCTTGTGACATCCCAACATCCCCTTGCTACTTCTCCACTGTCACCGAAATTGCTGTCATGAGTATTTCTTCACTCCCCGGCTCTGCCATTACCTTCAGGTCTATGATATTAGACATTTATGGAGAATGATTCTATTTTCTCTTTGTGCTCCCATTGCACCACCCACTACACTTAGTTTCCCCTTTCATTTCCCTGTTCACTTTCTGCTACTCCACTGGTATTTTCATGTCTCTGCACCCGTTGTGTTCTTCTGCAGTACAATCTATTGCCCTCTCTTTCTCCTCTCACACTTTCTGTTCTCTTTAATCAATGTGCACCATGTGCTTATTCCCACCAAGTTGACATCATTGACATATCTCCCTCCCCCACTCTTTCATCTAACTGGCTAATCATGCTTGCCAATCATACTTACTCACATTTGTTAGAAAGCCCTGGCTAGGTCTGTTTACAACAAGACAAAGGCTAAGCCTCTTCTGTGTGAGAAGACCCTTCACCATCACAGCCTACTTTTTAGTTTGAGACAGTATCTTATATAGCACAGGTTGCCCTCAAACTCACACGTAGCTGAATATCTTAATTAAGGTTTCTATCGATGTGCTAAAACACCAAGGTGAATAGCAACGTGGGGAGGAAAGGGTTTATTTCATCTTCTAGTTTTATCATAATGGGGTGTACAAAGGGCATGTCTGTATTCCAGCCAGAGGGATTAAGGCCATGTTGCTGGATTAAAATTCCTCTAAAACACAAATCCCACAAAATTAGAAATCATAATATACAAGCAAAGGATGAATAAGACAAAAATTTGCCCAAATAAAAGATTTTTAATAAAAAAAGTCTACAAAAATACCATTGAGTTTGTTTTGTGTTGACTATCTACTGCTGGGGATGGGACATGTCCTGAAGTGTGATTAATATAGCCAGTGAGACTCTATTGGGGAAAAAAACCCTAATTGTTTCCTTTGTCAATTGCAGATAGCTTTTTCGTTAGTACTGGGAGTCTGTATCCATTTCCCCCTCTCATCTCTGGGACCCCATCTTGCTTGAACTTGTGCAAGACCTTAGCATTCAGGTTGCTTTCTTTTATACCCCAGGCCCACATGCCCAGGGGTGGCACTAGCCACAGTGAGCTGGATCCTCCAATATAGTAACTAATTAAGACAATGCCCCCATAAACTTGCCTACAGGCCGTTCTGGTCAGCACATTTTTTTAGCTGAGGTTTCCTCGTCCAAAATGCCTCTAGTTTGTATTAAGTTGACATAAAACTAAGAAACATTGAGGACAGCCTTGACCATCTGACTCTCCTTTTTGTATCCCTGAAGTGCTAAGGTTATTTCCTGAAGAGCTCTGGGTCATTTTCATCATCCCTTGTTCCTTAGTTCCTCCACACTGAAGCACACTGTTCACAAACAAGTTTTAACCATAAACACACCTATATTTGTTCCTTTTACTGCCTTTTGCATTATTTGTTCATTGTTCTGAGACAGAGTCTTTCTATGTATTCCCATGCTGGCCTCAAACGTTTGATTATCTTGCTTCAGGCTCCCAGCTGCTAGGACTATATATTTTCTTTCTTGAAATACCTTTGTATTTTCTCTTTAACTGTGACCTTCTATAAACCTTCAAAGTCAGGTCTTTCTGACACTTATTATTTAATTACATTATTGTAGAGCTTAATGATACACTCTAATTACCAAAGTAACTTATGGTCATTGATTTGCTTTCTACATTTCCTGCTTCATGGTCAAGTCCTTGAGCTTAGAGGTCATGGTGGATTGAATGATGTGATGGTTTGTATATGCTCAGCCCAAGGAGTGGCACTTTTAGAAGGTGTGGCCCTGTTGGAGTAGGTGTGTCATTGTGGGTGTGGGCTAGAAGTCCCTTATTCTAGTTGCCTGGAAGTCAGTATTCTGCTATCAGCCTTCAGATGAAGTTGTAGAACTCTCAGCTCCTTCTGTACCATGCTTGCTTGGATGCTGCCATGTTTCCTTCCACCTTGATGATAATAGACTGAATCTCTAAACCTGTAAGCCAGCCCCAAATATGTGTTGACACCACTTGCCTTGGTCATGGTATCTGTTCACTGCAGTAAAACCCTAAGACAAGTAAGAATACCAATATACAGGCTCATGAATTTGCATACTTGGACTCCAGTTGGTGGAACTGTTTGGGGAGGATTAAGAGAAATGTTCTTGTTGGAGGAGATGTGGCACTAAGAGGTTTAAAAAGCCCATGCTATTCCAAGTTAGCTCTTTCTTCCTCTGCCTTGTGTTTGTAGATCAAGATGTAAGCTCTCAGTTACTGCTTCAGTGTCATGCCTGCCTGGCTGCTGTCACGCTTCCCTTTATGATGACCATTGACTCTAACCCCCTGAAACCATCAGTCCCCGATAAACTCTTCTAAAAATTGTCTTGGACACAGTGTCATACCATAGCAATAGAAAAATCATTAAGATGGGGCCATGGCGCACACATAATTTTCTTTGTAGTTTTCAATGACAGTCCTGGGATACGAGCAGGAGGCTGGTGGGTATATATAGAGGAGAGCTGGTAGTGATGCCACATATATGGTCCAGATAGGAAAGGGCAGCAGGATTTGAGGATGAAATGAGCTTTATGCTGAGAGAACGACATGACATCCATGTCAAGTGGAAAAATCCCTGGAGCTGTTCACAAGCTAGCTCTTGCTCCTGCTGTCAGGATAAAGCGACATCTGACAGTATGGTCTCTGCTATGGCTCTGTGCTGGGATGGAACAGATCAGATTATCTTCTTGCCCTGGGAAACAGAAACAGTAATGGGGTCAATAAGCACTGACTGAAATTTTCACAGGCCACTAGGGTGGAAGTCACCTAAAGAGTTTCGTAGAGGCTGCATCCTGGGGGACAAGGAGACCCTTGTTAAATTAGAGGGTGGGAGTTTTCGGGACAGATGGTGGTGTGGAGCTCTCAGGGTGTCTCATTCTCCCACATGCTGAACTGGTGATGCCAAATGAGATCCTTGTTTAAGAAGAGTATTAGCAGCGTTCTCTTGAGGACACAGCAAAGCTTCCTTCATTTTTCTATCAGCTTCCTTTACTCATTTTTGTATCTGAATCCTTTGCCCATATCATCACTATGGTGACTTTCACCCCCATAGTGGAGCAGCAGATCCTTGGCCCAGGATTTAACGCATCAAGCTTTATTTTATGTATCACATTCTAAAGGCTTCTGAAAGACGATGAATTGTCATCTTGTTAAGGTGAATGTGAATGGATTACTCGGTGGTGGGAGGGCAGAGGTTAGCAAGTTAAAGGACACCTGGCAGCCTTTGCATTTTATTACCACTTTATTCAATCATTTATAAATGATGTTTTTGAGTACCTACTATGTGCGAAGGTCCATTCTAGAGCTTGAAATACAGTGCCCCGTTTCCATGGTCTCTTGGGAGGTATTGAGACTGCTGAGGCACCTGGCCTTAATACATTGGTGCACAGTGTGTGTGTGTGTGTGTGTGTGTGTATGTATGTGTGTGTGTGTGTAGTTTTTCATGCCACTGGTTTAGTTTCTCAAGGGACCCCCTAACTGCATTAGCCAACAACTCCAAAAGAGGTAATCTAGCCAACATGGAGAGGACTAATGGTACCTATGATTAGGAACTTTTGGCAATTAAGATCTTCTGGGAGAGGGAGAGTCAGTTTTCTTTAAGGCTATGGTCTCTGTTAAGTCAACCATGCTCAGTGGAAGGCCTTTCATCCAAGATTATATGAGCAGCACAAATTGGTTTGATGAGAAAAAAAAAGAAAAAAGAAACAACACCAAGTTGGATGGGTTGGGAATGGGGGGTGTGTTTGAGGGAGTTGGAAATGAACATGATATTGTATGAACTCTTTTTTTTTTTTTGTTTTTTTTTCAAGACAGGATTTCTTTTTGTAGTCCTGGCTCTGTAGACCAGGTTGGCCTCCAACTCAGAAATCCACCTGCACCTGCCTCTGCCTCCCAAGTGCTGGGATTAAAGGCGTGCACCACCATTGCCCAGCTTGAATGAACTTCTTGAGGAACTAATATAAATCCTACCACAGCAAAAGTGGATGTCAAGAGCAGGTGATAACAATGGGCTTGTGCCATTTTGTGGTTTTTAACTCTCATGAAATCTTTAGAATGTGTTTTTTCATCAATAAAAGAGTTCAGAAAGGAAGCTGTCTGTGTTGTCAGAAGGGGTAAAAGGGTCGGAGACAGTGGTGAAGAGGCTTGAAAGATTGCAATGAATGGCTCAGAAGGTCTAGGGTCTACTGCTGTTGCCTGGCATGACTGGCTTTGAGCCAGGCTGGAGCAGCTCAACACTATCTGAGATGGTTCTCTTTTGAGCTTGCATCTTCTGAACTTGTCTACTTGTGGGACAATGAGCTTGTGCTGGCAGTATTAAGCCATTGAGCAGAGAAACCATAATCTAACCCTAGATTCACCCTTAACGATATGTATGCTGATGGGTAGATGGTTTAGCTGAGCTGGGTTCCAGTTTCATCCTCAAAAGAATGTAGAACTTGGGTGAGATTGGGGTTAAACATGGATGGCCTCTATGCCCTCTCTCATATGTCTGGCAGCAGGGACAGATGGCATGGGTACCCCAACCTAATTGGCCATTTTCCAAATCAATATCTTTTACAAATGTATTCAATATTTATTTAGCTGAGGAAAAAGGAGAAGTTGGAAGTAAATCATTTATTTATTAATGAGCATTGTATTTGCTAATTAACTTCAATAAGGCAAAGCAGGATGACAAAATAATTCTCTAAAATTGTCCCTTTGGCATGTCCTGGTATCATCTTAGTGTAGGCATATATTTTTCAGGGCTTACTTTAATAAGGGTTTAGCCTCTTCTCTAGCCCACCACCTACCAGAGGTAGTGGGGAAAAAAAGATTATTAGGATATGGGGGAAGTAGACTTGTTTAGAAATAGTTCTTTGGGGCAATTCCAATCTTAGTTGTTCTCAGTGCAGTCCACTAGCAAACACTAAACACGAATCAGCAGCTGCAGTCTAGTCCACTTGGCAGACACCACACAATAATCAATCAGCAAGGGCAGCTCAAACCAGAAGAAACCTAGAGGCTCACCAATCAGCCGAGTCCATGGAAGCAGCAAGAAGCTATAATAATCTCATGAGAAGTTCTTTGGTGAATTTTTCTCTATGAAGTCACCACAAGTGAAGCCCAGCAATGTAATGTTAGGTGATCCAGTACACACAAGTTGTCAGAGAAGACTAGCAAGCTGGAGCAAGGTGAACCAAAGCTCGAGCTTCCACTGCCTGTGGGGGGTCAAATTTATATTCCTGCTGAACATCACACGTCCTTTCATGTGTTTGCTATAGCAAAACATCCTTTCACCTGTCTGCCCCAGCAAAACATCATTATACCCTAACTGGCTCTACAAAGAAACCAGAAATTTCCACTTTACCTTAGGATTGCCAACTCTGTCAGGCAAGAATTCTAAATGTGAGATGACCCAGGGGAGGTCTGCTACAAATAAAATACACAAGTCCTTCCTCTTCCTATTCAAAGGGGACATGTCCCAAGATTCCTAGTGAATGCCCGTAAGTAGCAAATTCTATAGTTATTGCTTCTTTCCCTATACACACACAGTTATGATAAAGCTACTTTAGAAAGAAGGCACAGCATGGTATCAGCACCAGTAACTAACAGTAAAGTAGAACAATGCTGACAACATATTGTAATAAAAATTACACAAATGTCATTTTTTTTCTTTCAACTGCTTTGGTGAAGGTTGTATATATAAGATAGATACATTGAGAAGGGAGTGATTCATATCCTAGATGGGACAGTGTGAGATTTCCTTACACTGCCCAGAAAAGGAAGTTAAAATTCATGAATTATGAATTACACCTTACAAGTGCATCATGAGGGGAAGTCAGGCCAGGAACTCAAGGTAGGAACCTAGAGGTAGGAACTTATGCAAAGGCCCTGGAGCCATGCTATTAACTGGCTTGCTCTTCATGGCTTGCTCAGCCTGCTTTCCTATCAAATTCAAGACCACCAGCCCAGAAGTGGCACCACCTACACCAATTACTAATTAAGAAAATGCTCCCATCTGGTGGAGGCATTTTCTCAGTTGAGGCTCCCTCTTTTCAAACAATTAGCTCATGTCAAGATGACAAAAAACAAAACAAAACAAAACAAAAAAAACCTGAATTATCACGTAGATGGAAGAAATGATTCTATCCAAGTCTCCTTGAGTTTATTGGGGTTACTTACAGAAAGGCAGATGAGGGGTTACTTAGAATCACAGACAATATATGAGCAGCTATATCTCCAAAGACTCTGCTTCTCCAAACAAAACAAAACAAAACAAAACAAAAAAACCCTGAATTATCACGTAGAAGGAAGAAATGATTCTATCCAAGTCTCCTTGAGTTTATTGGGGTTACTTACAGAAAGGCAGATGAGGGGTTACTTAGAATCACAGACAATATATGAGCAGCTATATCTCCAAAGACTCTGCTTCTCCAAGCAATTGTTAACCACTTATGAATCTTTGGGGAGGAGGAAGCCTCGTGAGCTCCCCCTCTTCCCATATAGAAATAGGCTCAATCCCTAAAGTCAAGTGCTGGTGGTCACAGTTGCTTTCATTCAGGATATAATAATCTCATGTAATCCTGAGGAAACAGCCACACAATGCTTTGTTTGGTGATTACATCCTTTATCATACGTACATTTTTGTTCAAGCCTGGATTCCTGTCTTAAACTCTGGATTCATATATTCAACTGTTGCTAAAGTCCAAGCATCACAAGTGTCTCTTACCTTCCTTAAGAACTAGTTTCTCTCACTGACTTCCTGCCTAATTTTTAACCCATGTGTACCTCAAAATCATACTTACATTCTTAGGTTCATTGGGATGGTTAGGCAAGATTATTCAGTTGCTTGATAGAAGCCAAGAAAAATAAGAACTCAAGTCTGATTACAAAACCTCTATCTACTTTAGACTGCAGTGCTGCTGTTATGCTGGGATGTCTTCATGGCCTTATGATGACTTAGGCCTGTAGTTCTCTATTTTTCTTGTTTCCTAAAAAAGGTTACAAAGCAGGAAAAGGCTTCAGGACTTATCTATATCTCCAAACATCTGCATTGTTTCTCAGACTCAATTTATAATTTAGCAGGGTATAAAAGCCCAGATTAGCTGTCCATTTTCCCTCTGAATTTTAAAAGCTATGCTCCATTACATCCTGGCCTCTGATGTTGCTGGCAAGAGAGCTTCTCTGTTTCTCACTTCTTATCCTTACTATGTGACCTGTTCTCTTTTCTTTTTGAGGACACAGATCCTCTTCTTTGTTCTCAGAGGTTCTAAAATTTCAAAGTGACTTTTGTTGTTCTTTCTGTTTTATACTTCATGGGTCACTTTAATCTAGAAGCCTATCAGCTGTGAAGAATGTTTTACTAAAATTTTCTTTGTCTTCTTTGCTGTTTGCAGTCCAGGCATTTAGAGAGTTCAATTTCTGTCAAATCCAAGTCTGAAAAACATATGCTTCTCTCCACAGCTTTCTATTTTTCTTTCTTCTTTTGAGACAGGATTTATACAATCCAGGCTGGCTTCAAACTTTCTATGTAGCTATGGCTTTGAACTCCTGACCCTTCTGCCTCCACCTTCCTAGAATTTTGGATAGTGTTTATTATGCCGATGTCATTTCCTCCATATTGATTTTCTTTCTTTTTTTTTTTTTTAGACCATCTCTGAGGTATTTCCTCAACCTTTTACTCAGCCATTGGGTTCTTCTAATCAAACACTTTCAATTCTAAAAACACTTTCTCCTTGGAAATTTCTTTTGTGGCTTGCTGTGCCTTCTGTAATCTGGACTGTCTCTGCATTCACTTCACTAAAGAAACATATAAAGACATGAAGACAGGGGTTTTCTTGAGTCATCTTCATGTTTTCTAGGTAGCTTACTTCTATTTGTGCATTTCTCTCTCTCTCTCTGCTAGAAGTCTTTTTACTGTATCTGCTGTTTTTCTATGCTCATTCCTCTTGTGTAGTAAAGTGCACATAATGCCAAAACTGTAGCCCCATCTAGGCTATGTTTCAGGGGCACTAAATTTGTTCACATTTTTGGACAAATGCCAAACCACCCATCTCCAGCACTCCTTCATCATTCCAAACCAAAGTTCTGTACCTATGAAGTACCAAACTCTCTCATTCTTTCTCCTAGTCCTTTGATAACTTCAATCTACTTGCTTCATAAGTTCAACTATTCTCAGCGTCTCCTCTAAGTGGGGGATATAAATCCTTTACTCATTTGTGCCTGGATGGTTTCAGGTTACAAAATGCCCTTGATCTGTTGTAACATTATTAGATTTTCATTTTACAAAATAGGACCTCACTATATAGTCCAGATTTGCCTTGAACTCATAATTCTCCTGCCTCAGCCTCCCCTGGTGCTGCTATTACAAGTATATGACACCATAGTTAGGGTGAGTAATATCTGCTTACATATACATAGCCCCATATTTTTAAAAAAAACTTTCTTCATTGGCTGACATTTAATTTGCTTCCATCTTTTGGTTATTGCCTATGATGTAGCTATAAACACAGGTGTACAAATGTCTGCCCAAGTCTTTGCCTTCAACTTCTGATTTACTGTTTGAAGTGAGACATAAAAAATATGCTAGAGGTGGTGTGTATATGTACCTGTTGCTTGCCAGGAGCGCACAGTGGAAAGACACATGCAGCCGGCTCCAGCTTTCTGTTCTGTATTTAGCACCGAGTATAACGTTTACCATATATGACCCAGCAATGAGGATGGCGTTTGGAACTTCCTAAAAGCATGGCAAGTGGACAGCATCCTTTCTCTACTTGCAGATGCAATTTCTCCATACTTGGATATTTCACTGGTAATTTTAATGGAAACAGTCACATTTGTGCTTAAAATACACTGAAGGTTGGATTTGGATTTGCTTATGATACTTCTCCTCTCGTTAGGCCCAAAACAGACACTTAAAACAACACAACAACAACAACAACGGCAGCAACAACAACAACAACAGCAGCAGCAACAACAACAAACCCAAGTATGCATTGCAGAAATAACAAAATCGTGCCTTTACCAAAAGCAATAACTTCTAAGCATGCTACAGGAAGGAGTACAAAGTGAGCTGAGAGCTTTTATGCCATAGAGCAGGCTGAGTCTTGCTTGGGGTCTCCCATTTACAGATGCTCCACTCTGGCCTTTTACTGAGTGATAGTCCCTTCCCTGGCTTTGCAGGTTTCCTAAGGCAAAACTTCACTTCTGTATCTATATCTTTAGAAATTTCATGCACGTTTTGCTTTGTGAATAGGAAGACTACTCTACTTGTGCTTCCTCACAGACAGGGTCCATGCATCCTAGCATGGTTTCTGCAGGCTTTTGAGCCAAGTGCAGGCCTAAGGCTGGTGAAAGGAAGGGAAGAGGAAAGGAGGGGAAGGGAGGAGAATGGAGGAGAACTGGAGGGGAGGGGAGCCCCTGCAGCTGCTGAGGCCTCAGCCTCTTGGAGAATAGGAAAGAGCCATTGCCATTCCCAGCACGGTGCCAGCTCCTCTGGGATGTGCGGATATGGAGGATGCTAGTGCTGCCTTCTAAATCATGTTCTTCCTTCTAATCTCCTTTTTCTGCTGCGGAGGATTTATGTAAAAATCTATGCATGTCTACTTAAGTTCCGCTCCCATTGATGTTATTGGTATTCATTTATTTACTTTACAAGTTCCTAGATGGATTATGCAAGATTGGGCAGTTTCTGATTTCCCCCCTCTCTCCCAGCCTCCTGTTTTACCAGCAGAACACCATCTGCCATCATTAGAGAGGTGGCTGTGGCTGTGGTTGATGCCCTGCTCACCAGATTTGCATAAGACTTTGCAAGCTCTGCTAATGAGTGTGAGCCGGTGGAGCTGCTCCTGTGTCAGACAGTGATGTTTTTAGACCCGCCCAAATCTAATACCCTTATTGAAAGCAGCAAGGCAGACCTCAAGGAAAAAAAAAAAAAACGACCTTGGTTCCTTCCCCTTCATCCTTTGTTAACCCCAGGAAATCTAACCTTTTTAATCTTCATTTTATTTTTAGTTTTCCTAAGTTGAAATTTTACTAATGATGAATGCTCAGATCTTAACCTTGCTGTGTGATGAGTTCCGGCAAAATGTATTCACTCCTGCTATCTACCAATAGCTGTCAAGATCTAGAATGTTCTGTCACCCTAGCATTGCCGCACTATTCTATAATACTTTTTATTTCTCCTCCTATTGATGGACACTTACATTGCCTCTCGTTGGGGGCTGTCCTGAAAGCAGCTGCCATCCATGGATTTATTCAGATTTTTATCAAATCAGTGCAAGTTTTTGCGTCTCTTGAGTAAATGCCTGAGATCCGAATGATGACCAGAAGATAGGTGTGCCTTCACAATGCCTGCTATGTTGCTTTCTAGTAGCTGTACCATTCATATGTACACTTGTACCACTACAAACAGGATCTCTTTCTCCCTGCAATACTTTCTGAACATTTAGTTCCAGTTTAAAATAGACAGTTATGACATAAATATTCATGTGATAATTAGTGTCTTTACTTTAAAAATATTTTATTATTTACTTATGTCTGTATGCTTGTGGCTATGTACATGTATACATATCTGATTGCAGTTATCCACAGAGGCCAGAAGAGGGTGTCAGACCCCCCCCCCCCAGATCAGGAATTACAAGCAGTTTTATCTAAGATATTAGCATATCATAAAGAATTCAGACATTAAAAAGATAAAATAACTCATGTGATCACCTTGCCTACACACACACACACACAGAGATGCAGCTACACAGACACAGATAGACACAGACACAATCACACATAGACATACACAGACACAGATATAGAAACACAGATACACATAGACATACATAGAGGTACACACACACACACACACACACACACACACACACACAAATACCCACATATACACAGAGACACAGACATATATACCCATACACATACATACAGAGACACCGACACACACAGACTCATACACACAAGACACACACAGCTACACATATACACAGACACACACAGAGATACACACATACACACAGAGACACATATACATTGAGACTCATAGTCAGACACACATACATATATACACAGACACATACAGACTCACACACAGGTACACACACCGGAGAAATACATATACATAGAGACATGACATACACACTCAAACACACACACATACATAGACTCACACAGAGACACACAGACACACGGAGATGCATGCAGACATACACGGACAGAGAGACAGACAGACAGACAGACACACCCTAGGCAATGCTGAATCTAGATGTCTGGTGAGCTGCTTTCACTCTGTCTCAGCTCTGTCTTCAGTTGTGGCTGTGCAGGCAGAGCTTGCATTTGAAAAGGAGTCTTCGATGCTTTCATGAATGAGCTATGAGCTCCATGAGGTATGAATACATATCTCAGGGAGCCACCTGGAGGTATGTAGAGCTGGGTGCTTATGACAGTGTTTTAGAAGAAGACAGAAAATATCTTGTTCTAACAAAATAAGGATGTCACCATTTTATGACAGCTAGAAGCCAAATGTCTCCAGAAAGGAGAGCTGTCCTGTAATTTACTCCAAGATCTTACAGTTAATATTTATAAGATTCACACACAGATGTCTTTTGTTAAAACACTCACGTCTGTCAACAAGTAAGTGAAATTTTACCATGATTGTTATCTAGTGTCAAGAGATAATATTTTTAGTTATCAATAAACCTTGAATATCCTTGTATGGTAATACATATACACTTAGTTTATTAAAAATGTATTTATTGATTTTAGTTAACATAGAAGTGTTAGGTTTCATTTAGGCATTTTCAAGCAAATTACTTCTCTTTTTCTCTCTCTATCTCTTTCTGTCTTTGTGTGTGTACCTGTGCTGATGAACATGTATGTGAGTGCACATACCTGTGGGGCTGGTGGACAATCTCATGAGCCATCTACCTCCTTTTTTTTTTTTTTTTTTGTAAAACAAGTCTCTCATTGGCTGGAGACTCGTCAGCAGGCTACGCCCTATGGCCAGCAAGCCCCAGGCATCTGCCTGTCCTTGCTTCCCTGACACTGGGATTACAAGTGCTTGCTAGTATACCAGACTTTTTATTTTTTTAAAATGGGTCCTGGGGATGGACTCTGTAGTAAATTTGAGTTCAGGCATTGTAATGCCTCTAGGTGTGTTCTTTACATAGGGTTGTTTTGGCTTGATGTGGACTTTTGGCTTAAAAGAATTTTTGAATATTTTTTTCTAACTCAGAGCTGAATGCCACTAATATTGGTGGAGACTGCATTGGCTCCATAGATCAATATTGGTAGTACAGTATTCACAATATTACTGAATTGGTGCATATGCTTCACTTTATCTGTAAATTAAATTTTATTTAAATTATTCTCAAATTTACAAGCTATACCAAATATTATTAAGTGTAAACCTTTTTGCACATATGTAAGTATTTCTTTAGTGAGAAGAACTCATAAAAGGACAATCTCTCTCTCTCTCTCTCTCTCTCTCTCTCTCTCTCTCTCTCTCTCTCTTCTGAAGCAGCATCTTGCTATGTAGCCCAGGCTGGCCTTGAACTCTTCTTGACAGTCTTCCTACTTCAGCCTTGGAAATTTTAGGGCTATAGCTATTTGCCATCATATCTGGTTCTAAGGGAAGAATTTCTTTTAAAGATATATACATTTAAGATTGTTTAGACATATTATTATGACTCCAGTGAGTGTCACCATAGAACATTTCAAATACATTTCTGTCTATTGCTTGGGATTTTCTTTTATCAAGAATTTATTTATTTATTTATAGATAGGTTATTGTTATGTAGTACCAGCTAATCTGGTATTCCTACATAAACATCCTTAGCTCTGGGACTATAGGATTCTGCCACTATCTGGTTGAGAGAATTTGTTTTTAAAATATTATTATTATTATTACTGTTATTATTATTATTTTGTTATGCTGAAGATATTTTGGTCTCTTCCAAAGAAGGTTTTTCAGAATCCTAACTTCTAGATATAAACATTTTGGTTCTTGTTAGGTTTAATCCATAATGTATTTGGTATTTATTTTTGTCAAAGCCATGAGACAGAGGCTGAACTTTACTTTTCCCCTTTGGAGTCCTAATTGATGAACGAGGAACATCATTCCTGACCATCTCTCATATCCTTGAAGCCATGCTCATTGCTATGGGGACAATAGCAACAACGGAGGCAGGGGTCTTGTTCTCAGGTGTCTTATGTTCCAATGGACAGACACAGTCTGTAAACTATCATTTAAAGAACATTCTGATTTGTGTGTGGGTGCTTGGTGCTTAGCGAAGCCAAGGTTTTGCAACTGCTAGGCAAGTGTCCTACCACAGAGCTACATCCCAGTCCAAGATTCTACTTTTTAAAATAAAATCTTTAGTAGAAAATAGATAGTTCTTATGCTGGAGAATGGCTACTTGTGATTGTTGAGGGAATTCCTCTTTGAAAGTTTGACATTAGAGAATAAGACAGCAGATGCCTGAACGTCAGGTAGGACCATTAATGGAACAGGATATAATGACTTAGCATCCTAACTTCTTCATGTTATTACTCTGACAGGAAAACAGGGAGGACCATGAACATAGGCAGGTTTTCCTCTATCCAGTTCTGTCTGCTGTGTGCTGAACCCTATCTCTGGCAATTGTTTCCTGAGTGGCCTAAATGTTGAAACTTCTCGGCCTTCATGGGAACTTAAATGGCAATCTTTAGAAAAATCTTTAAACTTTCAATTGGCACATAAAAACTGTACATATGTGTGGAGAACAGTTGGATGCTCCAATTCATGTACACAGTGTGACGAGATCAGAGTGATGGGTACATCTATCACTCAAAGATTTGCAATTTGTTTGTATGGGGTACATTCAAAATCTTTTAGAGCAGCTGTTTAGAACTACACAACTAATTGTTGCCATAGTGACCACACAGTACATTAGAAAGTTTTCCATTAGCCTGATCGCTCCCTGGTACTCATGAGCCATTGTCTTACCTGCCCAACCTTCCCAGCCTCTGGAAATTGCTGTTCTCCATTTTACCTTCTACACATAAGTGAGAACACTGGATATTAATTGAGTGATAATTGATATTTTTGTTTGTTTTAAATTATAATATTTGTGTGTGTGCATACATGTGTATGGGTGTGTCTTCTCTGCATGAATGTATGTGTGCCATATGCCTAATCCCTGTGGAGGTCAGAACGTTCTTTTGGAACTTGAGATATGGATAATTGTGAGTCACTGCATGGGTGCTGGCAACTGAATCCAGATCATTCTTCCTTCCTTCCTTCCTTCCTTCCTTCCTTCCTTCCTTCCTTCCTTCCTTCCTTCCTTCCTTCCTTCCTTCCTTTCGAAATGGCTTCTCATGTGGCCCAGGCTGGGATCTGTCTTACTTTGTAGCTGATGATATCCTTGAACTCTTGACCTGCCTGACTCTACTTCCCAAGTACTGGGATTACAGGCATTCACCACCAGGCAAGACTGTTGAATGGCAATCTTAAAGAAGTTACATTGGAGGCTGTTGTATATCTCCCCTGCTTCCCTCCTTTCCTCCTTCCTTTTTTGAAGCTGACACTTGCTATGTAGCCCAAGCTGGCCTTGAGCACATGGTCCTCCTTCATCAGTGTCTAGAATTACAGGTGTGTACCATCATTCCTGACCTGAAATCGTTTTTAACAATAAATCTCAACTGGGCTTTTATTGTGTTGAGTGGCAATGTCTTTCACAGGTGTATTCTCCGGCAAGCGCTTACTTGTACAATTATCCAATTTTACTAATTAAAGACAAAACAATTGGGACTTATTACATTATCTTACAGACACAGAGCGCTTAAGATGAAATCCACCTGGCTATAAGTTTGCACTATGGCCATACTCTGCACCCCACAGCATTGTTTAGAATAAATTACTTATTTAATCTTTTCCTTTTTCTCAAGGTCAATGTGTTCCTCAAAAAATAGGAGCTGATAGCGACATGAGTAATTGCAGCCCAAGTCTGTAACCCATGGGTCATAGCTGTAAAAAGTTTATTCTGAAGCCACTAAAAAGCAGTTTCAAAAGCTGTGTAAGTAAAATGATGGTATAGGCCAGGTATGGTCACACACACCTATAATTTCAGCACTCGTGAGACCAAAGCAGGAGGATGACTGTGAGTTCGAGGCCAGTGAATTTCAGGACAGCCAGAGCTACACTGACAGACTTCATCTCAAGACAACAAACAGTACAAAACCAACTTACAAACACTTCTAAAATGTCTAATTTTGACAAATACAAATTCTTGTATATCTAACAAAATAAACCATTTGTAAAATGCAGTTGTCAAAAGGGATTATGCACTGTTTTCTAAGACTTTGCAATTTAGTAAAATACATCAAAAGGCAACCAACCTTAGCCAGCCTTTCAGAGACTCAGCAGGAGCTGATCAGACTTACCTCTGTGCGGTGAATGAGACAGAGCTGGTGATGGAGATGTGGGGGTAGGGAGCCTTTCCAGTTAGCCTAAGAAGCAGAGAGGAGGTCTGCAGATGACAGAGAAGCCAGCAAAAGCAAAGGACAACCGAGAGCTGATCTAAAGTAGGATGGGCTGAGATGGCAACTTAATTAGATCAGAGCTGTCTTGATTTGGGTTTATAAAGGTTGGTAACTAGGGCCTGAGATTCTGAGGTGTAGCAATATGTACATGTGGGGAAAGTGGCAATAATAAAACATTTCTGAATGAGTGAAATGCACCAATGAACCCCAAACCAAACGTGATGAATCCAAGATACTGCCAAGAATTGCTGCCTGAAACATGTCTGCTCAGGTCTGACAGTATGTTAAAGGCTGCAGTGTTTTTAATTGGGCATAGGAAGTTTTCTGCTCTTAAAGAAACAAAATGGAGACAGTATTTTAAAGATTTTTCTATAATTCCTCACTCAGCATATATGTTTGGACTGTTTTGTGTCAAAACATTTGAATTTGAAGTTGCTGATTCAGTTGCTGCCTTGAGTCTTTTTTATTTATTTATTTATTTTTTAATATTTTTTACTACGTATTTTCCTCAATTACATTTCCAATGCTATCCCAAAAGTCCCCCATACCCTCCCCCCTACTTCCCTACCCACCCATTCCCATTTTTTGGCCCTGGCTTTCCCTGTACTGGGCCATCTTTTGATACATATGCAGCTAGAGTCAAGAGCTGCGGGGTACTGGTTAGTTCATAATGTTGTTGCACCTACAGGGTTGCAGATCTCTTAAGCTCCTTGGGTACTTTCTCTAGCTCCTCCATTGGGGGCCCTGTGATCTTATATATAAAAAGTTACATTAATTGTAGCTTGGGATTAGGACAGAATTTCTAAGAGTTTCTGAAATGGTTTTAAAAATACTTTTGTCCTGCTGCACTATGTGATTATATGAAGTGACATCTCATCGTGGATGATTATAAAATCAAAATATTGATAACTATGAAAACTCTATGCCATGTAGTGTCAAATATTCAGTACAAACCAATCACGGAGGGGATGGAGAGTGACTACATAGTGAAGATCAGATTTCCTCAACTACCCAGAGCTAGAAAGCAGTTTGGCAATGTATAATGCTGCGAATCTGCCTAATGCTATTGAATGTATACTTTAAAATGAATAGCATGGCGAGTTTCATGAAAAGTGTGTTTCAGGTATGTGAAAACCTGGTCACTGTCACACAGTCAGAGCTGGGGACTACTCAGGTCCTCTGACAAGGCAGTAAGCCTAGCGAAGATTTTGAATGGTGAGGACACTATAACAAAGAACAGGGTCCTTGGTCATTTTCCCCACATCAAGCCATCTTCCCATGTCCTGCTGGGTTTTCTCTCTGCTTGGGCTGGGCCAGCAGATGTCCAGAGCACAACTCAAGGGCACACTGTCATCTCTATTTTCCTGGATGACAGGTTGCAACTGGCTAACTCCCTTTGTGCTCAAAAATCCAGATTGTTCAGGATCTTGGTCCAGTCTTCATGCTCTCCAAGTTAGCATCCCTTCTGAGACAGCAAAGACCTCTTTATCAGAAAACTGTGTTCAGTTTGGCAGTCTGTGCTGTCATCATGTGGTCCTGATTCTCTTATGAGGGCAGAAAAATCCAACCATAACTTCTCTTGCCAACCATTTGTCAATCACTCTGTTTTTTTTGTTTTATTTTTAAAAGACTTGTTTATTTATTCACAACCCTTTCCCCCCATTACTCCCTCCTTTTCTTTTCAGAGAGGGAGAGACACCCATAGGTACCAACCTGCTCTGGCAATCAAGCCTCAACAGGACTAAGTGCATCCTCTCCACTAAGGCCAGTCAAGGTAGCCTAGCTAGGAGATAGAGATCTGAAGGCAGGCAACAGAGTGAGAGATAGGCTCCACCCTGTTAGAGGACCCACATTGAGACCAACTTAAACATCTGCTACAGTCACTATTTCTTCCTCAAGCCTTTTCTATCCACTCCTTGATTTTCTGAATTTTTGTCTCTGATACTCTTAACTTTTAGAGCTTTTTTGGATGCTAAGTAGCTGGGGTGAATCCAAGAATGGTAGCTCAGTTGCGCTATCCAAGGGTTTCTTTTTACTTCCCTCTTCAGTTCCAACCCTTACATTTCTCCGTGTGAGTCTGTGAATTTTACATGATCTGCATCATATCCTTCTCTCTTGAACTTCAGCCTGTAAAAGTCTTCCCAAGGGTTGGTGCCTTAGTTAGACTTTCCTACTGTGAACAGACACTATGACCAAGGCAACTCTTAAAAGGACAACATTTAATTGGGGCTGGCTTACAGCTTCAGAAATTCAGTCTATTATCATCAAGGTGGGAGCATGGCAGCTTGGAGGAAGAGCTGAGATCTCTACTTCTTAATCTGAAAGCTGCTAGAAGAAGACAGGCTTCCAGGAAGCTAGGACAAGGAACTTGAAGCCCACACCCACAGTGATACACTTACTTCAACAAGGCCTCACCTCCAAACAGTGCCACTTCCTGGGCCAAGCATATGCAAACCATCACAGTAGGAAGAGCAAGAGATTAGGGTGAGGTTGGAATTATCTGTGAACGACCATTTTATATTTGTAGTATATCTAGATTCTGTCTGTTTAGCATTGATAAAAAACAATAAACCTTACAAGAAAGAAAGAAAGGAAGTCTTGGAGCCTTTTGGCAGTCAAGGAATTTTAACTAGAAGCAAGGAACAGGGGCATATAGAAGGGTTCTTTTTCTTTTTTGCTTGATCTCTTTGTTCCTTGTCTTGAGTGGGGATTTTTCCCTGTATATCCGTATACTGACACTCTAAAGAAGAGGGACCTTTCTGAAGCATAGTTTGTACTTCCCAGAAGAAAGCTAAGGAGAAGATCTGTATACACATCTTACAATATAGTTGTTAGACCCATAGTAATTGTGGGAGCTGATCTGGGACATTTTCTCTGTAGACAAGATCAACAAGACAGATTGGATAAGATATGATAATGAGGTTAAGATATTATACAAAAGTTCCCACAAGTTCTCATTCCAGCCTTAGCCTTTAATTATGCATAATAATTTTGGTCTTTTCTTTCTATCCTTCCTTCTTTCCTTCTTTTCTCTTTCTCCTCCTTTCTTTCTTTCTTTCTTTCTTTCTTTCTTTCTTTCTTTCTTTCTTTCTTTCTTTCTTTCTCTTTCTTTCTTTCTTTCTTTCTTTCTTTCTTTCTTTCTCTCTTTCTTTCTTTCCTCCTTTCTTTCTTTCTTTCTTTCTTTCCTCTCTTTCTTTCTTTCTTTCTTTCTTTCTTCTTTTCTTTCCTCCTTTCCTCCTTTCCTCCTTTCCTTCTTTCCTCCTTTCTTTCTTTCTTTCTTTCTTTCTTTCTTTCTTTCTTTCTTTCTTCCTTCCTTCCTTCCTTCCTTTATTTCTTAGTAGGTTTATTGATTTTTATCAATACTAAGAAGACAGATCCTAGATATACTCAAAGCAAAAAAAAAAAAAAAAAAAAAAAGCATGAATTAATTTTTATTTCTCCTGACCCAGAAAGGGAGAATTTCTGGAGCTGGGTGAAGGATTTTATGCAGCTTCCTTTCCATGTAACAGAAGGCCAAAGAGCTAAGGAGTCCTTCCTGAAGGTGACTTCTTAGCTTCTTCCCACAAAGCCCAAGCCACATGCCTCTCAAGTTTCTAAGAGGGGCTGAGCATCCCTGAGTTTAGCCCAGGCACCTCACACAGCAGGAATTCAATGCATGCAGCAGAGCCTGCCTTGCTTAATGCATTCAGCTCTTTTGTCCATGGGAGCTAATATCCTTTTGGGAAATGCTGTCATTTAAGCTGAAATGTGGAGGAAAGAGAGGGCTGGGAGGGAATGTAGACTCATGCCATATAACCCCCTATCTCCAACCACTTAATAACTTGGCTAAGTGCCACAATCAATACAGAACCATCAGCCAGGGTCCAGCCCCTTGATGCCTCCCCAATCAATCAACAAGATTTAGTAAGCCACCAGTTGGAATCTATGTCACTTTAAAAGTGTGGATTCCTGGACCAGTCCTACTGAGACTGAATAATTCCTCCTGGGCACTTTGATTAGCTTCCATTTGGAGAGCAGTAGCCTATTGACAGAAGCCCAGCTGGTAGACCTTCCACTGTATGCCTAGGACGCACAGGCACTTAGCATAGGAACCAATCATGTCTGCATTTTTCTCCCCCAACATCACTCTTCCATCAATTAATAGTGCATTCTCCCCATGGACCTGCGCTCAAGAGGAGAACTGTCAGATGGGCTAAGCTTATGGTACTCATTCCTTTTGCATTTATTATCTCACAGGTTCATTATCATTTTAATTTTCTAAGTAGTTATGATTAGGCTTCAGTTTTCAGGAGGAAACTGAGGTAAAGGAAGGATGACATTTCTCTCAGTTGGGGTCAAGTGATCCCTGGGCTGTGGTCTGTGATCTCACCTACCCAGGAAACTATCCACAGTGACAGGGGTCAGGAAGGAGCTGTGTGACTCCAGGAGTCACAGTCAGCCACAGATACCCACCGCTAGCACCTTCACACTTTCAGATCTACCACGAATACTTGCCCAGAGCCTTTCACAGCTACTCTGATCTCTTCCTCTAGCCTCATTATGTCCACTGATATCAAAACTCTGTATTCACAGGTTATGGTGAGTCTGTCACATCATAACCCCACTCTCTTACCACTCATCCCCAACTCAAGACCGTCATCTGCTGTGACCTCTGGAATTTTGGATTCTTTACTTGCAAAATCTCTGTTCTCAGCCTCCTCTCTGGACACCTAATTTCTTCCTGTACTAAAGAGGACCTTGCCTCAGGGGACTATTTTCTCTACTGGAATTCGTCAGCTCCGACCTTCCATTTCGATTTATTTGGTCATTCATGGTCACTAATGACATTTCCAGCAACTCTATTTCACATAGCTTTGACCACCACCTTCTACCTTCTAACTCTACATCTGACATGTAACTCTAGCGATCCCTCGGGCTGACAGGAACATCATTCTGTATGCCAGGCTAATCCTGCCCCTGCCTACAGCACCTTGTCATAGCTTCCTGTGGATGCCAGATAGAAGTAAGCAAAACGGCCGATTCGTGTGTTTCAACTTCCGGCTTCCAATGCAAAGCCATCTTCAGCAAACTCTTGACTCTCTCATTTGTTTACACTCTTTCCTGTCAGGTTTAACACTTTCCCCTTCCTATCCCCTGCACCTGCTGAAGCTCCTCACCCAGCTTGGACCAGAGCTAACAGCCTTGCTTCTGCTTCCTTTTGTTTGTTTGTTTTCTTTCTTTTTCATTAGATATTTTATTTATTTATGTTTCACTTGATCTTAGCCAAAAGGTGGAGAAGCTATATTTATTTACATTTCAAATGTTATCCCTTTTCCTGGTTTCCCCTCTAAACCCCATCTAGTCCATTCCCCCCCCCCCCGCTTACCCACCAGCCCACTCCCGCTTTCCTGTCCTGGCATTTCCCTACACTGGGGCATCCAGCTTTCTCAGGACCTTGCTTCTTACACCACTGGGGAAATGGAGCTGTTTGAAGAGAGGGTTTCCTTAAACCCCACCACCAACTTCATCAATGGACCTACATCATATGCTCTGCCTTCTGTTCTGTTTCTCTGGCTGCACCGGTAGTGCTCCCCACGCCTCAAATGAAAATAAGCACACCTTGCCTGGCATGCCATGCTGGCCGCTTTCCCTGCTGTGTTTTACAGTAGCATTTCCCCTCTCATAACATGGTGTTGCTTGCTCCAGCTGGAAGCACAACTCCTTCAGCAGGTTCTGTTTCCTCACTGTCTACTCTCTCCTTTCTCCCTTTGGATTCAGCAAGGGCCTTGGCAAGCTCGTTTTTTCAGATTGGAGCAAATGCTGAACTAAAGCTGGTTAAAGAGAGAAGCCACCGTCATCGAGTGTAGCTCCTCTTTCAGGGTGTTTGCTTAGGAGAGCTCAGCAGACCCTGCACGCCGACAGGTTAGTAGGTTTGAATTTAGTGAGTTACAGTCACAGGGAAAGAACCTGGAGAAAGCAGGTTACCATTTAGCTGATGCTCATTAGAAACTTTGCATGCTCGGTGTGTTGTGCATCTGCCCCAGAGGACTGATATAGCCAGACAGAGACGTTGTTTCTACCAAGAGTTCTGGCCAAATGGAAGAGAAAGAGGTGAATTGAGTGGAACGAGCAGTCTGAGGGCTTGGTCACTGAAAAGAAGACAGGGGCTTTGACCCATCTTCTTCTGTTCTGGTCAAGCAGCTACTAAATCCAAGTCACAGATACGCACAGCTTTGCTCTCTCAGGTCCTCTTACTAGATGTGAAGGTAACCTTAGGACTGCGGTGATTTGAGAAGATCACTCTCCTCCAAGCCACTGCTTCTGGCCATGGTCCATACATGCTCTACTTAGTGCGTTGTCTAGAGAAACCAATTTTAAAGATACTAATAAGCAGAACTCTTCAAAAATGTTGCATACCACAAGATGCAACTGCCAGCTGAGTTTGATCCATAGGCAAATGTTCTCCCAAGTCTGCATCTTTGAGCCAGAGAATTTCCCAGGATGATACCCTCCAGTCTCCTCAGCTCTGCATGGCTACCTAGGATTCCCCAGAACCCCAGACCACTATTATGTCATGCTGGTACACACCATAAATCCCAGTGCTCAAGAGGCAGCTCCCTTAGTCTGCAAAGACATTTCCAGGGCAGCCAGAGCTGCATAGTGAGACTGTGTCACTAAACAAAACACAAAGGCTCTCCAACAAATCCAAGTTCCCGGCAAACTGTACCTACATTTGACCTTTGGTTTGTATGACCAGGTACACACGTGTACACATAGCCCTGTACATACATACATGTGCTTGTACACAGAGAACAGAACACTTGTTACTTTTCATTACTAACAGCCTGAGGTCCCTTACCTAAGAAAGAGAAAGCAGATTTATAGTGACTTTTCCAGAGAACAGAGACGAGCTCCCAAGAGACTCACCCTGGCTCCTGTGAGCTTTGGGGTGTCTAAGAGCAGGGGCGAAGAGAAGGGGAGATTATATGGTGTTGATGACCTTGTGGAGAAGAAGGTCACTCTGTAAATGGAACCTCCATATAGTTGGAGGCTAGCCTTTGGGACTTCACCTGGCTCTTCTCAGTGGTGGGTATATCACAGAGATTCAAAAGACGTTGTATGGATAGAAGAAAGGGTGTAAGGAAGGAAAGGAGAAAGTATGAAGGTGGGAAGGCCCTGCATAGATAGAGAGGGGTTATTTATGTGGGCTGATCCTGCATGTGGAGCCTTGAAAGGTGTATGACAAAGTCTAGTGCTTTTTGGTACGGGGCAGGGTGGTGGTGGTAGAAACTAGGTCAGTCTCTTTGCAATATTTACAAAGGGGAACTTTATTATTATTATTATTATTATTATTATTTACTGGCAGACAATTAAGCAGGTTCTTTTTTTTTTTCTTCTTAAACATCTAAAGCTTTCCCCCCTATCTGGAGAGAAACAGTTTCCCCTTTGTGACCATTTTAGTTGTGAGCCAAAGAAGTCATTCAAGAGAAACATGAAATATTTCTTTGAGAATGAACATATAATTTTAAGTCCGAAATGACTACATTAAGGTTTCATTTAATATTGTGCCTGCTTTAGAAGAGCGAAAAGGGCAGAATGACTGATATGTGGCCACGCTGAATAGTAGTATGTGCTTCGGAGTTGACTTCCCTTTTATTGCATTGGACATTGGCTCTAAGAGTTGCCTCTGCTCCCTGAATTTGATGTGACTGGGCTAAATGAATAGAGGGTATACATTTCCCCGGTTGGACCATAGTATAGGGTAGGCATTCCTTTTTCATATCATCATGGATACAAGCTAGAAGCATTCGTTGTGTGATGTATGAACAGGTCAGTTTCATCCCCTCCATCTGGAGAGACTCCCACCATGCTCTAGAAAGGTGTGCATTTAGCTTTTGTTTCTGTTTTTCCTTTTATCTGTGTGAACCCTGTAACAGGCAGTATGTACTGCGTATCCAATGTCTCTTTGGGTACATCCTTCATGCTCCCTATATTATGTGACAGGTGTTTCCTGGGGAGACACGATTCATCACACATAGCTACTCACATCAGAAAGGGGGCCAAAGATCAATGTATTGATTGTATCAGTGTCCAATCTAGTAAACCAATGAGTGACTTTATCTGTCTGTCTATCTATCTATCTATCTATCTATCTATCTATCTATCTATCTATCTATCTATCTAATATGGGTACATTGTAGCTGTCTTTAGACACAACAGAAGAGTATATTGGATCCTATTACAGATGGTTGTAAGCCACCATGTGGTTGCTGGGAATTGAACTAGGGACCCCTGGAAGAGTGGTCAGTGCTCTTAATTACTGTGAGGAATTGTTTACAAGGGAACGGTGATGACTCAAAAGCATCTATATCCCCAGAAAGCCCAACCCAGCATGGTTAAGGACTCCTGAAAACCTGCAATCTGGAAGCTCTCGGCTTGCAGGCAGCTTGACAATCCAAATCTCTCTTTTCCTTCTGGTCAGGGGGTTCTCAAGAATCTTTTAAGCTTCTGGCTCCTTGAAGTGTGACTTTTTAAAAAAACCTCCTTAGGCTCTCTAACCTCTTCTTATTTTCTGGAGGAAACTTTCCAATTTGGATGGAAAGCTTCAGTAAATGCCATGTAACACCCCCAGAGTAGACTTCCTCTAAGCTCGCCACAGTGAACATAAGGCTTGGTGTACAAGGAGACTGGTCTCTTCGTCTCCCAGGCAGAAAGTGTTCACCCTCTGTTTCCACAGCATTGCTGCTTCATGTCCAGAGGAAGTGAGTCTGGCCTATCCATCTGCTCAGATGGGAACTTGGCCTGTGTTGCTTCTGTCCCTGCTCTCCTTTCTTTTGGATTTCTCTTGTGTGCACTCTTATTTCTTCCGTGTATGCAACGTCTGTCATCTCTCCACCTATAGTGTGTGTGATCAGGTGAGCAGTGACAGGTCTCCAAGTTGAGCTGGGAGGCCATTTCCAGTGAATGTGGGAGTGATCATTTGAAGGCAAGCACTAGGCTGCATTTCCTCACAGGATGCATTGCTGACAAACTGAGTGTTATGAATTCCAACTTGAGTTTTGTTTCAGTTGATTATAACCTTGAAAGAGAAGGAGGTATTGTAGGCAAAATTTTTTTGGGCAACTTTATTGGGTTCTTTTACCCACTACCCTTCTCTACCCCAATCCTTTCCAACTCCCGAATTCTAGGTAGGTAAGAAAGTTAGAGTTTCAAAAGAGAGCATAGATCTCTTTAGACTATTTCCTGCTGATTAGGGGCATTGAGTTCCTAGGGGAAAGTCCAATTTCCATCATCAGAATATCTCCAACCAGCAAATATCAATCCTTCAATCCAGCAATAGCAAAAGCAGCAAATGCAACAGCAGGAACCAGCAGCAGTGGGGCAGCAACAGGGAAAGCAGCTGCTGCCATAGCCCTTTCCCCAGACTCTCATGTTCATACCCTCTCAAGACTCCCCAGAATTCCAAATGTAAACTATTTTCAGCTGGCAAAATCATGCTCCCATCAGACCAGGAGACAAATCATAGTCAGCTGCTGTGGACAATTGGAAGTAGCTCCATATCCCACACCTGGGATTAAAGCAAAAACATATTCACATAAAATAACTGGATTTTTAAAGAAACCAAAATTCTCCCTACAAATCATCAGTGCATTGAAAGTCTAGAGTCAATCTTCAGGGTGCTCATAGTCTGGGATTATAAACAGGTAGCAATTACCAATAACAAGAGGTGGCGTTTAGTTCGTGGCGGTCATTAGCTAACCAGGATTTAGAATATATGATGTGAGATCATACAATTCAGAGAGGAAAAAAAACCTCAGCATGTTTTTCTTCATATGAATCTAGCAAGTAATATAGGTACATATGTATCTATGGAAATAAACATACACACGGATAACAGTATAACATAAAGAAAAGAGAAGAAAGACTACATGTAAGGTGATCCACAAGGACCAAACAGGGAGTGGACGTGAATTATGAAGGAGGATATAAGGTTAACTGTTTTTCCAATTCTAATTCTGTAATGGATTTTTCATTTTGGTGGTGGGTAGATACATGAAAAATGCATTGAATGGTGAAAGTGTAAAATCCAATGTGAATCACAGAAAGTGTGTTCAAGAGAGCAGAAAGAAAGCCGGGAGAGAGTTCAGTCTACAGGAGCACCAGGGTGTATGAGAAGGTTACTGACGAATACTGAGGAACTACGTCCATTTTGAGGCAGCTAGGAGGTTGGATATAAGTCTAGTTACTGAGTCATCTCAACTCACAGTCACCACCAGCCCTTTATGACATCCCTTCTTCCCTGATCAGCCTTCCTGTTAGCTATATTCTTATAGTAGGACTCATTGGTGCTGGGTAGGTGGGGACCTTCAGAGCCTCTGGGCTGGTTATCTTTCTGTCAACTTGACAGAAGCTTGAGCCATTTGGGAAGAGGGAACTTTAATTGAGGGATTAGCTCCATTAGGTTGGTCATCAGCCAAGCCTGAAGGGACATTACCTTAACTAATGATTGATATGGGAGGGCACATCCCACTATGATGATGTGGCCCCTGAGAAAGTGATACTGGATCATAAAACAAACAAACAAACAAACAAACAAACAAACAAACAAACAAGTTGAGCAAGCCGTGAGGAACAAGTTAGTAAATAGCACTCCTCCATGGCTTCTGCATCAGTTCCTGCCTCCAGGTTCTTGCCTTGGGTTCCTGCCCTTACTTCACTCAGTGTTGGCCTATGCTGTGAAACTGTAAGCCAAAGGAACCCGTTCCTACCCAAGTTTCTTTTTGGTGATGGTGTTTATCACAACAACAGAAATGCTAACCATGGCAACCTCTAAGAAATACTTGGCTCACCATGCCTCTGTGTGTATACATATGGTATGCAATGACTCCTTCTCCCTCCCATCAAGGCAGTCCATTTTGTACTCTAGCCAATACTCATCAGAGGCAGGCAGGGAGAATTTAGATACTATGGTAGCTCTGTGCTCGCCCCCCCCCCCCCCCGCCGCCTCTATACTAGGATCTCGGTGATGGAACATTGACATTTTTTAAAAGCTCCCCTAGGAGTTTCTAATGGATGGTCAGAATTGTAAACTACTGATCCAGGCAGACTCAAACCCCAGGAGTCATTAACCTTTACCAAGTTAAACAACAGACCTTCTGCAAAGGGAAAATCCTCTTAATTTGGTAGGGTTGTCAATAGTGTTTTATATATATAGAGAGAGAGAGTGATTTTTTTCTCATGGAATTTTCCAGCTATGAGATAAACCAATGGCTTCTCTATGGCTTGGATAAACTCAAGGAGGGCTGGGACAATGCCCATGCTTGTTTTCTGGGCTCCTATTAACCTCTGGCTACATGGCAGCTGCTCCTCCTAATAAGGACAGTGCATATATCCAAAGAGCACAGGGTGGAGATTTCAGCATGCTTTGGGAGCTTAAGTCCCAGGAGACTAGAATCATTTCACACCATTCTGGTCAGCCCACTGGCGCCAGTATTCTAGGTAGCCTGGTTCCAGATACCATGTTCTTGGACATGCCTTCATCTGGTCAGATGTGAATGGTTGTATGCTTGGAGCTGAGAATCTGTGTGCTATACTAGGAGGTAATTTTGAGGTTCATCATTATAAGTACAGCTTAACTAGTTTGAAACTCTTATGAGCCACAGAGATGTTCTCTGTAAATGGGCTGTACCCCACCTGCACTCTACAGAGAGGAATCCTTACTCATGCTCACACAAGACTCTGCAGTCCTGTGCGCACTTGTCCCGGTAGGCACTGGACCCCTGGGGCAGTGTCCTTAAGGCTTCACAGGTAAGAAGATAAATGCACTGTTTTCCTGGCTATACCAGCTTTTATCACCCACCAATTTTCTGCCTTTCAACAGCCAAATGAGCTTTGTCCTGCATTCAGCCCAGGTTGTAATTCATCACATCCAATCAAGCTCCTACCCCTTTGCTTTTTACCCAGACAAAGAATGCAACAGGGAGGTCATTAAACCCTTTTCTACGGGTGAACTACACAGAAAAACTGTGTGCAGCAGTAATGCACTCCAAGAATTTAAGGAAATATTCTATGCTTGATCTCACTGCTATGAAGCCAAATGTGCCACTCTTTACAAAATAATACACAAAAACTATTTTCAGCACACATATCCCCTAATAGTCCCTGCTGCTCCTAACAATGGAAACTGAGCTTCCTGCTTTAGTTCATATTTTTCTCAATAAGAGGAAATGTATGGACAATTTCTGTCCCTTTCTCCTGTTTCTGGAATCTCAACCTCATCCGAGATTGTGCTCGGGTGGTTGTCTTCCACAGTTTAGTGTTTCAGCCTATTAGCATATGTATTATCTATATTTCATAGATCAACACTTGAAAACTATACAATAAGTGATTGGCATGTGTGAAACTGGGTTTCACTTATGTGTGCCAATGCAAGCAAGTAAATGTCTCTCTCTATATACATGTACAAGTGTTACATATACGTGTGCATACACATTGGTATATTTGTACATGTGTATATTTGTGCATGTGTATGTATGTATATTTGTGTGCATGTGGGGATGCATATGTTTGTGTAAGTGTGCATGTTTGTATGTGTGTATATGTTGTCATGTGTGTAGTCATATGTTTCTGAGTGTGTATTTCTGTGTATGTATGTATTTCTGTGTGATCATATGTATGTGTGCATGTTTGAGAGTGTGCACGCCTATTTGTGTATGCTTTTGTGTACATATGTGCTTGTATATACAAGTATGCATTTGTACCAGTTTTTGTACACATGTGTTTATTTGTATATACATGAACATTGGTGTGATTGTGTATATGTTTGTGCATCTGTATCAATATGTGAATGTTTGTAGGTGTGCATTTATGTGTTCTGTGTACATGTATTAGTACATATAGTAATTAGTGTATATTTGTACATGTGAATATATGTATGTTTGCATGTACATACATGAAAGCATACTTGTCCTTTTCTTTGTGTGGATGCCCCTATGTGTATGTGTACATGCTTCCTTATTCGAAGCATAAGTTTGTGTGTTTAAATATGAATATACATGTATGCATGTTTGTATGTGTTTATTTATGTTTGTATGAGATTTCTCCTGCAGAGACATGACGCAAGCATTTAGACAGGGAACCAACAGACAAAGTCCACCTTGGTGATCCAATGAGTTTATTGAGCTTACTCACAGAAGCAGGGATGACTCAAAGCCAGCTGTATCACCAAAAGTTCCCCTGTGTTGCATGTAGCTTTTGATACTCTGCCTAAGCTCCATGAACTGACCACACTACCAGCTCCCACCCAGAGAATATTGGGCCCGTGGATGAAAAACTCAGACACACACAGTTGTTCAATTTTATCTTGCATTATTAGCACAATTGCTGGGCGTCCCCATTCTACCTCGGCTAGCATGCCCTTTCCAGAATTCCCAACTTTGCACTCATGTTCAGTTGCTCTGCCACCTTCAATCCCAGTCTACATCCCCAACCTCCAGCCTGTAGAAGCAGCCTGTGGTTGCTCTATTGGAGATCTCTGTGGCTGATTGGCTTTTCTCCCTCCCAGGCATTGTGAACTCCCTCTCTCTTCTCCTTGAATTTGCCAGTTTGCCCGTGGGGACCCATAAATCCCGCCTATTTCTCCCAGCTCATTGGCTGCTAGCATCTTTTTTGATGGATCAAGACCCCTGCCCTCAGCCTTGGTAACAACTCATAAAAGTTGAACCTCTGGGCTTTCTGTTGACAGATTGATATATTAGAAAGTCTCCTTCCTCAGAAGTTCTTTCTGCTGCTACAGGCTTTGGGAGGAGGAACCTTGTGCATCTTGTCTCTCTTGGTGATTTTCTGAGACTTGTGCATTGTTTACATTTTAAGTATCAGAGAGCCTTCTTTTAGAACTTTCAGAGTCTTGATGTGCCTCCCCCACAGAATGATATAGCTCAGAGGAAACTGGGTCACAATGTATGTATGTACATGTGCATATACATCTTCTTATGAATGTGTGTACACACATGCTTGTCTGTGTATACACATATGTATGCATGACTATGAGAATATATTTGTGTTTGTGGTATACAGCTATTTATGTATTTCCAAATAATTGAGTGCACTCAATACATGTATTGATGCATACATAAGTTGTTATGTGACACTATTCCTGGGGAGATGTGAACAAGTACCCAATCAGCCCATAGAAGGAATTAATGACAGACCAAAGTAAGGATACTATCAAAGTCCAACTAGGTAAACCAATAAATAGTATTGGGACTTGGTACAAGAGTATGTGTGAGGGGTTACTTAAGAAGCAGAAACAACTCAAAGATAGCTATATCATTAAAATAATTCACCATGGGTGATAATTCATAAAAGCTGAAACCCCGGAGTCCTCTGTATGACTTGAAGGCAACTTAATAGATCATAGAGTGTCTCTTCCAGGTAGCTCATCTGGGTTCTCTGAGTTTCAGGCAATTTGACTAGCCTGGGCATGTTCTAGATAACTTAGTTGTTTGAGAATATCTCTCAGCACTATTTGCTGCTTATAATAAAGCTTGGGAAGAGCTTTATAGCATAGTACATCTGATCAGTTTTATGGACTTCCTGAAACTTTTGAGTTGTTTATTTCCTGAGCCCAAAGGAGTCTCCCTTTAACATCTAGAGAACTACCAAGTTTCCCTGAAGGATGAGGTGTTTCATCTTGGAAGAAACTTCTACACAGGACTCCACTCCTTCCTCTAGCTCCTACATCCTTTCCACCCCTTCTTTCATAAGAGTCCCAGCACTTTGGAGTGGTTGACATAAAAGTTTAACTATTTTCCTCTAACTCTGTTGAGGTACCAAACCCTGTGTCCTTGTGTTTATTCCTTCATTTTCAGAACATGACACATTGGAGGACCCAAAATAGCATTTTAGAGCCATTGTAACCTAGGTTACAACACCATTGATAATCAAGAACTGGGCAGTGTATTACCAGGTCAGAGATTTGAAAGTGGACACGTGTTTAGATCATCTGCTTTTTCCTCCTGATGGTCTAGGTCAGTGGCTGTCACCAAGTGACAATTTTGTCTCTCCCGGTAGAGAATATTTGGAAATAGATAAACTTTTTTTTTTTTTTTTTGGTTGTGAATGCTAGAGAATGGGTGATATGAGCATGTGGTAGACAGAAACCAGTGATCTTGACAGCCATCCTTCGTGCATAGGATGGTCACCTCTCAATTGAAGATCTGGTCCTAAATGTCAACAGATCAATGCTCAGATATTGTGCAGGAAGAGAGGTGATGGGTAACAAGAGAGGTGATGGGTAAAGTAAAGAAGAGAGAGAGAGAGAGAGAGAAAAAGAAAATTTGGATAAAAGAGATGGAAGAAATAAGAGAAAGAAAACACAGTAGGAAACAGGCACAGACCCAAGGTCCAGAAGTGGGCATGACTTTAAGAGAAAGAATACATGTTTCTTCCAGGCATTGTCTTTTCTTTACTCTGACACTGTATGAATAGATGGCATTTATTTTGGAGAAATTACACATGAAAAACCTCACACATACAAAGCTACTGTATCTGTGGGATAGAAAGACTGTTTTCATATTAGCATATTGCTTTGATCTTCTCAAATCTTGCTTTAACTCCATAGGCCTTTTCCATTCCTCTGCTGAGTGTTATAGGGCATATTTATGGTGATATAACTCTGGCTCAGCACCATATTGTACAAGTCAAAGAGTTGTGATTGGCAGAGTGGATAAGACTTCCTGGAAGCCATTCCTATGTCAAGAGAGTCAGTAGTATCTTTATTATACATGGAAATAATCATGAATGATATTAATGTGTCTCATTAACTCCAAGCTGTATTTCTAACTCACCTTCAACTACATTTCCTCAATGTTTCTGTCATCCCATTACCACCAGACAAGAGAGGATGTATGATGGAGAGGGCCAGCCAGCACTGAGGACATAGACAGAAGGCTTGGGTAACATGCCAGCTCAGGATTGGCTCATGAGAGATCAAGGTGGTATTACCCCTACTGGAGTTGGGCCATTCACAAAAGCCACTGGCCTTTGATGGATCTGCATGACTACTCATTGCCTCTGGAAATTGGAGCTGGCTGGGGAAAAGAAGGGATTATAGAGAGGAATAAGGCATTATAAGGCTAAAACTAACTTTGAAAAGAGTTATGGATTCTGTATTTAATTTTAAAACTCACATTGGGAGCTGGGGATTCAGCCTGGTTGGCGAGTGTCTACCTAACATCTGCTGAACTCTGAGTTTGACCCCAAGTACCATAAGAAGGAAAACTTGTATTTTTTTAAAAAAAAAAATGAGTCAGGGTAGAACCTAAAGGCTCATTTCCACAAAAGATGCGGCTCAAATCTCTTGCTTTGCCTTTAGGAGTAGGTGTTGCCTCCTTAGGGACAAAATGAGGAGTATCTGGGCCCAGATTCTCAGGTCTAAGCAGGAACTATCCAATCACACTACACTATGATTCATGTGTCCACCAATAAGTATAAAGTGTTTTCTACTCTGTTTTCATGGGAGCATTAAATACATGTCTACTTGCACCTCATGAAAATACTAATGGAATTGCTGTATCTCCCACCCTGAGAGCTAGGTTTCCTTCAGCCTGGTTCAGGCACTTCCATTACATGAGCACTGAGGAGCAACAAGGAACACTACTCTTGCAGGAGAGGAGTGTTGAAGACTAAGTGAGAATGGCACAAGAGCCCTGGATCTCACCAAATGGAGACATCTTGGGTTCCACAACAGAGACCAATCAAACACACTATTTTGTTGGGTGTCTGTGTAACTTTTGAACTACAGCCAGAGCCTCTAGTCCAACAGCAGCTTCTATTCTATTTTCTGCTTGGAGATTTGAACACAAGGGAAGGTATTAGAGAGATGGTGTTATATCATTGAATGGATACTCTTTCTAATTTCCTGTTGCCTTGAGGCTCCTGAAGAATATTGGGAACAGCCAGGGGGAGTTCTATGGATTTTGGAAGTGTTACAAGCTCCATGATAAAGTAGAGCAACCCCTATCAGCCTTTCCTCTCTGCTAGAAATAGTGTGAAGCAGCTGGGCTCTGGTTTTTATCTACTGAGAGGAGCAGAGAACACTCATGCTTTGCAAATGGATCCCGAGACAGTGGAGTGGAACAAAAACTGCCCTGGGTTTGTAAGAAGAAGCTAGGGTGAAAGCTCCTGAATATTGGGGTGGTGTGTGAGCAACATAGGTAGGGAAATAAAACTCAACATGGCCATCCTTTGTTCCTGAGTGGAGATGGATAATCACATCTCTTCTGACTTCATTTCCCTATCTGCATAGTTCACCTATTCAAGACATGTTTGTGGAGCCCCACTTCATGGCAGTTCTCTTTCCTTTAAAGCACACAACATGCTCCGGTGGATTAGAGGATACAGTCTCAAAGGAATTCCTAGGTGATGATGCTTTGTCCTCAGTTTAAAACTCTTCCCAAGAGTTTCCAATCGAATCTGTTCTACTTTACTCTCCCCTGTTGATGTACCTAACAAAAGTTGTGGTTAGTCCTCATCCCTTATTCCTGCTCCTCCTGAAGCATCACCCCAGCCCCACCAGATTCCTGGAGAGCACTGCTCTTTCTGTGGCCCACCTACAGATTTCCTTTCATGCCACTGCAGAGTCAGATGGGACACACCAATCAAGCCCAAGTATCTGTTTCTGACTTTAATGCTTGCACATCTAATCTGCTACTCCTTTCAGGTAACATTTGCCTATTAACAGCGATTTCTAGAACATTGATCTGAACATCTAATCTCAAGAAGGATTTGATAGTGCTTGAAGACTCATTGATTAGACAAACAGAGGTGGGAGGGCAGTGTCAGGGACTAATATTATGGATGTGAGTCTGAGCTATTCAAATAGGATGATAGTATTGGTTGACAAGGAATTGATCAGGAGAATAATATTATTTCAAAGAAATATTTATTATTCAAACACTTGCCCCAAATGAAACATTCATTATTATTGATTACTTCTCAATAAACCCGATTCCTTTCTTTGAGACACACATGTTATTTGATATGTGACTTATCTGACCTTTCTCTGTACAGTTGTTACAATTTGAACGTGAAATGTCTCCCTCGGGTTCATGAGTTTCAGCGTTTGGTCCTTAGTGGGCAGTGGTGTGTTAGGAAGCTGTAATTTAAGCACCAGCTCTCTCCTGGGCAGGTATTGAACTAGGTTCATTCGGTGCTCTCTCCCTGAATTTATCTGGAAGTGCTAGCGATTCTAGGCTTCTGTGTATACCATTGGATCTCAGTGTTTGTATCACCTTGTGGGAGCTGTGCTGCTGCTGCTGCTGTTGGAAGGCCAGCTTTCCAGCTTGGTCCTCTTTCATGACTGACAGTTTTGTGATACCATCACTTGTGCCATAGGATGGCATAGGTGGAAGAAGTAGGTCAGTTAAGTCTTGAGAATTTATAGCTTGGCCATAGTTCTAGCCTGCTCCCTGGTTTTTAATTTTCCACGTATGGGCAAGCTCCTGCAGCTACAGTTGGCTAGCCACTTCCATCTTCATGTGCTCCTTGTCATGATGTACTACTGACCTGTCTTGAACCCTAAGACAAAATAAAACCTTTTCCCCTTCATTTGAACCTTTTAGGTCTGTGGTCAAAGCGATGGGAAAAGTAACTAATATAATACCTGAGAGCTTTGACCAGACCCCCCAACAAGACAAGTTAGGTTCTAACAGTTCTTCTTCATGGCTGAATAGGAGTCTACAGCAAAGATCTAACAAAATTCATTTGCATGCTATCTTTCATTCACTTTCCTTAGCTTTGCCTTTGAAATTAATACTTCAAGGAGTGTTTTTTGGCCTGCTTGATTCATGAATATGGAAGGCATCCAGTATTTATTTTCAATCCTTTGAGATATGTTGTCTCCAAAGTGACAGTGAATACCTACACCGAGCATTGGTATCTGTGGGGTGTAAAGGTGAAGAGTGGAGATATGGATTTATGTTGATGCCTCCATAAGTTCTCAGAGGGTATGGGAAGATGGGATAAGAGTAGATGTTCAGAACGAAAGAATAAGTGATTGGTCAAGGTAGAGAAAACTATAATCACGCAAAGGAAGATGGGGGCACGGCACTTTGGGTGTGACTATGTTTCTCTCTTTCTATTGCTGTAACAAAACCACTGACTCAAGAAGAGAGGTTAGATTTGCTCACAGATTTGGATGTTAGAAATCCAGGCAAGGTTTGAATTTTAAATGTCCTTGGCTGATGGAGCTGTTTTGGGAGGTCCTAGGGCATTTGGGATATAGGTGCTTGATGGCAGCTAGGTCATGAGGGCAAGGGTTATTCCTCCTCTAGTTCTGATCTATGTTCTTTGTTTCCTTTGTGAGGAGTTGGCCACAGGCATCCATCACCATGGACAGAGCCTCAATCTTGCTGAGTGTTCTCTACAGTGATGGATCATACTTTCTTGGAAACAGTAAGCCAGAATAAACCTTCCTTCCTTGTTTCCACCAGATATTTTGTCATAGTAATTCAGACAGTAAAACAAATACAGCCATCCTATTTGTTTGGCCTCTGGCAAAAGCCACATGGCAGATGAAATCAAGCAGCGAAAGGAAGTTTGAGAGAGATTCAGAGGCTGGTTAGCTCTTATCACCACTCAGTCCTATAGATCAAGGGCAATGCACCTGATTGCCTAGTTACTGTCTATGAAGACCCACATTTTAAAGGCCCATTATCTTTTGGGTGTATTCCCAGGGGCCATATAGCTGAGTTCTCATGTAGAACTAGTTCCAATTTTCTGAGAAACTGACAGATTGGTTTCCAGAGTGGTTGTACAAGTTTACATCAATGGAGGAGTGTTCCTCTTTCTCCACATTCTAGCCATCATGTGCTATTGCTAGAGGTTTTTAAAATTTTTTTTATTTTTTATTTTTTTAATTTTTACTCTTAGCCATTCTGGTTGATGTAAGCTGGAATCTCAGGGTCATTTTGATTTGCATTTCCTTGATGACTACGGCTGTAGAACATTTCTTTAAGTGCTTCCCAGCCATTCAAGATTTCTCTGTTGAGAATTCTCTGTTTTGCTCTGTACCCAATTTTTAAATTGGTATTTGGTTTGTTGGAGTCTAACTTCTTGAGTTCTTTATGTGTTTTGGATATTAGCCCTCTGTTGGATATAGGGTGAGTGAAAATCTTTTTCTAATCTGTAGGCTGACATTTTATCCTATTGACAGTTTTCTTTGCCTTACAGAAGCTTTTCAGTTTCAGAAGGTCCCATTTATTAATCATTGATCTTAGAGCTTGAGCTATTGGTGTTCTCTTCAGGAAATTTTCTCCTGTGCCAATACCGACCCTGGGAATATAACAAAAAGATGCTTCACCATACAAGAACAGGTGCTCCACCATACAAGGATAGGTGTTCCACTATGTTCATAGCAGCCTTATTTATAATAGGCAGAAACTGGAAATAACCCAGATGTCCCTCAACTGAAGAATGGATACAGAAAATGGAATACTGTTCAGCTATTAAAAACAAGGACATCATAAATTTTGCAGGCAAATGGATGGAACTAGAAAATATCATCCTGAGTGTGGTAACCCAGATCCAAAATGACATGTATGGCATGTATTCACTGATAAGTGGATATTATCCAAAAAGTACAGAATACCCCTGATATATCCTATAGACCCAAAAGAAGTTAAACAAGAAGGAAGGCCCAAGTGATGGTGCTTAAATCCCACTTAGAAGGGGAAACAAAATAGTCATGAAAGGCGGGGGTGGGGGGGAGGTCTGGGTGGGAAAGGGGAGGGGGAGGGAAATAGGGGGCAGGATCAAGTATGGGGAGAGCAGGAGAGAGCATGAATGGAAATATGTAGCAACCAAGGTTGGGCTGGGGGTAGGGTGGGGGGAATCTCTAGGAAGTCTCAGAGACTTAGGATGGGGGAGGCTCCTAGGACTCAGTGTGGGTGATCTTAGCCAAAATGCCCAACAGTAGACATATGGAACCTGAAGAGACCACAGACACGACTTCCAGTGGAACGATGGGGATGCCAACCCACCTACAAAACTTTAGACCCCAAATTGCTCCTGTCTGAAAGAAATGCAGGGATAAAAATGAAGCAGAGACTGAAGTAATGTCTGCCCAGTGACCAGCCCAACTTGGGATCTATCCCATGGATGGGCACTAAACCCTGACACTATTACTGATGCTATACTGTGCTTGCAGGCAGAAGCCTAGCAAAGCTGACCTCTGAGAAGTTTTACCCAGCATCTGACTGAGACAGATGCAGACACCCATAGTCAAGCATTGGACTGGGGTCAGGGACCCCTATGGAAGAGAAAGGGATGGCAACTTCACAGGAAGAACAACAGTGTCAACTAACCAGGGCCCTTCAGGGCTCCCAGAGAATGAGCAACCAACCAAAGAGTATACATGTGCTGGACCAAGACTGTGGCACATATGTAGCAGAGGGCTACCTTGTCTGGCCTCAGTGGGAGAGGATGTACCTAATCCTGTAGAGACTTGATGCCCCAGAGTGGGAGGTACATGTGTGTGTGTGTGTGTGTGTGTGTGTGTGTGTGTGTGTGTGTGTGTGCATCCTCTCAGAGGCAAAGAGGAGGGGTCATAAGGGAAGAACTCTGAGATGGGGGACCCAGAAGGGGGAAACATTTGGGATGTAAATAAATAAAACTATTAATTAATAAAAAAACAAAACAAAACAACAAAACCAACCAACCAACCAATCAAACAAACAAATAAAGGTGCATTATTTCTTAATACTGTCTTGTTGGGGTCCAAGCCTTTAAGTCATGGAGTTTTGAAAGACAGTCACATTCAAACTATAGTATTTGCCATGTCAGTTTAATATGTGTGAAAGAGTTGCCAGGATCTGGAACTTGAATTGCTAAGAATGGATAAGCAACAGGCAAATCTAGATGAATTAGTTACTTATAAGTGAGTGCATCAAACTAAAGGATGAAGGATACTATCCCCAAATCAAGTGACTTGGAAGCAGTTGGAAAATGTGCAGATTTTCCAAATCTTTGTTAGGAAAGCTTTGTTAGCCTCTTTGATAGAAGGTTTTTAAGGCTCCATGTAAAGTCCTAAGGTCTATACTAGACCCTATGCTAACTTAGTTATGAGTAACAGCAAATGACAGGTGCTAACTTAGGTAACAGTGAATTTGTGGTAAAGCGGTTAGTCGCAGAAGGAGATCATGCTGGAAAGCTGGCTTTCCAACACCAGATTTGGAGCAGATGCACAGCTTTCATGATGTAGTATAAACACCATGGTCAAACAGTACACTCACAAGCCTAGAATCAACAGCACTCAGATGAATTCATGGAGGGAGGGGGTGAGCAAGCATGAATGAAGATGTTCAATAATTGTCCAGGAGACAATGGGTACCCAAGTCCCACAACAGCCTAATGAGTCCACGAAGACAGAGGGGGTTCTTTGAGCAGAAACTGAGGGACTCGAGGAAGTAAAAGTTTGTGATAATAGCAAATATCAGCTAAATTCCATTGTCAGCCATTTCTGAAGGCTGGTGTTCATGCCGCATGTCTCACCTATGTGTGGATATAGTCGGGCCATAAGAGGTGCTTAGCACAAGCTCATTGGATCCACAGAAGGATCAATACTCCAAGCACTTCAGACAGATTAACACTTAGTAGAAGTTCTTGTGGCCATCAAGCCAGGCAACACAGCCCATGAAAAATCTAGTCTTTGTCCTTACATGGAGGGTGATCCTATGAAAGAATGTATTTTGTATATATATGTATGTATATATATACACCAAAAATAAAGGTTATTTTTGTCACTGAATTCTTCCAAGATTATCTTAAAGAATATGTTTTTAGATACTGACACATTTAAATTCAGTAAAGAATTTTCTCTGTATAGATATACAATAGTAAATTTTTGTATATGTTGTTTTGTGTGTGGTATATGTGATTGTTAGAATGGATGTGAGCACATGTGTACACATGTATAGGTGCATGTAGATGCCATAGGTTTATATTTAGTATGTTTCCTTGATTGTTTTTGAATATATATACATATATATTCAAATTTAATTCAAGTATCGGATGAATATATATATATATATATATATATATATATATATACACACACACACACACAAACCATATAAATATATAAATTGTTTGAGACAACAGTTTTCTGTGTAGCCCTGGTTGACCTGGAACTTGTTTTGTAGACCAAGGTGGCCTCAAACACAGAGGTCTATCTGCCTCTGTCTTTTCAGTGTTTGGATCAAAGATGTGCACCTCTATGCCTGGCTTTAATTTTTGAGACACAGCCTCTCAATGACTTGTCTAGAACTGTCTGGCTGTTTGTGACCCTGGGCTCTGCTTGTCCTCACACATTTGGACCCCAGGTTTGGGGTTACAGGAATATGTCACCATGTATTTCCCTAGCCCTCGGCCCCCCAAGATGGTCCTTGAGAGTAGGGGGTAAGACAGTGCAGAATCAACGACACAGATTCCAGGAGCCTGATGACAAGCAGAAGCAGATTTACTGTTAGAGTGGAAAGTGCTTTATACCCTCCGCCCACTCTAACTGCTTATCCCTTGAAGCTGGCGCCAGCTGATTGGCTGCCTCAGTAACACACTCTTGTCTTTGTTTGTCTCTGGGTACCAGACACAGTCCAGTCCAGGGTTAGCGAATGTGGTAGTGCCTACTACGCATGCGTGGGCCATTGCGGCCTGCTAGGCGGAACATGCTGACTCACTCCTCTTACAAACATGGTTTCCCTTTTTCTTTCTTTTTTTTTTTTTTTTTGTCAGCTCTGGGGATCTGAACTTGGATTCTAGGGCTTGTCCAACAAACACTTTACCCCGTGAGCCATCTTGTAAATCCAGGAAATTTCTTTGTACCTTGTAATTTATAAATCTAAGTTTACACTGTAGATTTTACCGGTTTAAAGCAGAACAAACTCTCCCTTTGGAGGGAGGGTCAGTGAATCTACTTTTTCAAACAACTGTTCCCTTATCACAGGTGATTTTAGACACCTGCATCACCACTAGTTGCTGACAAGGTGTTCTGGCTGAGAGGCCCCGGAAGACTGCTTTGGAAAGTGACTGTAATTGGTTATATCCATCTTTATTTCAGCAGCTGATGTGCTAAAATCCTTGAACTCAGTCTGTCCTCCTAACTCCCTTAAATATGATTCATGTAGTCCATTGTACCTAACAAATCCTTCTGAGTTGGAAAATGAAACCATAAGCTTCACTCCCAGCACAGAGGACTTAAACAACACACGGTGGATTTTCAAACAGCAAAGTCGAAGAGCTCCTCATGCTGGAGACTCCTCAACCCAAGGGGTCTGAGCCACCCGGCTGGCCTAGGAAAGAACGGTTTGAGCTTGAAAGCCCAAACTCAGTGCCTGTTTGCTTTTTGCAACTCCTCACACGGAAGAGTTTTGAGCTCTAGTGTACATTCCTCTTGACGTCACAATTTGTCACCCGCAGTCCACAGGGTTGGTGTCATTTACCAATTGTCTTGTTATGGCTCCAGGAAATAGTCTCAACACCAAGATCCCCAGTCCAAGCCAACATGGCGGTGCATGTCAATAACCCCATCACTTCTGAGATGGAGGCAGGAGGATTCAGAGTGGAAAGTCAGCCTTTGAGGTCAGTGTTGGTTACAACAACAACAACAACAATAACAACAAATGCCACCAAAGCAACCCTCAGAAAACCAAGCTAACAAATAAAAATCCTGGGTCCATTAAGACATTTCTAAATCTTATTATTTGGGAACTTTCATATATCTCAATGAATTTAAAAGAAATACTATGTATGATAGGTCTATTTTTAGTTTCTTGAGAAACTCCCACAGTGATTTCTAAGGTATCAGCACCGAGTTTGCACTGTCACCAGCAATAAATAAAGGGTTCCCTTTTGCAGGCATCCACGCCAGCATTTTTTGTTTGTTTGTTTTCTTCTTCTATTTTAGCTGTTTTGACTGGGGTAATATGAAGTCTAAAAGTAGTTTTAATCTGCATTTTTCTGATGGCTAAGAATGTTGAACACAAAACAAAACAAAACAAAAAGACAAAACTAACCACCACCACCCCCATCACATTTCCTAGCCACTAGTTGTTCTTCTGTTGATGGTAACTGGGGGAATGAATCAGTTTTCTTCAAGCATGCAGGGTGTGCCTATCTCCCTATACGTCTGCAGCATAGTCCTGCACAGTGCACATACAGGCACCACTTTGTAGACTCAGTGGGGAAAAAGCACATGAGGTTTGAAGGGAAAGTGCTGGGATCGGTAGGGGGATTGGAAAGGAGGGAATGGGGGAAGAATTTGATGGAAACATTGAATGCATATATGAGACTCTCAAATGATAAAAAAAGATTAAAAAATACTACAGTAAGTGATATTTTAATAAGGCAAGTCCCAAGGAAAAGCTCTTCAGATCTGGGGGTGCAGATCCAACAGAAACCTTTGTCAAAAAATTATTTCTTATGACTTGAGCTATGGGGTCTCATTACCTATATACACATTGCTAGCCAGGGGACCAATAACGCTTTAACAAGTTTCATTCAACCTGGTTTCTGCCTGTCGTATGTCATCCCAGAGGTGACAGGGTCAGGCCCATTTAGTAGAAAGAGATCTCATTACCAGAAGCCTTTCTGGCAGCTGAATGCAGGCAGTAAATACCTGCAGAAAGGATGCTAGCACGCCTGCCAGAGCCCTCATCAACTGTCACATGGCATATTTTCCCCATGAACTCAAGTGTGTGATTTCCCAAACCCTAAGCCAAGGAACCTCATGCTCGTTACGGATGGACTGAAATCGACCAGAATCCCGGTTAAGATAACAGAGTCTAGGGAAAGGATTCTGACAGCTGGCAGGATATGGGTTCTGATGACCTGGGATGTTTTGAACATATAGCTGGGCAAAAGCATTAGTGTGCTGCTAAAAGGCTCTCTCTCTCTCTCTCTCTCTCTCTCTCTCACACACACACACACACACACACACACACACACACACACACACACACACTTTATCTTAGCACAATAGCATTTCTAGCTCTTTCGGTGGAGATATACAGGGACAGGGTGACCTTGCCCAGATTGGCATGCTTCTGTCTTAGGTGCTCCATCTAGAAAGTCATCTGTGACTTTTTGTAGCTGTCACTCAGCACAGACTCCCCAGCTGATCAAAGCCACGCTCTTTCTGAACCTGAAATGAAGTCTGAACAACAAGGCTATGTTTCTGACACCTTTCGGGCAAAGCCTTTTATGAGGGGGAAATGTCACACGGGTGGGTCCCACTTTCATATCTTGCTTGAGTCCCGGCAGCTCAGCTGGCAGCTGGCACCAGGAGAGTGGCACCAGGAGAGTGGAAAATCAAAGCTCTCTCTTGACACCAGAGAGTTAAGCCCCCGAGGGCCTGAACAGAGTGATTACTCCGAATGCTACAAGGGCCTTTTTATTCCCTTTCAGGTCAGCTTTGCTGATATCTGGGGGCTAAGTATAACTGTAAGCATGCGAATTTCAATAAATAATGTTTCCTTCAATTACCCAGCTGGACCGTTTAGTTCACCAGAGCCTGCAATCATACAAAGCTGCCAGGGAATTGTTGTGATTTAGATAATTTCTAATCTCCCCTCTGCTTAACCTGCAGGGGCTATGGGCAACATCAGAGATGAGGGTGGGGTGAGATAGGGAGAATATGCAGAGAAGGGGAGGTGGGAAGAGCCTGTTCTCTCTTATCAAACAAGGATTCAGGCTTTGGCTCAGTCTCAAGGATGTGACTTCATTCAGACACAGAGGCTGTCAGCTTTGGAGGAAGGTGAAGATATATTGGTGGGGCTGGGAATATGGAGCACAGCTGTCTGGGGATGTCAAGCCAACTGTCTAGCTTGGGTGTGAAACAGCAGATGCTTCCAGTGAGGAACCAGATTTACTTCTTGACCTTACACCCAGTACCCCATTTGTAAATTCTCCAAAGGGTGTCCTAGGTCAACAGCAATCACTCTCTTACTGCAATTTGGTAAAAGATTTCAAACCACAGTATTGTGTGCAATGTGTACTTGTTAGAGCTCATTGCGTGGTGAGATTCTATTCACGTTCTTGGTGGTCTTGGTGAGGAAAGTGGAGAGCCAGCTGGAGTGAGAACAATTGCTTTAGGGCTGAGTCAACGTGGCATTGCCGTGGCATTGTCTGTGGGTGCACATGTGGTCTCTGGTGACCTTGGCATTGTCTGTGGATGTATATGTGGTCCTGGCCTGTTGGGATTTTAGGCTTGTGGTAGAAGCTATAATGACATCTGTCTTCACTCTTTCATTAATTCTCTTTTTATTCCTAGCATCTGCTTTCACTCAAAAGGCCCTTACAGTTTCCTTTGAGGCATGCTTTTGTTTTGTTTTGTTTTGTTTTGTTTTCCTTGTTAGACATAGTATCATGAAAACTTTATGATGATCTAGCCATCTATGGCCTAGTTTGAGACAAGTAGTTATCTTTCCTTGTCAGAGACGAGGCCTCTGTTATGGTTCTGGTCATAGTGGATCCCGGTGGTAGGTCCTGCTGTGGGAAACACTTAGACATGAATTGGTTGGGAAGAAGAGGGCCAAATGGAGCAGAGGCAGCTACCACCAAGACATGCCAGAACTCCTCTCCAGCCACGTAACTGCTGCGAATCTCAGGATGCTGTCTTGCTCCTGTGCTTTTCCAGGTCGACTTTGGGTCCTGCCATTCCCAAGCCTGGCATCCCCAAAATTTCCAGTCTCCTAGTCCCCAATGTTTTCTGTCTTTTACTTGAGAGCTGCAACGTGAGAACTCAAGGATACTAGTGATTTGCCCCTGTTGACAGGAACTTTTGTTTCTTTTTTCCTTCTATATATGTTTTTGTTTAATTATTAAAAATTTTATTCACTCTGAGAATTTTGTGCAATCTGTTTTAGTTGTATTTACCTAACTTCACCCAGATCCATACCCCCTCCCCATCTACTCAACTTTGTGTCTGTTATTTCCCTTTAATACCAATTTGTGATGCCTAAAGATTCTGCCATGCATGGTCCTCCACTAGGGATTGGTCAACTTACCAGGTGCTTCATTCTTTGAGAAAACTGTCCCTCACTATTCCAACATTAATGACTGCTAATAGCCCTCAGGCAGGGTGGGATTGCATGTCTCACTCTCCTCTCCATACTGGGATTTGGTCTGACTTGGGTTTGCACATTTTTTTTTTAGTCATGCTGTCAAAGGGTTATTATTTCTTATTTTTAAAATTAATGCCAAGACAGAGACTTCATCACTAATAGACTCTGTATAATCTTGCTTTTATTTTTAACAGGTAATGAAATGAAAGGCTAGGAGGACTGCTGTGCCTGAGTTCCCAGCATGTTACTTAAACTCAGAACTTCTGCAAAGTCTGCTGTACTTCCTGCTGTGAGTCAAGGCTTCCTCGGTGTGGACATCTGGTCAGCATTCTGGCCAGCCCAGTCCAGTCCATTGTTTTGTGATGGAGCAATAAGAGGATCCACCAAGGGTATTTATTTAGACTTTTCTGCAGTGTGTGTGTGTGTGTGTGTGTATGCATATGTAGAGGCAGAGGTAGAGGCAGAAGCAGAGACAGAGACAGAGACAGACAAGTAGAAAGGATAGAGTAAAGAGAACTGGCAGGGCTTGGAAAGAGAAGAGAAGCACGCTTGAGAAAGCACCTTCATCTGACCTCTTGCTTGGTTGGAAGACTCCTGTCTATCATGGTTAGAAGTTGCATATAATAAGGGCACATTAATATAAATGGGAAATAAATAAGCAATAGCCACAATATGCACATTTCATAATCACCTTGCAAATGTCCTTAGAATCCCCCAGGGGACCATAGAGTGAGGCAGAGCTGGAGTCTGCCCCATGATGCCCTTTCTCCCTTATTTCTTGGTTCAGGAAGTACCAGAGCCTGACTCTTAGGCTCCATCGTCAGTTCTCGCTGATACTCCTTTCAGCTTCCAACCAGTAGCCCGGTGTCTGACACTCACCAGGACCCTGAGTTGGCCCTTCTTCCTGTGAGTGGCTGTGTTAATGAGGGTGACATTTCCATTTCCTTCCTGTTAGCTTTGTCTTCCTGCAGCATCCCGGGTCTGATCTCCTGGGATATCTAATTAAAAAGATGGCAATGTTTTACCAATGGCTATGTTTGGAGCTGAGAGCTGTATCATTTAAAAAGAAAATAAAGAAGTAGAAGCTTAAGATATGTCCCAGAGGTCCATATGCCATACAGTAGCATCATTAACATCCAGGGAACCATGGGCATGTGTTTTTGACTAGTACCTTATGCCTGTCATCTGACATCATGCATTGATTGGGGTACAAGGTGTCAGTGAGTGATTCTAATGATGGCTCTAATTGTTGTAATTTGTTTAAATGAGTAACTTATTAAACTGAAATTCTTTCTATATTCTTGCTGTTATCAACCTGTTATCCAACAGCAGGCCCCATACACAGAAGTCCCATGCAATTATAATGAAGCTAAAAATTCCCATCACCCAGTAATATTGTAACCATTGGAATACCATAGCCCAAAGCAGCCCATGTGTTTGTGCTGTTGCTGGTAGAAACACTCCTACTACATTGCCAGTCATAGAAAGGCACATTTGTATGCTTGGTAATGATGACAAATCATGTTTATTATTACTACTACTATTATTATTATTAGAGTCTCCTGTTTCTAATTATAACTGACGGTAAAATACTATGCTGTGTTGTTGTGTTAGTGTCTCTCAGCTAAAGAAGAAGCCATGTTGAGCGGTGTCCTAAACCACCTAGGGTTGTGTTCATACAGTGATAGAGTTAGTTACTGATACCTTTTTCAGAAAGTGGCTAGGCTGTTAAGCCACATGTTAAGCACTGCAGGTCAAGAGATGGAGATATAGGACAATAAAAAAGAGGTTTCTACTCTTAAGGGGACCAGCTGTACTGGTCTTTGCTGGTGGTAGTTGGCATAGTATATTTCTCCTTATTTTGATAGCCTCAGGTTAGTTCTTCTCAAGGAACATTCCCTGTCACATTTCGTTTCCACCGAGATATGGAAGAATGTTACTCTTGGCTCAAGGGCTGGGCAAAGTGAATTGATCCAGCCAATCAGAGCATATTTTTATTTTTCTAACCACAGTGATTGGTTCATGTAGAAAACATGAGAGTGATGTGTTGGAGACAGAATCTTTTCCATTTATGTCTGTGGAAAGGTCTAAAGTCTCTTGTGTTTTGATGTTGATTTCTTGCTTTAGATTTGGGAATCTTTATTCTATAACCTTACTAAAGAGTTTATTTTTTTCCTTTGACTTTATCTCAATTTTCTTCTACTCTGTGGATTCTCAAGTTTGGTCTTTTGGTTGTATTGGTCACATTCAGTATTGTTTTCCTTTATATATGTCTGAGTGTGTCGCTTTCTCGATTTTGTTCTGCATGAACCTCATTCTGGTGACACTTCCTGATGTGTGTGTATGTGTTTTTAAATTATTTTATTTGATCAGTTGTTTTTGTGATTTCTAGAATTTCAGTTTGGTTATTTTTCAGTGTTCCAATTTTCTTGCTGAATCTTTCTTCCATATTTTGAACTTTTTCTTCAGTGTACCAACTGTTTTGTTTATTTCAGAGACTGGCCTGTTGAGGTCTTGAGTAGATATCCTTAGTTTGCATAGTTTTATTTGAGTCTGTTATATAGTCATTGATTCTTTCTAAAAGCAGAAATCTGCATTTTTAAAAAAATAAGATACTTTGCCTATCTTGGGTGAAGGGGAGCTGGGGAGTTGGTTGTGAACCATGGTGGGTCCTAGACTTTTTATCTTTGTGTTTCTTTGTTATATTTTATGTCCTCTGCTGGAATGAATATGTCTTCTAGTTTTAACTTTTTATTATTACTTTTTTCTTGCCGACTTTGTTTGTTAGCTTGCTTTATTTCTGGTGAGACCTCCTAGAGAGTTGGCTTCACTAGGAATTCATTTTGGGCAGCCATTTAGTGGTTGGAATATGTGGTGGAGATTATTTTTCACTAGTCTTGGTGCACAGGAAGTAGAAATTCACAACAGGAAGCAACTGTGGTAAGGTATAGCATCTGAGAACACTTCCAGTGAATTTTTCTAAGTATGCCTCTCCTATTTTTAATCATTTCCCAATAATTCCACCATATTATGCCCTACTATGAATCTATCAGAGAGTTAATCTATTCCTGAAGTCTGTGTCTCTGGAAATGCCATTGCACACAGAGTTGGTCCTTACTAACATTCGATCAATCAATCAATCCAATCGAGTTGACAACCAAAATTAATCATCACAGTAGGGCTCTATCTTTTGAAGCCAAAACATTCCTTACTAATAATAACGCCAGAGGAAAATTGAGGAGGGAGATGAACCAATTACTCATTGAACCACATTGTGAGAGTGGATGACACACAGCAGCTTGAGATCTAGATGGGGGACTTGGGGGTAGATGTATTTTATGAAAAAAATAATGACCGCGGGGCAGCTCACTCCTTCATGATGACACATAGTTTCTGTAGTCACAGACATCTTTTCATTCCCTTAAAAATTTCAGAAAGTGGGGGCTGGAGGACTGGAGACATGACCCAGCAGTTAAGAATGTTTGCTGTTCTTCAGGAGGACCAGAGTTGGGATCACAGCATCCATACTGGGTGGCTTGAAACCACCTGTAACTCTAGTTCCAGAGGGAACAGGTACCTCCTTCTAGCCTCATCAGGCAAATGCTCACCTCTCTCTCTCTCTCTCTCTCTCTCTCTCTCTCTCTCTCTCTCTCTCTCTCTCATACACACACACACACACACACACACACCACACATACACACACACACACACCTTTAAAATTGCAGCATTACTACCAACAAAAACTAGATGGAGACTATTAGGAAAGATTATGAAAATAGATGAGTAAACTATATGTGTAGTAAGGTATATGTGTAGTAAGGTTTATGTGTAGTAAGTTATATGTGTAGATGTGTAATAACATATATGTGTAGTAGAGTGTCCATAGGCTGTGGACTCAATGGGTATTCTCAGGCTTTTTTATTTTTCTTCTGGGTAACAGGGGATGAGCATAGGAGGGTGCAATTGGAGATATTTTCTGGGGAGAGGTGGGATTGAGGCTCTGGGCTGGTCTTCGTCCTGTGGCTTGTGGCAGAGGATTGCTTGTGTTTCACACAGCTACTCTTCTTACCACAATGGCACAGCCAGAGGAACCATGTTCACTGTGAGAACCTGGTGAAATGCTTGGGGATAAAGCTAGGCAATGGAGCTTCTTCCTTTAGAAACTCCCAGGAGCTTCTTTTAAACATTTATATTAACATATATTAATTCTATATGATAGTGAGTTCGTTATAATATTTTCAGACATGTGCCTAATGTATTTCAGTCATGTTCAACCTCTCTTGAGATGCAATGAGTTTCATTAGGACTGTTGACAGGATCTTGGGTGAGAGGTTATTTACAGATGCATGGGCACTTAGCTGGTAGCTGTACCACTGAAGAAAATCTTCCTCCCTCACCAAGCATTAGCTACATCTATATCCATAGGATATTCTGGGGACCCAGGAGCTCTTTCCCCTACATTGGGTATTGATAAGATTAATCTTGTGGAGATCTTGTGCAGGCAATTACAGTTGCTTTGTGCTCAGGAGTACAACAGTCATGCCATGCCCAGAAGTTATCATTTTGCACACACACACACACACACACACACACACACACACACACTTCCTCTGCCTCTTCCATTTTTTGGTATTGTCTGAACCCTGGCTAGTCCCCAGCATTTTCTTTCTCCTCTCAAGTTCCTCCATCCCTTCTGGCAATTCATGTGAGTGACTGTTTTAGTGTCCTTACTAGTTTAGGTTCCTTCAACCTCTGCTCAGGTAAGCAGGTCTCAGCTCTGACTTTCCGGATGCCCTTGTCACTTACTATTCTAAGATGGCAGTTCTCAGTGCAGTCTCTAGGAAATGTCCTTGAATTATTCATCTTTTATTTTTGCAAGGAGGAGGTGTGAGTATTTCTAAGAATTTTTGATGTTAGAGCTGAAACAGAAGTCACCTCATTTATCCTTTGAAATATAAGTGGATAGTTAGACCCATGATGAAGTTATGTTGGTTAAAATTCAAGCCTGATCTTCCGTTGGTACCTGACTTGCCAACTATCTGATCGTTGGTAGGCTGTGACAGCTTGCTCCAGCTCAGTTACTTTCACTTTGTATTCTGTCCCATTGGCCACCATTTTCTGTGTTCTCCTTGCAAACCTTCACATGTAAATGGGGAATTTCTTTCATATAATTCAGCTGACTCTGCAGAGCACAGTAACATAGTTACATGGAGATTAGTTCCGGCTCTGTGATTGGCAGGCAAAAGACGTGGGGAATATAAAGAAGAAGAGGAGAGAGAGTTGGATGAGGAGGAGAAAGAGAAGGAAGAGGGGCAGAAGCAGAAGAAACAGAAGACAACACCTTTTGCTCTTGTAATATTCTGTCCCCTAGCTCAAGGAAGAGATTCTAATTTCCATCCTTCTCAATTTACATGAACCTCTGATGCTTAAGAGAGATTTTCTGTGTGCTCTGCACTCAGCTTTTCAGAAACTGGAGGTGGGGTGGGAGAGGAGATGATGGAGTTTTTATTCTGGCTCCATTTCTTATCAACCTCTGATATTAGGCAAGTAACCAAGCATCTCTGAGACTCATATTTTAACAAAGATGTATTTATTTATTTATAATATAGTTTTATTTTATGTGCATTGGAGTTTTGTCTGCATGTTTTTCTATGGGATGTCTGATACCCTGAAACTGTTATGAAGAGTTGTGAGCTGCCATGTAGGTGCTGGGAATTGACTCCAAGTCTTCTGGAAGAGTATCCAGTGCTCTTAACTTTTGAGCCATCTCTCCAGCCCTATCTATCTATCTATCTATCTATCTATCTATCTATCTATCTATCTATCTATCTATCTATCTATCTATCTTATCTATCTATCTGTCTATGTATCTATTTGTGTATATGTCTCTATGAGTGAGTGGATTGCACCCATATATGCATGCAAAGAGGAGAGAAGATGGTGTCCAATGGCCTCTTGTATTCATATATACTCCTTTGAGTCAGTGTCTCTCCCTGGGGCTTATGTTTTCTTTTTTCTGTTTTTTTTTTTTTTTTTTTTTCCCTGCTAGCCTAGAAGCCAGCAAGCCCTGGTGATTCTCTGGTTTCTGCTTCACTCAGAGCTGGGCTTATGGGTGTGCACTTGATACCTGGATTTCTATGTAGGTGCTGGCATCTGAACTCTGGTCCTCATGATTCTTCCACAACTGCTCTTGACCACTGATCAGTCTCTGCAATCTCTGACATTCAAATCCATATCAGTAAAGTATTTGAACTTATTTTGTATGACTAAAGTAAGATGTTTTATGTCAAATGAGTAGTGTTATGGCCAGTGTACTAAGTAAACTATTGTTTATTACTAGCCAATGTCCATATGCTCAACTTTGGGAAGTTTTTGATGAATAGATTTTTACCAAAATAAACTACTTTATATAAATATGAGCCCAAGGACACCTGCTTTTCTTTTTTCATCCAAACTCAATTATTCCTTTCCTTTAATTTTTTATTCTTCTGGCAAATGAAATTTTGTTGTTGTTGTTGTTGTTACTGCTGTTCAGGTCACTTATGCTTGCTTGCTGGCCTGTCCAAACAGAGTATAACAAACTGAGTGGTTTTGCTGAAGTTCCACAAGTACAAAGCTTGTAATCAGGTTCAAGATAAAACCAGTCTGTAGACTGGTCTCCTCTCAAGAACTGTGAGAGAGACTCTGCTCCAGGTCCTTGTCTTGAGCTTCTTTGTGTGTTCATATGACACCTTCCTCTCATGTAGATCTTTGTGTCTAACTTTCCCTTGTTGAAAGGCCGTGAGTCATATCATATTCAAGTCCATTTCAATGATCCCATTTTAACTTTGGTGTCTTTGTGAAGATCCTGTCTTCAAATAAGGTCTCCTTCTGAAATATGCAGGGTTACAACCTCAAATTGTGTATTTTCTGAGGTGAGGAAGAATTCATTCTGTAGCAGTTACCTTGTTGTAATTCCTCTCTGCTGCTGTATTCTATGTCAGGGCTCCTCAGCTTGAGAGCTCTTTGGATTCCCCATAAGACTCTGCCACCTGCCACACATAGAGTTTCCAGTTTCAAACATGTTGTTCAATTTAGTCCCTGCTTTGGGCTGTCATTCCACTTCCTGATGCACTGAGGGGAAATGTTACTAGTTGGCTGTTCTCCTGTAGTTACTGTGCTTGCCTTGGTTTTTGAAAGAATTCCAGAAAATTTCCCCAGTAACCTGTAATTTTATCTCTATGTTGTCTTTTGTTGTGCTGCACACTGCTGGATACATGACAGAGGATTCTTAGCGTTATGTCCAATCAGCATACATTCATGACATCTGTAAAGGTTATTGTCTCTTAAGGCAGACACATCTGTAACTTTACACATCTCAGAACTGCTGCCTCCCAGCTTTAGAGATCAAGCAATTTTGGACAGGACATAGAATACATGTATGAAATTGCTTTTGGGATTCTCTGTATTTGCATGCTTAGATAGTCTGCATTCATTTCAATTCATTGAATATATCCTGAGTACCTACTGTGCTCCAAATACTGGGCATAAAAGGGTTCATAAGATGTGGCTGGTGATCTGTAGGAGCTTTTGTTCCAGGAGAAGGGACAGGCTGAGAAGGCTTAGAATGGCATGAATCTCAGGATGTGACCCTCTGAATTTTGTTTAATTTTAGAGAGTACCTTGGAGTCTCTTTGTCTCCTTTCTCTCCACTGCTTCAGCATGGCTGTGATGATTTCACTTGACTTTATCCCTTTGCAGTATTCCTAGAATGTATTTAAAATCTCAGTGTGGATAGTCGGTTAGTTGGGCTGTGTGACCTGGCCCTGCCAAGGCCCCTGCTTCAACTGAAGTCCTCCCCATTCCAAGGGCTGGGCATCAGCTTGTCTATTGCACCCGGCCAATGCCTCACTTTCTCTGGCCTTCTGAAAAAGGCTCCACTTCTTTCAAAGGGATTCACTGGGAATCCCTTGAGCTCATCTTAGATATTTGCTCTTCTTTATGCTCTTAAAACACCCTGTGCTTCCTCTCATTATGGGTCATGTCTATGTATTTGTCTGGGAGCTTTTTTAACATCTACTTTTCCAAGTGAATTTTGATCCACAGACCCTGGTGGATCTTTAGCTTAGAAGCCTGTGCCCAGAACAGAGTCCACAGGAAATGAGATCTCTGGTGAGATATGCCTTTAATCTTTCCTGTCCACCATTATCCCCATACTCAGTGATTCCAAGTTCTAGAGAGTCTCAAACCAGGTCTTCTGGTCCCCAGTTTACTGTTCTGTTATTCGACTGCAGTTTCCATGTGTCAACCATAGTTACATCCTGAGACTTCTTCTTTGTCTACTTGTGTGGTTCAAAACATATTCTCCGCAAAGTGCTGGTGGAAGAAGTTTGCAAAAACAGCAGCGTGTGCTGGTATTTACAATTCCCCTACTTTAAATGCGTATATCTTTCACTGGGGCGAATAAAAATAAGAGCAGTGGAAAGTGAAGCAACTGTCAACACTGTCTACTCTTAGCCTAGGGCAATATAATAAACAAAGTTCGTGTTTGAGTTGAACTGGTTCTCACGGATAAAATAGGTTTTATCTCATGCCAGTTCTTATGCAGTAGTAGCTGCCAAGAGCATGCTGCTGAAGGTCCTTCATGTGGCTCTGCCTGACTTAGAGCAAAATGGTGTTGTCGTTGGTTGGTAACATCTATTTTGGGCACCACAAGCTGCAGCAGTGTGTGCCCAAGCTTCCTCCCACTGCCCTGTCTTAGTGGTGGGTTCACTTACTAGCTAAGGGAAGATGGAAAGTCTCCATATTTCCAACAAGCCCTGAGTGAATCTTGCCTTTTCCCTACTGTTTTATAACATGCACATTATTTCCAGAAAGTAAGATCTACACTTGTTTAGAGTTCTGCACTTTGGCAAAGGTAACTGCCCAGCCAACCAAGGTTTAGATGAATTTTGTTCTCCCCTATCAGTTTTCCTATACCATTTTTTTGCATTCCTTCATCCCAGCTAACTTGTTTTCTATCCTGATAGTTATGCTCTTCCAAGAACCAAAAGCATGCTCTGAGTCTGTCTTCTTCTACTCAATGCAATGTGTTTGACAGTTGTATATTTTAGTCTATGAAAACAGTTTCAACACAAAGTTTATCAAAATATGAATCAATGGGATAGGAACTCCAGAGAAAGACCAACAGAGTCAACTAACCTCAACCCTTAGCGGCTCCCAGAGATTGAACCACTAACCAAAGATCATACAGGGGATGGACCTAGCCCAACACCCCACACAGGTAGCTGATGTGCAGTTCTGTTTTCTTGTGGGTCCCCAAGCAACTGAAGTGGGGGCTGTCCCTAAAGCTGTTGCCTATTTTTGGAATCTGTTCCTCTGGCTGAGCTGCCTGGTCTGTTCTCAGTGGAAGAGGAGAGAATACACCTAGCCCTGCAGAGACTTGAGGTGCCAGGGTGGGGGATACCAAGGAGACCTCCACTTTTTCAGAGAAGAACTGAAGGGGAATGGTAGTGGTACACCAGGATGTAAAGTGAATGAATTAATGAATGAATAAATAAATAAATAAATAAATAGGAATAAATTAGTGCAAAAGACTTGCCAACTGGCTAAGGCTGGGATCAGAAACATCCCCTAAGCTCTGTGTGTTGAACATTTATTTCCTAGCCCTGCTGTTGGGTGGTGGTGGGACCTTTAGAAAGGCCATAGTCTAAGGTCTTTAGGTCATGGGGATATGGCCTTGAGAGGAATTGTGTTCTCTTCATTTTTTTTTATTTTGCTCTGGAGTAATTTTATACTGCTATGTACCCCTGCTGTAGACTCCTCATAGACTTAAAGCAATGGGCTCAGCTACACATGCTCAGGTTCACAGCAGAACCTCCAATATGGAAAGATTTTCTCCTATAATTTGATGATCTTAGGTATTTGTTACAGTAACAGAAAGCTAACATAGAACTTAAAATATTTTAATAGGTGAAGAGTGTCCTTCAGGGAGGAGGACCCTGGTAATATGCTCATACTTCTCCTGTGGCTAGCCCTGCACTCAGTAGATAGTTGGATCAAGTGAGCTATGAAAAAGGGACAGGAGGGGACATAGCTGGGGTGAGGGGTTGAGAGAGAGCTGGAAGGAGATGGAGTGTATGTGATCAAAATACATTGTGTACATGCATGAACTTATAAAATGAGTCAAAATATTTATTGAACATATCAAACATAATAGTTAATATGCTTATGAATACTAAATTATATGCATAGCTATAGGTTCCCCTGATTCCAGATCTTTCTCCCTAATCTGTCTTTGTGTTTGTATTTAAAGATATATTCGCATGAGACAAATCGTGAGTGAGTGACCGTACACAGGGAGACATTTGATTACCATCTGGGACTTTATCAAAGAAGGCAGATGACATTTGAGTGTGATCGAATAGTGGCCATTTCCTTTTGGAAACTGTTTATTATTAATCAGAGCATCAAAGTATTCGCTTTTGCTTTTCAGTGGCACATTGGGCCTTTCTCATTTGCTGCTCAACCATAAGGCCATGAATGAGCAGACATACAATGGTTTCAGGCTGAGATGCTCATTTTCTTTATCATTATTGTCACAAATATTGGCCAATCACGTGCTACTTATGAAGCTGAGCATAAGATGCTTTGGGTGATAAAAAAGAGACCAGGCATAGTTTTGTTGACTTAGTTCTTTCTATGTTATGCTTATTTTTGCTCTATCCTCATGGTCCTCTTTCTCCCTACTTTCTTTCATAAAAGATTTGAGTCAGTTTTTAAAGTTACTTGGGAAATAAATTATCAAAAACATTGGAGTGAAGAGATAACATGGAGAAGATACCATTTCAGGAGTCAATATACTAGACTCTCAGGAACATGTACCAAATTATCTTATAGATGTACTGGAGATGGGTACAGACTAAAGTGTGCATTTTCTAAAAACTAGAGGAAGTAGGGAAATGTGATCAATGGTCTCCTTGCAAAGACAATCCAGTTGTTTAAAGTTTCCATCTTGCTGAGTTGAGAAAAATGTCTCTCTTGGATCGTCAGAAAAATAAAAAAAGCAAACAAACAACCAAAACACTTTTTGATTCAGCAGAAAGCATCCCAGATTCCACTCAGTAATAAATTCAAGAGCAAAGTTTGCTCAGCTGCTTCGATCAGCATCCCTCAATGCAAGTCAATACAGAACGGCGAGGTTCAGCTCTGTCAAGTAAACATAACAACAGTCAGAACGAGGCCATTGAGACGAGCAGCAGCAGTCAGATGGTGGGAGTTGAACCAGCAGGAAAATTTATGATTTCCAGAAAATAGATGAATAGTATTCCTTCGGATAATCCTTGGTGAGTATCTAGTCTCAAAAACATGATCTTTGTAGGATATGGACAGCAGAGCCATCTGAAGAAACTAGAACACATCTATTCCCTGTTTCTATGAGGGGCTGAAACACATTGACAACAGCGAAGGAAGATGGCAGGATAAGAGTGCTTATTTAAAGAAGCATGAAGGCGATGGGAGGTGTGTTTGAATAGAGGCCATTTTCCCTTGACATGAAGATGTGCTAAAATCTTTAAATTCATCATGTCACCTCTGCCTTATATTTTCCCCACCATTTTATGGGAAGCAAAATAGCATGTAGAGACATCTGTGGCCTGAAAGCTTGCAGATAATGGAAACACTTTCCTAAAACAGCTGTCTCTGGACTCAGAAACTACATACTACCTTGGTTTTGTCTATTTTAAATGCCTCACTGTAAAATAAGGTATTCTTTACTGAGTGTGTTCTTGTTGCCTAGTTTATACCATGAAGGATGAGGTGCAGAGTTTATCCTCTTCTCATGTTCTTGATTTCATTCTTTTCTTGCCCTTCTCTATTCAGGGATAGCTACACTTCTTGATTGGTAGAATTCCTGTTAGTTTTATATTACTAAACAGAATGCCTGGGCTAAGTTGTATATAAAAGGAAACAGATTTATTTGGGCTCATGGTTTTGGAGGCTCCAGTTTATGGTTGGTTGGTAAGGATGTGCATCTTCATGATGGAAGTATGTGGAAAGGTATTAGCTTGGAAGCAAAGGAGAACAGAGAGCAGTGCAGAGTCCTCTACTCCCTTTCAAGCTCTTCCCCCAATGGTCATTCTTTAGCGCTACAACCCATTAGCATCCCTCTGGGGCCTAAGATCACAGGATCATAGGATCACAGAATCACAGAGGAAGCTTGAGTCAGACACACCCAAGAGCACTGAACCTCTGACATACTCAAGATCACAGTTGAGACCACAACATCTTTCCCAACACACCACAGGAACTAGGGAAACACAAACCCCTGCTCAGCCAGAGGAATGGGTTCCTTCCAGCTTACACCTGTGCCCTGACTGCAAATCAGGACTCTGGCTCCCCACCCACCCATACAACATCCAGAGAAAGCTTGACTTCCAGGAACTCTGATATAACAGGATCTCGGGAGCTTGATCACACCAGGATTTCAGGATCCCAGAGGCAGCTTGACTCCTAGGAGCTCTGACACACCCAGATCTCAGACTCAGAGGATCACAGAGACAGCTGGATTCTGAGGAGTTCTGACACAACTAGGATCACAGGAGGGATAGGTTCAAGTCAGAGACAACAAGGGCAGATAGGACTAGAGATAACCAGATGTCGAGAGGCAAGGACAAGAACATAATCAACAGAAACCAGGGCTATTTGGCATCATCAGAAACTAGTTCTCCCACTACAGTAAGTCCTGGATATCCCATCACACTGGAAAAACAAGATTCGGATATAAAATCACATCTCATGATGATGATAGAGGACTTTAAGAAGGATATAAATAACTCCCGTAAAGAAATACAGGAGAAAACAGGTAAACAGGTAAAAGTCCTTAAACAGGAAACACAAAAATCCCTTAAAGAATGACAGGAAAACACAACCAAACAGGTGAAGGAGTTGAACAAAACCATCCAGGATTAAACAAACAAACAAACAAACAAACCGGAAATAGAAACAATAAAGAAATCACAAAGGGAGACAACCCTGGAGATAGAAAACCTAGGAAAGAGATCAAGAGTCATAGATGCAAGCATAACCAACAGAATACAAGAGATAGAATCTTAGGCACAGAAGATACCATAGAAAACATTGACACAACCATCAAAGAAAATACAAAATGCAAAAATCTCCTAACCCAAAACATCCAGGAAATCCAGGACACAATGAGAAAACAAAACCTAAGGATAATAGGTATTGAAGAGAGAGATTACCAACTTAAAGTGTCAGTAAATATCTTCAACAAAATTATAGAAGAAAACTTCCCTAACCTAAGGAAAGAGATGCCCTTGAACATACAAGAAGCCTACAGAGCTCCAAATAGACTGAACCAGAAAAGAAATTCCTCCCTTCACATAGTAGTCAAAACACTAAATTGTCAAAACAAAGAAAGAATAATTAAAGCAGTAAGGGGAAAATGTCAAGTAACATATAAAGGCAGACCTACCAGAACTATACCAGACTTCTCACCAGAGACTATGAAAGCCAGAAGATCCTGGGCAGATGTCATACAGACCCTAGGAGAACACAAATGCCAGCCCAGGTTACTATACCCAGCAAAACTCTCAATTACCATAGATGAAGAAACCAAGATATTCCATGACAAAAAAAAATTACACAATATCTTTCTACAAATCCAGCCCTACTAAAGATAATAGATCTAAAACTCCAACACAAGGTGGGAAACCACACCCTAGAAAAAGCAAAAAGGTAAACATCTTTTGACAAACCCAAAAGAAGACGGCCACACAAACACAATTCCACCTCTAACACCAAAAATAACAGGAAGTAACAATCACTTTTCCTTAATATTTCTTAACATCAATTCCCCAATAAAATGACATAGTCTAACAGACTATATACTTAAACAGGAACCAGCATTTTGCTGCATACAGGAAATGCACCACAGTGACAAAGACAGACACTAGCTCAGAGTAAAAGGCTGGAAAAAATACTCTCCAAGCAAATGGTCCCAAGAAACAAGCTGAAGTAGTCATTCTAATATTGAATAAAATTGACTTTCAACCAAAGGTTATCAAAAAAGATAAGGAAGGACAATTCATACTGGTCAAAGGAAAAACTACTCAGTTCTGAACACCTGTGCTCCAAATGCAAGGGTACCCACATTCATAAAAGAAACTTTACTAAAGCTCAAAGCATACAGTGCACCTCACACAATAATAGTGGGAGACTTTAACATCCCACTCCCATCAATGGACAGATGGAAACAGAAACTAAACAGAGATACAGTGAAACTAACAGAAGTTATAAACCAAATGATTTAGCAGATATCTATAGAACATTTCATCCTAAAACAAAAGAATATACCTTCTTCTCAGCACCTAATGGTGCCTTCTCCAAAACTGACCATATAATTGGTCACAAAACAGGCCTCAACAGATAGAAGAAGATTGAAATAATCCCATGCATCCTATCAGATCACCACGGACTAAGGTTGGTCTTCAATAACAACAGAAACAACAGAAAGCCCACATACACATGGAAGCTGAACAATGCCCTACTCCATAATAACTTGGTCAAGGAAGAAATAAAGAATGAAATTGAAGACGTTTTAGAATTTAGTGAAAATGAAGGCACCACATACCAAAACTTATGGGACACAATGAAAGCATTGCTAAGAGAAAAACTCAAAGCTCTGAGTGCCCCCAAAAAGAAATGGGAGAGGTCATACATGAGCAGCTTGACAGCACACCTGGAAGCTCAAGAACAAAAATAAGCAAATAGACCCAAGAGGAGTAGCTAGCAGGAAATAATCAAACTCAGGGCTGAAATCAACCAAATAGAAACAAAAAGATCTATACAAAGAATCAACAAAACCAGGAGCTAGTTCTTTGAGACAATCAACAAGATAGGTAAACCCTTAGCCAGACTAACTAGAGGACAGAGAGACAGTATCCAAAGTAATAAAGTGGAAAATGAAAAGAGAAAAATGGAAAATGAAAAGAGAGACCTAACAACAGAAACCAAGGAAATTCAAACAATCATTAGATCCTACTACAAAAGCCCATACTCACCAAAACTGGAAAATCTGGATGAAATGGACAATTTTCTAGACAGACACCAAATACCAAAGTTAAATCATGATCAGATAAACCATCTAAACAGTCCTATAAACCCAAAAGAAATAGAAGCAGTCATTAAAAGTCTCCCAACCCAAAAAAAAAAAAAAAAAAAAAAAAAAAAAAGCCCAGGACCAGATGGATTTCGTGCAGAATTCTAAAAGACCTTCTTCAAGAAGACCTCATACCAATACTCTTCAAACTATTCCACAAAATAGAAATGGAAGGAATACTACCCAATTCCTTCTATGTAACCACAATCACACTTATACCTATACGCTTATACAAATATGCTTAAACCACACAAAGACTCAACAAAAAAAGAAAACTTCAGACCAATTTCCCTTATTAATATCGATGCAAAAATTCTCAGTAAAATTCTTGCAAACTGAATTCAAGAACACATTAAAATGATTATTCACCATGATCAATTAGTCTTCCTCCCAGGGATGCAGGGATGGTTCAACATATGGAAATTCATCAATGTAATCCACTATATAAACAAACTCAAAGAAAAAATAATCACATGATCATCTCATTAGATGATGAAAAAGCATTTGACACAATTCAACACCCCTTCATGGTAAATGACTTGGAAATATCAGGAATTCAAGGCCCCTACCTAAACATAGTAAAAAGCAATATACAGCAAGCCAGTAGCCAACATCAAGCAAAATGGAGAGAAATTGAAGCAATCCCACTAAAATCAGGGCGTAGACAAGGTTGCCCACTCTCTCCCTACCTATTCAATATAGTACTTGAAGTCCTAGCCAGATGCTCAAAAAGAAGGTCAAAGGGATAGAAATAGAGGCCCATTGGACTTGCAAACTTTACATGCCCCAATATAGGGGAATGCCAGGGCCAAAAGAATGGGAATGGGTGGGTAGGGAAGTGGGGGGCGCTATGGGGGACTTTTGGGATAGCATTGGAAATGTAATTGAGGAAAATATGTAATAAAAATATTAAAAATAAAAAAAAACAAAAAAAAAAAAAGAAAAGGAAGAAGTCAAAATATCACTATTTGCAAATGAGATGACAGTATACTTAAGTAACCCAAAGATTCCACCAGAGAACTCCTAAAGTTTATAAACAACTTCAGCAAAGTGTCTGGATATAAAATTAGCTCAAACACATCAGTAGCCTTCCTCTACTCAAAGGATAAACAGGCTGAGAAAGAAATTAGGGAAATGATACCCTTTACAATAGTCACAAATAATATAAAATACCGTGGTCTGACTCTAACCAAGCAAGTGAAAGATCTGTATAACAAGAACTTCAAGTCTCTGAAGAAAGAAATTGAAGAAGAGCTCAGAAAATGGAAAGATCTCCCATGCTCATGGATTGGCAGGGTTAATATAGTAAAAATGATCATTTGTCAAAAGCAATCTACAGATACAATGCAATCCCCATCAAAATTCCAACTCTTCATATTAGAAAGAGCAATTTGCAAATTCATTTGTAATAACAAAAAACCCAGGATAGCAAAACTATTCCCAGCAATAAAAGAACTTCTGGGGAATCACCATTCCTGATATCAAACTGTATTACAGAGCAATCGTGATAAAAAATGGCATGGTATTGGTACAGACACAGGCAGGTAGATCAATGGAATAGAATTGAAGGCCCAGAAATGAACCCACACACCTATGGTCACTTGATCTTAGACAAAGGACCTAAAACCATCCAGTGAAAAAAAAGACAGCATTTTCAACAAATGGTGCTGGTTCAACTGGTGGTCAGCATGTAGAAGAATGCAAATTGATCCATTCTTATCTCCTTAACTCAAGTCCAAGTGGATCAAGGACCTCCTCATAAAATCAGATACACTGAAACTAACAGAAGAGAAAGTGGTGAAAAACACATGGACACGGGAAAATTTTTGAACAGAATCTTAGAGCTTATGCTCTAAGATTAACAATAGACAAATGGGACCTCACAAAATTGCAAAGCTTCTGTAAGGCAGAGGGCACTGTAAATAGGACAAAATGGCAACCAGCATATTGGGAAAAGATCTTTACCAAGCCTACATCTGATAGAGGGCTAATATTCAATATATACAAAGAACTCAAGAAGTTAGGCTCCAGATAACCCTATTAAAAATGTGGTACATTTACACAATGGAGTACTACTCAGCAATTAAAAATAATGAATTCATGAAATTCTTAGGCAAATGGATGTATCTCAAGGATATAATCCTGAGAGAGGTAGCCCAATCACAAAAGAACACACATGAAATGTACTCACCGATAAGCAGATATTAGCCCCCAAACAGAATATCCAAGATACAGTTTGCAAAACACATGAAACTCAAGAAGAAGGAAGACCAAAGTGTGGATACTTCGTTCCTTCTTAGAATGGGGAACAAAATACCCATGGAAGGAGTTACAGAGACAAAGTTTGGAGCTGAGACGGAAGGAAAGACCATCCAGAGACTGCCCCACCCAGGGATCCATCCCACAAACCACCACCAAACCCAGACACTATTGCATACACTAGCAAGATTTTGCTGAAAGGACCCAGATATAGCTGTCTCTTGTGAGGCTATGCCAACCCCTAGCAAACACAGAAGTGGATGCTCATAGTCATCTATTGGATGGAATACAGGGCCCCTAATGAAGGAGCTAGAGAAAGTACCCAAGGAGCTAAAGGGGCCTGCAACCCTATAGGAGGTACAACAATATGAACTAACCAGTATCCCCAAGAGCTGTGTCTCTAGTTTCATATGTAGCAGAGGATGGCCTAGTTGGCCATCAATGGGAGGAGAGGCCCTTGGTATTGTGAAGATCAGGGGAATGCCAGGGCCAGGAAGCAGGAGTGGGTGGTTTGGGGAGCAGGGCGGGGTGTGGGGAGGGTATAGGGGGTGTTGGGGATAGCATTTGAAATGTAAATGAAGAAAATATCTAATTCAAAATGAAAAAAAGAGAAATTTCTAAAAAATTTAAAAATGATGTACAGAACTAAACAAAGAATTTTCAACTGAGGAATATCAAGTGGCCAAGAAGCACCTAAAAATTGTTCAACATCCTTAATCATCAGGTAAATACAAATCAAAACAACCCTGAGATTCCACCTCACACCAGTCAGAATGGCTAAGATCAAAAACTCAGGTGACAGCAGATGCTGGCAAGGCTGTGGCAAAAGAGCAACACTCCTCCATTGTTGGTGGGATTGCAAGCTGGTACAACTACTCTGGAAATCAGTCTGGTGTTTCCTCAGAAAACTGGACAGAGTACTACCTGAGGACCGTGCTATTCCTGGGTCCATACGTAAAAGATGCTCCAACATATAACAAGGACACATGTTATGTTCATAGCAGCCTTATATATAATAGCCAGAAGCTGGGAAGAACCCAGATGTCCTTCAGTAGAGGAATGGATACAGAATACGTGGTATATTTGCACAATGGAGTACTACTCAGCTATTAAAAACATTGACTTCATAAAATTCTTAGGCAAATGGATGGAACTAGAGTGGGTGGATGGGTGGGGGAGCACCCTCATAGAAGCAAATATAAATAAAGAAATAAAGAAAATATCCAATAAAAGAAAGGAAAAAAAACCCCAAGTCATTGAGAGTCAGCTTAAAAATATAATACTATGTCCTCTAGCAGAGCAGTAGCTGTAGGCTTTCCCCTATTATAATCTGTCTTCGTTAGTTATTTTAAACATTTTGCTACTACAACAATGCCACTTTGAAAATTCTGGTGGAAATGTTTAAGAGCTTTTGTAAAATAGTGACTTTTAAAAAAATAAAGCAATGGGGTATTGTTTTTATTTGTTTGTTTGTTTTATGTTTCTGTGATTATGGTATAAATTGAGAGCAAGAAAAGCCAGTGTCTTGTGGGGTATGAAACTCTCACTGGAAAGATGTATCCTGAGGTCTTGTGAGACGTTGAAGCGTTATGCCAGGTATTCAGATGAAAAGCTGACTTGTAATTAATAGTATCTATAAAATAGCTACTCTAAATTAAAATATAAAATATTCATCATAACTTTGATTTGCATGAAATTTCTAAAATTACAACTGCCATAGACTTTCCTTAAAGCATTTTGTTCAGTTAAAGGTTTTGTCAAGTGTCTACCGCCCTGGAAGCTAACCTTTCCAGCAGCTCTTCCACTGGGGCAGTTGGGATTTTTATTCCACATGTCTGACCTAATAACAGATTGCGGGATTCTATACCAAAGTGTATTCTAAATCAGTTAAGAAATCTTTTTTTTTTTTTTTTTTTTTAAATAGAATGGTATGGGAAGAAGCATTTCCAAATCTCTTGTCAAACAAAGGACTAATAATAGCCACAATATATAAAGAACTCCTATATTTGAACAACAATGAAGAGGAAAAGTCTATGAAAGTCCTATTTAAAAACAGGCAAAGAACTTGAATAGAAAGACATTTCCCCAAAGGAAGAAACATGAAAGGCCAGGAAGCACTTGAAAGGGTGCAAACTGTCAATCCACAAAGAAATGGACGTGAAGATATCAGGAAAATGTCACTTTGCACCTGGTACAGGCACTGCAGAGCTGGTACAACGGTTCTTCAGTAGGACATATGATTTCCATATGATCCTGAAATTCTAACTCAGATTTCCTAGCCCTAAAATAGAAGCTGGGAATTGAATAGACATTTATACAACCATGTTCAAGGCATGCTCACAGTGGTCAAAAATGAAAATAGTCTAATGGTCCACTGAAACTTAGCATTCCCACACAAAGAGGATTAGCCAGAAGTCAAAAGAAGGAACTTCTGGCATTACAGGATGAATAAACTTGGAAAATGTAATGTTAAATAAAGTAGGTCTGAAATGGATATATTGCATACTTTCATTTATGTTAGAGTAGTCAAATTCATAGTATGCTGGTAGACAAGCATTTGGCAGATGCTGGTGCATGTGTGTGTGTGTGTGCGCGCCCGCGCGTGCACGGGCACGAAGAATATAGTGGATACAATGTTTCATCTAAGGCAGATGAGAAAGTTTGAGAAGAACTTCGAAGTGGTGACAGTTTCCAAGAATTTTAAACTTTTTCCAAGTTCACTGAACTGTATTTTTTTTTATGTCATATATAGTTTATCACAATAAAACACATTCCCCCACAAAAAGAAGCGTGTGTATTGAAACGTTTTCTCATATAGCCTACTTCTTTTCAACACACAGTTTTGGGAGCTGAGGCTCTCGCTTAGTCAAGAAAGTGCTTGCCATGTGAGCATGAGATCATGAGTTCAACCTCAAGATTAATATAAAAAAGCTAGGTGTAGTGGTGCATGTGTGTGCCCCTTGAACTGGGGAGGCAGAGACTAAGGAATCCCTGGGGTTCACAGGCCAGTCTGGCTGAAGAAGAGAGATTTGAGTTCTGTGAGAGACTCTGTCTCAAATAAAGTGTAGATCAAGTAAGGAAGACACCTGGTATTGATCTACTCCACACATACACACCTGTGTATGCCTCCCCCAATAGACACATATACTCACATACATAAATACAATAAAAATACAGTTTGATGTCAAATGATTTTTTTTTATGAGTTAGAACTCCTCTCTTCCCTCTTCCACTGACCTTCTCTTTCACATTGCTAGGTAGCTCAAGCTGGCCTGGAACTTTCTATGTAGCCCAGGCTGGCCCCATACTCATGATCCTTAGCTTTCTTTGTGCTAGAATTACAGATATGTGACAGCATGTCCTGCCTAGAGAAATCTACAATTGACAAATCAGGTCTCAGAAGGCATTTTCTTTCACTGATCTAACACCCTTGAAAGAACAATGTTCTTTTCTCCAGGGAATAGGGGCTAGCCAACACACTATCTAAGAGTAAGAGTCTCTTATTAGACACTTGAAGCCTGTTTTGTGAAATAGATAGCCCTTCCTCCTATGAGATTAGGCATGGAACAGAGGTGTCAAGCACTTTATATTACATATGAGTTTTGCATGCAAGAGTGAGAATAGTACTAGTCAGGGGTGCTAGCTGAGGCACCAATGCTGAATTATTTTTCCAGTGCTGGCACAATTATCATGGCTTGTTGGTATTTATCCAAAGAGGGGATCCAGTTGAAAGGAGAGGGAAAGCTTATTTGGTCCTTGAAGAACAAATCCTTTCCCTACAGCAAGTTTCAAGCATATATAGATGGCTATACTCACAGGAATGCACAATAGCTCTTGCTACAGTCTGAATGTGTTCCTAAATATGTGTACATTGAAATCTTAACCATAATGTGATAGTATTAAAAGCTTGACCTCTGGGGAAATGATGCAGTCATGAGGACTCCACTTTTAATGAAGTGGAATTAATGCCATTCATGAAAGAGACCCATAGACTTCTATCCAGACCCTTCCACAATGCTGTGAGGAGTTGGAGTCTCTGCACCAGAAGGCAGGCCCTCACTAAATCTGCCAGCCCCTGGGCCAGATTTTTTTCATCCTCTAGAACTGTGAATAATGTTTCTGTTGCTATATGCTTCTCAGTATATGGTAGTCTTGTTGTAACATCATAACAGGACCAAGGCACAGCTCCAAGGGAATAAATTTTATGTTCTGGAGTATTTGAGATCAATTACATTTAATGATAGCTTAATACACGAGTATGTGAAACCTAATTTTATCTTGGACTCACCATTAATATTGTCTTTTCTTACAGGATGCCACATATTCAGTGAAACCTGCAAAATCCACTCAGGAAGGACTTTCTGCAAATGCAATTTTTCTAGTTTTATCAAGTAATCCACAGATATTTCAGCAGTTTTGGAGGAAAAATTGGCAAGATGTAAGTTCTTTATTTGCGAGAAACGAATTTCACAATAGGGAAATGAGCTCATCACACTTTTTTTTTCCTTCTTCTTGGAAATACTATCACTTTTTAATCAGAACACCTTGAAGACTGCAGGGCTCCCCAGGAGGTTCTCATCAGTGCTTTTGTACTAAGAAACCATTTACAGAATACACTTATCCTGCCACGAGTGACTCATGTTTGTCCTTGTTATTGCTTATTGGGCTTGCCTTTCTGTGGTCACATTGTGGTACACAGAAATCGACCAACAAATCACAGTGATTCATTGAGGTATGGAAATAGTACAAAGGGACTATCTCCAGTATGGAGTATGGAAACGTTACTGCCACGTTTAAAGTAAGAAAAGGCTAGGCAAATAAAAACAATCAATCCCCCCCAATTTTTGATTCACAAAAGCTTAAATTACAGGAATAATTGCTGAATGTGGGCAGCTGTGGAAATAAAGCATTAGGTGCATTCAGGAATGTCATGTATGAGACCTGTTGATCTGCATCAGAAGCCACTGGCCACAGAAATGGGTATAACCATCCAAGTACCAGGTTGCTCCAACCGTCTTTGGAGGTTGGACATGCTTTAGTCCGAGGGTCCTAAGCTTGGTTACCTTCCCTTTAGGAGCTCCAACAAGCTTCCCAAGGTGCAAACCCAACAAAGATGACCTGCTGACCCCAACTAATTGGTGAACATGCTAACCATTTTATTTTATTATTTTTCCCAATGACTGTACCCTCCAAATCTGGTCCCTCTTGAAGCTAACCATTTAAAAACATGGTAGGAATCCTCACTCCATGGATGGCTCACTTGGCCTCTGCACAATTCTGAAAACTTTTCCTACTTTAAGCAAGATATTTGTCCCCATTCCAGTGTCCTAAGAAATAACTACTTTAGAAAGGACAGGACCCTGAAGGAATTGGTTTAAAGTGCCCCAAGGAAAGAAGTTGGAACAGGAATTTGGTGAGAAGAGAGGATCAGTAGGAGAAAGAAATGCCATACCATTGGGAATTGCACAGGAAAATTTGTGAGCAAAGCAGAGACTTATATAGAAAAAAATCACAAAATGTCATTTTTCTGTTCCCCAACACAAACAGTTGCAAGACATAGAGTCTCTGTACATGAATATTACACTTGGGAAATAAAACCAAAAAGAAGAGATAGTAATAAGGACACCAAAGGAATTTAATCCCTGAATATATCCTAAACTCTATGAAATTCACATTAAACCCTATACTAAAGACCTATTTGCCTTGTTTACTACTGCCCAACACAGTAGAACCAGCTTTTAGGGAAGCTGAAGGGCAGCCAAGCATGGTAGAATGGACTTTGTAAAACCAGCTACTTGGGAGTCTGAGTCCTATGTATTACTTATCTCAGATTTTTGAGGCTACTATGATAAAACCTTGCTTCCAAAATAACCCATCAAAGCTAATAGTAATCAAGCAATATATAATAGAATAAAAAAAGAGGTAGCAAACACATATGCTAACATTAGAGATGAAAGAAGAGTCATCCTTCTAACCCTACAGAGAGTAAGGAAGTCAATAAGGGGCATTGCATGGTGGCTCATGCTTATATTCCCCGTAGCTTGGAAGCCTGAGGAAAGATGACTTCAACTTGAGCAGACCTTGAGTCACATAGTGAGCTCTAAGCTATCCTGGGCTACAAAGTGACATCCTGTTCCACAAAACAAAACAAAACCAAAAGAAAACAGAAAGATAAGAAAATTACAAACAACTTATGATCATTATTATCAGAAATGCAGTACTCAGATGAAATAATGTCTTATAGATACAGGCCACAAAATCTCACTGAAGAAAAAAAATGGACAATCTAAGTAAACATATTTCTATTAAGGGAATGAAATCCATACTTAAAATCTTCCACTGAAAAATACACTTATACCAGTCCCAGAGTTCTATCAAACAATGAAAGAAAAAAAATAACAGCAAGTTCCCAACTCCTTCCATATAGATATCATTCTATAAGACTATCATTGTACCAACGTCAGCTCTATTATATATCTCAACTCAAAATAGTTTAAAATAAGTCAAATCTAGCAAAGTATACAAAGGACAACAAATTACCAGGTATAGTTTGCCACAGGAATGGAAGGTTAGTTTGATGCTTGTATGTTAGTAAAGGCAATTCGTTCCACAAAAAACAAAACAAAACAAAACAAAAGAAAATGACAAAACAAAACAAAAAAACAAACATCATCAACAACAAAAAACCAAATCAAACCAAAACATAAAAACCATAAAAAAGAGAAAGGCTTGATGAACAGAGCAGTAAATGCAGAAAAGCTTCTTGACAGAACTTAACAGTAGTTTCAGACCAAACTCATATGATGCTAGAAATGAAGTGAGTTTACTTTAGTGAATAGAGAAAGCATAGGAAACATGTACAATTAATACCAGGATTGACTCTAAGAAACTTTGTGCTTTCCCTTAGGCTCTGGAATAAGGAAAATGTGTTCTTTTCAACACCCCAAGTCAACATCTTCCTGGAGGACCTACTTAGTGCAATAGAATCATAAAAAGAAATAGAAGGAGTACAGATGATGAAGAAAGCAATAAAACTGCTTTTATTTTCAAATAACCTAACTGCCTAAATGGAACACTTAAAAAAAAAATGACAAAGCATCTGCTGGATCTAGTTAATGAAGGTGTCAAGGGCACAGAGCCCATAGTAAACACATAAAATATACTGCTTCCCTGTACACTAGGAAATTACAAATAGAAATATGAATTTTAAAAGGTTACAGTGGGAAAAATGACACATTCACTATAGATCTAATAGAATATATTCAGGGACTCAGGGCAATCTATGAAGAAAAATATAAAACACTGATGAAAGAGCTTTGGCAGATCACAGTGGTGTGTAGGTGTATTTTTTAAAGCAATTTTATTGGGTTCTTATGCCTATCATCCTTCTTACCCTTATTCCACTTTAGTCCCTTCTAACCCACCAACACTAGGTAGTGGAAATGGGGCACAGATCTCTTTAGATTACTTCCTTCTGATTAGGGGCATTGGGTTCCTTGGAGCAAGTCCAATCTTCGTTGTCAGGATGTCTAATTTCTTCTCTTTTTACTCACAACTGCTTGACAAACTGCAACAATAGAAACTAGCAGCAGCTGCAACAGGCTCTCTCAGGCCTCTCCCATTTATATTCACTCCAGAGTTTTCAGAATTAAACTATCTGCAGCTGACAAAAATCACGCCCCTGCTAGTGCATGAGGCAAATCATAATCACCTGCTGTGAAGCCCAGAGTTAAAACAAAACATATTCACAAAACATAATTGGGTTTTTAAAGAAACCAAAATTCTCACTACAGTGGGGAGGTGGTCCTGGTACAACTCCACTGTCTGATGGTTGTATTGTCAAGAAACAAATTTTTCTAACTTCATGTACAATTAAATGGCAACATTGGTCAAAACCTAGAAAGTTATTTGATGATATTGACAAACTTAATCTCAAATATACATGGAAAGGTAAAAATCCTACTCAAAGTCCTTAGAAATCCGGTATGGTGGCTCATTCTTGCAATTCTAGCACTCAGTGGCTGTGTTAGGAAGATTGATGTCAGCCTGGGTTACATGTAGATACTAGGACATCCTGGGTTATAACACTGTATCAGAAGCAAAGCAAAGCAAAGCAAAGCAAAGCAAAGCAAAGCAAAGCAAAGCAAAGCAAACCAAACCAAACCAAACCAAACCAAACCAAACCAAACCTGGGTTACAGAGTGAGACGTTATATCCAAACCAAAGCAAACCAAATCAAAACTAGAACCAAGGGGGGAAAAGGAACACAGCAAAGGCACCACAGAACAGACAAAGTTAAGGGACTCACATGACCTATTCAAGACTTAATATAAAGTTATCATATTCAAGACAATATAGTATTGGTCAATGTAAAGACACATGCATTAATGGAAGTGACTAGAAACTCACAGAAATACAACTATCCAGATATAGAAATGCACACACACACACAGAGAGAGAGGGAAAGAGAGAGAGAGAGAGAGAGAGAGAGAGAGAGAGAGAGAGAGAGAGAGAGAGAGAGAGAGAGGAAACGGAATTTTTGACAAAAGTGCTAAGTCAACTCAAAGAGGATGTACAAACGTTTCAACAAACGGTACTGGAGCAAATGACTATTCATATGTGAAACCACTGAATCATAAACCTAAGCCTTTATATCTTACAAAAACTAGTTCAAAATAGATTATAGATATAAGTAGAAACTATAAAGCATCCAGAAGAAAATATAAGAGAAAATTGAGGCAACCTATACTTTATGATGGGTTTTACTGTGTGGATTAGCCACATACGAAAAAAAAAAACACTTCAAAGATGACTTTTTTCTCATAAAAGTCTTAACTCATCTATATAAGAAGTGTATATAAAAAGAACTCAATTGAAAAATGGGAAAAATAATCTAAGAAACATTTAGTCAAAAGGATTGTAGATAGCAAATAAACAAATGAAAAGATGCATAACATCATTAGTCACCATGAAATTGCAAATTAAAATCACAACAAGATACCATCAAACCAACAATGAGGGTAGCTAAGCTCCACAGCTTTAGAAATAGTAATTTCTGGAAGCTGTTTAGAAATGAGAATTCTAATTCAGTGCTTGTGGGAATACTAAATGGCATAGTTACTTTGAAAGACAACTTCTCATAAAGCTAAAAACAATTTTACTGTATGCACCAACTGCTTCCCTAGGTATTTACCTAACTGATGCAAATCTTATGCCTACATGTGCACTTATAGCATCTCTATTCATAATCAACAAATATTGGACGGAAGATGCCTTCCAATAGGTTATTGAATGAGATAACATTGTACATGTGTACATTGTGATATTATTTATCACAATTAAAAGAAATGGGGTACTGAGTCCTGAAAAAACATGAATGAATGAGTGATAGGGAAACCTGTCTGAAAATCCCATAAAGCTTATGAAAAGAAGAATATATGAGGCAGCGAACAGATTATGACAAGGAATTGGGGAGGGGCCACATTGGTAAATGGAAAATAAGCCCTTTTTTAGAGTGGTGAAATATTTCTTGAAGGATGAAAAACGGATAGCACATATTTTTGGACAAATATGGAGAATGCCAAGGCAGAAAGCACACGAATACATACATATCATAAATGCATACATATCAGAGTTAGTTTAATGCAATTATATGTACTGACTGGTATACATATAGAAATTGAGGGTAGCCTGGGCTACGCAGTGAGACACTATTTAAAAAAGAAAGCTCCCTTGTGTAGAGGAATTTTAAGCTATTTATGTAGTTTCTATACATTTGAGGAGGTGGAACATAGGAGCCCACATCCAAAATATGGGCTCTGGAAGGTGCTGTGCTCCCTAAAATATGTACCATAAAAAGAGAAAAAGGATCGACTCTTGAGTGGGAAAAACACAACAAATGCTTCCCTCCTTAAATGATCAGCCCTGGCAAAAACAGTGACAATCCATGCTAGCTAATGTTATATGTTCACAATATGATGTGACACACCTCTGTGGACTTCTTGAAATTTCTAGACTCTGGAGTAATCATGAGACACATTAGTCAAACCACAAGAGAAAAAATTTTCAAAACACTACAGAAGTGTCAGGGTTACTCAAGATAAGCCAAGTCCAATAAACTGCCACAGACCAGTGGGCCTATGGAGACACAATACCAGATGAGAAGTGATGGTAAGCTGGGCAGGGTCCCAAGTTGAACCAAAGAATGAGAGGCAAAAAAATGAAGGGAACTGAGGCAGTGTATAGGCATGAGTTGCTAATGGCGAACCAGTGCTGATTCCTTAGTTGTCGCTGGTGAGAACTTGTGATATAAAACACCAGTCAATGAAAAATTTAGGAGTGGCATTCAGTCTTAACTTCCTTATGAATCAGAAATTATTCTTAGGAAAGGTTCGTAAAAAGAGAAATGAAAATAATAATAATAGTAATATTACAAGTCCAAATACTGTCTTAAGAACAGAAAACAAGACCTATTGAGTCCAGTGATTTTAAACAAGCAGCCCAAAGAAGAAAGGGTGAGTTCAGAGGTGACCAAGTACTGGTTTTAATTGAATCCATACCTCCTTGGATTCCAACCCCTGTGCTATCAGCTGTCTATTACAGGGTGAGTGTGAAGCCATCAATCCACCAATGTTTCCATGTTACTTGCAAAGCCCATCGCTTTTCATTAAATTAATTGAAGTTTTGAAGCACAAGCCTGCTTTCCAGTTTAGAGTATGTAGTATGCTTTCCCAAAGACAAAATAACAGGGGTGGAGGAGGGGGTGAAGGCTAAAATTGTAGAGGCAGCATTCAAGGTTACATCTCTGATAGCAAGAATGGGTCCAAGTCACATCATTGCTGAGGACATTCTAAAGTCAACTTCAAAATAATGACAAGTATTATGGTACAATGGAAAGGAGAACATGTCATTGGCCAGATTCCTTCATTGGCAGGTACTCCTGGCTTTGAGGTTCTCAGTGGATTCCATAAGTAGTCACTGCTATGATCTCACTTTAAGTCATCTGCATTTAACTTGTACATGACCATTAATATGCTGCAATTGAATTCATTTTTGGTAATATATATATATATATATATATGCACATATATCTAGATAGATTTGAAGAAGACATATGTGTTCAACATATTGAAAATTTTATTCCTGTTAATTACTAAATCCCATGCCATGAAAGGTAGATTTTTCCAAACCTTATTTTATTTATTTTTAGATTTGTGTCTATGATTGTATGTGGATGTGTGTGCACATGAATGCTGGAGTTACAAGCATTTGCGAACTACCCAATGTGGCTTCTAGGAAGTAAAATTGGGGCTTCTACAAGAGCAGTAAGCAATGAGCCACATCTCCAGCTCCTAGAAGATACAATTTTAAATTTATTTTCAAGCCCTGTCAGAGACTGCAGAGCATGTTAGAATCAATACCAAGGAGGTATCAGTGAATGCAGACCATTGGGCATTGGTCCTTAACCACCCAGATGATCATACTTGGATATCAACTCATTGCTTTAGCCAATGATAGAAATCAGCAATAAGTAACATAACCCCCAGTTTTGATCAAGAAGGAAAAAAAAGTGATGAAATGTTTGCATGCAGTAAAATCACAGAAGCTTTGATGTCATAGTTGTGTGTTCACATACTGATGGCTTAGTGTCCAGATTGAGGTGTTGGGAAGGGCATGTTGGGAAGTTTAGAAGGTGAGGCCTAGATAGAAGTAGGTGATTGGAGGTAGGTCAGTAGGGGCTATATCTGTCCCAGGCCTGTCTCTGGCTCACTGCTCCTCGTCTGCTATAAGGTGAGAGTGCCTTTGGAAGATAATTGCCCTACTGTGAAATTATGCCTCTCCATGGGCCCAGAAAAGATGGAGCAAGACCAATGGACCGCCACCATGAGCTGAAATGAATACTTCCCTTAAGTTGTCCGTAGCTATGCCTGTACTAGCCATAGAGTAACTGACACTCATAGGCCATGGGTTTGTTTTGTTGTTTTGAGACAGTTCTCATGTAGCCCCAGCTGGCCCAAAACTCACTGTGTAGCTAAGGATAACCTTGAGCTTCTGCTCCTCTTGCCCCTCCCTTCCAAGTGCTGAGATCCCATGTGTGTGTCACTATATGCAGGACTTGTAGTACTGGAGATTGAATCCAGAGGCTTTGTGCACCTGCACTGTAGCCACTGCAGGTATTGTTGCATTATACGTGTTACAAAGTTCATACCTCCGAGATGAATATTAATCTTTTCATCTACAGGATGGTCAGTGGGAAACTGAAATTGTGGAGCAGATGGAAGCTTCTAGGACCTATGTTTTCTACATGCAAAAATTTAATGCCCTTTCCCGTTTTTGCTAAGTGCACAATCTGACCATAGCCTTTACAGGTTGAGGTGTAACAGCAGACCAACACAAATATCTTTTCATTTCTTACAGTTTCCTAGATGGTAAATTCATTCCTATCATAGGGTCTAGCAACAGAGGCATGTGATGTCTTTCCTCTCTTTGACCACTCTCACGTTTTCACCTAACGGAGGTATTTTGTGTTTTCTCTTTAATGTATCTGAAGTATCAGCATCACTACCCTTGTGCTTTAGGATCATAATGAAGTAAAACAAGGGCTACATGAACACAAACAATATGATACAATGATAACTGACAACCATGATGGCTGCTAGGTGACGTGAGCAGAAGGTGTGGGTATGCTAGACCAAGGGCTGACTCCATTCCAGGAGAGGCAAAGCAGGCAGGAGTGAGATTTCATCACACCACTGCAGATAACACACAATTTAAAGCTTATGAATGATTTATTTCTGCAATTTTCTGCTTAATATTTTCAGACTTCTGGTTATTGAAACTATGAAAAGTGAAACCCTGGATAAGAAGGGGCCTGCCTTACCCAAAATATGGAAGTTTTTCACTTTAGTCTCCCTTTCCTGCCAGCAGTGACTGCTACCACTTTCTTCCTATAAATTGTTGACATGAAAAATGAAATAAAAACTCAATGCATGTGACTTTTTATTAAATATATTCGATGGAACATCTGATTTTGCTATAACTTCCTACCAAAATCTCCCAGATATGAAAATGGAACATGGAGCCAAGAGGCAAAAAGAACTAGAAAGGGAACAACAAAGACTGGAAACCCAGAGAGCAGGCACATGGCTATCGGTGAATTTGTCAGGACAGGGAAATGTGAAGCTTTCTTTAGTTGATAGTGGAAGAAAACTAGAAGTGAGACTTCTCAGAAATGTAAGTACCAGGGCCATCTAGAGATGGTATTGTAGAAAAAGTGGAAATGGCAAACAAGGTGTATAGGATGCGGGTAGACCAGACTCACCCTCCCAAGTCTCTGTTCTAAGTCCTTGGGAAGTTGAATTGGAGAAACTCAAGGGCAGAGCTATGGGCAATGCTGTGTTAGTTTTTTATTGTTATGGCCCAGGTACACAATAAACTACTTAAGGGAGGAGGGATCATCTAGCTTCTTAGTTTCAGAGGTGTTAGTCCATCATGATGAAGACAGTGCATCAGAGCAGACCCACTCACTTTGTGGCAATCACATGCAGAGAAAGGGATACACAAGAACTCAGTGGAATAGAGGGCCCTCAAGGACATGTACCAGTGATACACTTCTTCTGACAAGGCCCCACCACCTACCTTTCACCCCTCCTAATAATGTCATCAGAACATTAATCCATCAAGGGATTAATTCATTCATTAGGTCATTGCCCTCATGATCTAATTGTTTCTGGAAGAACCATTAGAAAGGCTCACAGAGGCATACTTAATTAATCTCTAAGACATTTCTTAATGTAATAAAATGGACAAGATTAGCCATCATAGGTGCATTAAATGGAAAGAGAGGGAAAGCATGAATCCATAAATAATTAGATCACTTGGCTTTCATTCTCCCCTTGCTTCTGGAAGGCTACCAGGCCACATCTCCATGAAGGAACTATAATGAGGTATCTCAGTATCTCTGGAATATGAATCAAGTAAGAGAAAAGATATGCTAAAGCTGGGAACATCTTCACAAAAATGTCTCTACCTGGTCACCTCAGTCAAAAGAGTTCTTTACTGAGGACTTGGCTAGAAGAGCCTGGTGCTGAGGAATTTAGCTCTGAAGAATGGAGCAGACAGAAGCAATACCAATGACCTGGGAAAGACCATAGAGGTACTCCATGTGCTGGATAGTTTCATGTCCGCATGTCAGAAGCTAGAGTCATCTGAATGGAGAGAATCGTGATTGGAAAAAAAAAATGCCTTCTTAAGATCCGGTCATGGGACATTTTCTTGATTAGTGATTCATGGGGGAGGGTGCAGATTGGTATGGATGGAACAGCTTGAGGTCCTTAATCCCTCTTTCTCCAAGGATCTGTAGGTAGGTTATGGTTTCTGCAGTAGGAAGATACTTTCATCAGTGGTGTAGCCATTGGTGTGGTGCCCATGTTCCTTAAGTAATATCTCACCTGTGCTCTTGTAAGCAACCCTGATGTAGCTTGCAGGGTCTCTCTCTCTCTCTCTCTCTCTCTCTCTCTCTCTCTCTCTCTCTCTCTCTCTCTCTCTCTCTCTCTCTCTCCCTCTCCCCCACCTCTCTGTAGCATGTAAGCCCCTAGAGGTGCACTGGTGGCAAGATCCTGCTTCTGAGCATGTTCAACCACCAGGCTCCATCCACAAAACACTCAAACAACCATATCAGCTGGACCCAGTCCCTCCAGACACAGGCAGCCAAGCTCTGCTCTACAGTAAAAAGTTCAGGAGTTGAAAACCCATCAACCCCTGGGCTTGAAATCCTACCAGTTCCCACCATGGAAATCTTTGCTGTGGACAGCTTCACCCCTCAAGAAACCCTATATAAACCTTGTCTTCTGCTCAGTACTCTGCTGTTTCTTGCCCAAGTAGAAGCAACTACACTTCTGGACTTCTGGGTTTTTCCTTCTCGATAAACCTCTTGTGAGTTTTGTTATACAGTGTGACTTTGTAGTATTCCTTGACTCCTGACTGTCAGGATACCTTCCCCCTCAGAGCTCTCTCTCTCTCTTTCTCTCTCTCTCCCCCTCTCCCTCTCCCTCTCCCTCTCCCTCTCCCTCTCTCTCTCCTCTCTCCCCCCCCCCCCTCTCTCTCTCTCTCTCTCTCTCTCTCTCTCTAACACACACACACACACATGGCATGAAAGTAGGAGAAACACTAATTTGGAATAGAAGAAGAGGAGATTAACAGGTATGGGAAGAAGAGTGGGGAATGGGGAATTAGTACAATTATTATACACATTATATACACATATGAAATGACACAATGAAGCATATTACTATATAAAAGTTGATATATCCTGATAAAGCATAAGTTAAAAAATTAAAATATCTTGCATCATTTATATGAAGATTCCTTTACTGCTGGGGATTACCAATCACCAATGGAAACCCTCTGTTATGCCAGGAAAGGCAGACAAGGGTTTCAGAGGAAGCAGAGATACCAGGAGCAGAAGTGAAGCTTGCAAAAATCTTCCACTTACAAAATGTAAATCTCCAAAGACACACGGGAGAAACAGAACAGGACAGGAATACTGGATGTGATGGAAAAAACACTTAGGTAAGAATACGATGCAAGATGAAATATTCAATACACATTTCTGGAGAATAATGTTGAGAGACTCCTTCACAGGTGGTACAACAACAATAACGACAACAATAATAGACCAGTTTGGTAGGTTTGACAGCTAAAGAATAGGAGTGGAAGGGTAAGCAGATAGAAGAATGTTCTGAAGAGCATCTTAATAAATTCTCCATTTTTGTGATTATGAGTTCCTAGATTGCAAAGGAAATCAGGTGTGTGTCAAAACAGAATTCCTCAAAAGAAGAAAAAAGATAGATCCCCTTAACTTTAGAACACATGAGAAGGAGATAATGAGATGGGAGAGGGAGGAAGGGAGAGATGGAGAGAGGAAGAGAAGTGAAGAGAGGTATCATTTTGAGAACCTTGATCAAATGCATCCATTTATTCAGTGAGCCCTGTGACTTACTGTGATCAACTGTGGTCAGAGTTCTGTGATGGATTTTCTACTCCCAGCTTCTACAATCAGTCAAATTATTATTCAGATGTGAATGCAAAATTAGTGTGTTTTAGATCTTAGAGTTCTCATGAATGTTGTCATCAATGTCGGCTTGTCCATCTGTTCGAAAGTTAATGGAAGATCAACTGTCGAAAAAAAGTAAACAGAAAAAGATTCAAACATCAGATCCAGGAAAGCAATGGCACCTAAGGGGATGAAGGAAGTCCTGAAAGGTGGCTGGTGACTCCAGGGACAGGAAGGCAGCAAGTTCATTCTCCACTTGGGTTTGAGTAGTAGGGCAAAGACAAGTAAACAGAAAAGTTACTTAGAAACACAGACTGTTCACTGTGGTTTCAAAAAAAAAAAAAATCCCTCCCTCACACCCATGTTCTAGAAACAACCTTGACATACTTGTGTAGGTATCATTGGAGGTAAGGTGTCAGGAAGTAATTAGTTAGCATCAAGTGTGCACAGGTCTCCATATTGGCATTAGTGATTATGTAAGAGGAAGATAGATGCATGCTAGATGATGTGCTATGCCTTATCATGTGTGCCGCTCTGTCACGTTATGCAGCAGGAAGGTACTCATCACATATTCAACAGAGACATACATGTCATTGCCATATCCTTGGATTTCCAGCTTTCAGAACCCCAAGAGAAGGAAATTTCTGTGTTATATACATTATCCAATCTGTGTTTTGTTATCACATTAGAAATTCAAGTACAATGGGACCAAATGCACCATGAGAAGATAGTCACATTGGTAAGAGAGTTAGCAGTAAATAAGTGACAGATACTCAGAAAACAAAGGAAGTAAGAAAGTCAGAAAAATAAAGCAGAATGAGACTACATGGATGTGGTGGTTTCAATATGCTTAGCGCATGGGAAGTGCTTCTATTAGGAGGTGTGGCCTTTTGGAGTAGGCATGGCCTTGTTCGAGGAAGTGCATCACTGTGGGGGTGGGCTTTGAGCTCTTATGCTCAAGCTGTGCCCAGTGCAGAAGAGACCATCCTCCTGGCTACCTGAGGAAGACAGTCTCTCCTGATTGTCTTCTAATCAAGATGTAGAGAACTCTTGGCTCCTCCAACACCATGTCTGCCTGCATGTTGCCATGCTTCCTGGAATGATGATCATGGACTGAACCTCTGAAACTGCAAGTCAGCCTCAATTAAATGTTATAAGAGTCATAAGAGTTGCCTTGGTCATGGTGTTTCTTCACAGCAACAAAATCCTGACTAAGACAATGGACCAGTTAAAAATAAAACAAGGTAAGTAATACATATGTGTCTAAACAAGCCGTGTTGAGTCTACACTGTAAGGATGGAGGGGGGAGTGCCATGTTTCTAAAGTGGCAGGAATAGCTGCGGTGGGAACTGAATTCTCATTGCTTACATTAATAACCAAGAAGCAAAACCCAGTGCCTGAAAAATTCAACACTCATGCACGGTCTCTAGGAAGGTAGGGGTAAATAGAAGGGAATAAATATGTAACTGGAGAAATTGAAAGCTGATGCCTCTAAGAAATTGGAATTAAGGACATATTATAATTTAAGCCACAGAAAACATTTTTTCAACAATAAATAAATTGATATGTAAATAAGCAAGGGAAAATGAATGGGATGAAGGAATTTTACTAGTGGAAAAATTGGTATATTTTGGTCATTTTAAGAGGTGTTCCTGAAGAGGTACTTTTCAAGGATCTATTTAAATCTTAAGTGGCTTAAACTATCAATCTCAGGCATAGAATATCACAATTTTAAGGTTGAACAGTCAGATATGAGGATTTTACAAACAGACCCGACAATACAAAAAGTTCACTCATTGAAAAATGACTCTTTTCCATCAATTGTGACTTCCTTTGCAATTTTCTTGTCAGAAGAAAATGCAGTGATGCATTCTGTAAATTCATATACAGGGGCTACAGCATGCATAAATACAGAGATTAGGCCAGATAAAGAACAGACAGGAACTCTTGGGCTGAGACCCTCAGTCTTTTGGTTTGGACTCTGTTGTCTTGGTGTCTTACTTGAATGTATCGGGCAGTTTTCAGGAACACATCTTCTAATTTCCTCAGAACAAGGAAACCTTGGTCCTTGCCATTCACTGAGGATTAATGCTATATGACTCAGAAGAAATGATGTGTTTAGCCTTCCCCTAATTCAACCACGGGGGTCCCTGGTTTCTGCCCATTGGTTGTGTGTAAGTATCTGCTTCTGTCTCAGTCAGCTGCTTGTTTTGGGACTCTTGGAGGGTAACCATGCTAGGCTCCTATCTGTAAGTACATCATAGCATCAGTAATAGTCTCAGGCCTTGGAGCCTCCCCTTGAGATGGGTTCCAATTTGGACTGGTCACTGGACCTCCTTTCCTGTAGTCTCTTCCCATTCCTGCAGTTCTTTTAGACAGGGACAATTCTGAGTCAGAGTTTGAAAGGCTGGATGAAGCTAAGGAGGAGAGCAACCCCATAGTAGGGCCAGTAGTTTCAGCCAACCCAAACCCCTGAGATCTCTCAGACACTGAGTCACCAACCAGGTAGCATACACTAGCTGGTCTGAGGCCCCCAGCACATGCACAGCAGAGAACTGCCTGGTCTGGCTTGAATGAGAGAAGATGCACCTAACCTTTGAAAGACTTGAGTCCCCAGGGAATGGGGAAGCCTGACAGGGTATGGGGTATATTTTGGGGTGTGAGGACATTCTTTTGGAGATGAGGGAGGAGGAATGGGATAGGGAACCATTGTAGGGTAGGACAGGAGGAGGATAACTACTAGACTGTGAAAAAGGATTAAAGATAATAAAAGTAATTACAAAAGAAATGATGTGTTTAAAAAAAAACCAGTAAGACCAAGAAACAAATTGCCATTGAGATGGGTACCAGTAGCTCAACCAAGATTGCAGCCAGTACTATCTTGCATCATTAAATGAAAGTTTATTGATGCAGTTATGTATCATTTGATGATGGGCTTATGTGCTATGAAACGCATAGTAAGAAACATCATAGAGTATATTTACACATACCAACATGGTATGTGTCAATTGATGGACTTGGCCTCTTGAAGTTATTATGAATAACGAGATGGATGTTGTTAGAATGATGGTTATAATTTTTATGGCAAGGAGAAACAAACTCCAAATAATAATATGAAGTATAGTTCCATAATTATGAATATTGGTAGCACATGTGCTTATTTCCATTGCTATGCATGGTGCATAGTTGTACATGCTAGACATTCATATGACTGTTGATGCTTTAGGTTGTTTATAATGACATCACAGCAGGCACATGAGCCATGCATTGGGACATTGTGACATCACTGGAAGGTAGAGGATTTTCAGCTCCATTATGGTCTCACAGGACCATTGTTGTACTCGGGGTTGTGATGGTTAGTTTTTAAGTATCAACTTGCCACATCTTAGAATCACCTGGGAAGAGTCTCAGTTGAGTACTTATCTTTATCAGGTTCACCTGTGAACATGTCTGTAGGGGATTGTCTTGCTTATTAATTGATGTGGGAAGACCAAGCTCACATTTGTTCACTCTTCTTGTCCATTCTGGCTACTGAAGGCAGAAGCAGGTCATGTCGATTGTTCTGTATTCAAAAGACAGCAAAAGTAGCTCACAGCCCCAGTCTAAAGTCAGATGCCCTATGGTTGATTCCTGCTGTAGCTATTTATGAGCAGTGTACTTTGACCTTGGACAAGTTGCTTAAGCTATGAGTTGGGCTAACAGCATCCACTTCACCATCATCGCAGTTATTTCAAGATGCAAATAGTTAGCATTTAGAATATAACAGGCATACAGTAGACATTCATTGATGAATTACAGAGAAGTGCATCTCAGGGCAGAATAAAGAGGTTAGGTCTAATAAGTGACTCTGAGACTCTGTCATTCCAGAGTCACTAAAACCAAATAGATACATGGGGAGGAATATGTAGAAACTACAGCATCCTGACTAAGGATGCCCAGTCTTTCTGTATTCACTGGCAAGACTCAGGGTTGAAGTATGTAGTCTTGAATTGTGTTAGTGGACTCTTAGAGCTGGCTTTCAGTCTTCTATGCTGAAAGCCACGGCTCGTTGTTGCCTGGAGCTACTTCTCATATGGACAGCTATGGTGGCATTATGTTTCTAAATGCTTTAACTATATAATGGGATGCAGTCTGTGGGATGAGCTGCATCTGCACTAAGTCTTCAAAAATTTGAGTGTGATTTAAACAACTATGGTAACAGTTTCCCCTTGGTGCACACTCTGAGCACAGCTTGCTGTAGTCCTTTGAACTATGAGAAATGCTCCATTTGGGGCTGAAAATCCATACTTAGAAGAAAACAACAACAAGACTCTTGGGCAAACTTCACAGGAAGGAACTGTGTGTCTCTTGATGGTGGGAGGCACAAAGGTGCAAAGTACAACGTATTCTGAAGCAGCACCTCACAGGCACAAACTAACACTATCTGCTCAGTCTCTCAGACACCCCAGCTGCCAGCACATGGGCAGATGTTCCCAGAGCAGAGCATCAAGCCAGAAGCAGGACAAGCCTTCTTGGCCTCCAACCCAAAGCTTCACACCGCAAAGCACCAACATTCAACATCCTTTTGTTAAATGTCCCAGTATGCCAAAATAATCATGATGCCATCGAGGGGTGTTGATATATATATATATATATATATATATATATATATATATATAATTTAAAAACCAGTGTGATAACATTAGAGAACATTTTTTAAACACAAGAAGCATCGTGTGAAATATCACCACTCAGACGCAATTTCTAGAATTTATTTTTATTCTTGCTCTTTTCCCCCATGCTTGTACTTTTTTTTTCCCACAAAGCTGTAACTAGTCTTTTTGCTTAGAGTTATAATAAGAAATTACCCTTGGGAAATTTAGTCTTATCATTTAAAGCTTAAAAGAATGCTACCCAACCTTATCTTTTTATGCACTCACTGGATTTTAAATTAATCCTTTTTGTGACCACTTAACCTGCTTCCAGGTTTACATTGTACTAATATTGACGATTTTAGCTCTTATTTGTTTTTGTTTTTAAGTCTGTTACACTAAATAAGATTACTAGGTTGAAGGGTATGAAGATGTTTATGACTCAACTTATTCTTGTTTTGTTGTTTATCTGAAATAGAGTCTTAATATGTAGCTCAGACAGTACTTATAATCCTCCAGCCTCAGTTCCTTGAGTGCTGGGATCACGGGCCTTTCATAACAGCCTGACTTCATTTCCTCCTCCTCCGCCTCTCCTCCTCCTCCTGATTAAACATAGTACCATATTTATTTATTTTGTGTGCATGGATGAGGATTTGTGAATACCTCTGCATATGTGTGGAGATCAGAGGACAGCTTGGGGCATTCAGTTTTTCCCTTTCACCATTTGGGTTCTATGTGTCCAAACTCAGGTCTTCTGGCTTGGCAGCATGTGCTTTTATCAGCTGAGCTATCTCTCCAGCCATCCCTCACCCAAGTGCATCTTAATTTCCATTTTCAGAAGAAAACATCAAAGAAAAGTGAAATTTTTTTTAAAAAAATTCTTCTATTACATCCATTTCTTTTGTATACATGTAGCCACACACATCGTGCACTTGTGTGGAGGTCAGAGGACAACAGGGCCACTTGCAGGAGTGGGTTGGTTTTGTCTTCCACCTCGTGGGTCCTGGAGATTGAACTCAGGTCATCAGAGTTTGTGGCAAGCACATTAACCCTTTGAGGCATTTTGCCAATCCTAAGGGTCAAAGAAACAAAGTGGAGTTGTCTGATATTCCATAGCTGGCAAATGGAAGGGTGAGCAATACCAGTGTCTGAGGCTGGACTAGAAAAAAAAAAAAAAAAAAAAAAAAAAAAGGAAGAGTCTTGGTAAGTTCTAACTGGGGCTCAGATACTTCTTGAAACAGTGTTCTGAAGGCATTTGCTACTCTGCACATGGGCACATTTGGAAGCTTCTAGCCACCTGTCTCCTGTCTCATATCTATTCTTCACCTCCCTTTCACTTATTTACAAAGTGGTGATTTTGCAACTGATATAGAAGACTAACCACATACATTTATGCTTTCCTTTTCCTGCGTTTTTAAAAATGTGGAAGAAAGCAAAGAGCACAGGATATATTTGGAAGGCCTAAATTTGACCGCATCATAACCTGAGACCTGCGAAGGAGACTGCATGGTGAGCCTTAGAGTAGGAGTAGACAGAGAAGGGGCAGCCGAGTCCATTCCTCAGCTATCCCCACCATGGCTCTAAGAATGTAAGGAAGCTTCTGGAATCCTTCAACCCAGCCTGAGGGCAGTGATTATCAACTACCAAGTGCCCCCCAGCCAATATCACTTGTAGGAGATACACCCCAAAATCCCCCAACTGATGGTCCACTTACAGTATTACAGACACCCTTGATTTATGAAGAAGTTGAGTCTGGATCAACCCATCATAAAGGAAACAGGTTCACACACTTAGCCTACCAAACATCTCTTCTTAGCAAATCAGAGCTTCCTGGCATGTGGATGATTTTCCATTGTGGTTCCTGTGTCTTCCTGGGTCTTGCCACTCTCTGCCATTGTCTAGCCCGAGAGAGGATTGTACTGTATACCAGGGGCCCAGGACAATATGAAAATTCTAAATCTGAAGTACAATTTTTGCTGAACATGTCTTGCTTTCACACCACCATAAAGTGAACAATAAAGAAAAGAATGTGTGTCATAAGATGGGGGTAGTTGTATAGTACTAAATCGTGCTGTGTCACAGTAGATCTCTAAAACAGAAGAGGAAAATACAGCTATCATGTCAAAGGAGACTATGAAAAGGAGAGAAAGAAACAATTCCTGGAAAAGCAGAATGAGATAAGAAGTCATCACAGAACTCAACTTGGGCCCTTGAAGGTACCATGACATGCTCAGCTCTTCCCTGACATTGACTTCCCTTGTTCATATTATAAGCTATGCTTTTATTAGTAGCCATACGTATGTTCCTGGGCCTTAGGATGAGTACAGAATACAGCCTGTGGTATTTAAGAAAATCACAGGAACTCTCTTCTCATTCATCCCAACTGGTGTCCTCTGAGGCAGGCTATATGGTCTTCCTGAGAATCCTTCTCTCTAAAGACACCAACGCAGAGGAATTGAAACAGCCCACACTAAATCCACCACTGTTTATTCTGAGTAGATCACATACATTTCTTCCAGCCAAAGTTCAATATGCCTGTCCACTCTTCATCAGATGCAGCATCATCTCTGAAGGCCTGGTGTTATTATAAAACATAGTAATTCATTCTTTTTTTTTTTTTTAATATTTATTTATTTATTTATTTAATGTAAGTACACTGTAGCTGTCCTCAAACGCACCAGAAGAGGGCATCAGATCTCATTACGGGTGGTTGTGAGCCACCATGTGGTTGCTGGGATTTGAACTTCGGACCTTCGGAAGAGCAGTCGGGTGCTCTTACCCACTGAGCCATCTCACCAGCCCAGTAATTCATTCTTGTGCTTCTTCTTAATAATCTGGTTTTAGTCATAGAGAGCTGTGATATTAATCTTGACCTTCAACAACTAAAAAAGGTGAGAAGACGGACCAAAATGTGGGCAGTACCATTCCATTCAGCCTCAGAGAGAACATAAAAAAGAATGGTATCTGAGTGTAAGCACTAGTGTTCTCTTGTCTTCTGACTGTGAGCACAATGTGAGCAATCGATATACTGTTGTCCTTAGAACTGTGAGCCAAACTGACCTCTTCTTCCCTTAAGTTAACTCTGTCAGTTGCTTTATTGTGGCAGTGAGAGAAGTAGCTAATCTTTAGATACAAAGATCCTTGTGCATAAGAAAAGAGTATTTTTCTTTAAAAAAAGTTTCATTTTTTAATTGTGTATGTGTACATGAGTGTGGGTACCCATAGAAGCCAGAAGAGGGTATCACATTCCTTGGACCTGAAGTAAAAGATGGTTGTGAGTGACCAGATATGAGCTTACCTCTCCAGCCCCACTCCCCCAATAGTAGTTTACTTCTTTCTAGTACCAACTGCCTTGGTCAGATCCTCTGTAGTGGGTTTTCTGAGCCAGGCTAAGTGAAGTTTTTGAAAGTTTCCTGATGCAGTCAGATACTGTGCAAAAGGTCACATTTCCCCCCACCCCCACCCCCAATCTCCCAACTGTCACCCCTGAAGGCTGATTGGCTAGGGTCATTTCCCTAGATAGAAAGATCTCACATGTATGCATGACATCAAGACCCCATGACTCCTCTGTCCTGTTTACTTTTAGTTGCTCAGTTCCTCCTGATCATCATATCCTTCCAGGGCCTTCTATGTCAATCAGATCTTAGATAAGCCTCTTCTGCTCCTCCTTCCCAAGTGAGTGTTGTCAGGTTTATAAACCAAGGCCTATAATTAGTCATTCACATGCTTTGGGGAAAATCATACTTAAACTCATTGGAGGCCTATTTCATCATTTATGAAGTGAAAGGTTATATATATGTATATATATATATATATATATATTATAGTCAGACTCCTATTTTTTGGATTCCATGTTTGTGCATTTAAACACCTGTGCATCCAAAATATTTTTTAAAAATTGCACCTATGAGCAAGCACAGACAATCCTATTGCAACCACTCCTTAAACAGAATGGCCTAACAACAATTTACATTCTATGAAGTGGTGTAAGTAATCTGGAGGTGGCAAAGTATACAGGAGGATGCTTGAAGATCATTAGCATATGCTAGGGCATCTGTGCACATCTGTGGGGCAGGTAACTGCAGGAGATACTGGATTCTAACGTCCATGTACATCACGGAGTTACTGCCATTACAAAAATCCTCTCAATTTAATTATAATAATAAAGAATTCATGTAAATTAGTATAAGTAATGTTTATTATAATATGATAATAACTTAATAATTTTAAGTAAATATAAATTAAACATTCAGCACTGGGGTTTCAGTTAGATAAATTATGCTATAGCCAGACAATTAGAATATCAAGTGACATTTGCAGATGATATGATAATGTATATAAGTGACTCCAAAAATCCCACCAGAGAACTCCTAAACCTGATAAACAACTTCAGTGAAGTAGTTGGATATAAAATTAACTCAAACAAATCAGTGGCCTTTCTCTACTAAAAGGATAAACAGGCTGAGAAAGAAATTATGGAGACAACACCCTTCAAAATAGTCACAAAAATAGTAAATACCTTAGTGTGACTCTAACTAAGGAAGCGAAAGATCTGTATGATAAGAACTCAGAAGAAAAAACTGATGGTCTCAGAAGATGGAAAGATCTCCCATGCTCATGGATTGGCAGGATCAATATAGTAAAAATGGCCATCTTGTCGAAAGCAATCTACAGATTCAATGCAATCCCCATCAAAATTCCAAATCAATTTTTCACCGAGTTAGAAAGGGCAATTTGCAAATTCATCTGGAATAACAAAAAAACCTAGGATAGCAAAACCTATTCTCAACAATAAAAGAACCTGTGGTGGAATCACCATCCCTGACCTCAAGCTGTACTACCGAACAACTGTGATAAAAACTGCATGGTACTGGTACAGGTAGATCAATGGAATAGAATTAAAGACCCAGAAATGAACCCACACACCTATGGTTACTTGATCTTTGACAAAGGAGCTAAAACCACCCAGTGGAAAAAAGACAGCATTTTCAACAAATGGTGCTGGCTCAACTGGTGGTTATCATGTAGGAGAATTCAAATTGATCCACAAGGTCAGTAGTATTTCCCTGTATGATTGTACTATCAGTAAATGTACAACCATAAAAATGCATTTCCCCTCCTCCCTTCCCTTCCTCCTTCTTTCTTCCCTTCCCCCTTTCTTCTTTCTTTCAGTTTCTTTAATTTTGGGAGTTAAGTCAACTACTTAACCCCCTGTCTAGCCTTCCCTGATGTCAGGAGTATCAGAACTCTTTACTTCTCTCTCCTGCCATATCTAGAACAATGACTCATTGCCATGATACTATATCCTGGATTGTAGTGTCTTGTTATCACATCTCTACCCTACTGATTCCGAGCCTGCTGATGACAGAGCCCTTGCTTTGCTTGCTGATGGATCTGCACTGTGATACCTGGCACAGGAAAACCCAGATGCGCATTGGATGACTGTTTAATAAACCCATGCACGAAAAAAATCTTCTGCAACTTTAATTCTAAACCTTAATATTACCAGCTACTTTTAATTTCCCACCTAAATAACATCTCTTCCTGGATTTTCTCTTAAACACTTTGTCTACTCTTGAAATAAATAGTCCCCAGATGCTCATGGGAGTTTGGGCAGGAGAACCCTTTGACGGCAACAGACAGCTTGTACCTACTGCCATCAATTATTTCTTCATACCTCCATCTTTCACAGCTGAGAGTTCTCGCTTACTTGCAATTCAGCTTCTCCTAGAAATGTCAACACAGAGCAAAGATGCTATTTGAGGGCTAGAGGACAGGAGTGTGTGATCCATCTAACGTTATGTTGCTGGTGGTAATGAATGAATTGGCAGTGTTTTGTTGGCTCAGCTTTTCTCAATTAACTATGAAACATGGAGGAGAATAGCAATGGGAATGTGAAGGATGGGGGAGGAGGAGTCTGTGGACTTCAGTGACTCCTGTGAGGAGCTGCCACCATTTGAGCCTTCTTGGAATGCTTTATGCTTGTGATGTCCTCTATTTAGTCTCTTTCTCTAATGCCAGAGAATTAGGATTTCCTATCGGAAGTACTGGATAGGGAAGTACTGGATGGAATATGTCTGAGATAGAAGGGGAGGAGGTCATACTGTACATGATATGCCATTGAAGATCTTCCAACAACATTTTTTTTTTTTACAGGTTTTGATGCAACAAAATTTGAATGTGCCTGGAAGGAGACCAGTTTGACTTGGGCAAAGATTCGCTATGGCCACAGGTTAGCAGGCATGTTCTCCATTGTATCTAGTCACTTGTATTTTCTGCACACTCAAAAACTGTATTTTGTTTGCATCTGTAATTGACCTAATTAATGTGCATGTTGACCTGTTTTGCATCCCTGTTGCTGTGTTTGTATAAAACATCTTAGTAGTTAGGAAATGTGTGTCACTCTTAGATCATTCACCATCCCCTATCTCTCTCCTTTTACTTGAAGGGTTCTCTCTGCTGTCAGCATAATCTCAAATGATATCACATCATATTAAAGTTTTGAGAGGGGGGTCATTAATAACTACATAGTGAGTTCAAGACCAGCCTGAATTTCTGATCCCTCTATCTCTTCCTTCCTGAGATTACAGGCTTGAGTTGTCATGTTTGACTTAATACGTCTCCTTTATAAACGGGTCCCTGTCATAGCTGCCCTTTAGTGTACTCAGTAGGCTAGCCATTCTTCAGCTCCGTGGAGCTTTCCTTAGCATTCCAAGCAAAACCAAACCAAATCAAAGAATATTCACAGATAGGATAACATACGGTGTCCCACACACTAAGCATCTCTTTTGGCTTTTTTCCAGAACTGCATGAAACTTGATTGGAAAGACCCCACCCGTGCCCACTGAATCCATTCCTCACCACATGACCCAGGTCCTAGACCCTCAAATATGGCTTCCTGATTTGTCACATAGCTGTGCCCTTGCTACCCTTGTTACTTTTGCCTCTGATACTTTCCTTCTACTCCTCAAAAATTCTGTTTGCATCCTTCAAAACCAAAATGATCGATCATGTCAGCAAGCATCATTTCTCACTCCTTCCTCTGGAGTTTTCACAGTCCTTTAAACAAATCTATTCTCTGGCAATTACCCCCTGCCTTATAACTATGCATTCACACTTGTTTATTTGTCTCTTACTAGACTATGAACTTTTTGAGAGCCAAGAGCTGTCATTCATCTCTGGAGAGTCAGTGCTTAACACAGAGTCTGCCTCATCATAGATTCTTAATTCATGTTTATTGAATTTATTAATTAAGCCATAACCAAGGCATCACTATTCATTTAATTGCAAATGAAACTCCACAGATGAAATTAGCAGTCTCATTTTGATCAGCCTCACTGGTAAAACAGTGACAAGCATGGTGCTTCACATAATGCTAGCCAATAAAGAGTAAAGAAAAGCACCCAAAGGGCACTGGCCTTGCCCTTGAAGAACTTATGGTAGAGTTGGAAATATAAGGTTTTCATGCATGAAATAGGCTGAGGGCAAAGTTAAGGCTGTCCAAATGCCATGTACACTGTAGGCTTGAGCTGTGGGCTTAAGGTCCAAAAGAGTAGAATTTCTCCCTCACTTTATATCTATCACCTACCTGGTCAGGCCACAGGGGGCATTATACTCAGGCTCCCTTGGAGAGGATTCTGTGTGAGGATGGAGCAAGGCTACTACTCAACAAGCAAGCAAGCAAGCAAGCAAACAAACAAACAAACAAACACATGTAGTTTGGGGATTGACAAGGAACTTGAGAGAAAGATATTCTATAAAGATGATATAGTGCAGGGAAATGCCACCCACAGGGATTAGGAGGGATCACACTGAATCAAATCTTTGCATACCCACCTGAGAACTCTGTTGTGTGGCATCATCAGGGATTGACAGTTAAAACAACCCAGATCCCTGCCTCTTTGATTTTTCTACTTACACAATCCTCCTTCAACCTTGACATTGTCATTTGGTTCTCACAACAATAATATGTGATGGGGTGAAGGTTTCCAGGTCGAGTCTTCCTTTAACCTTATCACAGCATGCACTGCCCTCTCTCTACCCTAGGCTAGTACAGAATAGTCCTGTGAAGGATGCTCTTCCAAGGCTCCAAACACTCTGGTGCTCCCCTCTGATGTGACTCATTGACATGCTGCTCTGCTCATTGGTTTATTCTTAGGGAAAACAAGCATCATTCTGTATCTCTTCCCAGCACCTGAAACAAACCAGGAGCTCAAGAAATACTTGTTCCATGAATAATGTATGATATGCTGTCCTGCGGGGCAGTCAGTCTATTCTTGGCTCCAGTTTCACCTAAGTTCATTGACAACTCAAGTCCTAAGCACTGAATGGCAAGATTCCAACCCATCTCAGAATCACCTGCTGACAAGCAGTGGATGGACAGGTTTGCCCAGCCATCAGCTGGGTTGTCCTCCCAGCTAGGATAATGAAGATAGCAAAATGTTGAGCCTGGAGAGGAATGTCTACAGAGTACAGAAACAGACAGGACCCAACAGCCCTAGGCTCCTCTGATAACAAAAGCTTTCTGAGCAATGGCCCTTCAAAGCCACAAATCAAGACAGACAGCCTGCCAAAAAACGTGCGGACCAAGCAGACTCTGAATCCCTTACCAGCCAAGAAACAGCTATCCTAGCCCATCCATCAAGGAGACAACTCCAATTAGATGGTGCAAACATCAAGGAGGCAGAGTCTGCCTTCATGCACATAGCAATGCTCTCTGATTTCTCGGGCAAACTTGTCCCAAATGACCCTCTCCCTACACATCCCAGGAACTTGAGGAATTAATCTGTTTATTTGCCTATCAAATTTTTATTCATCTTTTGAGAATTTTCCCATATGACATCTCTTCATCTCTGAGTAGCATGTCATTAAGTCAAGAGCAGGTTTTGATATTGTTGTGGTCAAGGACCTCAACACTATTCAAATTCTGATTTTCTGATCACCTCTTCCTTCCCAAAGAGATACACACAAGAAGTTATATAATCCCCTTTAACCCAACACTATAATGTAGGGCACTTGGAACGAACAGAATTGGGTTATAAATTTAACTGGTACCCAAGAAATGCTTCTGTCTTCTAAAGTCAGAATCTGAATTCTGGATTCTTAGCACCCCTCTTATTATGAAAATAATAAGTGTATTTAGACAAGTATGTGGAGAGAGGCTATCACTCCTGGCTGGAGGAAGAGGCATTGAACTCAGCAATTATAGTCTATAGGGTTGGTGGCATTATCTTTGGTACTGCTCTCATGAGGATCCATGAAGAATAACTTATTACAGTGTTGTATATTTTTTGCTCTTTTTATATCTTCTGAGTCACAAAGTAAAGTAAAGCAAACTTAGACTTCTATTCTGGGAGTATGGGTAACGGGGAGGGACTTGTGGGGGCAGAGTCATAGAAAATAGTATTGTTTAAACTTCAGGTCCTGAAATGAGACACAGCCCATCTCTACCCTGAGAGCTTTCTTCCTTATCTGATGATCCATTATCAAGTTCTTCCACTGAGATTGAGGCTAACCTCTGAGCTCAAGGCCACACCTACTGTCAGACTAGTCTAGACTATCAATATGTACAGCCTGGTAAAGCACTAAACACTTTCTAGAGGAGCAAAGTTGAAGTTCAGAAAGTCAAATTACACTTCAAAGGTAACATACCTGATTAACTCCAAACCTCGTTCGTGCATTCCATTTGGTTTTCTATCTCTAATGCTAGGCTGAATCTAACTTTCACTGTAACCTCTACTTATAGTTCTTTATTTATTCTCTGACATAATATAGAAGAGATTCCCATCATTTGAGGACTGAGAAAAAGTTAGATCATGTTGTTCAGTGAATTGCATGCATAGTTGAGAGGAATGATGCCCAGGGGGGCAGTCCTGGACCCCCTTTGTTCCAACCCACTCCATAATGAACGTCTCTGGGATCTTTTAAGAGTTAGAGCAAAGGGCCCTTGTCATTCTTAAAAAACAAAAACAAAAACAAAAAAACAACCTAATGCAACTGTCTGTTTCTTTCTGGAAAAAAGACAAATATCAAATATTGACCGTTGCTTCTCAAGCTATGGCCCTCGATAGCCCACCAGCAGAGATGAAAGGCCTCAGAACAGTGTTGGGTAATTCTTTACCTGATACAGATGAGGAACAGCTTGGGATGCTGCACACAGGCCTTTTGTCCAAGGACAAGAATTTATCTTTGACCACTTCTCTAAATTCTGTACTCCAATAATCTACACTGCTTCTTCAGTTTAATGTTTCCTGGGTCTTATAAACTCAAGGTTTCCCAAACTGAGCTGCAACCTTTTTTTTTTGTTGTTGTTGTTTTTGTTTTTTTGTTTGTTTGTTTGTTTTTTCAAGACAGGGTTTCTCTGTGTAGCCCTGGCTGTTCTGGAACTTACTCTGTAGACCAGGCTGGCCTCGAACTCAGAAATCCGCCTGCCTCTGCCTCCCTAGTGCTGGGATTAAAGGCGTGCATCACCACCGCCCGACAACTGCAACCTTTCTATCCCAAACACACTTCTCTCCATCATTCCTCTGGCACATGCCTTTATCTCTCATAATTTATCCATTCTTTGTGTGTTTACTATTACCTTTATTCTAAGCATTGTCCTGATGGATGCTAAAACCATGATGCAAAGGAAAGATATCTCAGTTTTCGTGGAGTTCGAGTTAGAAAATGATGGACAGTTGGCTAGGCACACCGATTTGTGCCAGCTCCTTGGTCCTTTCCACACCTCTGTAGGTCGTACAATCATTTGATGGCTGTTGAGACCAAAAGCTTGATGTCCAGTTTGATCCTTGCCTCTCACTTTAACGCTGAAGTTCACCAGCAAGTTCCAGTGTCTCTAACTTGGGATGGGATCAATGAAGAGGTATTGGGAGCAGATGGGGCATGATCACTAGATGAGCCTTATGGTTTTTTTTGTTTGTTTGTTTTTGTTTTTGTAGAAAAAGAGGAACAGAGGAAAATATTTTACTACATTTTTCAGAGATAGAGGATTGGAATCAGTCTCCAAACACAATCTCTTTTGTAACTAGAGCAATTCGCACTGATGTATCCTTTGGCTTTATATTTCTTCTGGACTCCATTCTTTAAGCTTCATGTCCCCAGTTTCTTCCCTAGACTCAGTGAGCTATTGGTCCTTACCTTCTGTCTGTACTTATTCCAAGGCAGATGCCATGCTGGGTCTAAGAAGCCTAACTGATACACAGGCACACTCTAACCCACCTCTGTACCCATGATCCCTCTGCCTGGGTTGATGGTTTTAAAGATGTCTTGCAGTGTCAAAGGAGTTCAAGTGGAGTAAGCTAGATGATTTTTTAAAAAAGCACAAAAGCACAGCATATGTCGTTTCTGCAAGACAGTCATCAAATGACCAGTGCAAGCTGCCAAATGCCCAAATGCAAGGAAGCAACAGAATTTCTCCATAGTGCTCACACAAAGACTAGCTGGGCTTCAGGGACTCAGCTGGCTTCTGTGCTGTTTCTGAGTCCTAGCAATAATGAGAACTTTCTGTGTGACATAGGGTGAAGACTGAAGACCTCCTTATGTTAACTATAGAACTTCCTGCTTGTAGATGTTATCTAGAATGCTGCTTCTGTCTTTTCTCTCTGCCCCTGTGCTATGGATGAGGGACAGAGGTTTCATACTTTGACATAGCCTGTGTACTTCTCTTCTTCCTGAGACCAAATATTTCCAGTGTCAAAACCAAGAGTAATCATGCCATCTTTCTTCTGCTGGGACAACTGCATAGAATGACTGGATGAGGTTAGGTGAGAAAAATCACACCCCAGATGTACCAGAATTTCTGCACCATGCTTGCATTTTCATTGATGACAGACTCACAGTATGAGGGATGGCTAGCTTGACAAATAGCTGACAATTAGAATTTATAAGGAGTTGCCCTGTATATAGCATCATTTAATCTTCACATAAATTCTGAATGCAAATGTCATTATGAAACCCATCACTTTCTACACATAAAGAAAAATGCAATCTTATAAATTGGTGTTTGTGTGTGTGTATGTGTGTGTGTTTGTCTGTCTGTCTGTCTGTCTGTCTCTCTTTCTCTCTCTCTCTCTCTGTGGTGTGTGTGTGTGTGTGTGTGTTTGTCTGTCTCTCTCTCTCTCTCTCTCTTTCTCTTTCTCTCTCTCTCTCTCTGTGGTGTGTGTGTGTGTGTGTGTGTGTGTGTGTGTGGTGTGGTGTGCATCTTTAGGATGTAGAGGAGGAAGCTCAAGTGGCTACTGTTTGATAACTGCATACTGACAGGTTAGTTACCTCTGCTCAAGATCCTTATGGACTAGCAGTCTGAGCTGGCCAAACGTATTTTCTACATCACTGACACCTCTTTCATACAGCTACCAAGAGATGGCCAGGAAGGTAAGACTCAAAAATAGAGCTTGGTGGGGCTGGAGAGAACTAGCTCAGCGGTTAAGAGCACTGACTGCTTTTCCAGAGGACCTGAGTTCAATTCCCAGCAATCACATGGTGGCTCACAACCATCTGTAATGGGATCTGATGCCCTCTCCTGGTGTGTCTGAAGACAGTTACGGTGTTCTCATATAAATAAAATAAATAAATCTTTAAAAAGAGACTAGAACTTGGTAAACCTATTTTGTGTGTGAATTTCCTAGAGCATACAAACTTATCTTCATTTTCTTGCAATGCAAACCTCCTGCCTAGAAGAACTAGAGACTTCTGTTCCCTTTGCCCATCTCAGCTAAGTTCAGGCTGTGGAACATTTTCTCCATATCAACTCTACATACCAGGTTTCCAGAAATCCAAGAGAAACGACTGCTCTGACTGATCTGCGTTCTTTTGTGTACTTAATGTCTTTATGATACGAACCAAAGTCACCTCCTTTCTGGCACTTATCTTATTAGGTGTGGTGGTTTGAATAGGAACGGTCTTCATATTTAAATACTTAGCCATCGGAGAGTGGTATTATTTGAGAAGGATTAGGTGGTGTGGCTTTTCAGAGTAGGTGTGGCCTTGTTGGAGGAAGTGTGTCACTGTGGGTGTGCTTTGAGGTTTCAAAAGCTCATGCCAGGTCTGATTCTCTCTCTTAGCCTGCAAGTCAAGTCAGGAAGTGACTCTCAGATACTGCTCCAGTGTCATGCATGGCACCATGACAGTAATGGACTAACCCTCTGAACTTGTAAGCAAGCTTCCAACCAAATACTTTCATTTTTAAGAGTTGATTTGGTCATGGTCTCTCTTCAGAAATAGAACAGTGATTAAAATAGTAGGTTCCCTTCCATCCTCATACCCAGAAATGATGCATTCCTAAGGCTCACCTGGCTCTTTGGAAGGGCTGTCAGGTGCTGTAAGTAACATGTGTCTGTTGGGTTATTATTTCTGTGTGTAGAAGAATGAAGCAGAATGGCCCTCATTGCTCATTCTTGCCTAGACATTCTGTGAGGAGGACTTGCCAGGCTCAGGGTCTGTTTCACCAGCCAGCATCATTAGCGTTCTGGTCTGGAAAGTAGTGGGCGCTGGCTCAGCAATCCTGGCTTACACCTTCTGTTCTCTCTCTTAATTTCTCTAATTTTACACCTTTGTCCTCTTTCCTCTCTTTTCTTTTTTCTGTGTTGAGTCTCCAACTCGACTACTGTCCTTTGATCATCTCTCTTTCACAGGAGAACCAGAAGTAAGGAGAAATTCATGCCAGAACTCAGTTACTCTCTGACTACTTATACCCTGGACACCAGTAGGCACACATGGAAGGGGAAGGAGGATTTCTAAGAAAACCAAAGTAGAAGTGCCATTAGAGCATGTCTTAGCTGTAAACAAGCCTTCAAACCACCAGGGAATACTATTAAAATGTAAAGACTGATCTAGGAGGCCTGGGGTCATCATTTCTAATGAGCTTCCAGGTGATGCACATGAGTTTCATAAGTGAAGAGTCTGGATCAGCACTACTGAAAGGTGGTCCAAAATGCAAATCAAAATAACCCTGAGATTCCACCTCACACCAGTCAGAATGGCTAAGATCAAAAATTCAGGTGACAGCAGATGCTGGCGAGGATGTGGAGAAAGAGGAACACTCCTCCATTGTTGGTGGGATTGCAAGCTTGTACAACCACTCTGGAAATCAGTCTGGCGGTTCCTCAGAAAATTGGACATAGTACTACCGGAGGATCCAGCAATACCTCTCCTGGGCATATATCCAGAAGATGTCCCAACCGGTAAAAAGGACACATGCTCCACTATGTTCATAGCAGCCCTATTTATAATAGCCAGAAGCTGGAAAAACCCAGATGTCCCTCAACAGAGGAATGGATACAGAAAGTATGGTACATTTACACAATGGAGTACTACTCAGCTATTAAAAAGAATGAATTTATGAAATTTCTAGCCAAATGGATGGACCTGGAGGGCATCATCTTGAGTGAGGTAACACAATCACAAAAGAACTCACACAATATGTATTCACTGATAAGTGGATATTAGCCCAAAACTTAGGATACCCAAGATATAAGATACAATTTGCTAAATGCATGAAACTCAAGAAGAATGAAGACCAAAGTGTGGACACTGTGCCCCTTCTTAGAATTGGGAACAAAACACCCAGGGAAGGAGTTACAGAGACAAAGTTCGTAGCTGTGATGAAAGGATGGACCATGTAGAGACTGCCGTATCCAGGGATCCATCCCATAATCAGCTTCTAAACGCTGACACCATTGCATACACTAGCAAGATTTTGCTGAAAGGACCCAAATATAGCTGTCTCTTGTGAGACGATGCCGGGGCCTAGCAAACACAGGAGTGGATGTTCACAGTCAGCTATTGGATGTATCACAGGGCTCCCAATGGAGAAGCTAGAGAAAGTACCCAAGGAGCTAAAGGGATCTGCAACCCTATTGTTGGAACAACATGATGTACTAACCAGAACCCCGGAGCTCTTGTCTCTAGCTGCATATGTATCGAAAGATGGCCTAGTCGGCCATCACTGGAAAGAGAGGCCCATTGGACTTGCAAACTTTATATGCCCCAATATAGGGGAATGCCAGGGCCAAAAGAATGGGAATGTGTGGGTAGGGAAGTGGGGGGCGCTATGGGGGACTTTTGGGATAGCATTGGAAATGTAATTGAGGAAAATATGTAATAAAAATATTAAAAATTAAAAAAAAACAAAACAAAAAAACAAAACAAAAAAAAAAAAAAAAGAAAGAAAGAAAGGTGGTCCAGAGGCAAACCATGTCAGTGCAGTCCAGGAGCTCTTATAAATGCACAGTGTCAGGGGCCCATCCTAGATTCACAGGGAAACATTGACTTCTCATGGGTAGCTAATTGCTGTCCCGTCCTGTTTGTTTTGTTGTGGTGTCTTCATCTTTCCCATCAAACTCTTTCAGGATTATATAACATAAACAGTTACAGCTGCTCTGGGCAGGACTTGGTTAAATTAGGATCTGGTCAAGTAGGAAAATCACTAATTTCCCTAAGGAGCTGCAACAGTCCTGCTGGCAGCTGGCCCTCCTCTCTGAGTTGTTGGAGGCTGCAAACAGGACCTTGTGCAATGTTTGCAGAAGGTAATGTGGCTGAATTAATGATGATGCAGGAGCCTTCACAGAGGTGATTCTTGACTCTTTTAATTGAACCATTTCTCAACCCCAGTGCTGCCTTGCTGCCACTGCAACAGTCTGTACTTTCCACTCTGAGACAAACACATTGTAGATTAATTCTCCCACTCAAACTGATAAACTATCTGACACATAATTTATACTCATTTATTTTTGCCTTAATCTAACCCAACTCTTTTTTCTACTACTCTGTCAGCGAGAGTGCTCTGAAGGAAATTCATCTTTAGTGTACACTGCTCACATAGATCCAATCACTAACTACAGAAGCAGTTCAGAGGCAAGGAAGGTCTAGGCTCTCTAACTTCCTTCTCATGAAGTCTCCTAGACATCACCATGCTTAAGTCCTTTCCATACAATAAACCATATTTTGTTTCATCGCAAACAAGATTTCCTCAAGCTGTTCTATCTTACTGTGTAAACTTACCATGCATTGCTATTTTTCCATTGCATTGTGCCATCTGCCCATCCCATCTAGTTCCATTTGACCAGACACCTCCCCTCACCGAAGATTTATACTCTAGGAAACCAAAGCCATGCCATTTAGCTAGAGAGAGCTGTCTCTTTCCCGGCCTTTTTCATGAAGAGGGGAAGACCTGCAGCCTTGATTCTGGCTTCTGTAGCCCAGAACCCCATGATTTCTGGGCTTTTGGCATTGCTTGTCTAGGTCTCTATAGTTGCATCTTGCTACAGCAAATATCTAGTGTTTGCTTTTAAATATAAACTAAAGTGCTTCCAGAAACATCAAAACTGGAAACTCATATCTTATATTTAGAAAGCAGTTTCAGTATTTGTCAGCCCCCGTTCTTCCCACTTGGACTCCCATCTTTGTGCTTCCAGAATGTGCCATCCTGTCCTGGTTCAGGGTGTGGCAGGACCCAGAGTCCCAGCATATACATACATAGACATACTTGTTCTCTGGCTGAGCTTCCTCTGGAGACTATGAGAGTACTTGAAGTTGATGACTCTCTGTAAGAGGATCTGAACAGAGGGAGGGGACATGGAGTTAATGGAGTATAGCTCAGAGGTATATTCATGACAGTCCCATAAGCAGTCTGAAAGACCTACCAAGGCAAGTCATCACACTTCCTTGGGATAGAGAGTATGATGGGAGGAGACAAGGAATCTCTTTTGTAACAGTCAAGAGTTTGGGAATCTGCATGATGCTCTTCCACATAAAGCAAAGGCAAGAATTGTAGAGAATTGTAGGATTATCATTTTACAGGATAAAATCAAACAGGACAACACCCTGTATATCTTAGTAAATTTCCAAGCTGTGGCTATTTTTAGATGTCATTTGGAACTGTGTATCTGGGGATGTATGGGTGCATGCCTGTAGTAGGGAGTGGTAGAGATTCCAGAAGAAACTGTTGTTCCTTGATAAGTTCTAACTGCATGATCTGCCTTTTGGGCACTGTTTATTGGATTTCTATTGACCTCTTCATCCCCATGGCCATATGCTCTGCCACACCATTGCTCTGAAGAAAATATATTCACATTTGGTCTCCAACTCTTGGCTTGATCTTTAGAGAAATCTCTATAAGTTAGGAAACTGTCAGATCACTTACAGATCTTTGCTACTGGCTTTGAATGGAGTCAGGCCTTATACCCAGAAGGTTTTATACTCTAATAAAAATTTTGTCCCTCATATGTCTAATCACTGGTTTTATCCCCACCTGAACACCCTCAGCCCTGGATCACATCTTTGGTTCTGTCAAGATAAAGATAACTTGTGTAAGGTAGGGAATAAAGGCAAAGAAACACAGATGAACAGAAAAGATTTAAAAAGAGCCTACTGAGGAAATGGTGACATTGGCAGTACAGAAGAGGTGAGACTGCCCTTCTCTGTCTCAGGCAACAGGGATAGAGGAGATGCTAAAAACTCTCCATGTTTGAAGATGCTGAGCGTCCTCAGCATTTAGCAACTGCCCATTCCAGCCCTGTGGAGCTTCCCCAACCCCCTTGCTTTCTGTCAGGTCCATTAACTCAACCCCTCTCTGATTAAGATAGCTGGAGCTATCTTCAAACTAAAGCTAACTGTTTCATCACTAACTTTTATTTACAGACAAACAAGTGATCTCAACTCTAGCTGTGAAGAGACTATGGTAACTCCTGACACTCAACAAGTCAAGACCTCAGAGTTGAGGATGCTCAGAGTTGAAAATGCTCAGGGCAATAGGCAATCTCATTTTTAAGCAGGAGGAATAGATATGAAAATTTACGGTTGTACTACTGAGAACACATTGTTTGGCTGTGTGTGAGATTGCAGGATGCCCCGAAAGTAGAGATGAAGAAGCTGGAAGGTTGAAGCCCTAAGGTATCCCTCTAGAAAGGATTCTCTTGCTTATCTCAGGAACAGTGTTCTGGGAGCAGAGTCAGGAGCTTCTGAATTTATTTCCACGTTCAGTGCTTTTATACATAGCACACATCTCTCCATTCTTTTTACTGTTCCTCTGCTCCATGCTCTCTTGTTTTGGTCTCTTTTCTTGTGTCAGTCTAAGTTTAGGTAGAAATATGAAAAATCATGCTAAATATTCTAAACATAGAGAAACCCCAGTTGGAATACATTGCAAAGGCACTGGATGGGCTAAGAGATGCACAAAGAGGAAAATGAGCTACTCTACAGTTTTGGAACAGCAGGAAGCTAACACTGTGTAATGGCCAAAGAAATCTAAGCAGAAGTACCCAGCTCAGCAGCTCATGGTACTTGACAGTGCTGGGGGCTATGGTTACTCAGACTCACTGGAGCACTGCAGAAGGAAAGAGTCTATTGGAGGATACAGCTGTCAGCTGCTGCCACTACTGAGACCTTGCATTCTGCGGGTGCTGGTCCCTCTGGCCATCACATACTGCAACCCTTGTTAGAACACAACAGAGCAAGAGAGGGCAAGAAAGGTGTGAAGGATAAGAAGGCAATGGTTGGCAGGTTCTTCCATACTCCATCGTTCAACCTTACTTTCTCTGAGTCTTTTGCTTTTTTTCTCTTTTCCAGACTATGAGGAACAAAGACACTTACTTTACAAAAGGCATTAGAGAATTAAAGTAGCAAACACAAAGCAGTTTATGTCCTTGCAAAACAGTCACCAGGCTAGAATGGCTGCTGTGCTGAGAGAGTGCAGAGAATAGGTTTTAACCCCCAAAATAGCAAACCCCTCTAGCCCCTCCTCTTTGGCTGAGTAATCAGGAGGGTCCAATCTTATACTCATTTAGGTATTCTCTTTCTATTTGTTTTCATTTCCTCAACAAAAGTTATGGGCAGCTTCATCTCTATATTTAATGTTTTACATTCTGTTTATTTTAAAGTTTTTTGGGACAGTGACCTGGGTATGTCAGAAGCTTGTGAGAGAAGCTTGATGGCATCATTTTCGATTCTGAACTTGGAGATATGGTAGAGGTGGCTCAGCTGGCTAGACTAGCAGATTGTAGCAGGTGCTGGAGATAGCTCAGCTGGCTACACTAGCAGACTCTGGCAGGATCTGGCATTTCCTGGTTATCTGTCTTACGACTTATGATGACTCTGGTCAGACTTACAATGACTCTGGTCACTTTGAAAAATGAACCATCAGATATCATCCCTCCCATTGATGCAGTCCATGAATACCTACACTTGTACCAGGAATTATACTAGAGCTCGGAAACAAGGGAGAAACAAGAACAACGGCAACATCTCCTCAGGTGCAGGTACATGAAACGTACTCCCTTTTCCTTTTAGGGAGGCATTAAGAATTAGTTCTGGAAATGAGCCCTTGCAAGTTCCCTCTATCTTACCCTTACCTGGACTGTTTTTGCTTAAAACCGTAGGGCAATTGCTGAGTGATTCAGAGTCAATGCATGGCTATATCCACTGGACTCTTCGGGACATGTGAGGCAGAGTATTTACCTCCAAACCCCACAGTCTCATGAGGACATATGATATTCCCAGCATTGTGGACAGAGTCTCAGGACTCTGAATTGACACTCAAAGGCTGCTTGTAGGATACACAGAAGTTCATTGCGGGGGTGGGGTGGGGTGGGGTGGGGTGGACGGATGAGTGGGGTCTGGAAAGGCTTCCTGGGGAAAGAGAATTTTGCCTGGGCAGAGGGAGTGAAGTTGGATTCCAGAGACAAACATAGCAATTTTTGATGTGTACTCAACTTGACCCTCTGTTTTTGGACACTACATTGCTACTTCAGTCTCCTCCAAACTATGGAAACAGCCAACATTAGAAGGCAGAAATGCCCAGAGCCCACACTCTTCCCTTTGTCATAGTCTTGGTCTAATGACCTTACTTTATTCAAACCCGTGGGACCTGAGTTCATGAAGATGGAATCATGACTGTGTTCCTGATAACACAGATCTACAACACATGGAATCTTGTAGTTTCATCCAGTTGCAGCTCCAGGGCCTGAACTGAGTCACCTGAGGCCAGGGCACAAGACCTCTAATTTACATGGACCGATATAGAATCCAGAAAGCCCTGGTTAGTCCTCCTCAACACAGATCCTCATTCTGTCTTCTTTGCTGTAGTGTGTGTCTTGGAGCTGCTGATCCAATTGGATACATCCAGATTCATTATTCTTGTTGGCTCCTATGCAGGTCCTTGCATATGGGGCCACAGAGTATAGCAGCCAGGTAGGCATAGGCATTGATTCTTGTGGAGGAGAAACTGCCAGCAGGCAGGAAGGTGAAATGGGGATGGGTTGTTCTTTATTCCCTGTATACCTTCTATCCCATATCATAGCCCATAGTCCTTCCTGCTGCTGGCTGTGGACACCTCAAGGCCACTCAGATGTCCCTACAGTGAACCATGGCAGTTCATCATATTTCCAGTTTGTTTCTCAGACAGGGATGCTGCCGTCTAGAGAGGCTCATTAGTATCTTGCTGGAAGGAGACCAGGTACACTTACTCTCTTTTTCTTTCCCAGGCTCCACTGTGGTAGTTTCCAGCCAGTGTCTCCTTCCACTGGTATTGTGAATTCTTGTGACAGGGATACAGCAACACCTTGCTCAATGGAGGCCATAGGAAGAAATCATGCATTTATTTGCTTCTGAAAACTTAAGATAAATTGAAAGAGTCACCTTTTCCAACTCTCACAGAGTTCTAACATGCTTTTTTTTTTTTTTTTTTGAGCTGGAAAGAAAAAAAGTGGAGCCACGGAGAACTGAGCTACTGTGCCTATGGACATAAGTATGAATGTCATATGTCCTTCCTGAAGGAGGATAGAGAGGAAAATTGCCAATGATACCCCAACTCCTGCCGTGGGCTGGTGCAGCAGAGATCAGAATAGAGCACTGTAGACTCTCTCAAAGTATCCAGGAAGCAGCAACTAACAGGGAGTCTTTCAAAGCAGCATGTCTCCACATCACCCAGGGAGCTTGTCAGCAAGTCCATTCTAGTGCTGCAGGTTTACTAAGGCTAATTGGAGACTTCTAGGCACCGCTGTGCAAAAGGAGGACATTCCTTGATTCTTCTAGAGTAAAATCATTTCTGACTTCTTTAGGTAAAATTCTGATGATTCCTTTGTTCTGCTAGTTTCTAAAGTTCTGATGGTTCCTCTTTCCATGGACCCACTAAAATATGCCTCTTAAACTTAACTTGTCATGTGGGAAAAAAAACAGATAGAGAGATGCCAGGTATCATGCCAGGAACCATGCCAGGCATGGGCCATCCATGTATTGCTTTATAGGGATTGGAACGATCCTGGAAGGAGAGCATAATTCCAGAGAGATCAAACTGGCAAGGGAGCTAGTTCTTGTATTTAATGACAGTGAAGGCAGCAGAGGGATAGCTGAGTGGTACAGGGGTTTCTTGGCTTGTGTAAAGTTTGGGTTTGCACCTCAGGACTGCATCAATCAATCAATCAATTAATCAATCATCAATCAGTCAGTCAATCAATCAACCTATTAATTGAATGAAACTATCACTGGCCTAGCATCAAATACAGCATGACCCATCAATATTGGCTGGGTTAATCAGTATGATATTTTACAAAACCCATCAGAATAAGGGACTTTTTGTTATTTATTTTTTAAAAATATTCTCCACTGAGAGTTGTTTTGGACGGATTTCTGTTGCTGTGAAAAACACCATAATCAGAAATCAACAGAGGAAGGAAAAGGTTTCTTTGGCTTATACTTATATCACAGTCCATCACATCAGGGTAGAAGAAGCTCAAGCCAGGAACCTGGAGGCAGGAACTGAAGCAGAGGTCATGGAGAATTGCTCTTTACTGGCTTGCTCCCCCCAGCTCATTTATCACCTTTGCTTATACAGCCCAGGCCCATCTCCAGCTGGCTGTGCCTTTTTTCCATCAGTTAGCAGTTAAGAAAATGTCCCCCGCCCCAGACATGCCCATAGGCCTAGCCTATCGAGGCAGTTCCTTAGTTGAGATTTGTGCTTTCTGGATGACAAAAACTAACCGGTGTAAATAGTGCAACCCCACATTTCCAGAGGCCAAGCACCTTTTCTCACAAGGAACATGTGCTGACTGTGCTGTGGGAGATGTGTGGGGCTGAGGTTTCCACCCCCAAACCAACCAATGTACAGTTTTATGTGAAATGTGATTTTTAAATATTGGCAATTCAAATGATAAAGAATAAATAATTCAAATTTGAATTAGGATACATCACAGTTAAGACAGGTTTCCTGCAGAACACATCAGCTTGTTTTCAGCCTTTGATCTGTGTGCATGTCGGGTTGGAGAGTGGATGCCACGGTGCAGAGCCAAGGCACAGAAAGAGTCCTTGCTGTCTTCCTTCTGACTCTCTCATCATGAAGAAAATTTCTTGTCTAAATAAAGAAAGGAAGCTTGCTGACAGGCAGGATGAGGGCGGTTAATCAAACTGCAGAATTCTCTCTTCATGTATCCAGAGTAAGATAAGACATTTGAGACATTTCAAGTCAGCTCAGAGCATTCTTGGAAACTGCCTTCAGGAAGAGTGTATTGGTCACCTTACAGCAGGCAACTGGGGATTTTTTTCTGAACTGATTTAATAAGAAGACCAGAGAAAGTTCCCAACATCCACCTGCACACTGGCTGAGAAAGTCTGTGTGGTAACCTCAGGGCAGCCAGTTCAGTTAAAACTATAATATATCTGTATGGTAGAGATATTTCATAAGTATTTGACTGAAGCATCAGTGCATTGTGATGTTTCATTATCTTTGTCCACTTGGGTGGACTAAGAGATACTTCAGTAATTAGTCAATGTGTGGTATGCCTATTAGGCCTTGCCACAGACAGCTCATATGGGTTCTGATATATGGAGATGTGACAAAACATATCAGGTGGGGGCTACTTGAAGGAAGTAGACCACTGCATGGGTGTCATTGTGGCTGTATGTTGCCCTATCCCTTTCTGGCATCCCTCTTTTCTTCCAGGCTGCATCATGTGAATCACCTTTATCATTCATTATGATGGACTGACCCCCTCCGGAACCATGATTTAGAATAAATCTTCCTTCTTTGTAAATTGTTTATCAGGTGTTTTGTCAAAAATAAGACACACACATGTACACACACACACATGTACACACACACACCTATACATGATGAATTTTCACAAATTGAAAATATGCATATGTATCAGTTATATTTGTCTTATGGTTTCAGAGGGATTTCAGGCCATAGATAATTGGCCCTAATTTTTCTGAGACAGAAAATTACAGAGATGGGAACATGTCACAGAGGACATCTGTTGACATCATAGTTGAAACATGAAGGATAGAACAGCCAGAAGCAGGGCTGAGCTATAACCTTTAAAGTCCTACCTCTAGTGGCCCACCTTCACTCAATAGGTCACCTCCTAAAGGTTCTACAAATGTCAAGAACACAAGCCTGAGAGGACCGTCTTAGATCCAAACCAGAACACCATGAGGCCACTGCCGATATCCAGAAACCATTAGGCATTATTCAAATTCCGTTTCTAGTTATTACCTTCAAAGTGACCACTGTTCCAACCTCTAAGATCCTGGTTTGTCTGCCTTCCTATCCACTTATCTTCTATGTGCCCACCTAATGATGGGGACAAATTCTGAAAAAATGTACAATATTGCTTTATTACTGTGTGGTCATAGCAGTGTGGCTGTAAGACAGACATGGTAGAAATTGCTTGGTGTGGGCCCTTGATGTTAAGGAGGCACAGTAAGCACGAGATGGATAAGGCTGCAGTTGGCATAACACTGCATAATGTTTCACTGTAACTTCCTTTTCTGAATAGAAGTAACATGCTCTAAAATAAGGATAAAGGCAGAATGTAGCAAATCCACAAGTGTTTTTACTCAGATCCATGTACTTTCCTTTGTGTGTGTTTTTTGCTGACTGGTGAATAGAAAATCTGTTTCTATCAAAATGAACAAGCAAATCATGGGCTATCCTACAATAATAACTACAATCACTAGGAAATAGGAAATCTTGGTCCTATTATTATCTTATGGGACCACATTGTATCACATTATTTCTCAGGGGATATGATCAAATAATTTATTTACCCTAGAGAGGGAACTAATGGTCATTGAAAGTAATGATAGGACCAAAGTCCAACTTGATGAGCCAATGAGTTTATCAGGGTTACTTATAGAAGTTGAGATGAAGGGTTACTTATAAGAATATGGATAGTTTAAAACAGCTGTACCACAGAATGACCACTTCAAGTGGATAATATGGGTAACAATTCATAAACAATAGAGCCCTGGAACATTTGCCCAGCTTTTTTTGTTTGTTTGTTTGTTTTGTTTGTTTTTTTTTTTTCGAGACAGGGTTTCTCTGTGTAGCCCTGGCTGTCCTGACACTCATTTTGTAGTCCAGGCTGGCCTCGAACTCAGAAATCCGCCTGCCTCTGCCTCCCGAGTGCTGGGATTTGCCCAGCTTTTAAGCAACTTCACAGGTCAGAGTCTCTTCAGCAGTCCTTATTGCTTATACAACCTTGGGAAAAAGACCTTGTACATCTGATAAGTTTCAGGAACTTCCTGAGACTTGGGAGTTGCTTACTTCCTGATCTTAGGAGCCTCCCTTTAGAACTTCCTGGGTGAATCTCCAGGATGAACTGTTCCAACTCAGGAATTTGCTACAACAGACCACTGTTGCTGCTGAACAAAATGTCTTTTTTTTTTTAAAATGCATGACTATATTTTTGCTTTTTTTTTTTTTTGCTCAGTGTTTTTTTTTTAGAGCAATTCTTTCATACAGTGTGCAGTTATTTTGTGGTGTATTACTGCTGTAGACTATTATATGTGGTATACCACTATCCATTCAACAATTAACATATATTTGGGTAATTTCCATTTGGGACTACTACAAATTATTCTACTATTATATTTTTGGTAGCTATTTGTACATTTTTTGAGATATATGGATGGGAATAGGATTTCTGGGTTATGGAATATACAAATGCTAAATCATTGTACTGCCAACAGTGATCCAATATGGTTATGTGAGAGCCACACATCAGTGCTTGAGATCTTGGATTGTGCCACAACCTTATATTGCTTACTAAAAATCTCCTCTTTCCTCAGTGGTGATAGAGCGTATGAATTACTGTTTTGGTTTATATTTTTATGGTGGCTAGTTAAGTTGACCAGCTAAAAAATGTCCAGCAGCCATATAGCTCAGATTGCCAGTATGGGATGGATTCCCAGGTGAGGCAGTCTCTGGATGGTCATACCTTCAGTCTCTGCTCCACACTTTGTTTCTGTAACTCCTACCATAGGTGTTTTGTTCCCCTTTCTAAGAAGGATCGAAGCATCCACACTTTGGTCTTCCTTCTTGAGTTACATGTGGTTTGCGAATTGTATCTTGGGTATTCCGAGCTTCTGGGCTAATATCCACTTATCAGTGTGTGCATATCATGTGTGTTCTTTTGTGATTGGGTTAGCTCACTCAGGATGTTATCCTCCAGATCCAATTTCATAGCAGCCTTATTTATTATAGCCAGAAACTGGAAAGAACCCAGATGTCCCTCAACAGAGAAATGGATACAGAAAATGTGGTACATTTACACAGTGGAGTACTACTCAGCTATTAAAAACAATGAATTTATGAAATTCTTAGGCCCATTGATCATCTTAAAGTCACCAATGGATACTGATTGGTCAGTTCATTGGGAAGCACTGCGGTTCTGGGTAGAGTGAGCTCTGGTGGTGGCCCAGAAGCTCACTTCCTTATCTAGTTTCCAAGAGTGAGACATCCTCTGGGTCCAGGACAGGTGATTTTTCCCAGAGCTGGGTTCTGTGGGAAAATGGGTGACTCCAAGCATCAGAGATATTTCTGGGATGCTGAGGTAAGATTTGAAGAATCTTTTCTGGATTTAGCTATTTTCTTGTTCAGATAACTGTCTGATGTACTAGGAGTAACTATAATATATTGTGTGTAATTTATATTTTCTTTTTAAAAAATATTAAAAGTTGATTACAAAGAACTTGCTGATTAGGAGGTGATACACAACTCTCTTGGGGCAGGAGAATGTGCTGAAAATCTCTCTCTCTCTCTCTCTCTCTCTCTCTCTCTCTCTCTCTCTCTCTCTGTGTGTGTGTGTGTGTGTGTGTGTGTGTGTGTGTGTGCACTTGAAATCTTGTATGTATCCCAGAGAGAGGATAGTTGAATCATATTATCAGCTATTACACTAGGGGATCAACAGAGCACAGACTCATTAGAGGGGTACAGTTCCCAGAGTGGGGCTCAACAGTAAAACAGGCAGAATTGGCCACCACTCACTCAAACACCCCTTAATCTCCCATGTAGCTAGCTATTCGGAGTGGTGTGCACCTTGCTCTCTCCCTATGCAGCCATTAGCTACTGCTGATAAGCAGCTCTTTAGCTTAATTCTAGGAGGTTATTGTTGAGTTTGAAGAGGTTGAACCCAGATAGTCTGACCCCTCCCTATTCCTCACTTTCAGATGCCCAAATATCTGCCCCTGGAGTCTGACTCAGGTACTTCTGGAGGCCAGGCCTGAGTAGGAGGTGAACTCAGATGCCTATTGAGATCTGTTTGTGAAGTGAAGTTGCTTTGTCCAAGTTTGCTCAGTTCAAACGAGAACTTTCTGCTTACTTAATTGTTTACAGAAATTCACACAAATGAGATTAGCATTCACAAAAAAAAAAAAAAGAAAGACAACAAGATAATTAAGTCTGATTACTCCAGAGCAGGTCGGTGACAGCCCTGGAAATGTGCCAACACTAATTGGCTGGAGATATTTCCCCTACAGTTAATTGCAAATGGTCCCCTCAGAGGAAGTGTGGAGAAGGGATTTAGAAGTGTGAAGGAGACCAGGGCTTGGGAGAGAAACCCACCAGAGAGATCTGGTCCTTTCTGTCCCAGAGCAACATTTCACTAACATTGTTAAATCTTGTCTCTTCTCTAAGCTAGGTATTCTGACTATCTTACAGCATGGGAAAGAAGGTGAGGAGGAGGGGTGACAAACATGAGTTTCTGTCAATGCAGGGAGCTTAGTTTTCTGGGATCTCCTCATACTTTGACTCCATTTTGAACTTGAGCAAGAACTGCATTGGGAATAGAAGGGACACAAAGATATCTCAGTCTTCAAAACACTGACAAGACACCTAGTGCTTTTGAAAGGCAGGATGACATTCAGAAAATTTTGATGGCAGAATACAGGGTCAGACGAAAAGAGAGATGAGCAGATCCAGAAGATTAGATGAATCAGAGACTTCATTGGCAAGGCCAATGAAGAGTAGAGCTTTGAAGTGAGAGCTTGAAGAGTAAAATGCATAGATAAGTGGAAGAAGCAGGAGCCCTGAGTCAAAAGATATCATTGGAAGTGGTACATTGAGGGCAGCAGCAATGTGCTGGAAAGCCTGCAGTGGTTTGTCACTGAGAGATGCCCTGGTCTTGATACCAATGAGTAGGTATCAATGAGTACTGAGCAGAATCTTATGGGAATCGGGTTTTTTTGTCACTCAGCAGGAAGATACACATTCAAGTGTACAGAGCAGCACAGTAACATAGTCATTTCCTTGCCTTCCTAGTTTTTGCTTTTTGTGGGAAGATGAGCCTCATCTTTTTTCTGCTTAGGACATAGAAACTGGCTAATTCTGCTTCATTGTCTATAAACAGTTACTGGCTTAGAATGGGATTATGAGCTATGACAAGTCAAAGAGAATCATGGCGATTTTAAATTTTTCAGCACCTATGTTGGGACTCGTGGGGCTAGATTATATAAATGAGTGTTTGTCCATTCCAGCAGCTGTGTCAAAACTTAAGGAGAAGAGTTGGCAGCTCCATGAACATGAGGACAAGGCAAAACAAAACAGAGGGACACGATGAGGGAGATGCTTGATACCAGAAGTTGAAACCTGCTCCAGCTATGTTTTTATCATTTAGTTATTGACCAAGGCTATGATTTGAATACAGTTGAGTGTATCCCCTAGGGGTTTGTGTGTTGGCAGCTTGTTCTCCAGTGTGGACATTAGGACAAGTTGGAATTTTTTTTTTTTAAAAAGGACCTAGCCAATGATTAGGTCACTGAAAGCATTGCTCTTGGAAGAGATTAATGTAGTTTTCATGAAATTGCTTTGTTCTAACAAAAAAAAAGGTTGTTATAAAAGACCAAATCCCTGACCTCATATTTCCCATCTCCTGCTGCAGTCTTTCTCTCCTGTATGTGCTTATGTCTCAATGCTATCAGTATGTCATAGTGAGAGGGAGCCTCACCAGCCCTAGGTATTTTGTCATAGCAATGGAACCAATAATTTACCTTTTCCTCAATGTATATTGTGCTTGTTACTTATTACTTGGAGTCCTATTAGAGGAATATGCTTTCAGGGCTAAAAAGAATATGTATTAACTATATATTATCAACCATATGCAAAGTGAAGCTTGAATTTCAATTGAAACTCCATCAAGAGCCTGGATGATTAATCAAGGTGCAGCTAATCTGGAAGAACTTGCTCTGTTTCTTCATGGGAGTCTTGAGATACCAGTAGCTCCTTTCTCTGGAGTCCTGGAGAACTTGGGCAGTGACCTCTCAGATGCCTTGCTCATGGACATTTCTCTGATTGCAGGTCTGATGATGGCCAGATTCCTTCTAGGAACCCAGGCAGGTGTGCGCTGACCCACTGGGTTGTGCCTTCTCTAGTCTCACCATAGTGCAGCCAGGTCTCCCCAGAACTCCATTTCCCCACTCTTGAAATGAGTGTAGCCTTACTGGGACCCCCTACAACCCCAGATTTTATCTGTTTAATTGCTGCATTTTTGTTCTTGCCTTTTGTTTCTTTCAGTCTTTGGCCCTGAGTCTGAAGGAAGAAAAAGAATCCCACACAGAACATATTCTGGGGTTGGAATTCTGGCCCCAGTTAGGTTCCAGTGGAGAATCTGAGCTACTTGGAATGAGACTGGTCTCAGGCAGTATGTCCTAGTAGGGGCATCTAATTCATGGACATTCATTGTCCATCTAAAAAGCAAGAATGCAGAGAAAATCTTGGAGAAAATAGGAAGAAAAGAAAGTGAGCTGAGAGATAGCTCTGTTGGTAAAGTGCTTTGTGCAAGCATGAGAACCTGAGTTAGGGCCCTCAGCACTCATAGAAAACCTGGGCATGGGTACACATGTCTGTGACCCTAGCCTTGGGCACAACAGAGATAGGTGGATCTTGAGGGGTTTGCTAGTTGCCAGACTAGCAGAAAAGGTAGACTCCAGGGTCAATGAGAGATTTCATCTCAAATAAAAAAAATAGAGCCTGATAGAGGAAGATACTTGGCATTAACCTGTAGCTTCCACATGCACATATGTGGGGGAGTATATTGGTACACACGATGAATGTGCCACCACATACACATCACCCATCAAATACCACCACCACCACCATTACCACCACCACCAATAACAAGAGGAGATCTAGTAATAGGGTTGACATAGCTTGGTCTTTATTGAGAGAGACTTGAATTTTAAGACTGTACATTTATCTTGCAGGGATGCACAACGTGCTGTGCTCTTACTTGGCTGGGCTCTAAGGCACATGTAGCCCCACTTTATACAACACAATTGTTCTGCCTACTATGAGCATCCCCCAGGTCCTGTTCTGTACTCTATGAAATCCATGAACATTTAAATGTCATGCTTCCAGGAGCTATTGTCATGGAAAATATCACCAGAAGGTTATATGGCCTTTTGACCCTTCCATAGAAATAATCCAAAATACCTTTTGATTTAATGAGAAGGGACGAGGAGTTTCTTTGGGGGTGGAAATGAAGAGTATTCTATGATTTTCCTGCATGGCTGGGTACTTAAAAGTTTTCCTGGCTGTGGGCCTCAGTGGCTATCATTAGTGTTGCTTCCCAAGTGCACCTGCTTCTTTGTATTTCTGGAGCTTGGTAGTGTTGCTGTTCCTGGTCTCCCTGTACTTGGATGTCCTCAGTTCACAGATACAGGGAATATCTTCCTGAGGCCATTTGTTTTCTGTTCATAAGCAAGGAATGCACAGGGCATAGAGCACAGGAGAAATTATAAATATTGCAGAAGCAAGTGGAGATGTGGCTGCCATTTCGTTTGTTCTCCAGGAAATGTATCTGAAAAGGTGTGGGGCCTGAGAAAATGCCATATGGTGATGCTGGACCTGCAGCATTGGTCCAAAGAGTTGGAGTGAGGACAGGTAGCCCAATGGTCCTCTGAAAAGCAGTCTCAGGCTCTGCTGGCAGGTGAGAGGTTAAGCTCATGCAGGTACAAGAAAAAAAATGAGCATGCGTGTCAGGAGATATGGGAGTGTAAGAGGATAGCCAGGGCATAACTTTCAACACATGCCATTGCTGACTTCATTGCTGGAACTCAGAGTTGAGCTCTGAGATCCCTTCTTCAAACCATCTGGCCATCTCTGTTGTGCTCTCAAACCTCATTTTCAGCAGGATTGTGGGCTATGCCTTTCAGAGTTCAATGCCAGGAGTTGGAGGAGAAAGTGGGAAGTACCACTTTCTCTTATCATCTAAGAAGGGGGCATGCAGGTCAAAGCCAGAGCAACTTTTCTGGCGGGAGTTATTTTAGCATCAGGATAAGGTCTAGGGTCATTGACTGATTATGAAGGGCAGTGTCAGCATCCTTGCTTAGTCATATCTCTGCAGAATGCAGGGGTGGCATCTAATGTCCTAAAGGACAGTGAATATATAAACAGAGCATGTGACAGACCAAAATGAGAGGGACATTACAAATGAATGTGCAGAAGTAAAGGGACTTATACATTAAAGTTGTATCTTCCAGATAAGTGTGATGGTGTCTAAAAATCTACCCTTTCAATCTTCATTAGCTTGTGGATAAGAAGGGATGGACCCATACCCCTCCCTCCTCCTTGCTGTGCTTGCTTCACATCATCAACAGCTATATCTGCCACTCATCTTTGGTTGTCTTATTTATCTGGCCTTAGGAGCTCTGGATTTGGTCACAGCCCTGGATTCTGGACCACTGTGCTGATTAACCTGTTTCAATATCAATTTGGCACAGATTTGAATCACCAGAGTATGGAGCCTCTCAACCGATGAGCTGTCCTGATTACTTTAATTGGTATGGGAAGTATGAGAGGCACCTTCTGGAAGAAAAGGGTCACTCACCCTTTGCTTACCTGGCCTTCCCTCTTGCCCTGAGTTGATTTACTCTACTGCTGCTGCTACTGACTCCTTTCCTAATATCAGAACTAGCCTTCCAAGGCTTCTGTCACTGGCTAAGGACCACCTGCTCCCCAGGAAGCTCCCAGCTTTTACACTAGACTTGTGACTGCTGAGGTGCCTAACTCCAGAAACTGAACAACTACCAGGTTTTCTGCCTCTCCAGGGTAAGGCAGACACTGCAGGGCCCCTCCAGGTGCTGAGGCACTGAGGTTCAAGGACCAAGCAGCTACCAGGTTCTTATCCTTTCAGGTATGGGACAAATGCTGTTGGTATTCCAACACAATCTGATTTAACAAATTCTGTGTGTGTGTGTGTGTGTGTGTGTGTGTGTGTGTGTGTGTGTGTGTGTGTGTTTGTTTCATTCTTTCAGTTCCATTTTTCTGGAGAACCCTGACTTAATATAGTCACTTAGGATTCTGAGCATCCTCCCAAAAACTAACTCACATCCTAGCAGATTCACTTTGTATTCTTACAACAATACCCTTCATTTATGGAACTCTTTAGACTTCCACATCCATTATTGAATTCTCTTCTCGTGGGCTTCTCAAAACTTACAGCATGAATAACCGCAGTGAACACATGCTATTTGTGGCTCTTTTCTCCCCATCAGGAAAGCCAAAGCCATTTACGCAAGCATTCAGTTAAGGACATTGTACCTCTTTGTAAGCACAATAGAGTCCGAGTTTCATTCATTTTCATCTCTGCTGTCTCTCTGTTTTGCTATAATGTGCTTTGGTCTTTTAGAATGTCCCTCTCTTGCTTATATTACATACATTCATACTTCAGGCTTTCTGTGGTCTTAGGAAGTATTTATGCCCAATATCCCCCATTCTTTACTTTTGTTTTTCCATCTTCTGTATCAATGTACCACTGTAAGTGCTTTCACGTGTCAGCTTTTTAACCACAGCTTCCTTTTTCTGCCCTGTCTTCTCTCCACTCCTATCATTCCTTAACTTGGTCCAGAACTCTGACAACATTTTCCTGTAGTGCGTGTTCTCCTCTCTAACCTCTGTGATTCCTACAAGAGCTTCCTCCCTTGGTGTTCTTCAAACAGAACTCAGTCATCATTTACCCCTTTATTTAGCCTTTGCACCAATGTTTATTGAACGCCTGCTATGTGTTGAGTATTGTCCCAGGCATTGGTGACATTCCATGTCTAGGCCCTGTTCTCATGATCTTATACTTGTATAGGAAGCCAAGATTTAAGTAATTAAGAATCTTCATTCCAGCTAGTGATACACACTCTGAGGAAGATGAAGCAGGGTAAGGTGATAAATAAGAATAGGGCTTAGTGCCTGGAGGAATGATGCTGGAACAGAGACCTGTATGAAATGTAGAGGCAGTTGTGCCCTGCAGGAGGAAGTTGTTGGGTGCTCAAAGGACACTGGACCTTCACGGGACAGCCAAGTGGCTGATGCAGCTAAGCACAGTGAAGGAGGATAGAGGGAGATAAGGTGTGGTTGTCAAGCTGGGCTTCAAGATCACACTTAATGTCTGGAATTAAATGCGGTAGGAGGGGATGCATCAAAGAGTGAAGGGAAGGGGTAAGCTGTCTCATGTGAAATAATGAAACCTCTGATTTCCAGGCAAAGGCTGGAGAACTTGTAGGAAGGAAGTAGAGAGCTCGTTTAGGATGCCACAGTAGAAACCCAAAGCAGGTAGTGGTCCTTTAGATAATATAGTCCTGATGGAGGCCAGAAGAGACTGGATTTAATGTGTGTTTTGAGGGCAGAGGGTATTAATGCTCATGGGTTGCTCTCAGGCAAGGAGAAGACCTGGTATCACCCCTAAGCTTTTGAATTCACTGAAACTGTGCTAAGTGTCACCACGGATAAGGCAGGAGAATCACTGATGAAAGATGAACCATAGGCGATCAAAGGCTTGAGTTTAGGACTGTGTTAGAGAGAGCAAAGAAGCAACCAGAGAGTGAGTGGAGATCCTATAGATGTGGATCAGCATATAAATACTGCTTAGAGTCATTGGACTGGACAGGATCACCAGAGAATAAGCAAGGAGGGAGAGGAAAGTGGCTCGAGGACCTGGCCTTGGGGAAAGTCAGACTTTTAAAGGTTAAGAAGAAAAGTGGGGATCAGCAGAGAAGATTTAGAGGCCACAGCCTGTGATGGAGAGGGGAGAGCAGCAGAGTAATGGCTCCCTGAAGCCAGGAGAGGAAATCTTTCAAGGAGAACAGGATGGATGAGGTCAGCTCTTCTGTACTCTCAGTAAAATCTCAGGCCCAAATGCCTTGTCCCCTTTGCAGATAAGGAAACTGATAAATCAGTGCTTTAAGGAGGATTTGTTTCTAGATGAGTACAAACCACAGGGGGGAGGAGCCCACTTAGGGCTACACTCCAGTGCTCTTTGCCTTAAATAACATTGCCAACGTTTGAGGGTGGTTTCCGCCGAGAGGACAACAATCCTGCAGAGCTCAGTGGTACTATCCCTAGGCAGGTAGGAAAGTGAAGTCAGCAGGAACCTGTGAGCCAGCCAGAAGCAGCATCCTCCCATGGCTCCTCTGTGCTTTGGGTTGTGAAGTGAGTGTCAGTGTGAGGTGGCAAGAAGGCCCGCTTTGTATCCCTGTCCCGATTATTTTCAGTTGTAGACTACAGTCTCTAATTGTAGGCTGAAATAAACCCTTTAAGTTGTTTTGGTTTGAGAGTTTCATCACAGCAACAAAAAGGAAACTAGAATACTTTAGATTCGGTTTGAATATGAAATACCCTTAATCCTCCCTTTCCTAAAACCCCTCATGTGTAAGTCTGATTGACATATTGGTGCTGTCAAAAGATGGGGGCTTCCCACTGACCTTGTGATGAAGACCACATTCCACAGAATACTCCCCAACCACCCACTTCCTCTGACATACAGAAGAACATTTTCCCATGGAGAGCTTCTCCCATCACTTTGTCTATTATGGCGTTTCTTTTTTTTTCTTTTTTTTAATTTTTAATATTTTTATTACATATTTTCCTCAATTACATTTCCAATGCTATCCCAAAAGTCCCCCATAGCGCCCCCCACTTCCCTACCCACCCATTCCCATTCTTTTGGCCCTGGCATTCCCCTATATTGGGGCATATAAAGTTTGCAAGTCCAATGGGCCTCTCTTTCCAGTGATGGCCGACTAGGCCATCTTTTGATACATATGCAGCTAGAGACAAGAGCTCCGGGGTACTGGTTAGTACATCATGTTGTTCCAACAGTAGGATTGCAGATCCCTTTAGCTCCTTGGGTACATTCTCTAGCTTCTCCATTGGGAGCCCTGTGATACATCCAGTAGCTGACTGTGAGCATCCACTCCTGTGTTTGCTAGGCCCTGGCATCGTCTCACAAGAGACAGCTATATTTGGGTCCTTTCAGCAAAATCTTGCTAGTGTATGCAATGGTGTCAGCGTTTAGAAGCTGATTATGGGATGGATCCCTGGATACGGCAGTCTCTAAATGGTCCATCCTTTCATCACAGCTACGAACTTTGTCTCTGTAACTCCTTCCCTGGGTGTTTTGTTCCCAATTCTAAGAAGGGGCACAGTGTCCACACTTTGGTCTTCATTCTTCTTGAGTTTCATGCGTTTAGCAAATTGTATCTTATATCTTGGGTATCCTAAGTTTTGGGCTAATATCCACTTAGCAGTGAATACATATTGTGTGAGTTCTTTTGTGATTGTGTTACCTCACTCAAGATGATGCCCTCCAGGTCCATCCATTTGGCTAGAAATTTCATAAATTCATTCTTTTTAATAGCTGAGTAGTACTCCATTGTGTAAATGTACCATACTTTCTGTATCCATTCCTCTGTTGAGGGACATCTGGGTTCTTTCCAGCTTCTGGCTATTATAAATAGGGCTGCTATGAACATAGTGGAGCATGTGTCCTTTTTACCGGTTGGGACATCTTCTGGATATATGCCCAGAAGAGGTATTGCTGGATCCTCCGGTAGTACTATGTCCAATTTTCTGAGGAACCGCCAGACTGATTTTCAGAGTGGTTATACAAGCTTGCAATCCCACCAACAATGGAGGAGTGTTCCTCTTTCTCCACATCCTCGCCAGCATCTGCTGTCACCTGAATTTTTGATCTTAGCCATTCTGACTGGTGTGAGGTGGAATCTCAGGGTTGTTTTGATTTGCATTTCCCTGATGATTAAGGATGTTGAACATTTTTTCAGGTGCTTCTCTGCCATTCGGTATTCCTCAGGTGAGAATTCTTTGTTCAGTTCTGAGCCCCATTTTTTAATGGGGTTATTTGACTTTCTGGAGTCCACCTTCTTGAGTTCTTTATATATATTGGATATTAGTCCCTTATCTGATTTAGGATAGGTGAAGATCCTTTCCCAATCTGTTGGTGGTTTTTTTGTCTTATTGATGGTGTCTTTAGCCTTGCAGAAGCTTTGTAGTTTCATGAGGTCCCACTTGTCAATTCTCGATCTTACAGCACAAGCCATTACTGTTCTATTCAGGAACTTTTCCCCTGTGCCCATATCTTCAAGGCTTTTCCCCACTTTCTCCTCTATAAGTTTCAGTGTCTCTGGTTTTATGTGAAGTTCCTTGATCCACTTAGACTTGACCTTAGTACAAGGAGATAGGAATGGATCGATTCGCATTCTTCTACATGTTAACAACCAGTTGTGCCAGCACCATTTGTTGAAAATGCTGTCTTTCTTCCACTGGATGTTTTTAGCTCCCTTGTCGAAGATCAAGTGACCATAGGTGTGTGGGTTCATTTCTGGGTCTTCAATTCTATTCCATTGGTCTATTTGTCTGTCACTATACCAGTACCATGCAGTTTTTATCACAATTGCTCTGTAGTAGAGCTTTAGGTCCGGCATGGTGATTCCACCAGAGGTTCTTTTATCCTTGAGAAGAGTTTTTGCTATCCTAGGTTTTTTGTTATTCCAGAAGAATTTGCAGATTGCACTTTCTAATTCGTTGAAGAATTGATTTGGAATTTTGATGCGGATTGCATTGAATCTGTAGATTGCTTTTGGCAAGATAGCCATTTTTACAATGTTGATCCTGCCAATCCATGAGCATGGGAGATCTTTCCATCTTCTGAGATCTTCTATAATTTCTTTCTTCAGAGACTTGAAGTTTTTATTATACAGATCTTTCACTTCCTTAGTTAGAGTCACGCCAAGATATTTTATATTATTTGTGACTATTTTTTTGATTTTTATTACATATTTTCCTCAATTACATTTCCAATGCTATCCCAAAAGTCCCCCATAGCGCCCCCCACTTCCCTACCCACCCATTCCCATTCTTTTGGCCCTGGCATTCCCCTATATTGGGGCATATAAAATTTGCAAGTCCAATGGGCCTCTCTTTCCATTGATGGCCGACTAGGCCATCTTTCGATACATATGCAGCTAGAGACAAGAGCTCCGGGGTTCTGGTTAGTACATCATGTTGTTCCAACAATAGGGTTGCAGATCCCTTTAGCTCCTTGGGTACTTTCTCTAGCTTCTCCATTGGGAGCCCTGTGATACATCCAATAGCTGACTGTGTACATCCACTCCTGTGTTTGCTAGGCCCCGGCATCGTCTCACAAGAGACAGCTATATTTGGGTCCTTTCAGCAAAATCTTGCTAGTGTATGCAATGGTGTCAGTGTTTAGAAGCTGATTATGGGATGGAGCCCTGGATACGGCAGTCTCTAAATGGTCCATCCTTTCATCACAGCTACGAACTTTGTCTCTGTAACTCCTTCCCTGGGTGTTTTGTTCCCAATTCTAAGAAGGGGCACAGTGTCCACACTTTGGTCTTCATTCTTCTTGAGTTTCATGCTTTAGCAAATTGTATCTTATATCTTGGGTATCCTAAGTTTTGGGCTAATATCCACTTATCAGTGAATACATATTGTGTGAGTTCTTTTGTGATTGTGTTATTTCACTCAAGATGATGCCCTCCAGGTCCATCCATTTGGCTAGGAATTTCATAAATTCATTCTTTTTAATAGCTGAGTAGTACTCCATTGTGTAAATGTACCATACTTTCTGTATCCATTCCTCTGTTGAGGGACATCTGGGTTCTTTCCAGCTTCTGGCTATTATAAATAGGGCTGCTATGAACATAGTGGAGCATGTGTCCTTTTTACCGGTTGGGACATCTTCTGGATATATGCCCAGGAGAGGTATTGCTGGATCCTCCGGTAGTACTATGTCCAATTTTCTGAGGAACCGCCAAACTGATTTCCAGAGTGGTTGTAAAAGCTTGCAATCCCACCAACAATGGAGGAGTGTTCCTCTTTCTCCACATCCTCGCCAGCATCTGCTGTCACCTGAATTTTTGATCTTAGCCATTCTGACTGGTGTGAGGTGGAATCTCAGGGTTGTTTTGATTTGCATTTCCCTGATGATTAAGGATGTTGAACATTTTTTCAGGTGCTTCTCTGCCATTCGGTATTCCTCAGGTGAGAATTCTTTGTTCAGTTCTGAGCCCCATTTTTTAATGGGGTTATTTGACTTTCTGGAGTCCACCTTCTTGAGTTCTTTATATATATTGGATATTAGTCCCTTATCTGATTTAGGATAGGTGAAGATCCTTTCCCAATCTGTTGGTGGTTTTTTTGTCTTATTGATGGTGTCTTTAGCCTTGCAGAAGCTTTGTAGTTTCATGAGGTCCCACTTGTCAATTCTCGATCTTACAGCACAAGCCATTACTGTTCTATTCAGGAATTTTTCTCCTGTGCCCATATCTTCAAGGCTTTTCCCCACTTTCTCCGCTATAAGTTTCAGTGTCTCTGGTTTTATGTGAAGTTCCTTGATCCACTTAGACTTGACCTTAGTACAAGGAGATAGGAATGGATCGATTTGCATTCTTCTACATGTTAACAACCAGTTGTGCCAGCACCATTTGTTGAAAATGCTGTCTTTCTTCCACTGAATGTTTTTAGCTCCCTTGGCGAAGATCATGTGACCGTAGGTGTGTGGGTTCATTTCTGGGTCCTCAATTCTATTCCATTGGTCTATTTGTCTGTCACTATACCAGTACCATGCAGTTTTTATCACAATTGCTCTGTAGTAGAGCTTTAGGTCCGGCATGGTGATTCCACCAGAGGTTCTTTTATCCTTGAGAAGAGTTTTTGCTATCCTAAGTTTTTTGTTATTCCAGATGAATTTGCAGATTGCACTTTCTAATTCGTTGAAGAATTGATTTGGAATTTTGATGGGGATTGCATTGAATCTGTAGATTGCTTTTGGCAAGATAGCCATTTTTACAATGTTGATCCTGCCAATCCATGAGCATGGGAGATCTTTCCATCTTCTGAGATCTTCTATAATTTCTTTCTTCAGAGACTTGAAGTTTTTATTATACAGATCTTTCACTTCCTTAGTTAGAGTCACGCCAAGATATTTTATATTATTTGTGACTATTGAGAAGGGTGTTGTTTCCCTAATTTCTTTCTCAGCCTGTTTATTCTTTGTGTAGAGAAAGGCCATTGATTTGTTTGAGTTAATTTTATATCCAGCTACTTCACCGAAGCTGTTTATCAGGCTTAGGAGTTCTCTGGTGGAATTTTTAGGGTCACTTATATATACTATCATATCATCTGCAAAAAGTGATATTTTGACTTCATCTTTTCCAATTTGTATCCCTTTGATCTCCTTTTGTTGTCGAATTGCTCTGGCTAGGACTTCAAGTACAATGTTGAATAGGTATGGAGAAAGTGGACAGCCTTGTCTAGTCCCTGATTTTAGAGGGATTGCTTCAAGCTTCTCACCATTTACTTTGATGTTGGCTACTGGTTTGCTGTAGATTGCTTTTATCATGTTTAGGTATGGGCCTTGAATTCCTGATCTTTCCAAGACTTTTATCATGAATGGGTGTTGGATCTTGTCAAATGCTTTTTCCGCATCTAACGAGATGACCATGTGGTTTTTGTCTTTGAGTTTGTTTATATACTGGATTACGTTGATGGATTTCCGTATATTGAACCATCCCTGCATCCCTGGGATGAAACCTACTTGGTCAGGATGGATGATTGTTTTGATGTGTTCTTGGATTCGGTTAGCAAGAACTTTATTGAGGATTTTTGCATCAATATTCATAAGGGATATTGGTCTGAAGTTTTCTATCTTTGTTGGGTCTTTTTGTGGTTTAGGTATCAGAGTAATTGTGGCTTCATAGAATGAGTTGGGTAGAGTACCTTCTGTTTCTATTTTGTGGAATAGTTTGTGAAGAACTGGGATTAGATCTTCTTTGAAGGTCTGATAGAACTCTGCACTAAACCCATCTGGTCCTGGGCTTTTTTTAGTTGGGAGACTATTAATGACTGCTTCTATTTCTTTGGGGAATATAGGGCTGTTTAGATCATTAACCTGATCTTGATTCAACTTTGGTACCTGGTATCTGTCTAGGAACTTCTCCATTTCATCCAGGTTCTCCAGTTTTGTTGAGTATAGCCTTTAGTAGAAGGATCTGATGGTGTTTTGGATGTCTTCAGGATCTGTTGTTATGTCTCCTTTTTCATTTCTAAAATTGTTAATTAGGATGCTTTCCCTGTGCCCTCTAGTGAGTCTGGCTAAGGGTTTATCTATCTTGTTGATTTTCTCAAAGAACCAGCTCCTTGATTGGTTGATTCTTTGAATAGTTCTTCTTGTTTCCACTTGGTTGATTTCGCCCCTGAGTTTGATTATTTCCTGCCATCTACTCCTCTTGGGTGAATTTGCTTCCTTCTGTTCTAGTGCTTTTAGGTATGTTGTCAGGCTGCTAATGTGTGCTCTCTCTAGTTTCCTTTTGGAGGCACTCAGAGCTATGAGTTTTCCTCTTAGAAATGCTTTCATTGCGTCCCATAAGTTTGGGTATGTTGTGGCTTCATTTTCATTGAACTCTAAAAAGTCCTTAATTTCTTTCTTTATTCCTTCCTTGACCAAGGTATCATTGAGAAGAGTGTTGTTCAGTTTCCACGTGAAGGTTGGCTTTCTATTATTTATTTTGTTATTGAAGATCAGCCTTAGTCCATGGTGATCTGATAGGATGCATGGGACAATTTCAATATTTTTGTATCTGTTGAGGCCTGCTTTGTGACCAATTATGTGGTCAATTTTGGAGAAGGTACCATGAGGTGCTGAGAAGAAGGTATATCTTTTTGTTTTAGGATAGAATGTTCTGTAGATATCTGCCAGATCCATTTGATTCATAATTTCTCTTAGTTTCTCTGTGTCCCTGTTTAGTTTCTGTTTCCATGATCTGTCCATTGGTGAAAGTGGTGTGTTGAAGTCTCCCACTATTATTGTATGAGGTGCAATGTGTGCTTTGAGCTTTACTAAAGTTTCTTTAATGAATGTGGCTGCCTTTGTATTTGGAGCATTGATATTCAGGATTGATAGTTCCTCTTGGAGGATTTTACCTTTGATGAGTATGAAGTGTACCACCCTGTCTTTTTTAATGACTTTGGGTTGGAAGTCAATCTTATCAGATATTAGAATGGCTACTCCAGCTTGTTTCTTCATACCATTTCCTTGGAAAATTGTTTTCCAGCCTTTCATTCTGAGGTAGTGTCTATCTTTTTCTCTGAGATGAGTTTCTTGTAAGCAGCAAAATGTTGGGTCTTGTTTGTGTAGCCAGTTTGTTAGTCTATGTTTTTTTATCGGGGAGTTGAGTCCATTGATATTAAGAGATATTAAGGAAAAGTAATTGTTGTTTCCTGTTATTTTTGTTGCTAAAGTTGGCATTCTGTTCTTGTGGCTGTCTTCTTTTAGGTTTGTTGAGGGATTACCTTCTTGTTGTTTCTAGGGCGTGGTTCCTGTCCTTGTATTGGTTTTTTTCTGTTATTATCCTTTGAAGGACTGGATTCGTGGAGAGATAATGTGTGAATTTGGTTTTGTCGTGGAATACTTTGGTTTCTCCATCTATGTTAATTGAGAGTTTGGCTGGGTATAGTAGCCTGGGCTGGAGTTTGTGTTCTTTTAGTGTCTTTATAACATCTGTCCAGGATCTTCTGGCTTTCATCGTCTCTGGTGAAAAATCTGGTTTAATTCTGATAGGCTTGCCTTTATATGTTACTTGGCCTTTTTCTCTTACTGCTTTTAGTATTCTATCTTTATTTAGAGCATTTGTTGTTCTGATTATTATGTGCCGGGAGGTATTTCTTTTCTGGTCCAGTCTATTTGGAGTTCTGTAGGCTTCTTGTATGTTCATGGGCATCTCTTTCTTTAGATTTGGGAAGTTTTCTTCTATAATTTTGTTGAAGATGTTTGCTGGTCCTTTGAGTTGAAAATCTTCATTCTCATCCACTCCTATTATCCGTAGGTTTGGTCTTCTCATTGTGTCCTGTATTTCTTGGATGTTTTGAGTTAGGATCTTTTTGCATTTTACATTTTCCTTGATTGTTGTGCCGATGTTCTCTATGGAATCTTCTGCACCTGAGATTCTCTCTTCCATCTCTTGTATTCTGTTGTTGATGCTCGTATCTATGGTTCCAGATTTCTTTCCTAGGGTTTCTATCTCCAGTGTTGCCTCATTTTGGGTTTTCTTTATTGTGTCTACTTCCCTTTTTGGGTCTAGTATGGTTTTCTTCATTTCCATCATCTGTTTGGATGTGTTTTCCTGTTTTTCTTTAAGGACTTCTACCTATTTGATTATGTTATCCTGTTTTTCTTTAAGGATTTGTAACTCTTTAGCAGTGTTCTCCTGCAATTCTTTAAGGGATTTTTGTGCTTCCTCTTTAATGTCTTCTACCTGTTTACCAGTGTTCATTTGTATTTCTTTAAGTGTGTTATTAAAGTCCTTCTTGAATTCCTCTACCATCATCATGAGATATGCTTTTAGATCCGTGTCTAGCTTTTCCGGTGTGTTGGGGTGCCCTGGACTGGGCGAAGTGGGAGTGCTGGGTTCTGATGATGGTGAGTGGTCTTGGTTTCTGTTAGTAAGATTATTACGTTTACCTTTCACCATCTGGTAATCTCTGGGGTTAGTTGTTGTCGTTGTCACTGTTTAAAGATTGGAGCAGAAACTGTGTTCCACTCACCAGAAGTCTCAAAATCTTGTGGCGGGGGTCGTGGGTAGCTGGCAGGTGTCAGCCGACCCTGCGCTCTAGCTACCCTGGTGCTGGTCCGGCCGGAAGAGGCCTGTGGCCGTACTCAGGCCGGTTTTCTGCTTCCCTAACTAATGCAGTCTCAGGTCCCGCGCGCAATTGGATTGGAGCAGAAGCTGTGTTCCACTCACCAGAAGTCTTAAGATCCTGTGGTGGGTGTTGTGGGTAGCTGGCGAGTGTCAGCCGACCCTGTGCCCTAGCTACTCCGGTGCTTTTCTGAACGGAAGATGGTGTTTCTTATTATATTTTCTCATTCAGCCAAGCTACAATCCCTGGCAATTGTCTCTGTTTATAATCATACATTGAACACTGAGATGACTCTTCATCTCTGTCCTCATCATTAGGCTTGGAGTTTGTATCCTTCCAACAATCCCATTTTAGCAGATGCCAACTAAAAGAATGCAAAGCAGTGACCGGAGCTGTTGCACCTGGAGACCCAATGCCCTCAGAGATCTGGCAATGGGATCCTCTGTGCCTGTAATAGGGATTGTAATATGCAAACAGGGCTCTGGAACTCTGATAGAAACAAGAAAACCAAGATTCAGTAGATATCTCATTATTCAGAATCCTACTTTTAAATAGATGGAAAACCCATAGTTTGTAGTTTCATTTTTTAAAATTTCTTCTTCTCTCATATAGTACGTCCTGACTGCAGCCTCCCTGCTCTCCCCTCCTCCCAGACTCTTCAAACCTCTCCCCTCATCCACTGCTTCTTCATTTCATCCACTGCTTCTCCATTTCATTTCAGAAAAGAGTTGTCAGTTCATTTTAAAAAAATGATTTTTTTATTATATGTGCATGCGTGTTTGGCCTGTATGTCTATATGTGCAATGCATGTGTGCTTGGTGACAGCAGAGGGCAGAAGAGGGCATCAGCTCTCCTAGGAGTTATGAATGGTTATTCACCTCCATGTGGGTGCCAGGAACTGAACCCAGGTCTTCTGCAATAGCAACAAGTTCTCGCAGCCACTGAACCATCTCTCCAGCCACACAATGTGTTTTTCTTTTAAAGCCAGTCTTAGCAGTTTTTATTTATCTCTCACATGTTTAGATGTGTTTGAATTTCTTCTTTCAGAAGGGATGGGTGGTGCTATACTTTCTAAATCCTGGTATAGAGATGTTTTTCCACTGGGTTCTCTTGGATGCCCCTTAGGTTGTGTCTGCCTAGCATGTCTGGACTGTGCTGTGCATGTGACTCTCCTGGGGAGTTGGTTAACTTGCTGATTGAGAAGCTCAGAGTGGAGCTAAGATTTTTCTAAGAGGCTCTTAGAATGCTGCTGCTGCTGCTGCTGCTGCTGGTGGTGGTGGTGGTAGCACAATATTGAGTATCAGGAGTAAATTGGAGTGGTACAGCCTCTGTTATTTCCACTAGACTTTCCACCTCTTTTTTTTTTCAAATGCCTTTCAGGAATTTACCTTGCTGTCCTACCATGATAATCTCATAATTATACTGTTACACTGAAAAGTGTGATTGTAGAGTCAATCCGGAGATACCTAGACTGCTATCTGGTGATATTCTGCCTGCTAAAGCTAAGCAGAGTCAAGCTGACACCCAGATAGAAAGTTATGACATCTGATACCATCACTTGGGCTTCCGGGGTTAGCCATACCTAAAGATTAATGGCAAAGTTCCTCTGCCAGTGAGAATCTTCCTCCAGTCTGGTCCATGCATGCTACAAATCCCAGTAGTGAACTGCTTAGAGGCAATTTCCAAGGTGATGGGCATGCCTCCAATGCTGGCTGAGAACTGCAAAGTTTCTTACACAATAAAGAGGGAAGTGACTACGTTTGCCTATAGAAGCAGACCTCTGCAGGTGGACACTGCACATGCCTATGGGCTATGGAGTGGTTCCTCAATGCAGCATAGAAGAAGCAAAGATAAAAATCAAGGCACTTAGCATCTCCCTTTCCTTATCTTTGCTTATGCTTCATGCCTCTGAGTTCCTCTTTTCCAGTTCTCAAAATGTTTCATAGGTTTCTTTGCAAACTGTAATCACCCCACTGTGCTGTGGGGTATCAGAACACATTCTTTTTGCAGCTTTCATTCTCCTTTCCCACCTCCTCTTTGTGACATTTAGTAATCCCTAGTCTATTTCCTCCATTACAAGGTCAACTTTTTTATTTCAACGTATGAAAGAGAACACACGAGAGGACATTCTGTCCCTGACTTATTTCAGTGAATATCCTCCAAATCTGTTTATTTTGCCACAGAAAGACAGCATCTGATTCTTTTTACAGCTGAACAATATCCCATTGTGTATATATATCACATATTCTTACCCACTTATCCACTAATGGACACCTTGGTTGGCACTGTATCTTAGCTGTTTGAAATAATGTGATGATGTAGGGTTATCAGGTGTCTGGTTGATGAGCCGATTTCGTTTCCATTGGATATATGCCAAGAAGTGAGATATTTGGATTCTATGGTAGATTTGTTGTCAGTATTTTAGTCATCGCTGTATTTTTTGTGCTCCTATGTTGGGATTTGATTCAAAGTTTTTATTAAAACTGGAACTTTAGAAGGAGGTCAGTAGGTTGGATTTTTCTCCTCTTTTTTTTCAAATTGTTATTGTTGTTGAGATACGAAATATTGATAAAGGACAAGTCTTCATCCCAGTTATCTACTCGGAAGCAGGAAAGGAATATTGCGCCTGTGAGGTCTGCCATGTCAGCCGTCTAAGAGAAGCAGTGAGGTCACGATACATCCTGACAAGCTCAAGACTGAGTTCATGCAAGGCAAGCTAAGAGGTTGAAGAATTGCACCAATGATCTCGTAATGCATAAGGATTGTTTTACAGGGACGGGGAATATATCTCAGCAGTAGAGTGCTTGTCTAGCCTAAATGAAGCCCTGGGATCAATTCCCAGTATCACAAAAAATACTTATCCTACCACTAATGGAGGAGATGATGCATACTTATTATCATTTAGTGTTTGTGGGCTGAAATTTCAGCACAGCATTTACGAATACCTCTGACTTAGAACATTTCACATAGCTACAGTCAAGGCGAGAGCTGTTGGCTGCCTGAAAATCTAATTTGGGTAGAGTGAGCATTTGTATCCTAGCTTTCTCATACCTGTTAACAGATAGAAAATTACCACATGGGAATATTCACTGGGGTGCCTTGTAGTGTGGTATCTGGCTTCCTCCAAGGTTAAGGACTGGGAAGAGGGGTAGAGAGAAAATACCCAAGGTACGGTGCTGTATATTTACACCCAACCGGTCAGAAACCAGTCTCCATGCTTGGGCCATGCAAGAGGATAGGTGTGAGTAAAGCAGGTGGCATTGTTGGAGACATCTTAGCATCTGCTTAGCACAGGAATTTATTAGGAAATACAGTGGTCACATTTGAAGTGACACCAGCCCTTCCTTCAATGCCTTCTGCTTCTGCTTCAAAGGTCAAAGCTTCCCAACACCTGGGCTCAGAGGGTATATTACTTCTACCTCATTAGTTGGTGATGATTGAGGCATCAGTTGAGAGGAAATCTTCAAAGCTTAGTCCCTAGGCTGCAAGAGAAAAGGATGGTGGTGGACATGGACATGGAACAGTATGGGTAGGACCCAGCAGAGCACACAGCAGTTAGAGGAGTGAGTGTTACTTGAACAATGTCAGAAGCCAGGTAGATTCACAGTAACTAGGAAGAAGGGCCATGTATTTTTTTAAATCCCCTTAGATTTCTAGGCCCATGTTGTCTAGCCTTTAGGAAATCATTGACTGAGCAAGTATGGTCTAAAAGTCCTTTGTCCATACTCAGATGCAGAAGATGGTGTCTAAGTCAAGAGAAAACAGGAAGTCAAATGAAGAGGACCTGTCCCACTGTAGGCACGAGACCTTTCTGTTTACTGAAGGGCCAACAAGGAACACTGAAGTCACTTCCCCTCTCTCACCTTCCACTGTTGTCTTCTCTCTATCATTGTGACATTTGGTCTCAGAAATGACACCTAGCATTAGCCTCCAGGTGCACGAGCCAGGAGACCCACATGTGAGCCTGAGTCAGACGGATGCATATTTTCCGGTCTCAGTGGACCTGCCTGTGTTACAGGACATGGCTGAGATGCTGAGCTGACTTCCTTTGTAAAGCTATGTGGGTGTTATGGTTATATTGCAGATGGTAGCATCCTGTTCGCTGGGAACATTTTGTAGAAATGAATACAAAGGAAGAAGGGCATTTAAGTATGAGATCACTGGGCAGAATAGAGTAGCCTGTGGCAGCAGTGGGCATGATCCTTCTGGTGTGCCTTCGTCTTCTCTTCTATTCCTTGCAGGGGCTCTTCTGTCCTATTTTCTGGGAGCTGGTGAGGTGTGTGACCTCAGCTATCTGCTTACCCCTCACTGATCCAGGGCTGCTGACACTTGCTATGAGAAACGTCTGAATTCAAACGAACTGATGGGAAAGAAGTTTGGTCTCATGTATTTCCCTTACAAACTTTACTAATTATCTTTGCCATTTAATGGAATAGAAGATAGTCTGTAGAAGAGGGCAGCTGGAGGTAATCAACTACATTGTATATATGGATTAGACTATCAAAAGACAAATAAAAGATATTCTAAAAGAAGATATAATTTTTTAAACTTATTTTTATTTTACATAGGTCTTTCTTGTTTATTCTTGTCAAGTTGATACAAGCTAGAGTCATATAGGAAACCTTGCTTGAGAAAATGCCTCCATCAGATTGGCTGGTAGGTGAGTCTGAAGGACTTTTTTTTTTTTTTATGAATGATTGATGTGAGATGGCCAGGCCCACTGGGGCCATTGCCATTCCCAGGAAGGTGGTTCTGGGTGATATAAGAAAGTAGGCTGTAGCCTAACAGGGAGTTGATGTGCCATAGAGTTGATACCTGGCCTGGGGGGAGGCAACTGCTCAGAGAAGAGGAAGGAGATGGGTGAGGGATTGTGGGAGGAGATGGCCAGGAAAGGGGCAGTGAGTAAGATATAAAGTGAATTAAAAAAACAAAACAAAACAAAACAAACAAACAAAAAAAAACCAAACAAATAAAACAAGTAGGCTGAGCAGACCATAGGAAACATGCCAGAAACAGTGGTGATGTTTCATGGTCCCTGCTTCACTTCCTGCTTGGGTTCCTGCCTTACCTTCCTTCAACAATGACACCTTTATCCCAGCTCTTGGGAGGCAGAGGCAGGTGGATATCTGTGGGATCAAGGGCAACCTGGTCTAGAAAGCTAGTTCCAGGACAGCCAAGGATACACAAATTAACCCCTTGTCTCAGAAAGAAAAAAAGGGGACAGGTAAGTCAAATAAGCCCTTTCCTTCCCAAGCTTCTTTGGCTCAATATTTTATTATAGCAATTACAAATCCAACTAAGAGAATATGGGCATTTTGCCTGAATATATGTCAGGACACTACATGCATGCCTTGTGCCATGAAGCCAGAAGAGGGTGTTGGATCTCCTGGTGGTGGAGTCACAGGATGTGCACTGTCTGACAAAGATGCAAGGAACTGAACTCAGGTTGTCTGAAGGAAAAAGACATTCAAACACTGAGCTGTCTCTTCATCTCCAAGAAGAAAACAATCTTGAAATTGATCTGTTTCTAGAAAGGAGGACAAGAGGGAACTTGTTCAATCTTCTACCCTCAAGTTGAAGATATATTTCTACTGGGAATTCAGTTTAATATCCATTGAAGCCTTTTGATGGGCAGGTTTAGGTCTTCGGTTTAAGGATATTTCTTTTTCACTCAGTTACTTTGTCTGTTTCTTGCACCTCACTCTCCCCCATCAAGCACACCATTGATACGTATTTTGGACCTTTGTGAACTATCTGTTTGCAACATCATTTCTCTCATGACTTTACTTCTCTGTTTCCTCTTATTTTGGTGGGTTCATCAAAACCATCCTCCACAGTGCTGATGTGATTTTCTTTCTCCCTCTAGCTGTTGATTCTTTTCTCTCTTCTCTTCTCTTCTCATGCATTTAAAACAGTTCTTTTCAAGTGTTTAATAGTAACGCTTTCTGCTAATTTCATCTAGTTCTCTTTCTGTAACTCCTTCTCAGCAGCTGCCTTTTGATCTCACTCTGTTGTCTTTTGTTCTAATATTGTTGACAATACGAGATGAATGTCTACAATTTATGTCTGTTTCCTGCAGCAAACCTTTTGAGAAAGAACACACTTCCATTGCTCCTCCAGATTGCCCTCTCCATCTGTGTTTAGAATCCCTTCGTGGGCTCCATATTATTTTTTTTCTGAGTTTTCCTGTCCGACAACAATGAAGTATCTTTCTGGGTCTGGAATTTTCAAACTGGATGGGTGGAGTCTTCTGAGATCATTTCAAAGGCATTTTTAAAGCTTGGAGGTTGCCTGAGGATAGAGAAATCTGTGACTGGATGGTATGTTTCCTGAGGCAAGCAAGGCTATAGACTGGGGACACTCACCTTCATTGTCAAATATCCTCCCTGCCTTTTGGCATAGCACATTGGGAAGACTCACTGGGATGGCTAATCTTAACTGTCGATATGATGGGATTTGAAGTAACTATGGAGACAAGCCTCTGAGTATGTTTGTGAGGGAGCTCCTAGACTGGGTTGAGTTTGGAAGACCCATGCTAAGTATGTATCTATGGTACCATCCAAACCCATGATAAATATGTATCTATGATACCCTCCAGGGGTTGAGATCCTGGGGTGTAGGAAAAGGAGAAAATGTACTGGAAGAACATTGATTGTTCTCTGCTTTCTCACTGCAGATGGGACCTGACTAGCTGCTTCAAGCCCCAGTGCACACGATGGTCTGTACCCTCAGATTGTGAGCCCAAATAAACCTTCCTTCCTTAATTTACCTTTGTTGAAAACTACCATGGAGCTTCAGGAATCAAGTTTATGTTGCTAGGCTTGGCCCGGTGGCTAGATCTCCTTACCAACAGAGCAAGCCATCTCTCTGGTCCCCTTAAGTTGCTTTAGTCACAACAGTGAGAAAAGCAATTAACATTGCCCTATTATGTGAAATAGTCAGTGATGTTTGTAGTACTCCATTCCCACCCCATTTGCTATTGAAAGCTGATTCCTATCCCATGATTTACCCATGTGTTGCCCTTGAACTTCCCGATTGTCCCTTCTGGTATCTCTGCTTCTCAAGAAGAAACTCCTCATTATAACTGCAATACTTATCACACAAGACTTCTTAGTATTCCCCGAATCAATCTCTGTTTGTTACATAACTAGCCTCTCACATGAACTATTATGCTTGTTTCTATGCTCTGAGTACACCAACATATATTGTCACCCTTTCAAAGCTTTTTTTTCTCTTTGGGTATCTCACCTAGTGTTCCTTTTTACTGCAGGTACTTGTAAAATCTTCAGCTGGAGTCACATCTCTTGTTCCTTCTACACAACCGCACTTTACATTTGGTAAGTTGCATCTTAATTGCTCCTTCTATCTCCCAAGTTTGCATAGATGGTCTGAGTTGTCAAGGCTGTGCTTTAATCATCTTTATTTTCCCTCTTTGTTCTTGGCATCTAACAGACAGTTCAGCTAATGCTTGTGAACTAATTGAGTGAAGAGGCTTAATATGCCAGCAAACAGGGTCTTCAATCTGAAATCTGAAAGCATTTGCTTTTTTTATTTGGTTTGAGAGAGAAATGGGTCATTCAGATAGGAATTCAATTGTGACTGGATGTTAAAGGTGCAGTTCTCCTGGCTTTGTGTCTTATCTCTGACAAGTCTCCTTCCTTGTATAAGCACAGAACAGCCCAGAGCTCCAAACACATTGTCTTTGCTGCTTAACAGGTACAAGTATTTTCAACTATGCCCAACTCTTCAAAAAAATCTCTGTTAACTGTTAATTGGGAGACACTTTTAACTTTAAAGACGACAACCTATACTTTGTTGTGTTTTTGCTGTTTGGAATCACACTACCTCTGCAGCAAGGTGCCTGTCTCTTTCCCGACAGAAATGTGGAACATAAGATGTCAATCTCTGCTTGGTTCCTGTTATTTTCAGTATTTCAGCCAAATGTCAATGAGACAAGAAGATGTCTTCTCTTAAGGACACCTTGCCTAATGGTTCTGTAGGGGAGGTTGGATTTGACAAGGTGAGAACTACATTCTGGTTTTCCTAGAACCTATCAGCAGATAGAGCTGCATGCTATGATGCCCTTAGATGCAAGAAGTCAGTAAGCCCAATAGCTCTTTTGACTATACTCAAGAGGGTGTAATCTGTGGGTTCTTGACTTTCTGTTTTGAGATTTAAGTGGTATAATCATAAGAAGAAATGTAGCACATAATTGTGGTGTATAATTTCAACTCAAATTTCTATAGTGCATGGTTCTGCTGGCTCTTCACTCTATCTGCAATAATTCATAGCATCGTGACCCTTCTTCATGTTGACAAAGAGATGGCTTTCCCCTTATGCAGTTTCTCCACTAACCAACCAGTCAGTGGTAACCACAGAAGCTTCTGTTCTCCATAACTACCAGGAAGGTCTTTAGAGAGGCTCTTGGTTTAACATAGGGTTTCTACTCTTTGGTTATACACTGGGATTGGATATAGTGTTGCCCAGAAAGCAAAGGAAAACAGTAATTTGGATTACTTCAGACCATTTCAGGAATAATTTGAGGTATCTCAAATTGGAACAGGAAGTTGTCATTGAGAATGTTATCTCCCCAACACCCCCTACACATACACACCCCTACACACACACACACACACACACACACACACACACACTCATACATACACACACACAGGGGGGAGAGGAGGAATTTATTTCCATTTTCCCTGACAACATATTAGAAGTTATGCTACATTCATAGTCTCTAAATTGCATTGTGGACACTTGTTTGATAAATAGGACAGAGTCATGTCTCCACAGGACTATAAAATGTGTTTTACAAATACTTTGCAACAAGCAGGTCGTCCACTGGGGCCTGGAAATCTTTCTGCCATGAGAGACTCTCATAGGTGTGATAATTATAATGTTATTTACTTTCTTTTTATTCCTGTGGTGGATTCACTGTCCATCACATTATGCAGAGGTTGGAAGAAGCAATAAGATCTTTTAAGGCTCAGGGAGAACTAGATCAAGGTGATTAGTGTTGTAGTTTGAATAGGGAATCTCCCTACAGGCTCATAATTTAAATACTTGGCTCTCAGCAAGGCCCTGAGATTTTGGGAGGTTCTGGAGATTGGAAGGTGGAGACTTTCTGGAGGAAATGGGCCACTGGTGGCCATCTCACAGGAGCACACTGTCCTTCCTCACTTCTGGTTTTGTATTATGCTTCCTGCTCCAGTGTTACGAACAGCCTCTTTCATCACCACGAGTGGAAACACTCCATCAACTCCTCACCACAATGGACTGAGATCCTCTAGAACCATGAGCCAAATGGGTCTCTTAAGCCACTTCTGTCATATATTGTCATCAGAGTGACACAAAAGTAGCTAATACAGCGAAGAAGACTAAGAGTAAGATTGTAGAAAAGGTCTGATACCAGGGGTTTTGATATAGATTGGAGGAACCTTTGATTTTAGTTTCTAGGGATTAAGATGGATGAAATGAGCATGCTTATACATTTAAAAATAATATTTTAATTTAATAATGTTTATTAATATGTGTATACACATATACAATATATTTTTATTACATTCACCCTTCACTCACCCCTCCAATTCCCTGTGGGTCCCTAAATACATCTCCTTCACAGCTTCATGTATTGTCCCTACATGTATTGGTATGGGATATCTTCTGGAAGTTAGGCAACCTACCAGTGGCCACATACCCAAAGCAATGCTACTCTTTCTCCTCCAGTAGCCACCAAGAGTCAAAAGTTCCCCAGCTAGAGTTAGAATCCATTTTGGCCCTTATTGTTGCTTAATAACAAACTAAAATTCAATATCATAAAGCAGCTTTAATACAAAACACACATTGTGGGGGCCCAGCTCTGGATGGGATGGCTTGTTTTGTTTTAAAAAACTCTGAAGACCCAGGTTGGAAAACTCAAGAGCTGGAGTCATCTGGAGTTGCTGATGTCTGTGAATGAGGGCTCAGCTGGTACTAACTCATCTGGAATGAGTGCACTGCTCTACCACGGGGCTTAAACTTCCTCACAGCCCTAAGGCAGTGACTTCTCACTTTGTGTTGCCATTTAAAGTCTTTTATATGTAGGTTCTCTTGAACAAGGTGGAAGTTGTGCTGATTTTTATGATGTCACTTTGCAAAACACAAAAAGAATCTTCTATATTCTTGATCCAATTTGTGATAGCTTTGGGAGTTTCAAAGTGGGGACATAGACAATTTATTGATGAGAAAGGTGATGAAGAGTACTGTTGACATACTTTCAAACCATAAGAGATTTTATAGGTTATTATACCCACCCTACTCAGGATTTGAAAGGTTCTTCCAAGCATCTTACCATTTACAGCCCTGCCACTCCTGAATAAATCTCAACATAGCACAAGGAGATGCTGAATAAATACACATGGCTGTTGACATAAGAGGGCAAGGACTTTCTAGATAAAAGCGTCATTATAATGTTGGAGGAATTTGATTTTTAAGATGGCAAAAGCCAATAGTAAAATGCAGCATGTTCTGCAAGAAGACAGAAAGCACCAATGACAGTGTGGAACAGCTCTGTTCATGAGATGGGAACCCAGGGAGGTAGAGACAGTCTGTCATTTACTTTATCTGAAGATTGCATAATTCTTGGCATGTTGGATGTGTTCAGTTAATGCTTTTCTACAGAAGAAAAAAATTAATCTTAATCTGAGTTGATTATCAAACTCCTTTGAGTTCAGGAAAAGTCTTGAAAACATAACCATGGGAGATAAACCTAGATCAAAGGGATTGATGTAATTAGGAGAGATTATGATACTGCCTTTGGATATGAAAACAATTACTAAGCATCAGGGGAGGGAAACTTTACCTGGAATATTCCAAAGAGAACTCTAGGGACAGAGGTAAAGTGTTTTGGGATAAGCTTCACAAAGAGTTATCTCAGTATAGAATGTACTTTGGATTTTGATTCACTGTTTAAGCATGACAGAAAATATTTACCTGTATGAGACTGAAAATATTCATAAGATGGAAAATATGGTAGTTCAATCTTATCTAACGTCTATATTTGATGCACATGAGTCAACATTGATAGCTCTTTAGGAACCATATTAGTCTTGGTTCAACCAAATGGGAAATTTAAGGACACACACCTAAATCAGATAAGGGACTAATATCCAATATATATAAAGAACTCAAGAAGGTGGACTCCAGAAAGTCAAATAACCCCATTAAAAATGGGGCTCAGAACTGAACAAAGAATTCTCACCTGAGGAATACCAAATGGCAGAGAAGCACCTGAAAAAATGTTCAACATCCTTAATCATCAGGGAAATGCAAATCAAAACAACCCTGAGATTCCACCTCACACCAGTCAGAATGGCTAAGATCAAAAATTCAGGTGACAGCAGATGCTGGTGAGGATGTGGAGAAAGAGGAACACTCCTCCATTGTTGGTGGGATTGCAAGCTTGTACAACCACTCTGGAAATCAGTCTGGCGGTTCCTCAGAAAATTGGACATAGTACTACCGGAGGATCCAGCAATACCTCTCCTGGGCATATATCCAGAAGATGTCCCAACCAGTAAGAAGGACACATGCTCCACTATGTTCATAGCAGCCCTATTTATAATAGCCAGAAGCTGGAAAGAACCCAGATGTCCCTCAACAGAGGAATGGATACAGAAATTATGGTACATTTACACAATGGAGTACTACTCAGCTATTAAAAAGAATGAATTTATGAAATTCCTAGCCAAATGGATGGACCTGGAGGGCATCATCTTGAGTGAGGTAACACAATCACAAAGGAACTCACACAATATGTATTCACTGATAAGTGGATATTAGCCCAAAACTTAGGATACCTAAGATATAAGATACAATTTGCTAAACGCATGAAACTCAAGAAGAATGAAGACCAAAGTGTGGACAATATGCCCCCTCTTAGAATTGGGAACAAAACACCCATGGAAGGAGTTACAGAGACAAAGTTTCGAGCTGTGATGAAAGGATGGACCATCTAGAGACTGCTGTATCCAGGGATCCATCCCATAATCAGCTTCTAAACGCTGACACCATTGCATACACTAGCAAGATTTTGCTGAAAGGACCCAAATATAGCTGTCTCTTGTGAGACTATGCCGGGGCCTAGCAAACACAGGAGTGGATGCTCACAGTCAGCTATTGGATGGATCACAGGGCTCCCAATGGAGAAGCTAGAGAAAGTACCCAAGGAGCTAAAGGGATCTGCAACCCTATAGTTGGAACAACATGATGAACTAACCAGTACCCCGGAGCTCTTGTCTCTAGCTGCATATGTATCGAAAGATGGCCTAGTTGGCCATCACTGGAAAGAGAGGCCCATTGGACTTGCAAACTTTATATGCCCCAATATAGGGGAATGGCAGGGCCAAAAGAATGGGAATGGGTGGGTAGGGAAGTGGGGGGCGGTATGGGGGACTTTTGGGATAGCATTGGAAATGTAATTGAGGAAAATATGTAATAAAAATATTAAAAATTAAAAAAAAAAGAAAATTAAAACCTGTATGGTACATGTGTTACTAAAACTTACACTTTACTTCTGATTCCCAATGAGTGGCTTCTTGTAAAACTCTCAAGAGCTCATGGACAGACTGGAAAAGTATGAGTGACTAACAGGGTGTTCATGGTCTCTAGTTGAGGCTCATAAATACTGGTGGAAGGTCCCAAGAATAGTGGTTCTTACAGTAACACCTCTGACATGGCATCAGTACTCCAAGGGGAACTATTAGAAGTGAAAATTCTTAGCCTTCAAAATTAAATCAGAGACTTAGCTGTTGGGCTCTAACTCTGATTTAGTAAGAAATCCAAAAATTCTGATATAGGATTGACAGCTTGAAAGCCACTGAAATATGTAAGGTTCTTCTTCATTGAGACAAATTCTACACAACCCCAAATTCCTTAAGAACAATGATCACCCTTCATATCATTGGAACACAACTTTGTGGCTTGTTAGATTTAAAAACAAAACCAAAAATAACAAAAAACAACCTGTGAATAAAGGTCTTATCTCAGAGGATCTCAAGAGGTTTGAGATCTCATATTCAAATCACGTATTCAAACACATTTCCTGTATTTTCAGCCCTTGAAGAGCCTTTCTTGAAATTAAAGCATCAGATGGGATCTTACTCAGTTCTCCAGAGGGACTTGTACAGAGCTCATGGAAATACTCTTCTTAAAAGATTCAGACCCCTATGATACTTCAATATTCTTACTGCTTTGAAAATGGATGTATGTGTGGGTAAATCATTTTTATTTGGATATATTTGGATATATTCCATACAACTAAGGTGAACACAATCTATTCCTATTCCTGGAAAGCAAACACTAACGTGTCTTCCACCTGGGAGCTGTTAGAGGGAGTCTGTGGTCCAGCCTTTTTCTTTGCAGATTCTCCAACAAAGACTTAGAGGATTGCACTCTGGTCTCCAGCTTTTTTTCCCTGAGCACTTACCATCACATTAGAAATCCCGCAAAGCAGGATGAACGAGGCACATCTCCATTTAAAACTCTTAAAGAAAAGTAAATGTCAAGATGTTTTTTATAGTTTAGCAACATTGGTATATGCAAATTGCATGCCTCTATTCAGAAGATATGGCATGTCGGGATTAATTTTCCTTTTTGTTACGTTAAGTAGAAATGACTAGTCATCTATTTAACTAACTAAAACACATTGAATGGAAAATAAAATCGCTGCCCTAGAGCCCTTTCTGACACTAATGTATGCATGTTTGTCTCTGCCTTCGCATTCTACTAGACAGTTGGGTCTGTGGGATGCTTCTAAAAGTGTTTTCAAAGGAGGAAGAAGCTGCGCTTGTAGCCCTATCTAGATGTGACTGGCAGCTGTTGAGCATGGATGGGTTTAAAAGTGTCTGTGGTGCCAGCTTATAAACTGGTGTCCAGAATAGAGTTCTGGTATTGGTGAACCCTCTGCTTACCTCTGAGCCTGATACTGGTATTTGAAATGTTAAATACAGACAGTTAGGGAGGAGAGATGAATATAAAAGAACAAAGACAAGCTGAGGACCCGGGGACAAATCAAAACTGATGCTTCATGTCCTATGGCTTCTCTGGTGGCTGGAGAAGTTGGTATCCCTCCTTACAGAACCCAGGGAGCAGCAAAACTGAAGGAGGATCCAGACAAGGGCCCGAAATACAGATAAGCTGTAGGTCAGCAACAAGACTAAAATTCCCTCCCAACCTCCCAATCTACTGAGATCTCTTCTGTGCACAACCAGAATGGTGCTGCCAATAGGATTCTGAGATTCGCAGTTCAGCCTCTCTGAGAGGTTGCATGGCAAAGCAGCCACATGAAGCTAACAGCCTGGCCACTCCGTATGTGTGTTATGAGGACTGGATTAAAGAAGCACCCGTGACTATTCATTGCCATTATGACAATGTTCACATGTGGGTCCCAATATGAACAGTCATCTAAGGACAGAAGAGGCTGAGATAAGCTCTCCAGCTCAGGTTTTTTACACTCGATTGTGAGAAAAAAAAATCCACAGACGAGGCATTGAATTTTTATCAGCTGTCCATGAGGATGGCATCTCATTGATTATTTTGTCCTGATGGATAAGTTTGGGGCTCTTGATATTTAAGTATTAGAATACTTCTTCTTCTTTATTTTTTGACCTATTAGGGGATATTAGCAATAGCTAGTTCTTAATGAGTTAATAGAAATAGTTCTTTTTTGATATTTTCTTTATTTACATTTCAAATGTTTTCCCCTTTCCTGGTCTCCCCTTTGGAAGCCTCCATTCCCGTCCCCCTCCCCCTGCCTCTATGAGGGTGCTCCCCTACCCACCCACCCACCCACCCACTCCCATCTACCCAAATACCAAACCCTTCTTCTTTTAATTGTGTTCAATGCACATTTGTCATCTGTACATTTTATACTTTCTAGCATCTTATATTCCATGACAGGGACTATTTAAGCTTTCCTTTATGATGCAGAGTTGTCACTTGGATGCCAGTTATTGTAATGTTCTATAATGGGACCAGTTGTGTTTGGGACAATTTGATCTGACACTAAATGGCCCCATGATTGATATTATTCTCCTTTCTCTCAGCTGGCATTTCTTGTGATTTTCATTCTTCTTACCAATGGTGGTATTGCCCCTTCTAATTTTCTGCTTTTATCTGCTATAGATTGAGAAATCAGATAACTAAGCTTGTTAAAACTGTGCCCCGTGCACAATAAAAACAGGCCCCAATGAAACCTAAGTCAAACTCATTTTGTTGTAATTTCCCCTTTCTTAAGAGCAGTGCAATTTCAGGAGTGTTTCTTCCATTGTGTGTGTTACTAAGACTCACAGTGTGTTTCCAGGCAGAGTGGAGGCATTTTCAGCAAGCAAGGTTATGTGGTGCCTACTGGCTTGGTTCTCTGCACAAACAAAAGTTTCCTCCCTGTTCTAATGACGAGAATTGGTAAGAAGCTGTATTGAACATATTGGCATTAGACGTACTGGAGCTAAAGGAGGCCTTCTTGTAGCAACTGAGGTCAGGGTCTCACAGGTTTCTGCAATTTAAATTCATCAAGACTGTTCCTTGGCCCATGGAACTTGCATTAGTAATTTGAGTTTATTAGTTGCATATTTTATTGCAATCTGATTCTAAATTGTATCATTGTAAAAGACTTACAATGTGGAACTACACATAAATCTACAGCTGTGTTTAACAGCAGTCTGCATGCTTGTAGGCAGGGAAGCAATTTCTTTTGAAAAGAAAAGTTACTTCACACTAAGCTGCAGTCCTGTCAAATTATTCTAATTTTGGCTTTCTACTAATGTTAAGAAGAATTTTTTTTTCATTCTGCCTATCTAGGGACCGCTTTTTCCTTTGCTATATCTATTGGCAATAGTTGGTTTTGCCTTGCAATGCCATGTAGCATAGTAATAGAAATGGGCTCTGGGTGCAGGAGCTGTAGTTTGGAATCCCACCTCCTCAAAATTACTAGCTGCATGACCTTGAACAAATTAAATTTCCTGATTCCCCAGGTTCCTCATCCACTCAACAAAGGCAATAGAAGTAAGCACCTGTTAGAATGCTTCTGAAGATTAGATAAAGCAGTTCTTGCAAAGTGATGGAGAATCATGCTTCCCCCAAGTTGCACACTTCTTACAAGTGTTGGCTATGAGTTCTGGGTTTTCAGTCATTCCAAAGCCTCCAGGCATCAAATAATGCTGAAATAAAATAAAACAAAATGAAAGGAAGAAGAGACAAGCACTCAAGGTTAATAAAAGTTAATAAAAATATTGCTGTTGGTCCAACTTACTTAATTACAAGTATTTTTAATTAATTTCAAAGGAGACTGGGCATCCTCATCAGTATTTGGCAGTATGCCTGTGCTTGAGGTTACAAAAGTATGGTGTGTGTGTGTGTGTGTGTGTGTGTGTTGAAGTGATGGACACATGCACAATTATGTATAACATTTTTGCAACCAAAAGTGAATTTAGTGATTAAAATCCAGCACAAAGTGACATTATCTTTACATGATAAACAATATAGCTTCTGCCAGTCACAGTCATGTTTGTCTAGTAGAAAGTAAGACACTGATAAAGTGAATCCCGTTGTCCTCAATTCATTGAAGTACCTTTGATTTGTCTTTTTAGTTCTAGCATGAGTCCTGGACGATAATGAGACCCAGGATAGTGTCCAAAGAATGGCTTAATCAACAAATCAGTGAAAAAAATGAAAGAAGAAAGAACTAGGAGCTGTCAGCAGAAGTCAAGAACGTGCATCAAAAGGGAATATATAGACGAAGATATGAGAAAAAGAAAATTGGTAGATAGCCACATTTCAACGTGTATGTAGGTCCAGTGGGTGACCCTTCTCCTGATAGGTCTGCATGGTAACTGGATGATCTGTGAGGTAAAAATAATTCAGCAACAAATGATCAACTCCAAATGGAGCAAGGCTTCCAATTTAAACCTGAAACTCTGAAGCTAGTAAAGGAAAAGATGGGAAAACACTCTGGCATTGGACAGATTTCTTATTCTCATTACAGCCACAGCATAAAGGAGGAAGACCCTAGGTCCCCAGCCTCAGGAGTTTTCACAAGCTGCCTTAATTTTTTTCTCCCTTGTCAGGATTTGCTCGTCAGAAGTGGCTGGAGGAGCCACTGTCACCTGGTTCCTCCCAGACACCGCATACTAGTGATTGAGTGTGTCTTCTAGGTCTCACCTCCATTTCTCTGTCACTGTCAGTGCCTTTGGAGAACTGTTCCAATTGACGAGCATCCATATCACTTTTTGCTGTAATTGTTTAGGAGCATCCAGAGCCTCTGGCTATGGGCTGACTCTGACCTCTAGCTCTTCCAATCTGTGTCATTACTGTCAAACTTCACAAGTCAGCTCCAGGGCCAAGCTGTGGGATGAGACATCTCATGTCATAAAGAAGGCAGAGTGAGAAGTTCTGAGTTAGGATCCTGGCTCCAACTGTCTGTGACTTCACAGCCATGGGGGCGCTGCTTCATTTTTCTGAGCACAAGAACTTCAGTGCAAGGTGAAAATGCTGATCTTTCTGTAGAGACTCCCCCTCCAAGCCCTGTGGCCAGACAGTGGAAAGCCTACTCCAGTGTAGATGCTAAAAGACTGAGTTGTAGTTTGCTTCTGACATAACTCTGCTAGCCATGTTTGCCCTGTTTCTTTTTTGTTGTTGTTGTTGTGTTGTTTTGTTTTGTTTTTTGTTTTTGTTTTTTGTTTTGACACTAGGATCCTAGAGAAATCACAGAATATTGGTAAAGAGAGGAAACCACTCAAGCCAAGACTGTTGTCTGTCTGTCCACCTGGATATGTTCATATGTCCCGTATCCAGAGTCAACCAACCCCAGATGTAAGTCTTTTTAAAAACATTAGAAATATGTGTTAATTGCATGATAGTATGTTGGGTATCTCCCAACTTACCTGGGGCAGGGAGTTGGGAGAAAATTGGAGTGTAGCAATGAGAATGGAGTTTCAGTTATGTTATACAAGTTACTTCTAGAATTTTTCTCTGTAGTATTATTGGTAATTAAACATGCGATACTGAATGCCCATAACTTTTGAAAGTAAGGTCAATGATAAACAAAACAAAAAAAAAACAAAACAAGACAAGACAAAACAAAACAAAACAAAACAAAACAAAGAACAAACTCAAATGGGGGAGATAAAGCCAGAAAACTGGCTCTCATCCTTGGGCCCATGTAATGGAGAGAGAGAACGTTCATGTGTTGTCCATTCACCCTTACACACTTGTTGAGGCAAGTGTGCACCCATAGGTGTACATACGTATACATACAAAATAAATTTCCATTTATTTTTAAGATAAACAGCAAGTATAACCCTTAAAGGCTGAAAGAGCACAAGGAGACTTTGAGGCAAGGCCTGCCAAGCCAGATGTTTCTATGTTTCTACTTGAGTTAGGGTGCTCTAGGTTATGCCATGTGCCAGTTGCAAACTGCACCCATAAAATACGTGCAGTCATTGACTCCAGTTGAAGTAAGCTGCTTAGAATGTGTGTATCTTACTCACTGGCTTAGCCTTGTCAATGAAAGTCAACACTTTGTATCTTAGTTTTCACATTGATAAGACAATTATTGTGAGCTAAGAGCTGAGCAGTTATGAGTTGAGTCTTCCAGCATGTATGTGGCAAGCAGAGAGGGCAGGCAGTGGGCCTGACCAACCTCTCGGACCCACTTTCACTGTATTCATAATTGGGTGGGTAATTTAGGGTCTTCCGTGAAAACTCAATCATGCTAAACTTGGGGAGGGGGAGTAAGAACTCTTTACCACACCACTGTTAAGAGTAGTTGGAAAAGTCTAGTGGTTGCAAACCAGGTCTTTGAAATCCACTGGGCAGTAAGTACTTTTACTGTAATTGTTCTGCATACCTAGTGTAGGTCCCTCAACATTTACAGGATCTGGAGGTAACAACATGAAAAACAAAACTACCATAAATCATCCATTGCTGGTGCTTGGTACAGAGCTAATCAGGAAGATGAACAGAAGTGAAGATCTAGGAGTAAATTACTTCTCAGAAAGAAGGAAGATCTAGACAAGGTTCAAGAGTTAGGCCAGGCTTAGGCTGTGACGGTGAGCACTGGCTATGAAATGGTGGCACAGCAAGTTCACAGCCAAGATGGGTTAAGACCCTGTCTCATAAAAAATAAGAGCAATGATGAGACCGTGAGAGAAGTCAGTAATTGATCTCCATGAAGCTTGTTCTGGACCTCAGTGCAGAACAGCAGGCTTATGGTTTGGGACCAGGATACAGAGATATTTCAAGGGTGGAAGTCATTGGTTTCACAAATGCGAGTGGAAAAGCAGGCTTCTCCCTGGAGGGGAAGAGCAGGAAAAACTCATCACAAAGCCCAAATGCTCAGGACTGACTCTTCTCTCCAGAAGTCATGTTTCTAAGCACAAGAAGCCAGAAAAGAGGAGAAAAGGAGATATGTATCCTGTCCCTGGTGAGTGAATAAACCAAGCCTGAAAGAGTTGGCAATGTGAGAGTGGCAAAGAAGAGAGGCACATAGATGTCCCTTTTTCTGGTGACAAGGCTTAGGAAGGTCTTAGGAAGAACATATAAGGCTAAAAATCGTAAGAATTTCTGTAAGTCTCAGAAGAAGCCCAAGGCTATATAATTAACTTCTTCTTGGGAGATTTCTGCCAGCTTTTTTTTTTTTTTTTTTTTTTTTGCAGTCCAATGGCTCCAAAATATTTCAAATATTCCTGGCTGCTTTCTGGTTAAACCCTTCTGAGCTCAGTTCCTCTGGAGACAATCTGTGCCACACAGCAGTACTCATTGTCAGGAGAAACAAGCCACCAATGCTCCCTTGAGAAAGAGTTGAAGGAATAGGCAGAACCCTGGAATGGTGAAAGGAGACATGAGAGTCATAAAGGTGTGGTGTCTTCTTAAACTCATCTAGGGAAGACCCAGGTAAGGACTTCTGATTGCCAAGCAGAGCAGAAGCTCTGGAAAGATCCAAGTGGCATTTGGAGAGACCTGGGTTTATCATCTAAGCAAACTGATGAGGAAAGAAACTTGGTTTCTTGGTTGAGAGCAACCCAGAGGAAGCTGGTGGCAAGAGTTGTCCCTGCTTGAAGTCTTGTCTCCCCTCACACCTCCTAGGCGCATTCATCTCCTTGCAAAGTTCTGGATTCTGGCAGTAGGCTGTTATTAACATAATCTGGCACTTACTATTCACCACAGTCTGCTCAGATATTAACTCATTCCGTTTCCACGGAATTCTATAAAGCATTGATTTCTGTTGTGTTTCATTTAATTGATGTGAATTTGCAAAGCACAGCTCACTATTTTTCTCACTTTAAATGTCCAACTGCACTGCTCTTGGTGCATTTGCAAGGTGGTACAATCATGGACACTAAGCTATTTTAGAAGTTTTGCTTCACCCTCTAAAGAAAACGTATACCCATTCATCTATCATCTTTTCCTGCCATCTAGTCCTTAAAAGCGCACCCTCCACAGTCAAATTCCCCGAGTTCATTCAGTTTGTGGACTTAGCAATCAAGGAACTCAGGGAAGGTACATAGCAGAGCTGGAAAGCATTTGAAGCTAGGCATGGAGGCGCAAGTCACACATCTGTAAACTCAGTGCTGAGGAGAAAAGCAAAGGCAAGAGGACCTCAGAGCTCATTGGCTAGCCAGACTAGCCCAATTGATAAACTCCAGGTTCAGCGAGACATCTGCTCAAAAAATAAGGTAGAGAATAACAGCCAGAGAGTTAACCTCTGTGTTCTACATTCACACACACATATGAACATGTATATACCACTTACAGACACAACTTCTCATGCCTACACATTATCTATCTATATATCTCTTTTTAAATACATTAATTTTAATAGTATTTTATTTCTTTTCCTTCCTGCCTGCCTCCCTTCTGCACCCCTCTTCTCTTCTCTGTCTGTCTCTCTGTGTATCTCTGTCTCTCTCTGTCTCTCTCTCACTGTCTCTCTCTGTGTGTCTCTCTGTGTATCTCTCACTGTCTCTCTCTGTCTCTCTGTTTCTGTCCCCCCCCCCTGTGTGTGTGTGTGTGAGTGGGGGGGGTATGTGAAGGTGCCTGGGATTCATGTGGAGGTGAACAGGTAACTTTGTAGATTTGGTTCTCTCCTTGAACCTTTATGTAGACTCCAAAGGTTAACCTTAGGCCATCACCTTTAACCCCTGATCAATCTCACTGGCCCATGACTTTCCTTTTTATTGCTTAAGATCAATATAGTGTGGTAAATTTTTCTTTACTTTCTAGACACATAGCAATTTTGTTTCCCCCAACCCAAAAGAAATTAAGAAAAAAAGATAAGTTTTCTAATGGCATGCCATTTTTACTTCAGATTTTTATCTCATTGTTTTATACTTCCATTGCTTTGCAGTCATAAAATCCACCTTATTGATAACTAATGTAGGTGACCTGAGAGACTGCTAAACTACACGTCTTTGCTGGCCTCCTCAGTCCACAGGATGGTCATGGGATAGGCTTTGACAGACCTTCATGTGCTGTGTACATAGTATAAAGTGTGCCATGCACTACACAGAATATACAAGTGTTACTTGTTAGCTAAAACTTTTAAAAATGTTTAAGGAGATAATTGTTTTAACTATCTATATCCATAAGTTTATTGTACAGCTTGCTATACATTTATATAATTCAAACAATGATATATGAAATGAATCTTTTTTCAAAAAAGCAATTTTAGTTCCTAGTACTTATTAATCATTCTCTTTGTTTTTGTCAAAGAACACTACAGGTCTCATAGCTTTAGCATCTTTCAATAGTTTTCCTCATCTCTCTCTCCCCAAGTTTTCTGTTTTCTTTTAAATTCTTTGTTATTCTCAAATTCTCAATGTCTCAAGTCCCGTTGCCTTACTGCAAGTAGTATTTCTGCATTATTTAGTTTTCATTTTATACCTTCCGCTGCTGCCTTCACTTCTGAACTGGCCTCACTTTTTTTTTTTTTTTCTGTGAGCTTTTCCAACACTGTTCTTTATTGCTCTTTTATTTCATGTTAACACTTTATGCTTTCATTTCCTTCAGAATTCTGGCCATGATCTTTACCTGGCTTCTTCTCCAACAGTCCCACCCTCTGCCCTTTGCCAGGTGACCCTTCTTTCCTCCCCCTCCAGTCCCCATTGTCTTGCTTTTCCTGGGGTCAGTGCTCTTGTCCTCATAGAATTCATATTTCTTGCCTTAGTTCGTTAGGACACATCGTGAGTGACTGAAAGACTAAGTTGAGCATGGTGATGAGCAACTGTGGTCCACTGTCTCTCAATAGGACTTTCACTCACTTCTGTTTTGCTAAATTCTTCTTGGCCATGGGGAAGCTTCACGTGTCAGGGTTATTCTTGGTGGGGTGATTTAACCTCTGATTTGGCAACTTTAAGTACACATCTATCTCTCATTTCTCCTCTGCAAAGACTTCCTTTTATTAAGGTGAGAATTTATATAACCCCATGTCAGCCCCACATCCCTAGCACACCATTCTGAGTTATGAGCGTTCCGAAAAAAACATCAATTGCCATGAACCTTGAACCTTTCCAACCAAAGAAGCTCAGAAACAATCTTCCTGAAGATTTTGTGTCCTGTTGCCTCCGTTCAAAACTTCAGAGGCAAGAGTTCTCTCTCAACTGTATCTTGGCTCGCCCCATTCCAATTTTGAGCACCTTAGCCCTTCCTCATCAGCTCTGTTTTAAACTTTAAGTGTGTTTCACAATCTCATCAAATTCGAGAGACTCTCCGTGGGTTCTTCTCCTTGCCTTTTCATTAACTTTCAAGAAAGTAAAATAGGCAGAGATTGTTTTTTATTCCTGATAAGAAATTTTTTTATTTATTATAAAAAATTTAGAGAGACAGAGACAAAGAGACAGACAGACAGACAGACACACACACACACACACACACACAGAGAGAGAGAGAGAGAGAGAGAGAGAGAGAGAGAGAGAGAAGAAAGGTAAACACTTTACAACCCATCTCTGCACATAGTAACATAGTTTACTAATCTCTTGTGCATGGAGTTACTATTTTAAAAGCAAATTTGCTTTTAATGGACACACATGTATATTAGACATTTCACATTAGCATATGCAGAATGTTGTCCTCCCGCTCCCCCCCCCCACTTGATGCAGTAGGCATATTTCTAAAAATGCAAGCCCTCACTGAGTCCTCATTTCTCAAGATCACTACAGCACAGGCTCTTATCCAAACATCTACAAACGTCTAGAATACTCAGTTCACCGCAAAGCTGTTTTCATTCCCCAAAGCCAAGGCATGACTCTGACTGCAGAGTCCACGATTATGTTCATAATACTCTCAGAATGTCAGGCCATGTCCAGCAGCCTCTAATCTCTTGCTAAATCCTAAACCACTCTGATGCCTACAATTCCTTCCAATCTCTATTAAGGTGGCTGCAGGCGCCTTGATGCTTGCTTCGAGGCTATACTGCTATACTGTCTGCCTTTCCTAGCATCTTCGCAGCTGGCTTTCCCACATGGCTTTGTTCAGACACTTGGGTCAAAGCTATTTCATGGGAAATAGTGACAGATAAAAAGGAGCAAACATACCAGCGAGTAATTCTATAAGGAACTCAGTATCTCCTCGCAGCACGCCCAGGCACTTACAGATAAACTGCTCAGTCTACTATGCTCCCTCAAACACTACAAGGAAGACAATTCCACGTGACTTAGAACACTGAGAGGATGCATACTGTTTTCAATGGGAAGTAATTATGACTTGAACCTCGCACTTACCCATCAGGGCTCCCTCAGCGCACTTTAAAAGATATGAGTCTTGTAAGTGGGACTTATAAAATGAAAAAGATTTTGCACAGCTAAATAAATAACCAACAGGTGGACGGAAAGCCCACAGAATGGAAATCTTTGCCAGCTGTACATCTGACAGAAGATGAATATCCACAATGTACAAAGAACAACAACAAAAAATACCACAGAGCCAAAATAAAAAAAAAATCCCAAATGATCCATTTGAAAAATGATCCTGGGACCTGAGTAGAGAGTTCTCAAAAGAAGAAAAAAAAGTGGCTAACAAATACCTCAAAAGCTGTTCCTTACACCCTAGTAGTTAGAAGAACTGCAAATCAGAACAACGTAACCTGGTCAGATCAACAGAACAATTGACGAGTGCCAGGGTCTGTGGGGAAATGGAAGCCTCATCCACTGTTGACGGCATTGCAAACTAGTACAGTTACTATGGAAATCAGTGCAGAGGATTCTCCAAAGGCTAACAATAAACCTACCATATGTCAGATACCACTTCCCGGCATATTACTAAAGCACTCAACACCCCTCTTCACAGGCTTGCTCTGCCATGTTTATTGCTGCTGTGTTCACAATAACTAAGAAATGGAAATAAAATAAGTGTCCTGCAAGCTATAAATGGGTAGCAAACATGTGGTACATAGACTCAGTGGAATATTATTCACCTGTAAAGAAAAATGAAATCATAAGCTTTGCTGGTAAATGGATGGAACTAGGAAACATCATACTGAGTTAGATTACCAAGACTCAAAAAGACAAATACCCCATGTGTGTGTCTCCAAATCTTCAGACTTGAGTATGTATTCTGTAGTAAATACAGAAATCAGGAAAGTAAAATGGACTCACTGCCAGGATAGGAGGCTGTGGAGCAATAGAGAGAATATAAATTAGTATCAAAAGCCACACCCATAAAGTGTCGCTAACATGATTGCCTAAATGTGAGCTGAATAAAGATGACACCAGTGGACACATCAAAGTTTATGGGAAAAGCCCATGAGATCTCAATCCTACACAAAGAACTAGAGGCATCCAAGGAAAGTTGAGAATGGGAGAAGTGGGTTTCCTCAGGCAAGAGCACACAATTGGTTGTCCAGTACTGAAAGATCAACCCTAAAAACATACATACAAGAAACATTTTATGGACTCAACATATTTAAGAATGTGTGTGAGCAATAATAATTAGTGAAAATAAGGCCATTAATTTAAATGAAAGTATGAAGGAATATATGGGAGGGTTTTGAAAGAGAAAAGGGAAAGAAAAGCATTGTAATTGTAATCGCAAATATGAAATAAAATTAGCATTATAAAAAAGATGAGTCTTTGGCTTGATTTGCCCAGAATAAGATACTTGGACACGGGTTTGAGCACAGGCATATTTGCCAGGTGGCCTGGGAATCAGTGGTAAGACTCGACAGAAGGAGCACACAGTCAGGATAACCAGGACCAGACTCATCTGATGTCTGAGAAGTGGCATGGAACATGCCTAAGAAGTATTCCTCAAAGGAGAAAGGTATCAGGGGTATTATTCTGAGGCTCCTTTTCTGTTTACTATGATAAAATATTCTGAAAAAACAACTTAGAGGAGAACAGGTTAATTTTAATTCACAGTTCCCTCACAGCAGGAGTTTGAGAGAGCTGGTCCTACATATCTACTGCCAAGACAGCAAGAAATGAAAACACACACACACACACACACACACACACACACACACACACATGCTTCCTTGAGCTTGGCTTGATCTCTCAACTCATACAGTTCATGAGCCATTTCTATGGAGCGGTGCTGCCCACAATGAACTGGTTCTTCCCGTATTGATTACCTAAATTACAACAATCCCATAAAGACATAGCAGAGGTTAAACCAATGTTAAACCATAAAACAATCTCTCATTGAGACTCTATTTGCAGGTGATTGTCAGTCATGTCAAGTTGACGAATAAAGGTAGCCATCCCAAGACTTTAAAACTCAGAATTCCAGGCCTGTCACCCACATTTGATTCATTAGGTCTGGAGTGAAATATGTGCGTGTACATTCTTAATCAGCTCCAAAGTAATGGTGATGCATCTACTCTGCGGGCCACACATGGAGCAGCTGAAAACAATGGATTTCTGTAATGTTTACCACTGTCTAGACTATGAGCCTTTACTGTGCTCATCTTCTATGCATGTGCACGGGTGTATATGTGTGTGTGTGTGTGTGTGTGTGTGTGTGTTATGTATATTTGTGTGCTTGTGTGTGTGTATAGAATAAGAGAGGTACTAGATTGATAAATAGATAAATAGACAGATAGATGACAGGTTAGATAGGTTAGTAGTATGTATCATGTACAGGTAACATTACTTCTGTCAGGATCATGACAAGAATGAACCATTGTTTGCTGGGCACTCATGGATATTTACTCAACATCAATAAAGTGGACCACCATAGTGTTCTACTGAATTCCCTGCAGTTCCAAAGTCATTGTGGATTATATGGGGCAGAGGAAATGAAAGGTAACATTTAGTTCTAAGCAGAAACTATAATGTACATGGTTACCGTCCTAGGTGAATGGAAACTAATTTTGTTCTTCTCTGTGATGGGTATTGCCAGATCAATAGGCATATATATCAAGAGCTTCAAGCTGTGGGTGATCATTAACAGTAAGATTCCCTGATGCTGAACAAAAGAGGTACAGTTGGATCTAGTGTTTGTTTAGATTTACAGTGGTTTTCTATGATCCACTTGGTGTTTTGCAAGTGTCATATCAGAGAATTAAATGAGATTGTGAGGACAGCTCCCTTTGTAATCAAGGTTTTGAGATCAATGCTAGAGGCTGCCATTTCAGCTGGGATGAGTTATTATTTTTAATTTACTCTCTTGGCTGAGATAGTGAACAATTTCAGGAGTTTCCACTTGGCCTTTTATACTATAATGGCTCTTTCTCTGCAGGTCAGGAACCAATGTGAAGGGTCTTCCAGCTGCTAAGTGTATCCAACCCAATTAAGTGCTCGGAAACCATGAAAATTATCTCAGTGTGGGTTGGCAGACTCATTGCACGCTTATGAAATGGACGTGGGCCAAGAGTTCATTTGTCACCTGGTTTTCACAGCCCTGTTCTAACAAGGGTATCATGATGGTGTCAGCTAAGACTTTGTTCTAACCATATTCACATATCTGGGGCGGGGCATCCTGTAACAAGCCATGAAGTGTGCACTGTGGGGTGTTTTCCTTTCTGTTTCATGCATGTCCCTTTGAGGAGGATTAGGGGATTAGTACCATATATTATTGCTGAGGCTTTGTTGGATTTTCTTCTAGAGTTCCTACCACATCCCCCACTGGTAGGACTGCATTCTAGATGTGGGAACTAGCTCAGATCTGGACATCAAAGAGGAAGCATTTCACCCTCTAGATTGGGCTACACCAACAGTGCGATCAGCCGACCTTGCTCTATTATAATTATACAAGCCAGGCAGTACCCTTGATGGCCCTCAAATGGTTGTGCTGTTGTCTAGTTGTCTTGACTACAGAGCCCGGCAGTTCCAAGCTTCCAACCCAACTTTACTGTTGATTACAGTCAGTGAATCCATTTGATCACTGATGATTAAGAACCAATATCATGCCTCTGATGTTCTAGACTTCTGTAACTTCCTAGAATTCTAACATATTAGGACACTACTATCATGACAATGGAGCTATCAACCTTAGACTATAGAGGTCTAAGTCACTGAGCTATTTGATAAGATCACAGTCCTCTTTGCTAGCACACCTTTCTTCCTTCCTTCCTTCCTTCCTTCTTCCTTCCTTCCTTTCTTCCTTTCTTCCTTCCTTTCTTTCTTTCTTTCTTTCTTTCTTTCTTTCTTTCTTTCTTTCTTTCTTTCTTTCTTTCTTTCTTTCTTTCTTTCTTCCTTCCTTCCTTCCTTCCTTCCTTCCTTCCTTCCTTCCTTCCTTCCTTCTTTCTTTCTTTCTTTCTTTCTTTCTTTCTTTCTTTCTTTCTTTCTTTCTTTCTTTCTTTCTTTCTAGCACCACTTGGGGCTTTCCTAAGGAACATAGCTGGTGAACTGTCTTGTCTTATATGAAAATCCATACTAACATGCATACACCTCAGAGACTTCTGAGAGTTTCCTCAGATGTCTACCATGGCAACCCCACACCTCTCCTTTATTAGTTCTGCACAACATCATTGTTTCTATGTGTCAAGAAGATGCATTTTCAGCAGAATATTTCCTCGGCTCTTGCTATCCTTGCCAGGTTATTAAACACACAGCCACCGGAGACTTTGCCTGAATCAATCAACTTTCCACTTCTCAGTCTTAGATTTCAACTTCTTTAGTCCATCACTCTCTAGAGCCCAGTTACATTTTCTGAAACCTTTGCAGTGCTTGCTAACCATGCCCTGAAGATCTTTTGCAGAATAATCACTTTATTTTCAAAGAGTGGAGAGTATCCCTTTGCTGGAGTCCCACCGAATCTTGCCCTTTATTGTTATTGAAACCATGAAGAGAGCTTGAGAGAAAGATGAGCTTGGTTTTTCAAGGCTTGCTCCACAGGAGCTAGGTTTTAAAGATGTACAGGCAATAAGACTGAGATCTAGCAAGCAGGATATGGCTGCCTCTGTTGGCTTTCAGAACTCAGAGGAATCTGTTGCTTTGTAGTAATCAATAACCAGCATGGGACACCTGACTAGCTTCATACTTAGCATCCTCTGTAATTCTGCCACTCTTACAATGAAGCCATGGACATGATTTTTAGTATTGTCTCCCAATAGAAAAGGAGAGTCTCTCCAGTGTTCCATATACGTATATTCCATACATATATTCCATATATTCTCTGGCATTTCCACCATGCTCTGAGTTGAAAGCTGGTCAACCTGAGACTGTTATTTTCTCCCTACACAATTTATGAAGAAATATTATTAATGTTTTATTGCTAGAAAATCTGGGCAATACAATTTGATGTTTGATTATATCCACACACCTTTGAATCTATAATGACAACTATGTCATTAAGCATGTCCATGATTCCCCAAGTTGCCTAGAATCTCTTCATTTTTGTTTTGCTTTTGTGATAAGAATGCTTAATATAAAGGTGACTTCCTTGACATGCTTTGAGGTGTGCAGTATCACTTCTCCAGTGATGGGACTATGGTGGTAAAGCAGATCTCTAGAATGTACTCATTGTGTATAACTGAAACCTTATATATTGAATGAGATCTCCCTGTTCATTCTTCCCTTGCAACTCTGTAGGAATCTACAGCTCTGTTTCCCTTTTCTTTTCTTTTCTTTTCTTTTCTTATTTTAAATATTTTTTATTAGGTATTTTCCTCATTTACATTTCCAATGCTATCCCAAAAGTCCCCCATACCCTTCCCCCCACTCCCCTACCCACCCACTCCCACTTTTTGGCCCTGGCATTCCCCTGTACTGGGGCATATAAAGTTTGCAAGTCCAATAGGCCTCTCTTTCCAGTGATGGCCGACTAGGCCATCTTTTGATACATATGCAGCTAGAGTTAAGAGCTCCAGGGTACTGGTTAGTTCATAATGTTGTTCCACCTATAGGGTTGCAGATCCCTTTATCTCCTTGGGTACTTTCTCTGTTTCCCTTTTCTATTGGTTCTACTGCTTTAGATGCCGTGTGTAAGTGAAATGTTTTACAGAATAGATTCCCAAGTGGTAGGAGCGCTTACTATGCATACAGTTAAATTGGTAGTTTTTAAGGTCTAGCTATGAAATATCTCTTGGCTGACTAAAAATGAAAACAAGAAATTAATCTAGGGCAACCTACAAGGTTTTACATAGCCAAGAGGAAAGTTTAACAAAACCATAAAGTAATTCTTCCAGCTTTGACTGACTTTAAAATGGACAGTCTGTAACGTTTCATAAAATGACTAACCGGCTTCACTTGGACAAAATTAAACACCATTTTTCCACAAAGCATTCAAACTGATAAGCAAAGGAGACCCACAAAAACAAGAAGCGAACTTAAGACTTACACTTTCTCTTCAAAAGGAACCCCAAGGGTTAAATTCAGATAAATTTCCATGCCCTCCAAGCCAAGTCTTTCTTAAACACTCCTTGTCCTCTTAAATGTCCGATTTGGTTTGTTTCTTTCAGAATAAAACAGATTATAATACAACATCAATATTGGCCCATCTCCCCTAGACTGGATCACAAGACACCATCCTCTCATATGAAACCATATTGTTCTAATTCTACCATGTCTTTGGCCCTTGTTCATTTATGATTAATAGATTCCAAATTCCAGGCCTCAAAATTCAAATGATACTAAGGGACGCTAACCCTTGACTAACATGACTACCTCTGTATTAGTTATTTTTCTGGTGCTGTGATAAAATATCATGACCAAAAGACAGCTTAAGGAAAGATGAGTTTATTTTGGCTTACAATTCCAGAGGGATAGCATCTATAATGATGGGAGACTGGTTACATTTTGTCAGCATACAGAGAATGAAAGCAGGAAGCAGGAAGTAGGAAGCAGCTATTATCCTTCAAAGTCCAACACCAGTGTTGTACAAGCAAGCCATCACATCCTGAAGGTTCCATCATGTCCTCCAAAAAACCTACCAACTAGAGGTCAGGTGTTCAAATACCTATTTATATGAGCATTTGAGGGAAATCTCTCATTCAAACCACTACAACCTCCTTCTACTAAGGTCTTCTGGGCTATCACAAGTAATGCCTTATATCCTGCCTCTCCTTAGTATGAAGGGAGGGATACACTCAGCTCTACTTAGCTCAGAAGTAGCCAAGAGTAGTTATTACACCATTCTCCAAAGAACTGAATCTTGAATCACTGAAGGGGGAATGTTATAATAAAAATAAATATTCATGTTAAAATAAACATAAAAATGTTAAAGCTTTGGTCCTTAGCTTTCATAGTTCAAGAAGATGCTATGTGTATGCTATGGAAGAAGAAAAGATTTCAGTGTCTTTTCTTGCTGGAAAACTGTCTGGAAGCTAGTATTGCCTAGCACTGGATCCAGCATGCTGCAATACCAATCTACCAGGCGAGATGTACTCACTGGTGAAATAGCATCATGGAATGTTGAATTTGAAATCTACTTCACAATCAGGGATCTTCCCCTTGTATTGTAAACATGGTCAAAACCCATGGTTAGGAAAGTCAGAAGCACAGGGGAGAACCAATTAATGTTTCATTAAATGGTCATATTATTAAACTGCCTTCTAAATATTATGTTTATAGCCATAGATTTGTGCTGCCTTCAACCTTCATCAAAAAAAGCTTCTTATTGCAGTGGGTAGTGATTAATGAAGAGATTCATTGCTGTTCAGAGTGCTGAGAATAATAGACTTTGAGTGTTCAGTCATAGATAGGGCATCAATCCCGTCACACTATTCCAGGCTCAAGGAGCATCATAGGGATAGAGAGAATGAATGAGCCTGAGAATGGGGAAGAACGCTGCGAAGTGCTGTCCAGTGGACATGATGTGCTGATTGTACATACAAACTTACAGCAGTTATTTTCACCTGCACAGTACCTATACAAGTTTAATCCAGCTAAAAGTTACATCATGGAGGAGGTTGTGTCTTCCAAGTCTCCACTCTAAGCTGAAGAGCCATCTGAGTTTGCCTTCTAATCCTGTGATGTGGACCATGACCAAAAGCAACTGGAATGGAAAGTATTTGTTTCATTCAACAGCTGACATTTACAGCCCATCAGGAAGGGAAATCAAAGCAGGTGCTTGGAAGCATGAACTGAAGCAAAGGCCATGGAGGAATGCTGCTTATTGGCTTGCTCCTCATGGCTTACTTAACCTGCTTTCTTCCACAAGCCAGCTCCAGCTGCTCAAGAGTAAAACTACCCTCAGTGGGCAGGACCTTCTCACGTCAATTGTCAATCAAAAATAATATCCTACAACCTTACTTACAGGCAGTCTAATACATGCATTTTCTCTGGTGAGGTTCCTTCTTCCCAGATGACTCTAGCTTATGTAGGATTGACAAATCAAAATTAAAACAATCAAAAATCATCTTACCAAAGACTGGAGCTATTAGCAGTTGATGGCTAACAATCGTTTCAGGAGTCATCCCAGGCCTGTTGTCCAGGGAGGACTGACACTCCTAATTCTGTGACAAGAATGGATGATAATGGCAATACTGCCCAAATATGAGAGCAGTATATTCTTGAGAATAGCTAGAAGGTGAATCATGCCCAGAAGTTACTATAGCTTATCCCTCAATATAAAAATGCCTGGGAACAGGAAGTGGAAAACTCACCCAGGGAGAAAATTTTTTGCCCTGTCTAGAGCTCTTGTTTAGGAAGTCCAGTGCAATTGATTAACTAGGGACTCCCCAGCCATAGCTCGATGGTATAAAGGCACAGTTTGATGATATCATTTATAGCTGTTGTTAATTGTTCTTCACTTGAAAGCTCATCTAAAAGGACACACTACTGTGCCTGACTCTCTTTATCAGAAACCCCAGTTGAGTCCCTAAACACAGATTCCCCAACCTATTTCTGCTGGATATATGTAAATTTGATGATGTTATCTTTGATTTGCTCTCTCAGTTACAATACTATGGTGAGAATTCTGAAATTTTGGGTTCTTTAAAAAATAGGGAAATATTATAAGAATATGATTTCATTTAAATCCCAGGTGTGGGAATATGGAGCTGCTTCATATCAGCTGACTCTGATTTTCCTCGTGCTCTAACAGAGGCATGGTTTTTCCAGCTGCAGATAATTTCTGCGATTATGCGATATTTGGAAATCTCAAAAGGTTTCAGGGGGTTTATAAATCCTAGCGTCCTAATAAGTGAGGTTGATGATTGTTGGTCAGTCAGGGGGTTGGTTGTGGTTTGTTAGTAGTCATGCTCAAAGAAGAAAATAGTTCAGAGATCTCTATTTCTCTCTCCTCTCTCTCCTTCTCTCTCTCCTATCTAGTGATTGGGGGAGGATGGAACTGGGAGTGGGGGCTGATAAAGGGAAGAGAAAAGAAGAACCCACAAAATAGCAAAAGACTGACTACAGGAGGCTCCAGTTGGTTTGCTCTCTCTGTGTCGTCTCAATCTCTCTGATAGTTGCTATTTGCTCATTTACTTTTGTCTGCTACATGCTTAATAAACGAATCCGTTTCGAACCTAAAGCATGGCTATTGTAGATCATTCTCTGGACCCACGCAGAACAATTCCTCTTTCTGCCTCTCCACCCCAGGTGCTCCTTCCTGTGCCCTTCTCCTTCATATGTGCTTGTTGTCTTCCAGGCAAGGAAACCAATGACAGCTACCTCCAGGTAGCTACAATTGCTCTTGACATCTGCCTCTGAGTGGCTAGTGTTTCTCACTCCACCCAGTGCTCTCTTTGACTTCCACATCACTAGTCAGACCACAGGCCTGATTAGGATGCAAGAATGTGCTCCTTCATCTGAATAACAAGCATGAAGGTGTAATACTGCATGCCAGTCTTTAAATCTCCAGCAGTTTCCAAATGCCCTTAGATTTGAATGGAATAGTATCTCTTCTAATCACAAAAGGTGTTTTCATGCCCAAAGATACATTATAGGTTACATAGTTATGCTATAGTCTTTACAAATCTCCACACCCTAAAACCCCTTCCTGCCTTCCAGAAGCTTTTCTTAGCCCTTACCTTGCCTTAGGTTTCCAGAGCCCTTTGTATCTTACAAGTGAGTGTAAAATCAGATTGTCTTACATTTGTTCATAAAATTTTTTCATCTTTCTTTCAATGAGTGGCACTTAAGATTTATTTATATTAATTTTCTGCATATGAATACTTGCCTTTATGTTATACACCACATGCATGACTAGGTAACATGGGCCAGAAGAAGAATGTCATTGGTGTGTTAGGAAATGAACCAGGGTCCCCTGGAAGTGTAGCAAGTGCTTTTAACCACCTGGCCATCTCTCCAGACCCTCCACTCAGTATTTAATTTCTGAGAATTAGAAGCTTTAGCATAAGAATAACTTCTAATGTGGAGCCTTGAACTTGCCTGTAGAAAAAAAGAATGGATAGATGATAGATAGATAGATAGATAGATAGATAGATAGATAGATAGATAGATAGATAGATAGACAGAGGAGGAATTAGGTGGAGAAGTGAAAACCTACCCACTGTGTCCTCTTTCACCTGCCCACATCCACACTTACCTTAGTAACTCAGAGTGATGTCTGTGCCATAATGCTTGAAACCTTTGGTCACATACATATATTATATATATTATATATTATCACTTTATAGTTTTTTATTGTATGAGTATGCATGTGCAGCCTGTGTGAAGGTCCTCACTTTCCGCCTAATTTGTGACTGGGTCTTTTGTCCACTGCTGTGTATGCCAGGCTGGCTGGTCCATGAGCTTCTGGGGGGGTCCTCTTGCATCTGCCTCTCATCCTGAGGTAACAGCACTGGCACCAGAGTTACCAATGCATACCATAGTGTGTGGGTTTAAGTGGGTTCTGTGGCTTTTGAAATCAGGTCCTCATGTTTGTGTGGCAAGTGTTTCACCCATGGAGCCTCCTTTCCAACCGTGCTTTGTAGTTTCAGAGGTCACAAAATGGTGTACAAGGTGTTTCTCTCCTCCACCCCTATGCCTCAGTTTCCTGATCTCCCTCCTATGACAGAGTATCACTCTTTCTTCCACATTCTTTCCAAATTGCTATATGCATATACCAGCACGTGGTTCGTCTAAAGTCCTTTGTCCCTCTGCAGAATCCTGTGAATGCAGTGTCACCTTTGGGTAACAGAAGCATCCTGAGGGTGACATGCAAGATATAGGGAGTATTCTCCTTGAGGCTCAATTCCAGAAGATAGAAGACAGAATCATCTACTGTATTTCTTAGGGGAACATGAAGTCTATGCACACTTATGTAGGGCTGAGTTTGATGAAGGTAGTGTACATCTCCCAACCCACCTCCCTCCTTTTGTATTACCAGCCTTTGACTTCTCAGTTATTACTTAGTATTAATTACATAGACTGAGTTTTGCAGTGAACTATCTAGACCATGGAGCTTACTCTTTGTAGCACCAGTCCTCTGTTCACCCCAGAAGCTCGCCTGGGCAGCCCCAAGGAGACCTCCACCCCCATCACTCTCCTCCGCCAATTCCAGCTCCAGGCGGATGCTTTGGTTTGTCTGAGCTAGGGTACAGTTTGCAAAAGGCTGTGATTTTGTGGGAGTTGAGACTGTGCAGCATCCATTGTTTCCTGGATTAGAGCTTAGGCATTCCTAGTCACACCCAGGCTCAGGCTCCAGGAGCATGAAGAAACCCTATTTACCAGCATTCAGTAGGCCGCTGGGTGTTATTTCAGATGCAGAATAATTAGCAATATGCCCAAGAAGCAACAAAGCCTTGAATGGTATTTAGTGACAATTATTCAGCCAAACCATTGCTTACTATTATAGGGGCTTATTAGCACCAAATTGTTTCGATAGGAAGTGGCATCAGCAATAAAAATAATGGCTGCAGCTTGCTGTGCAATCCCAGAGTCAGCAGAAAGGGGCTGGAATGTATGCATGTCTCTTTTACATCCCCTAGAAATATGAGGGTACCCACTGGGATGTGTTGGCAGCAACAGGAACTGACTCAGGTGGCACAGGGAGGGGGAAGGCGGGGCTGCTCTCTGCCAATCACTAGTTATTTTCTCTTCAAGTTTGCTCATGCTGGGAAGGACTGCACATACAGAAGAACTTTCTCTGTTTACCTGCACCTCTGATTACCTGTTCCCTGCTCTGTTTACCCCTTGCAGGGAGCAGCACACCAGGCAGGGACCAAGCTAGCATCCTTGAACTCAACTTATCTTTTGGATGCTTGTTCTTCTTGTACCTAGAATGTGACTACGGGAGGGGACTTAACAGAAGTCTTAATTGTTAAAATCAAAATGATTAATGCTCTAAAATGTCTCTTCACTTATACAAGGTCACAACTGGACTAGTCCGAAAATCTGGGCAGATTAGGTATTCCTGTTTTCTACATTTTCTGGGCAGCCCGGATTGAAGCATCTAGTTCCCTCTACGGTGGCAGAGAACATCAGTCTGCAAGCCATGTTTTCAGGCTGTAAGTAACTTGAACACATTGTGGTGGAATTTCAGGGCACGAAGTAGACTTGGAACGTGGTACCTGGAACAGGATGCTTGATTCCATGGCTTAGCATGAATCTATCATCGACTACTACCTTCTCCAGCAGGTGAGCATTAGCGCTTGCACTCAGTTTAGGGCTGTACTTCTCTCAGACTATGGGGGTCACTGGTTGTTTAGGGACCTGGCCCCCTCCTTAAGGGGGCAGTTCTGACCAAGTCTGGGAAAAATGAAAGAAGTGTTACAACAATGGAACTTGAGATTTACATAAACAGGAAAATAATAAACAAATGAAGTATAAGGAGGATGAACAGAGACCCTTATTTTCTGCCTTTTAAAAAAGTCAACTCACATAACCCCTCTCTGAAGGACTGTTGACAGTGACTGGCGGCTGGATGAAGGCCTGCCATGCTCCACAGCAGTGGTGTGACCACTCATCAGTTGCCCATGCTGCAGCGACCAACCCCAACTCAAGGCCACACCGCAAGCTCTGTTTAAACCAGTGGGCAATACACACAAGAAAGACATGAAAGTAGGAAGGGATCTTGGGGGTGAGAAATGTTTTAGCAAGAGAAGGGAGGAGGATCAAATAGGATAATGGGGTTAACTCATTCATTCCATACATTGAATAGATACATTGTATCCATGGATGAAACTGTCAAAGATTAAACCACTGAAAAGATTTACAAAGCTTTGAACATTTTTGCAAGTCAATCTACTTGTTTTCTACAAATAACACATAGCCTATGGAGCGTCTTGAACTGAGTCTACCAAAATTTCAGTGCTTGATTTTCTGGAGACAAAGACTTGATAGAAATATCTAGAAGATTTATTTTATTAAGCTATAGCTAGGTAAAAGAGTAATTCATAAATCGATAAAAAAATCTTTCTATCAATAAAGAGCAGAGGGGTGAAAATAACAAATAAAACACAGACTTAAAAAAAATTGCCTCCAGAACAAAAGTGATGTGGTTGGTTATGCAAATATGTTTGGAAGTTTTGGTAATAAATGCTACATGAGTCTTAGTCTTCTTTGGCTGGTATTACAAAATACCTCAGGGTGAGTGACTAAAATAACAGAAATATAGTTTTTACATGTCTGGAGACATAGGGGGTCAGAGTGGTGAGCTCAAAGGGGGGGTGCTTTCAGGGCTACGTCCTCACTGTGTGCTTACATTTTCCCCTCAGGAGAATATAGAAGTTTTCTCTCCTTTTATCTACTTACAGAATCCCATCTTAAGAATTCTACCTACAAGACCTCCGATAAGGCTAATTACCTCCCAAAGGCCCCATTCCAAATGCAATCATCATATTGCAGGTTAAGGCTTTAACATGAGTTAGGGGAGCTATGATACAAAATACCTTTCGGTCCACAGAGCCAAGAAAAAGAACGTTTCAGAAGGTCAAATGCAGGCCTTTGTTAAATCAAGAAGACTCAGTGTAGACAAGAGGGAAGGCGGTGAAGCACGGGCCGGCTCCTAGAGCAAAAGAACTGCTTCCTTCAGGTTATGGGACCCATGCCGAGATAACCCTTGTGGGGAAGACTGACCGCAAAACAGTTGGCTTCCCAACATCATAAGGGAGCTTCGAAGGGTAGGTGCTGTGACTTTTCAAAATAATAATGCATATTAAAGAGAATGTGAACCTTTTACTCCTAATAACTTTTCTGCTATTCAAAGGCCCATACATACAGGAGCAGCTGGTCAACTTTGCAAGATGGTTCATACTTTGTGTCTGGGGGGATTTACTAGGCAGCTTTCTGTACAAAGCAGCCACGACTGACCTCAGTTTGCAGATACCATCATCAGGCAAAACCCACACCTTGGAAACAATTCCAGCCTTGCTTAGATGGTCTCACTGGGTCTGACACTAAGCTTTTATCAAGCAATGGATTAAAACATTGACTATGTTGAATCAGTTTCGACTCTGCTTGTGTTCTCTCTGCCACTTTTTCAGCTTTTCCAACTTCTGTTAAGTAGAAAGGAGAGCCATGCTGATGTTTTCACAAATTAATAATTAATGCAATACAAGTAAAGGGACAAGTCTCTTGCTTTGTACAAGAGGCTGAAGCTGACTGGATGAGCAAAGTGAAGTACCTGGCAGTCCTTTTGTCCCTGGTCTAACACCTAAGGGAATATAGTTGACTAGATGCTCTATCACACTCTGTCCTCTCCTCTGAAATATGCACATTTTCTTTCATGTCAAAGAGCAAAGTTTAAGAGCCAGGGGGAGATAATCCTAAATTCTACCCATACTGTCTTAGTTTCTGTAGTACTGCTGTGAATAGACACCATGACTAAGGCAACTATTAGAATTGGGAGCTTGCTTACAATTTTAGAGGGTTAATTCTTTATTATCATGATGAGAAGCAGACATGCAAGGTACAGGATCTGTAGCTGAGAGATTTACATCTTGATCTATAGGCAGCAGTTGAGAGAGAGAGAGAGAGAGAGAGAGAGAGAGAGAGAGAGAGAGAGAGAGAGAGAGAGACTGATGTGGGCTTATGAAACCTCAAAGCCCACCCCTACCTACATGTTCCATCCAACAAGACCACACCTATTCCAACAAGGCCAAATTTCCTAATCCTTCTTAAACAGTTCATCAACTGGGGACTAAGCATTCCAATATATGAACCTATGGGGGCTATTCTTATTAAAACCACCATCATAGACCAAACATATAATGGATGAGCAAACTAAAATTTAAAATGGCAACTTCACTGATAAGAAAAGGAACCAGAACAATTTAAGACCAAAGCCTTTAAAAAGTGCCAGTTGCAGAATCTTTGGTTCTACTGGAGCCCTTGGCATCACTCTCAGAAGCACGTTTATGTGACAGAGTCTTACCAGATCCCATGGATTGTCCTCAAGTTGGGGAGGAATATATCTAGAGCACTGGAGCCTCTAGAGTGTATAGGTGCCTAAATCCAGACTGAAACTTCTCCACCACCATGGTCTTGTTAGAGACAGGAAACACATCCAGGAACAGTGGAGTAATTGTAATCAGGGGGAGGTAATTATCATCAGGAAGAAACAAGGATTTAGGAAAACAGAGGACACAGGAAATACGCAAACAAAATCCTATAAGGAAAACAGAAGGGTGAGGAGGAAGAGAAGCCATGGAGTCTCCGAGGGAAAAGTGACCAGCTATGGGCCCTTGTAAACGGAAGGAACCTCTGTACATACAGAACTCCCCAGCCCCCAATCCAGAAAACAGGAGAAATTCTATGAGATAAGAAGACAATTGAGCTCAATTTAAGCTTTTATATAATGAAAGCTAAATTTAATTATTAATAGGAATAAATATTTAGGCTGAGATGACCCAAGAGCTTTTCAATTGTACAAAGAATGCACAGAGGTAGGGGTGAATCTCAGTGAACTAGTAGACGTGGGGAAGTGAAGGGTTTGTGTAGAAGGGGAAAGAGTAGGTATGGAGGTGACACTGTGGATGGGGCTGCCAGTGTGTTCTAGGAATAGCCTGAGGCCAGTCTGCTGGGGTGAGCAGATGAAGCCATGGGAGGTGGGTTTGAGTGAGTTAAAGAAAGTCAAGTAAAAGAAAGCTGATCTCTATCATTTTCTTTCTCTTCTTTCCTTCCTTCCTTCCTTCCTTCCTTCCTTCCTTCCTTCCTTCCTTCCTTCCTTCCTTCCTTCCTTCTTTCTTTCTTTCTTTCTTTCTTTCTTTCTTTCTTTCTTTCTTTCTTTCTTTCTTTCTTTCTTTCCACATACACATGTTAATTAAAGGTACTGAATCTCTCTACATCGTATACTTAGATCAACACAATGCATTATATCATGTTCCATAAATAAACACAATTATAGTAACTTAGTTTTAGGTGTTTGTTTGATTGATTGATTGATTGATTGATTGATTTGTTTGCTTGAGACACGGTCTTACTGTGTAGAGATGCTGGCCTGGAATTCACCTGGGTAATTCAGTCTAGTTTTGAATTTATGATCTTCTTTTGTCCATATCCCAAGAGCTAGGACTTAACGTATGTTCTACTACATTTATTTATAGCTCAGTTTTGCATCATCATTTCTGGTCATAAAGGAGAAAGTATGGGATGCATCATTCTGTTGTGTGGTCCAGGTTGACAAAGATAGTGATGATGAAATGTAGTCATATTTTAAGTATGTAGTAAAGTCTGGGATGACAGAGTTGACCTTAGCTGACAAATAACACCCTGCCATCATAAATATTATAGAGAGGAAAAAAAAAACAGTGACCACAGAGGCCCAAAGCTATGTAGGTGGCAATAATATATGGAAATCCTCCATGAAATAGAAAATAATATCAAGAGCAAATAGAAAAATGCAAAAGATGATGTAGTGAACAAAGAAAATAAGGTATTAGCAAGCCTACAACTAAGGCCTGAGCAAGGCTAAGAATAATTAATTAATTAATTAATCAATGTGACTAGTCAGTTTGGCTGAGTGCCTCATTTCAAACATGTTTAGCACCACATTGTCAGGTAAGGAATGTTTTGACCAGATCTATGGGTGAACTAGTAGTGTATGGTGGCATAAGGGAAGTGTATGGGGGCTGGAGAGATTGTTAAGATAAATCACAAACTTAAGTGGAGAAAGGCTGATAATATCAGTGAGGAAACAGTCTTTGGTATTTATTGAGGTTTAACCTTGGGAGAGGAGAGACAATTGTTATAGAGCAGGTGAATAGAAGGTTAGTTTATGGACATTTGACTTCACACCCAACACAGTGATGAAACAGCATCTCTGTGTGATATTGTAATTTATAATGATATATAATTATTATTGTAAATTATACTATCTATAATTTCCATCTACCTATTCAACCACCTATTCATCTAATGTTCTTTTAAAGATCCCTAAATGTCTTATAATTGTCTAGGTGATAAGGGTTCTGAGAAACAAAAGGATACTTCTTTGTTGTTTATAATAAGCCATGTTGAACCACTCCTGAGTATATGATCTGTTGAATATACCCCTAAGGATTGAAACTGATTTCTAGAAGAACGAGAAATGTGATTTGAGTGCAGAAAATTTCCAGCCTCATGCCTGGGAAGAGTTGAAGTTAGTTGAAGATCAATGATCAGTGATTCAATTGCTCATAACTCTGTAATGAGTCCTTCTAAGAAGCATGAAAGGATCATGTTCCATAGTTAACATCTGGAGGTACTGAGAAAGCAATGTGCACAACAGGTATCTCTGTGCCCTGGTCTAGGCATACTTCAAAATGGCTGTCCTTGAGTACTGTCCTTGATAATCAATGGACAATAAAATCAATTCCATGTTTCCTGGATCCTGTAACCCACCTCAACAAACACTCTAACTTGAGTGGTCGGTTCTGGAATCATCCATATAGACTCAATGAGAAGCACAGAAACTAGTCTTGGATTTGACTGACACCTGAGTTCTGAAGAGGGGCAGTCTGATGAATCATCCCTTTAAGCACCTCCCTTGTGTATGTGTTGCAGGGAGGGGGGTACTTTTAGAACTAAGATGAACTACACCCTCCTAGTGCCAGAAGATTGCTTGGTATGGAGAAAAAGACCCTTCCTCCCCCTACACGTTGGCAACAGGTGTGAAATCTTGATACAAGGACAGAAGAACAGGCCAATATGATAAGGATATGGGTATGCAAGAATCTTCAGGATTTTTAGGGGGAGACACAGTAACTCTTTACAGAACTTAGTGAATCTAAGGAAGAAAAATATTCCTTATCCATTTGGGTTCCCTGTGGATGCTTTTTACATTGTTCATATGACACATTCATTTGTTGAACACTGTCCTGGGTGATGGCATGATGGTGATTTACATTTTCTTCGTATTTTCCAGGATAAAACAAATAAAATAAAAACATATAATGCTACAAACACAACTTGAAGATATTTGCTGAGTTCCCGCCATGTATCAGACAGAATGCCAAGCCTGACCATGGAACAGTCTAGAGACAGCTTCTGCTCCGAAGGATTTTCAAAGAGATGTGTGAACCCACATGGAACAATACAACATAATATGGTGTGATAACAGAAGTGTGCATAGCATGAGATGGGAATACCAAGGCAGCATGTACATGTTCTTAGCTGTGGGAGGCCAGATGACAGATGGAGGTGTGTGCTCTGGAGAAGGAGGGTTGCGTCAAGTGGCTGGACTCCTGCTTTCTCATTTATGACGCAGTGACTAAACATTCACCTCACAGGTTGCACACGAAGGAAGTAAAATGGTATCTATAAAAAGAAAGACAGGCACACAGTGGCATTCAAATTTGGATGCTTTTCTCCTTCCTCTGACTCACATCAGAAGTCTGGAAATTACATCAAGTAGATGTTTCCATTTTTTCCAGGTTAGAAAACAACAACCAGAAACCCCAGAGGTAAATTACTCCCTCAGTATGACTGGCAGAGCCTAGAGGAAATAGGTCTGCCACTACAGTGGATTTTCTTTAAGGTACATGGTACCCACAAGGAGCATGAGGCTTAGTCATACCCAGTTCCCTCTGTGTTGTAATGATGCAGAAAGTGGGTTTTGCTCCTTGAAGAGATACCAGGCTTCAGGTCTACAATGAGCTGATCATCACCATGACCTAGAACAACAATCTCCTTGTCCATCTTTCCATCCCTCTGTCCTCACATCAGTGTGAATCAGTCCGTGGTGAGCAGAGGATCTGGCCTAATCTGTGGGGGCTACTTTTGAATATTCATCATCATCTCATAACAGTGTGTGTATAAAAATTTTGTATATTTTCATGAATTGAGACGTTATGGAGAAGATATACGAGAGAAGTAGTCGTGGGACTGAAAGTCCATTTCCCATGTTCTAACAGATGGGAGAGAGGCAGGAACTTCTAGGCACTCTGAAAATCTCAAGGTATTCAGTGCTGGAAGTCAATGAAGCAACCAGCACAGACAAGCTATACCTCAAGGTCATTTGGGATCTGCCCAAACCAAGCTGACATAGGGGACTCTCCAAACATCACCTGTTAACCATCCACTGCAGATTGATTACCAGTAGAGAGGAGTCCCATGTGACACTTGTTACACATGGTCCCACTAGCCTACTGTGTTGTATAAAAAAACTTGGTTTATGTATTAGCCATGTTCAGTGTTAGGCAAAACATCTGTCTTTATTTATTAAACATGGAATGAAGACTGTAGGGGTCCTTCTGCTTTCTGCAGTTCACTAAGCCTAAAGAAAACACAGCTCCTTGTCTGGGCTACTCTAGGTATTCATCTGGTGGAGTCCCTTGGAAATTAATCCATCATCACAAGAGGCTGATTTATAGAACTGTGGAGGCCAGAATGATTCTATAGTCTGCTTAGTTTTTTAATACAAGCAATCATTACTTGTTTAGCACTAGGCACAGCTAAGATTTAGTCCCATCTTTCAACACAGAATAATGAAAAGGATACTAACTCTGTAAGTACATTAGTAAGGTATGGTGGTTGGGCTGAGAATGGCTCTATAGGCTCATAGGCTTGAAAACTTGGTCCCGGAGTGGTGGAACTGTTTGGGAAGGATTAGGAGGTATGGCCTATAGCGAAAGTGTGTCACTGGGGTGGGGTCTGAGGTTTCATAAACTCACATGTAGTGATGAATTTTTAAACCACTTGAGATCCTGGTGGCTCATGAGCTCACTGTACCTGCGCAAGAGCTTTGGATTCATCAAGACACACACATGCAGTGATATTTTTAGTATGCCTTGACTAGCTCAAAGGCTGGGCACTTTCAAACTTCCCCACAGCTAGCATATGCTCCCTCTGGTATTCTCAAATTAATATTTACTAAATCTATATTTTATATCTGCTACCCCAGATATGATCGTGGGAGTGGCCCCTGGGACCACTTTCCCAGATTCTTTTCTGTCAGTGAGCCTTTAAGTCTAACCTTTCTGCTTCTCCCTCTTAGTCCTTTGTTGGGAAATCTAAAAATCCTGCCTTTGTCTCCCTGCCCAGCCATTGGAAATTGGCACCTTTATTTCCCAATCAAAACCAGCTGGAGGCAAGCTTCCTTTAGCCTATGTGCAGGACACTGTAAACAGGTTTTTTTTTGGTAACATAATTGACATGAGAACACAAGCCTCTATACTCATACCATTCCCAGTTAGTTCTCTCTCTCTCTCTCTCTCTCTCTCCCTGTCTCTGCTGTTTCTTTTCTTGTCCCTATACCTCTCTCCCTCTCTCTCTGCCTCATACTGTAGACAAGGATGTAAACTCTCAGCTACTGTTCCTGTGTCTTACCTACCTGCTCTTTGCCATGCTTTTTACCCTATGGTCGTGGATTCTAACCCTCTGAAACAACAAGTACCCAAATTAAACACTCTCTTTTATAAGTTGCTTTGGCCATGATGGTTTATCACAGCATTAGAAAAGTAATTAAGACATAAGGCTAAGAAACATCAAGTACTTTGGCTTCTAAATTATATTGGCCCACTGTCCCTTGGTCTGGGAGGTCTCTGATCATTAGAGGCCAGATGATTCCTCAATTAGGCAATCACATGTCCCTTTAGAGTTATGTTCCTCCTGTTGTAAACATAATTGGATGAAAGTCAGAAATCAGCTTCTTAACACATTTCAGGCCAATGTCATAAGCACGGTAAAGTCAGGGAATATGTCTCATCAGTACAAGTGTTACTTCTAAGCACTGCTGTGTTTAGGAGCATTCAAATTGCCACATTACATTAGCTCATTCATTTTTTACTGTCAGTTTTTGTTGGTGGTGGTTTTCTTTCTTTCTTTCTTTCTTTCTTTCTTTCTTTCTTTCTTTCTTTCTTTCTTTCTTTCTTCTTTCTTTCTTTCTTTCTTTCTTTCTTTCTTTCTTTCTTTCTTTCTTTCTTTCTTTCTCCCTTTTTTTTGAAAGGGTCTTATTCCATAGCTCAGATCGACCTCAAACTCCAAATCCTCCCGCTTCAGCCTCCTGAGTACCGGGATTGCAGTTGAGAACCACTATACCCAGCTCAGAACCCAGCCTCTTAACACTTTGAAATAAATACTCTCAACTTTCTTGTTATGCAGATAAGTAAATTAAGTTCCTGTATATCACTCATCTTAACATAGGCACACACTTGCTATGTGTTGTCCCCATACACATTACAACAGTGTTTAGAGGCTTAAGATAGCCATTTACTATCTCATAGAATTTCCAAAGCAGTATTCCAGGAGCTGCTTCATTGGATGCTTCCAGGTTAGCGTCTATCCTGATGTGGCAAAATGTCTGTCAGCATCACCCCAAAACTTGACCAGCGTGAGCAAGCTAATTGGTACTACTGAAACAGAGGAAGGAAGTCTCTGTTTCGTACTACTGAGCCTCTCTTGTATATCCTACTAATGTTTTACAAACATTATGTTACATTATGTTTACATTATGTTTTGGTCTTTTGCTTGTTTGTTTGTTTGTTTTTCAGGGAGAGAGAGAGAGAGAGAGAGAGAGAGAGAGAGAGAGAGAGAGATGGAAGCTATAGTTTCTTTATAACCTAATCCCAGAAGTCACACCATAACCTTACAATAGCGGCTCAGTTTTCTTTCTCCTTTTGCACAGCCCAGATTCCTCATCAGGAAATAACATCCCCCACAGTGGGTGGGTCTTCCAACATCAATTAACATAATCAAGATAATTTCCCACGGGCAAAACCAGAAGCCCATTTCCTTGGTGCCTCTAGCTCCTTCAGGCCTACAATTAATAGTTACTATTCACCGGTCTGTGTTTTGTTAAGCTGGATGCTTGGCCATTCCGGGATATTGCCTCCCTAATGAAAACATCCCAAAAGAGTCCACTATGTTTGATGGTCATGGAAAAGCAAATAATAACAAAGCACGGGGAACATCATTGCCCCTGGCGCTTCCCATTAAGCTACTACCATAATTCTCCCATCATATCTAATGATGAGACTCAGAGTAATTAAATTATTTGCCCAAAGTCTCAGAAGTGAAATCAAAATGATCTTTCTGTGTGTGATTCCTGTGCACAGTGAGTAAATAAGAGTGAATGGAAGCTCCTTACATGAAGTGAGAATGACGTCAGGGGAGCTCTAGCCTGTGGCTGAAAATGAGGAGCAAGAGGCATAAAAGAGAGGCAAGAGGCCTGGAGTTAGAATTGTAAAGCAAGCTGCTGCAGATAAGAGAGATCGCTACCCAGCTGTCCTGCTGCCAAACTCAACAGCAGGATAAAATCTGAGAGTGAGAAAAAGGAAAAAAAATGCTCAGGGTATGGACCATATCGGGTCAGCAAATGGATCCGTTTCTGTTAAGCTCAGTGGGTTTATCTTTTTCTAAGACACTGTTTTGTTTTCTTAAAGGCAAGGAAACTAAAGAAGAAAAAGTAAGAGAGAAAACTTGATCTATGAGTGTCAAATCTAAAGGGCAGACCCATTGATTTATCTAAAACTCAGTCTAGGCCTAGCTCGACCTAGACTATAGGGGGATTTCCTGCCATTAGGTAAAAGCCAGCATTCCTCAGGAATTTGTGAATCTGGTTCCCATCTGCCCCAAGGAGTCGTTCCTCTTTCCTCTGGCAAAAGGGACATATGCTCTTCACTAACATGTACCTGGGGTTCCTATAAGCATTTCAAGGTTCATACCTTGAAATCATAGTTCTCTTGTCTCTTTCTCTACCCTAAACTCCTCCCAGCTCATGGACTCTCCTCACAGCTGGTTATTCTTCTTATAGCCTGGCTATTCTCTCTATCATTATGTTCTCTATTCTCTATTCCCTGCTATTCTACTCTCTCACAAATAGCCCTGACCATGTCCAGTCTGCTGGCTATGTTCAGTCTACTTCGCTCTACTCTGGATTCCTCCAGATGCCTCTGGCTGTTCTTTCTTTCATATTTATAAAAAGACCTTCCCCTATTATGGAAAAGTCACATTGGCAGGTTTTGTTTTATATTTTTTAAACTGAATTCTTGCATACAATGAGCATCTTTCTAGGCAAGGCATATGTATATGTATATATGTATAGATATATGATGTATAGATATATGATGTGTGTGTGTGTATGCATGTATGTATGTATGGTCCATGATTCGCTGAAGAATGCTATATACCCTGGACTCAAATAGTATGTAAACACAAAGAGTCTTTTAGTCTGCAAAAGTTCAGCATACTGTAGTCTACAAAGATGGAGAGACCTGAAACTGAGCTCAAAGGCCTGATTTAAAGCACATTAGAGGAATTACGGGGGGGGGGTAGGTGACCTCTATCTTAATCTTGGCTCTATCTCTAGGGACATTCCAAAACCATTGCTGGGGCCTGGAGGGCTGGAAACTGTTGCTAAGGAGGTCTGGAAACTGCTGCTGATCCATTGTCCTTGTCTCAGGCCAGGTGGTGGGGCAGCTTCTGAGGTCTGGATTTGCCTGAACTTGCACTGTTCTTGGAAACAGAGATTTAGGCCTAGTCTCCCGAACTGCCAATTTGAAGCCTAGCCAGTCTCAGGGTGTGTGTGTGTGTGTGTGTAGGAAATACCCTACAACCAAAAGCATTTTAAATAGCACCCATGTTTGTTTTCCTATTATTACCCCATTACCCATGGTGTAACTAATACATGGCTTTACAGATGCATATCCAAACCATTCAATAATCACAGAGAGTCAGTGGGCATTTACTTACAGCACACCAAGTAGTAGAATGTACCTAGAAACATATGTTCATTGCCCATACCCTAGAAAAGTTTAAATTTATAGAGAAAGTCTCACCCAGAGAATCCTCTGCAGGATATGTGCAGGCAAATTGCTTACTGGCCATAAGCTTAGGCAGAGGACCTTAGTATATTTGCTATGAGTGCAGAGATAGTGGGGGAAGAATGAATTAGTAGAAGGGAAGAGATTTGCATCTGTTCATGATGGTCAAGTTTGGATTGTACTCTTTGTGTGTTTATTTAGATTTAAAAAAAAAAAGCAAATCGAAAGATATAGATGTCTATGTTCTTGAGTTTATTGAAGACAAAAGCCCAGTATACAATTGTATGAGGAGGATTACAGTAAGACAGGGCAGGAGGAGCCAACAAAGGATGCATCACTGCAATCAGTGCTGTAGAGAACTCAGGTCCTTTGGTTTCTTGGAGCTTCATGCAAACAACTTCCTAGATCTCCCTTCCTGAAGAATAGGAGTGACATCACTCGGCTGGTTTTCAGGCTCTACGGGCTGAACATTAACCTGAGAAACATCAATGCCTGGTCCTTTCTGACAGACTCAGGTATCTTCTGGTACCCTTTGTTTCATTGTCGTTGGCCAGAAATGTCCCAACAGTGCCCTCTGCTGAATGAGACTATTGGACATTGAGCTGTTTAGGTGAGGCAGCCTATAAGTAAGGGAGCAGTTCCCAAGTGCGTTAGTTACTTCTCTATCACTGTGACCAATAACTGACAGAAGCAACTTAATGAAGAAATAATTTAATTTAATTTATATAAGAGCTACTCTGTCTAGATGGGGGAGAGTATAGAGAGGCACAGCTCATATCTTAGTGGACCAGGGCACAGAGAGATCAAAAGCTTCCCCTGGCCTTAACTTTTTTTTTTTTTTTAAGATTTTTTTTCATTTACATTTCAAATGTTATCCTGAAAGTCCTTTATACCCTCCCCCGTCCTGCTCCCCAATCTACCCACTCCTGCTTCCTGGCCCTGACTTTCCCCTGTACTGGGGCATATAAAGTTTGCAAGACCAAGGGGCCTCTCTTCCCAATGATGGCCTACTAGGCCATCCTCTGCTACATATGCAACTAGAGACACAAGCTCTGGGGAGTACTGGTTAGTTCATATTGTTGTTCCTCCTATAGAGTTGCAGACCCCTTTAGCTCCTTGGGTACTTTCTCTAGGTCCTTCATTGGGGGCCCTGTGTCCCATCCAATGTGAACATCCAATGTGATACATTTACACAATGGAGTACTACTCAGCTACTAAAAACAATGAATTTATGAAATTCTTAGGCAAATGGATACATCTGGAGGATATCATCCTGAGTGAGGTATCCCAATCACAAAAGAACTCACTTGATATGCACTCACTGAAAAGTGGATATTAGCCCAGAAACTTAGAATACCCAAGACACAATTTGCAAAACACATGAAACTCAAGAAGAAGGAAGACCAAAGTGTGGATACTTCGTTCCTTCTTAGAATAGGGAACAAAATACCCATGGAAGGAGTTACAGAGACAAAGTTCAGAGCTGAGACAGAAGGAAAGAGCATCCAGAGACTGCCCCATCTGGAGATCCATCCCATAAACAACCACCAAACTCAGACACTATTGCATATGCCAGCAAGATTTTGCTGATAGGACCCTGATATAGCTGTCTCTTGTGAGGCTCTGCCAGTGCCTGGCAAATACAGAAGTGGATGGCCTTAACTTTTGAGACCTATCCCAGTGGCCTACATTAGTCAGCTAGGTTCCATGTTCCAAAAGTTCTAGAACTTCCAAAACAACCACCAACAGCTAGGAACCAAATATACACACATAGGGTGAACACTTCACACTAAAGGCCCAATGGTAAGGGTTAACCTGCAGAGAATCAGAGAACAGCCTGTGGGAATGATTGAGAATAGATATTGCATGGGTAGTGGTATGATCCATACAATACATTCTCTAAATGTTCTCATAGTGTTGGCAACTGAAAGACAGGCTGGGTAAACCCTCAAACTCTGGAGACCTGGCTATCTGATGCATGGCTATACTACTAGGCAGAACTGCTCATGGGGTTGGGGTTGGGGATGGGGAGAGGGAGGATGAACCCATGAGTTATCTTGGAATAAATAAACCCAAAGCACAGACTTCATGTCCCACTTTGTGTTCAGGAGTTTCCTGAGGAGAATCTTGCATCTTGATTTACCCTTTCTCGAACCCTCCATCCCAAGAGGGTGTAAGATGGGAAATACAGTCTAGCCCCATATCTCTCCCTTCCCCTTCTGGTTGCCATGGGGAAACCAAAGCGACTGTAACAGTTGTGACCATGGCAACAGAATAATTGACATCCAGTCTGAAAGTCATAAACTTAATGAAACTATAGTTTTTATTGCGTCTCCCCCCTCGTCCCTGATTAAATCAGATCTGCATAATGTGAAGATATTAAATTTCCATGTTTCTCATTTCATCTCCCCTGCCAATAGGAAGGCTCTGTTGTGAGGAAGCCCTGCCAGTGGGCTGGGAACCTCAGTGCTCCAGATTTTGCTGAAAAATGAGTTTTAATAATTGGTGCTGGCTTTCCCACAAAGCAAAGCAGACTTCTGAGAAATGGCCAGATTCTGGCTCTGGAGAGAGACAGCTGCCTTCCTCTGGCAGGTGGAGACTTTACGGAGGTCTGGGAGAGCCATGGAGGGAAAATGAGACATCACTGGGAGCTACAGCACCTTAGAGACACATTGATTCTGAGAGACACATTGATTCAGGAAACTGTTACAGAGCATTATGTCTGGGCAGCAGCTCTGTGACACTCACCTGGGCTGCTCCCTCCAAGAGGCCGATTTCTAGCATAAGCAGTTGTGAACATAGGGTTGGGGTCAGAATCAATATGGGTCCAAATCAACAAACGGTCATCTACAGTGTGATGATGCTTCAAGTGCCGTGCGGGGCTCTCTAGGAACATAAAGATCAATGATATTGATGCTTATGCTGTAAGAACTTCCAGTTTAACAGAGAGGGAGCTGTGAGGGGAACAAGGGATGACTTCTAGCAAGAGCTTTCAAGACAGCATCACTGAGGCATGGCCCTTATCTAGTACTTAGGTACGTTGGAGATGTTACGGGATGCTCTTCTTGCAAGGAGACTTTGTCTTCTGTTGTTCTGATATGGTTTTATTTTGGAAAACAAAACAGAAGCAAAACAACAGGACAGAAGTTCCAACAAGGCAATGGTTCTCAACCGGGAACACAGTTGGCCACTTCCCTACACCCAAGGAGCATCTGACAGTGCCTGAAGACACATAGTAGGTGGGGGTCGGGGATGTGGCTAAGGTATTGTTCTTTCATTTGAAAACTTCCCAGCTAAGAAGCACCTGCTGCTTCATTTTCTTAAATGAAGAAAAATATTAACAAAACATACAAATGAATAGTAGCCATGAAAGGGCTAAATTTGAATAAATCCTTGGAGTAGTTCCATCATTTTCCTGGATAGAGTTACCACTGTCCAGAGGCATTAAAGACACTTTGACAGTCATCTAGGCTGGAAATTGTTATCTCTGCCTGCTTTGTAAAACCCAAAGATAGCATCTCCACAATGATCCCTAGGTTTTTCTCATTCAAAAAGGAAGGTGTCAATTTTCATAAATTCAATTCTTTTAGATATGGCCCAGACAAGCAGATCTATAGCCATCAAGAATGCTGTCTCATTTGCATCCAGCAAATGAAGACCTTTGTCTCTGGCACTCCCAGGGTCAGTTTCCACGCATTGCTCCTGATCAGTCTAGCCTGGAATAAGCCTCATCTGTTCCCTCGTTCTTCTCTGAATGCAGACCCTCCTTCAGAGTCTCTGGACTTCCCCCAGCTGTAGGGACTCCGATCTTGTGCAGCCCTAGTCAAGTTCTGCTTCGACAGCTTGCATATGGCTCTGCCTTTGTGGCCATCCATTTTTTCTTTGATCTCCCTCAAATCTCTCAAGGCCAGCACCTCTCCCATTCCAAGACACACCATAAAGCTCTGAGCTCAGTGAATTTTACTCCTAGCCTACAACTTCCACCTTAATTTCAAACTTTTTCAACAGGTGGGATTACACAGCAGCAAAGCCCCTGGGCACCATTCCTTGAGGGGAGATAAGAATTGACCGGAAACTTAATACGTTTGGCTTTGTTTCCAGACTCATTAAAAAAAAAAGTAGTATCATCTGAGGAGAAAAGAAATGTGCTCTTATAAAGCACTTAAAATTAATTAATTTTGCAGTTGCTGAGGATCAAAGTCAAGGCCATGGACATTCTTGGCAAGGAAGTGTTCTAGAGACTTACCACACCTCAGCCCTTTATTTTACTTATTTATACTAACATAGTACTTGTATGTTTTGAAGGACAGTATGTCCTAGTCATTGATCTATTGCTGTGAAGAGACATCACGACCAAGGCAAATTTATACAAGAGAGTATTCATTGGGGGCTTACATACAATTCCAGAGGTTTAGTCCATTATTATGGTGGGGAGCAATGTGGCATGCGGGTGCTGGAGCAGTAGCTGAGAGGTAACTCCTGATCTTCAGGAAGAAAGAGAGAGAGAGAGAGAGAGAGAGAGAGAGAGAGAGAGAGAGAGAGAGAGAGAGAGAGAGCCTTTGCATGGGCCTATCCCCTGTCACAGGCGTCCTCTCACCAAGTCATACCTTCTAGTCCTTCTAATCCTTTCAAATATTGCCACTGCCTGGTGACTAAACTCAAATATGAGCCCATGGGGGCCACTCTTAGTCTAACCACAACACAATATTATTTCAGATTGGGCATCTCCAAAATTAAAAACAAAAACAAAAACAAAAAAATCTGAAATGTTCCAAAAGGAGAAACATAACAAATAGCAACATACCTAAAAAAGTTTTAGACTTGGAAGTATTCTGAATTTTATATATTCAGAGACAGTCATAACTCAATGGCTGCTTCTAACGTATAAGCATTTCAGATAGGAGGCTTTGTTTAACGCTTACTGTTCCAATTACCCATTCATCCCTGGAAGGCAGTAAGGACAGGAAATGGTATCCTGGAGACTTGGTGAGAATCATCCTGTTGGTTGCCAGACACTGCCACTCTCTGAGATTTACCCTGTGCCAGACAGAGGCTTTGTTACCTTTCTAGCAACTTCCACAGAATCATCCAGGGGTAATGCAAGTCTTCAGTGTTCTATATGCAACAGTTAGGCTCTCTCTTGCTCTCTCTCCATCTCTCTCTGACTTTCTCTGTCTCTCTGTCTCTGTCTCTTTCTTCTCTCTGCTGTCAATTTTCCTCCTCTCCTAAATGTTCTAAGAAACCCAGCATAGCAGCAGGAACTCACTATAGAAGCCACTCCTGACTCCAGTTTCAACATGGGTTCAAGATCTGGTTACTAGGCTCTATGGTCTTTGTGGAAACAACTCAGCCAACCTGATGAAAGGAGCCCCCATGGGGCTGAAAAATACCACCTTTTAGCAGGCATAAAAGCCAGTGGGGATCCTGAAGTCACTAAGAGTGTGAGAGGAGAAGTGTTATTTTCTACACTCCAACTCAATATATCTATTTGCTTTGTCTTTCTCACAAATTGCTGGCTTCAGACAGGGCTGCACAAAAACAAGAGCAGTTCCAGAGCCTGCAGCTTTCCTGCTTCCCCAGGGGCCCCAGACCTTAGGGTGGTGGAATAACATTTGTACTGGAGAAGTTGCCTAGCTAGGGAGAACATGCTAGTAGGAACTCACCCACAATGCCCACCCCACCCTTTTTTTTTCAATCACTGTGAGTCACACAGGAGCCAGTTCTAGGTAGGACTGGAAAGGTAATTCTGGGGACTGAGGTAAGACTTCAGTCTAGGGTATAGAGAAGATAGATACGTGGGTCTATGTTATATCTCTTTCTTCCCTCCTTACCACTGTGCTGCCCAGTCAATCAAGTATGGCTGCCTGATTTTTTTATTTTGAATGAGTAGAAAATAGACAATCTATAATTCTGTATTTTTTTTCCTTAGTCACACAGACCTGTGAAGGGCCAGAGAAGTTATACTGTGTCTAGAGGCTGTCAGAAATAACAACAGTGACCTGGTCTCCACTTTACTATCTTTGCTAATGCAATCTTGGGCTTTCTTTCTATAGTGTAAAGCTAATTGGCTTAAACTCCTTTTAGAAGGAAGGAAGCTATGAGATATCTGTGCTCTTCAGAAGTCTCTGGTCTGATATTTTGTAGCTCACAATAAACACGGGGACAGTCTCGACAGCTAGTGTCTACTAAAGGTTCTACGTCTTATTAGTTATGGTCATTTGAGGTGTGGCTTAAAAATGTGGACTCCAGACCTTATTAATGTCTAAGGAATTTGAAGATTTATGAGAGAGAAATCCAGACTCGGTGGTCCTAAGTCATGGCTGTCCCATAAAATTCTCACTCAATGGCAGTCATGATGAGACCAGGACACAAGTCTTAGTCTGAAGTCATTTGTTGAGAACAGCTCCTTCCAAGGCTGATGGTAGCCTTCATCTCTTTGTGTCAGTCCATTGCTGTAACTGAGGAGTCACCTTGCTTCCAATAGGAACTTATCACACTTTTCTGGTACCAAAAAGACTTGCATGACTATGATATGAAATCGCATGTCATCTTCAGACATTTATTATCAGACAATATACATTTATTGGATCAGTATCAAAAGTTAAATATCATGGTACATTTACACAATGGAGTACTACTCAGCTATTAAAAAGAATGAATTTATGAAATTCCTAGCCAAATGGATGGACCTGGAGGGCATCATCTTGAGTGAAGTAACACAATCACAAAAGAACTCACACAATATGTATTCATTGATAAGTGGATATTAGCCCAAAACTTAGGATACCCAAGATATAAGATACAATTTGCTAAACGCATGAAACTCAAGAAGAATGAAGACCAAAGTGTGGACACTGTGCACCTTCTTAGAATTGGGAACAAAACACCCAGGGAAGGAGTTACAGAGACAAAGTTCGTAGCTGTGATGAAAGGATGGACCATTTAGAGACTGCTGTATCCAGGGATCCGTCCCATAATCAGCTTCTAAACGCTGACACCATTGCATACACTAGCAAGATTTTGCTGAAAGGACCCAAATATAGCTGTCTCTTGTGAGACGATGCCGGGGCCTAGCAAACACAGGAGTGGATGTTCACAGTCAGCTATTGGATGTATCACAGGGCTCCCAATGGAGAAGCTAGAGAAAGTACCCAAGGAGCTAAAGGGATCTGCAACCCTATTGTTGGAACAACATGATGTACTAACCAGAATCCCGGAGCTCTTGTCTCTAGCTGCATATGTATCGAAAGATGGCCTAGTCGGCCATCATTGGAAAGAGAGGCCCATTGGACTTGCAAACTTTATATGCCCCAATATAGGGGAATGCCAGGGCCAAAAGAATGGGAATGGGTGGGTAGGGAAGTGGGGGGCGCTATGGGGGACTTTTGGGATAGCATTGGAAATGTAATTGAGGAAAATATGTAATAAAAATGTTAAAAATCAAAAAAAAAGTTAAATATCACTGATAAGATAGTCGTTATTTAGTGATAGAAGCAAGAAAGGAAGGAGAGAGGGAGCGAGGGAGAGATGGGAGGGAAGGGAGGAGGAAGGAGAAAGGAGGGAAGAAAGAAGAGGAATGGATGAATGGAGAGAGGGAAGTAGGAAGGGAGGGATGGAGAGAGGGAAGTAGGAAAGGAGGAAGGGTGGGAGGGAAGAAAGAGGTAAATCAAAGCATGAATCACAGTGGCAAGGAAGAGACAGTTCTCAACCTGGGAAGTCAGTGAAAAAATGGGACCAGCAGAGGGTATGGACCAGATGTTGGTTCTAGCCTTGACCATCTGAGCTCAGCTTCAGAACAGACAGGGTGAACAACCACCTGAGATCCAGAGTGTAATGGGATGTCCTGTCTACAGTGGACAAAGGCAGTATGGAGAGAAACAGGGGCTCGGGTTCAGCAAATTCAGACCCTTCAAGAGCTGCAGGAGCAGGAGCTCCAGAGAGCAAAGAACAAAGCAGCTGGGCTCCAGAGAAATCAAAGGGAGAGTTGTCTTCAGTTCTTTGCATCTAGGGACAGTGCTGTTGTCCAGCATTTATGGAATGGAGAATGGCTTTCTTAGCAGGTCATGGGACAGAAGAAGTTTAGAGGTTCCCCAGAGAAACAGGTCACACAAGATAGTGTGTTACCTACCTGTTAATCTCAAAATGCTACCCCCTTCCCCCAGGACAGGGCTGTAAACAGTAGAACAATTATGTAGCATTTACAAAAGTCCTGTGTTCCATTCCCAGCACTGTGGAGGGTTGGGGGTGGTGGTGGTGCTAGGTCAATTAGAGCAAAGCAGCCTACTAAATTTTCCTATTTGACCTCAGGAAGCCCCAGAGGAAGGTGCTCCCACTTTCTCAGAGGTGTGCTCATCCAGGTATATGAGCTTCACACCTTCCCTGTTCTGATTACTTAGTCTGCTCTGGCTCATTTAATGTCCAGCTTGTTCAGGTTCATCTGGCAGCTCCCACCAACCAGCACTGGGTTAAGACAGCACTGTAATGCCATTATCTTTTCTCCATGCCCCCTCCCCCCAAGGAGTGGCTGTTTTCTTAGCTGTTCCTATAGAGGAGTTTGCAGTCTACATAGAAGATACTGCACAGTCTCTGGCTGCTGCACATTCCAACATGTTGAGCCACCTGCCTCATGCAATATGGCAAAGTCATTTTGGGAGACACAGAAGCATAGTCAGGGAAATCTAGACAGACATTGCAATCCTCAAACCCAAGCTACATTCAGGAGCTGCTTCTAGCCATGTTCTTGGGGTTATTCTCTTGGGCACCTCTTACTGAGTACTTTCTTGGCCTCCCCTGAGTGTGGAAAGGGCTGCTCTACTACACACTCACAGCATTCAGGCATTAACAAGACTCCTTGTGCAGAACTGCACACCAGCACAGATTGTCTGTGGGAGGAGATGTTCTCTCTGTGCCTGCTTGAAAGGTTGCTTCCGAGTTCAGTGTTCCAAGACAGGGAAATGAATGGGGATTGCCTGAACCACCCTTTAGCTGAGACAAATCAATGAACCGGATCAAGGATTCGGAAGGAATCCGTTTGCTCTTTTTATTCCTAAGATTTATGAGTTAGTTTGGGGCCAGTTGACGAGTACTTTTTCAGAGACCTTTCTCCTACTCTGCTCCCACTTGGTGGTCCTCACTGTGTTTCAGGCTGAACACCAGAAATATCTCCCATGGCCTCTGCTCCTCAGGTGGCTGTGTCTCCTAACTGTTGCTTCACCATCGCTTTTTATCGACACTATCTGTATAACCAAGTCCATGTATGAAAAAAAAACACTTTTTGAAGATTCATTTTATTTTAAATTCTGTCTGTCTCTGTTTGTTTCTGTCTGTTTGTTTCTGTCTCTGTCTCTGTCTCTCTGTATGTATGTATGTATGTATGTATGTATGTATGTACGTGTGTGGTGTGCATGGAGTTGCCTGTGGAGGCTCCAAGAGATCTGAGGTTACAGGTCATTGTAAACTGACTGACTATGGTGCTAGAAACGAAATTCCATTTCTCTGGCACAGCAATAACGGCTCTGAATCTCTGAGCCATCTCTCCAGTCCCCTCCTTCTGCTTTGAAGACAGGTTTTTCTTCTCCTTTCTTGGTATTTTATAGCATTAAGAAGTCTTTATGTTATTAAGTCACTGGATAGCCACAACTTTCTCTATGAAGTGTAAGGTGTCTACTTTACACAGGTAGAGATTTGGCTACAGAAAGGTTACATAGTCCAAAAATTATCTTGGATTTAAGATGTGTTTTGACTCAAAAATAAAATCACAAAGAACATACAGCAAACATATGCCTTTGATTCACAGAATTTTTGAAGCCAGAGCATAATAGGAGAGGAGTGAGTCCTTGGTAGCATCATTACATCCCCTAGGAGGTGGCTACAAGTGTAAATCCTAGGCGTTACTTCTGACCTACTAAGTTCATTCAGGGAAGCTTGAGAGAAAGATCAGAACAAGAGAAACAGCTAGCTTTGAAGACGGAGGAAAGGGACACAGCTAAGGTGGGCTATCTCTAGAAGTTAAGAAGGCAAGAAAACAGACTCTTCCTTACACTCCAAAGGAACATTGCCCTGATGACCCCTTAATTCTATTCTTGCTTTGGATTACTGACTTCCAAAACTATAATATAACTTACTTTTCCTCCCTGACCCTTTGTCACCTCTAAAGATGGAACTTCAGTTGGGAAAATGACCCCAGAGTGGTGGAGAGCAGGCCCTGTCCCTCGATTGGACAACACAGTAGAGTTGGCCCTGGTGGTGAGGGTGTAGGTGCTCCTCACCACATTGGAGTGCTCCACCTGCCACTCTGCCACTCTGGCATGAGGTGGTGTGGACTCAGAGGTGATTCTCTCCCTCACTTGTTCCTGGCCACCTGCGGCAGTTGGGAGATCTGACCACAGGATTATGAGAGCAGGAGAACTGGCCTTGCACCTCCTCTGGGCAGCACAGTAGAGTTGGCTTCGAGGCAGAAGCTCAGGTAAACTGCCCTATGATAATGGATGAGGGAGATCTGGCCCCACCACTTGTCTGCTCTGAGGTGCAGAGTGTAGAGGTGATGCTCTGTGCAACCTGACTCCAGCTGGCCCTGGGATCATGGAAGTTGGAAAGGTGACACTACCCCTTGCCAGCTACAGGACTACAGAGAGGGAGGACTGTACCTCACCTGGACATCACAGCAGAGCTAGCCCTGGTGGTGTGGGTGCATGCTAGCCTCTCTGAGAGTGAGAGAGCAGGAGTACTGGCCCCACTATTTCTACACCCTGAGGTAGCTTGGGAGCAGAGGGGATGGATCATGCCATCACTACTACCACCTGTGATAGTCAGAGAGCTGGTCTTGAAATCATGAGAGAGCTATCAATAGCTATAGGAGCTCAGGAGAATGGGCTCTGCATCTTGCCTGGGCAACACAGTGGAGCTGGCCCTGATGACAAAGGTATGGGTAAGCTATCCCTAAGGGCATGATGTGGCTCAGTGGTGGGACATGTGTCTGGCATGTGTGAGGAGCTTGGATTGAATCTCAGAAACACAAATGATGGTTGGGATAGATTCCAAGAGAAAGTGGGAAGAAACAATTGAGCAAGAAGAGAATAAAAAACAATACAAATCCAAAGCCAACCAAACCACCACCACCACCAACAAAAATCAATAAAGCCAAAAGTAGGGAGGTTTTGTTGTCTGGAGTTTGTTTGTTTGTTTGGTTGGTTGGTTGGTTGGTTTGGTTTGTTGGAGATAAGGTCTTGATATCTAGATCTAGTTGGTCTCAAATTTGCATGGATTCCCCCCTGCCCCTGCCTCCCAAGAGATGCAATTGTGAGTGTTTTCTACCACAGGAGACTGAAAAGTTAGTTCTGAAAAGATCAGGAGTCTGATATGTCACAAGGTTGGTTCAGACCAAAAAGAAATTGCAAATTGTCAGTGTTACCAATGAACAGGAAATGATCATTATCAGATGCAAAACTACTCAAACAGTTACAAGTGCCTCTGTGATTGAAGTCACCTCAGCACAGTCTTTGAAAAACTCAACCTGCCACAAGTGACACAAGGTGGCCTTGAATCTGCCTCCCAACTAAACCTGTTCTTCCTGATTTTCTTTTGCTCCCCACACCCTTCTCAAGTTTCAAGAAAGAAAAAAAATTAATAAGTCAACATGAGCTACTTGAGAGGACAGAGGACCTGGCTATGTCAGTGCAGAGGTGATATGCTGGACTAAGATCATAGGCTTCCCATGGAGCCAAAAAGTTCATGCTTTGTGATTCCTTTTAAATGAAGCCCATAAATATACAAAACAAAAAAAGAATTTATTACAGTGACCTTTAAAAAGTGGGAAAAGACACCAACAATTCTTATGGAGTAGTAGGGGTGAGTTTCAGAGGTGCTAAGACAGTCCGTGTATGTTTTGAATTACAATATCCATAAATTTAACACATTGTCAAAATAATAGCGAGTAGGTGGACTTGGAGAGGCGATGAGAGTAGCAGGGAGCCTGTGACTGTTGAAGTTGGGTGCTGGGCATGGGTCTTGTAATTCTGTATTGTGTACATTTTTAACTCACTGTTAATAAAGAGTTCAGGGGGAAACGTGCACGGAGTTTGATTTATGGCATGGGATATTGTATTTCTGTCTTACACAGTTCAAATCAGCACAAAATGGAGGGTGCTTGTGTTTCCTGTTAGTCTAGTGCTTCCAATCTCTGAAGCCAGAGCTAATGCACATTTTAGACCCCGCTTCTCATCATGTTACCCTGTAAGCAACTTAGCAGTCTTTGGGATCGTCACTTTTAATGGCTACCCTCTGGCTTCTTAATACTGAAACTCAAATTTTATCTCATGATTTTATCTACATTAAATGTTAGTGCTACTCGGAGTGTTGCAACTGGAATGTGCCCCACAGGTATTCTCATTTAATTATTTATGCTTAACCTTGTCCTGGGGAGGATTTAAAGCTACCTGAAAAGACACATCAAATGTAACGAGATAGAACACACTTGAAGCTAAATATTAAAAGAAAGAAACAGGCTAAAAATAGGGTTTTGCCAAGGATCTTTAAGGCAGGAAAAAAAAAGCTTGATAAGACTTATAGGCAGAACATTTAGCTTTGGATGATGATATTTAGTAGATGCTTTGGTTGGGAAGGGTAACCTCAAGTATCATCAGGAGAGTAGACAGCCAGGTGGCCAAATAAAGTTGTCTATTACAAGAAAAATAGTTTTCAAACAGTACAGCCAGTTTATGAGATGCCTATAAAATTGATACTTTCACTTTAGGGGCATTGCTTAATTTAGTTACAGTACTGCAGAGCTTTTCATCTGTGAATAGTGGTGACAGAATGATGGGCTTGCCTATAGCTCCACTCCTCCAAGCCCTGAGAAAATGACCCAGTCTTTCTGACCCTGTATCTCATCCTTTGTAAAATGGAGGGCAGGAAATAGGTTCCTTATTGTCTGGCTAACTATTTACTGTAGATAGACACATGTAAAGGATATTTATTGAAAGCACTTATGCTTAGGCAAGCCTAGCAATGTCCTCTATTCTTGATTATAGTGGGGGAAGAGAGAGAGGAACATGAGGTATCACTTCAGATAGAGACGACGGTATTGAGTAAATGATGGGTTTATGTGGTTTATGTGGTTATGTTGTTAAAACTTCATAAGTATTGTTTCTCTGACTTCTAGAAATCTCACAGCAAACTTCCCTTTCCCCTGTCTCTGAGAGTCTTTCCATCCTCTCTTCTGTTATTATCCCTAACTCTCAGGGAGTTGTGTTGTAGATATATTCCTCGGGGACTGGGCATTTTGATCAGTTATACTTTTCTGTAATGGTCTCTGTCTGTTGCAAAGGGAAGTTTCCTTGTTAAGGGGAGAAGACTTATCTGTAGATGCAAGGATAAATAGTAGTTAAGGACCACTGTGGCTGTAGAGTCTCCTCCAAGATTCATGACTTCACCTGTGCTGAGTACTTGACTGGATTTCCAGTGGCAAGGGATGATTTCTTTCTTGTTGAGTAAATCTTGGATTCAATTAGAGAGAGATAATTGTTGCTACCAAAGCATACATGCCAATATTACACTCTTAAGGATATCATGCCATTCTAATCATGGTTTTGGTTCATGAGCATCATAGATGGATATGAGTGTTGGTGCTTCCCTCCTTTGGAAGATTGCATGGCATGTTCTGGTACCACAAAAGTTAGTCCTCAAGAAAAATAGTCTTACTCTGGGTAGAGCTCCCAGTAGTTATCAAATATCAAGTGATCAGTCCTCAAATCACATGCATGCATGCGCATGGGCGCATGTGCACACACACACAAACACAAGCACACACACATACCATTATATGGACTGAGCCAGTTTCATCAATAACTTTAGGAATGTACATAGCAGCAAGTGAAGAAGAAGAAGAAGAAGAAGAAGAAGAAGAAGAAGAAGAAGAAGAAGAAGAAGAAGAAGTCATGAATTTGAATGGGTTGGGTGGAGGACATGGGGGCATGGGGGCATGGAAGAAGTTGGAGATAGGAAAGGAAGGAGGAAATGATACAGTTATATTTTAAATTTAAAAAATTACAAAGAAAATAGTGTATGTTCTGGGACTGAAGTAAATGGTGTGTGTAAGCATGCACTATTAAAAACTTGCTGTTTCACGAGATAAAACAGATGCACAAAGACAATACCATATGATCCCACTCATTTGGGAATCAAAGAAATGTTAAGATTGTAGAACTGGGGAGTTGAATGGCTTGAATCTGGGACCAATAGGGAGTAGAAAGAGAGTACAAGTTGTAGATTCCTATAGTCAGAATATCTCTGGTGTCACTTAGCAGGTGACTAGAGTCAGCAGCAGTACACTGAGGACAGATCCCAGCATTGTGGTGAGTACATTTAATTCCAGCATTGGGAAAACAACAGAGGCAAGCAGACCTCTATAAGTTTTAACCCAGCCTGGTCTACACAGTGAGTTCCAGGACATCCAGCACTACATAGTGAGAAAAAAAATGGAGGGCAGAATTTTTTTAATGTTCTCACCAATAAAGAAATAGTAAATGTTTGAGGTAATGGTATTAATAAGTTAATTTGATCATTTACACATTGTTTTCATGTATGTTTACAGAAATTTACAAAAATGTGCCCAGTTATTTGTCAATGAGAAAGAGATAGTGATGCATTGATTAGGGAACACAACTTTGGAAAGACCATTTCAAAAGGAATCTGAGAAACAGACAGAAGGTGTTAAAGATGAGTCAAAAGACCAAAGAAAATGTCAAAGTGAATCATGTGCTAAGAAGTAGCTAGTATGTCACTAGAGCAATGAAGGTGGTGTACAAAGGAGCAGGTGGACACGGGCTCATGGTGCCAGGCCTAGAGACTTAGGCTCTATCCCACACATAAATAGAGGCCACAGGGGTTCTAGGCTATGGAGTTGCATGATGGAGCAGAATGAAAGGGAGACTGTAGGGACACTTGGTAGGAACTTATACGATAGAGGCTTAATATATTCAGTGTCTAGTGAAAAGCAAACATTCACCAAGTATTAATTAGCTTGAGCTGTTAATCTATGGTCCTTCTTTGCATGGTAGGAGAAGCTTCTAAGGTGACGGATGTGTTGAGAACTAGAAATGGTTTTGTGTTGGGGAAAATCAAACCTTACCATTCTTCTCCTTTGCAGTGCAGAACCGGCACAGGGCCAGTTCTATCCCTCCTGATTTTGATGGTCAGGATGAGAACACAGCCTGTGATAAGCACCAAGGGCTGGCTGGTATCAAGGCTCTATAGCTCACACATGCTTTCAATGCAGTCCCAAAATACCTTGATAGTGTGGGAAGCAGCAGTGCCTACACCTGCTTTACACCCTCCGCATCTCCCTCCATCTTCTCCTCAACTAGCCACATTTGTTCAGTAATGTGATGGAACATCATAGCTTCTACAGCACCCTGAGGCCAATGTCATAGATGCTCTGAGAGTTGAAGAATGTTCTGGTGTACTCCATGAGTCAAGATTATGTGTTTGGGTTCCAAAACTTTTAGGTTCCTCTGCCAGTTTTTGCTCTTCAACTATCTACCCTTGATCCCAAAGCTCCAGAATCAAAGGTGAAGAATCACGTAGAGTCAGTTTAGCCTCCCCAAGGTCAAATGTCAAGTATAAATATGATTATACTTTATCTCCCTGAATGTATGCCAACCTACCTACCTATACCCCAGTCAAGGTTTTCTGCTTCTACAGCTTCTACCGTTGATTCCTGGTTGAAACAACAACAGTGATGTTAGAGAAGGCAGAAGCAAACTGAAAAGAAATAAGACCAATTATAGCCCCGACTTACACTGAAAATTTCCAAAAGACTTTCCACAACTAGCATAGTCCTAGATATATAACAGCACAGCAGAAGTATTCTTGAAAGAATATTATACAGTACAAAATAAAGACATGTTTAGATATACAATGGAGTATTATGCAGTTTTAGCATAGGAAGGATTTTTTTTGCTGCACATGAAGTAACTGAGAGATCATTTCACTAGATGACACAAACCATGTACAGATATGCATGTTCTCACTTTCCATGTTTAAGACAAGTCTCACTCTGTAGCCAAAGCTAGCCTAGAATACACTCTGTAGACCAGGCTGGCTTCCAATTAATGGCAATGTTCCTGCCTCATCCTTCCAAGTTTCAGAATTAAAAGCATGAGCCACCATGCCTGGCCATATTACTGTAGAATGTGAAAGAATTAAATACACATGGGCAACAACTAGAATAGAAGCCACAAAATGTCCTGGAGAAAGGCTGGAGAGTGGTGAAGTATTTGCCAGAGTCTGTAGAGAAGCAGTTACAGGGAACAAGTTTTACAGATGCATCACATAACTCAGTAACTGCAGTTGATAATAAATGTGTCATATTCCTGAAAATTGCTGAGAGAGATTTTAAATGTTCTCAAAAAATGAGAGGTATTGAGGTGAAAGATAAGCTAATTGGCTTGATTTAATCATCTCCCAGTGTGCTCATACATCAAAACATGGCAGTGTACCACACAAACAAAAACACAATTTTTCACTTGTCAATCACAAAACTTGGAGAAGAGTCCATGATTGAACTCCCCTCACCAGGAAATTAGTCACCCACCATGGCCATCCTAATGGGTTATTCAGGAGAGACAGTGTCTGAGTTGTAACTCAGCCTACTTACATGATCACTCACCCTACCTCCCCCGCCAGAGCCACATGTGAAGAATAATTGATCCTTGTATTGCATATCAATAATCTACTACGTTTTTGTTGGGTATCAAGGGGTGGTAGATTGAAACTGCTCAATATGTATTTTGTAGACTTGTCTATAGCTCTTGAAAACCTTTGACTGGACAACTCATATTGACCATTTGTTGAGCAATCACCAAAGCTCAATCTTGGTAGATTGTGTGATAAATCAAATGCAAAGTAAATGTAATTTACGGAGAGTGGAGGTTTGCTTGTTTCGCAAATAGAACAAAATGTACATACTTCTAGTCACGTACAATGGATTGGGGAAGCCAATGAGCATTGCAGTTTGTGTTTGCAGAGGGTTGTTGAGTAGTTTCATTTCCAAATTTGCCTTTGTTTTGTTCAATGTGGGTTTTACAGATTAGCTCCCAAAAGCTAATGTCTTTTTACAGTCAGAAGAGAGCCCAGGACATGCAATGTTTAATGCTCTCTGCTTAGCTCACAGTTGCTGAAGGTAGCATGCCTATGAAAGGCTCTCTTTCTTGTAAAGCAATCTTCTTCCTTCACACTTGGTTTTTCTCAAATTCTCTTGGAGTTGCAATTCTCTTGGACCCAAGCCTGGGTCATCAATTTATGAATTAAGAAGTTTGTCTGGAGGGCTCTTATCAAAGTTATTTCTTTGTTGTTAAGAAAGCTACAGGAGGAGAGTGCCTTTGTGCTTCCTTGTTTTGTTTCTCCTGCTCTACCTCCTGCCCCATCTCTCAGTCTCTGCCTCCCATGTTCAAAAGCAGCTGGGGGTTCATTGCTGAATCAGCTACAGAACAACCATGAAATGTCAAGCTGCCAGACTGGGGCCGGAGGAGCAGAAGGCTAGGAACAATGTGGGTCTGGTGGAGAGGGCTGGCTGGACAGCTGAAGCAACTTGGTGCTGTGTGAGAAAAGTTTAGGTTAAGGACTTTGCAAGGCAGTGTTCTATTCCTAACAAGAGCCACTCTAACCTGACTTTCCAGACTCATGGATTGGGTGAGCGCAGGGTAGAATCCCATCTCACTAGTTTGGAATGCTGGATTCAGATCCTTCAAAGTACTGCTTAGTGTGTTTAATTGTCTCAGTAAAAAAGTTATAGCGAGTCCTCTTTTTAAAAAAAAATCCTGTGTATTTGTCATATGGGTGCTGTATTTGTCATGCAGAGAAGCAAATACTTCATTCTTCAGTGACTCTGAGATCTGCAACTCAATGTGACAATCTGCTTCCAACACATAATAGGTTGTTGTGTGGAAAAAAATCAGAAGACATGGAGGTGTTTAAAGATTTGTTTTTATTTTACATGTATGTATGAGTGCCTCCTCATCTGGCAGATCCCCACACATGTGCCCACAGAGGCAAGAAGAAGGTGCTGAGTCCCTAGAACTAGAGTTTCATATGGCTGTGAGCTTCTTGATGTGGGAACTGAACCCAGGTCATCTGCAAAAGCAGTCAGTGCTCTTAACTGCTGCGCCATCTCTCCAGGCCCCGCAAAGTTTCCATGGTCTTAAGACAAGATGAAGAATCCAGGCCTGGCAAGTTCACACTGACAAGGGAATGTGAATGTGAAGATAAGTTTCATCAACTCTTTCAGTAATTAAGTCAAAACAAGACAAAAAAAATATCGAATGAATGAAGCAAGCTCAGGGTGTCAAAGAGCTGACAATTTAGCCTTCTGCAAGTGTTCTGCAGTTCATTTTCCTGACAGCTGGCACGGAACAGGAAGAAGGAGGTGGTTACCATCTGTGGCCAGGACTGGATCCCCCAGGTTTCAATGGACAGGGACAACTCCATGGGGCATGTGCTTTTCGTTTTCAACTTTTAAAAATAGTTCCTTATGCGATAGTTTAAACACACAAAAGATTGCAGCAATAGTATAACACACATTGATATTTGACAGATGTTAACATTTTGCCACGGGCTTTAGATGTTTTAAAAATAAACTGTGTTGACACTCCGAGGTCTCACATCAACCTGTCTCCTTATTCCCTTATTTTGCATCTCATGTGGTGCGTCTGCAAAATTAGACCACCTGTACAGCTAAAATGTCTGCATTTAACAAGCTGTCCATAGGAGTCTGTTGTCAGAACATAGATTTCTTGGTGGGTTGATGCTGCTTAGCCTACCAGACCTTCTTAGATCTTCTAATGTATATTAGTCCTGATTTAGCATGACCACATGTTTCTCTCTTCACCCTGTCTCCTGATTAACTTCCTCTTACAAGTCTTTGGGTCTGTGTATGATACTTAGAAACAGTGATGAAGGCAACACAGTAGATTAGTCTTAATAACCATGTGCTGCCTTCTTCCCAACCTCAAGCTGATCTTCAGAGTGTGGGGCATTCTCCTTATGCTGCTTTACTTTTGAAAGGTGACCCCATAAGAGGCAATATTAATACCAGCTTATGTCTTTGTAGAATGGGTATGGACACCCTAACTCCAGGTCAAACATCTTTCTTCCAGGAGTTCTTTGTGCACTTTCTTTGGCCCAAGTCTTTTGGTCAGTGTCCAGGCTGGCCTTTGCCTTCTTCCTGGCTTGTACCTGTACCAGATTCACCTTTTACTGTAGTGCTTCAATGTTAAATTGAGCTACTTTTCTTCCCTATCCTAGTTCTCAAATCCTCTGTCCTGGCAACAGTCCTAGAATACAGCTTTCCCAGAAGGAGAACTTGCATTTCTTTAAGCTTACTGGGTGTTGGAGACATCACCTTTCTCTTGTACAGGCAGCAGGAGAGGGATGTTTTCCCACTGTCTTTGTGAAATGCTATGTGAATCAGTTCTGAGTCGAGACAGTTGATTTACATGTGCGAACTGGAGAGTAAAGCCAGGGTGGTAGGTATCACAGAGCTGTCAGTCCTGACACACATCTGTAAGCCCAGTGCTTAGAAGGAAGTCTGAAATGGCATTCATAAGCTCAAGTGCTCTAGAGTTCAAGACCAGCCTGGGTAACATAGCACAACTATGGAGAGGGTTTGGGAGTGGGTAGAACAATGCTTTCTAGGTTTGGGGTCTCCTAATGCGATTAGAAGTTTCACGAATTCTCATTCTTTAGATTATAATGGCTAATACAAATATACCCTGATAACTACCATCGCCATTTTAAATAATTTCTAGGTAATGTTTGCTTTAATGAAGCCCAATACCACATATACTTTTTAAAAAAGATAGGGTTCTTGTTTTAATATATATCACATTGGAAAGATAGGGTTCTTGTTTTAATATATATCACATTGGAAGCAAATTCTCCTATACCCAACAATGTAATAAGCTACCCACCCCATTCATGGCTGCTCATGGTCATGAGAAAGGGACGTACAAACTTCTGAGTGGTGGCAAAGAAGAAGGAAGGAGTTTTTGATATCAGGGCCATGCAATTGCTTCAGTGAATACAGAGCCTTCTCATTTTATTTATTACTGAATGCCTTATATCTTGGTGACCCCAACCAGTCCTAAGAAAATTAGAACACTTGCTCTTGCCTTTGTCAAATGTTGGAGGGGTTTCTAAGATGTAGCTAAAAGCATTTGACAAAAAAGAGGAGTCTTCAAAACCGAGGAAAGTTTGCAAGTTCAAGGTTCTCCATATATTGCCTGACACAGTGGCAATGTCTGCCCAGGTGCTTCCACAAACCCGGGGAGAATTTAAGTTCACTAGTGACTTGAAACTTTAAAATTAATGGACAAAATGAAGAACAGTAAGACACCGCATGACATTCTCAAATTCACCTTTTTGGTATATGACCAGCAGAAGAGCTTAAAAATCAGAGCCTGGTAGCAGGCTTCCAGAAGTTTCCACCTGGGTGTTACTCTACTAACATACAGCGCCGGCTACTGTGGACCAGTACCAAAATAATGCGGCAAAACTCCTGCTGCATCTCCCATTGGGCTAAAGGTATGTGATCTATTTATTGGCTTATTCAGTTCCCAGACAGTGTTTCTACTTAAAGGAAAATGTAAATGTTCTGTATAATTCTACAGTGTTTCTATCCCAATTACCAGAGAGCTCTGATTCTTTACAAATACTTAAGAGTAGTTTTAGTGTGATCAATAAAATATTAATGCGATAGATAAGGAACACATCTTTATGAGCTCAGGGCTAGTCTGGTCTATATAGCAGGTTCCAGACTGCCTGGGGTTATATACTGAGACCCTGTCTAAACAGTCAGGCAGGCAGGCAGTCAGTCAGGCAGGCAGGCAGGCAGGTAGACAGACAGACAAATAAAAAAGCCCACATTATTCACATTTAAAAAGTCAAACATGTGGATTGATTCAAGTTGGTGGTGGCTTCCAGCACCCAAGGGGCCATAGAGAAGCTCATAGGACAGGTCCACTGTCCCCCAGGAGGCTAGGGCCAGCAGACCCTGCCCTCAGCAAGGAACGACTATTACTACAGCTCCCATGCTCCTCACCCTACTTGGGGCTGGGCAAGCCTGGGCTGATGAGAGGCAACAAAGATGTGTTGGGACACCCTTCACAGAAAACAGAGAATTCTGCAGTAGTCTGGAACTCTCATGGATCCTGCCCCTGACACACTGCCCAGCCCAAAATTTACCCAGACTCTGGACGGCAACAGGATATCCTGTTGTTGAGATGAATCTCAGTGATAGTCCAGTATTTACGGTGCTTCAGAAACCAGAAACCTTGAACCAGAATGACTCCTTGCAATAAGTATCTGCACGTAAAGCTATTTGTGTAAGCACACACACACACACACACTGTGTGACACCCTGCACTTTGCAGCCACTTCTAATAATAAATATTCAATGGAAAGGTAGGTGGATGGTAGCATGTCCAAGATAGAGAATGGTTCATTTCTGTATTGGGTCTACTTGAAAAATCTCTATGGTGCATGCTGCTGCAAGAAGCCGGGTCAACGCTCAAGGATCCTTTTGCTACCAGAGGCCATGGTCTACAGTGCTGTCAGAGCCCATGTTGATGTTTGTGATACCTACTGCTGGCAGAGGCCACACTGATGCTTGTGATCTGTGCTGTGCTGCTGCCAGAGGCCATGATTAGATCCATGGTCCTTCCTGCCACTAGGGACCATGTCAATGTCTGTGGACATCTCTATTGTTAGAGACCATGTAGGAGTCCATGATTCATACTGCTGCTGGTTGTTGTGGACAGGAAAACTTTTTTTTTTGCAGTGGTGTTGGTGACTGCAGACTCATGTTTTGGAACGAGAGATATTGAAGGCCTTAGTGATGACCTATACCCACACCCTCTTAAAAGAAACAAAGAAAGAGAAGGGGGAGAGGGAGGGAGGAAGGAAGAAGGAGAGGAGAGGAAAGGAGAGGAGAAGAGAGGAGAGGAGAGGAGAGGAGAGGAGAGGAGAGGAGAGGAGAGGAGAGGAGAGGAGAGGAGAGGAGAGGAGAGGAGAGGAGAGGAGGGGAGGGGAGGGGAGGGGAGGGGAGGGGAGGGGAGGGGAGGGGAGGGGAGGGGAGGGGAGGGGAGGGGAGGGGAGGGGAGGGGAGGGGAGGGGAGGAAAGGAAAGGAAAGGAAAGGAAAACAGTCTAGACAGGAAGCCATTGAAGACAGTCCCTTAAAAATTGTGATAAAGATACTGAAGTGTAAAAAAAAAAAAAAGACGACGGGCAGTGGTGGCACGCCTTTAATCCCATTTAATCCCAGCACTTGGGTGGCAGAGGCAGGTGGATTTCTGAGTTCCAGGCCAGCCTAGTCTACAGAGTGAGTTCCAAGACAGCCAGGACTACAAAGAGAAACCCTGTCTCAAAAAACAAACAAACAAACTAAAGGTACTGAAGTGTAGTACCTCACAGTTGAAGTCTTCTAGCAGTCAGAGCTGGGGGTGGGAAGGTTGGAAAGAACTAGGTTATCTTTAAGGGGCTGGCCACTGAAACACTGACAGTTTGACCATGCTTCAGTGAGGAATATTTAGGCAACACAAATTGAACTTGGCTGCTGTTGCTTCTTCTTCTTCTCCTCCTCCTCCTCCTTTTTCTACTTCATCATCATCTTCTTCTTCCACCTCCTCTTCCTCCTCCTCTTCTTCCACCTCCTCTTCCTCCTCCTCCTCTTTCTCATCCTACTCCTCCTCTTCTTTTTTTGGGGGGGGCAGTGAGGTCACAAGGATAATTGGGGTGGGTCTGGGAGGAATGAGGAGTGAGTGTTGTATGACATTCCTAAATAATTAATAAAAATATTATGTTGGGGGAAGAAGTCAGGTATGTTTGTCCATTCTGGGTTTCTCTCAAGAGTATTTTGGTGACACTCTCCCTGAGTTCTTCAGGAAAGACATTGTGCTTTTGGTCACCTACAGTAGTGTGCATGTGTTACTTTCTCATTGCTGTCACCAAAATACCTGAGAGAAGCAGCTAAGAGAAGAAGAATTTATTTTGGCTCATGGTTTGAATATAACCATTCCATGGTCTGTGGGTCCCATGTATTTGTACACATCTTGATGGTGGAAGAATTTGGTGAAGGAGAGGTCTTTCTGAGTAAGCAGGAAGCAGCGTTCAAGAAAGGAAATGGCCAGGGCAGTACATTCCCAGACAGCCATCTCCAGTCATATGCTTTTTCCCAATAGGACCCCTTCTAATGTTTCCACAATCTCCCCAAATGTTGCCTCCAGCTGCAGATTGAATATATGAAGCAGGAGCCAAGAGAAGAGGGAGATTAAAATGTCCTTGGTAACCAGGTGGTGGTGATGCACACCTTTAATTCCAGCACTTGGGAGGCAGAGGCAGGCAGATCTTTCTGAGTTTGAGGCCAGCCTGGTCTACAGAGTGAGTTCTAGGATAGCCAGGGCTACATTAAGGGAAATCCTGTCTCTAAAACAAAAACAAAAACAAAAACAAAAATTGGTATTTTGAAGACTGGAATGTGTAAAACCTGGGACTCTTGTTTTAACTCAAAAAGGAATTCTCCACTGAGATGTTCCTATCTGAGCATTAAATGCCTCCTGGTCATGATACATGTAGCTTTCCCTACAAAAAATAATTTTCCCGATGCAATAGGACAAAACAGAAATTGAACAGTATTTCTTTGTCATCTGTTAAGGTAATAGGATCGCTCTCCATGCAGTCCGATTAAATGTAATTAAAACAAAACTTGAAATCATTCTCATGATCTTTATATTTTTGACTGTATGTTTTATTTCTAAATATAAGCTTCGATTTGTCACAGAAATTGGCTAAAGAGAAATGAAATGTGTTATTAAGGGGATGGAAGAAATTACTCATGAATTTTAAGAGAATTAGTACTTTGGGGACTGAAATTTTTCGTAGATCTGTATCAACTCAAAACAAATGGTTTAGAGATGAAGAGCTCAGCTAATGAACAGCCTGCTCTTTCTTCTACATGCTCCCTATCGATGGCGTTGAGTGATTTTTGGTTGGTACACAGAACAAACTTGCCTGCATTTATAGATTTGCCACCTTAATTAGTCAGTACTCTGCAGTAATGTTCAGACACTCCAGACATAACAACAGATCAAACTATCAGTAAAGGCCTTTCTGAAGAAAGCACTTACATGCAGTGTCATGGCGAGTCGGTGTTTATTTCCCAACCAACTTACCTCAACTGAAGATATTCAATACTGAGTGGAAATGGAAGCAGTTGTTTTGTGTTACAAGTAAAGGCTGTCGAGTAAAGTAAGTTCCCTAGCCTGGAATCTTTGCATTTCTACATGGGAACTAGGACACAGACACAGCAAGTTGAATGCAATTCCATAGCAGTTCCATAGAATAAGGGTTAATTAAGCAAAAGGGCTGATGAATTGGCCAAGGAATGCAGGGACCATAATGGAGCCAGAATGTTGGAAGTAGACCTTGGCTTAGGATCTGGATAGAATGTTCGTGGTAACAGGGGAGAAAGGAAAGTATTTCTGGCAGGAGACCCCATGTGGCTAAAGGTCTAGATGCAAAAAAAAAAAAAAAACCCTGCCACATATTTAAGTACTGTGAGATGTCTGGTGTGTTGTAACTTTCTATGAATAGGGCTCTCAGAATTTATGGATATACATGTTTCTAGCTATCATCGGGGTCCTTCTACAAGTGTAGCTATGGCCAGGAGGGACAACAGCACAGCTACTCAGAGATGAAGAGTCCTGGCCCCTCTCTGAACCTGCCTTTAAAGAAGTCTCCAGTTGATCTGGGTATAGTCCATTTAATTTATCACCTCTTGGGTCATGTGAGAGTATGCTATTTTTGTTCTGCTAGGAGTTTCTTCTAAATCTTTAAAAAATATGTTGAAAAATCTGGATTTACTGAGGTTTGCTCTTCAATAATGTAGCAGTTACTCTTAGCTCCTTGCCAGGAGAATTTAACACCTTTCCTTGCTTTCCACCCACCCCCTCCCTCTCCTCTCTCTACCAAGGCTGAAGAAGTCTCTGACTTGTTCTAGTGTCATATCATAATCTCTGTTTGGCTTTCTCAGCAGGCAGCAATTCTTATTATTTTTATTATCTTATAACTACATTTACTACATGTATTTTAGACCCTGTTCCATATGCATGTGAATTTGGTCTAGCTGTGTTCTGAATAGCAGTATCCTTGCAAAATGCAAAAATCAATTCTTAATCATTCCCTGTGTGATTGCTTTAGGAGGTGGGGGTTTTGGGCTAGAGACCGCATGATCAGGGGCCAAGGACACCAGAGTTCTTTTACAACGTGAGGGCATAGTGAGAAGATGCCACCTGTAAGCCAGGAATTGCTCCTTAATAATCACCCAATGCTCTCCCATCTTACTGTTGGCATTCTAAAATTAGGAGATTTTTAAGCCACCCAGTCTAAGGCATTATGTTATAGCAGTTCCCAGTGGTTGGTTCTTTATCATGCTTATCCACTTTGCATTGCTATTTCTCTCTCCAAAGCTTGGACTTCACCCTTTCTACAAGAGATTCTTAAGGACAAGGGCCATACACTTCCCAAACTAGTGTGTATCTTTTCCTAAACTTGAAAAATAGTAGTTTTGTAAGAGATGGCATTCATAAGGCTAAATATTTTCATCTCAGAATTTTCTAAGTGCTTTTTAAAATTTTTTCTGTCATTTAACATTAAAGAATCCCAGAGTTTCTTCTGGGTTCTTTCTCTTTGCAGATGATTGGATCATTCTACCTAGAATATGGTAGGCTTCTTTATTGCTTAATTCTTTTTCACCAGAGTATGATCAGCAGATGAAATGTCATCATGTGAGTGTAACAGCTGTGTAGAATATAATTAACCTGTTTCCTTTTATTATGTTTGCCTAAGAATCAATGAATTCTTTTGATGCACAAATTCAGAACTCTCAACTCTAGGCATCTCCTTTTTCATATATCTTTGGAAATATTTTTGTTTCTTTTATCTTGTTCTTTTTACCAGGAAATGGTTATCTATATTATTAAATTTCCTCTGTCTTCCTTTCATCTTCTAATTAATGTCTGATTGCATCCATCCTCTTGTTCTCTCCCTCTATGGTGATTATAGGTGATTTTTTTTTAAAAAATCAAAACTGTGCACATTGCACAATTCGATTTTGCAGCTCTTGCCATTCTCCTCCTTGCTTCTAACTGCTGCTATAAACTCTGAAGGGATTTCTCTTTTACCTTTTCCGTTCATGATCCCATACCACATTTACTTCTCATATATTAACTTGGCATCTTCTATTTACTGAGTATACTCCTTTAATCATTCCATATTGTTATACGGCCAGTATTTTTGATTGCTTATAATGAATGTGTCCCTGATTCTTCATTTCCTATTTGCATGAATTTTCTTTTTGAATAGTGTGTGTTCTAAGCTGTGTTTCATATTATTTTATATTTGTTCTGATCTCTACTGCTCCTTCATTTTTTACTACCATATCAAAGCAGAGGAATCATAGCTGAATGGTGGATGCCCTTGTGGGCCACCATATATTTACCTGGTTCTCGCTAGCATCAGTCTAACTCAGCAGCTCAGTGGTTCCATGTCCTGACCAAGGCTGAGGTGGGGTGTGTGTGGTAGGTGAAGATGGGAGCTGAGGCCTGGGAGAAGAGCTCACTTTCATCTTTTCTTCTTTGTGCTCACTGGAACTGCACCACAGGATCACGTTTTCTTCATCAGCTTTTCAATTTCAACAGGCTCGATATGCACGAGCCAGACTGATTTGTCTTCTCTCTGCTCCTTGGGGGCTATTCTTGTCCCTGTGATTTGAAAATACTATTTGAACATGAAATGACCCAGTTCCTTTAGCTAAAAGTCTACAGGGTGAGAAATAGCTAATAGAGTAATTCCCCCATGATCTCCTAGTTTCTGCTTTCTTCAGACCTTTACCCAGAAGAGTAAGAGGGTTGTTCAGCCTCTTCCCTCACTCTCCATCCACACCCTGCAGAAACATCCTTGGCCATGCTGAAGGCCAGCCATACTGTGAACTTTTTTTCCCTAGCCTAGCAAATGGCCTGGACATGCTACTAATATGATGGGAGGATGCCATTCCCTCCCTGTAACCTCTGAATCAGAAATATCAGTTGAAGCTGCTAGAATTTCCTCCTCAATTTCTCCAAATGCTGAAGAGCCTTCCCAGTCATGGGACCTACACTCGGATAAGACGTGTCTTCAGAGATTTTGCTGAGACCTGCCCTTATCCAGAAATAACTGTGCACCGCTTGAAAGATAGGAGCTCCATCCTTGGTATCACTCCTTTCTCTGTGCCTTGTCATACATATTCCTAGCTATTCTGGTCAGTTCCTGGTACAGAGCACAGATTCTTATTTTAATGGTGTCATTCATCTGGTAGATATTTCCCAGATGTTGATGGTTCCAGGCATGGGACACTAGGCTAGGTTGACATACATTGCCTTTGCTGATTGTCAACCTTATGCCCTTTGTGACCCTACATCTATGGGTCTACAAACTGCAGCCTTGATACTAGGCCCATCCTAGGCTCTTACAGCAGAATTTTTGGGGATCTTGGAAGAAGGAGATAAAGCCTGTGTTATCCCATAATCCTTCTTGTTGCTGTGTATGGCAATGCGGTTATACCAATAGATTTTGCCCTGGAGCAGTGGGGTCCCATTTTCCACACATTCCCCTTATTAGCCTCACCATGATCCTGATTCTCACCACTCTCTTCAGCTAGGAGGCAATAGCTATAGTTCCCTGGGTTCCCTTCTGCATGCTCCATGGTGTCCTCTGCTGCTCCATGTGCACTGCTAAGGCACAGCCAGGTCCCTTACCCTCAGGTGAGTAGAGTCCCAGTTGACAGGACCACTTCTGCAGACTTTGAGATTCACTATCTCCTACCTCCGTCTTTCATTTCCCAGCCCAAGTGACTCATTTTTGTTTCTAAGCAAAAGTTTTCGTCTTTGCCCTTTCAGCCAATTCACTCAATTCATTCAATGCCTTGCATTCAATTTCTTCCATCAAAATGACTGGTTTAAGTTGTTTTCTCAGTAAACCATCACAGATTAAAAAAAAAAAAAAGAGCAAAGTCCCACAGACCTTGTCATATGATTCTCACAAAGGACATGGACAAGTGAACCTGAAGGATAAAATAAATCCAGGCTTCAGTGGAGCCGCAGAAGAGTGAAACATGAACTTTATTTTAGGGAAGACAAGGAATACCGCCTCATAGATGAGGTACACTAGCAGATATGCGATTCATGTGGAAAAGAGGAGAGGAAGAATGGGTATTCAGAGTCCTTTATATTTCACCCAATTTGCATGAGTGGAAGGTGGAGTCAAGGAGACAATATCAGGAATTGTTCTATATGTTCACATGAGAGATATTAATGACATAAATTAGGGCATAAGAGGTACAGAAAGAGCCCAAGTGTTGGAAACACGACTAATTAGAAACCGAATTAGGTCTTATCTGAATAAGGCAGAGAAGAATCAGAACTCAACAATTTATAAAGGATTTGCTGGTTGTGCCCTGCATTCTGATGGTGTGATAAAACACAACCAGAAGCAACTTGAGAGGAATGGCTTAGTTTTGGCTTACAATTCTAGGTCACATGCCATCATCAAGGGAAGTCAGGATAGGAAGTTGAGCAGTAACTCAAAGCACAATACTGAACACTGCCTGTTGGCTCACTCTCTGACTGGTCCACGAGTTCATGCTCAGCTAACTTTCCTATACAGCCCAGGACTACCAACCTGGAGATGGTACCATCCACATTGGGTTAGGTCCTCCTACATCAGTTAAAAATCAGGGCAATCCCTCACGGACATACCCACAGATCAACTTAAAACAATTATTCAACTGATAGCTCCCCTCCACCTCCCAGGTAATTCTAGGTTGTCTTAAACTGATAGTTAATAGAGTGAATGCTGACCAGGACACTTGGCATTTGTACATATGTGTGTGAAAACTTTTCTAGTCCTGTTTCTGTGCTAGGGATTGAAGTCAGGGCTTTGTGTTTATTAGGTAGGTGCTCTATGGCTCAGCCACACCATCACCCCAGGAAGAAACTGTTATAGATGTCTCTGTGGTCAGTGTCACTCAGTAGGGTTTGAAGAACTTTGTGGGTGCCTTGTTGTCATTCACTGAGTCTGATGTATCTCTGCAGCCAGACAGTTGCCATCTTTTCCCTTTATTTCCACTTCTATCCACCTCATTGCATGAGGGATTTCTAAGGACACTGTCCTAGTTTAGTTTATTGTAGTTGCAATAAACACCATAATCAAAAACAAAGTGTCCATAAAAGAGTTTATTTATAGTTCATCATTCAGGAAGACAGAGCAGGTCTTCAAGGTAGGAGCTTGAAGCAGGAACCATGGAGGGATGTTGCTTACTGGCTTGCTCCCTCTGCCTTGTTTAACTCCCTTTCTAATGCAGTATAGGTTCATCTGCCTAGTGATGGTACTGCTCACACTGGCTTAGGCCACCCCATACTTACCATTAATTGAGAAAATGCCTCAAAATTTTGCCCACAGAACAATCTGATGGATGCAGTTCCTCAGTTGAGATATCCTATTCCCAGGAGGGCCAAGTTGACAACCAAGAGGAGCCATCATACAATCCTCACAATTTACACAATTACTTAGGGGACACAGCCTTTTCTATTTTCTAGTTCTTTCAACCTTGCATGTTGTCTTTGCTCTTCATGGTATTAAGATAAGAATTAGAGGTTTTTTTTTTTCTCTATAAAATAATTTATTCTCTCAAAGGTTTTACTGAACAAGGCATTACTAAAGATTATGTAGATGAGGAGTTACATTATTCACATCACAGTAAACAAATTTAAACCATTTTTACTTATTTCTGTTCTATTAAACCTTATACCACCCACACGCGGAAGGAGTTTTTGTGTTTTGTACTTGCCCTTCTTTTTCCCCCTCTTGGCTGACAAAGCTTAATTCTTCTGGAGGTCATAAACGTTCCTCAAAGGAAACACTGCAATCTACCTCTGCTAAAATAAATTTAATGTGTGGTCAGCATCTGATGTAAAACTTGCATACTTAACACCACCATGATGTATCTGGTTCATTTTCTATTGCTATACAAGAATATCTTAGGCTGGAGTGATTTAGAAAGAAGTTTGTTAGTTTACTCATTCCTCAGTGATTTATTTATGTCATATTTCACACATGAGAGAAAAATATATGACCCTTGTATTTCAGAGTCTGACTAGTTTCAGTTAAAAATGATGAGTATAAAAAATTGATACATTTTTCTGCAAAGGACATGATTTTGTTCTTCTTAATGGATAAATACCAGAAGCCATGAAAGTAGGAGGGAGCTGTCATATAAAAGGGAGAAGACAAGTGTCAGATGATAACTGAGCCAAGGAGATAAGCACCATCAAACATCTTTGGCACATGGGAAAATGTCATAGTGATACCTGAGATTCTGTACAATTAATATATAATTCTATTTTTTGTTCTTTTTTATTGATTAAGTTATTTATTCACTTTACATCCTGATCCAAGCTCCCCCTCCCTTCTCTCCTCCCAGTCCCTCCCTCTCATCTCCTCTTCCCTTCTATCCACCCCTCCTCACTTTCTCCTTAGAAAAGTGGATACTTCCCATGAACATCAACCAGTCCCAGCATATCAAGCCTTGCTCAACAAGTCTAGATGCATCCTCTTCCACTGAGGTAGCCAAGGTCGACAAGGTTAGAAGAAAGGGATCCAAAGGAAGGCAATGCAGTTGGAGATAGTGCCTGTTTCTGCTTTGGGAGGCCATATGAAGACCCAGATGCTTAACTGCTTCATATGTGCAGAAGGCCTTGGTCTGTCCCATTCCTGCTCTCTGGTTGGAAGTTCAGTCTCTGTGAGCCTCCAGGGGTCCAGTTTAGTTGACTCTTTAGGTTTTCTTGTGGTTCCCTTGACCTCTCTGACGCCCTCAATCCTTCCTCCCCCTCTCCCACAGGATTTCCCAAGCTCCACTCAATGTTTGGCTGTGGGTCTCTGCATCAGGTTCCAACAGTTACTGGGATAAGTCCCTCTGATGACATGTATGCTAGGCTCCTGTTTGCGAGTATAGGAAAATACCATCAATAGTATCATGGGTGGGCTCCATCTCACCGTACAGGTCTCAGGCTGGGCTAGTCAATGGTTAGGCCTTCCTCCAAATTCTGCTCCATCTTCCAACCCTACATATCCTTTAAGCAGGACAAGTTGTGGGTCTAAAGTTTTGTGGCTGGGTTGGTGTCCCAGTCATTCCATTGGAAGACTTGCCTGGTTACAGGAGTTGGCCAGTTTAGGCTCCCTACTCACCATTTCTGGGAGACATAGTAGGGTCACCCTCATAGATTCCTGGGTGTTTCCATTGTTCTAGGTTTGTGCTCTTTCCACAGACGTCCCCTAATCCAGTTGTCTCTCCAACTTCTCTCTCCCTCTGTCTTCTCCCACCTTATTCCTGCTGTATTCATCGCTGCTCCCTTCCCCACTCATTAACCTCCTTACATCCTCCTAGGACATTTAATCTATTGAGATTAAAGCGTTCCTCCTTGGGCCCTCCTTGTTACTTATCTTCACTAGGTCTATAGATTGTACTATGGTTATCTTGTAATCTATGACTAATACCCATTTATAACTGAGTACATATCATGTTTGACTGTCTGGATCTGGGTTACCACACTCAGGATGATATGTTCTAGTTCCACCATTTGCCTGAAAAATCTCAAGATGTCATTTTTTTTAATGACTGCATTAAATAAGTGTGCTACATTTCCTTTATCCATTCTTCAGTTGAGGGACATCTAGGTTGTTTCTAGCTTCAGACTATTACAAAAAAGCTACTATGAACACAGTTGAGCAAGCATCCTTGTGGTGTGGTGGAGCTCAGGAGTGGTGTAGCTGGGTTTCTTTCTTTCTCTCTTTCTTTCTTTCTTTCTTTCTTTCTTTCTTTCTTTCTTTCTTTCTTTCTTTCTTTCTTTCTCTCTCTCTCTCTCTCTCTCTCTCTCTCTCTCTCTCTCTCTCTCTCTCTCTTTCTTTCTTTCTTTCTTTCTTTCTTTCTTTCTTGGTTTTTTTGAACATTTCTTTAAGTACTTCTTTGTCATTCATTAGAGGTCCTCTATTTCCAGTTTTCTGAGAAACTGCCAAATTGATTTCCAAAGTAATGGTACAACTTTGCACTCCCACCAGAAATAGAGGAGAGTTCCCCTTGCTACACATCCTTGCCAGCATGGGTTGTCATTTGAGTTTGTGATTCTAGTCATTCTGACAGGTATAAGATGGAATCTCAGAGTTGTTTTGACTTGCATTTCCCTGATGACTAAGGATGTTGAATCTCTCTCTCTCTTTCTTCCTTTTTTTGAACATTTCTTTAAGTACTTCTTTGTCATTCATTAGAGGTCCTCTGTTGAGAATTCTCTATTTAGCTTTTGCACAGCCTTTTAAAATTGGCTCATTTTGTTTGCTGATGTCTAGTTTCTTGAGTTCTTTATATATTTTGCATATCAACCTTCTGTTAGATGTGGAGTTGTTGAAAATCTTTTCCCATTCTGTAGGCTGTCATTTTGTCCTTTTGACAGTGTTCTTTGCCTGACAGAGGCCTTTCAGTTCCTTGAGGTCTCATTTATTAATTGTTGATCTTTGTGCTTAAGCTGCTGGTGTTCTGTTTAGGAAGGTACCTCCTGTACCAGTGTGTTCAAAGCTATTCCCCACTTTCTCTTCTATCAGATTTAGAGTATATGGTTTTATGTTGAGGTATTTGATCCACTTGGACTTGAGTTTTGTGCAGGTGATAAACATGGATCTACTTGTATTCTTCTACATGCATGCATCCAGTTAGACCAGCACAATTTATTGAGGATGCTTTCTTTTTTCTACTGTATTATTTTGGCTTCTTTGTCAAAAATCAAGTGTCCATAGGCATGTAAATTTACTTCTGGTTTTTCAGTAATATTCCATTGATTATCATGTCTGTTTTTATCTTAGTATCATGTGGTTTTTATGACTGTAGTACAGAATGAAGCCAGGAATGTGATACCTCCAGAATTTCTTTTATTATACAGGATTGTTTTAGCTATATTGGGTTTTTTCATTTTTCCATATGGAGTTGAATATTGTTCTCTCAGGTTCGGAAAGGAATTGTGTTGGAATTAAGATCAGAATTGTGTTGAATTTGTAGGTTGTTTTTCGTAGGATGCCCAGTTTTACAATGTTAATCATATAGTTTCGTGAGCATAGGAAATCTTTCATCTTCTAATATCTTCTTCCATTTCTTTCTTCAAAGACGTGAACTTCTTGTCATACAGATCTTTTGCCTGCTTAGTTAAATATCACCAAGATATTCAATATTATTTGTGGCAGTTATGAAAAGTATTGTTTCCTTAATGTTTCTCTGCCTGTTTGTTGTTTTATTATAGGAAGGCTATTGATTTTTTTAGTTATATTTTTTTAATCTCCAGCCACTTTACTGAAGGTGTTTACCAGCTGTAGACGTTCCCTAGTAGAAATTTTGAGGATATACACACACACACACACATACACACACACACACATATATATGTATATATGTATATATATGAATATAGATACTTTGACTTCTTTCTTTCTAATTTGTATACCCTTAATATTCTTTATTTTTTACACTGCTCTAGCTAAATTCTAAGCATTATATTTAATAAATACTTCAATTGAATAGAAAAGGTGGACAGCCTGGCCTTGCCCCTGATTTTAGTGGAATTGCTTTGAGTGTCTCTCCATTTAATTTGCTATTGGACAATGGCTTGCTATTTATTGCCTTTATAGTGTTTAGGTATGTGCCTTGCATCCCTGACCTCTCCGAGACTTTTATCATGAAGAGGTGATATATTTTGTTAAAGACTTTTTCAGCATCTAATGATCATGTAGTTTTCTTCTTTCCATTTGTTTATATGGTGATTATATTGATGGATTTTGGTATGTTGAACCATCCCTGCATCTCTGGGATGAAGACTATTTGATCATGGTTTTATATGTGTTCTTGGATTCAGTCTATGAGTATTTTTGCATTAATGTTCATAAGGGAAATTGGTCTGAAATTCTCTTTCTTGATTGATTCTTTGTGTAATTAAGTCAGGTTGACCATGGCCTCATAAAATAAAATTGACAGTGCTCCTTCTGTTTCTTTTTTGTGCAGCATTTTGAGGAGTATTGGTACTACCTCTTCTTTGAAGCTCTCATAGAACTCTGCACTAAAATCTCTGGCCCTGGGCTCTTTTTTTTTTTTTTGGGGGGGGGGGAGACTTTTAATGACTGCTTCCATTCCTTAGGGGTTATAGGTCTATTTAGATTATTTTCCTGATTTTGATTTAGTTTTGATAAGTGGCATCTATTAAGAAAATCATCAATTTTGTTTAGATTATCCAATTTTTTGAAGTACAGATTTTTGAGGTGATATCTAATGATTCCTTGGATTTCCTCAGTGTCTGCTGTTATGTCCCCTTTCATTTCTGATTTTGTTAACTTGAATATTCTCCCTCTACCTTTTAGTTAATTTGGCTAAGGGTTTGTCTATCTTTTTTACTTTCTCAAAGAACCAACTCTTTGTTTCCTTTATTCTTTGCATCTTTCTCTTTGTTTCTATTTTATTGCTTTGAGCCCTGAGTTTGATTAGTTTCTGCCATCTACTCTTCTTGAGTATGTTGCTTCTTTTTGTTCTAGAGCTTCCAGGTGTGCTGTTAGGTCAATAGTATAAGATTTCACTAATTTCTTTATAAAGGCACTTAATGTTTTGAACTGTCCTCTTATTATTACTTTCATAGTGTCTTATATGTTTGGGTATGTTGTGGCTTCATTTTCATTGAATTCTAGAAAGTGTTCAATTTCTTCCTTTACCCAGTGGTCATTGAGTGGAAAGTTTTTCAGTTTCCCTGAATTTGTAGGCTTTCTGATGTTTCTATTGTTGTTGAAGTGCAACTTTAATTGTTGGTGGTCTAATAAGATACAAGGGGTTATTTCATGTTTATTCTATCTGTTGAGGTTTGCTTTGTGACAAACTATATGGTCAATTTTGAAGAATGTTTTGTGGGGTGATGAGAAGAAGGTATATTCTTTTGTGTTTGGGTGAAATGGTCTACAAATACCTGTTATGTCATAACCTTGAGTCATAACCTGTTAGTTTCATTATTTCTCCATTTAGTTTTTGTCTTGATGTCCTCTCCATTGATGAGAATGGTGTGTTGAAGTTTCCCACTATTAATCCGTGTGGTTCAATGTGTGATTTAAGATTTAGTAATGTTTCTTTTACAAATGTGGGTGCCCTTGCACCTGGAGCATAGATATTCAGAACTGACCCATCATCTTGGTGAACTTTTCCTTTGATTAGTATGAAATATTCATCTCTATCTTTTTTTATTAATTTTGGTTGAAGTCTATTTTATTAGTTATTAGATGGCTACTCTAACTTACTTCTTGGGTCCATTTGCTTGGAAATATTTTTCCAGCCCATTACTCTGAGATAATGTCTTTCTTTGATGTTTAGATATGTTTCTTGAATGCTACAGAGTGATGAATGGGTCCTGTTTTTACATCTATTTTGATGGTCTGTGTCTTTTTATTGGAAAATTGAGTCCATTGATACTGAGACATATTAAAGACCAATGATTGTTAGTTCATGTTATTTTGATGTTGTTGTTGGTAGTTTGTGTGTGAGTGTGTCTGTGTATGTGTGTGTGTGTTTATACATTTTAATATGTGTGTGTTTCTCTTCTTTTGGTTTTGCTGGTGTGAGATTATTTATTTCTTATTTATTTCCTTCTAGTACCTTCTATTGGGCTGGGGTTTTTTTTTTTTTATAGTTACTGTTTAAATTTAATTTTGCCATGTAATATTTTGTTTTGTCCATTTATGGTGATTGAAAGTTTTTCTGGATATAGTAGTCTGAGCTGGCATCTGTGATCTCTTAGAAACTGCAAGACATCTATCTACTCAGGCCCTTCTGGCTTTTAATAGAAATGGGAGGAGGAGGAGGAGGAGGAGGAGGAGAGGAAGAGAAACTGGGTGTAATTCTATCATGCCTGCCTTTATATGTTACTTGGCCTTTTTATCTTGCAGCTTTTAATATTATTTCTTTGTTCTGTACATTTAGTGTTTTGATTATAACATAGCAGGAGAATTTTCTTTTTTTATTCTAATCTATTTGATGTTCTGTAACCTTCTTTTTTAGACATCTGTTTTTTTTACGTTAAGAAAATTTTCTTCTATGATTTTGTTGAAAATATTTTCTGGACCTTTAAGCTGGGATTCTTCTTCTTCTTCTTCTTCTTCTTCTTCTTCTTCTTCTTCTTCTTCTTCTTCTTCTTCTTCTTCTTCTTCTTCTTCTTCTCCTCCTCCTCCTCCTCCTCCTCCTCCTCCTCCTCCTCATCTTTCTATTAATCTTAGATTTAGTCTTTTCATAGTGTCTAAAATTTTCTGGATGTTTTGTGTCAGAAACTTTTTAGATGTAACATTTTCTTTGACTGATGCGTCTATGTCTTCTATACCTGAGATTCTCTCTTTCATCTCTTGTATTCTGTTGATGATGCTTGTGTCTGTAGTTTCTGTTCTCTTATGTAGATTTTCCATCTTCAGGGTTTCCTCAGTTTGTGTTTTCTTTATTGCTTCTATTTTCATTTTTCAGGTCTTGAACAGTTTTATTCATTTCCTTCACCTGTTTGATTGTATTTTCCTGTATTTGTTTAAGGGATTTATTCATTTCTTCTTTAAAGGACTCTATCATCTTTATAAGATTGGATATAAAGTAATGTTTTGTGCTTCAGCTGTGTTAGGATATGAAGGGCTTGCTGTAGTAGATACCTAGGCTCTGGTGGTACTCTATTGCCCTGGCTCCTATTGATTGTGTTCTTACACTGGCCTTTAGCCATTTGTTTGTCCCTGGTGCCAGCAAGCCTCTGTGAATGCAGGCAGAGTTGTGGACTGGAAAATGGAGCTCAGAGAGCAGGGCGCAGTTCACTGCTGTTGGCTGTGCTTTAGGGAGACTTGGCAGGCAGGGGAGTGGGGCTGGTGTTGGATCTTAGCTGGTTGTCCCTGGTACTATCAGGCTTCTGAGAATGCAGCCAGAGGAGTGGGCTGGAAAATGGAAGACAAGGACTACTTCTATTAGTTTTAAGGTGAATAGATCAGAGTTCTGAAGGCTTCTGCATGACTTCATGTAGTAGGCTCATGCTGCCTCATCTCCTGGCAGAAAGGAGAAGGACAAGTTGGATGGACAGAAGAAAAACACAGGAGGCAGCTTCACCATCCAGCAACCTCTGCTTGCAATACCCAGCCAGCAACTCTGGCATATGAGAGCAAAATCTACTACTGGGAGAATGACACTCAAATTTCTAATAACCCAATCAACTCAAGGCCCCATTCACATCTAGTCTCATTCTTCTGGGAAATGGGATCTCAATACATGAAACTTTGGAGAAAATCATCAACCATAGTATGGTACTCAAAATACATACGAATCTCCAACAAATAATGTCACTCTTGTTAGAAGGAACCTCTAGTGATAATTAATATTTTTTGGAAAGAACCCCAAGATACTTTGCAGGTTGGAGGAATGGTGGTTTGAAAGCCTTAGAGTACAGTTGTGTATATGTGAGGTGCAGCAGAGAAATCTGAACCGGCAATGTAAACCCAAAGTCTTTGCTGTAAAGGTACATATTATTCTGTCTTCTATTACTTTCTGTTGTTTTTAAAGTTCTACTTTATGGAGATGGGATACGTCTTTGACACCTACATACAGAGACAGGACCACACTATAATCTTCAGAATGTTTTCTCAACATATGAGCACATCTGCCAATGGTGTGTGAGCTAAAGTGATGAGCACTACACCCACACTGTATCCCTAAATAAACTGCAATCCTAATTTGAAGTCCTTCTATTCACATGGATCCTTGGCAGTTACACGTGACAATGATAGAAGTCTCAGCATAGTAGGATTCTGGCAGTCAGAGCACAGGGAAGAGCCACCTGGTTGTTAGGATTATCCATACTGAACTTTATATAATGATGAAATGAAATCTTTTGTGTTTATCTCTAAACATCCAGTGACATTAAGTGTTTGGCTATATGAGTTAGGTTACAAATTCTCTCTCTCTCTCTCTCTCTCTCTCTCTCTCTCTCTCTCTCTCTCTCTCTCTTTCTCTCTCTCTCTCTCTCACACACACACACATATAGACAGGGTTTCTTTATGTAGCCCTGATTGTCCTGGAGAAGAGCTGGCTGGCCTTGAACTCACAGAGATCTACTTACCTCTGTTTCCCAAATGCTGAGATTGAAGGTGTGCACCATACTGCCCAGCTCATCACAGATATTTAAAGAAGACAATTTAGTTTGGAGAACTTTCCAACACTATGAGGAAGGTAAAATAGAGGGAAGGAGCTCCTCATTTATCATGTTTTAAAGCCCGGTAGCAATGACTCCACAGGGTTTTGGTGATTTATTTATTTATTCATCACTTATTAATTTAACTCAGGAGCACTATGTGCATGCAAACCATTATGCTAGGTTCTATGGTAAATATAAAAATAAGCTGCCATTTTATATCACTAAATTGAAATGTAGTAGAATCACATAAATTACAACAATAATTAAAGTAAATAATTAATTATAAATATGTGTCATGGCATACATTTATCAAAATATTATTTTAATGTGCTTCTCAACTAACTTCTTAGTGCTAAGCTTGTCGTCTGAGGAAATATGACTTCAGATAATTGAAAGCTTGTATTTCATGTCCTTCTAAGAATTTATCTTATTCTCCTATTAATTTTATTTATTAGCAAACATATCAAATTGCTTAAATATCCACCTATGTAATCTCTGAGGAACATAAGCATTACCATGTAACATCACTGGTTGGTAGTTTATACCATATCTGTTTTATACTGGGGGAAGAAAAATCATCAGAAAAAAAGAGAAAATCCACTAAGAATTTAATTAATTTATTTTTGAACATATATTATAAATTGAAATTAGGTTAGTTAATTCTGCATTGCTGTGACAGAATGTCTAACATAAGCAACTGAAGAAAAGGAAAGATTGATTTTGGTTTTTGGCTTCAGAAGGGTCATGCTTGTTTGCTCAGCCACATACCCTTGGGAAGAGTATCAAGGTAACAGGAATATAGAGGGTAAGACTGTTCATCTCATAGTAGACAGAGGTGAGAGGAAGAGACCGGGTATAGTCTTTAAAAGCAGGGCCTGGTGACTTACTTGCCACTTTCTAAAGCTTCTAAAAGCACCCAAAAGATAATCACCACTTGGGAGTCAAACACATGAGAGATTTGTCAGGGACATTGCCTAGTCAATGCTCAACAGATGTTAGCAGCTAGGCTTGATTTATAGGTAAAAAGACTGAGACTTCATCCAAGTTAAATGTATGGTAATAGCCTTAGAAAATAGTATTGATTAGTTCTTCTTGTTTCCACTTGGTTGATTTCACCCCTGAGTTTGATTATTTCCTGCCGTCTACTCCTCTTGGGTGAATTTTCTTCCTTTTTTTCTAGAGCTTTTGGTTGACTGGGCAAGTCCAGTGCTATGTTAGTGATATCTGAAGTTGTATGGAGACTGACAAACTTGAATTTGAATGTAGTTTGTGTCTGTGTGTATGTACCGTGAGTTCATATAAAGGAAAAAAATAAATGTTTAACATTTAAAAAAAAAAAGAAAGAAAAAGAAAATAGTATTGAAATCCAAGCCAATGACCAAGAACCAGAACAGGCCAGTGTAGAGTCCTTAGACAGATCAAATTTGGTGTTTCAGATAGGATCCTGGACATTTGATGAACAAGGAAACAAATGCATATGTAGTTATTACTAACCAGGTCTGTCATTCACCAGACCTACAAGATCTTTCCGGGAGAAGTGTCTCCTCTTACTATTCTGGGTACCACCAGCCTGTCTGTGAGCTTCTCTGGCACATTGCTGACTTTTGCCCAAAACAGCAGGCTGCTGGAAAGAGTGGGTTCGGGGAGGTAGAAACTCTATTCTGCTTGTGTCTTTTCATCTTCATGCTGTGGAGCTAGTAGCAAATGGTATGAGACCATGTGGAAGAGTCTGCTTTTCTCTGCCAAAGAAAGGAACAGCACCTCATGGTTTGTCGCTCCTGAGGGTTCTCTGAAATCTGTAGACTCCTGAAATGTTGGGACTCATAAATGCCTATGGAAAAGGTAAAAGGCCTATGTCCTGACCCTTCTTTCAGTATCCTTGTGTCTCTGGTTGAGGAAAGCTGAGTAGAGTGAGAGGGACTTTCAATCAATCTCTTTGTAAAACTTGATTTCCCCTTTGCAAATTGGGAGGCTTTCCTAGTAGATCCTGTCTCACACTATTCTAACCACAGAATCAGAATCTGGGTAACTCATTCATTTGCTCAGGCTGAGGGGTATCCATCTGATGTTTGGGTTATACATAGAAAAATTCTCTGAACAGTTTAGAGTGTGAGGAAACTGCTGTGTTTAATGACCTACCTGGTCATTAAATTTTTGATGACACGATAGATGACACTAAGAGTGAACTGAGGTGATGCCAAAAGATGCACCTAACATTTGAAAGGAAAATTATGAAAAGCCATACCACACCCAACTCCACTAGCCTCCAGGAGGTTGTCCAACCCATGTAGACTCACATGTATGTGAATATATTTTTAAGAGAATATAACAAGAAAGCCTATGGTCTCAACAGGAGCGAGAGTGCCATCCTCTAACTACCACAGCATCACTGATGTTCAGCATGGTGGGAGGCACCACAATCTATACCCAATGACACACCCCATTTCCTGACATTATGTTTCATTTCATCTAAGTCTCAGCAGGAAAGGGAATTCAGTACAACTGCTTCAAACAAAGAGAATCGTGTGAAAGGATGGCCGCCAAAATGTAGGTAGGATTCAGGATGCAAAAATCTTACACGGAGACTAGCCACAGGTGGAAGTTATCACATTCCCTGTGATATTAGCTGAAGGAATACAGGAAGAAAGGAGTGTTCATGGAGACACATGGGAGATGGGACAGGATGGTCAAGGTCACACAGTAGGAGTAACAGCCACAGAGGGAAGTCAGGGCTCAGTGGGAGAGAGGAAAGCACATCCTGGCCATGCTCTCTGGTCTCTATCTCCTGCTCACAGTCTCATTGGTTGATTCCAACCAGGATCCATCTGGAGAGACAGCCTGTATGATAGAAGATACCCACTGGACAAAACAAAAAGTAGCAAATGAAGCTGTTGGAGGTTTGGAGAAGGAGTTGGCAGATGGCTGCTGTCTGGGATGTATCTGCTTTTACAGGGGGTTGAGATGGGTAAGTACTCAGCCATGCATAGGTTTGAGACAAAGTGTTTCAATAGGTATATACCAGGAAAGATTGGCCTGCAGAAAATATAGCTGAGAAATCAGTCTAAGCAAGGCCCATAGCCTGACACAAGAGAGTAAGCTGCCCTGGTATTCCTGAAGTAGGTGCTGCAGTAGAGTCCTAGCCAGGCTCTGACATCATGGAGAAGCACCTATAAAGGGACCGTGTATGGCTGTCAAGCAAGGCTAGCTGCAGACAGGATGTTTTCAAGGGAATCCTGAAGAGGTCACTCACAAAGAAAGAGCTTTCCATACATGAGCCATCGGTAGGTTTTGGTTCATATGCAGTTTCTTCTCTTTAAGATGATGTAGTGTGTCACTGGAGGCAGATTTTGAGAATTTAAAAACTCATGCCAATTTAAAATTCAGTCTCTCTGCTTTGGACTTGTAGTTCAAGGTGTAAACCCTCAGTTTCCTGCTGTAGCCACCAGGCTTGCTGTTTGCCATGCTTTCTGCCATGACAGACTCATTTCCTTCTGGAGCTTTAAATTTCTTCTATAAGCTGCCTTGGTCATTGTGGTGTTTTGAATGAAAGCGGCCCTCATAAGCTCCTATATTTGAATGCTCAGCCACTAAGAAGTGGAACTGTTGGGAGGATTAGGAGGTGTGCCCTTCTTGGAGCAGGTGTGGTATTGTTTAAGAAGGTATGTTACTGGGGATGCTTTGAGGCTTCAAAAGCCTATGGCAAGCCCAGTCTCTCTCCCTCTGCTTGCTGCTCTCATGTCAGGATGTAAAACTCTTGCCTACTGCCACAGTGACATGCCTGTCTTCTTCCCACTGTGATGATCATGGACTAATCTGAAAATGTAAGCAAGTTCCCAATTCAATCTGTTTTCTTATATAAGTTTATCTTATAAATTAGATGAGAGTATGAGTGTAAGTGACAAGGGAAAGATAATCCAAGATTGGTGCCCTAAGCAAACGGGGAAAAGGAGGAAATGTTTTCTAAATTTAAATCTAAAAAGAGGAATTTATGCTGAGAATATAAAAGTTTTCCTTTCTTAAACGGTATTCAATCGCAACAAAAATATGGAAGAGGTACAATTACAAATGGAAGAGAAAATTAAACAGACATTATATCAATGAAGATATATGAAGGGCTGGTAAATACATGAAAGAATAATAAAAGCAGTTAGAGCATTTCAATTGGGAGTATCATGAAATACAAATATTTACCAAATACAAAAGTCCATACCCAACAAGTTAATTATTCCAAGTGTTGAAGAGCCTATGGAGAATTTAAAAGCCTAATGCAACTGATCATTGGATTGTAACAGTATATCATTCAGAAAATAATTTTGTGTTTTTTTAAAGTTAAAACCAACTAACCAAAGTACATCAATTACACTCTTATCTATTTTTCTAAGAGAAAGAAAAAGCTATGTCTACACAGAAGCATGCTTATAGCAGCATTATTCATGCAACCAAGACTGTCTTAGTGAATTTTTGTTTTTTGCCAACTTCCCACAAGCTAGAGTCATTTGGGAAGAAGGAACTTCAATTGAGAAAATGCCCCTGATAGATTTACATGGTGGGAGATATTTTCTTGATTAATGATAGATGTGGGAGGGCCTAGCTCACCTTGGGTAGGACCACTATAGGGCAGGTGATCTTGCATTGCATAAGAAAACTATCTGAACAAGTCATAAGGAGCAAGCCAATAAGCAGCATTCCTCCATGTCTTCTGTTTTAATTCCTGCTTCTATGTTCCTGTATAGGATCCTGCCCTGAGTATTCTCAGTGATGGAGAGGTGACCTGGGAGTTTAATTGAAAGAAACCCTTTTCTCTTCAAGACTTTTTTGGTCGTGGCATTTTTTTTTAATAGAATAGAGTTTATTTAGGGCATGGGAAGGAGAGTTAAGAGGGTAGTAGAGAAAGAGGGAGAGAGAGAGAAAGAGAGAGAGAGAGAGAGAGAGAGAGAGAGAGAGAGAGAGAGAGAGAGAGAGAGAGAGAGGTGTAGAAGAGAAGAACAGAGGTCGGCCATGAGCACGTGGAGAGAGATGGGGGGAGGGAATGGGGAGAGAGGGAGAGCATGAGAGTAAGGGAGCTGGTGTGGTATTTTTATCATAATAATTGAAGCCCTAAGACAAAGACAAATGTCAACAAACTGGAAAAACAAAATGTGACACAGCCACATAGTAGAATTCTACTTGGCAATAAGGAGTGAATTACCAATGCAGTTACAACATGGCAACCATTATAGTAACCCATTATGATAAACACCATCATTCAAAGTGGCTTCCTCTACCAACACTCACATTGAAAGTTAATTCTCCAGCATGGTAATTTTATGGTTATGAAGCTGTTAAGAGAAGTACTTACAGTTTTTTAGTGGGATTGGTACTTTCCTTCTGGGATTAGGTTTTGGCTTTTTCAGGAATTCATTGGTTACTTTAAGAGTAGATTATTTTAAGACAAGACCAGCTGTCTTGGTAACTACTCCTTTGCCCATGATATAGGCCTGGAAAGGTCTTGGGTATAAAGGAGACATTGATATCTCAACCCAGTTGTGAGGATCAATCTTCATTGTTTACTTGACTGGATTTTAAATCACTAGGAGACACAGTTCTAGGTGTTATCTAATTGAGAGTGTTTCCAGAAAGATTTAACTGATGGGGAAGACTCACTCTAAAATGAATAGTACCTATCATTCTAACTTTATTTACAGAATACAAATGCTATAAAGAGAAATGAGCAGAACACAAGCTTTCATCTCTTTCTACTACAGAAACAATGTGACCAGAGACCTTACACCCCTACTGTCACATATTGTGCCCACCCCGATGGACTGTGTACCCTTAATCTATGATCCCAAATAAGTTCTTCTTTCCTTATGTTGCTTTTGTTAGATATATGGTCGCTATAATGAGGAAAGTATGTAATACAAAAAAACACATGCCAAATTTCTGTGATGAGTCTAATCAAGTAGTCAGAGCCCTTGTGGCAGGACTATACAAGGGATTGGCACTGAAGATTTGTAAAGTCCCAGAATTCTACAAGCTGAGTTTTATGAGCCATTCTTATAGAAGCTTGGACCAATGGTGAATGGGTAACAAGGTAGCAAGAAGGCAAGAAGGACTTTGTGGGAACTTGACTTTGCAGGAACAAGTTGTTTCGTAGAAGTTTCTACAGACACATTCTTTAGGCTGTGGTACTCTCCTCACTGCTCTCCATTAAATATGCAGGGAGAGACCAGAAAAAGATGAAAAAAAATCTACAGAATGGCAAGGAAAGGGGTGTGAGTTTAATGGTGCAAATGAAGTGAGTGCAGAGAAAGCAACTAAACCTGGTAAGTGGATTAGAGCTATAAGGAAATCTCCACCCTTTGCTAAGACAACAGGAATGGTTCTGAGGACAAGATGCTATCCAGTGATGGATTTGAAGTGGGAAATGTAAATTCATTCAAAGGAGAGAAACTGAGGAATGCTGTTGAAAGGGTTCCCTGCTCAAAAACTGCTAACTCCCTTCAGAAGGTGTTTCTTTTGATGGAACTCTCAAGGTACTCTGCCACTGAAGCTATGGTGGAAGGGGTCCAGGCTATACCTTAAGCTGTTAGTAGAACTTAGCAGAAGCATCCATCTGGTTTTGTAGGAATGCAAAGTTCAAGAGTTAGAGTCTTAAAAGATTGAATCAAGGTTCCACAAAGCCTCTGAGGTCAGGAAATGAGTGGCAGAATCAAAGTCTTTGCAAAGAGATCCCAAGACACTATCACATTCAGTTGGGAAGGTAAAACCCAAGTTGCAATTTGAGACCCTGGAGATGCCAGGACTGTAGGATGTCTGAGAAGCAAAGCTGCATGTGCTGAGAGGGGCCATATCGAGAGCGAGGCTGTGTGTACTGTAGGCGGCAGCGCTTGAGAAGGACAGACAGATCCAACTTAGTGCAGCACAGATGCTGCCAGCTCAAGCTCTAGATGTTGGACGCAGAGTTGCTGGGTTTGTTGTTTGTCTGGGTTTCCATCTTGTTTCTGTCCACTCTCTCTGTTACCCCCCACGTTCCCTCCCTTTGGGATGGGAATATTAACTCCGTGCCACTGATTGCTGGCTGTGTGCAACTTTATTATTTTCGTATGAGGTTCACAATGAAGAAATTTCTTTAGGTCTTGGAAGAGACTTTGGGCTTCTGAGAAATGTTAAGAATGTTAATACTTAGTTGATTCTTGGGAATTAATTACATGAATTTTGCATCATGAGATGGTCATGATTTGTGGATCAGGGGGTAGGATATTAATATATACAATAATATGACTGAGTGTCAAGTTGGTAGGTAGTGGACTTTTAATATTTAGCATTCATTATCAACTTGGCTAGATTTATTATAAACTAGAAGAAATACCACTGGGTGCTTATGAATGTTTCCAAGAAGGTTTAACTGATATGTAATCCCTCTCTGAAGCTGGGTGACATCATTTCCTGGGGTAGCGTCCCTGGGTTGAATAAAATAGAAAAAGGAGAAATCAAAAGAACCATCATTCATCTCTCTCTGTTTCCTAACTGTAGAAACTGCCTTATGCTCTTATTGCCTAATGTGTTATTTGAGTTGATTTACCTAAAATATCTTTCAGTATGACCAGACTGATATAAATGAGAATAAACTAGCACAAGCCCATGTATTGGGCTTGGGTCAAAAATTGCATATGAAATGTCTTGATGGGAAGCAACTGATCAGGTGAGGACCATCAGAATCCGTTTAGAATATGCCTCCTTAGAGCCGGGATCAAAGGCCACACTACTCAGCTGGTGGTTTACTTTTTACAGCTGTCTTCATTTTATTTGTATGGGTGTTTTTGTCTGCATGCATGTCTGCGTAGCACATCCTTGCAGTGCATGTAAAGGCCATAAAAATGGTAAATCCTCTGGAACTGGAGTTACAGAGAGTTGTGAACTGCTATGTGGGTGCTAAGAATCAAACCCAGGACCTCTAGAAGAGCCAGCAGTGCTCTTAATCACTGAGCCATCCCTCCAACTCCACACCTTTTTGAGGTAAGATTTCCTTTAGCTCAAACTAGCCTCAAACTATGTAGCCAAGGGTTTCTGATTCTGAGTTCATCTCCTGAGTACTGGAGTTACAGGTATATACCTCTTTACCCAGTTTATGTGGTACTGAAATCCAAGAGCAGGGCTTGGAGAACACTAGGCAAGCACTCTACCAAATGAATGATATCACCAGCTTTTAATTGGATGCTTTAAATCATTTACATTTAATATTAATACAGTCATAGTTGTACTTAAATCTATCCTTTTGTTATCTGTTTTCCATTTGTTTGCCTTACGTTTTGGGGGTTCTAGTTTGGATTATTTTATCTCCCTTTTGACATATTAGTCACAACTCATTGCTTTAGGCTTTAAAATCTTATCAGGATCCAATTTCAAGTGATATTCTAACAGCTGACATACATACATACATACATACATACATACATACACATACACACATACACACACACACACAACTTTCCCGACTTTTTGTTATTGTTATCAAGAGTTGGAGGTGGAGAGGATCAAAATACATTATATTCATGTATAAAATTGTCAAAGAATAAAAATTATAAGGGATATCCTTAAGATATATATATATGTATATATATACACATATATACTCATATATATATTCTCATATATGATATATATATATATATATATATGAGAATAGGTTTAGAATAAAGTAGATTTGATCAGCACCACTGGAAGGTTGTGATGACTAGCTAGGAACAGTTTACAGCACCATTGTTCTGTTGCTCTGTAGGAATCAAACAGCTATATCAGCAGTTTTGTCTCCATCATGGAAAACATTAATGCCTTGAATCCCACACCAAGGATGCCTGGAGAACTAACTGGCTTATTTTAAAGCCCAGGCAAAGTGTTGGTAGAGGTATTTTATGGTGTGAAAAAAGCAAACAGCCAAGGAAAGGTTGTGCACTTGCATCTTTTTTATAACCTAGCAGTCTGTAGAATTTGATCTGGAGCCTGGTTTTATTGCTGTCACCACTTAGTGAGTTTCCAGGACCAGTCAGAGACATAATTCTCCCTGTCTTTCACCTATAGCAGCTATCAAATTCACATGCACACACTAATGGCTTGCTTGTATTACTTCAGTTCAAATACACACGGTCCTATTTCTCCAGTATTCATCTCAGATAAATTCTTTCAACTTTAATATCCCAAAATGCAACTCATTGAAACTTTGACTCAAATGATGATGAAATCTAGTCTCACTTTTCCTCGTCTATCCAGCTAATGTTCCACACAATGTTTTCCTCTGCTCCTAGGATGAGGTGCTATTCATATCCAAAGAGCTGTGATCATTCTTGTCTCTTGGCTAGAACAAGATATTATATATGGTGCTGTCTGGATCTGGAGATTCTCCCCAGTTGTGATCTTAGTGATACTTAAATAAGGGCCAGGTTGCAGCTGGTGCCTCCATTGCTAAACAAAAGCATGGCACCTCTCCCTGCTATATCTGCAGAGCAAGCCCTCCTCTCCTCCCTTTTCTTCCCCTTAATTCATTCACTACTCCCCCCTGCCCTGCTCACATTGCTGTGACAGGCAGAATCAGAGGCTGATGTTTCTGCTTACTGACCTTTAAGGGCTCGGGCAGATCCTCCCATGCCTTCCAGACCTGCAGAATCAGATCTCTGCTCATGTGTTGTGAACACAGCAAGGGGTTATATATAAGTGTTCAGTTCCTCTAGGCAGCTTAGTGGCATCCAGTTGTTGGAAGGAGGGAAGTAGTTGTTGGAAGTAACTAGGGTCTAAGGGGAAAAAAATCCAACCAAGATCTCTTATTAGATGTTTTTAGACAAAAGCATTTAACAGGAAAGTACAAAGGCAATTCATGTAACATGTCAAGTGAGCTCAGGGGAGTCCCGCTCTCTGCCTATTCTGTACAACAGGCTCAAGTCAACAAAACTCAGTGGGCTTCAATTGACTTTTCAGCTAACATTCAGTAACCAAAGTTCCCCAGAATGATGTTCTTTCATTAACCATTTCTGATGCATGCATTGAGATACTATCTAAAACCTTTATTAGCTGCTTATGTTGGGCTATTTCAGCAACATTCCTTTTGTTTTGTTTGTTTTGTGGTGCTGGGAACTGAACTCACAATTTTGCACAGGCTGAGCAAGGGCTCTCCCATTGACCTATCCACTCAGCATGTCACATTTCCTCCACACCCATTATTCACCCATGAAAATCTGTTCCCAGCATTTGTGACACTGATGGATATTGATTAAAGACCTTGCAAAGCTGAAGATAAGCAAAGCACTTCTAGTAGCCTCTTCTGGAACCTGGGCTTTTCCATCCATGCCAACTTGCCTCTGTCGCAGTATGAATTCTTGTTGAAAGCATTGAGCTTTCTTTTTTTTTTTAATTAGGTAATTTCCTCAATTACATTTCCAATGCTATCCAAAAAGTCCCCAATACACTCCCACCCAGTCCCCCACCCACCCACCCCCACCCCTTGGCCCTGGCATTCCCCTGTACTGGGGCATATAAAGTTGGCAAGTCCAATGGGCCTCTCTTTCCAGTGATGGCCTACTAGGCCATCTTTTGATACAAATGGAGCTAGAGACAAGACCTCTGGGGTACTGGTTAGTTCATAATAATGATCCACCTATGGGGTTGCAGTTCCCTTTAGCTCCTTGGGTACTTTCTCTAGCTCCTCCATTGGGGGCCCTGTGTTCCATCCAATAGCTGACTGTGAGCATCCACTTCTGTGTTTGCTAGGCCCAGGCATTGTCTCACAAGAGACAGCTATATCTGGGTCCTTTCAGCAGAATCTTGCTAGTGTATGCAATGGTGTCAGCGTTTGGAACCTGATTGTGGGATGGATCCCTGGATATGGCAGTCTTTAGATGGTCCATCCTTTCTTCACAGCTCCAAACTTTATCTCTGTAACTCTTTCCATGGGTGTTTTGTTCCCAATTCCAAGAAGGGGCACAGTGTCCACACTTTGGTCTTCATTCTTCTTGAGTTTCATGCGTTTAACAAATTGTATCTTATATCTTGGGTATCCTAAGTTTTGGGGCTAATATCCACTTATCAGTGAGTACATATTGTGTGAGTTCCTTTGTGAATATGTTACCTCACTCAGAATGATGCCCTCCAGATCCATCCATTTGCCTAGGAATTTCATAAATTCATTCCTTTTAATAGCTGAGTAGTACTCCATTGTGTAAATGTACCACATTTTCTGTATCCATTCCTCTATTGAGGGGGATCTGGGTTCTTTCCAGCTTCTGCCTATTATAAATAAGGCTGCTATGAACATAGTGGAGCATGTGTCCTTCTTACCGGTTGGAACATCTTCTGGATATATGCCCAGCAGAGGTATTGCTGGATCCTCTGGTAGTATTATGTCCAATTTTCTGAGGAACCGCCAAACTGATTTCCAGAGTGGTTGTACCAGCTTGCAATCCCACCAACAATGAAGGAGTGTTCCTCTTTCTCCACATCCTCGCCAGCATCTGCTGTCACCTGAATTTTTGATCTTAGCCATTCTGACTGGTGTGAGGTGGAATCTCAGGGTTGTTTTGATTTGCATTTCCCTGATGATTAAGGATGTTGAACATTTTTTCAGGTGCTTCTCTGCCATTCGGTATTCCTCAGGTGAGAATTCTTTGTTCAGTTCTGAGCCCCATTTTTTAACGGGGTTATTTGATTTTCTGGAGTCCACCTTCTTGAGTTCCTTATATATATTGGATATTAGTCCCCTATCTGATTTAGGATAGGTAAAGATCCTTTCCCAATCTGTTGGTGTTCTTTTTGTCTTATTGACGGTGTCTTTTGCCTTGCAGAAGCTTTGCAACTTTATGAGGTCCCATTTATCGATTCTCGATCTTACAGTGCAAGCCTTTGCTGTTCTATTCAGGAATTTTCCCCCTGTACCCATATCTTCAAGGCTTTTCCCTACTTTCTCCTCTATAAGTTTCAGTGTCTCTGGTTTTATGTGGAGTTCCTTAATCCACTTAGATTTGACCTTGGTACAAGGAGATAGGAATGGATCAATTCGCATTCTTCTACATGATAACCGCCAGTTGTGCCAGCACCATTTGTTGAAAATGTTGTCTTTTTTCCACTGGATGGTTTTTGCTCCCTTGTCAAAGATCAAGTGACCATAAGTATGTGGGTAGATCTCAGGGTTTTCAGTTCTGTTCCATTGGTCTACTTGTCTGTCGTTATACCAGTACCATGCAGTTTTTATCACAATTGCTCTGTAGTACAGCTTTAGGTCAGGCATGGTGATTCCTCCAGAGGTTCTTTTATCCTTGAGAAGAGTTTTTGCTATCCTAGGTTTTTTGTTGTTCCAGATGAATTTGCAGATTGCCCTTTCTAATTCCTTGAAGAATTGAGTTGGAATTTTGATGGGGATTGCATTGAATCTGTAGATTGCTTTTGGCAAGATAGCCATTTTTACAATGTTGATCCTGCCAATCTATGAGCATGGGAGGTTTTTCCATCTTCTGAGATCTTCTTTAATTTCTTTCTTCAGGGACTTGAAGTTCTTGTCATACAGATCTTTCACTTCCTTAGTTAGAGTCACGCCAAGGTATTTTATATTGTTTGTGACTATTGAGAAGGGTGTTGTTTCCCTAATTTCCTTCTCTGCTTGTTTATCCTTTGTGTACAGAAAGGCCATTGACTTGCTTGAGTTAATTTTATATCCAGCTACTTCACCGAAGCTATGTATCAGGCTTAGGAGTTCTCTGGTGGAATTTTTAGGGTCACTTATGTATACTATCATATCATCTGCAAAAAGGGATATTTTGACTTCTTCTTTTCTGATTTGTATCCCCTTGATCTCCTTTTGTTGTCTAATTGCTCTAGCTAGGACTTCAAGTACAATGTTGAATAGGTAGGGAGAGAGTGGGCAGCCTTGTCTAGTCCCTGATTTTAGTGGGATTGCTTCCAGCTTCTCACCATTTACTTTGATGTTGGCTACTGGTTTGCTATATATTGCTTTTATCATGGTTAGGTATGGGCCTTGAATTCCTGATCTTTCCAAGACTTTTATCATGAATGGGTGTTGGATTTTGTCAAATGCTTTTTCAGCATCTAACGAGATGATCATGTGGTTTTTGTCTTTGAGATTGTTTATATAATGGATTACATTGATGGATTTTCGTATATTGAACCATCCTTGCATCCCTGGGATGAATCCTACTTGGTCAGGATGGATGATTGTTTTGATGTGTTCTTGAATTCAGTTAGCTAGAACTTTATTGAGGATTTTTGCATCAATATTCACAAGGGAAATTGGTCTGAAGTTCTCTATTTTTGTTGGGTCTTTATGTGGTTTAGGTATCAGAGTAATTGTGGCTTCATAGAATGAGTTGGGTAGAGTACCTTCTGATTCTATTTTCTGGAATAGTTTGTGAAGAACTGGGATTAGTTCTTCTTTGAAGGTTTGATAGAACTCTGCACTAAACCCATCTGGTCCTGGTCTTTTCTTGGTTGGGAGACTATTAATGACTGCTTCTATTTCTTTAGGGGATATGGGACTGTTTAGATCATTAACCTGATCTTGATTTAACTTTGGTACCTGGTATCTGTCTAGAAACTTCTCCATTTCATCCAGGTTCTCCAGTTTTGTTGAGTATAGCCTTTTGTAGAATGATCTGATGGTGTTTTGGATTTCTTCAGGGTCTGTTGTTATGTCTCCCTTTTCATTTCTGATTTTGTTAATTAGAGTACTTTCCCTATGCCCTCTAGTGAGTCTGGCTAAGGGTTTATCTATCTTGTTGATTTTCTCAAAGAACCAGCTCCTCGATTGGTTGATTCTTTGAATTGTTCTTCTTGTTTCCACTTGGTTGATTTCACCCCTGAGTTTGATTATTTCTTGCCGTCTACTCCTCTTGGGTGAATTTGCTTCCTTTCGTTCTAGAGCTTTTAGGTGTGTTGTCAAGCTGCTAATGTGTGCTCTCTCTAGTTTCTTTTTGGAGGCACTCAGAGCTATGAGTTTTCCTCTTAGAAATGCTTTCAGTGTGTCCCATAAGTTTGGGTATGTTGTGGCTTCATTTTCATTAAACTCCAGAAAGTCCTTAATTTCTTTCTTTATTCCTTCCTTGACCAAGGTATCATTGAGAAGAGTGTTGTTTAGTTTCCACGTGTGTGTTGGCTTTCTATTATTTATTTTGTTATTGAAGATCAGTCTTAATCCATGGTTATCTGATAGGCTGCATGGGACAATTTCAATATTCTTGTATATGTTGAGGCTTGTTTTGTAACCAATTATGTGGTCAATTTTGGAGAAGGTACCGTGAGGTGCTGAGAAGGAGGTATATCCTTTTGTTTTAGGATAAAATGTTCTGTAGATATCTGTCAGATCCATTTGTTTCATAATCTCTGTTAGTTTCACTGTGTCCCTGTTTAGTTTCTGTTTCCATGATCTGTCCATTGGTGAAAGTGTTGTGTTGAAGTCTCCCACTATTATTGTGTGAGGTGCAATGTGTGCTTTGAGCTTTACTAAAGTATCTTTAATGAATGAGGCTGCCCTTGTATTTGGCGCATAGATATTCAGAATTGATAGTTCCTCTTGGAGGATTTTACCTTTGATGAGAATGAAGTGCCCTTCCTTGTCTTTTTTGATGACTTTGGGTTGGAAGTCAATCTTATCAGATATTATAATGGCTACTCCAGCTTGTTTCTTCCTACCATTTGCTTGGAAAATTGTTTTCCAGCCTTTCATTCTGAGGTAGTGCCTATATTTTTCTCTGAGATGAGTTTCCTGTAAGCAGCAAAATGTTGGGTCCTGTTTCTGTAGCCAGCCTGTTTTTTTTTTTTTTTTTTTTTAATTGTTGTCTGGGAGGCTTACTGCCTCTGTCTATTTTTTTTTTTTAAAGATTTATTTATTATATGTAAGTACACTGTAGCTGTCTTCAGACACTCCAGAAGAGGGCGCCAGATCTCGTTGCGGATGGTTGTGAGCCACCATGTGGTTGCTGGGATTTGAACTCTGGACCTTCGGAAGAGCAGTCGGGTGCTCTTACCCACTGAGCCATCTCACCAGCCCTGTAGCCAGCCTGTTAGTCTATGTCTTTTTATTGGGGAGTTGAGTCCATTGATATTAAGAGATATTAGGGAGAAGTAATTGTTGCTTCCTTTTATTTTTGTTGTTAGAGTTGGTGTTCTGTTTTTGTGGCTGTCTTCTTTTAGGTTTGTTGAGGGATTACCTTCTTGCTTTTTCTATGACGTGGTTTCTGTCCTTGTATTGGTTTTTTTCTGTTATTATCCTTTGAAGTGCTGGATTCGTGGAGAGATAATGTGTGAATTTGGTTTTGTCGTGGAATACTTTGGTTTCTCCATCTATGGTAATTGAGAGTTTGGCTGGGTATAGTAGCCTGGGCTGGAAATTGTGTTCTCTTAGTTTCTGTATAACATCTGTCCAGGCCCTTCTGGCTTTCATAGTCTCTGGTGAAAAATCCGGTGTAATTCTGATAGGCTTGCCTTTATATGTTACTTGACCTTTTTCCCTTACTGCTTTTAGTATTCTATCTTTATTTAGTGCATTTGTTGTTCTGATTATTATGTGTCGGAAGGAATTTCTTTTCTGGTCCAGTCTATTTGGAGTTCTGTAAGCTTCTTGTATGTTCATGGGCATCTCTTTCTTTAGGTTTGGGAAGTTTTCTTCTACAATTTTGTTGAATATATTTGCTGGTCCTTTGAGTTGAAAATCTTCATTCTCATCTACTCCTATTATCTGTAGGGTTGGTCTTCTCATTTTGTCCTGGATTTCCTGGATATTTTGAGTTAGGATCTTTTTGGATTTTGTATTTTCTTTGATTGTCGTGCCGATGTTCTCTATGGAGTCTTCTGCACCTGAGATTCTCTCTTCCATCTCTTGTATTCTGTTGCTGATGCTTGTATCTATGGTCCCAGATTTCTTTCCTAGTGTTTCTATCTCCAGTGTTGCCTCAATTTGGGTTTTCTTCATTGTTTCTACTTCCCTTTTTAGGTCTTGGATGGTTTTATTCAATTCCATCACCTGTTTGGTCTGGTTTTCCTGCAATTCTTTAATGGATTTTTGTGCTTCCTCTTTAATGTCTTCTACCTGTTTAGCAGTGTTCTCCTGCAATTCTTTAAGGGATTTTTGTGCTTCCTCTTTAATGTCTTCTACCTGTTTAGCAGTGTTCTCCTGCAATTCTTTAAGGGATTTTTGTACTTCCTCTTTAATGTCGTCTACCTGTTTAGCAGTGTTCTCCTGCAATTCTTTAAGGGATTTTTGTGCTTCCTCTTTAATGTCTTCTACCTGTTTACCAGTGTTCTTTTGTATTTCTTTAAGTGTGTTATTAAAGTCCTTCTTGATGTCCTCTACCATCATCGTGAGATATGCTTTTAGAACCGGGTCTAGCTTTTCCGGTGTGTTGGGGTGCCCTGGACTGGGCGAAGTTGGAGTGCTGGGTTCTGATGATGGTGAGTGGTCTTGGTTTCTGTTAGTAAGATTCTTACATTTACCTTTCGCCATCTGGTAATCTCTGGGATTAGTTGTTATTGTTGTCACTGTTTAAAGATTGGAGCAGACTCTGTGTTCCACTCACCAGAAGTCTTAAGATCCTGTGGCGGGTGTTGTGGGTAGCTGGCGAGTGTCAACAGACCCTGCGTCCTAGCTATCCTGGTGCTGGTCTGACCGGAAGAGGCTTGTGGCCCTACTCAGGCCGGATTTCTGCCTCCCCAACCAAAGCAGTCTCAGGTCCCACACAATTGGACTGGAGCAGAAGCTGTGTACCACTCACCAGAAGTCTTAAAATCCTGTGGCGGGTGTCGTGGGTAGCTGGCGGGTGTCAGCCACCCTGCGCTCTAGCTACCCAGGTGCTGGTCTGACCGGAAGAGGCTTGTGGCCCTGCTCAGGCCGGTTTTCTGCTTCCCTAACTAATGCAGTCTCAGGTCCCGCGCCAGCATTGAGCTTTCAAGGTAAAATCAAGCACATGTATAGCCAACACCATCTATGCCAGGACACCCCACTTTATGAACATAGGGTGTGAAGGTTTTAGGGTACTCTACTGCTTATTGCATTTTCTTGTGAGAAGTATCACCACTACAGATTATAAGATACATCAGGCATCTAAAATGTTAAACTGTGAGAGTGATAGTCTTCAAATTGAAGATATACTTAAAAGTAAACTCCAAACACCTTCACCGAAGGCTAAGTGAGCGCTGTACTGAGCTGTATGTGGGCATGCCTTTGAGATTGTTTCTCTCACGGAGGGAAAATAAGGTCTTTTTTCCATTTGACTTCTGACTCTCTTGACTCCAAGCCAGATTTGGCCTCTTGTACCTACTTGAACATCTATAGAGAAATTTCTCTCTGAAGAAATTTCATCTGGTTTGTTTTAATAACTTGAACTTGTAAGTCAGTATTTTTTAACTTATGAATTGTAGAACACTTGTGTCAGTTTCAATTCGGTCTCTGGTTTAAAACTGAGTGCCCTGTGTGCACTTGGCTTCACTGAATCAGAACTCCTAGAAGTGGGACCAGGAGTCTACATCTGAACGAGCCCTCCCGCCAATTTCAGGAAATACCAAGACTTAAGAAAAACTGCCCAAAGGGGCAAACATACAACTATGATGGAAATGTCCTTTTACCTAAAAGATTAAGAGTAATTGCAGATTTGTCACCAATTTAGAAAAGCTGTAATGAAGTAGGAAAAGGTCTACCTAGAATCTCATAAGCCCATCTCCTCTGTCTGAAAACAAACTGAGTTTCATTCCCCAACTTTTGGCTATGATTGAAAGACATGCTACTGAGTTAGGGCCAGTGAAGTACAGGTAGAAAATAAATTTGCTGCCTCTGAGCTTGGCTCCTAATATGTTCCTCTCTGTGGTGGTTTCCATGAGGAATGTCCCCCACAGGTTCAGGTGTTTGAAGACTTGGTGCCCAGTGGGCAGTGCTGTATGAGGAGGTCAGGCAGCCTTGCTGTGGCAAGTACATAACCGGGGGTAGGCTTTGAAAGTTCATAGGCTCACCTCACTTCCAGTTCACTCTGCTTTGGTGTTTGCAGTTGAAGATGTAAGCTCTCAGCTACCTGCTCCTGCTGCCATGCCTAATGCTTGCTATCATGCCTTCCTGACATGATGGACTCTTAGCCCTCTGAAGCCACAAACCAGAATAAACTCTTTTCTTTCTAAGTTATCTCTGCTTATTTTGAGGGTGACATTTGGTTGTCAATGTGACATATATCTGGAATGGATGAAAACCCAAGTAGCTGGGCATGCCTGTGAACTTTTCTTGAGTGGATCATTTGAGGTGGGAGGGGACACCTTAAATCTGGGCCACACCTTCGGTGGCAGCCCATGGGACTACACCTTCTGGTGGCAGCCCACAGGACCACACCTTCTGGTGGCAGCCCACAGGACCATACCTTCCTTCTGGTGGCAGCCCACAGGACCAGCTATGGAAAAGTGAAGCTTCTGCTATTTACATGCTTGCCCTGGCTTTTTCTGGTAAGTTCTTCTAGGCTGTATCTGGGCCATTACTTTGCTAGGATTAGAAGCTGCTTTTCAGGATTCCAACAGTAGACTAAAGGCCAGAAGCCCTTTAAGAGTCCTCCGACATTCTAGCACAAGATTGGGACTGCTGAGACAATCAGTCTCATCGATTGAACAAATACCAGGTTCTTGGCCTTTCCATCAGGAGACAGTCATGGTTAGACTACCCAGGCTATAGCTTTTAAGCCACTCAAATTAGTCGAGAGAGAGAGAGAGAGAGAGAGAGAGAGAGAGAGAGAAAGAGAAAGAGAAAGAGAGAGAGAGTAGTATTCTCTTTGCAAAGGCTGGAGATATAGCTCAGTGGTACAATTCTTGCTTTGCATATGCAAGGCCCTGAGTTTTTTCCCCAGCACTACCTGTAGGAAAGGATTTTTTTTTTTTTTTTTTTTTACCACTTAGCTCTCAGACCCTGAGCACCCAGAGTCACTGGCTCCTTCATGAAGCATAAGGGAAGCTCAAGTAGGGAGAGAGTTTGAGTTGCTGAGAATCGGGAAAGACTTGTTGACCAAAACTGCTACCATGTGAAAAGCAAGATACTCCAATATGGACGAGCCATCTGGGGTATGTTTCATGTCTCAGACAGTTGAGCTTCTATAATGAAATGCCAATCATCTGAAGCAGTAGCTCACAATCTTCCTAATGCTGCGATCTTAATACAGTTCCTCATGTTGTGGTGACCCGCAACCATAAAATTATTTCACTGATACTTCATAACTGTGACCTTGCTACTGTTATGAATTGTAATGTATCTGATATGCAGGGTATCTGATGTGTGACCCCTTCACAGGTTGAGAACCACTTATTGAAAGCAAAAGCAATGCATTGCTCACAATGTTGGAGGCTATCAAGTCCAAGGTCAAGACACTGGCATATTCTTTGCATGGCCATCGCTGATCTCTATCGTGGGTGTTCTTTGTGTGTTCTCGAATGATAGGAAGATCAGATGAGCTCCTCAGTTCTCTTTTATAGAGACACAAATCCCATGAGGCACCCCATCCACATGACCTCGTTATGTCCCAAAGGACCCACCTCCTGACACTATTACACTGGGGATGAGATTTCCACATATGGATTTTCTAAGAGCAAAAATATCCAGACTATAGCACTCAGACATGGCCCTCTCTAATGTGTCTGTGGTTGTATCTGTTCCCCACTTAGGTCTCACATAGGAAATGCACTTGCTCCAGAGATTTCCATGATTGATCAGGAAAATTATTTATCTGAAAGACAACATGACAGAGGCTGAAGAGAAAGGATGGTCTTTGTCCTCTAGAGAGAAATCGAGAATGATCTTTAAAATCCTTACACAGCTTGGCTGAAGAATTTAAGGGTATCCTAAAGAATAGAATGTATTCCAACTCGAGAGAATGTAAAAATTCAGAGTGAGTATAATGCTGTAACAGGATGAAGTTTGGGAGCAAGGATGTGAAGAGAACTACAGGGCACTCCCTCGGCGGGTATCAACTCTTAGAGTCTTGATCTGGTTCTTATTTCTCCACTAAAAACATGGCCTTGTTGAGATAGATTGGTGCCAACGATACAAGGAATGAGAGTTGAATGTTTTGAACACCCATTTGAAAGAAGAGGATGCATATTCAGACAGAATTCAGAGTACCTGGGAGTTTTCTGCTGAGCTGTGAATATTTGGGGGTGATTTAGACACTAGAGGAGGCCGGGATGCTGCTCAGGCAGTGTTACCAGGCTCTAGGAAGCTGTGGCAATCCACACTCATCCTTTTCACAATGGTGGTCTTCCCGATGTTCTCAATCTTTAAGGTGAAAGAGTTGTGGACCCAGTGACCAAGTCAAAAGCATGGAGGTTTGCAGCACAAAGGCTCCTTGGCTTTCTAATATTGCAGACATGAAACTGCTCTATTGAAGCCAAACGGCTTGACGCTGAGTGCTGCTCAGAGTTCCTAGAAAGTGGCCTCTCAGAGCAGTCAAGGCCTGGAAACAGGAATTCTTTGGGAAAGGCCCCAGTCATCAAACTCTGCCAAGAATTGGCAGCAATAAGTAAAAGATGGAAAGCATTGGTTTCTGTCTCTTTATTTCCACATCATTTGCCCATTTCTCCAACGCCATGTGTTGAATAACCTACCTTTTAACTACTGATTCTGAATGCCAGCTTCCTGATGGCATCTGGCCTTATGTGTTCTGGGATCCATTACTGGGCTTTGTACTCAGTTCTTTTTAATTCTCTATGAAGTACAGAGTTTGAAACGTATCTTTCAAATCAAACTAATTAATTACACTATTCAGATCTTCAACTTCCTTATTTTTTCCACTATTCACCTGTCAAAGGTTTAAAGAGGTATAATGGGTTTCTCAGCACATTCTAATTCTGTCAATTTCTCTATGAATATCAAATATTTTGCTTTTACAGATTTTTGATGTAACATTTCTTTATCCAGATAAAAGTTTGTGTCAGTTAATGCTCACTGCAAACTGTAAGTTTTAGCAAAACAAAATGAAGCTTTTGGTTTTGAAAATTGTAAAGAAAAGGTAGCTTGGTTTCTGCCTCATCTCAGAGTCAGCTCATAACTCCGGAGGGAAACTGGCATCTGAATTCTATCTGTAACTAAATCAGAAGGCTTCTACAGCTCTTAGATGCAGTTAGAGGAGAGACAGGCAAACATATGAATATTAAATGGCTTAGTGATGGGAGAAGTTCAAGTCATTTACCACAGAGGAGAAACGCGTCCAGAGTGAACCCTGTGTCCAACTGCGCGCTCTCCCAGAAGAGTAGAAATCAAGGAAGATGACACAAAACCCAGAAACCCACAGACAGTGCCCTCTGCACTGCCCTCACTATCTGAGATAGCTTGGAAATGGCTGGCAATATAAGAAGAGACAAAGCACTGTAAAATACTGAAACCAGAGTGCCTTGAAATGGACGCTAATAGTTGAATAAGGTTAACATGAGATATAGGACACAAATCAGAGGAATCACCCAAAAGAGTACATGTCAAGTAATGAGAAAACTGACCTACTTCACAGCTCTTGGTGAAAAGCTGGACAAAATTAACATTGCCTCCCCTCCCCACCCCCCTAGACAGAAAATCTACCAGCACTGGCATGAGTTCACGTTTGTCATATTGTGAAGTCCACCAAGTGTGACTGTAGCTTTTGATTCTTAAAGGTGAATGAAATCATATGAACTGAGAGCCAATATTATGTCTCTGAAGAAACCTTTTGTGCAGGTTAGTTGTATGTCCATTTGACATAAGTTACAGTCATCTGAGAGAAGGGAACCTCAACTGAGAAAATGCCTCTGAAAGATCGTAAAACTCACCTGTAGGCAACCCTGTAGAGCATTTTCTTAATTGGTGATTGATGTGTGGGGGTGTCCAGACTATTGTGTCTTCTAACCCTGCTGAGTTGGTAGGCTGGGGCTATATAAAAAAGCAGGCTGAGCAGGCCACGAGAGGCAAGTCATGGGGCCAGCATGCAGCACTCCATGGCCTCTGCACCAACTTCTGTCTTCAGGGTTTACTCCTGCTTGAGTTCCTGCCTTGGGCTCCTTCAGTAGGCTATCACTTGGGATATGTAAGCCAAATAAACCCTTTTGTCCCCAGCATGCTTTTGGTCATAGTATTTCATCACGACAATAATACACTAATTAAGAGAACTTCCTAGTTGAAGAATAAAAGCAAAGAAATAATGGGGAAAATGCGGAGGGCAGAATAAACTTTAAAGAAAGTATAATTAATATCCTTGGGAATAATAGAATGAATTTCATCTGAGAAACAAACATAAGATCAGGAAACAGATTTGAAAATTAGAAAATAAATTGCCATAATTCATAGTGCAACAAGATTCTGGAAGTCACAGTTGCAAATCTTTAAGAAATTATAACAAAATAATAAAGAAATCAATGAGGGTAGATTCCATCTGTTAAGTTCATCTTAGTTATAGAAATCTCAAATTAAGGGGATATGGGAGAATGCAGAGGTATAAATTCTACTTAGTTGAATGACACAAGGCTGTAGTTGAGGTGTTAACCCAGAGCCCAGTGTGTACATCAATACACATGTTAGCAAAGCTGCTGGTCCTGGAGGCCAGATCTTGAATGGACACTTTATATATCCATTTCATTGGTCTATGAGATGCCCGCACAGACAGTGTGACCTTGTTTCTTGCCCAAGTGTTAAAGGCTAGGTGCTAGCTTGGTGCTTCTGGAAAGAGAGAGAACTTTTTGATGGATTAGAGAGTCCAATTCATGTCTTTGAGTCATTGTGATATTTGTTTAATGGAGGATTGTGGGATTGTCTTTCCTCTCCTGGGCTTTGTTTATGTCCTGGTTTGCTGGCTGGGTCTGCTTTTCCCCTATATACATCCAGACACCATTGCACATCAGGCTGGACTGGAAGGCAGGTGGGATAGCAGGATCTTGGTCAGCACAAGTCCAGGAGAAATAGCCTTCTCTGGAGATGTTTTTCAGCAAAACAGTATCCTTTACTGGGGGTAACAAGGGTTATATAAACCCTAAGAGTAGGTAGGGTTTTCAGGGGGTGCTGAGGTCCTGGGAATGCATGAAGAGGCATTTCCGGTGCTTGTTGGACATGTCCTTATAAGGAGAGAGTAAGTCTGACCTGTAAACTGCCCACCAGGCTATGTGACTAGCTCAAGGATGGCAGGTGTTCTAAGGCTATGTGTGCTGGGACATGCATGCCCAGAGCAGGAAGGAAGCAGTCCTACTCCTGCCAGTCACAGGAAGAGATTGGGGTGTTTGGACAGTCTCGACCTCACTCTTGCTCCTGACTGGTTTTCTCAATATCAGGGTTTTCTGACCCCACACTGGTCAAAAGGAGAACAGCATCCTCCTCTTGTTCCTCTCTGTGATGTGTGTGTGTGCTGAATTCTCCGAGGCTGTGAGCCAGTCATCACTAATCAGTACTAATGAAGGAAACCCCTCCACCATTGGGAGCCATGCTCCAATTTGCTGAGCCCCAGTAGAACAAAAAACATAGTGGGCTGGGGGGCTTTCCCTCCTTTTCCTTGTACAGATGTCATGTCCATCTTTTCCTGTCCTCAGACACAGATGCTCCTGGCTCTCCACCTCTCGGGTAGTATGTCCTAGGGTCTCTCAGTCAGTGGGCTCCTGTCTACATTTTCTCTTTGGTGTCTATCTGGTCCTAGATCCTATTGGATCCCATTTTCAGGAAAACACCTACCAATACAGATCCTAAAATTACACAAGGCATGGTGGGAAGCAGGTCACCAAGAAGAGATAATAAGAATAAGACTGGAATTGGGAAGGACAGGAAATAAAGCAAGAAACTGATGCTGGGGAAAAGCTTCCAAATACTCCAGACCCACCCACCCCTACTCCCACCCCACCCCCGCTGCCTTTTTTTCTTTCTAGAAAAAAGTTAAAATCCAAGGGATGTGTTCCAAAGTAATCTGAGTAGTTACACACACACACACACACACACACACACACACACACACACACGCACACAGAGAGAGAGAGACAGAGACAGAGACAGAGACAGAGACAGAGAGACAGAGAGAGACAGAGACAGAGAGAGACAGACAGAGAGACACAGAGAGGCACAGAGACAGGGAGACACAGACAGAGACAGAGAGACAGAGAGAGGGGCAACAGTTAAATCCTTGCCAATAGCAGCACCAGGGAGAATGTGTATCACAACCCTCCTGAAAAATGATAGAATATTTGACATACTTCAGTGCATAGGTCTTATACTGAGAGATCCCACCAGCTCAAGAATGAATCAAACAACCTGAAGAAAGTACAAATGAATGGGGCAGGCATTGACTACAGGGGAAGGTGTACACAGAAGGAAGTGTTCCTAATGTGTTCTATTGACACTGTTTACACAGTAATGGCAATTAAAAACACCAGTGACAGACACTATCGATTAGGTTTTCCAATGTCTGCATCTCTTTCTGCCTTATTATCAAAACCTCAATTTTATTGAGGCAGCACACCTCTGTTTAAACATGTATGTGCTGCTACATTGCCTGGCAGTTAGGGGTGACCCTATGACATAGTGCCTACTGATGAGAGTCACACTGAGGGCTTCTGGGAAAGTTTAATTTATTTTTTTAAAATTTTCTCCTTATTACACCTCTTCTGCCTTTTTGTCTACCCACTCATTTTTACATTCTCTCTCTCTCTCTCTCTCTCTCTCTCTCTCTCTCTCTCTCTAAAACAAACTAAAATGCAAAGACAAAACCCCAAGAACCAGGGATCCATCCCATAATTAGCCTCCAAACGATGACACCATTGCATACACTAGGAAGCGTTTGCTGAAAGGATCCTGATATAGCTGTCTCTTGTGAGACTAGGCCGGGGCCTAGCAAACACATAAGTGGATGCTCACAGTCAGCTATTGGGTGAATCACAGGACTCCCATTGGAGGAGCTAGAGAAATTATCCAAGGAGCTAAAGAGATCTGCAACCCTGTAGGTCCAACAACATTATGAACTAACCAGTACCCCAGAGCTCTTGACTCTAGCTGCATATGTATCAAAAGATGGCCTAGTCGGCCATCACTGGAAAGAGAGGCCCATTGGACACGCAAACTTTATATGCCCCAGTACAGGGGAACGCCAGGGCCAAAAAAATGGGAATGGGTGGGTAGGGAAGTGGGGGGGGGAGGGTATGGGGGACTTTTGGGATAGCATTGAAAATGTAATTGAGGAAAATACGTAATAAAAAAAATAAAGTGGGGAAAAAAAACCCAAGAACCACAAGCATATCAAACAAATAAACAAACAAATAAAAATAAGCAAGCAAAAGATCAACAAAACAAAATAAATGTCCAAAACAAAACAAAATGGGAGAAAAGGTCTACAAAAATACCCATGACTTTGTTTTGTATTGGTCAACTACTCCTGGTCATGGGGCCTGCTCTGAAGTGTGATTGATATACCCAATGAAACTTCATTGGAGAAAACAGATTTCTCCTTTGTCAGTGGGTATTAGCTGCAGACAACTTCTTGGTTATGGGTGGGAGCTTAACCATGTCCATTCCCCACTCTAGGTGCTGGAACTCTGTCTGCGTTGAATATTATTCAGGCTCTGGGTCTGCTGCCACAGTCTTTTTGAGTCCATATGTGTACCATTTGTTGTATCTGAAAGCCACCATTTATTTCCTCTGCATCTTCTATGGTCTATGGCTTTTGCAATCTTTTCATCTCTTCTTCCATGTGCATCCTTCATCCTCGAGGGGAGAGTTTTGATAAAGACATCCCATTTAGAAGTGAGTGCTTTAGAGTCTCATTCTCTGCCCATTGTTCAGCTGTGGGTTGATTCTCATCTACTGCTAAGAGAAGCATATCTGCTGATGGCTGAGTGAGGCATGGATCTACGGGAATAGTGATTGTTGTGGTACACTGTGCAGAGGTGTGTCTCTGTATCTTCAAGTGTTAATTCAGTCCTGGCTAAACGTTGGCAAGATCTTGGTATTGTTATTTCTATGGCCCATCACTGGTCTCATATTTTGTAAATATTCATCTTTCCTCACTAACCTAGAAGCACTCTAGAATTGTATCTCATTGGCTGTAATAAAGAGCTGCTGGCCAATAATAGGACAGGAAGTGGAGGGCGAGGGTGAGAGAGAGAGGGGGAGGAAGGAAGAAGGAGAAGAAGAGAAGGAGGAAGAGGAAGAAGAGGAAGAAAGGGAAGAAGCTGAAGAGGAGGAGGAAGAAGGAGAAGGAGAAGAAGAAGAAGAAGAAGAAGAAGAAGAAGAAGAAGAAGAAGAAGAAGAAGAAGAAGAAGAAGGAGGAGGAGGAGGAGGAGGAGGAGGAGGAGGAGGAGGAGGAGGAGAAGGAGGAGAAGAAGGAGGAGAAGGAGAAGGAGAAAAAGAAGGAGGAAAAGAAGGAGGAGAAGAAGGAGGAGAAGAAGGAGGAGAAGGAGAAGGAGAAGGAGAAGGAGAAGAAGAAGAAGAAGAAGAAGAAGAAGAAGAAGAAGAAGAAGAAGAAGAAGAAGAAGAAGAAGAAGAAGAAGAAGAAGAAGAAGAAGAAGAAGAAGAAGAAGAAGAAGAAGAAGAGAAATGAGATGCAAAAGACTTGCCAGCAGACATGGAAGTGAACAGTTAGACCAGAGCAGAGCAGAGAGGTAGAGCTAGCCATGTGGCAGGACATCATGCCAGGATTAGTCAGGTTAAGCTAGATAGCTGGCTGGGAGACAGCCCTCGCTAAAAAGGCCTAAACTTTAAAATATTAAAAAGCCTCTGTGTCATTATTCATACTGCTGGTGGGTCCAGGAAAGTCCCACTATAAGTAATATGTCATTTTCAGTCATTTTATTGCTGGATTCCTTCAACAGAATAAAAGTGTTGGGCCTCTAGAGCCATGGCCTATTTAGTTTTAGGTTCTTGACCACTTTAACAATGACTGATATAGATTCTATCTCCTTCAGTGAGCTAAAATTCTATCAGGAAGTAGTTGGTTTCTCCTGTAACATTTGTAGTACTATTGCAATGTCCTATTTTACAGGCATGTCACTGTTGCAGGTCACAGGGTGTATCTGGGGGAGATTAATTATTGTCTTTCTCCTCCAGGAGTGTGCAGGATGCCTTCAAGTGCCATGAACACTATTTAATACGGATGAAGCTTCTTATGAGGCACCAGCTCAATCTCTCTGAATTTGAGGAAACAAGTAAATATTGTCTTCAGGCCTTACTATTAGGTTTTGAAGAGCGATTAACATAGCCTTGGCATTAGCCTGTGTTGAAGAAACGGACTTTTGGCTCATATGATGCCTTTAACTTTGAATTTATACATTGTGTTCTCTTAATATAATCTCTATATTTTATAGTTTTCTTCTGAACACTTCAGCTGCATCTTTGCCTCTACTTTTATCTTAATCTCCTTAGATATTTTTGTGTTATGTCTACAAATATCAGATAGGACACACATATGTTTACGGTTTGACCTAATCTGAAATTCTGCCTTTTCCCCAGGAAGCATGGTATGTTTGCTTTACTGATAGGAACATTATGTTTGATCTTTCTTCTGTTATCTTTCCATGCTTTTATATCTTTTATATTTGATTTGCTTTTGGACTTTTGATAAAAAGTATTTAGCATTTTGAGGGGCATGCCATCTTTTAGTTTTACTGATTTTCATCACTAATTTTCTTTTAAAATACCTTTTAGAAACAATTTCTTGAAACATATCTCCTTAATTATCAGAATCAGAATTGAAACACAAGTCTAATTTGCACATTCAAAACAAAGTGTGGCTTGTGCTGTCTGACTTCATTCTGTGCCCTTCTCTTCAGTCAGGGTCTATGTGTACTTTCTCTTCAACACTTATGTTTTATATATTTTACTAACTCTTTGAGAATTTCATACATCATAATTCAGTCATAGTCCCCTTCTCTTCAGCCCATCTCAGATCCTCCTACTCCATACCCAACCAACTTATGTCCTTATTTTTTAAGAACTTCAGTCAGTCCAGCTAGTACTATGTATATACTTAGGTGTGTGGCCATCAGTGGAATTTGTTAGACCTGCCAGAGTTCACACTTTTAAAGAGAACTAATTCTTCTCCAGGTGGCTATCAATTACCAATAGCTCCTGAGCTAGGGGTTGGGCCTTCATGCTCACACTCTGCTCCATGCTGGGGGTCTTGTTTGTTTTGAGCTTGTATGGGTCTTACATATTTAGTGCAAATCTCTGTGTAGCTCACAACTTACTTTTTGAGATTTTCCTCTTTGTCAACTCATTTATTTACTCCTTTATTTGTTTTCAGTGGACACTGCCACCTGGATCTTCCCCAAAATACCAAAATATAAGAGACTGTAATATTCTCACAAACCTACATATGTGCTCCTGTATACTTAAAATTCTGTCTGGATTACTCATGGTACATAATAAAGTGGAGTTGCTATATAAAAGACTCAGGTGGTATTTAGAGAATCATGACAAAAACAAAAGATTGGTTCACATTCAATGCAAGCACAATTTTTCTTCAAGTATTTTTATCACACAGTTGGTTGATTTTACAGATGCTGAACCTGTGGCTATGAGGTCGGTGACTGTACTTCTGTCCACGTAACCAAGCCTGCTCCATATCTGTCCTGGGTGGCAGGACAGTATTGCTCAGAGTATTCTAGAGAGAATCTCTGTCCTGCTTTCTAGGCATCTGAAACCAATCAGAGGAAGCTCTGTGGTCCCAGAAGGAGATAGGCAGGGGAATGTCCAGGGAATGTATAATGGGGAAAGTATTGAAGACACACCAACCTGTACTGGTTTCTAAGAAAGATGTCCTGGCAGTGGTGAAGTTGGGCACTGTGTTGATTCTTTGTCTAAAAACTGGACACCATCATAGAGAAGAATATGTAAAGCCAGAGCAAGAGGAAATACAAACAACTCAGTGTTGCAGGAACCTGGCTGATGGTATGAAAACAAGAGGGGCAGAGGGATGAGGTGGGCCATTCCATGAGGTTAAGACTGACCCTGAGAGTCACGCTGAAGAAAGCTCCTGCTGGCGATTTCTGAGAAGGATGTGAATGCAAGAGGACGAGGGCTAAGACTGAGGATGGACACATGGCAAGCTCTGAATAGCACTTTGGACATTTATAATAAAAACAATTGAAGTGAAGAACCAGCAAGAGGGAAAGAGGCAGAAGGTGGACACCTCTGGACAGTTTCTTTGGACAGATAGGGGAACCTCTTTAGGAGCTACTCCAAACCTGTCCGCTGTGTTTCTTGCTTAAAATCAAGTTCCACTAGAAATGACATGGCGAAGAAATAGCTCTGAGGTCACTGGCCACAGATTGGATTTGGTTTGGGGATGAAGTCCACTGTCAGAGAACGTGAGATGGTACAGGTGCTTTCAAATCCATGTAAGTGACGTCTCTCAGGTAAGCCCCATTATTCCTACCTCAGAGTCTCTGCTGGCCCTTATAAAGTCTTTCACTTTTCTCAAGTGGAATTCATTTGCAACAGTTCATTGATGGATAGGCAATGGTCCTTTATGCATCCTATGGCTGAGCTTTGCACACTAGAGTGTTAGGTTTCGCATGAGCAGGATGGCTGGGCAGAGGTCAGCAGCCAGGTAGTATGGCAGTTCCTAATGAGGCTTGATTTTCCCACTGCACCCATGAGACATCCTTACCATCTTCCCATGGAGCTTGGCTATTCTATTTCTCTTCATTCTTTATTTCCTTTTGCATTTAACTTGTGGAACTGTTGAGTGACATTTCTCCAGGTTCATTCGTTCTTTTCTCCTCTTCTAAGTTCCTAAGGACTATTATTATGCTTTTTGGTTCTGGTTTTACTTTTGATTTTTCTGGAGTTTCCATCTCTCTTTCTCTCTCTCTTTTATGACCCATCTGTTCTTTCACATCGTCTGCTTCTTCATTAGAGCCCTTAGCATGTTAATCACGGTTGTTTCAAATCCCCAGTCTAATTCCAGCATCTCTGCCATATTCGATTCTGAGGCCTGCCTTTTCTCTTTAAATGGTGTTTTTATTTTTCAGTAAGTCTTGAATTTTCTTTTTCCAACTGAAATACTATGGATTAAATTCGGGGCATTTTACATACTAGGTAAGTGTCCTACCCCCGAGCTATGCCTCTAGGCCCTTAATCTTGTCATTTTTAAATTGTAAGCCAGACAAGGTATACTGTGTAGAAGGTGTACTAATTCTCACTGCTTTGCCCCAGTAAAAACTGCTCACCGCATCTGCCTATTGGTCTCTTCACCTGGGAGACAGCAACTTTCTGATGATCTGGGAAGAGCTGTTGGTTTTTAGTTTGGTCAGCTTTTTCTCCTGGTATGTGGGGGAGAAATGACTTCAAAGCTCCTTATGTGATGCGCTAAAAACTAAATAGGGCCTTCATTTGGAATTTCATTCCTGGGAGTTTATAAACTTTCATCGGATTTTAGAACTTTAGCATGAAAGCTCTTAACCACTCTTTTCTCTTGCTTACAATCACGACAAGTAAGAACTAGATTCTTGCCATGAGGGTGTTCGATGAGAGCCAAGTCTGCTCTTACATACCTGTGGAAGTTACAGGATCCTCCCGCCTGTTTTCCAAATAAAGATGCCTAAATTCAGGAAGGTAAAGTGACTTTCTCAACATCACTTAGCCAATGACAGACCCAGAGCCTGAGTCCAAGACTACCGAGTCAATTCAGTATTCCCCCCAAGGTCTTTGTGTATCCATGGTGTGTTGCCCCAGGACAATGAGGTTATCTGACCTTCATTTATTTATAGGCCCAATGGCTCCACAGCAAATACTTTGGAAGAAGAATGGACAGAGTCTGTTTGGGAGCCGTGCTGCTGGGAGGAAATGCTAGCATGATTTGAAGCCAGAACGAAGCATCCTGGCTGTGCAGGATGTATTGCCATGGCAAGGCGGGAGTTAGAGGCTGCAGGAATGCGGGTCATCATTCTTACTCCCTGGAGTTAATTCCGCACCCTGTCTGAATCACCATTGTCTGCACACTGATGCCCTCTAGTGGTATGAAGAAAGTTCTCCCCCCACAACACCCCCACTTCCCTAAAGAAACTTCCAAGATTGAGTTCCCAGGAAGGAGGTGAGGACTTGCCCATCCCCCACCCTACCCCCTGCCTCAGAGGTTTGTCTAGACAGGTCTTTTTTAAATTTTTATTTTATTTTCTCTGCAGACACACCCTTTAACTTCTTTTTCTTCAGTAACCCAAAGACATTTAAAACAACCCGTGCAGCAAAGCTTTGCCCAGATGGAGAAACATATGTACCCAGGCCCCAGCTCGGGAGGAGAGCACAGAGCAAGTGCTCAGCACACTGAGGTGCGCACGCACAACCCCACACACTTCTGAGAGAGGAAGGGATTCGCGAACCCAAGGGGTGTGTTAATAACATCTGAACCCCCTTTTGATAAATGCTATTCAAAAGTACAAATATAAAATGAGGTGCAGAGTCTTGGGAGGGCTCTCTCCGACAGCTACAAAGTGAATAATCTTCCCACATAGCCATCTGCTTGTGCACACACAGGGAAGAGATGGTGGAAGCTGGAGCTTAGTTTAATTCTTTTTTTTTTTTTTTTTTTTGGTTTTTTCTATATTACTCCTGGAATTCTATTCCCAATGGGAATGAAGTCACCTTGGAAAACTGAAAGCTATATATTTAACTCCTATAATGTTACTGCTGCTCAGAATATGTGGACTTGATTCTTGGAGTTGGCCTCAGGTCCTATAGAATATTCCTTGAAATACCATTCATAGTGGCAATTTTATCAGTTACGTGCAGATTCCTTTTTTTTTTTTAGAACCAAAGTGAATGCTGATAAGTTTTGTGATAGGTGGTCAGGCTGCTTTGTGCTATTTTTGCTTCAGAATAAAGAATCATTTTGGAAGCCATCAAACTTTCTTATACCTTCTTTTGTTGCTTCTATACCATTCTGGGAAGAAGTTTCCTTGAAAAGAAATGCCAAAAGATTTTCATCAATGAAAAAAATCATTTACATTTAACATGTGTCCAGGGCCATAAGTCAGGGCTTTGCCAGCGGTTCTCAACCTGTGGGTCAAAACCTCTTTGGGGTCGAATATCAGAAATTCTACATATCAAATGTTTATATTACGATTTACAACAGTGTCAAAAATTACAGTTATGAAGTAGCAATGAAATTCTAATTTTATGGTTTGGGTCACCACGCCATGAGGAAATGTGTTAAAGGATCGCAGCATTAGGAAGGCTGAGAACCACTGTACTTTATAGACCTCCGAGAAGAACAGTGGCTGGTGTCCCACTGCTGAGCTCTGAGGTCTGAGCATATGGAGGCCAGGCTGGCTGCTCCGGAGTCACAGCCAAGTGTGTCAGGGACATGAGGAAGGATTCATTCCCAGCAGGGCCACCTTAGGTCTCCTCAGACACCCCAAGATTTCCAAAACAATGAAAGATTACAGGAAAGTCTGAGACATTTCCACCAAACCTTCTTTTCCTCTCTCTTTATAAGGTCAAACTTATTTCATGGTTTGGTGGTTCTCCTAGCATGCCTGGCTTCTTTGTTGTTGTTGTTGCTGTTGTTGTTGTTGTTGTTATTTTGCCCAGGTATTTCCCCCAAAAGATCCTATGCCTTTAGTCCCATCTCAATTTTTGCTTCTTGCAGACTCTGGTTCAGTTTTCAACCATGGGCAAATTCACCAATGCCAAGAGTTTTTGCTTGCTCCACTAGTCATGTAGGTGTATTAGAGTCGGCCTCCGTTTTCTCTACTCTTCCTTGTTGATATTTTTAGGTCTCAATCCTTTTCATTCTGGGGAACAGAAAAATACCGGGTGCTTCTTCCATGGAAACACTAGGAAGTTGGAATTCCACAAAGCCCCTATCTGTGAACTGCCCTGGAGCTACCTCTCCACCAAAACTGAAACCTGAGCCCAGTTTGCAAACACTGAGGACCATTTGGGGCCTGGTTTGAGCTCTTGCAGCATGCAAGTAAGTCACTTTCCATTTTCAGTCAGAGCAGAAGATCAGTGAGAATCTGTGGCAAGTCTGAGAAGCAAGCGGCCTGGTTTCCGAACTGGTGAGGATCCTCTCACTCTCAGCTGCTGTAACAAAATGCCATGTTGCCGGGCTCCTTCAGCAGATGCTCAGGTTTCTAGAGGAAGCCTGAAATCACAGTGCCTGCTGAGGGCAAACACGGTTCTTAATGAAAGCTTTCTTTGGCTTCTGTCTTATGGATTTCTCACCAGACCTCTGTACTGTGAGAGAGAAGGAAGAGGTGGGGGAAGAAGACCATGCTGTGACCTCTCTTGTTCTTATAAGGACACAAATCCCAGCACAGGTGCCCTGCTCCCATTGGCTCATCTAACTCCAAGTCTCTCCCAAGAGGTATCTCATCTTGATGGGAGTTTGGTCCCATAGATGCACTTGTAAGGATCCTCTGTCTGTGGTTGCCACTTATGTCCACAGTGAGGAAGAAACGTCCTCTCTCCATACTGTGGCAAAGTACCTCAAAGAAACAAGAGGGTGAGGTGCCAGTCAATGCAGTCAGGAGCATGGCAGAACAGAACAGTTCAGTGGTAGCCAGGGACGAGATAGCACAAGGCATGGCCTTCTGGATGGTGCCCCCAGTGATCTCTGCTTCAAATAGGCCAGAAGTCCCAGGGCCTCTTAATGACCTATTTAGACTTGGAATCCATCAGAAAGTTTGTAAAAATGATGATGATGATAATAAAACCTGTTTTCCTTTCTTCCCCACTCTTGGAATGGCAACTTTGAGACTAATTACTTGTTATTGAAATGCCTGGCGATCCGGCTGGATCAGCGCCGGGGTAGCGGGAGCGCAGGGTTGCCTGACACCCGCCAGCTACCCACGACCCCCGCCGCAGGATTTTGGGACTGTTGGTGAGTGGAACACAGCTTCTGCTCCAATCCAATTGCGCGGGACCTGAGACTGCATTAGTTAGGGAAGCAGAAACCGGCCTGAGTAGGGCCACAGGCCTCACCCGGCCGGATCAGCGCCAGGGTAGCGGGAGCGCAGGGTTGCCTGACACCCGCCAGCTACCCACGACCCCCGCCGCAGGTTTTTGGGACTGTTGGTGAGTGGAACACAGCTTCTGCTCCAATCCAATTGCGCGGGACCTGAGACTGCATTAGTTAGGGAAGCAGAAACCGGCCTGAGTAGGACCACAGGCCTCATCCGGCTGGATCAGCGCCGGGGTAGCGGGAGCGCAGGGTTGCCTGACACCCGCCAGCTACCCACGACCCCCGCCGCAGGATTTTGGGACTGCTGGTGAGTGGAACACAGCTTCTGCTCCAGTCCAATCACGCGGGACCTGAGACTGCTCGGGTTGGGGAGAGAGAAATCCGGCCTACATAGGGCCACAACCCTCTTCCGGTCAGAAAAGCACCAGGGCAGCTGGGGCACAGGGTCTGCTGACACTCGCCAGCTACCCACAACACCCGCCACAGGATCTTAAGACTTCTGGTGAGAGGAGCACAGCTTCTGCTCCAATCCAATTGCGCGGGACCTGAGACTGCATTAGTTAGGGAAGCAGAAACCGGCCTGAGTAGGGCCACAGGCCTCACCCGGCCGGATCAGCGCCAGGGTAGCGGGAGCACAGGGTTGCCTGACACCCGCCAGCTACCCACGACCCCCGCCGCAGGATTTTGGGACTGCTGGTGAGTGGAACACAGCTTCTGCTCCAATCCAATTACGCGGGACCTGAGACTGCATTAGTTAGGGAAGCAGAAACCGGCCTGAGTAGGGCCACAGGCCTCATCCGGCCGGATCAGCTCCGGGGTAGCGGAGCGCAGGGTTGCCTGACACCCGCCAGCTACCCACGACCCCCACCGCAGGATTTTGGGACTGTTGGTGAGTGGAACACAGCTTCTGCTCCAATCCAATTGCACGGGACCTGAGACTGCATTAGTTAGGGAAGCAGAAACCGGCCTGAGTAGGACCACAGGCCTCATCCGGCTGGATCAGCGCCGGGGTAGCGGGAGCGCAGGGTTGCCTGACACCCGCCAGCTACCCACGACCCCCGCCGCAGGATTTTGGGACTGCTGGTGAGTGGAACACAGCTTCTGCTCCAGTCCAATCACGCGGGACCTGAGACTGCTCTGGTTGGGGAGAGAGAAATCCGGCCTACATAGGGCCACAACCCTCTTCCGGTCAGAAAAGCACCAGGGCAGCTGGGGCGCAGGGTCAGCTGACACTCATCAGCTACCCACAACACCCACCACAGGATCTTAAGACTTCTGGAGAGTGGAACACAGCTTCTGCTCCAATCCAATTGCACGCGGGACCAGAGACTGCATTAGTTAGGGAAGCAGAAAAACGGCCTGAGTAGGACCACAGGCCTCTTCCGGCTGGACCAGCACCGGGGTACCGTCAGCTACCCACGACCCCCTCCGCAGGATTTAGAGACTGCTGGTGAGTGGAACACAGCTTCTGCTCCAATCTTTAAATAGTGACAACGATAACAACTAACCCCAGAGATTACCAGATGGCGAAAGGTAAACGTAATAATCTTACTAACAGGAACCAAGACAACTCACCATCATCAGAACCCAGCACCCCCACTTCGCCCAGTCCAGGGCACCCCAACACACCGGAAAAGCTAGACACGGATTTAAAAGCATATCTCCTGATGATGATAGAGGACTTCAAGAAGGACTTTAATAACACACTTAAAGAAATGCAGGAGAACACTGATAAAAAGGCAGAAGACAATAAAGAGGAAGCACAAAAATCCCTTAAAGAATTGCAGGAGAACACTGCTAAAGAGTTACAAATCCTTAAAGAAAAACATGATAACATAATCAAACAGGTAGAAGTCCTTACAGAAAAACAGGAAAACACATCCAAACAGATGATGGAAATGAACAAAACCATACTAGACCTAAAAAGGGAAGTAGACACAATAAAGAAAACCCAAAATGAGGCAACACTGGAGATAGAAACCCTAGGAAAGAAATCTGGAACCATAGATACGAGCATCAGCAACAGAATACAAGAGATGGAAGAGAGAATCTCAGGTGCAGAAGACTCCATAGAGAACATCGGCACAACAATCAAGGACAATGTAAAATGCAAAAAGATCCTAACTCAAAAGCATCCAAGAAATACAGGACATAATGAGAAGACCAAACCTACGGATAATAGGAGTGGATGAGAATGAAGATTTTCAACTCAAAGGACCAGCAAACATCTTCAACAAAATTATAGAAGAAAACTTCCCAAATCTAAAGAAAGAGATGCCCATGAACATACAAGAAGCCTACAGAACTCCAAATAGACTGGACCAGAAAAGAAATACCTCCCGACACATAATAATCAGAGCAACAAATGCTCTAAATAAAGATAGAATACTAAAAGCAGTAAGAGAAAAAGGCCAAGTAACATATAAAGGCAAGCCTATCAGAATTACACCAGACTTTTCACCAGAGACTATGAAAGCCAGAAGATCCTGGACGGATGTTATACAGACACTAAAAGAACACAAATTCCAGCCCAGGCTACTATACCCAGCCAAACTCTCAATTAACATAGATGGAGAAACCAAAGTATTCCACGACAAAACCAAATTCACACATTATCTCTCCACGAATCCAGCCCTTCAAAGGATAATAACAGAAAAAAACCAATACAAGGACAGGAACCACGCCCTAGAAACAACAAGAAGGTAATCCCTCAACAAACCTAAAAGAAGACAGCCACAAGAACAGAATGCCAACTTTAACATCAAAAATAACAGGAAACAACAATTACTTTTCCTTAATATCTCTTAATATCAATGGACTCAACTCCCCGATAAAAAGACATAGACTAACAAACTGGCTACACAAACAAGACCCAACATTTTGCTGCTTACAGGAAACCCATCTCAGAGAAAAGGATAGACACTACCTCAGAATGAAAGGCTGGAAAACAATTTTCCAAGCAAATGGCATGAAGAAACAAGCTGGAGTAGCCATTCTAATATCTGATAAGATTGACTTCCAACCCAAAGTCATTAAAAAAGACAGGGAGGGACACTTCATACTCATCAAAGGTAAAATCCTCCAAGAGGAACTATCAATCCTGAATATCTATGCTCCAAATACAAAGGCAGCCACATTCATTAAAGAAACTTTAGTAAAGCTCAAAGCACACATTGCACCTCATACAATAATAGTGGGAGACTTCAACACACCACTTTCACCAATGGACAGATCATGGAAACAGAAACTAAACAGGGACACAGTGAAACTAACAGAAATTATGAATCAAATGGATCTGGCCGATATCTACAGAACATTCTATCCTAAAACAAAAGGATATACCTTCTTCTCAGCACCTCATGGTACCTTCTCCAAAATTGACCACATAATTGGTCACAAAACAGGCCTCAACAGATATAAAAATATTGAAATTGTCCCATGCATCCTATCAGATCACCATGGACTAAGGCTGATCTTCAATAACAAAATAAATAATAGAAAGCCAACCTTCACGTGGAAACTGAACAACACTCTTCTCAATGATACCTTGGTCAAGGAAGGAATAAAGAAAGAAATTAAGGACTTTTTAGAGTTCAATGAAAATGAAGCCACAACATACCCAAACTTATGGGACGCAATGAAAGCATTTTTAAGAGGAAAACTCATAGCTCTGAGTGCCTCCAAAAGGAAACTAGAGAGAGCACACATTAGCAGCTTGACAACACACCTAAAAGCACTAGAACAAAAGGAAGCAAATTCACCCAAGAGGAGTAGACGGCAGGAAATAATCAAACTCAGGGGTGAAATCAACCAAGTGGAAACAAGAAAAACTATTCAAAGAATCAACCAATCAAGGAGCTGGTTCTTTGAGAAAATCAACAAGATAGATAAACCCTTAGCCAGACTCACTAGAGGGCACAGGGAAAGCATCCTAATTAACAAAATCAGAAATGAAAAAGGAGACATAACAACAGATCCTGAAGACATCCAAAACACCATCAGATCCTTCTACCAAAGGCTATACTCAACAAAACTGGAGAACCTGGATGAAATGGAGAAGTTCCTAGACAGATACCAGGTACCAAAGCTGAATCAAGATCAGGTTAATGATCTAAACAGCCCTATATCCCCCAAAGAAATAGAAGCAGTCATTAATAGTCTCCCAACTAAAAAAAGCCCAGGACCAGATGGGTTTAGTGCAGAGTTCTATCAGACCTTCAAAGAAGATCTAATCCCAGTTCTTCACAAACTATTCCACAAAATAGAAACAGAAGGTACTCTACCCAACTCATTCTATGAAGCCACAATTACTCTGATACCTAAACCACAAAAAGACCCAACAAAGATAGAAAACTTCAGACCAATATCCCTTATGAATATTGATGCAAAAATCCTCAATAAAGTTCTTGCTAACCGAATCCAAGAACACATCAAAACAATCATCCATCCTGACCAAGTAGGTTTCATCCCAGGGATGCAGGGATGGTTCAATATACGGAAATCCATCAACGTAATCCAGTATATAAACAAACTCAAAGACAAAAACCACATGGTCATCTCCTTAGATGCGGAAAAAGCATTTGACAAGATCCAACACCCATTCATGATAAAAGTCTTGGAAAGATCAGGAATTCAAGGCCCATACCTAAACATGATAAAAGCAATCTACAGCAAACCAGTAGCCAACATCAAAGTAAATGGTCAGAAGCTTGAAGCAATCCCTCTAAAATCAGGGACTAGACAAGGCTGTCCACTTTCTCCATACCTATTCAACATTGTACTTGAAGTCCTAGCCAGAGCAATTCGACAACAAAAGGAGATCAAAGGGATACAAATTGGAAAAGATGAAGTCAAAATATCACTTTTTGCAGATGATATGATAGTATATATAAGTGACCCTAAAAATTCCACCAGAGAACTCCTAAGCCTGATAAACAGCTTCGGTGAAGTAGCTGGATATAAAATTAACTCAAACAAATCAATGGCCTTTCTCTACACAAAGAATAAACAGGCTGAGAAAGAAATTAGGGAAACAACACCCTTCTCAATAGTCACAAATAATATAAAATATCTTGGCGTGACTCTAACTAAGGAAGTGAAAGATCTGTATAATAAAAACTTCAAGTCTCTGAAGAAAGAAATTATAGAAGATCTCAGAAGATGGAAAGATCTCCCATGCTCATGGATTGGCAGGATCAACATTGTAAAAATGGCTATCTTGCCAAAAGCAATCTACAGATTCAATGCAATCCCCATCAAAATTCCAAATCAATTCTTCAACGAATTAGAAAGTGCAATCTGCAAATTCATCTGGAATAACAAAAAACCTAGGATAGCAAAAACCCTCCTCAAGGATAAAAGAACCTCTGGTGGAATCACCATGCCGGACCTAAAGCTCTACTACAGAGCAATTGTGATAAAAACTGCATGGTACTGGTATAGTGACAGACAAATAGACCAATGGAATAGAATTGAAGACCCAGAAATGAATACACACACCTATGGTCACTTGATCTTCGACAAGGGAGCTAAAAACATCCAGTGGAAGAAAGACAGCATTTTCAACAAATGGTGCTGGCACAACTGGTTGTTAACATGTAGAAGAATGCGAATCGATCCATTCCTATCTCCTTGTACTAAGGTCAAGTCTAAGTGGATCAAGGAACTTCACATAAAACCAGAGACACTGAAACTTATAGAGGAGAAAGTGGGGAAAAGCCTTGAAGATATGGGCACAGGGGAAAAATTCCTGAATCGAACAGTAATGGCTTGTGCGGTAAGATCGAGAATTGACAAGTGGGACCTCATGAAACTACAAAGCTTCTGCAAGGCTAAAGACACCATCAATAAGACAAAAAAACCACCAACAGATTGGGAAAGGATCTTCACCTATCCTAAATCAGATAAGGGACTAATATCCAATATATATAAAGAACTCAAGAAGGTGGACTCCAGAAAGTCAAATAACCCCATTAAAAAATGGGGCTCAGAACTGAACAAAGAATTCTCACCTGAGGAATACCGAATGGCAGAGAAGCACCTGAAAAAATGTTCAACATCCTTAATCATCAGGGAAATGCAAATCAAAACAACCCTGAGATTCCACCTCACACCAGTCAGAATGGCTAAGATCAAAAATTCAGGTGACAGCAGATGCTGGCGAGGATGTGGAGAAAGTGGAACACTCCTCCATTGTTGGTGGGATTGCAAGCTAGTACAACCACTCTGGAAATCAGTCTGGCGGTTCCTCAGAAAATTGGACATAGTACTACCGGAGGATCCAGCAATACCTCTCCTGGGCATATATCCAGAAGATGTCCCAACCGGTAAAAAGGACACATGCTCCACTATGTTCATAGCAGCCCTATTTATAATAGCCAGAAGCTGGAAAGAACCCAGATGTCCCTCAACAGAGGAATGGATACAGAAATTATGGTACATTTACACAATGGAGTACTACTCAGCTATTAAAAAGAATGAATTTATGAAATTCCTAGCCAAATGGATGGACCTGGAGGGCATCATCTTGAGTGAAGTAACACAATCACAAAAGATCTCACACAATATGTATTCATTGAGAAGTGGATATTAGCCCAAAACTTAGGATACCCAAGATATAAGATACAATTTGATAAACGCATGAAACTCAAGAAGAATGAAGACCAAAGTGTGGACATTGTGCACCTTCTTAGAATTGGGAACAAAACACCCAGGGAAGGAGTTACAGAGACAAAGTTCGTAGCTGTGATGAAAGGATGGACCATTTAGAGACTGCTGTATCCAGGGATCCGTCCCATAATCAGCTTCTAAACGCTGACACCATTGCATACACTAGTAAGATCTTGCTGAAAGGACCCAAATATAGTTGTCTCTTGTGAGACGATGCCGGGGCCTAGCAAACACAGGAGTGGATGTTCACAGTCAGCTATTGGATGTATCACAGGGCTCCCAATGGAGAAGCTAGAGAAAGTACCCAAGGAGCTAAAGGGATCTGCAACCCTATTGTTGGAACAACATGATGTACTAAACAGAACCCTGGAGCTCTTGTCTCTAGCTGCATATGTATCGAAAGATGGCCTAGTCGGCCATCAATGGAAAGAGAGGCCCATTGGACTTGCAAACTTTATATGCCCCAATATAGGGGAATGCCAGGGCCAAAAGAATGGGAATGGGTGGGTAGGGAAGTGGGGGGCGCTATGGGGGACTTTTGGGATAGTATTGGAAATGTAATTGAGGAAAATATGTAATAAAAATATAAAAAAAAAAAAAAAAAAAAAAGAAATGCCTGGCATTTAATAACATAATAATAATGTTATTATAATAGTCATTTCTTGACTAGCTGGTAACTTATTCAAACTATTCTATGTCTACCACTTGGTTAGTTGCCTCTCCTTCAGTCCCGGCCTGCTTCTTTTCTCAAAAGTCATCCTCAGCATCTCCCTCAGCTTCTCCCTCAGTATCTCTCTCAGAATCTCCCTCAGCATCTCGCTCCAGGTCTTGCTCAAATCTCTCCCTTTTATTCTTTCACTATTTCCCAGAATCCTCTCTTCCTTCCAATGTCCCACCTCCTATTTCCTGCCTCAACTCATTGGCCATAGGGTTTTTTATTGACAGGTATTTCTTATGAGAGATCGTCTCTACAAAGGTTAAACCAACCATTGGGTCAAAGCCCTTACTGTCTCCTCACAGGTCAAACAGTGTGTGTGCCAGGAGCTGACAATGGAGACTAAGCATTGCCAACACCCGCCTTCTCACTTGAGGGGATCACTGGCTCTGCTGTCATTTCCCTTCCTTTGGAGTATGAGCAGGATGACACTCAGCAAAGCTAGCACTACCTACCTACTCCCCACACAGTGCTGTAACATAAAAGAAGCCTGAGAGAGAAAGAAAGAGGAGGTGGCATTTTAGAGGAATGTCATGTTCACAAAAAGCGCATCTTTTCTTTTCTCTCCAGTGTGAAGGGAGGGAGCCATCAAGAGATTTAACTCTAGCATGATCAGTGCCTGTATATAAGGAAGCTACTTCAGTTTATGGGGACTCTCCCTGGTCAGCAGGACCCCACAGCAAGATATGATGGGCAGATAGCCTTCATGGGTCCTAAGGTAATGTATCCCTTAATCCAGAGTAATGTACAGTGGGGTCATCCCTTTTAAAAACACTAGTAAATACCCACTGTGAAATAACCAGCATTCTAGCCAGGCATCATAGTAGTGAACACCTTTAATCCCAGAATTTGGAAGGCAGAGGCCGGTGGAACTCTCTGAGTTTGAGGCCTGCCTGGTCTACATAGTGGGTTTCAAGACAGCCAGGGCTACATAGAAAGGACCTATTTCAAAGAGAAAGAGGGCAGTGGGGAGAGGTAGAGGCGGGTGGAGAGAAAAAGGAGACAGAGAGAGAGAGAGAGAGAAAGAGAGAGAGAGAGAGAGAGAGAGAGAGAGAGAGAGAGAGAGAGAGAGAGAGAGAGAGAGAGAGAAGAAGAAGAAGAAGAAGAAGAAGAAGAAGAAGAAGAAGAAGAAGAAGAAGAAGAAGAAGAAGAAATTAAAAAAGAAAAAAAAAGACAGACAGACAGAAAGCAAGCAAGCCATCATTCTTAAAAGCCTGACAGGGTCTGGAAACAGCATACAGAGAGAATCATACCTTCTGGCTACTCAGTATTATAGAAGAAATGAAAAATGACAGACATTAATGAGACACATGCTGTTCCCCTCCCTCCACTGAATGTGTTCCAAACCACTAGTCCCAAGCTTGTCCTTTGTATTAGGGTAGAGATAGCTTCCATAACAGAGAGGAATTTTAAATGACTCAAAAGTTAGGTATCTAAAATAAACAACAGAGGGCAAGAAGAGACAGGCGGTAGTGCTCCTTCTTAGGTTCAGGTAGACTGCAAGGCTGAAGAAGAAACAACCAGAGCTGCAGTGGCTGTTTGAGTTGGCTAGATACCTGCCTCTTCCTGACAGCCCAGACAATCATTTTGGATTTGAACCTCCTATGGCTCACAGAGAATTTGCAGAAGTATCTAGGGAGTATATGTGGTGGATCAGGGAGGAAGGAGTAGCAGAAGGCCCTTATAAAGTCCTGGATAACATTAGTTTCTAGAACATTCCAGAACTGGTTTTGGAGAACACTGCTAACACTATTTCTGTGATCTAAGAGGAAAAAGAAAGATGCTCCCAAGGAGAGATCTGGGTAATACAATAAATGCTATGGATAAAATTTCTTTTCTAGAATCACTTTTGATTGATTGAGTCTGGGTGGTTTTGTGAGCCTTCACTGCATACTTAAGCTCATCCCTCAGCAGGCCTCTGCTCTGAAGTGTCGACTCTGGGCACGCACATGATCTCTCTGTTCTACTTGAGCCACGGTCTCATGGGAGCGCTTTCCTCCATAAAGTTTTCCATTCCTTGAGTCTATCGTCCTTTCCAGGCATACCTGTTGGACATAGCTGTTACTGCTTCAGGCAGAGATGAAGAGGCCATTTGACAGTGCTGGCTTAATGATCAAGGGAGAACAGAATAGAGGTCAATTTCATTTGAGTGTGTCGTATAACCCAATGTTTATTCTTGCTCTGCAACTGGGGAACAACTGTGGCTAGGCCCAAGCCTTCCTGGTCTTTCCCATCAGCCCTTGGAAGTCAATCTTTTCATTAGTCCTGCTCTGTGGCTCCAGTCCCTGAATTACTACTTTTTCTTAGGAATCCAAATCAGAATGGCCCTAGACAGAAAGCTGGTTATAAAAGTCAAGTTGGTTTTTCCAAAAAGTTTTATTGAAGTATAATTCATATATCATATATAGCTCAAAATGTACAGTTTGGTGATTTTATATATTCAGAAATAGGTGTGAGTATTAATATAGTGAATCTTTAAAAGATTTTCAATGGAATGGACTCAATGAGTAGACTTATGACTACTAAAATTGAAATAATATCATTTAAATTTTATTTACATCATAAAATGCATCATATATGCACCTCCTTTGAATTGTGTCAAAATATAAAATGGCTGAAAATATAACATAGGACTGTATCTAAGAGTGTAACATGGATGTAATAAGTAAAAGTGAACAAAGTCATGGAGTTCACCTAAGAACCATGAAGAACCTCTATGGATAGTGGTGGCTAGCTGACTATCAAAGTAATAGCAGGAATTCAAAAAACAAGATGGCTTTGTGTTTCGGTTCCATTTGGAAGTTTTGTCTTTTAAATCACCTGGGTATAGTTATTTTCTTCTTGATGCAAAACCGTTTCAAAGGAACGGATTAAGTGTCGCCTGTCATTTGACTCCCCTCCCCCACACAATTACTCACTTTCCCATTTTTAAGCAAGGTTTGTTTAGGCTATGTCTGTCATCTCCACCCTCTACTCGTGCTCCCATTGTTCTTTCCACCTTCAGTGTCAATCCTCCCACTGCTGCTCTAGTCTCTCAATTTAAAATCTTACATTACTAGGAAAACAAAATGATCCTTCCCCTCTGACTCCGGGAGAAGAGAACGGCCCTTGGCTAAGAATTTAATCTAGTGCTTTCAAGAAGTAATTACAAAGCCTCTGCTCGGCCTTTGTGCAGTCATGAGAGCGGTTCTTGAGAGATATAAAGCTGGAAAATGGGCCCATTTCTTATTTCCAACAGACCCTAGGGATCTCTCTCAGAGAGGGTGAGGGCTCTTGCCCTGTTCAAAGATACATTATATGAAGTGTTAATTACACACAGATGGGAGGCATTGACAACTACAGGCACATTAAGGAAATACACCTCTTCTGCTTTTATGGATGTAGAATGTAATATCTCTGATAATTAATATTGGTTCTTGGGAGGGGTGCATGCCTGTGTGTGTGTGTGTGTGTGTGTGTGTGTGTGTGTGTGTGTATTCATAACAAATTTCCTAGCTCTCCAGTGAGTAATCAATACACTACGAGAATTGTATACAACACCTTGCAGTGTGGAGACTTGCAGGGGAGGTGATGAAGAGCATCCTCCTACACCCCAGAGGCTTAGTGGGACATGGGATGCTAACCTTACCACTGTCCTCCCTGGGATATTATCATAAATTACTGGGGGTTGTATGGAGGGAGGTGCTGACTGCACTGAGATGAGGCTCTGTAGGAAAGACAGCTAGGCCTTCTGGAATGAGTTGAAGGGTATGGGAGGGAGGGTATGAGGAATGGCTTCTTGCCATTCTTCAGGAGAAGACTAGGGACTGGCCTAGAGCCTGGAGGGTGTATCCCATAAGCTCTATGTTGCATATGTTTTCCCCTGGGGCTGCAGCAAAGGCATATCAGTTGCAGAGTCTCAAGTATCTGCTCCTTTTAGTACAGTGCCCATGGCTGACTTGTCTTACAGAAGCACTAAGCTGAAAACAGACAGAAAAATGGATGAAGGGATAAATATGAAGATGGCTGACTGGGTGATAGGGAGGTGTGGTGGTTTAGATTGAAAATGTCCTCCCACAGTCTTTGGAAATCGAATGCTTGATTCCCAGCTAATGATGCTGTCTAGGAGATGCTGGGAGGACCAGTCTCTTTGAAGGAAGTATGTCACTGAAGGTAAACTTTCAGAGTTTAAATTCCCAGCTGTTCACTACTCGCCATTCATGCTCTGCTTCCTGCTTGGTGTTCAAGCTGTGACCTCTCAGCCTGCTGCTCCGGCCACCATGCTTCCCACCATGACAGACTTCTCTCTCATGAATGATATCTCTGGAACGATAACGTGAAAGCAACTCTTTTCCTCTAGGTTGCTTTGGTCATGGCGTTTTATCACAGTAACAGTAAAAGTAACCAATGCAAGAGACAAGCAGCAGGCAGGCAACGCTAAGATGAGTAAGAGGATAGCTAGACTGATAGACAGACGACAGACAGATGGATAGAAACATAGTTAGCTAGGAAGACCAAAAGGACAGACAGAATATGTGGAATGAAGAAAACTTGGATCTGCCTAATTTGCCTTCCTGTGGGTGTCTATGCCGAAGAAAAAAAGCATCCTGGAGAGAAATTGCCTCCTAGAAAACAGTCCAAGGCCAGAGCTGGAGCTGTAGGAAGGAGGTGGTGGTGGTGGTGGAGTCCAGGGAGGTGTGTGAACTACACATGTGAGAATAACGTGATCTTTTGAAATGGAAAGAGGCTGGTGTGTGGGTTACTCTGCTCAATCCTTGAGGCCATTTTCTCAAATGTCACATGCTCTACTAAGTTTTCCAGGGGCTGGTTCACACTAAAGAGAACCTCCTCCCCCGTACCTCGGAAAGTCCGGAGCCCTTCATTTGGGGCTCTCTAATGAAACTTAGCAACTTTTGTTTAAGATGAGTTATTTTGGATAGATACCGCTGTTGCCTCTACTTCCCTCCACCTCATCCCTGTCCACTTCTATTCCTCCTCATCCTGCCTTCTTACAAGAGGATGCTGAGCTGCCAGCATAGTACTAGCAGACTCCAGACTTCAGCTGGTTTTGGCCCACAAGGCACTTTTTTGGGGGGAGGGGGAACAAATAGATTAGGATGCTCAGTCCTTTAGTTCCCTCTGAGAGGAAACAAAAGCTCACAGATTCAAGTCACCAACAGTGAGTTCTCAATTCCTTCCCAATCCCAGTAGCCACTTGGGCCTTAATACTGTAGTGTCTGCTACTAGCTCAGAGAACCACACTAACGCTTGAGCTTCTCCTACATTGGTCCTTAGGAGTGTCTTGCTCTTTGTACACCAAATGTTCCCTGTTGAAGCTTATTCTGGTACTCCCTTACAATACTATAAATAAACTGAATCTAGAAAACAAACAAACAAACAGATGCTTGCTTCTGAACCCTGACTAAATTAGATGCTTGCATATTGCAGTTTTATAAGCTTTGATCAAGCAAGAGTGTGCCAATCTTCCTGCCCCCCAAACAGATTTTCAACCTTGATACTGTTGGCACTTTGGGACCTTTGTATGGGGACCATTCCTTGCAGCTTGTTTGACAGCACACCTGACATCTGTTTTTCAGGTACCCAGCAGCAGTTCAAGTCTGGTGTGACAACTGAAAATGTTTGTAAGCATCTCACCAAATGTCCCCTGTGGGGCAAAACCAAACCTGGTTGAGAATCACTGCCCCGGATACCCACCTTTCTCGTCATTTTAACAGTCATGTCACTTGAAACAGTATCACCATTTCATAATAACAGTCTATGGTCTACATATGTGCCTACATACAAGCAAACACGGTGGAAGGCACACACAACAATCTATCCACATGGCCAACTGGAAGTTGCACAGCCTAACATTTATAAATACATGTTTACATATAAAAATGTATCTGAAGGGGGCTTTTATGGCAAGGGACTCAAAGACATCTTCTCTCATTTTCTTGCATAAAATATTTGCTAGCAAATTAAAAAGCTCATTTGAAAACTGGAAATATCATTAAATGGGATTTCTGTGACCTTTACGGTGTTTCCTGTGCTCAGATCTTTAAAAGAGTGTGGGCGCAAGTGAGTTGCCAGTGCTAAACACAGCATAGGGTAGAAGGTGATCAGAAGGCAGGAGGCCTTTCACAGTACCATGATGGGAACCGTGTCCAGAAAAGGAACCTTAGATACTCAGGCATTCCTCACAGGCACACAGGAACACATTAATATTTTTTCTACTCACAAGAGACATAATCCTAAAAACCTTAAAAGTCTCTCTGCTGGCCATTTCTTCTCCCCTCCTTTGTATCCATTTGTTCCTCCCCCCACTTGTTCTCTCTGCCACCAGAGACCCTTGTGCTAATACTGCCCTGCCATAGGTACCCAAAACCCAAAAGCCTTGATTCCCAGCATGTGGCAGCACACTGGCTGGAGCTTAACCTTTTATTAACCAGCATGGTGCCACCTCTTTCAAAGTTTTCCTGAACAGCCTGTCCTTTCCTCACTTCCTGATTGTCCCAGTCAGGTCAACCCCTAAAGCTGTACAGGTCCCCGCAGTTCATAAGTGTTAGGGAAATGGCAGGATTTCATCTAAATGTTCCCTAAAAGCCCGTGGTGTTTCTAAGAGGTGAAGATCACCAATATGCCATTGGGAGGTGGTATCTCCTTTAGGATGCACGGTTTAGTAGATCATTAGGCCATTAGTTATCCTTAAGGGAAATTGTGGCTCTTCTAGCCCCCTCTTTTTTTTTTTGTCTGAATGTGGGGTGAGTGTTTTTGCTTACCTTACACTCCTACTGTGATGTCATTGCCCTGTTGTTGGTCTTGAAGTGAAGGGCCCAATTGGTCATAGACTGAAAGCTTGGAAACTGAGAGCCAAATAATTTTTTTTCCATGTAAGTTACTTATCTCAGTCATGTTTTTATGGTGACAAAAAGTTGACAAACACAATTTTGGTGCATAGAATTTTGCTCAGTCATTGTCAACTCCCCCTCAAAGCTTCAATTGGCAGTTTAAAAAGAGATTGTCCACAGGACAGGCTTGGCATAGTAAGAACACTCAGTGTATGGTACCAGAAATGAAGAGATTCGTAAAAGAAAGATACGATAACGGTAGAATGAACCTTGGGACAATACTTGATCCTGGGGTACTCACAGAGGTTAAATGCAAGAATTATGGTGAGTTTTTACATTGTTCCCAGAGTCTCTGACAGAAGATGTATTGGTTTTCAAAGGACAATGACATAAAGTCAATCACAATAATAACAAGCAATTGAAATAGACTTGCCATCAATCAGTTGAATACATCTGTGACTTTGGTCTAAAACTGAGTTAAGAGGCTGCTTTTCAATGGATTGCAGTTCAATTACAAAAGAGTTCTCCCCCCTTACCAAATTCACCCCAAAGCAAAATATGGTGAGACAAGTGGTGCTAGCTGTCTAGCTGGAGAAGAATGTGGTTAACTGAAGTCTGCATTTGTGTTGCCTGCTTCCAGTTAGTATCCTACAGTTCAGACAACAGAGGAAAGGATGCTGCTTTGCAGCCCTCTGTGCACATCCTGTGGTGTGAACTGCATCTTTCCTCTCTACACTCACATCCAGGGTGCCTTTTACTAGTGTCTTCCCTTCTATTAAGCTACCGTGATGCTATGTGATTGTCAGGGAGGGTCTCTGTTCTTTGAATCTCTACCCTCTCCTTAGATTTGTATTGCTTTGCTATTTATATTTTAAGTTATTTATTTTATGTGTATGAGTGTTTTGACTGCATATGTGTATGTACATGAATGTATTTATGTATACCACATGTATGCCTGATGCCCTAGAATGTCAGAGAGTGCATCTTGGTCCCTAGATTCAAAGTTATGCATGGTTGTGAGTCACTATATGGATGCTGGGAACTGAATGCAGGTCCCTGCAAGAGTGGCAAGTTCTCTTAACCACTGAGCCATCTCTCCAGTCAGTTCTGTTATTTTATTTTATTTGAGACAGAATTTAACCTTACAGCCTCTGTTGACTGCAAAATCACTGTGAAGCCCAGGCTGGGCTGTTACTGAATGTGATCCTCCTGCCTCCTGCTATGCATGAATCATTACATTCAGTTTTTCTTCTTAGTTTTGATCCCCTTGTTACTTTAAACACATAGAATACAGAGCTGATCCTTAAAGTTTTTCAACAGAACATAATCGTAATAAAATTACGTGATAGTTCGCAGTGAGTATTTTCCCCCATTCTGGTGCTCTGGAATCTGAAGCCTTGCTGTTCCTGGAATGAATTTCCTCATAGGACTGGGCAAGCCCTGAAGATAGTAGAAGGGACATCTGCAAATCTGACTTCCACAGACAACTCAATGAGTCCATATGCTACACAAAAAGCACCTCCTCTTTCAAGTGCTTACCCACCAAGGCACCATCTACCTTCCCTAATCCTTTAACAAGTCTCATATCATATATGGGATATCAGACAAGGGACAGCTTCTATGTTCTAAAGCCTAAAAAAGTTGTTTAAATTAATCAGTTCTATGCTTCTGACCTAATGTTTCCATTTCTCTCGATGGAAACCACAGTGCGAGCCCCTTCTCTTAAACTCTTCTCCTGACTGCCCTCTGTAAACATGGCCTCCTGTGAGGTACTCTGCCTCCTAATTCTATGGACTGTACATATAAAACTTGTTTTTCTTTTAAACCAGTTCATTCAATGTGTACATATCTATCCCTACTTGATTAGAACAAATTTTGGGTATGTGTTCAACAGTATCTAATCAGAGACCCTCTCTAATTGATGATGTGTTTCATTTGTAATTCTCTGAAGCTCAGGAAATGAACTCAGAATTCCATTGGTCTTAGACATACATAAGTTGAGAGCAATGATCAAAACAAGGGATGCTGTGCTCTGCGGTACCAGCAGAGAAGCACCGTGAAGAGAAGAGAGTGGTAGACTGTGCTATAGTATTTCCCAGCATCTACTCTTGGGGAAAGGTCTGAATTCAAGAAACCTTAGGCCATAAAGAAGAGAAGTATGCATGAGTCTTACAGACAGGCAAGCATCATGCCTGTGCTACTGTGCTGGTTAATTCCTTTGTCAACTTGACATACCTAGAGTGTTGCTGGAAGAAACCTGAATTGAGGAAAGCACCTCCATTAAATTATTTTCTAACCAATGAGTATTGTGGGAGGGCTCAGTCCACTGTGAGCAGTGCCACCCCAGACAGGTGGTCCTAAATTATATTAAAAAGCAAGGTGAGTAAGCCATGTCGAGAAAACCAGTAAGTAGTGCTCCTCCATTGCTTCGGTTCCAGCCTTGTCCTTTCCTCAGTGAAGGAGTGTAAGCTGAGAGTTGAGAAATGAACTCAAACCTTTCCTCCCCAAGTTGGTTTTATCACAGCAACAGAGAAGCAAAAGCAGTCTAAAACAGGTACTTGAGTGTGTCTTAGCATAAATTGCTTGAAACCAGCTTGTCTTGGTCCGTGTTCTGCTGCTAATATCACAATACTCTCAACCAAATAAGCCACAAAGCAAAGAGGTTCAATTGGACTCTTGGTTCTGGCCAAGGTCAAAGGCTGCCTTTGGTGATGACCCTGCTAGAAGAGAGATGAGAGGCAGGGAGTCTGCATGTATATCCGATGGTCTCTCTCCCTCTTCGGATAAAGCCACCAGATGCAACTGTGGGAATCACAGCTTGATAACTGTATGAACCACTGTTGGATGGAAGATCTCGCCCAACTAATGCTTCACAGTGGGGATCAAACTCCAACATCAATCATGGAGAAGACAAACCGATTCAAACCATAGTGAGGTTCAGGAGATAGAATGACCTTCTTGAAAGGCAACATGACAGAAGGCAGGCTGTGGACCACATTGTGGGGAACAAAAGGACTGAATGTACAAACAGAAGTAATTTGGGACACTGTTAAGGTGGTTTTGAAGCTCAAATAAAAAGAAACATAGTTAGGGATGTGAAAACATGCTCCCATGCTTCCTGTCTAAAGCAGAGGTCTGAGATGCCATCCTTGTAATCAGGCTGAAGATCAATGCACTGAGGGCCAGTGAAAGAATGAGATTGCTGCTTTGGTGCCCTGCAGCTGGGGATGAGCCAGGAAACAGCCATAAGAGCAAAGTAGTGGGGTTCTGCATGGAAATTCATCTCAGCATCCTCAGGTGTAGGACTTCAGCTAAGCTGCCACATTGCCACAGACACAGATAAGAAGCTTAGGGAAGAACTTAAGAGGACTATCCATAAACACTCAGGGAAGTCCTGCATGAAGAGTGGGATTTTGGGGAAAATTACAGAAAGCAGGAGAAAGTGGAAGCCAGTCACCTATGGGTATCCAGTTCTCCTTAAGGCACCCTTTTTTAAAACCCCAGATTGAGCCTAAGGACAGAATAATTTATTGAGAACGTTTGGATGATATTCCATTCAAGCTTGGCTCAGATGCCTTAACCAGGGAAGCTCTGACAACTTAAATGCTGAGATCTCTCGAATTTCCATACCCTCCTGCCCCTCCATACACCTTTCCAAGGTTGTTCTCTGTAAGAAAAATGAGAATGTCTTGCAACCTACTGGGGCCAATAATTCATCTGGAAACAAGTGGTTTATCTCTTTGATCTGTATGGCAGCTAGGCCCTTCTGTTTGAACTGTTCCCACACTGGGGATCCTGCTGGGGACCATTGATTGCTGCTAGTCAGAAACCTAGGGATGTTAAGAGAGGGAGGCATTCCACACCTGTGCTGGAAGAGGTTTAAGCCTATTAAAGGAGACATGAAAACAGTTTGGTTAGCAGCTGGGAATGCAGATTCTCATGTGCGGCTGACTTTGGGGAAAGTGCCACTGAGTAGGCAGGCTGGACAAGAGGTGTGGCTACTGGCAGTGAAGCCTGAGAAGGGGTGATATCCTTCCATTGCCCCCAAGCCCGTCCTGCTGAGTCTAAAAGCCCTTCTTCTGACACTTTAGATAGAAAAGACTTGAAAGGTTGCTGGTATTTTGCCTAAACCAAGAGCTGGCTGGGTATCTTGCTTTAACTATGCCTGTCTGGCACATTCAGTCAAAACAGCCCTGATTTCTGAGTTAATAACTCTGTCTGAGCAATTATTCAACAGACTCAAGTGCAGAAACTAGCCCAGAAATAAACCGCACCCACACGGTGGGAGGTACTCTTCTACCTCCCGACGTTTGTTGCTTTAAAAAGTTATCACTGGGCCACTTAGTGGTATAAGTCATTTTTCCAGTTATCCAGGTTTTTTTCCTAACTTTGGTGAATGTACAATATCCTGTGGAGTTCATTTTCTGTGTACCTACTGAACATTCCTTAAAGAAAATGAGATGTTCTTCAAAGTACATCTTTAGTTCTGTATCTTTAACAAACTTTATAAGAGTGTTCCAGGACTCAGAAAAATGTCCCTCCCTGAACATGGGAGCATCCTGTTTCCACTGGCCTGGTTCTTGGCACGGGTCCCCTTGTGTTTCCTAACATTTCTATGTACTGGAATCCTATGTGCCTTTGTAAACACCGATCACTTCCAAAGCAAAATGAAGTAGTTTCAACTCTGTATTTCTTACACTCCAGAGAATACCCAACATGTATGATGCTCCTTAAGAAAAGTAACATTTGCCGGGCATGGTGGTGCACACCTTTAATCCCAACACTTGGAAGGCAGAGGCAGGCAGATTTCTGAGTTCGAGGCCAGCCTGGTCTTCAGAGTGAGTTCCAAAACAACAACAACAACAACAACAAAAGAAAGAAAGAAGAGAAAAATAACATTTTATGATCATGAAAATGATGCTAGTAGCTTCAGAGACCTTCATTATAAGTGTTTGGGGTTTAGAAAAAAAAAGGTACCTCAAAGTATAAGACCTCTGCAAAGTCAGTCGAACAGTTCAAAGAAAAGGACATTCTCCTGCACCCACCTCCACTCTGACTCTCTCCCCCTTCCCTCCCTTCTTAGGCAGAAAAGGGAGCCTCCTTTGAAGTTCCCCCACCTACCTGAAGTCCCTGCTCTCTGGAGGACTGACTTGCAGGAAGAACAACTAAGAGTTCCTGACATACCCAGAGAACAGGCAAATATCCAAAGACCCAAAGATAGGGCATCAACTTTAAAAACCACTACTTCTGGAGTGCTGGCACACGGCTTTATTTTTCGGGAGGCAGAGGCAGGCAGGTCTCTGAGTTCCAGGCCAGCCTGGTCTATGTAGCAAGACCAGACAGAGCTACATCGTGAAAACTTGTCTAAACAAACAAACAAAAAGTCAGAAAGGAAGGAAGAGAGAAAAAGAGAAAGAAAGAACAAAGGGAAGAAAGGAATCACAATTCTTCCAAAGTTGCTTACATTCCCACTTCACTTCTTCCAATGAAGAAGGAACTCATCCTTCGATGCTCTGACCCTCCTTTGTATAGTATATTGTACATAACATTCATGTGTTTGCATATTCATAACTGTTATGCACCTTGTCTCTAATATTCCAACTGCCAGGTGCTTTGTAGACTCAAATGGTCAAACCCTCTGTGAGACAGAAAGAGACAGTTCTTCCTGCCTTACCTACAAGCTGTGACAGCACCACTCCAGGTAGGTTCAGCAGAGATGCTTATTAAGATCAAGTTCCTAAGAAATAAACAACCTGCATCTCAGAGGGAAGACCTCACCTAATGAACAATCACAGCTGTACATCTCTATCATGCTCCTGGTCCTCAGCACACGGGTGGCTGAAGCATAGTGTGCAAATAACATGCGAGGCAGACCTGGATGTGGGAGCTAGTAGCCAGCAGTATCCTCAGAGCTCTGTCAACCCTTTTAAACCCTTGCTGGGACAGAACAGAGTGAAGCACGAACTGAGGCACTGAGGTAGCCACTTGGAGATACCTGGAATATTAGCTGTTGTTTTCATCATGGTGACAAAACAACCTGATGAAGACAACTCAATAAGAAGAGTTTATATTGGTTCCATTATGGTGGGAAGGTATAGTCACTGGAACATGAGGCCTGTAGTCAGGACAAAGAGAGCAAACAGCTGGATCCATCTATTAAAATACCTCAAGGCCTACCCTTCAGGATTCTCTTCCTCCAGAAGAGTCCACTTCCTAAAAGGCATAACAACTTTCCCAAACATCACTGTCAGTTGGGGACTAAGATTTTAAATATACTAGTCTCTGGGGCATATTATACATCCAAGCCACATCACCTGGGTTGTGAGGGAAAAGAAAAGAGGGGGCATGACTTTTTCTTGAATGTATTCATCTCCATCAGGCCCATGTCATCCATCAGTAAATGCCACTGCTTGCCTGTATTGAGCCTGGCAGCTAGGAGCATGTGAGCAAATGGGTTTCTTCGGAGCAGGTTTGGGAGCTGGAAATGAATGGGTCTCATTGCTTGAATTGAAATCACCTGAATGAGCAAAAGCTGGGTTAGAGATGTTGCCTAAGGCCGCACATTATCTTTTCTTGTAGCAGGAAATGGATAGAAATGGAGGTTGAATAATGCTTTCTTTCTTCATGTTTTATATATGAGCCCATCATTTCTCCTAACAGAAAGACTTTGAAACTGCAGAGCCTGTAGACTTGGAGAGACAGCAGTATTACCTAACCAATCTGTGAAACTCAGTTGCCTGGCAAGGAGCTAGCCAAGGCTGGGATGTCATCCTCTCTGCAAGGGGAAAGTTTGCAAATGATCTCAACTAGCCCCTGACTCTCCAGGTTCCAGGTAGCTGGCATTTCTCATTACCTCCTTGCATGTTTAGGGCAGCTAAGGTTAGATGACACTCCCAGATCCATACGGTATATTAGCTACTTGCAAAAAGCACTCCATGTTTGTTCTGTAAAACAGGAATAAGCAAGGGGTGAGGACGCTTACCTGGTGCACAGTCCCATGGCAAGCCCTCAGGTCTTGCATGGGTCTCAGTGCTGAGCAGTGAGGTGATGGGAGAAGAGGTAATATGGAAAGCTGCACTGAACTTTTCCCTTGAATGTCCAGGCATCACAAGCAGTGTTTGCTGGAGCTCACCTAAATCCCGTACAAACAGTTTTCCCATCCAAACCACAACACAGAAATCTCTCAAGCACAGGAAAAAGATGAGATGGTGGGCAACCAAAGTAAAGGTCAATGCTTTAAATTCCTAATAATTAAAAGGATCCAGGGAGGGTCCTTCAGACTATTCTGTTCTATGTTCATGTTCTTCAGATATATTTGATTAAAATGGTTCATATATGAAAAGGGAATTAAGTGGGAAAGAGTTTAAGTTCTGCCACTATTCCCACCCTCAGTGTTCTCATTCATAAAACCTTAGATTTCATCCACTTCAACCCAATATGATGCACCCTAAACAAAATAACTGAAGTGCTTGGCACAAGGGCTAGATTATCAATGATTAGTAACTGGTATTAAACTAATGCTAACATGAAGGATAGGAAGAAAAATAATATATACCAAGCTGTAGCCAACATAATATATGCCAAGAACAGCCTCAGCTCTGCATAGTCTTTTCAACCAGCTTCCTTACCAAGATTGTCCATAGCATCCCAGAGTTGTGATCCATGTATACATGCAGATCAGCATACCTGGTTTATTTCCACCAGTGGCATCAAGATATGAATGGAGGCTGGCAGGATGGCTCAGCAGTTAGGAGCACATGCTGTTCTTTCAGAAGACTCAAGTTTAGCTGCCAGTGCCCATGTTGAGAAGTTTACAAATGCCTGTAACTCTTGTTCCTCTTCTGGACTCCTCTAGCACTAGCATGCATGTACACATAAACACACACACACACACACTCAGACACACACACACACATAAATACATGGTAGAATAAATACTTTTAAAAATATTAATGATATCATAGTCAGAAAAAAATTGGGGTTAGAAAGACAGAGCTTCACCTATGAAATACTTGATTTTAGTGTCAAACTACCGTGCTTATTGATATTAATAATAATAACAATTATCATAATAGTAATAACAATAAATAAATAAACCTTATTGGTTCAGGGTGATTCATTTGCTGCTGTTCAAAGCTTGTTTTCATTTAGGTGAGTTCTCTATTCATGTTAGAGATTCTCCTCATCCCTTGCCATCCTTCTAGATAGGAAAATGCCAAGTTTATGAGATGGAATAGGGGCTGAGGCACTGAGCTGGGTAGGCTTTGGTCAACAGGACACAAGCTGGGATCATCTGGGAAGAGAAAACCTCAGTTGAGAAGATCCCTCCCTCGAGTTAGCCTGTAGACAAGCTTGTAGGGCGTTTTTTTTTTTTTTAAGTTAATGATTGATGTGGGAGGGTCAACCCATTGTGGGTAGAGCCACCCCTGGGCAGGTGATCCTGGGTTCTATAAGAAAGCAAACTGAACAAGCCATGTGGGAAAAGCCAGGAAGCAGCACTCCTTCATGGCTCCTACATCAGTTCCTGCCTGGAGTTCCTGCTCCGAATTCCCTTTATGGTGGATTGTAAACTGTAAGATGAAACACATCCTTTCCTCTTCAAGTTGCTTTTGGTCAAGGGGATTATCTCAACAATAGAAAGTGGACTAGTGCCATGTGTCCCTACTTACCTGTCATGAACAGAGACGGCTATTGGGGTAACTGAAGCAAGGTGTGGCTGATTTCCTCAAGCTGTGGACATCTGCTCCTGATTCTGCATGACTTCTTGTCATGCCCATGGCTTGTCATCCCCCATCTCTCTCCCAAGACTTCCAAGGCATATGCACAGTTCCATGGTTTGGAAACATTGATGACTTATGTGTCAAAACATACTGCTTTTCACTTTCTACAGAACAGGATTTAGCCCTTCTTCAAAATTCCTCTCTGTAACCTCTTGTCTATAAAATAAAATTCTCCCTCTGTCTTTAGGCACTACTTCTTGATATTCTAAACAAGCTTCCTGAAGCTCAAAATATTTATTTTACCTTTACCCTTCTACATGCCTGTTTATAAGAATCAAGGTTATGGTCTCTGCTATAGATTTACCACAAAGAGATTAAATACAAACTTTAAAAGTCTTAAACTGGGCTCCTTTATTCACTTTGTGCTGTCTTAGTCTATAGGAGGTGCATATGAATACTCTTCTTTAATTATAAAAAGAAAGATATAGTGTTAAACCAGATTCAGTGACATCTAACTTGTTCCTGCACACATTTTCTGCCAGATACACTTTAGGTAGTTGTCCCCAGTCCCCATGTGTACTATGGTGCTCTTCCTCAAAAGGTCATGTTCAGGACAAAAGTCCCTCAATCTAGAATGTTCACAAAAGGAGAAGGCAGAAAGAGGGACAGCAGCTATTCTTATTTCCAAACTTGAGAGAGTGGAGTGGGCATAGTAATGGGAGCGAAATGCCCCCCCTCCCTATATTAGGAAATCTTCCCAAATGTGAAGGCCTTCCTGCTGTACTTGGCTAATAAAATTATTTCTATGTGTTCTGGCAAGGGCTAGGGACAGACTCAGCCAGAGGGCTTGCTCAGGACCATGGTTGTGTTATTACAAATACATTTCTCTGTCCAACTTCCCTTGGTTTATTTTTTTAAGATTTGCTTTTTACTACCTTTAATTATGTGTAGGTGTGTTTGTTTGTATGTGAGTGTGTGCACAGGAGTGAGTGCAAGGACCCAATAATAAATAAATAAATAAATAAATAAATAAATAAATAAATAAATAAATAAATGGAAGTTCCATAAAGCAAAAGACCGATAACCTTCTATTGTACATTGTAAGCCTGGGGCATGGTGGAATTGTCAGGATACCCATTCCTGTAACTCCAGATGCCAGCTGTTCTATGGGTGGGGCCAACCATACTCTAGGAAGCATCTAGAAGTGTGCAGAAGTCTTTCTCACTTGATAGCCTCCTGATTCTTTTAGAAAGATATTCCAGTGTTCTTTCCTGTGCAACGTTTCCATTAGGCTCAGTAGGTTAGATAGCTCTCTGCTGAAAAAACCCAACCTTCTCCCCATCTAGCCTCAGTAATAAAATCTTTCTGGAAGCTGGGATACAAAATCAACAAGTTCAGTTTTGAGAATCTAAAGAGGAGTACATTGTAAGTCTATGGTAGAGCTGAAGAAGTATTAAAAAAAGTATAGCAAAGTAAAAACAAAATTCGAGGCTTTTGGGCCCAGGCTTGGGAGTGTAGCCTTTGTGGCTTAGTGCTCCAGGTACTGGTCATAAAACAGATAGCGACATTCCTCCACCTACCCGCTTCCTGGGTTCAATTCAAAGAATGGCACCCTGACCATTACTGGAACCTGCAATGCAAATGTGCTATCTTTAGGGGCTCTTAGATTGTTAGGGGCTCTTAGAAACTGTCTTGAGAGATAACCTGACACTTGTGACTTTATACTTCCTTGTGACTCTTAACTGGTATTTTTGGTATTTTCCAACAACGCCCTCCCCACCTCCATGAATTGTGGTTTCTTCCTTTAAATACCCCTGTTACTCAGCTACTCAGGGCGCCATAGTCCTCTACCCCTGCGTGGTGTATGACCATGGGCCCGAGAACGCTCTCGAATAAAAATCCTCTTGCAGTTGCAGCAAGACTGTTTCTTGTGTGATTTGGGGTGTCGCCTCTCCTGAGTCAGAACGTGGGGGAGTCCTCACGTTGTGGGTCTTTCAGAGCCACACACTGAAAAAAGGGATCCCAGGTCCAGATTCAGTGTCCTTTTCTGCAGGTCAGCTACAGCCCACAGATTGCAGCCAGCTCCTCAGTGTCCCGGGCCTAACAGCAATAAAGACAAAAGCCATCTGCCAGACCCTCCCCTGGAGTCCCCTGCAGCAGTTGCCTTTACAAACGGATAGCAAGGCATCCATGGTTGTGCTGGGAGCAATTACCAGAGTTTGGAAACATCAGCTCAGATAAAATTAGATTTGACCTGAGAGATTGTTCCAAACACCAACTCGCCTGCCTTTAATGTTCTGAATCCTATCAAATGGCACATCGTTGTCTCTTCTCAGCTTTAAAGTCAGCGTCTTCATCAGAGAAATGAAAAAGACCCGGTTTTTGTTAAGATCTTTAAAGCTCTCCCCCAGACAGGTGTTGTAACGGGCTGGCAGATGTGGCTTGTGATGATTTGATCAAATGCCACAGCATGTGACTATTGGGGTTGGGGGGAATAGCTAAGTTGTCATTTGTAGAGGTACCGCCCAGAGCCACACAATACCAGCAAAGTATCTACCCTTTGTGTCCACGAAGAAACTGGGGAGCCAGAGAAAACATGGCACCTGCCCAAAGGCATGAGAATCAGATTCCAGCCAAGGCTTCAGTTTTCCTTCATAACGGCTTCTGATGCTTGAAGAAGAGAGAGATGATTAAGTGAAACAGACAGAAATTTGACCCCTGAAACTTTGGCTTCAAATCTAATGACTTCGACAAGGAAGGGAGACAGAGTCAGAGCATAGGAAAGCAAAAGCAAATGGGAAATCTACGACCTTCAGGGAAAATAGGACATGATCATATTCTTCACTGCTTCATCAACAGCACCTCTGTCTTTGATGCCCAATGGATGCTTAGTCAATATGTAAAGAAGGGGAAGCGAAGGTGGAGAGAGGAACAGAATATGTGCACTGAAGACAATCTCATTCTGGAGTCTGTTTTATACTCACAATCTCAGGTTCAAGTAAAGAGTTTTCCCTCCAATTAATTACTTATTTCTTTCTTTGGGTGTTTAGATTGTCTTTTTGTTTTCTGAGGGCTTCTGTTTTTCTGGGTTGTTTTGCTTTATGCAAGTTAGAGATTGAGGTTGCTGAAAGTCAAACATCTGGATAAGTAAAACACTGTGAATATTTTTTTTGAGTAATCTTCCCAAGTTCATATAATAATAGCTACAGCCAAAACAAAGAAAAAGAAGTCTTAAGTCTATCAAAACACTAAGTTCTGTTGCACTTGTTTAGTCTTTGTGCCCGCCCTCCCATTTTCCCTGGTACTTTCTGGTTTACATTTTGCTTCACGTGATAGTTTCTCTATCTATTATTCTTGTCTGTTGACGTTTTGACTTGCAGACCTGACTATCACTCTGAAACTGATAATGGTCACGCATCCATCCACCCATCTATCTATCCATCCATCTACCATTCAAAGGGTAGGTACATCTTCTATGCAAAACACTTCACATGATTCTGGAATGAATCATGCTCACCAACTGGTGAGCTATTTACACTCATAATTAATATGAAAAGGTACTGGGATTGTGATCAAGATTTCCATAAGTGACAGATCAGGGGCCAGGCTGTACATTTGGGATGTTAAAGCCTAATCAGAAAGAATCAATCCAGGATTCTCAGCATAGCTTCTAAGGCAGTAGTTTTCAACCTATGGATTGAGACCCCTTTGGCCTTTCACAGGGGTGGCCAAAGAAAACACAGAGACTTACATTCTCATTTATAACAGCAACAAAGTTACAGTTAGGAACTAGCAACAAAATAACTTTATGGCTTCAGGGTGGGGGGGACAGGGGTCACCACAACCTGAAGAACTGTATTAAAGGTATTAGGAAGGCTGAGAACCACTGGCCTATGGTCACCATGACCTAGAGCCTCTCTGCTCACTCCATCCTCTTCTTATCAACATTATCCCTTCCCCTCATCAGTGCCAGCCGTTAACTTGACAGAGCCCAGAGTTATCTGAAGCAGCTGGGGGATTGTCAGGGTCAGATTTGCCTGTGAGCATTTTTATGGGGTGTCATTTTCTTGATTTCGCATTAATAAGGGAGGGGCCAGCCTACTATAAATGATGCTGTCTAGGCAGGTGGACCTGGGTTGTATAAGCAAGGTACTGAACATGACCCTAGAATCAAGCCAGTAAGCAGCTCTCCTCTCTGTTTTCTGCTTCAAGCCCTTGCTTTAACCTCCTGCTTTGACTTCCTTGGATGATGGACTAACCTCTAAGCTGAAATAAACCCTTTCCTCCCCAGGTTGCTTTTGATCAGAGTAGTTCATCACGACCAGAGAAAGCAAACTAGAACACCCCCAGTATGCAAGTGAAGGCCTTCTCCTACACAGAATCCTTTAAGACTATTTCCATTGTAAGACATTGGTCATTACTTATTCCTCCGAGTAAAACATTCCTTTTCTGGTTCTTCAGCTGGCTCCCATAATCTAAGACTAGTCTCATGCTGTGCTGTGGAAAAATGTAGTCACAACCCAGGGTTTCTACCCTGCCTTTGACCATTTGGTTCCAGGATAAAAGACACACACAACCTTTATATGTAGCACAAGGCTGATCAACACAAGAGCTGGGCAGATACCTATCCTTTATGCTATTATATCTATTTCCCAGGCAATAGTCCCATTATATAATTTGCCATGTTTCATCTGGGCTGCTCTTAACTCCAATTAGCCAACCCACATGGCCATTATTTTATGACTCATCTAACCATGGTGGCTTCCTCCTCCATTCACCTTCTTCTCCTTCCTGTTGTGCTCTCCTCCTACCCCAAGCCCAGGAACCCTAAACTCCACCTATGTCTCTTCTGCCCAACTATTGGCTATCAACATCTTTATTCCCCAATCAGAAATCATTTGTGGGCAAGATCACATAGTGTCATGTGCATCGACATGCGGACTGTCTTTTGTAAGGGGAACCAGGTGTTGGAGCTTGTACCTAGCGTTACAATACATAGCAACAGAACAAACCTCAACAAACCTCAACATGCTCTATAATAGAATGCTATTGGAATCCTCATTATGAAAGCCAGGACACATTCTATGACCATTCAATGACTTGCCCAAGGCCATACAATTAACAAGAGAAGCTGCTAAGAGTTGAGCTAAGGCAGTTTGTGTCAACAGACCTGGCTCATCTCCCCACCCTATGCCACCCATCTCAGTCAGAACCAATCTCATTGTTTTCATGTTCCAAACTTTATATCAGAGTGTATGCTTTCTTTGTGCCTCTTCTGCTCACAACCATATCCTCAACACCCAACAGAGCCTGGCATACAGTAGGCACCTGGGAAATACTTCCAAATGAATGATGAATGAACAGAAGGTTGGAAAAGAGAAAGGATGTGTGAAGAAAGGTTAGAGGTAGTTACTCTCAGGTCAAGAAATTGCATCACAACTTACTTTAGAGTGACCTCTGAGAGCAGGGCTACCTCTATTCTTTTGCAGAAGTGGTGACAGAATTATTAGAAACACCAGACAGATAGGAGCAGATAGAGTGGTAGGTGGTGAAAAACAAGGCTTTGGGGGATAGAGAGTCAAGACAGGCCTTAAGTTACAAGCCATAAATGAGTGTGGTTCCTATCCTGGCATGTAATGGGAGCACTTAGATGTCCTTCCCAAAGAGTATCCATGGTGTAACAGCAGGAAAATAACTTCCTGAAAGGTCCCCATGGTGCCAATAACCTAGGAGTCCTCTCCAACTGACCAAGTCTAGATGGCATAGCAGATGGTGTTAATGAGTCTGAAATGACTCAAGCTATTTCTTTAGCCTGAACATTGAGTTTCTCTCTGTTGGTAACAGGTCACCGATCTCTTCCACATCAAGTGCCAGAGTGTGTGGTGGCCTATGGCACATCATCTCATTGGATGCCCAAAATGGTGGTGCTTTGAAGGCAATGATCGCCGCTGCTGGCTGGGCCTTGCTAAACATGGTCCAGGCCTGCTGTGTTCCTCAAAGGGAAGCTGGAATTCACATGGAGATTTTGAGCCATGGTGCAATCTTCTCTCAGCTCATTGCACCCTCTAGTTTTCTAGCCTCTGAGAGGAATCCCTGTAATATAAGAATTAAACACTGTAGTTTTCTATCCAAACAGACCCTCAGAACTTTGATTGAATCAGTGATGATAATTCATATGTAGAAAGTTATAATGTGACTTAACTCCCCCAAATGGTGAGTAAATTTATTAACTACTTTCTCTGTGCTAGAGACCGTTCTAAGGTTTTGTTGTTGTTCTAATTTGCTTGCTATTGTTTTGATAAAGACACCATAAATAAAAGCCTCTTGAGAAAGGAAGGGTTTATTTAGCTTACATCCTGATCACAGTTTACCATTTTGGGACACCAAGGCAGGAACTCAAACAGGGAAGAAACCGGAGGCAGGAACTGAAGCTGTGGAGGAAAACTGTTCAGCTGGCTTACTTCCCATGACTTGCTCAGTTTGCTTTTCTTATTCAGCCTAGAACCATCTGCCTAGGGATGGCACTGCCCACCGTGGAATAGACCTTCCTATATCTATCACTAACCAAACAAACAAAATACCAAAACAAGCAAATACAAACCAATAAACCAAATGAAAAAAAAAAAAAAGCAAAAACAAAAAACAAAACAAACAAACAAAAAAAACCCAAGAACAACAACAAAAACAAACAAAATCCAGACTTGCCTACAAGCCATCTGATGGAGGCATTTTTCAACTGAAGTTCTTCTTCCCATTTGATGCTAGCTTTTGTTGAACTGAATGAAAACCAAACCAAGATAGTAGACATTATCTCACTGAATTTTAGAATGACTCTGAGTAGTGGGAACTTTAAGAGTGTTGCACAAATGAGGAACAGAGACATAGGGAAGGTAACAGCTTAGTGGAAGTTCTTCAAGCAGTGAGTTGTAATGTCTACATTTGTCAAAGTCAGAGTTTTTTTCAGTAACTGCATTATTTGATCATATTAACATGTCCATGACTTTCAACTTATCAACACACCATAATCTAGGAAATAAAAGGCACTGTCATTTCCTGTCACTATCCCCGCAGTGACTAGACTATGGAGAATTTCTAAAGCTTGGGTTTTTCCTTTAGAGAATTGCCTATGTTTTTCCTTCCCTATGCCTATGTTTGACCTTCAAGACCAAAACCAAAGATATGGGCACATCTGTTACTTTATTCCTTTGTAGAGTTGACCTTGGAGCTCAGTGTCTGAAGCACAATACACACTGAGGTCCAACCCAGTGACTTCATTGGCAAGCATTGCTAATTTCAGATGAATTCCTTTAAGTTCAGCAAAGATGGAACATAACGAAGGCATTTCCTATGCGTATGATTGATAGGAGACATAGGAGTATAGCAAGGTGCGGAACAACTTTCTTTCTTGTCTAAATATGGGTGAAACAGGCTGGCTCAATTCAATTTCACTTAAACTACGACACAGGGCGTTGCTTCTATACCACAAGTTTTCCAATATTTGTCTAAAGTATCAACTATCTTCTTCTTATAGAGCTTCTCCTAGAGCCCTGGACATTCTAGGAGGAGATTGGGGAGGGGCTGTGCACAGTGCAAAAAACAAGTGGCTATGGCTCTTAGTCAATAGACAGGATTCTGGAAGCTGCCTGTGGAAGTTCTTAGGACATGGCAAAGAGTCAGAATTTGGCCTGCTCCTTTGGTTAGAAGAAAAATGTTTTCAGGCCACACAATTGGGATCCATTGGCACACAGGGATCTTGTAGTAGAGTGGGCTGCTATACATGTGGGTTCTTGCACAGTATCTTTACTGGGTTTGTGAATAAGTAAAACTATTTTTATATTCTTCTAAGATTATTTTTTATTGTTCCTGGATTTATAAGTCCCCAAGTTTAAAGAAATCTGTCTCTGTTGTTTAGTTACTTCATTAATGACCTCCTCTCAAGATATAGGATACACATGTGTGATTGGCTAGGGTACAAAGACCTTTCTAATGTCTCCCCTCCTGATCAGATTGTACAGCCACAGGTTGTCAACCCCAGGAATGGAGACTGTCTCATAAGGTGAAGTATGGACACACAGAGCACTCGTGCTGCTGGTCCTCAGGATTGGAATTGATGCAGAAAAGAGAAGAGCTTAAGCTAAGCAAATTTCACTTCTTCTTCCAAGCATGTTTGTTAACCAGGCATTTCTCCTCTTTCTCCAGATGGAGAACTGGGAACATGGACAGCTGCGGGCATCCCTCTACACTCTTCATCTAATATGATAGAGTGGGAATTCACTCCTCCATGAAGACATAACAAGAGTAGCAATGGGGATGTCATGGAGACTATGACTCTAGAAAGCAGAGGCTTCATGTCATTAGAATGTGCAAAGAGGGCAGAATGGAGGGACTACCCACAATATAACCATCTCTCCTACTCTTAATAATTCTTCTATCTAAAATAAAAGAAAAATTTACAAATACACACACAGAAAGAGGAAGCTTAACTAGACAGTAACATATTGTGTGTCTCTTTTAATAACTTCAAAGACTTCTTTGGATTCTACCACTAAACAAAGATATAGATGTGCTCCCTCTGTGAATTTTAATGGCCTATCTGAGGTCTCCTGGCCAATTAATTAATCATTGACTTATGGAAATGAGCAGAATATACCTATCCACCCAATAGTTGTCATTGTCATTATAAGCTCAATTTAGTATTATGCTCAGGTCTTTGTGCTAAAGCTCAGATTAGATCCTCTTGGAAACAAAGACTAGGCTTTGAAGAATGAGAAATTAAAAGCAGGAATGATGTACCCATCTTTCTAACATGGAAACCTTAATGACCAAAACCAAAGATAGATACATCTGCTACTTTATCCCTGAGTAGATAAATGTGACCCCCCACCCCTGATGTGACATTAAATTGATTATATTTATTGAATGCCTACCATGAACCACACATTAAAACCCATGCATTATCTAATCTAATTAGAGAGGAGTCAGTCCATTGGATCAGCAGGTGATAGAAGCTGCAGAGGTTATTCATTTTTTTCAAGGTTAAAATGTAGGTAACTTGAGCCACCAAAGTCAAATCTATTTAATTCTTAGAGTCAAGTTTACTGCCATTTGTTTGTTCTCTAAAAGCATGGCGCTTCCTCTTCAGGGAGCAAAGTCCCACTCTCATTGGCTATGGAGGTTGATCTTCCACTCTTGAAGACTCAAGTCCAGTACAAATACTTCCACCATGCCCCCAACGCAATCATGTTTTACTAGACCACCATATATTTTACAGCTTTATTTTTAATCAGCTCATAGATTAGATTTAAGCAACACAGGTTTTGCTTTCTCAAATGGAATTATCATATAAGAAGCAATTGCATACCTATGAGGCACTCTTATTGGATACTGTTATGGTTTGGATGTTTTACCTTGAAACTCACACTGAAATCTGACTGACATTGTGTAATGTGGAAGATGGGATCTTGGGGAGGTGATTCAGTCATGGAGAGAGAGTCCTCTCCATCTTGGGGGTGCTGTATTACCTCTTTCAGGGCTGCTTGCATCAGTTACAGTAAGCACAGGTTGTTGTAAGGGAAACCTGAGCTTGCCTCTTTCTTGCATGCTACTGTATTCTTCTGAATTGCACCACACCATGAACAGTACAAAGTCCCCATTAGCAGCATGGCATGAACTTTCCAGCCACTAGCACATGAGCTAAATAAGACTTGTCTTTATAAACTACCTGGTCTGTGGTATTTTGTTATACGGATAGCAACTGGAATAAGGAGATCACTGAAGAAACTCACTTCCTGGTCCAGACTTACTTTGGGCCTCTTGAGTTATTATTTTTTAAATGGTTATAGATACATTAAAGCTGATTAATACTATGTTGAACTATTCTCAGAATCTCCAGGAGACTTTAGATGGATACAAAAGACTTCTAGGTTATTGTGTCTTCTGTGTGTTTGTTTCTGTTTTTTGTTTGTTTGTTTGTTTTGTTTTGTTTTAGGAAAGTGTTCACTTTAAATCATACTGATTAGCTAATGGTCATACCACCTTGGCTAAATGCAGAGGTAGAAGGTGTACTGTTAAAATGTACCTGCCTATCAGAGGTTGTAGGCAGAATATAAATTTGACTTGAAAAGAAAAGATGTGGAGACAATGGGATGAAACAGAAAGAAGAGGATAAGAAGATAGAGGAAAGATTTATGGGTGATTTTGCTACTCCAAGAATTTCATATAAGAATCATAAGGTCTCTGCTGGTGGACACCAGACAGACCATAAAGATAAAATATTTCCAGTAATAATTTATTGATAAACATAACATAGTGCTTACTATGTGCCAGATGATCTCCTGAAAATTTATTATATATATTGATTTAGTAAATCACCCCGACAATTTCATGAATTAGAAACTATGATTATTCCATTAAAAAAGAAAAGAAAAAAGAAGGAAAGGAGGGAAAGAGGGAGAAAGAAAGGAAAGGGGAGGGAAAGGACTGAACAGAAAATGAAAATAAGTTTAGACAAGTAACCTAAGATTATTGGTGCTGAGTGGCATAGCTGGGATTTGAACCCAATCAACAAGGCAAGAAGTGATGTAACTCCTAATAGTTTGCTCTTAAGCCATCTTCTAATTCTTCTGAGATGTCATCACTCTCCAGGTGTGAAAAATCAGTGCCTGGGTCCTGTGTCTTTTGGCACATGCTGCAGCCATGCATGGATTTGGTCAGTCTATGCTAATGGTAATACTAGCACTGTCCTTCTTGTCTTAACTGTCATCCAATGCTCTGTATCCATCACAAACTCTGGAAGTCACAGTTGGTGCTTCATAGTAACACTAACCATGACTATTGATGTGACAGAGAAGAGACAGATGAGTGAAAGCTGCAAGATCTTGGTGCATCTAACAAGATAAAGATCTGGTAGGGTGTCTTGTTCCTTTTCCTGGGACCTGTGATAAAATACTCTGACAACAGCATCTTAATGGAGAAAGTATTTTAGCTCATCTTCCTTCACTGGGGAAATCAAAGCACTAGGAACCTGAAGTAGCTAGTCATGTTGTATCTTTAGTAAAGAATTGTAAACAATGATACATCTTCAACTTACCTTCTCTGCTATTATAAAACCTAGGATCCCCTTGCCCAGGAAATGGTTCCACCCACAGTGGGCAGGAATTCACACCTCAACTAAACTCCAATCAAGATAATGTTCAGCCCCCCAAGTCGAACCAGAGGCCCATACCTGGAGTGAAGTTAGAATTCTGTCAAGTTGGCTCTCAACATTGGTCACCTTCATTGGCTATATTTCACTTTCCCATCTGTAGAACAGGTGTATTTACCTCCTTCTTTGTGGTTCCACAGTTGTGAGGTTCATTTAGAGGAGAACAAATGTGAACCTTTTATAAGTTGAAAGCTGATGAGTAAGAGAGTGCCTGAACAAAACTCAACTTTTACAGCAAAATTGTTGAGTCAATATCTTATGAAGTTGATAGATAATGGCAAAAATCTGATCAAACTCCTGTTTATCTGTTCCTATGGCCACTGCTTACTTGAAAAGGATGAAAGCACACAGCTTCAGAGCATCTGGGGCTCTCATAAGCTGCTGATCATGGCATCAGACAGGAGCATCACCTTGAAAAATATGACTTTACTATGGGTGAATAGGTGTATATGTTATTCTACTTATGAGTATATGTATGGGTATAAAAATATGTAGTAGACTGCTCATTGTGGATCATAAACTGAAACTTCCCAAATGTTCAGCGGTCACAAATGAGTAAATAGATATGATATAATCACATATGACATACTATACAGCAGTACACAAACTGTGACTGAACACTACAGTCAAGATGACTTTCACAAGATGAATGTTGAGTTAAGGAAGTAACACCATATACATATAATACTCAATATACAGGTTTGCCTTTATAAAGATTCTGAGCAGGCAAAATTTACTTTGCTAGCTAGTTTTATGTCAACTTAACACAAGCTATAGTCACTAGAGAGAGAAATGCCTCCATAAAATCTGACTGCAAACAAACATGTAAGGTATTTTCTTAATTAGTAATTAATGGAAGAGGGTGCAGCCCATTGTGGGTGGTGCCATCCATGGGCAGGTGATTCTGGGTTCCATAAGAAAGCAATCTGAGCAAGCCATGGGAAAAAAGCCCATAAGCAGCACCCCTCTATGGTCTCTGCTTCATCTCTTGCCTCCAGGTCCAGCCCTGCTGGACTTCCTGACTGTCCTGACTTCCTTTAATGATAGGGAAGTGTAAGGCAAATAAAATAAACCCTTTCCTCCACAACTTGCTTTTCTTCATGGTATTTTATCACAGAAATATTAATCCTAACTAGATCAGATATTGGTACCAGCATAATAGGGCAATGCTGTCACAGACCTGACCATGTTTTGGGGATGATTATAGAAGGACTTTGGGACTTTGGGCTAGAAAAGCCTCCGAATGTTGAGAGCTGAGTGGATTATTCTGTAAGAGCTTAGAAGATAAGAATGTTAAAAGTAGTGAAAACAACGAAGGCCTGACTTGTGAAGTTTCAGAGCGAAGCAAATATCTACCAGGTATTTTGTGTGAAAATCAGTTGGTGTGGTCAAGATGGACCTGAAGAACTGGCTGTGACAGACAAGATACCAGAAGCACTAAAGTTAAGCCTTTGCTTTGCTGAGATAATTGATGCTGGTTAGCTGGAGCTGAGAAAGTAGTGGTGATTAACAGACTAGTATCACCGAGGTGAAATCCTCTGGCAAGTGTTTCTTCAGAGTCAGCACAAAGAAGCTACGTTCCAGAGGCAGCTAAGGTTGTATTTTGTTGGGAGCCTAACTTGGTAATGTGTAGTAAGGGTTACCCTGGTGCTATTATTTTTGTTTTTGTTTTTGTTTTTGTTTTTGTTTTTGTTTTTTGTATTTTTTGTTTTTGAAGGCATGAAGGGATTGTGAAAAAGAGCTGAGGCTGGGCACTGTGAGAAGTCAGAAGAGACCATTGGTAAAGGTACAACCAGAGTACCAGTGAAAGTCCCAGGATTGAAGGGATCATGGAGAAAGATGATGCTTTGCACTGTGTAGAGAGCACATGGGACACTATCAGTAAATGTGCAGTCCAGTTGCAGCAGAAGACCCCAGCACCATGAGACAACTCCCAAGAGTAGCAGCCTCCATGAAATGGAGCTGGCCTGAGTCTAGAAAACAAACTGCTTGTGCTCTAGAAGGTGAACCAAGAGATGTGACCTGAGTAAGCCATTTGGAGGAGGCCAGAAGATCAGTAGTGAATCCCAGACAGTAGACATTGAGTTATTCACATGACTGAAGCTTGGTTTTGCTTTGATCTGATTGTGATTGTGCCCTAGTTTTGCTCTCTTGAAAAGAAAGTATTTAATTTATTTTTTATTTTACAGGAGCCCACAGTTGATATACTGAATTAAAAGGAAAAGATTTTAGATTTTAAAAGAGACTTTGGATTTTTAAATAGAAGGAATTTTAAGGTGTTTGAATTTGTAAAGACTATGATACTTTTAAACTTTATAAAATGGTTTTATATTGTGATATTTATACTGATGTTGTCTTAGGGAAGAACAAGAAAGGAAAGGTTGTGGCTCAACAGCGGTGTGTTTGTGTGTCAAACTGACAAGGGGTCAGTTGTGCTGGCTAGTTTTATGTCAACTTGACACAATCTATAGTCATCAGAAAGAAGGAAACCTCAATTGAGAAAAATGCTTCCCCAAGATCTGGCTTATGAAAGCCTGTAGGGCATTAATGATTAATGTGGGAGAGTCCAACCCATTGTAGGTAGTAGGGTTGATGGCTTTGGGTTCTATAAGAAAGCAGGATGAAGCCGGGCGTGGTGGCGCACGCCTTTAATCCCAGCACTCGGGAGGCAGAGGCAGGCGGATTTCTGAGTTCGAGGCCAGCCTGGTCTACAAAGTGAGTTCCAGGACAGCCAGAGCTATACAGAGAAACCCTGTCTTGAAAAACCAAACCAAAAAAAAAAAAAAAAAAAAAGAAAGCAGGATGAGTAAGACATAAGGAAGAAGCCAGTCAGCAGCACCCCTCTACGACCTTTGCATCAGCTCCTGCATCCAGGTTCATGAGGGCTTCAGTTCCTGTGCTAACTACCTTCAGTTATGGACTATGATGTAAAAGTGTAAGCCAGATAAACCCCTTTCTTCCCAACTTTTGGTCATGATGTTTCATCATAGCATAGAAACCCAAAATAGGACAATTATTCTATGGTGTCATAAATCATGAAAACTGATAAAATATGGACAACATCAGAGGTCAGGTAATATTCTGATTCTTGAGAGCTGTTGACATGACTATACACAGTTTGCCAAAATTGTTAGGCGGTGTTGTGCACCTTTCTGAACCTGTTGTATGCAGTAATTAAGTGTGTGCACTTGCATACACACAGAGACACATATACATGCTTCAGCCTTTGCCTTTCAAAGACGTAATTAGGCTCCCCTTAGCAGCTCCTGAGAAATCTAAGTTCCCCACAGGAATGCCTATTAAAATTGTAAGATTTTTAAAAGATGCAAACTTACAGCACTCCAAGTTCAGCAGTCAAATCTGTGTCTAGCACTGGAGGGAACTTTATGTGCCTCTCAAGACTGCTGATCCGGGATTGTAAACAATCTTAGCAGACTGCCTGAGCAATGCTACAGGCAAGTTTGCCTTTTAAAACAGGGAGAAGTTTCCTCTTCTTTTCCCAGAACAATGGGACAAAACTAGAGATCAGACTCAAGTCTTTGCACATACTGAGATCATGGTTGAACACTGAAGTACTCAACACCCCTACCCCCGACCCCCACCCATACCCTTTTCACTTTTTTTTTTTTTTTTTTTGCAATAAAAGTTACACCAACTAGGATAACATTGCCCTACTGCAAAAGATTTTTTTTTAATGTAAGACCCCCATTGCTTAAGACATCACATACTTGGCACACAGGGCTGGTAAGATCTGTCTAGATCCAACCTGGAAGCCTGAGGGCCACTTCTCACAGTTTCACAGGGAGCCATGCAAACTGCCAGTGGGGGAAAGCAATGAATAGTCCTATTTATTCGCAATGACAACAAACCACAATAATGACAAGCTATTCCTAAAGTTGCAATGGTGGTACTTACATCCTGGGGTAACCAACAGACACCTAACAGGACTTTTGGCCCAATCAATAGGAAGGAATTCATGCTTGGCACACTAAATTTAACCAAGTACCTATGGCTGGTAGGGGATGGGGTGGGGTGGGGCTATGAACTCTAAAAGAGAATCTGCTATAGACAATCTCCTAAACCAGTATAACCTGTAACTGAATTTTAAACATTATCTTTATATTCACAGCTAAGTTTAGCTCAAATCCCTCACCAAAGAAGCGTCCTTTTGAGCAGACAGATCAATACAGAAATCCAAAATCTGTCAAAGTGCAGAGATCAAATGACCACGGGGTGCCCATCCCCAATGAATACATTTACAACACAAACCCTTAAGGCTCAGGGAACATCAAAACGGAGATGGTAAAAGGATTGTATGAGGACCAGGATGCTTGCTGTGATATAGTGTCTTCTAAAAATAACATAGGAGGAGGCCAGAGGGGGTCTAGGAAGAGTGGGGGTATACATGACTGAGATATGTTTAAAATTCTCAAAGAATTAACAATATTGTATATATAAATAGATATAGGAATCTCAAAGTTGGCTCTGAAGTAGAAATGGAAGGCCTGTGGTTGCACAGGGGCAGACAGGCAGGGACCTCTCCTTTTCTCCCACCCTTGATCTCACCCTAACATTGAAAGCATTTCTGTTAGCGTTGGTGCTAAATTAAGAATCCAATTCTTATGTAGGTTCAGGAGGATATTTTAGCTACTGCAGCAGTCAGTCTAGCTCTGTAGGTCTTTCTCTGTGACGTCTTGTTCATTCTTAGAAATACATTTCCCGCAGTGTATGCTGTCTCATACCATGTTATCCACCTCACAACTCTTGTCAAGCTGGTTGATCATTTCAAATGCTATCAGGTATTGCTGTCTGTGCCATTTGTTAGGAACAGCTCAAATTATTTACATGTTTGGCATGCAACCCCAGGAGAATTACTAATCAAATGTCTTCATTTTTGTTTTAAGAAAAATTTCCTAAAGGAATATGTGATGATTTTCATTGTCAACGGACTTGAGTGGAAATGTTCTGTCTACTTAAAACTTATACTAAAGTATATATATATATATATATATATGTATATGTGTGTGTGTGTGTGTGTGTGTGTGTGTATGCAGTGTGAAGTGCCCTACAAGAAAGAAAATTTTTAAAAAGGCAAAAAAGCGAGGAATAATCTTCCTACAAAAAGAAAGAATTGTAACAAGAATAAATAGGAAAACTGAAAATGATGATAGATGTACAAAGGATTGACAGCTTTATCACTTGTGAAATAAATGCAAATTGAAATAAGATTCTTTTGTTTCAATATACTGTTTTATTAAATCTTTAAGAATTTCACACACACACACACAAACACACACGGTGTATTTTGATTATATTTACTTCCATCCGTTTTTTGATTGTGAGCCTAGCCTTTAACGGCTGAGCCATCTCTCCAGCCCCCATCCGTTTTTTGATCCAGCAATTTTCTAGTTTATTTACCCTAAAGAATCAAAACCAGGATCTCCAAGTCATAGCTGCACCCTTCTATCATCACTGCTGTGATGTTTACAATATCTTATGTGTGGAAGCAATCCAAATGTCTACCCAAAGATACAAGGGCAAAGAAAACATGGAATATGCAAATACATGAATGGGTAGATTATTTAACATTTTACCGGAGGGTGGAAACAATTGAATTTGTGACAACATAGATGGCCCTTGAAGAAATTAAGCTGAATAAAATGAGTCACACAAAGTAAACTCTTGACCTGATACTCTGATGTGAGGTATATAGAGCAGCCTAACTGGGATGCAGTTCAATGGAATAGTGCTTACTTGGTATATGCAAATCTCTGTGTTCAGCCCCTAGCATACTGTATTTGTGTGTGTGTGTGTGTGTGTGTGTGTGTGTGTGTGTGTAGATAGATGGATAGATAGATAGATAGATAGATAGATAGATAGATAGATAGATAGATAGATAGACAGAATAGACAGATAATCAGTAGATAAAGGCAGACAGACTAGATAGATAGATAGATAGATAGATAGATAGATAGATAGATAGATAGATAGATAATAAAGTCAGCATACTTACAGTAGCTAATAATAGAAGAGTGGCTGCCAGTAGACAGAAGTGGGTGCTGTGACTTAATGAGTTAATATTATACAAAATTAAAAGTCCAGAAATATCCGTTACATTATAGAATCTGTTGTTTCCAATGCAAATATTGTCCACTGCTTGTAATAGATACTCTTTGTCTTCCAAAGGGACACAGGAAAATTTTCAAAGTGATAAATATGCTTATGACATTTATTGTGGTGATGGTATCATGCAAAGCTCATCAGGTTCCAGGCCTTACACACATGTGATTGTCTACATACAGAGTACACACATCGAAATAAAGCTACAAAAATCTTCAGAAATTAACAGATGGAAGAAAAACATCCAGAGAGTATCATCTCTCAAAAGTCAAGAGAATGTTCCCATGAATGATGGGAGTTAGTTCAAATGAATATTCTTAATCTCCAAAATATTAAAGACACGGAATATTACCCAAACAGGCAATTTCATACATTGTTGGTGAGAATAGGGCCAGAACATCCCATTTAGTCAGTGACAAATTTTTCATCTTTAAAATGTCCATTTTTCTCCACACATTCATTTATAAGCTTTCGACGCTGTGGCTCCTACGGAGTGTGAACGTGTGAAAAGACACAGATAAAAGGATATTCCTTGCAGGTTCGCTCATACAGAAAAATGGAAAAGAATGTAAACATGAATCAACCGGAAACTTAAGAATAAATAACAGTGCTGCCGCATCAAATCATTCAATGTGAAAATAAGGGAGGGGAAGAAAGGGCGTAGAGTATCTAATTCTGTAAGACAAACAAACACTTGTCTGGGCTTAAACAGTGGAACAATCCTGCAGAAAACCCTTATTTGGGGACAGTGGTGACAGAGAATGCTACTTTCTACTTTACATATTTTTATTCAGTCTGAATTTTTACAATATGTTTTGAAAGCTGTTGGAATCCAGAAAGACAATAAAGGGTTTTTAAATAATTTAGAAGACGCTCCAAATGCTAGCAATGTTATGCCTGATTGCTGGGAATTTAAATGATTTTAAATTTTTTTTTGTGCCTTTTGTACTTTAAAAGTTATCTACCATGAATATCTTCTCCTTTTCAAGTCAAAAAGTAGGTGAAATTTTAAATAATTATGTGCAATTTAAAATGTAGCATATGGTCAAAAATCATGTGGAAAGAAAAAAAAACATGCACAGCATAAAGTCTCAAAAGACTTACAAGTAAAAGCTAATGGTAATTAAATGGGTGGCAGGATTAGAGGAGAGTTTTCCTTCCTCTCCTCATTTGCAATCAACAGCTGAGTGATTTGAAGATCAATGGTTGGAATGACAGTAGATTTGTCATTATTATAATTGATGTGCTCATTAGCACCTAAGCTCTCTCCCCTGGTTTCTTTCATACTTGCTATTTCCATGCAACAATGTTAATTATGGTGATGAAGTACTGGAGTGAATGGCTAGAAGCAGAGCCAATGGTACTGTGGAGACAGCCTAACCGCACAGTATTGGGTCTATTGTGTCCTCCTACCTTACTTAGCGCAAGTAGATTTCTCAGCCATGTGCAATTACTGGTGCCTTTGCTGAAGATGACCCAGGAAACATATAAAAGCTTCCTACAAAAAAGTTAACCCACAATTCAACAAGTAGCCCGATATGTGGCATATCTCTTTTCTTTTGTAAACAAAAATAGGTAATATTGTGAGCCAGTATTTTCTAAAACAAAACCTTGATACTGAAGGAAAACCTTGGTATTTGAAAAGAAACAGGTAGAGTATAGAGTGAGAAGAGCTAGCAGGTTAAAGTTCCCACATCATGAGGCACCTGGTCTTTCTGAATCTCTCTCCCAAAAGGTCATTGCCCCTCCCACGCTGGTGCCAATCACCTGCTTTCATAAGTGGTTCAAGCATAAATAAAAATATTTACCTTTATATTTCCTCACAGAACAGAGTTTTTAGAAAAATGTCTCCATTTTAAGCCATACCATGGTCATATAAACAAGATCAAACCCGGAAAGGATGCAACAAAAAGGAAACTGTGCTGTATTGCATGTTTGTAGCTAATTTTTTTTTTTTGCTAGATCCTTCAAATGAAGAGATACAGATTTGGGGCATCAATTGATATTTTCTGTATACGTAGAAGCCCTTCTTCACCCGAGGAACATCTTCTTCTAACGGATGTTGGAGTGTTGCTGTTTAGTTAAGATGCTCTGTCGTCTAGTGTAAGCATGGTACTTTGATGCTGATTTCGCAGCCGCTGCTCACAGTATCTGCTTTGTCTCTAGCTAGAGTTACCTCCCCTTTTCTTCTGTCTTTTGGACAACTGCTCTAATTTGACAATATGTCGCTTGTACATTTTTCTTTTCCTTGCAGGGTCAGTTCTGATTTTCAACTATCTCTCAATGTCATTGGCACATCCTTCCTCTGCACTGATGCCACACCCTGTCTTTCCATTTAGGACTTTCTCCCCATGAGTATATATTTCATTACACACCAGAAAGTAATGACTTACACACTCTAATGAGAAGTCCAACATAATTTCCTAATGCTTTGCCCTTGAGTTTGAAGGGTGGTGTTTATATCTAAGTCCTTATTTGTTTTCTGGGTAAGAGCTGAGTACAGAAAATGAAATTGGTACATATTTTAAGCACAGGTTACTTTCTTTGCAAATAATTTCTGACTGCTTCCCATCCTACAGGACCTCAGTATTTCCCATACATATGTGATAGGGAAAAATTGTGAATGATGACTAAGAATAGTGAGGGGGAAGGCATCTATGGCACAATCTACTTCAGAATCAGGGTCATATAACTTTGGGTAGGTATTGTTTACTGTATCAAGACGCAGATGCTCAGATATTTTGAGTTTACTGTGGGTTTCTAAGAACTGGCTGGGCCTATCAGGCAGTAATCCCCCGACTTCACTGTCAGCGATAAACATTTTCATGGACTCACTTGTCAAATATTTCCTGGAAGACACTGTGAGAAATAATGTTCTAATTTCTGTACAATTCTCTTTCTCACTCATCTAAGCTTTTCTCTGCCCACACAAATAAGTGAGAAGCTTAGCATGGCAAACTAGTCACAGGGCATTAACTCCATAGGACTAGGTAGAAAACCCTATAGTGTTACAGGGAAGCACATAAGCCAGGACTGGATGTGTGTACCAGACACCCAGGTATCAGTGGTGCCAATCATCCACAGCAAACCAGCAAAGAAAGGGAAAGATACATTCAGTAACAGAAAGATGTTCAGATATTAGAAAGTCTCCACATCCTTCATTCCATGAACATAGAGTTTAGGAAGCAAACAAACAAACAAACAAACAAAACTAGTTACAATATCTGAGCAAATTCTATCATGTCACAGCAGCCTTGGTCTGACATAGTTACTAGTTTCTTGTAAAATTCAGAGAATGAGACATGAAGGGGATAAGAGGCTCCCTGATACCAGCACAGTTAGAGGCAGGGATAGTTAAGCCTGAGTGGTAAAGCAGCTGTAGATGGAGTACCCAGGGAGGCTGCACTAAGTCTGGAACCCAGATCTCCCATGCTCTCCATGCTAGATAATGAAAACTAGCAAATGATTACAAAAATATCTAGATTAAAGAATGTCTCAGCCCAGGCCTGAACAGATTGCTCAGTGGTTAAGATCACTGGCTACTCTTCCAGAGGACCTGGATTCCATTCTCAGCACCCACATGGCAGCTCACATCCATCTCCAACTCCAGTTCCATGGGCTGCACTACCCTCTTCTAGCCTCTTGTAGCAGGAATACATAGGCAAGCAAAGCATCCATACGCATAAAATAAAAATAAACAAATCATTTAAAAAAGATTGTCTTAGTCTGTTCTCTGTTGCCCACAACATAAAACCAGAGAGTAGGTAAGTTGCAAGAAAGAAGGTTTGTTTTGACACAAGTTCTTATGTAAGTTAGAGGCTACCTGTGGCACAGTCCTACAGCAGGCCAGGGGATTGTAGTGCAAAGGACATAGGTAGCACCCTTCTAGAAAAGACATACTCTTGAGAAGATCTATGAACCCATTGATCTACCAACCTCTTTAAAGAGATTTATCCATTCTTTAGACTGAGTCTTAATCACCTTTTAAAGGTCCTTCCCCTTAAAAATCTCAGGATGGGATTAATTGTCAAAATGCTTTTTGTAGAAAACGAAGCAAAGACCCAAGCAAGAACACTTTATTATATATGTTTTATCATTCTAAAAGAATTGTGAAATTGAAGGCTTTCTAGCCTTCCCATTTGGTCTGATAAAAAGCAAAGTGCTAATTTATTCATTATTTCATTTACTGAGCACCTGCTATGTAACAGTCACTCTATGCGGGCTTGGAGTTTAGTGGAAATTTTGGTATTATCCCATCATCTTGATGCTATCAAAATAATCACATAAATAAATATTACTGAGTTGATTCTAACAAAGTATATAAGTATTAGACCCATATAGACAAAGAAAGCAGACATAGAATGACTAAACAAAGCTGATAGTGATCTGTGTTCCAAAGAATTAAAAGACCTCAAAAACAAGATGATTTTTGTGACTATTCTTGTTTGTTTTCTGTTGTTGTGATAAAATACTGACCAAAAACAACTCAAGGGCTGGGCGGTAGTGGCGCACGCCTTTGATCTCAGGACTCAGGAGGCAGAGGCAGGCGGATTTCTGAGTTCGAAGTCAGCCTGGTCTACAAAGTGAATTCCAGGACAGCCAGGGCTATACAGAGAAACCCTGTCTCGAAAAACCAACCAACCAACCAAACAAAACCAAAACCAAAACCAAAACCAAAACCAAAACCAAAACCAAAACCAAAACCAAAACCAAAACCAAAACCAAAACCAAAACCAAAACCAAAACCAAAACCAAAACCAAAACCAAAACCAAAACCAAACCAAACCAAACCAAAACAACTCAAGGAAAAAATGTATTGACTTACAGGTAATAGGCCAGTATCAAGAGAAGCCAAAGCAGAAACTCAGGGCAGGAACTGAAACAGAGGCCATGGAAGAATGCTGCTTACTGACTTGCTCCCCATTGCTTGCTCAACCTGCCTTCTTATACAACGCAGGACGACCTGCTCAGGAATGTTACAGCCCTCAGTGGACTGACCTCTCCTACATCAATTAACAATTAAGAAAATGCCCCACAGACATGCCATTCTGATGGTAGCAATTCCTCAATTGAGATTCCTCCTCCCACATATGTCTGGGTTTGTGTCAAGTTGACAAAGACTATGAAAGTCACTGAGGAATGCCACTTGTCAGAGAAGTGGTAATAGAAATGATAATATCAGTATTTGTCATGTCTTGAAAAGGGCTCTAGGGTGTATGTAACTTGAGGGTATATAAGATTGGTTTTGAAATAATTTCCTACATGGAAAACCCAAATGAAGCTCTTACCAGCTTTAGTCATGAAGTTATTATTGTAGAAACAAACAAGTATACAGGGAAACCTGAGTTGAATTTTACCTCTGAGACAGTAGGCAGGCATGTGGGGGACCTCTTTACTCCGTGGTTTGTTTGATGTTTATAGGAGACATTTTAGATCCTGGAAGATAAATCAGAACAAAAGAAGCCATTGCTGAGCACGGCCCAAAGTAAAGTCCATAATATAATGTTAATCCCAAAGAATCAAAGAAAGACCACCAATCCCAGTCATCATGGCCAAATGAATTAAAGCAAGCAATTAATTAAAGAAGCTCTTTTATTCATATACATAGGTTGCCTCCCACTAAAGCAGGGTTCAAGAGGTCATCTTTGGACCTGAGGAAGACAGGATTTTTTTTTTAATAGCTCTGGGGTAGGGGATTTCCAAGTACGGGATTGGTGAGCAAAATCAGCAGGGTTACAGAAGAAGAGCAAGAGCAGAACAAGTTAGTCATAAGGATTTCCCGAAACAAAGATATGACTGCAAGATGGTCATAAGGTAGTCATTACAACAGGTAGTCATGACAACAGGTAGTCATGACAACAACAGGTAGGCATAACAACCTTTTGAAATAAAAGTCGGATTGCAAGGTGGTTATAACTTTTTGAAAGAAAGACATGGGTGCTGTTTCTGGGACAGGCAGTACAGAACCATTTGTCATTAAGGTTACATGTGAGCATAGCCCAATCCTTTAGAAACAGAAGTTTAATCATAAACAGGAATGAACCTAGTTCGTCTTTGCTATAAGATGGCTTCTAAGCCTAAGATGGGGCAGACTGGTTAGCCAGTGCCAAGCTGAGTGAAGGTCTTACCTCCTCTGCCGTTTCTGTGTACATTCAGAAACGCCAGCTTGTACTGCCTAGATTCTACCAGCTGTGAAACAAAGAATCAAGCACATGGTTCTGTCACCATCACCCACCCTGCTCCCGGAACCACAGGCTGTGTGGACCATTAGCACTGGTATTCTTCATCCTATGAGCCATGAGGAGACTAACTGCTACTTCTTTTAAAGCTGGCATGTGGCTTTGGAAAGAGACCACAAAGCATTTTCCACACCATGTGGAGTCTTAATTCTCTTTCTTTTAAATCCCCGCTCCCTTGAAAACTAAAGAGATCCCAAGCTGGTTTGTTTTTGTTTTTTTTGTTTGTTTTTCAACACAGGGTTTCTCTGTGTAGCCCTGGCTGTCCTGGAACTCACTCTGTAGACCAGGCTGGCCTAGAACTCAGAAATCCGCCTGCCTCTGCCTCCCAAGTGCTGGGATTAACGGCGTGGGCCACCACGCCCAGCTGAGATCCCAAATTTTAAATCTGACATATCAGTAAGAGCACAAGAAGTACCACCCCCTTCCTATCTTCTGCTTTTCAAGTTTCTCTAACTCATTGCATCTTCATTCACCTGGGTTTGAGTTATGTCATAGACAAGGCAAGGCGAAGGGTAGGAGGTGATGACTTGAGCTTCAGTTTAGCTCAAGCCTCTCAGGAGTCCATTATCATAATAGATGTACCACCCTGAGAGGAAGCAGCAGAAGCTCGAACTTCAGTCACTTTGGTCTGTAGGGGTGAATTCCAGGAGGTTCCCTAGCATCCACAACCCTGACCAATGCAAAACAAGGGGGGATTAGAAGAGGGCTGGCATTGCGAACTTGCACGCCTGCCAACAATTCCACACAGTTGGGGTTGGGGGGGCACTCTGCTGGAAACTAGCATTTCATTTGCAGCTTCATTTGCAGTAGAAAAGTTGCTATGTGTAATAATGTCAGCCACTGACAGTTGGGAAACAGTGGCTCCTGGAGCGAGCCACCACCACACAAGTAATTTTCACTTTGCAAGTCAGAATGACCCTGGGAGCTAGGTGCTGGAGGGGGAGGGAAGTGTGGGTGTCTGTTGGGGCAGGTTTGGGCAGAGTGTCCACAGGGCTTCTGATGGCTGTTTCTGGCCTGCAGTTCTTGCCACTTGCAAGCTCTTCACACCACAAACACATTGCCTTTGTGGTTTGAGAAGCTCTCAGGAACCTGCCCATCTCTCCTTGAGGCAGAAAGAGGAGAGGGAGGATTGGCAGGCAACGGAAAAATAGCAAGCGGAAGAGACAGCTGTATAAAGCATCAAACAGAACCTCAGGTGTCCCCAAGAGTGCAGGTATCTGTCTCAGATCCTCCACATGCCAGACAACAACCAGAGCTGTCACTGCTCTCTGGATGCAGATGATCCAGGTGGATGAAGGTAGACAAGGAAGTCCTAGTAGACTTCCTTATGTTTCTCTAACTTTCTAAGCTTAGTTGCTCTAAGCCCGGAAGATGTGAGAGAGGAAATGGGATAGTAGGAGAAGGTGGGCAGCGGGCGCGTGAGCATTCGATCAAGCCAAGGGGCAAAAAGGATGGAGAAGGAAAGCCTCTCCAACAACAAAGAAAACAACCACACAGATCTGCGGAAGGTATTCTTCGCAGAGAGCTAAATTCTCGAAAGTAATCATGATTACCGTCATTATCATAAACAAGTGAAATCCTAATTAACGTTGTAAAGGGCAGCATCCTGCGGATGGCTCAGAGATGCCCCGCCTCCCACCCACTTTTTGCTCCGGAAACCACAATGATGCCTCCCTTGTGAGGGAGTGCACAGTTTCTTCACTCTAGAGACCCCGGCTTTCGGGAGCTCAGGAAAGAAAGGGGAAGTGCTCAAGTAAAGGACCTAAGAAGCTAGAAAGACGGCCTTGGGAGACTCAGTGTGGAACAATTCAGGGGATCTGAGGCTACACTTTAGAGAAGGTTCTGAGCAATCACTCACTCTATTCTGAAGCTTCTACACTCATCACCCTGCTCAGTCTGAAGGGGCTTCCGTAAGCCCGAAGGCTATGAATGGACTTAAAGTTTACTTGTTCATGGAAGACTTTCCTGTTTCTCTTCTCTGTTTGATCACTTTCCAGGGGTGCTGCTGAATTTACCATCAGCTCACCTGACTCCTTCGGACCCCTAGTTTTTGACTCATCGTTTTTTCTCAGCATCAGCCTGGCCTCTTTTCCTCCCAGTTCTGCCTTGCAGGGGTTGTTGGGTCTAAATTTCTACTTTGTAGGATTTAGCACTCTGGGAGGAATACCTTCAGCAGACTGAACAAATCCCTTAACCGTTTCTCATATAGTTCACAGGAGGTCCAGAACAGCCTGCACTCACCAAACACAGGAAATGCCGGGCCATCCTCGCCTAAGGACAGGTCTGCTTTATTTAGAGTATGCTACAGAATCTGGAACGTTGGTTCTGGGGTTGTGTAACCCACTGAGGGACAATCGCTGCAAAGACAGATTTCAACCTTTGCAAAGAATTGACAAGCTTAAAAAAAAAGCCACGTAATTTTTTTTTACCATGGCCTGCAAGTCATATGGGATTGCTTGTAAAATAAAAATGGTAAAAATATTGTAAGGAAATCCAAATTCAGAATAAGCTAGTCCTAGTGATTTAGATGAATAGAATCATATCAGCATGTGGCATCGTGATGTTGACTGAAGAGCAAGGTGGATGCAAATCAGAGAACAATGAGAAAGAAAAAGCAGTGTAACTCAGAAACGCAGAGGAGAAACCAGACCAAACCTCTTGCAAGAACTGAAAACATGGGGGGGTGGGGGGATTTTTTAAAGCAGTTCTCTAGTTATAGATAGTATGCAAATGCCCCCCCCCCCCAGAAAGTCTATAAACTCAGAAGAGACTTACAATAAACTTACCAGTTAACACTCAAGAGAATGCTAGCAATTTCTTTAGGTAGACACTGAAAACAATTACATTTATAGAGGACCTAAATTTTGGTTTCTGGGTTTTTGTTTTCATTTTGTATAATTGCTTCGTTATACTTTAAAATATAAATAGAGCAATTTTTATCACCATACATTGTTTGTCATGGAGTAAGGAGCCCTGGTATTTGGCTCCTTTGTTCTCTACATTTTTCTTTCTTTTAAACTTTAGGAAAAGGTTTATTTAATATGTGAAGCTTTTGCTTGCATGCACATATGTGAGCTTGTTGCCCACAGAAGTCAGAAGAGTTCCTCGAATCTTGGATCCCCTGAAACTGGAGTTACCTATGGTTATGGGCTAACATGTGGGTGCTAGAAACTAAACCTGGGTCCTCTGCAAGAACGGTCAGTGCTCTTTAACTGCCAAGATATCTCTCCCTCCACCCACCCATAGCCTCAGCTTTATTTTCTTAGAACACAGTAACAAATTGCCTGGTTCAGAATTGAGCACTGCCTGCCAGGGAGTGTTAAGCAGGTACTAGAATGGTTCTCATACAAGGGGTCATGTGCCTTAGCATTAAAAACACCCAGAATGTTTGCTGACAGTATTGATTCCCAGGAGCCCAGAAAGGTCTTCTCATCTTGGACTCAAGCCCAGGAATCAGAACTAAGAATCAGATTTGGAATATAAATCAATGGTAACTATTTTCTAAAGCTAGATGAAAAATTTCCCATTCCGAACCATCTTCTGTTGGGGATCTTTGTGGCTGTGCCATCGGGACATAGGCTGTGACCCCACTCCTTTAATCTGCATACGGACAGGACTGTTTGCATCAACAAAGCATTATGGAAATGACATCATATAGCAATGCTCTTTCCACTTTCTTCTCAACAGCCCTCCTACTGGGAGTCCCAAGCTTCCATAAATCCACCCATGATAAAAGCAAGGACCAACTGAGCAGCCTTTGAGATTTTTTTTTAGGCTTGGACAAGAGATAAACACTCACAAGATTCTCAAACACTATGTGTGTGTGTGTGTGTGTGTGTGTGTGTGTGTGTGTGTGTGTGTGTATGTGTGTGTGCTGGACTAGTAAAAGGGAAGAATGTTCACCTTTTTTACTGACAATGGGAAAAGAACTGTGCTCTAACCCCATACTCTTCTCATGGTTCTTTCAAGCCCTGGCAATCAACAACCGACAGTGAGGAGAGGGTATGTCATTTAGAATGAACATAGAACTATAAGGAAGTTAAAGGTTGCCTGATGGTCACTCTGGCAGACACCTTAGACCCAACTAGCTCCAGTACATCTTGAAAGATATTTGGCTTCAGGCAGCCTGTCCTCCTAGTTGAATGAGTCATGGTAGGAATTCAGCTAGACCACATAGCTAGTATGTGGGTAAGGTAATAGAAGAGATCCTCTAGAATTCTAGTAGAGACATCCAACCTTCAAATCATTCCAGATACTTGAGTAAGAGGGTCCCAGATGATTCTATTCAAAATGGTAGACCCTCCCAAATATTATAAAGATAAAAAGAAATACTGACATTTAGGTTGAAATGACATTGGTGTTAGCCTTAATAATTTAGTTTCTCCGTTAACTTGAAAAACTATTTTTGATGATCTATTATTGCCATATTCTTCTAACACAGTGTTTTTCTTTCTTCTTTTTTCTTGTGGGTGCAGTGAACTTTATTGATAGTATTCAAGAGAGTAGGTCTCCCCAGGTCCCTCTCCCCAGGTTATTGTGGGGCTCTGGGATGGAAACTGTAAGGGACTGAGTTGGGAATGGGACTCCTTAGTAGCTGAGGGCCTCTCTCTTGCTTGTGTGTTCTTTCTGGAGTGGGTGATCCAGGGCTTCTTACTCCTTGGAGACCATGTAGGCCATGAGGTCTACCACTCTGTTGCCATAGCTCTATTCATTTGTCATACCAGGGAATGAGCTTTACAAATTTGTCATTGAGAGCAATGTCAGTCCCATCATCAAAGGTGAAAGATTGGGAGTCATTATTAAAATATGCAGGAGACAATTTGGTCCTCAGTGTGGCCCAGGATGTCTGTTAGTGAGCTATCAGATGCCACTTCACCATTTTCTTGATATCATCATACTTTGAATCTTTCTCCAGGTAGCATGTCAGATCCATGACAGACACACTGGACATAGGAAAGATGCCAGTGAATATCCTGTTCAGCTCTGGGATGACCTTGCCCACAGCCTTGCTTGGCAGCATCAGTGGATGTAGGGATGAAGTTCTGGGCAACCCCATGGCTATCATGCTACAGCTTTCCAAAGGGGCCATCCACAGTCTTCTGAATGGAAGTGATGGCAAGGACTGAGGTTGTGAGTCCTACCATGATGGTGAAGTTGTCATGAATGATTTTGGCCAGGCAGACTAAATAATTGGTGGTGGAGGAAACATTGCTGACAATCCTGAGTGAGTTATCATACTTCTTGTGGTTCACACATGGTTCACAACACACTTGGTTCACAAACTTGGGGGAATTGGCAGAAGTGGGCCCCAGCCTCCTCAATGGTGGTAAAGACACCAGTAAGCTCCATAACATACTCAGCACCAACATCACCCCATTTGATGTTAGTGGGATCTTGCTCCTGGAAGATGGTGATGGGTTTCCCGCTGATGACAAGCTTCCCATTCTCAGTCTTGACTGTGCCACTGAATGTGTCATGAGTAGAGCCATGCTGGAACATGTACATCATGTAGTTGAGGTCAGTGAAGGGGTCGTTGATGATAACAATCTCTACTTTATTAGATGAGGTGAGAGCCCGGGTAACCAGGCAGCCAATACAGCCAAATCTGTTCACTCTGACCTTCACCATCGTGTCTAAGGGAAGAGGCTGGCACTGTATGAAAAGATGTGGCTGCCTCTGGAACAGGGGAGAGCAGAGACTAAAGCAATGTTTTTAACCATCCTAATGCTATGACCCTTTTATATAGTTCCTCATGCTGTGGTGACCCCCATCCATGAAATTACTTTTGTTGCTACTTCATAACTGTGATTTCGCTAGTATTATGAACCATAACATAAACATCTGATATGCAAGATATCTGATATGAGATGAGACTCCCCCCTACCCCCCACCCCACGCCGTGAAAGGGTCATTTGATTCCCAAAGGTTCAACAAACCACAGGTTGAGAACTACTGCTCCAAGTATTTAAAGATATAGCAAATACCAAGAAGCATCTCAGTGTCCTGGAATGTATATTCTAAGGGCAGCAGGGTAAGCTGTGTCTGGGGTGAGAGGTAGGGGGGTATATCAAATATTACATTACATTAATAGTGATCATAAGGTAGCATTAAACACTGTGAAGACAAAAGAACAAAGTCTTGTAACAGGGAGGCTCTGATGTACGTTAACTGGTCAGTGAAAACCTGTTGCTGTGAAAAGCTGACTGGGTCTGAGGGGCTCACAGAGAACAGCAATGACCTCTTATGGGAAGTGCTTGAGTGCAGCCCAGTGTTTACTTTGCTGTGGCTTCCCTTTCTGGGCAGCAATGTGTTAACTTATATTCCTGGAGACTTGCTGGCTACCAGTGTAGATTGGAGGGGGAATCTTCCTGACCCTTGCTTTCCTCACTTGGAACTCTTCCTGTATGGACATCTAGATCTTCAATTCTCCTTTTCATATAGTACCTCATCTCTCTTGAATCCTTCAATCATGACTCTATATTGGGGCAAGCATACATTCTGGGTTGTCAGGTTAGGACTCCTGCATGTGGATTTTGATGAGAAAGGACACAATTTAATTCTTAATTAGCTTTGGAAGATAAACGTCCAGTGATATAATAATGGCAGACTGTGAACGTGGCAGAAGTAGAAATTAAACCCATTAGGCAGCCAAGAAGAGACCAGTGGTCCATGACTGGCAGGTTGGAGTATTAGCTTCGTAACCACGGTGAACATTACATCAGCTTTACTCCGGGGTAGGAGTTGGAGGAATCCAGCTGTCATACGCAATCAGCACTGAACCCTGTCAGTTCTGACTCCCTCTCGCTCCCAGACTCATTCTCCTCTGCACCCACCCTGGAACAACTCTAGCCAAGCATTTATTTCCCTGTATATTATTATAGTTGTTTTATTGATTTTTATGCTTTTGGACTCTCTGGGCTTCTTTATACATCCATCCCCTGAACCACCCGTGGAATTGTTTTCCAAGCTGGAAATCTGATCTGGTCCAGGGCATCCTAAAAGTCCTCCATTATCTTGCCACTGCTATAATGTGTAGAACAGAATCCTCCGTGACCTGGAGGTTTATCAACCCAGTGGAACAACAGCCAGTTGTTTTATTTTTTTTTTCTGACTCTCACTCATCATTCTCCAGACTCACTGAGCTCCTTCTGGGGCCTGTTTTTGTTTATGGTATCACACCATCTTTTTTCTTCATAGATACTCTATCATTCAAAGAGGCAACTCAAATAGAAACACATATCGCCAAACAAAATTGGCATTCTTCCCCACTGTCTGAAGAATGCCTCCTCACTTTCCTGTGGCTGGGCAGAATAAACTGTCCTCTGTCACTGTTCCCTTAGCACTTTGCTCAACATTTATTACCCTGGATAACATTTATTTGTTTGTGTATCGGTCATGTGTCTCCCTTGATCAACCATGACATCTCCAAGGCTCTTGTATAGCAGGCATTCAATAGATGTCTATCAGACCCAATTGACTGGATACAATAATACAAATAAAGGCATGAATCATGGTCTTCGGGTCTCTCTCAATGGAATTACTACCCTCTGGTCACAGACACCACTGGAATAGCATGAGCATCCATGTAAAACCCCTGTGAGCCTCTTTGTTGCCATCAATATGCCTAGGCACAAATTCAAGTCTCAAGAGAGTCACAAACCAGGATGCTTGTGTTCAGAGATCATCCTTAGTCTTTCTGTGCCTTAGTTTTTCATGTATAAAGTGAGACATTTGATCTGGGTAGACTGTGGGGATTTTTTTTGCTTGTTGAAAACTTGACATTAGACTCATCTTTTGTACTCAAGTCAGAATTTATATAATAGCATATGTCTTTCTTCTTATTATATAGTCTTAAGGGGTATAGGTTTAGGGGTGTTGAGGTCCTCTTCTTTCTCTCCCCTATTCCTGTATTAGAACCTCAGATGCTGATATTACCTTCAGGAGATTTCAGACCCGAGCGTCAGAAGGAAGTGCTTAAGTGTGAAGACCAGAACAGTCTATTTCACTCAGGAGCTCTTGGCTTGTGGTGAATTGAAGCTGCTTCTCTGAAGATCCCACACATAGGAAGCATAGCTGAACTTCTCTCCCAGCGTCCTGGACTCTCTTCCATTAATTTCCTTCAGTCCTCATTAGCATGTTTCTCCTACAGACTGGAAGCCTGGAGCAGTTCTTGCAGCTAATTTAACACCTGCAGGTTTTGAGAGTTGGTAGAGAAAATGCATCAATAGAATACACACTTGCTTTCTCTCTCAGAAATTTTAAATGCAAACTCTTTAAAGGTTAAACTTCTGTTGTGATTTCTAGTTGTGTTTTCACATCAAGTCGGATGTTAATTAATGCTCTTGTCTTTTCAGATGGAAAGAGACAAAAACCAAGTCAGGATGAATTGTTTTTGATATATGAGGGGCTGTCTTCAAGAAATAACCTCATGTTTCAGATGCAGGCTTGGGCTTTTCTTTTCCACAGAGAGACAGACTGCCTTAGAAGTCACCTCCAAAGCCAAGGGACAAATGTAAGTAGGGCCCAGTCTATGAGTGGAACTAAGTCCTTCGATTTGGGAGCACAGATGGAGGCTGGGAAGCTGTCTGCTTCAGTGAATGGCACAGGTGTAGAATGTTACCACGAAAGCATGGACCGGAAAATCACAAGAGGCTTAAAGCATAGGTTCTGTTCAGCGTGCAATGGGATATGTCCAGATAAGCTGGTCCTACACTGAGGCTATCTTAAATATCCTAAGTAGAAAACTCGGTGTGTAGATCTCACCTTCCAAGCATCCCAGCCTGACAGTATGATCACATGGCTGCTTGGAGGTTGTGGTTGCTGCTGCCACCACCGCTGCTGCCTAATATTATAAGGGGTTTATTCCTACCTCTAGATAGCCTGGGAGCAGAGCAAATTCAAAATCTGAAGTAGTTTTTCTACAGAATGCCTATTACGTTTGCCCCATCATAAAGGTGGAGACACCCAAAGTTGAGGCTCTTCTCTACAAAATATGAGAGCATGGAAGCTTATTCTTCAATTAAGCAAACCATTAGCAAAATCCAAGAGTGGGGCAGGGATGCTTCCAAGAATGTCTGAGGGAGAAATTTTGAGTTCTTGCTGGAAGGAGAGATGGGTATGTCACTCTGCTGTTGTTTACTTGGGAGACCAAAGGCTACTTTATTGGTATCCTTAGAGCAAGGTACCATGGGATAATTCTCAGGAGGATCTGACCCAATTGTTGGAGAGGGCTATGCATTTGACAGGCAGCCCTTCCTTGGAGACTCCTAAAGGCACAGCCCTTAGCCCTCGAGCGTGAAAGATGCCAGACAGAGACTAGGGAAGCATCACTCTAGGAGCGCTCTAGAGTAAGAAGAATTTAGTGAAACTCAGAATGTTATGTGGAGGACTATGGGAGTTAGAAAAAACAACAGAGTTAGAAGAGATATGCTTATACCCCAGCCAGGTGCATACACTAATAACCAGGAACAGTTTGGAGACACAGAGACAGTTGGTCCCAAGGCAGACAAGAAGGGCATTAGTAATGGGAGGTTTCAGGGGAGCTGTTATAAGCACTTTTGGGAGAAAACCTAAACCAATTAGGCAAGGCTACCCATCCCAAGTAATTGATTCAGGAGGTGCCTTATGAAAAAAAAAAAAAAACAGAACAAAAAACAAAACTGAGATTTAATCAATGTGGCCACCTTTGGAAAGATGTATAAAAGGGTTCAGGAAAACCAAGTCTATCTTCAGTGGGACCTTGGATTTAAAAGAACTAGCCAGGGGCAGGGGTATGCATGATTAAGAAGTTTTGATTAAGGTGTGGTCTGGTTGGTCAATTTCCTAGTACTTATTCTGCAAGGTGGTTTGAAGAAATCTATATAGGGCAGGGAGTATAGGGAAGAGCAGTGGAGGAGGGAAACAAATGAGGACAAAGTAAGATGAGGTCGTGACCCTATCAACCCTCTAAGAGAGGACAGAAAAAGAAGACTCTCCCAGTATAAAACCATGAACCCCCAAAGTTGATTAGAGGAGATAGAGAATTTAAAATGGGATGTTGGATTAAAACCTTGATGCTGCCTTAAGTTTTGAATCAAGAGTAAAGAGAAAGTTAAACAATTTATTTGTCCAGGTTGTAACAATAGGAATGCCAAGAAGATTGGACAGAATATGGCTGAAGATGTTGATGAAAAAGTCAAGTGGTAAGAGTTCTGAGTGCTACTTTCTGGAAGTCACGATATTATCAGGATGCAAGGAACACATGTGACTATTAGTAAACACACAGAGAAGGCACACTCAAGCTTATTAACAATTCTCTGTAGCCCAACGTTTCTTTCCCAGCAGCACATATGAAGTACATATTAAACCAGACCCTGGTAGCACATACCTTTAATCCTTCTCAGGAGGTAGAGGCAGGTAGGTCTCTGAGTTCAAGGCCAGTGTGGTCTACAGAGTGAGTTCTACAGCCTAGTCTACAGAGGGCACCAAGAACTACACAGGGAAACCCTGTCTCAAAAAAAAAAAAAAATTCAGACTGAATCTCTAGGGGAGAAACACAGAGAATGTCACTGTTTATCTGATTCTATTTACAGTTTTCTTTTGCAATTTGCCACCACCCCCCTTTTTGTGATAGTTGTCCATCTTTCCATTTCTAGTTTGAAAACTGTTTTATAAAAATACTTCACATGCTGTACAGTCTTTGTCATACATGACACAAGTACTGTTTTTCTTCTGGTTTGCTTATTCACTTCTCAGCCTTATTTTTGTGACTGTCTCTAAAAGCCAGGGTCCTCTCACTTGTCAATCTCTTCTCTGTAATTCCCAAGCACATTATTTTTTTAAAGCCTCTGTGCCATGTCTTCTTCCAATCCTCATCTGCCCTGACTGTGTATTGCCCTTGCCAACCTTTCTCCCATATTTGTTCTTTGTTTTATTTGAGGACTTTGGTGAACTGGTTCTTTATATATAAGAAATAAAAAGACAAACATGTTGGATTCGTTTGTCAATGTAAGGCCTTTGCTGTTCTTATCTTTAACTGTTGATGATAGCTTGGTATAGAATCCAGAACAATTCCTCCTTGGAAGTTTGAGTATATTATTACTTTTCTGCCTAGAATTCAGAGATCCTGACCAGAAATGGCTGTCTGTTTATCTTTCTATGAGTTACTTCCTCTTTGGGTATCTAGAAGCTTTGAGGACATTCATTTTATCCTGTAGGTTAAGCTACTTTATTCTCAGCATTCCCCTCTCTTAGGAGTTTGCCCTCAGCTCCAGGAGGTTGTTGCTATGTTTCATTTCTCCAGCCACTTACAATTTTTTTTTTTTGATTCCTCTGTTTCTTACAAAAGTCTTTTAGGATTATTCCTTGGTCTCTGAGATTTGCCACACATCTCCCCATTTTTCATTTGTACACTTCACTTTCCCTTTTGCTCCAAGTTCTGAGATTCTTGACTTGTCCAGTTTGTTTCTCAATCTTGTAAAAATCTTCATTCCATACACACTTAACCTCAAAATTCCTTCCTAACAAACTTTTGGTCAAGTTTAAAATATTCTTTGATTTATGCCTTTTCAAAAGGCATTAATCATAATGTGTTGTTAAAAAATATTTTTGAGCCAATCAGCAGAAATATTTTAAAATAGTTCTAATCTTCTTCCTACAGATTACATTTTTTCTTTTCTTCTGAGATTAGTGAGTTTCCACTGATCATTCAATTTCTTTTTCCTGGTACTTTATGCTTAAATTTTTATGCTTTCAATCTTTGTTAGCAAGTCCTTCTTTTAATTTAATGACACAGATAGATAGCTGATGTTTATCTTCCCAGCCATTGTCCATGCTTCTCCTAAAAAGAAAGACTAGAAGAGACCAGAGTCAGCAGATTTGACAGATGTGCCCTGGAATGTTTGAGGAGCAGGATCAAGGAAAAGATTAAGGATCCCCATGATTGCCAATGCCAAGATTTTTTTTTGGGGGGGAAGGGAGTCCTGTGAGCCTCACCTTTGGTATTTATCTTTCTTTCTCTGAATTCCTTTTTAGAAGCTCCCTAAGTATAAATCACTCTATAATAACCATTTGTTGGTTTTTCTCACTGAAGAGCAGCATTTGGTGCCTCCTTCCTTGAGTTAGGGAGGTTCTGTAAGCATATTAGCTCAGAGTACAGTTGAAGTAATTCTGTCAGTTCTGGCCTGAGTCAACTTTCCCTTCCTGTCTCAGAACACGTAACTATGGAGAATCTATTTGACATGTAAAACATTCAAGTATCCGGAGACCAACATAGTGTGAGGAAGCCCAAGAAGCCACAGGGAGTTGTACAGAGGTGAAAATTTTCCTCTATATGTGAATGGCTTGCTCCCAGGCACATGGATGAGGAAGCCTTCAGCTGCCCCTGCCAACCTCATCTCATCTCTCTGCATGCACCTGATAGAGAAAACCATTCATCTGAACTCAGTCAACCCACAGAAAGGTATGAGTGATAATAAACCATCATCATCGGCATTACCTTTTAGAGTGATAATTTTCAAAGCAATAATTACTCATTACATATTTTTCATTGCAGCAGAAAGACAACTTTCATCATGAAGACTTTTCAAGCTACTTTCTCCAGGATAAAATAGTGTCATAAACTCTATTGACCCTTGGTAGGGATAAAACATAGTCCTATAAAAAGGTTTTAAGATGAATGCTGAGTCTGTTCTTCCATTTAAAAGCTTTAACTTGACCCTCCTTACATCTTTGAAAAGTCCCAAGCTTGGCTCTGGTGCTTTGACTGTAATGTATTCTACTTCATCTTTGTCCATTAGATAAAATCAGACATACTCCAGAATTTAAGAGTTATTAATGGTACCTATCCACCTCTCATGTGCATGTACCTGTGACTATATATGTACATACATGTGTTTTGTGAGTGTGTGTGTGTGTGTGTGTGTGTGTGTGTGTGTGTGTGAGAGAGAGAGAGAGAGAGAGAGAGAGAGAGAGAGAGAGAGAGAGAGAGAGAGAGAGATTCAGGTAATCCCGGGAAAATTTGAAGTGAAAGTGTAGGCTCAGCTCAGACTGCTGCCATTTTGAATCAGAAGCCTGTTAAATTCTAAAACAGGTCACAATGGTAAAAAGGATTGCTGTGTATTTGTTCATTTTATTTTATTTCCATCTTTTTAGATAGTGTTAGGAGCACTGAGAAAACAAAGACTGTCTCTCATCTACTAATATTTTATAAAAATAATTATTTAGGGGAATTCATCCAATAAGTGTACTGCAATGAAAATTTCTAGGAGGAAGCGTTACATTTTCTAAAAAAGCTGAATCTGGCCCTGTTTCTCACAGACTTGAGTAGAAGAAGAGACACCATCATATAGTGGGAGGGAACTATAACATATGGTTTTGCCATTAGCATGAAAAGTTCTAGAGCTGTCTTCAATGTTCTGTGAACCTGAAGAATTTGTGTTGCATAGTGTAGGCCCTTTGAGTAAAAGAAAAAAATGCTAGTATATTAGCTGTCTTTTTGCTTGAATATATTGAAGACAAGAGATATATCTTTGGAATGTGAAAGGAACTGGGCAAGGGCCCCTACCAGGCTCTAGACTCAGTTCAAAGGCCCCAGCTACTAGTGAGAGGTGTCAGCAAATGACCTGATATGACTTCTGGGAGCACTGAGACTTTCATTAGCTCTGGCTGCTTGTCACGCTTGTCAGAGTTCCCTCACAGATGCAAATAGCTCTGATTTAGAGTGTAGGGGCTTAATTGGTTCTTTTTCTATTTTTAATGCATCAGTGCTCTGGTCTCTAAAGTCCTGGCTAACGTTTGATGGAAGGGCATTCAGACCAAGTAGAAAAAATGATCAAGACTGACAATGTAAATGGAAGAGGTCAGACGGCTTTGACAGGACCAGACATAGTCCAGTTCCTGAGAGGGTCAAAATGTTGCTCTCTCTTAAAACTGATGTGTATTAGTTGATCTATTAACTCAGAAGAACACTTGGCTATACCAGTAGTTAAGCAGTCAAGGAAGGCCATGCCATAGGCACTGGGGACCCAATGCTCACTTCGGGATAATTGAGTTTTGGCTGGAATCTTAGACATTCCATGTAGAAAGGACAAAGTCACATAATTCACACATCTACTTTTTATAGAAGGTCCTGGATCTTTACTGTTGTTTTTGCTAATATTCAGATGAGCTTCTTAGATGTTTTCTTCTTGAGCAGGTCAACAAGCTGTTGCTTCCAATTCACACATGTTCCTTTCTGGGTTCCTGGTGAGTACTCCATTCTCTGGCCTTGTATTGATTTTAGTGATGGCTCAGTGGCCATGTTGGGCTGTTGTCTGGCATGGAACTTTTCTTGGACCTGCCTCTCACTCTTCCCATGTACTCTCCTGACTTTCTGAAGAAAAGAACCACAAAACAGGAGTCAGAGATGGCTTAAGAAAGGACACAGCTGCATTTCCTTCCCCCAAAATCAATAGAGCTTGGGAGAACACCATTGTTAAAATCTTTTAAGACTCCTGTTTAGATAGACTCACCACAATTTCCTTCTAACTTTTCTTTTAGAGCAGATATTTTCAAACTTGAATAGATTCATGAAATCACCTTGGGAAATCAATTAAAAAAATCAGATGAGAAATTCTGATTCATGGTTCCAGAGAAAGGGCTGGAAATGGCATTTTTTAATAAGGACACCCCACCCACCCACACATTAGCAAATGTTGATGCAGGTGGAACACTGACTCCATGCTGAGAAATGATAGGAACACATTAAATAGAGTAAGCTTTGCACAGCATGGAAAGTTGGATGCACTTACTTAATATGAGGAAGATCTTCTGAAGGAAATGCTGTGCACCTATTCTCTTATAGAGGTCAGGAGCAAAGACCTTCCCATCAAAAGAGAATGAGGTAGATACTGAGAAGAAGTTCAAATTAACTCATCACTGGCAGTTCCACGTAGACTCTACATAAGGAGAATCTAAAGAATAGATGGGTATGCTCAAGAATAATCCTTGAGAGGCTGATGGGATGGGTAATAGTACCTGCTGCCAAGCCTGAGGGCTGAGTTTAATCCCAGGGACCCTCATGGTAGAAGAGAATGGACTACTGCACGTTTTCCTCAGATATTGACTCATATACCATAGCACTGAACACATGCATGCCTGTACACACACACACACACACACACACACACACACACACACGAACACACAATGAATAAATGTAATCAAACATTAAAGGAAACAACTTTTAGTCCTTAGGATAAACAATTTCAAGAGAGACACCTAACAGCCAGGACGAAAGACAATTACCTCAAAATAAAAGTTTATAGAGGGCATTTAGTTCAGCCATCAAATGTGTTCTTAGGAGAAAACATTCCAGGAAATGAACATGAGAAAAAATCAGCTGAGATGTGTTATGTCAAGATGGTTTTATTCTAACTTTCAGGTCTGATCAATGACTACTGCTCCCAGGGGGCAGTTTGTTAAGAAAGATTGTCAATTCATTTCTAAGCTTAGCAGAAGAGTAAATAAACATTGATTGATTAGCTATCACTGCTTTGGACAAGCAGAAGGACAATCAGGTGTGTCCTTCCTTACCATCTCTGTTTATAATATTCCTGGAGTTTCACCATATCAGGAAGAATCAATCACCTCCCTGTCTCTCTCTGTCTCTCTCTCCTTCCCTTCCCTGCCTTTTTTTTTCAATCTCTGCATAAGAGAATTGGCTCGTGAACAGTTATTGAGATTGTGTTTTCTATTGTTAAAGATGGCAGCCATGCTAAGAAACTATCAAGTGTTATCTGGTAGACATCTAGACCTTCTGTCCTCATCCACTGTCCTTCACCAGACTCTTCCAGCATGGCCTTCCATCCTCCCTCATTCTTTCAATTCTATGAAGAAACACATGTAAGCTGGTCACTTTGAGTGATCTTTCAAGTACTTAATTACTAGGCATTGCCCGCTCTTACCCCAGTGATCTCCTGGTTTCAAAACATAAAATTGAGCTGTATTTCATGAGGGGGTGGTTGAGTATGGTTTTCTTCAAAGAGCAGCCTCCTTTAAGGTACCTATTTGAAAGAAAATAAAGTACATATAATTGAGAGGCTAATTGCCAATCAATCAAATCTCTTCATTCAAGGGAGTACCTGTCAGCACTTTGCACACCTCATTTGAGTTAAGGCATATATGTGAAAGAAATATAAATATAATATATGATGTTTTTAAGGAAATATATGTTGAATGTCCTCAATAATTAGATTTTCTTTCTCTTCAGTTCTGCTTCATCTTCTTCAACTGCAATCAATACATGTTTTACTTAGGGTTACTACTCCTGTGATGAAACATCATGACCAAAAAAAAGCAACTCGGGGAGGAAAGGGTTTATTCAGCTTATGTTTCCACATCACGGTTCATCATCAAAAGAAGTCAGGACAGGAACTCAAACACGGAGCTAATGTAGAGGCCATGAAGGTGTGCTGCTTACTCCTCATGGCTTGCTCAGCTTGCTGTAGAATCCAGGTCCACCAGACCAGGGATGGCACCACCTATAATGGGCTGGGCCCTCTGACATCAATCACCAATTATGAAAATGCCCTACAGGCTTGCCTATAGCCCGATCTTATGGAGGCACTTTCTCATTTGAGGCTTTCTCCTTTCTGATGACATTAGCTTGTATCAAGTTGACATAAAACTAGCGAGTACTACATGTTTGTTTGCTTTTTTGTTCTCTCTTCCCCACCTCCTCCCCCAAAACACTTTTCTTTTCCTAACAGTCCCTAGTCTTTCAGGCTGTTCTGGAAATGCGGAGCCCACCCATTTTAACAAGTTGTGCATTTGCGATGCTTGGCTGTAGCGATTGGCTCATTCAGCCTTAGTCAATCCAGTTACAGGGACACTTTGAACTTTTGCTGGGAACAAATATGGCCGGTGTCTTGTTGGAACCATCTAAGCCCTTGAAACTTCTGTAAGGCATATTGGAACAAGTGTCGGACTTAGGGAAAACAACTGTTTTTGATGAACTGCTACAAAAAAAGAGAAATCCACATCCAAGACCACCTGTGGAGTTTTCAGGCAAATGAGTCAGTAAATTTCTCTATTGCTCAATCCAGTCTTAATCAGTTCCTTCCTCCTCTTTGGAGTGCAAGCTGAAGCACCTAGTCTCATCTGAACTGGGAAAACCCATTGCATCAGTGCTGCATTGTTCCCTATGACTCAAGTTCTTTTTTCCCTGTTTTCTCTTGAGTGAGACTTTAGAAAGCAGGGGTGTGGACACCTGAGAACGACTGCTGGCAATCCTCCTCTTAGTTCCTGGAGAATCATCTGCATCTTCTGAATCAACACTATTTATAGAATGAGAACAGGAAGGGAATGAGAGAGAGAAAGAGGGAGGGAGGGGTTGTAGATGGAGATGTTTGTGTACTATGGGGAAGAATTAATTATGCAAAAGAGTGAGATATGTGGAGACAAGCATCAGTTTGTCATCCTGGAAGCTGAGCTTCCTAAACCTTAGTTTGCAATAAATTGAGTCATTTTTAAAATATATTTAAGCAAGTAAGCTGAAACTCTAGTTAGGATTTGCATGTTTAACCTGCCATCTGTACAGACACTTTCCGTGAACCTCCCAGGCCATAGTTTATTCTCCCTTCTTTGAATACAAGCTAGCATTGCCGCTGTCCACTTATACCATAGCAACTGCATAGCTGCTTGAAGAATAAGAGGAGGATAAAATGGTGCCACTGATTTTTACACATGAGAAGGGGATGCAGAGAGGAGTCTACCCAGCTAACTTTATAGAGAGAAATTGAAAATGGATGCGGTAACCTTCCATGTAATGTAACCTTAGGAACTCCATTTGCAGTCAAAGGAGAAAACATAGCAAGCAGGCTCTCCCATGACAATGTAGGAAGGAGGCTCTTCAAAGGGCAAGAGGCATAAAATGTTTTACAGGAGAATGGATGGGGTAGGCAGCAGTAAGCTGGTAGGCAATCTCCCTTGCTCACCTTAGTTATGTCATTGCTTAGACACTGTGGTCAAGGCTCAGATTCAGGGCAGAGGTTCGGCTGTGGCTTTGTAGCATCTAATGCATCCAGAGGAACTACCAAGGCACCAGTTGATCTAGGCTTGTCTTACAGAGAGGATAAAGCAACCCTTGAGCTTCAGAAGCACCTTTTTCTTGGAATTGCCCCAGGCTGCTTGGACACTCTATTGGTAAGTTAAAAAACAGGAGGTATCTCATAAATGCATTTAGTGAAATCAGGTCATATAGGAATAACTTCGCATCAAAAAACGAAATATCAGTCAGGGCATAAACATGTCCTTTGGGTTTTCTTATCAACATAGTATTAAGGGCAGGTGTCACCACCAGACACTGGGTGACTGTGTCACCTTCTACTTGTCCCCATGCACTTTCCTAATGATCATCTCACACACACACCCCAACTCCCATCGCATGTAATGACAATGGCTCAGCTTGCTTTCAATCTTGAGGATACAGAATGGGTTTTTCTTAAATTTTAGTGTCTCTCCTTTAAAAAAAATATCACTTTTTAATTGAATTTTTATTTGGTGGTAGTAAAGGTCAAAGCCAGAGCCTTGTGCACCATGACACTGAGTGTACACCCTCAGCCTAGTCATTTGTTTTTTGGTGGGTGTATCATTAAGATGCAGCATCTTAACATCTAACTATCAATATACCATGTACATAGACAAAAATGGTCCCCCTGACACTCTTGACTCACGTCACAAAAGTTCTCTCCAAAACCATACCAAGTGATTTTCTACATTCTTCTAAAAATTAATTAGCATTATTGTGTATGTGTATGCTGTGTGTGTGTGTGCTCACACTCCAAGGTATACTATCAGAGGCCAGTTTGAGGAGTCAGTTTTCTCCTTCCAACTTCATGAGGCCTTTAGGGATCAAACATAGGTATCAGGCCCGAATTATCAGGTGGTATCACCTCTGCCTCCTGAGCCATTTCTTTAAAAATGTATTTAGTATCGTAGTGTGTGTGTGCGCGCGCATTTGTTTGTACACATATACATGTGTGTTCTCATGTTTGTGTTTGTACGCATATACATGTGTATTCTCTCCTTCCACCTTGACTTGGGTTTCAGGGAATGGACTTGCCCACTGAGCCATCTCAGTGGCCCCATTTCTGCCTACACTTTAAGCATTACAGGCAGGGAAAGGACATGTATCTTTCCATCATCATCCAAGCAGTAGCAGATGATGCATGTTATACTAACCTTGGCTCTTCTCCTCCTTGTTCATGGAGATAAGTTCATATCCACTTCTAAAAAGCTTTCTTAAGCTTTTATGGTATTATTTCTTCAAAGACTCTCCAAAGGATCTGCACACACATTGTTTGTCTTCCTGCTCCATCCAGTGCCTCCATAAATAATCTCATCCATGTGCCACTCTGCATGCGTATGACTTTACATGAAGAATACACTGGCAGAAATGGAGCTGCTGAGTCGACAGAAAGTGCACGCTTATGATTCTGAGAGATGTCTCGCTGTTCTCCATATGAAGTTAAGCCCTTTGAATTCTACCCATCTGCCTCTCCCCCTGCATAGCCACCAGGATGGGGCTGCCAAAGCTCTTTTTGATTATTGTCAGTTTGAGTACTTACAAAAAAGTTATGATAGTGAGGGATACAACTTAGCAGTGGAAAACTTGCCCAGCATGCAAATGGCCCTGAGTTCTATCCTCAGGACTGAATAGAGGGAAAGAAATGGGAAGGGAGGGGGTGGGGGAGGGCAAGGAGAGGGGAGGAAGGGATAAAGTTTATGATGGTATGGTTTTCGTTTCCACTTATAACTGAAATCTATATCTGAACAGGTGGGGTTTACGTCATCTCATCCTTTTCAATGAGCAGTCTTTCATCTGTGTCTGTCCTAAATGTGAGGCAAGAGCTCCGCAGGTATCAGAAAAGATAACACATCACCTGGAGGGAACCACAGTTCTTTTGTCCGTTTGCTGTTTGTCTTTGACCTGACTCTGTAGGCCATCCCTCCCATTCAGCACTTGTATTGTTAATTTTCTTTACCTAAAATCTCAACCATTTCTTCTAGGAAATGTTGGTCCCATACTTGTGGAAACATAATCCTGAATCCTTTGCACTCTACTTTTCTCAAAGGCTAACCGCAGCATCACTAGCACACAATTTGCATCGATATGCTCTGTCAACACCCAGCAGATACCACTAGCTTGGAGCAAGCATATGCTGTGTGCCCTGAGTTCTGAGTATGGTCAGGTGTGGTTCTTTATATCTACTGCCATAGAAACAGCAGAGCCGGATCACCACCAGGGTCCCTTACACTGTCCTCTAACAACAACAGTCACTTTCTTCCTACTTGCCTTTCAACCCCCAAACCCTGGCAACCATGAGTCTGTTCTCTACCCCTATCCCTTTGTTATTTCAAGAACCATTATGGAAATAGAAAATAGTGCTATGGTTTGGAAGAGTGTACCTCAAATTCCATTTGTAAAACTTGATCCCCAGGGTAGAAGCATTAGGAGGTACTATGGGGCTTTAAGACTTATACCTAGTAGGAGGTCCTTATGTTATTTTAGGGTGTGCCCTCAAAGGGAACCACATGACCCTCACCCACTCTCCCTACTCCTTTTCTCCTTCATCTATCTTCATGTCTCTTCTCTTTTTTTCTCGCACCTTCTCTTTCTTCCTTCTACCTTGTAATGTGACCCCTCACTCCACTGGGTGCTCCCCACTAGGTTGTCCAAACTTATAATCAAACCTTCCAAGAGACCTTTGAAGTTCAAGAGACCTTTCTCTGTAAGTGAATGGTCTCAGGCACTTTGTTGTAGTAAGTCGAGGCTGACAGATACATGAAGCATGTGACATTTTGGGGTTTGGCTTTCTTTCTCAGTGTTACAAGATGCAGGTATGTCCCTGCATAGCTGTTCATTATTGAAAGACTTTTTCTTTTCCTAATTTTGGGTTTTTAACAAGTAAAGCATGTTCATGTCTGAATGCAAAACCCTGCTCTTATTTCTCAAGGGACACATGTCTGAGAGTACAGGCACTGAGTCATGAACTCACATCATCTACTTTTCTAAGAAACAGACAAAGTTTTCCAGAATGGCTGCACCTTTTATATTCCCACTGACAGAACAGGAGTGATTCCATGTCTGTGTCCTCTCATGGGCACTCGGAGAAGCCACTGTTCTTCATTTTAGCCATTCTGATGGGAGTAGACCAGCTTCTCATTATCATTTCAGGTTTCCCTTCCCTCCTGACCATGGCTTGCTACTCTACATATTTTCGTAAGCCTGTGTTCCGTCTCTGTGGCTCCCGTTAGTTAGATGGGCTTTTTGTTCATTGTCTCTTCCTGCTCCTGCTTCTCCTTTGCCTTCTTTGTTTTTATTTATTTATTTATTTATTTATGTATTTATTTATTTATTTATTATATGTAAGTACACTGTAGCTGTCTTCAGATGCACCAGAAGAGGGCATCAGATCTCATTACGGGTGGTTGTGAGCCACCATGTGGTTGCTGGGATTTGAACTTCGGACCTTCGGAAGAGCAGTCGGGTGCTCTTACCCACTGAGCCATCTCACCAGCCCCGCCTTCTTTGTTTTTAAAAAATATTCACTCTTGACCTTTCTTTCTTTCTTCTAAATAATAGCCTTTGGTTAGACATGTAGTTTTGAAATATAATCTTCCAGCCTGAAGCTTTTTGTTCTAGTTTCTTAACAGTTGTTTGTAGAGAATAGAAGTTAATTTTTATGAAGTCCAAATGAGCTAAGCTTTACTTGGTTCAGGAGAAAACAAGGAACATAGTATACATACTGTTTAAGCATGTCAGCTGCAAAGGTGTTCTCTGAACACGGGAAAGGTGGCTTACAAATAGAACATTAGACTATAATATTCTTAATCACTTTACAGAATAAAGGCAGTAAAAACTTGTACTAGGAAAGTGATTTAATTAAACACAGTGAAGTATTCAGCTGCTAGGAGTTTGGTTCATAGACCTTTCTGTTCCGCCAGAGTGCATCTGTTTCTCTGTGTGCTTTTGGGCAATGGCCTGTAATCTGTAATCACACAAGCCATAGAAGTCTTTTATCACTTAAGTGACAAGTGGAAGATTTCCCTAGCTTCCATCCATCCAATGACATTTTTCAAAAATCACCTTTGGGCCCATATACCACTTTGATTATTTTTTATGTAGTCCTTAAACTCTTGCATTAAAAAATTACTTATATTTATAGGTAAAGTGTGTGTATGTGTTTGTGAATATGTGCATACTTGTGGATGCCAAAGGAGACCAAAGAGAAGATCCCCCTGGGACTGGAATTATTGGTGGTTTCAAGCCAATAATGTGGGTCTTCTTTGAGAAGAGCAGGTGCTCTTAGACCTCTTAACTGTGGAGCCATCTATCCATCCACACATTAAAGGTCTTATGGTGTATTGTGGCAAACATGGACCTTTGTAACTTTAATTTTTCCCAAAACCTATTTTTAATGATGGTTCTTAAATGATTTAACCTCCTCTTTAGCCCACCACCCACCAGAGGTAGTGGAAAAGAAAGGATATGGGGAAGTGGATCTGTTTAGAAAGGTTCTTTGGAGCAACTCCTGTCTGTGTTGTCTGGAAATTGGCAGTTCAGTTCACTGGTTAGTAGTGGCAGCTCGATCTACTTGCAAACGTTTCATGGATACACCAGCAATTCATTTCACTAGAGTCAGGATAGCAAACATGAATCAGCAGTGATGGCACTACCTAGCAGAGATAGTCAGTCCCCAGCCTCGGCACCAGTCAGCAGAAAGGACTCTCTCAGAGAAGCGAAGATCAGCAGAAAGGAGACTCACAAGTGTTGCACAGCTAGCCCTATAGGCAAGCCTATCTTAGCCTCTGTCACTGTCTGTTGTGTCCTATTTATACCCTCCAAACATCACATGTCCTCTACATGTCTTGCCTCAGCTGACAACATTCTGCAAATCAGCTGGAGCCCACGGAAGCAGCAAGAAACTGCAGCATACCACCAGAAGTTTTTGTTGCATTTCTCCTTATGGAGTCCCGACAAATGCAGCTCAACTATGCTATGTAAGGCAGACCAATACATGTGTGTTATTAGCAAAAAATCCTTCATCACATGTCCCTTCCTGTGCTTGCTTTAGCAGAACATGCTTTTGCCTGTGTCTGCTTCAGCTAAAGGCTCCTTCAAGAGTCTGCCTTAGTCTATCACCTATGTCTACTTTAGGAAAACACTCCTTCACATGTTTGCCCCAGCAAAACATCATCCAATACAAAGAACCCTTAAGTTTTCACTTCAGGCCGTCAGGCCAGTTTGGTACCTGCCTCAACTCAACTGCTATGGATAGAAAGGGGCTGTGTTTTGAGATCCATGCATGGGTTTGTCACTTGTGATTTTAAAACTCTGTTGATGAAGAGACCAACATGTGGATCAGGATAATCTTGCATCCTTTGTGCTGTCTGGAGACCTTAGTGGAGTCCTGAACCTGCTTGCTGTTCTCCTCAGCTACGGCTCTGTGATCAAGGTTTAACAATGCTCCTTTTGTTTCTAGACTGATCTAAGTTGGCTCTTGCTTCGGGAGAGAAGCCAGTCTCCGAAGTCAAAGTCCTTGCTTCTCCATGCCTGGGATCTGAGAAGACTGTGCAGGAGGTAGCTTCTTGGAACACAGTACTCCCCCTCACGGCCATGGTTATTGAGTTAGCTCTTGCAGAAGAAGCTGTCTACTTAGCAGATCCTGGAAGACAGGCAGGCAGATGGTGGTCTCTGTGAGCCATCTCAAGCTCCTTTCCTTGATACCACTGGTAATAGCCTTGTCAGGAAACACACAGGATACTTATTCTTCCCTGAAACAAGAATGACAAAGGACGAGTAGATTTGAGGGCTTGGCTTTCAGCTAAGCTACCCTGCAAAGTTGGAATACCCAATACAAAGAGAGGCAGTTGTCAAAAATGCCAGCCAGGAGAAAGCCCAGGGAGTGTGGTGCTCTTAGAGAAAGGGCCAAGAATGTCAGTAGCTCCTTCTAGGAGGAGGATGTGAGAGGAAATATGACTTCCATTACATCTGCATGGTGGCATCAGATGGAAATTCATGGGTCCTTTGGTCCTATTTCTTTGATAAAAGGGAAAAATCCAAGCAGGAGTTACTAAGAGAAGATACTAATACTGTCTGTCTGCCCACCTGCCTGTTTGTCTGCCTGTCTGTCTCCCTCCCTCCCCATTCCTTTTTCTTCTCTCCCCAAGGAAATTAGACATACTCTTATTCTTAAGCAAGAACTAAGACACTCACAGGATCAATATGATGACATGACTAACTGTATAACATGGCAACTGATGTTTTGCCATAGTCTTCATTGTCTAGAGCCAGATCATCATTTCTTCAAAGAAAAATTACAGGTAGCTGAGGAAAAGGTGGAATTATGGCTTTGTCCAAGGAAGTTAAACTCTAGCTAACCTTTTCATGGTTTCTGTAACTTTTCGTCTCTCAGAGATGGCTGCCTGGCTTTGCAAATCCCTCCCCTTGTTTCAAAATTGGTAGAGGTGCATGCAGGGTGTCCAGGACAAAATTCTTAGCACTAAGGAGATTTATTTGCTCCAGAGAGATGAAGGGCAGGGAATAAGAGACAAATTCAAGAGATAGAGGAAAAGGGAGAAGGGTAAGGGAACAAGGGAGAGGAGGCAAGGGTATTTGTCCTGTGGGGGAAGAAAGGATTGCCACTGGATAAAGCAGAGACAGATGTAGCCCACAGGCAAATGGAGGTTTATAAAAGTAAATAGGGAAACCAGTGTTAATTGGATGAGCCAAAAGGGGACTCAGTACTTTGAGTACTTTGCTGGACTTCAATGCTTTGATAGCTGGACCTTGGCAGTCAGCCTCAGGAGGAGAAAGTGGCTGAATAAGGGAATGGACTTTGATGTAATCTAATGTTTTTGTTTGTTTGTTTGTTTGTTTAGTTTTGTTTTGTTTTAAGCAAGGGAGAAGGAATGGAAGAGAAGGCCTGCCAGAGTCCTGTTTGCCATACTCAGATTGGCTAGAATACCTTCAATAGGTATCTATGTAGATTGAGGTACTGTCCTGTCACTGGATTCATTACTAGTCTTTGGTGCTGATGTCTGTAGTTACAACTCTTTGGCCCTTTCTTCCTTGTTTGGTTCAGGACCTAAAGTCCATCTCTACCAGCTCAGCTTCCTCTATGTCTTGGCTGGTGCTGCTCCCATGCTCAAGCCTTCTCTCTCCCAGTGTCTGCTATGTGGTCATTGACTCTTCCTTCCAGTAGGTCTCTGGGGACTAAATGGTTTTCATACAACCAAGAGTCCAAGAGCAGCTCAGAGGAGCAAGCCAGACTTGGACCCAGCCAAAGCTTCTGCTGCTTAACTGCATGGATGTTGTACATTGCTGTGACTTTTATATTATAAAGTATAAATATATAAAGTATAGGTAGATATATCTATTATCTATCATCTATTATCTACTTATCTATCATATATTGATCTATCTGAATCTATCATCTGTTTATCTCTGTCATCTATTTATCATCTATGTACCTATGTGTATTTATCATCTATTTATCTATCATCTATTTATCTATCTGTATCTATCATTTATTATCATCTATCAATCATCTATCTGCATCTATTCATCTATCATCTATTTATCTATTTGTTTCTATCTCTATCATCTATTTAACATTTATCATCTATGTTTTTCTATCTATCTATCTATCTATCTATCTATCTATCTATCTATCTATCTATCTATCTATCATTGTGTATAATACCTATAGTTAGATACTACAAATGTAATTTAAAATGGATACCAAGTCCAAATAATTTCCCTAGCATACAAACCCAGTGACGCCTCAGAGTTGATTTAAATTGCTTGACTTGTAAGCAAGTAAAATTAACTTTTCCTTATAAATGTTAACATAGAAGAAAATACAACCCAATTTCATCCAATGAAAAGTAGCTAACACTTTATTCACAGCTAATGAACTTCCACTTGCCTTTCCTTTATTTCTATCCTTAGAAAGCACTTGTTTGAAGCTTTGTCATGATGTCCTCTAATTTACAATTGCTTCTTTTCTCTCATTAATTATTTAATTAATTAATTTTACATCTTGATCACATCCCCCCTTCTCTCAGTCCCCCCTCACATAGCTACTACCCTTCCCTACCTTTCCTTCAGCTCTGAGAAGGGGAGATTGCTCCTGGGTACCAACTTACCCTAGCACCTCAAGTCACTGTAGGGCTAGGCACATCATTTTCCATTGAGGCCAGATAAGACAGCACAGTTAGGGAGACAGGATCCATAGGCAGACAACAGAGTCAGGTTAAGCCCCAGATCCAGTTGGTAGAGGACCTGAATGAAGACCAAGATTCACATCTGCTATATATGTATGGTGGGGGCTAGGTCCAGCCCTTGTATGTTCTTTGGTTGATGGTTCAGTCTCAGGGAGGCCCAAGGGTCCAGGCTAATTAACTCTATTGGTCTTCTTGTGGAGTCCTTATCTCCTCTGGGTTCTTCAATCCGTACCCCAACTCCTCCATATGACTGCCTGCTGGTTATGGTGGCACAGGCTGGTGGGATTTGCTGAAGGAGGTGAAGGCAGGAGGATCACACATTTGGAGGACAGCCTGGTCTACACAATTGCTTCTTTTTTTTATTTTTGTTTTTTCGAAACAGGGTTTCTCTGTGTAGTCTTGGCTGTCCTGGAACTCACTCTGTACACCAGGCTGTCTCAAACTCAGACATTTGCCTGCTTCTGCCTCCCAAGTGCTGGGATTAAAGGCGTGTACCACCATGCCTGGCTCACAATTGCTTCTTACTTAGACATCCTAATGTTTTACTACATCTCCATCAACCTTTTAAAGAACAAGAGCAAATGGGGCCAGCTGCACATCTAATCATCTCTCCTCCTCTCCTCTACTTACCTTCTGTTTGCCTTCAGCTCTGGTACACTCCAATGGTAAAGAAGGAGACCAATTTTAATTTCTGCTTTCTTTCCCAGACTTTTGTACTTGGAGCTCTCAGGGCTTGTCTGTTGCTAGGGATATGTGAACAGGGAACTGGAGAATTAGACAATAGCTGCTTCCCCATAATGCCTGGCTCTATGCTGTGTTGTACACACGGCACTGGATTTTGAAGGTCAGAAGTTCTTCTTCACTTCCTTTCCAAAACAGACTTTATGCATCTGCTCCTTATCAATGTAGCCGCTTCTCTTCCCTAATGCTGTGGGTCTGTGAGGGAGAAGGGCATGCACATAGGACAAGCAAGAAAAACACATGAAAGCTTTTAAAAAAAATCTTGTTTCTGTTTTCTACAATAGGAAGAACTCCCTCTGGCAAACACATAAACATGACCTTTCCCCAACCTGTCCTGTTCTGCAGGAATCTTTGGGACCAACACAGAAAACCTTGAAAAGGGTTACCCAGAAAAATCTTTGAGTCTTTTAGGGGGGACAACAGTAGCTTCTGGGTTGCAGTGTCACAAAAGGTGTGACAGGCTATCCATGGTATCAAGCCCTGGCAGGAAGGAAATGCTTCTCCAGGGAAAGACATCTTTGACCCTTGGTCTGATCAGCTGCCAGCCAGTCTGTGTGTGTGGTTTGCTTTGGGAAGTAACACCTGGATGGAGAACTAAACTATTTGTTACCCGGTGCCTGGGTTACAGTTTTGCATCTTTTCCTAACAGCATCCTTTGGTGATATTTGCATCTTTGCTCATTTCTGGGTCTAGCTTCCTTGACCTGGACCAGTCTGGATTAATTAGCAAGAACTTTTGTACTCCTTGGTCAACCCCAGGATTTCTCTATAGCTCTGATGATTCCATTTTAACACAAGCCGTCTTAGCTCATCCACATTCTGAGCACTGTTTGGAATGTTATCACCAACTCTGGCTAAGTGACAGAAGAATGTGAAAGAGAGAAGGACGAAGCAAGGCAGTGACTGTCAGCTGTACTGTTTTGAATTAGACAGCCCTGAAGTCAAGCATCTATTTTTTAATACACCTTTTTTTTTTCTGGGAAGATATGCACAAAACTCTAAACAATATTTGCCTCAGGGACTGGGAAGAAAAGTGGCCTAGGTGCATTGTGGGAGGAAGTAGGGTTACAGTGTGCCTGTTAAAGGGAACTTTGGCTTCATCTATAATGTTTTATTTTAAAATATAAGAATGCATTTATATATTGCCTATGAAGTTAGGAGGTGGTAAATGAGTACACATGTCTAAAAACAAAAGGTAGATTTTGTCGGTGTTGTTTCTGTCTTGTTGTGACAAGGTCTTTCTTCTATAGAGCTTAGGCTGGTCATGAACATGTTCTTCAAATCACTAGATAGCTCAAGCTGGCCTTGGCCTTGCTAGCCTTGAACTTGCAATCCTCCTGCTTCTGTCTCCCAGTTGCTGAAAATATAGGCATGCACCACTATGCCTAGCTCTAAAAATATTTTAAAAAGTGTATAAATCCAGAGTCTACATATATAGAATATAAGATAACACATAACTGACATTGTGCAATATATCAATAATGCACGTCTTTCTGTTTCTGGAATATTCTGTTCCCTGATGCATTGGCTATGTTAACCCTGGACGCTGAAAAATATTTGGTGAATGGCTGACTTTCTTAGAGATAGCAAAGAATCAATCCTTCAGACAAAGAAAGGTGGTGAAGACTGAATACTGAGTTGAGATACCAAAAAGGGAGGGGGCATGTCCTTTCATGTCCTTTCATGTCTGTCTATCTGGAAATGAGCACCAGGGTCTTGTGCATGGAGAACTTATCAGCTCACCATCATCTCCGTGATCCCTGTAATCTGGCCCTGTGTGTCGTTGCAGGGAACCCATCAGCAGAGCATCTTCTTCAAAGGCTTCCAGAGTGATGGAAAATAAGCATTGATGCCAGTCACATAGGAAACGTGTTCTTGCAGCAGTTGGAACTCCAACTAGACTTCCACGCTGCGCTCTAACATTCTGCACACGTATTGTGAACTGCCCCGGAGTGTACCCAGATTGGGAGTGGAGGCGATCACCCCCTCCCCTTAAACTGCTGTTCTCTCCATTTGTTTCCTCAGACGCCAACATGATTCTTGTTGCATTAATGTGTCTGAGAAAGTGAGAAAATGGGAGCATCATTAATTAAAAAAAATATGTCACTTGAGATAGTTGGAGCTCACTTCTCCTAATAGCCACTCTATGCTTATTTGTAAAAAATTTACTACTGGCACTCATTGGTGCAGGGAGGGGAAAATGTCAATGTTAGTAGAAGCAGAGAAGCAAGAGATGTGAAAGAAGGGGGTCCTAGTGCCATGAAGTTTGCCCATCTTCCACACATCTGTGAGGCCATCTTTAAAGGTGCTCCAAGGATTTCTAAGAAGCAAGGGAAAGTAACTGTGATCCTGACATGACATGGAACGACAGGGAGATCGTGGTAAAGACAATTAAGAGAAATAATGGTATTCTCCAACCAGGTGAATCAGGAGGGCTTTGAGAAAGGCCAGGTCCAGGGCTAGTATGAGAAACACAGAGACTGGAGGGCCCTGTGGTTCTAGGGAGGAAGACAGCGCTCAGAAAGCAATCAAGACAGGAATTTGAAAACCTAAACAGATGTGTCTAATTGATACACAAGCCACTTAATGAAGCACTCAGTGGACAAAGCTGCAAGAATTTGAGGAACAAACTGAATCTTGAATATTATGAATAAGTATAACTGGCTAACTACAATGGAGAAAATTGTCATCAATAATGTCTTGCTAGAACTGGTCAAGATCAGCACCATCCTTAACAGCACGTATCCTTTGTCTGTATGATATCACATTGGTAGTCTTCCTTTCTCAACTTCTTAGTTATGAAAGCAAAACTGTCAGACAAACCCAAATTCTAGGATCTTTTACAAAACACCCCAGTGGTGCTTTTCAAACTCTTAAGATTTCTCTTCATGCTAGACATCCCACTTAGACTTCTCAATCAAATGGCCCTTCCACTGAGATCACATATCAGATATCCTGCATATCAGTTATTTATGATTCATAACAGTGGCAAAATTATAGCTATGAAGTAGCAATGAATTAATCTTCTGGTTGAGGTCACCACCAAATGAGGAAGTGTATTAAAGGGTTATAGCATTAGGAAGGTTGAAAACCACTGCTCTCAAGGAACCTAAGCTACAAGAGCTAAACAAAACACAGAAGTCTAAGTGGGATGTTGAAGTGGAAAAGAGATATTAGAGAGCACTTGAGATACCAGAATGAAGTATGGACTGCAGTGGATGTGCCAGGGTTGTTTCTTGCCCCTGTGAACAACTACTACAGTGTGGAACTGGAACCAGGTTTCAAAAAAAAGAAGACCCTTGACAATGGTCATTAGAGCCACCTCCACAGCCATACTTTTCATTATAACAGTCACAACAATACTTTTAAAATACAATACTGCCTAATGCTTGTAAGTACAGATGGTCTTCATTAGAAGTAAGACCAGTATTTTCAGCTACCTAATACATTTGTATAGCCTTATTGACAGCATAGGATAACTGAGGCAAGGAAGCACATTCAGGGGTGGATCCATGAAGTTGATTTATGCATTATTCACACTTAAATTCTCACACAACTCAAGTCTTTTATATGCATCTGAAGAAACAGAGTTTCGCCTTTCCTTGATTTTCTATGAGTGAAGTTTCCTTTGTAAGGTTAAACTGAAGTTATATTTTCACTCAATTACACATACCTTTACGAGGTTGTCCTAATAAATTTAGTTCTTAGCAGCTGGAAAGTCGCCTTCTGTTTCTTGCTGTTGCTGCCCTATTCCTCAGTGACCCCTTGTTTCATAATCAAAATCACAGTTTCCAAATTAAGTAAGGAAGGGGTTTTGTTTTCTTAAACCGACCTAATGGGTGAGCGGATGGATCCGAAGCCCGCTTCCCAGAGCTGCCACCTCTCTATTTGTTGTGTTAAGCAATTAAAAGGTGTTACTCTCTTGGTAATAAAGTGTGGCCTGGTTCCCTAAGTTTATTGTTTAATTTGCTAGCTTGGGATCACTTGGGTCTTAATTTCCTGCATCCTTTGTGGGTTGGGGGAGGGGATCTGTTTGGGCTCCAACCATTATTGGTTGAAGTGAAACTGTTGAACTATTCATCCCTTTACTTGGGAGTCTGCTGTCAGTAGGACTGGTAATAAAGTCAATGTCATACAGGGATAATTGTGGTAACCTCATAGAACAGTTGTTCTCCATGGGACAGCTGTTCACACAAGGAATGTGCCCTTGGTGATGTTTATGTGGCAGTAGAGAGTTGGGTGTCCAGATAGGAACAGAGCAGCAAGGCTTTATAATTGCATTTGTCTAAATATCTGGATAATTAATTTAATAAAGTGAATAACTGCCACATTGCTTCCATCCCCTCTCTACTTGTACACAAAGCTAATGAGGAATTGGGTGAGATTTTAATGTCATGGAGGATGTGTCCTGTGTTTCTAAAACTGCATGTCCCTTGCTGCCAGAACTGGTTCAGCTTGACTTTTGACCCTGCCCTTCTGCTTTGATGGGACTGAGAGGTTTGACAGAATAAAAAAGCTAACACTGTTTCTGGACTTCTGAGTTTCCCAATTGATTTCACATTTAGGATCCCATTTGAGCGCACCAGCCAGGGCTTGCCACACAAGTCAGCATCCCTCTAAACTAGCTACGATTTGCTTTACCGCAGGGTTTTCATCTGTCTTAGTAGGGAAAGCATGAGGGGTTGAGTGCTGTGGAGCCATGTGGCAGACAGAAAAGCAGAGAGTTTAGGCTGCAAGAAGTGATTATCACCTTCAAGTCCCATCTATTAGGCCACACCCTGTACATTCTGCCATCTTCCAAAGCAACATTACCACTTGGAGACCAAGTCTTCAAACACATGATGAGGTGACAATTCATATTTAAACTACAGCAAACTCTATAGCAAAGAAAATTGAGCTACAGGGCATCACACATAAGCCCCACAAATATGTCAAAAGGAAGGCCCCACTCCCAGATGATTCTAGATTGCCAATTTGACAACACTAGCCACCATAGTACATTATATTTACACATATATTCTTTGATAAGGTTTTGAATTCATTTGTTTGGTTGATGAAAGAGCTTCTAAACACAGACACTTGTACAATGAAGTCTTGCTGCTGTATTGCCAGTCCTAGGTTAAGAAGTACTGGAGAGATGGCTCAGTGGTTAAGAGCACTAACTACTCTTCCAGAGGTCCTGAGTTCAATTCCCAGCAACCACATGGTGGCTCACAACCATCTGTAATAGAATCTGATGCCCTCTTCTGGTGTGTGTCTGAAGACAGCTATGGTATACTCATATAAATAAAAGAAATAAATCTTAAAAAAAAGCAGTACTGTCTGTGGTTTTGAAATGGGACACAGAAAACAGAGATAAGAATTAAGACCAAGTCCTTTATTCCTTTGCCAAATTTTCTTTCTTAGAAGTCATATATATTTTGTATATTCTGAAATTAATTGTTTTAACCATATCCAGGTGGGATATGTGAAAACAATGGACATATATGAATAGGAAAAAATACCAACGTTGAGAAGCTATCAGGCAAAAAAATTGGGATGAAGCTTGTTATGACAAAAATCAACAACAGTCAACTATGAGCTTTCAATCATGGCCCTATGCAAGCACCATATCATGTCTACTTGTGGCATGCACTTGGGGTGGGTGGGAGACCTTCAGACAGGTTTGGGGTAGAGATGATGTTGACCAGTGGCTCTTAACCTCTTTGGCAAACCTCCATCTCCCAAAATATTTACAGTATGATTCATAACAGCAGAAAATTACAGTTATGAAGTAGCAATGAAAATAATTTTATGGTTGGGGTCACCACAACATGAGAATCTGTATTAAAGGTTCACAGTTTTAGGAAGGTTGAGGCCCACTGGTTGAGGGCTAGGTTCTCTTGACACTTGGATTTCTCCAGCACTGCAGCTGTACCTCCAGGTTCTGCAAGAAGTGGAGAATCCATAGCTTGCAACTAGTATTTTCTGTGCTGAGAGTTTGCAAGGCATTTCATAGCCAGGGTCATTGTCCCTGTAACTTGACCCAGTCAGTGACGATGTCTGGCCCTGCCTTGTCAGTTCTTGTGGATGTCCTTATTCCCAGCTGCTAGATGGACATTGAATCATCTTTCTTGCTCTGAGGTCTTCCTGTCTGCCGAGTTTAATTCACTGCCCTGCCTTGACCTCTTTCTTCGGTGTAAACTGTCTGGGATGACTGCCTGGTTCCAAATGAGTCTTCTGTTCCTCTTTCCACATGCGCTTTCACTGACGATTGGCCACTTTAAGTGACTCCAGCACAGGTCTGCTGTTACATGGCTCAGGATTATCCCAGGCTCAGTTTCTCACTTAGATCTATGACTCTTCACAAGCCAGTAGCTGTCTCGGTCACCACACCAATCTGACTACAACCTTTGCCTTCAGCCCTTGGTATTTTTTGCTATTAGGTGAGTTCTCCTGGTAGAGAATTTGTAGGAAGTTCATCTACTGTTCCCAAGACTTGTCTGTAGGTAACAGAGTTGTAGCAGGGGCTGGAGAATGAACTGAAATGTGAAATGGGCGTATACTTGTAAAAATAAGTTAGGCAGCTAGATCCTTAAAAGTTCTTTTCAAAGGTCCTCAGGTCATCTATTAATTCCCCCACCAAGCAGCTTTGAATAAGATATCCCTCTTTTAATTGATCCCGGGCTCTAACAAAATCTGCCTCAACACCATGACGCTGTTCTGCGGTGTCTTGTTCAAGGTCTTCAATGTCAGACTAGACATCTGTCCTCTGAAACAATTCCAGGATCCAATTAGCAATTTTGAAATCTGATGCTAGGTAACAATAACAAAATTGGCCCCTTTCAGCTGAGTGACCTCAGTTCGTTTAATGATGGTACTTGCCTGTTGAGTAATTCACCCTTTCCTGGCACTGACCCAGCAGATGGTCTGGCGAGCTGGTGTCTACTTCCTGACAGAGAATCGGGAACTGCTCTTCATTCATTTGAGTATATTAATGGCAAGTTTGTACCTAGTCAATAGGATTAGATCAGTGGGTGAGATGTAATTACAAGCTCATTTTTTTTCTCTTTAAAGGACATTAAAGAACATTTTTCAAAAGATCATATGCACTTAGTCTACTAAAAATACGACTTTGTCCATTGGACTTGCAAACTCTATATGCCCCAGTACAGGGGAACGCCAGGGCCAAAAAGTGGGAGTGGGTGGGTAGGGGAGTTGGGGGGGAGGGTATAGGGGACTTTTGGGATAGCATTGGAAATGTAAACGAGGAAAATACCTAATTAAAAATATTTAAAAAAATACGACTTTGTGTGTTATGTTTCACAGTTGTCAGAATGGAGCTCAAGGTGAGCTGAATGACATAAAATGCACATTCCAGAATGGGACATGATTGATAGGATTCTCAGGCCAAGGAAATATCTCATCTATGTATAATGCACTTGTAAGAGGGCTCTTCTTATTTTTATGAGGGAATATATTTTGAATTATTAATTCATTGTGGTTTCAAATAAAGTGTGAATAAATTCCAACCAAAGGGCATGTGTGACAGCGAGGCCCAGAATCTACGCAGGCATATATGGGGGTGGTGACATGGACTTTTTTTCCAGCACTCATTTGGCACATTCTTTGTTACCACCCCTTTCTGGAAGAACTAATCCCACTGTGCATCTCCTGGAGTTGGACAGCAGTGGCATCGTTTAGTACATGTTGTTGGTGTCCCTTGCGGGATTACCCCTTTCTTTCACAAGTGTTTCTGTTTCAGACAATAAAGCTGCAGAGTTAGAACGGAATTCTGAAATCCATGTCAACATAAAATAATAAAGCCATGCTTGAACTATTCTGACTGCCATCTCTCACTGAGCTGTTAGGCAAATAGGATTAACTCTGTGTGCTAATTCCAACTATAGTCAATGCCTGCTGGCTATTTGAAGCTCTTTATGTTGTCAGGTTTTCTGGGCTATAACTGGTCTCAGCAGGAAGGGGTTCTATAATTGATTAGTGATGTCTGCTGTGGGCACAGGGGGGGGGACTTATAGTATGGAACAGGGGTGAACTGAAATATTAAGTAGAAAGATCACATTCCACAGACCCAGTTAAATGTGTGTTGAAAATAGTTCTTTACAAACTCACCAAGGAAATACATAACTCAAATGGGTTGTCTTATGACCCAAAACTTGTGTGCAGATAAAAGACTCATATATGTGTGTGTGTGTGCGTGTGTGTGTATGTGTGTATGTTAAAAGAAAACACAAAACTTTTATTTGTTGGATGCTCTCATCTCATCTTATTCTTAAGATCTGTATCAACTCTAACCAGCGGGACTCTAAGCACTTTAGTATCACTGCACCAAACAATAAGAAAATGACATTGGATGGTTCTAGATTGTACCAACAGCAAAGCAGTCCCTTAGAGGGATCATATATCTACAAGCTGCTAGGATATTGAGGGAATAAGTGACCTATGTATTAGACCATTCAGTTATGTTTCTAGGGCATCTAATGAGGTGGTTTGAATCTTCAAAGACATCTTTCTCATCCTGTAGTGCTAACCTAATGGAAAGAGTCCATGTTCTTTGAAGCTATAGGGTATTCAACCATTCCCATGTTGGTATCTGGGCTCCAGAAAGAAAGAGAGAGAGAGAGAGAGAGAGAGAGAGAGAGAGAGAGAGAGAGAGAGAGAGAGAGAGAGAGCACAAGGGAATTTGGAGACAGATATGTATAAGTGGAAAGAGCATCCTAAGAACAAGAAGCCAACCAGCCACAGGCTTCCCCAAGGACAAAGGCCTGGGCAGAGTTTACCCTCTCTGTCCTCAGAAGCTGCCAACTTTTTGAACCATGAACACATTTCAGTTATTTAAACCTCTCAATTTGTGGTACTCTGTAATTCAGCCTAGGATAACATTGCATTACCTGACAAAAATGGGTTCAGCAATCTATGTGGACATAAGTTACCTCTAAGCCATATCTGTTTTTAACCTGAACTCTTGGATTTGACTTAGCTGGCAACTGTGACATGACAGCACACCAGGGCTGAATGGCTTAAAACACCTGGCATTCCTGAGATCTATCACTTTTGGTTGGGGCTCAGCTGGTTGGTTGTTTTGGTTTCACATTGGCTCAGTGCAGGGCTATATTCCTTTGGGAGCTTGCTTGGTAATAAGATGTTCAAGCTGTTTTGTGGAATTCCAGGATATCTCTTTATGGGATCCCTTGCCATTTGACCCTCTAGGGCCCTCACTAGGCCTTGCTTCCACATACTGATGCGACCTGCTCCTTTCTTCTTCAGCTGTAGTGCTCACTTGCTGTAAACAGAGTAGAGGGTATGTCTGCCCACTCAAAGGACAGCTATGCTACGTCTCCCAGCTTGAACTCAGGCTGACAGGCTGTGAGGCTGTATTATATAAGACCCTTTGGGTTCCAGATAATCCCAGAAAGTAGAAGCTAAATAAAGCAGGGATGTATTTTCTCAGGTAACATCAAAGTACAGGGTGGTCAGGCTGGTTAGATGGGTGATAGTAATGGCACTTGCCACCAAGCCTGATGACCTGAGTTTGATTCCCCTGACTCACATGGTGGAAACTCAACTCCCAAAGCTATCCCTTGGCCCCCACAGGCATGCTGTGGTGTGCATGCATGCTCGAGTGCACACACCCTAAATAAATGCAAATTTAAAAGTATACCTGCAGGCAGACTTCAGATGATGCTAATACTCAAGACTCAAACGGTGCTAACGGGATCTTGTTTCTCTGCATTTCTTCGCTTTGCCTAGTCCCAGACCAGTGCTTTCCTTGGGTTTCCTGTGCGGACCTCAGCAGCCAAAGACCATTTCAGCAGGGAAAGAGTAAGCCCCTTTCCTGCCCTGCTCAGATCCTGTCACTTACCTCACTTGATGAGGTTCTGTCACCGCCTCACTCTGAATATCTAGGCTGACGAATGTATGCTTTGCTTCACTGTGGGACACACAGGACACCATGCATCCCTTGGTAACAATGGAAAACAAACCTCTAAAGTAAAGACAAGGGACAATGCTACCCTGAAACATTATACTGCACAAGAAGTTCCTCAAAGGCACACAATTCAATTGAGCTAAAATGTGTAGGCTGTATTTCACATGAATGCAAAAATGTCATCTTAATATGAGGACCACTCTAAACTACATGCTTGCTTTGTATGGGCCAATAAATTGATTTGCCCATCAGCAACATTAACAAAAGACAATGCACTCTAATTTTCCGACTGTTATGTTTAACATCAGAACTGATGGCCTTAGGAGATAGTTTCTAACTTGTCACTCTAAGGAACAGAGCAAAAGCCATGTGGTTGCTAACAAGAACAGCGCTGAAAGAAATGAGGGACTCAGACACATTCATTCAATGCGTATTTCTGAATGCCTGTGGTACAAGATCATAACTTCCTGAAGTTGATGTTTGGCATGCAGGCTTTTCTAAAAGAATAACACCAGTGAGAATGAGGGCAGAGGGGGGAGAACAGGACTGTGTTTAGCTGTGATATAGACCCAATAAAACCAAGGTTCCAGGGTGCCCTGGGGCCTTAGATAAAATAAGTTTACCAGAATTTTTGTTTGGAATTGAAATGGCTATGCCTTGGTACCTGCACTGTGATTAGTCACTGCATGTAGGCTTCTTTGGGAAGCTTGTGTGCTCCCAGAAGAGTTGACTTCTGCAACTGAAGACGATCCCAGAGGACCTGACAGCTAGCTGGAAGGAAGTCTTTCAGTGTCTGTCATAGATTACTGGATGTCTGTCATGATTGTAGGCATCTAGAATACAGCAGTCAACAAAGCAGAATCAAAAGCGGGCATTCTAGCTGGAAGAACAGAACAGAATTGTCTAAAGTCTACTACTGATAAATGATGTGAGGGAAAATGTAGCAGAAGGATGTGCAAAACTAAGGCAGTGGAAGAGGCTCTGGGTATGGACACTGCTCCCTTTCCATTCATCATTATTTAAGCAGAGTCCACAGGGTGGAAGAAAGAATCCCACAATTGCCTGCAAGGAGGGGATAATGGGCAAAGAGTACATCTAATACAAAGGCTCTCAGGGAGAAGAAGGGTGCCAGTGTGGTTGGAGGGAGTACATCAAGAAATACTAGAAGGAAAAGGGCTTAGGACAGTTTAGAACTAGCTTACACTGGGCTTAAGGGCCCTGTTCATGTGTAGAGGCCATGGTGAAGTTTCTAGTGAGTTATAATGAAAAAAGACAGTAGATAAGTCTTCTTGGACATAATCCCTATGCTATGCTCAGATCCTCTTTTATAAAGGTGAAAAGCAAAGCCAATAGAACTGATAGGTCAGTACAACATTGCATAGCTAATACAAAATCTTAGAGAATATCAGAATAAAATAATGACAAGATATAATTCATAGATTAGGAATTCTATTGGATACACTTAATAGAAAATCCACATTCAAACAGGTTTGGTGAGAGAGGGAGAGAGGAGAGAGAGAGAGACAGAGAGACACACAGAGAGAGACAGAGAGACAAAGAAAGCAGAGGTGAAAGGGCTCTGGTCATAAGTCCATGGGTAGCTACATCACTCCATCCATCATCCTCAGAACATCAGCCAGGATGAATTAAGATATACAAAGTTAACAGACTTTAATTCTATAACCTTGTAAAAAGCAGAAATGCATGGGCATACCTGTAATCCCAGCACTTGGGAGGCAGAGGCAGGTGGATCTCTGTGAATTCAAGGCCAGCCTGGTCTACAGAGTGGTTTTCAGGACAGCCAGGGCTACACAAAGAAACCCTGTCTTGGAGGTTGGAGGAAAGAACAGGAAAGGAAGAAAAATGAAAAACAAAGCTAAAGTATGTATTTTATCATTCATGCTATGTCTGCTTAGGTCAGTTAAGGACCTGGGGTAGCAAAAGCACTGTCATACAGAAGCTTGCTAGTCTTTTTGTGTCAGAAGGAAACAGGAACTGTGCGATGTGGTGCCACTGCAATTTGATGCTCTGCTTCAAAAACACCACAGACAATTTCTAGTCACAACCCATTGAACGAACACTACTTGTCTATTTAATCTTCCTGTCTTAGGGTTTCTCTTGCTATGAGAAAAAAAAAAAGCCACCATGCCTAAAAGCAAGTTGGCATAGGAAAGAGTTTATTTTATCTTACACTTATACATCTGAGTCCCTCATCAAAGGAAGTCAGGGCAGAAACAGAAGCAGAGGCTACAGGGAAGTGCTGCTCACTGTTTTGCTCCCCACATCTTGCCTAGTCTGCTTTGTCATAGACCAGGACTGTCTGCCCAAGGGTAGCATCACGCATAATGGGTTGGTTTTTCCACATCAATCACTAAATTAAGAAAATGCTCCACAGGCTTGCCTATAGGCCAGCCTTATCAAAGCATTTTGCTTCGTTGTGGTTTCCTCTAGCTTGTGTTAATAAAACAAAAACAAATAAACAAACAAGCAAACAAAAAAGAGGCAGGGCACCTGCCTTTTTCAAGAGGACTTCTGGTTGCAATTCCACTGCATGCTTGAAGGGCAGAGTCATCCAGTAAGCAGTACCAATGAATAATATCAAGCCAACTGGAAATCACCTCCAACTTACCCCTGCCATCCAGAGTAAGCAGGCTTAGAAGAGGTAAATTATCCTTATTTTTAACAGCAAGGAAATCCACCCAAACGCCCTCCCCCAACAGAATACCTTTATTTACACAAGCTAGAACTAAATCATATAACCACTGCTAACTAACTACTCCTTGTTAGAAAAGCTGGCTCAGACCAATTGGAACACACCTTTTAAAAATAAGGATTGGGGCACTTTCCCCATAGCCTTGGGGCTCAGGAAAGTTGGCGTGGTTTTGGGGAAAGACGCTTCATCTCTGGAACATTTAAATGGGTCAGATCCACAAATAAAGGATGTTTCAAATACTGTCAAAAAATCTAATGTTGTAACAAAAAGGAAAAATGGGATGGGATTAGGAGGAAGCATGGTGGAGGGTAAATCACCTGGTCAACCCTAAAGAAGGAACAGGCAGCTTATCAATAAAATCAATAAAAATCAAGTGCATTACAAAAAGGGTTGGAATAAATAACTTTGAACTTGTTTGCCAACCTAAACTTTACTTTTGTGACTCTGTTGATGTTGCTATCTGAGAACCTAGGAATTCACAACATATTTGCCCCTATGGAACCTAGTCAGTTTCTCTCTATCTGTGTCATTGATAAAATCTCATTAGAGTCTTACAGGAGAACGAGTTACTCTTCTACCTCGGAGAGCAGCCAGATGCACAAATGGGGTTTCTGGATTAATGAAGGAGATGGAAACACTAGAGGACAGGAAGAGACTGGCTTAGAAACCACACACAGTATTTACATTAGAAGGTGGAGAGGTGTGTGTGTGTGTGTGTGTTTTCTTCAAATATACTTTCCTGAGTACCAAGTGAGTGTGCCTATTCCCCCCACCCCACCCCCGAGCCTTCTGCTCTTGCCCTGGGCAGACCTCTCAAAGGCACTTCTGCCTAACCACTGTGAACTGTCTTGAGCTTGCTCTGGATGATGTAAGAATATTATCTCCATAGTAGGTATCACCTCTCACATGTCTGCCCCATAGGCTTCCTTATGTTGTACCTGGGTACAACAGCTTCCAAACTGCTTTCCCTGTGTCCAGGTCTTTCCAATAGACTTGAAGATGAATCAAACCTATAAATCTGATGGCATCTTCTATTCAAACCTACCAATATTTGCCCAGCCATTGTCAAACACAAATTCTTTGGCAGGAATACAGTGCCTCCTGGCTGCCCTTGTTTAGAACCCCCTCTATGGCTTTCACCATTGTGTATGCTTAGCTCACCCACCCTCTTTCTCCCAGTTTCCCTGTCTCTGCTGGAAGCATCTTTATTCTGTCTTGTTTTTCTAACTCCTAACCGTTCTTCACCAGGCATTTCATTAGCACCCCAAGAACTGTATTTGACCCTCACTGCTCCCCTCCTGGGTGATGCTAGAAGCTTGTATTCTGCTCGCAGAATAGGCTGTGCCCATCTCGGTCATGACACAAACATGGCCACGCAGAAGTCATTTGACTGTCTCCTCTGTAAAGGAACTCCTGAGAGAAGGGACTGTCATTCCTAATCTTAGCACTTACCAGTGTGCTTGGCAGGATTGGCACTAAAAACGATTGTTAACAGAGCCATTAAGAGACGAAGCCGAGGAAATCGGAGGAAGTGCCAAGGGAGAAGAGGAAGGAGGAGGGGATAGAGAATGAGCAGCACACGGAGAGTTTCTAGAACGGTCGGCCAGAGAAGTCCCCCTCTTCCCATCTCAGGTAAAAATTTCCCTCTGTGCCGTGGGTTCTGTCTGGGTTTCAGCTCCAATTCAGTCCATCCATTTAACACCAGACTCCCTGAATGCTGAGAGTTTGTTTGAGTCACATCGTGAGCAGGACTGAGTAGACCACTTCAGGGAAATTTCTGTTACTATCATTCTAACAGCCTGCCTCTGTCTCCCACCGAAGTTCTCAGGACGACGGGCTGGGGCTGGCTGTTGCTCCTCTTCTCGGGTCTCCCACCTTCTCCAAGAACACACAGCAAACTAAGACTCTGACTTCCTCTTGGGGTGGCCACGTAGCTTAGAAAGTCAGACTTCTGGGGCTCCTTTCAGCCAGCCTGGTCTCAGCGAATGCCTACTTCACTCTGGTCACAAGGGTAAGCCTTTCTCATCTGTCTCCTCCAGCAGCAACGACAGCAATGTAGGGTTTTCCAAAGAAATCTTTAAAACCCAGGTAGTTTTATTTATTTATTTATTTGTTTATTTATTTATTTATTTCTATTTATTTTTAACTCTCGTCTCAATGCTAGAAAAAAAGTTGGAGAAAGAGGGAATTCGAGGTGTCACCCAGCTATCTCACTCCTGCACGAGCGATGGAGGAGAAAGGAGTCTGAGTTCATCACACTAGGTGGCCCAACAGCCACTTGACCCCTGGCCTCAGTGTAGGAACCTGTAGCAATGGGCTTGACCTCTTATCTTGGCTGTGAACATCACCACTAGGGAGAGGCAGAGGCTTGCAGAAACCCCAACTTGCTTTCTGGCAGCGCAAAGACCAGGCTGAAGTAAAGCGGGGGAGTGAGGGAGGGTTAGAAATACTTGACCAGAGGGCTAGAAGGGCAATGTCAGACCAGGTTTAACCCTGCCGCTGGCCGGCTCCAGAGGGCTCACTCTGGCCTTGCTCCCGGGTGAAGGTAGTGGGGGGTGAGCTCCCTCTTTACCATCTTAGTCGCTTAACTGGTGTCCCGGCTTTGGTGACGCGAAGCTTCGAGGCGGGGGAGTGGGGAGGAGGGAGAGGAAGAGGCAAAGAGAAGTCCTGCCGTCCCCCAACCGGGCGCCCAGGCGTGGAAACGTGGGCGGCGGCGAGCGGCTGGCCTCCCTCCCCGCCCTCCCCGCGCGGCGCTCCCGCGTGTGCGGCTGTGTGAGTGCGTGTGTCTCCCTCTCGCCTATCGCACACGCTCCGGCACTAGTGCAGGCGGTTCCCGGCTCCGCTCACTCGCTCCGGTCGCTGCGCTCCCGCCTAGCCGCCGCTGCAGTCGCAGCCGGGCATGGTGAGTGACTGAGGTGCAGCCGCCGCGCACCCGGGCTGCCCGCCCGACCCCAGCCTTAGTCGGCAGCACCGTCCCCGAGCTCGGCGGCCCGGTGGCTTCCCCAGGGGTTCTCCGCGCGCCCTCGGGCCACCGTCCCAGCCGGGACGCACTCCTCGAGGGCTGAGCGCTCCTTCTCCGCCCCGCTGCTCGCCGCTCTCCGCACCCCGTGACCGCTGCCCCGTCTCGTCCCGCAGGACCTGCCCGGACGGGACCACGCCGCCGCTGCCGCCGCCTCCGGGAGCCGCGCTTCAGGGCCGGCCTGAGCCGAGTCGCGCGGGGCCGCCGCTGCCGCGGGCGGGGGATGGGGCTGCCCGCTAGGCGCGCGGAGCCCGCAGGGGGAGCGCGGAGCCGGCGCGCAGCCTGAGAGCCCCGCGCAGCCCGCGCCCCGCCGCTCCGTGCGCTCCTGCCGCCTCCCGCGCCTCGATGGCGCCATCTCCCCGCCGCTGACCGGTCCGTCTCGCCCTTCCAGCCCGCCCGGCCGCCCTCGGAGCCCGGCCAGCCGCCGGGGCAGCGGCCTGCAGTCCGCGTCCGCCCGCGCCCTCCCGCCCGGCCCCGCCATGGCGCTGCGCCGCCTCCTGCTGCCGCCTCTGCTGCTGTCGCTGCTGTTGTCGCTCGCGTCCCTGCACCTGCCGCCCGGCGCAGACGCCGCCCGCGGCCGCTCCGGGAACCGGACCCTGAACGCGGGAGCCGTCGGAGGTAGGCGTGCTGGGGGCGCCCTGGCCCGAGGTGGCCGCGAACTAAACAGCACTGCCCGAGCGTCCGGCGTCCCGGAGGCGGGCAGCCGGCGGGGACAGTCCGCAGCAGCGGCAGCGGCGGCGGCGGCGGCCAGCGCGACTGTTACTTACGAGACGTGCTGGGGCTACTACGACGTGAGCGGCCAGTACGACAAGGAGTTCGAGTGCAACAACAGCGAGAGCGGCTACCTGTACTGCTGCGGCACCTGCTACTATCGCTTCTGCTGTAAGAAGCGCCACGAGAAGCTGGACCAGCGCCAGTGCACCAACTACCAAAGCCCCGTATGGGTGCAGACGCCCAGCACCAAGGTAGTGTCGCCCGGGCCCGAGAACAAGTACGACCCGGAGAAGGACAAGACCAACTTCACCGTGTACATCACTTGCGGGGTGATCGCCTTCGTCATCGTGGCGGGCGTCTTCGCCAAGGTCTCCTATGACAAGGCCCACCGCCCTCCACGAGAGATGAACATCCACAGGTGAGAGGCGCTACTGGGTGCCTGCCTTGGGTCCCCAGGCCTCGCGCCCCCCTTAACAGGCCTGGCCCTGTCCTCTTCGCGCATACTATTTCTCCCCTTCTAAGTCACTTCCACAGTGGCTCCCGCATCCCGTAGGAAGCAGCTAGGTGTGCTTTTGGGTTTAGAGAGAATGGCAACACAAAGTACCAGTCTACGGAGTTCATGATGTTCAAGGATAAGAATCTCATCAATAATACCCAGGCTGTATTTCATGGTGCGTGGACACTTTACTATGGGCTGTACCATGCTTAGTTTTCTTGTTTTTGTATTTATTTTTAAAACTGGCGTGCCACTTTAATATAAAGAGCAGAGCAGTGTGGGCACCTCACTGAAAAGAACAGCAAGCGGGTTAGTGTGAGCTGGGATGTTCCCAGGTGTTAAGTGCAGGATGGTATGGAAAGGGCAGTTGCCTCTGCAGGGGAGAATGTTCCCCATTGCGTGTTGACAGAGCACAGAGGGTAGGTCTTCCAGTGGGGTGCTTGCCTTTCCTGATGAGACTGGAGGACTTCTCTCAAGGCAGACCTCTCTGAGTTCAGGCCATCTTTTACTGCACACATGGTAAAGACAGTGGCTACTGTCCCTTTCCAAAATGTGTAACAGGAGCTGAAAACCTGATAGTCCACAGCCCCACTCTGATTTCCTCCCACCCGTGTCTCTGGCTCCCCAGGGAGATCATTGGAAAGTCAAAGCCAAAGGGACAACAGGAGCCCAGCCTCTCCTTTAGGAACTGCACAGGCAGAGGATGCGAAGTCAGCTGTGCTTCCAGCGTCCCCGTGAAGATGAATGGTTGGATGTGGTTCCCATGAAAAGCCCTGCCCCAGGAAACACTTCCATTTCTGGCACACAGAGTGGGCACTGCCCTAGTTCCCAGGCCCAGCCCCCAGCCCACGGCTTGTGAGTTGACCCACCAAGGCTGGCCTGGTCCATCCACCGTTTAGCTAATGTCTGCACATTGCTTATTATCCCCGTGGCTTGAAAACCTCCTCCTGTCACCGCTCTGAACATTAAGCACCCCCACCTTGCTGAAAAGAGGAAGGCGGGCAGAAATTTCTAGGCATGCTGGAAGAGCTGATTCTGCCTGCCTTTCCCACCCTGATCTGGTGGGTGTTGAGAGGAGATGTCAAGGACTAGACTTGGATGCACTCTAGAGGGAGCATCCCTTCTTAACCCTTCCTTACCTGACCTTGCCACCACAGTCTTCCTGTAGCTGTCCCCAGCATGGGCTTACTCAGCATCCCTTTGGACTGGACTAGGCTTGTGAGCAACAGTCTGCAGTCTCTATGCCTTGCTATGTAGAAGATGGGCACTGTGAACAAACTAAGAGCAAGACACCACTTTTTAGGAGTTTGTTTGGTCTGGCAGTGAATTCTCGCTTGACTCAGTTTGCCGAGCAAAGAATGGCTTAGAGGCAGGTGCCTTTCTGAAACAGATGTGCACTGTTTCTCATGTGTTCCCTCTGACCCGGGACTCGGGGACTCATCTCCTCTTTCCTGTCTCGTCTCAGTAAGCCCACATTGGCTCTCACCACTTTCTAGTTGATTCTCACAAACATCTCTTGGGGTTTCTCCCTGCCTCCTCCACTCCTCCCCTTCTCCTCCCCCACCCCCGCACTCTCCCTCCCCCTTTCTTCCTTATTCAGTTTGTTCATGACAGCCTATGTTGATAAGGTTGTGGTCTCAGAGATTAAAGTCTGAGATTGAATCCCTGTGAAAACTGGACATTGCCATGTGGCTCTGAAGAAGTTCTTGATGTCCCTCTCTTCTTCTCCGTATAGTGTCTCTGTCCCACATGGAGGGGGCAGTTTCTAGGGTTGGGAGAAGGAGAGAGTGAACCCTGGGGAAAAGAGCTGAATTTCAGGCCTCAGATCATTATGGAAATAGGCAATGTTTCTCCCTCAAATTCACCCCCTGATTTCATTCAGTTCACAGCACCTCTCCAGCAGCTGCAGCCTCGCCTGGTGGGTGCTATGGAAATCATCACTCTGGTACTGGGTGTGTAGGGGACAGTACTTATCAGTGTTTGTGAGCGGGTGGGGGCTGGGATAGGAGGACACCAGGAGTGACCTTGAGGAGGTTAGGGAACTTCGTTTTTTAGTTCTGGCAAGACAGCATATCACCCGGACCTCTTCCTTCCAAGTGTGTCAGGGTGTGTGCCCACATCGCTCTCACATGCTCCTCTGGGCAGGAGCGGGAGGGGGCTCATCTTCCTCTGCTTATACCTCAGAAGTCATTGCTTGCCTCACCTGGGTGGGGTTGGGGGCTGTGTAGTCTGTGTTGTTAGAGAGGCAAAGTTGTAAGAGATATGTATTCACAGTAATGAGTTTTTCCTAGGGAAAGTGGGGAGAAACAAGAATGGTCATGGTCAGAGGTCAGGTAGGGAGATAGGATGTGCTTCAGTTTCCTGCTTTTTTGAAGTAGTGCAGCCGAGATGTGATGTGTCCTTACTGCAAGGGAGAGCAGAGCTGCTGCAATGTGTGAGCCTCCCTGAAGATAGGCAGACTTGGACCCTTCCTGCCCTGGGGCAAGTGGTCCTGTGTCTGAGGGAGTTTCAGTGAGGAAAGCCTCACTGCAAAGGGATATTGTGGGAGTTTGAGAAAAGATGGAAGAGGGATAGGCCATCTGCTCTGCCTTGGTGCTCGCAGGCCGGGCAGTCCTCTGCTTGCCATACGCATGTGTATTCCTCATGGCTCTTACATCTCTCCCTCCCTTGCAGGGAAGAACAGATTTTGCTTTTTCAAGAAGTGATTAGCCCTCGCTAGCGTGTTTCTGAGTGAGAAGTCAGTGTCTGGAGTGGAGATAGCCAGCTCTCTGGGGAATTCTAGCAGTGAGCACACCCATATCCAGCTGGTTGGGCTCCCGGGAGGAGAAAGCGATGTTAGATCTGGATGAGGGTGTCCCACCTTCCAGGCTGGAACCCCAGTTCTATTAGAAGGTATATTCTTTTCTTATTTCTGCTTTAGAACTTCTCCGGTTAAGGCCGGAACCACAGGCATCCCCCGATTGTCATAGTTTCCTGAGTGTCCCTGAGGTTGTTACCTGGGGCTGTTTGCCCAGAGAATGATGACCATGTCCTCCAGGAGTATGGGCTCTGTCCAGCATCCAGCCTAGGAGGCTGGCCCCCTTTGACATTCTATTCTGCCCTTAGCTGTCTCACATCCAACACATCCAAACCCATTCTTCCTCCTCACCATGACCTGATTCATTAATGTCTTGGAGATGGGAATCTGCTCTAAGGAGGAACCGTGTGGCTCCCTTTTAAGTGGCTAATTAACAGATGGGTTAGGGAGGTTTTAAGATGCTTAGACACAGTTGGCAAAGTCAAAGGTACCTGTACAGGGCTGGGGGTATGATGGAAGGTGGGCAAGGGAGATGGGAGGATGCTCAGAGAAGCAGAGCCCGGGTATCAGGAAAAGAGGAGGGTATTAGGAGGTAACTCATCTACAGAGTCCATCTTCAAATTAACTTTCTGATTTTTAGAGTAGGCCAGGGAAACCTTTGCTTCGCCTTTGCTCTGTCTGGAAGTCAACTACAAGCCAGGAGAGCCCCGCTTTGTGTTTCAGGCCAACACTGCTGTAACAGGATCACTCCAGAGCTGAGCAAATGAAGAACTCTTTCTGAATACCAGGAGACAAACTGTCAAATCCTCTCAAATACTCCAGTTTTTGAAGTGAGCTCTCCATAATGAATTGATCTAAACAGAGCCAACTTGTTTTTTTTTTTTTTGTTTTGTTTTGTTTTGTTTTTTCCTCCAAATTCAGAAGGTTGAAAGGAAAGGGGAAAAACAAATCTTGCCTTGGGCTGAAATTCTTTATCCTTTTTTATGTTTCCCTTTCCCTGTGAGTTAAAAAAAAAAAAGTGCACATAGGGAAAGCTAGGAAATTACAGAAGTTTTATGAAGGAAGATTAGGACCAGGACCCCAGGAAGGCAGAAAGAAGATAACAAAACTAAGAAAGAGAGAAAGAGATTGGACAAAAGGTTATCACAGGAGGGGCGGAGTCACACTATAGATCCTCCCACAGGCGGTTTTGTTATGGTTTTGTTATGGTTCTTGGAAATATGTGGATACAAGGCAAGTGAGCCTGCTCGCTTTAAGAGGGCAAGCAATGGTTCAAACTCCAAAGTACACTCCCTTGACACTCAGGCTAACAGGTTCCCTTCTTGCTTTTAGCAGCACAGCCATGCACACACTCCTCAACAATCCTGAGCTTGACAACACTCTGGGGTCGGGCTGCTCACTGTCTTCGTGGTTCTTTTCTGCACTGTCCCCAGGCTCAGAAAACTTGCACATCTGCCCCACCCTGCCCCGTTTCAGAGTACACTCATCTCAAGGAGGCTGCTGCTAAGAAACCCAGAGCTTTCCCATAGTTCTAGTCTCCTAAGGCACCTGTAGAAGACGAAGTGAAATTCACTGTTTTCAGCTGACTTGAAGGAGAGATTGCGTGGACTCGGTTGCTGGTTTAGATCAACTGTGCAGAAAGCCACACTTAAGATATCTGAAATGTGCAGTGATTGAAAGCGATCAATTATCCCAGGCAGACAGACATGCCTACATATCTGGAATAAAAAGACAGTGTTACCTAGAAGAACTTTCCCTATCTAGTTCCATTGGCTGATTTTTTTCTCAAGGGCATGGAAAGCTATTATTTAGGTCTTAGTCTTTATAGCCCGAGAGCCTCTACCTACTGCATGTTGGAGTTAGCTCTCTGCTCCTGTCTATGACAGTTGCCAGCTTCCTTCTTTCCTATGTCCATCCTGTCTACTCAAATTTCTAAATACCCTGTGTCTGAAATCGTCAGACTCAAGTGACACTTTGCCTTACCGTTTTGTCACGTTCTTTGGCAATATATGGTTTGTGAAATTACAAAATCATGGTTTGCTGCTATGGCTGTGTAAGAGATCTCAGAGGTGGAGAGGGATTCACAGTGGTATACACAATGGCTACCTTCCTCGAAAATATACCTTCTCTGGTGATTCTGTTCCTCTTCACTTTACTTTGAGAAACTCGTTTATTATTTTTCCCTGAGTTACATTCATGACCTCCTTTGTGTTGTTCTTGTTGGCAGGTATTTAGACGGGGAAGAAGGCTGGGCATGGAGAGTTTACCATCAAACCCTCACAGGGTCCAAGGCCCATGGCCTTGAGCCTCTAGTAGGTTTATTGTAAAAGCAATCAAGGCAGATTGTTAACTGTATTTTTTTAATTTAATTTTAAATTTTTCTGCAAGTGAAATCAAAGTCTTAGGAAAAGGCAGACTAACAGGTTCTATTATTTTTCCATTAGGTACAGAATCATGGGCTTATCCCTACAGGCAGTTTAACTCTGTAATTTTATAAGTGAGCCACTTGAAATCAACAGAGCATAGGTCACAATGACACATGTTCCAGCTGCTAGTTGAGTTAGCTTTGGCTGAAGCCCTGGTGTCCGGACCCTAGGTCCAGGCTCAGTCTCCCCCTCCTCATCTTTATCAGAGCATTGCTTTAGGCTTGGTTCTTAGTCATCAGCAAATAACTTTTAGATAGTTGGAGATATGACAGTTCCCCCCACTCCCCCACTTCCTTCCCTCTGTCCTAGCTCGTGAGTCTTGCTGGCTGACCTCTGTATTTCCATCCACCAACAGGATTTCTTGCGACCGTCCCTGGCCGGTCTTTTTATACAGTTTCTCCGCGTTCTTTTCTAAAGGGCAATAACCTGATCTAAGCATAATCCTTTAATAAGATGTGAGTAATGCAGACTGTTGAAGAAGGAAAATACAGCATATGCCAAAGGAGGGTGGACCAGGGCAAGGAAACACTGAATAACAGTGTGGGTAGAAGTTTGAAATTAAAAATGTGGCTCTGGATGCTTCTGCTCTCACCTGGAGGTGGGGAACGTCGCTGAGATTCATCATGTCAGTGAAGATCCTCAGGGTGTGTGTGTGTGTGTGTGTGTGTGCACATGCACATGCGCCCACACACACATGCACATGCCTGTCTGTCTGTCTGTCCAGAATTACCCTCTAGGTATATGTAAGATCACCCTTTGAGACACAAGAACACAGTTCTCTGCCCTGGATCAAGAAACCATCAGTCAACAGAGCTGGAAGTTTGGGCCCATCATTATATGAGATGAATCTGTATGGCATGATGCTTGGGGACTTTACATTTGATATGCCAGATCCTCCCTTTGAAAGAAGTGGAGTGTCTGTCTATATTGAATTCTCTTTCCAAGCAGTCTCCTTGAGAGGCCCTGTGCTGATTCTTCTTCTGCAAATGGCTCCCTAGCACCTCTCTTGGAAATCCTTTGAGACTCTACGTCCAGTCACATTGGCTTTTCATAACCACAACATATTTTCACCCTCCCGGGGAGATCTGGTTCGTTTAAGCTGTAATAAGTCATGGGTCAGGTTGACAAATGGACCAGGTGATGGGAAACCACAGTGCCTTCACTAATAAGAGCTGCTAGGAGGAGCGTTTCTATGAGCTGGAAAGGTAGGAAGGACCAGAGGAGAAAGAGCCCCTCACCTGCCATGACCATGCGGGACTGGGCTGCTCCTCACGTGGGCAGAGAAGTGCCTCTTAGGCTAGACCAGTTTCAAGTGACAGCCGTGTGCTGGGCAAGCTGTGGGACAGTTGGGAAAGAAGACAAAAGGAAGGAGTTGAATATGCATCAAACATTTCAGATAACTGCTCAAAAAAGGGTGGAAAAAAAGAATGTCCCACATTTCTGCATAAAATAGTAGACAGATCGCTCAATTTAGCTTCCTGCTTTGATACTGAGGGTAAAGGGACCCAGTTTCTTTGGGATGCATGCGGAGAGGAAACCTGGGATCAGAGCCCCTGTTCACTGCCCTGTGCTCTCTGTCACAGGGCCACTGCCTCTGCAGTTCTGTAGTCAGATAGGGTTCCCACTTGGGTCAGACAGCATAGGTATTAGCAGATCCCTGAAGATGAGGCTGCCACAGCATTTCTAGGAGATTCATAGAAACCATTCCTCATGGCTGCCTTCTTCCCATGCCCCCCAAATAAATATTTATGGGATAGGATTAGTTGGTGCCAGAGTGGGCTGACTGAATGAAGAAAAAGGGCCGGGGAGGCACCCACTCTTGTCTATGAAGTTGGGGACAGTCGTGACTGTGCTGTTGCAGATAAGTACTTTCCCCCCCATTTCAGTCAGTGCTTAGGGAAAGTGGGGCCTGAACTTAAGTATCACTCCCACAGCCCCTCCAAATTTATGTGGAGGCCTCTTTGAAATACTCTTGAGGGAGTCCATTCCACTATGAACTAGTCAGTGGGTATCTTCCTGTGAGGAACTTTCACTCTTCCATCATCTGTGACACCCAGAAAAGCTATGAAGCCCGAGGTTTCGGTTGGATGAGGTCTCAAGCAATAGTGCCTGGCCTTGAAAACTTACTATGCACCAGGAGTCTTGTTCTGCATTTGCCATGCTAAGTCTCACTGCTACTCTCCCTTCAAACTCCCCCCACCCCCAGAGTATAGAGCCCTATTTTACAGATGAGGAAACCTACTCAGAGAACCATAATGACTTGCCCAAGGCCAGGCTACTAGTATGTTGCTCATCTTCATCTTCCTTTAGGGTCTAGAAAAATAGCTGTCTTCCTCCTTCCTGACAGAATCAGAGATACTACATAATGCACAAGAAAGCAGCCCCTCTACCTGCCCCTGGGATGAGTTGTCACCATAAAGGACAACAGGGTCAGTGACCTCTCATCCAGGGCTAGTAACACCCCTACTTAGACTGCATGTGGGGTACAGAGGTGCCCAGAACAGTGAGAGGGTTTTGTTTCAAGGGTGAATACTGTTGATTGAGATGGTGAAGGCTTGCAAAGATGTAAAAAGCAAGACAAAATCTTGAAGTTCATTGAAGGAAAAACAAAAAGAACCCAGTCCCCTGTGTGGTTCAGAAGGAAGCCCTGGGCAATTGCACATGAGTCATAGTCTCGGAGAGAGACGAGAGGAGCTAGGAAGTGGAGGAAAGATGAGGTCCAGGGAGAATGGACCTCAGGGCACCCCCAGTTTTAATTACTGAGGCTCGCAGCTTGCTAACAGGTCCATTTATCATAGTCCCTCTCCACCCCACTTCCCCATTTATAACACCCAGGTGCTGCACATGCAAAAGAGAGCTGCAGCCAACTCTCTCATGCCCACTTGAGCTATCCCCTCTCACTCATGTCCCACTAAATGGGCCAAGTCCATACTTGGCTCCTTCTACAGTCTCTGCTTCCTTCCTTCTCAGGTCAGAGTGCACAGGAGGAGAAAAGAAACCTGAGACATCCTAACAGCCACAGCGGGGTGTGGCCTCCAGCTGTTGTGCCTAAGTGCCAGTGTGGTGGGGCCCACATCCTTGACATCTTTGGTCTGTAGTACCATAGCAGGGGTATTGGAGCAGAGTCTCTAACCAAGGAAGCTGTTTCAGTAGCCTCCAGAAACTTAGCTCTGCACATCACTGGTTTGGTCTTCTTGCTTGCTTCCAGCCTTTTGCCCTTCCAGGATCCTCCTTGCCTAAAACCACTGTTCCTGTCTCCAGTGCCTGAGAGCTAAAGCCCCAGCAAGGCTTTAGGTGGCTAGAATCTTGGCCCTGTTCCCTAAAGTTGGTACAAGAGTCTTTGCTTCCTGTAGCCTTCTCAAACATGCTCATTATCCCCTGGGCTTTCGGCATTTGGTTTCATGGCTTGTTCCTATTAGCTTCTGCATTAAAGTCTCATTACTCAGAACACCTGTCCTCCGGACATGTTTGTTGTTCTCTAAGCCAAATGTCCTCTTCTGGGAAATGTGGTGTCCACCCTTCTCCCTCTTCCTGCATTCCAGCTGCACCCTGAAGAGGAATGTGGACCCTGGGATGGGCTATTCATTAGGTACAATCTGAGAGAGCCTCTCTAATGCTTCCATCCCCTCCTTTCCTAGGTCCTGAGCCTTAAAACCTCTGCTGGGCTTAGTAGATGGGTTCGGGGGAGAGAGGGTGGGGAAGAGACAGTTGTTGGGAAGCTTTTGTTGTTTGCTTGTTTGTTTGTTTTCCCAGTTCTGGAGTCAGGGTCAGATGTCAGCAGGAGAGAGTTGTGACTTCACACTGACTGTTCTTTTGGAGGATGAATGAGGTTCACACCAAACCATCCACGAAATGATTGGCAGGCTGCTAGTCCAGATGCCAATGCTACTTCAGAACCGGAGGTTGACCACGGAGCACTGCTCTCCTGCTATGCTCCTAGTCGCCTGTCTCTGACTTATTCCCATGGCAAGAAAGCTGCCTGAAGTGTCCTGGGAGTAACAGCCCATAGGCTTCAGGAGCCAGTACAGGTCATTTGTGCTTAGATGACCCACAGCCAGGACACATGTCCATGCAGTGAGTACCTCTTCTCTGTAACCTGGAGCATTTAAGCAAAGGATCCATTATGCTTCTTTCTTCTCTTTCAAGTCACATCATTAAAATGTATCTTTTTGTGATTTTTCCATGTCTCCTCTGCCACTGCTGCTTTCCCATTTCTCCTTCTCTCGATTCCTGGTCACTTCTCTCTTGTCTTTCTAACTCTAACCTCCTCCAGCTCTTCTTCTTGAATCCATTCGGCTGTGACTTCATTAAATAGCATTGATTCAGATGCCACTAATTCAAAATTTATCCAAATTGGACCTGGACAAAGTTGTTTTTTTCCTTTCTCTATTTGATAGAAAGCTACGATGAGCCGATTAATAGCTTAGACAAGACTGCAAACTCTGTGCATGGCACATACGCTACAGAGAAGGACAGATTGTCTGAGCCAGCCAGGTAGACAATTGGCATGCTAAGGACCAATTGTTCATATCTATTCAATAAAGTAGCTTCTAAAGATCAGTTTTATTTTATTATTTTAAAATCTCATTTAAAACACCACAATGGCTCAAGGAACAGTAAACATGTTATTTCCTGGCTTAGGCCCATTTTCATCTACTCTGGGAGCAGAAACCAGAAGATCACAAGTTCAAGGCCTACCTGGACTTGAGCAATTTAGTGAGACCCTATCTCAAACTAAAAAAGTCGAATATGGCTTGTAATAAAGTACTTGCTTCCCATGCACTGCCCTAGGTAGAATCCTCGGTATTGTGCCCAGGTGTGTGTGCACACAGACAGTTATATCCTGTATGTGTCTGGCAATTCTCTCCTATATCACCTTCCCAAATTGCTATGGAATGAGTGCTGCTCAACTCCCTTCAACTCCAGGAACTCTTGCAGATTTTTCTCTATTGCTTCTTTTTTCATTTCATTTTCTCATGTTCTTAGAATCCACAACTTTTTCAGCTTTGAGAAGTAGTGTTTGTTTACGCTGTCATAACTGCAGGATGGCCAGCTGACCCTTCGAGGAAAGGGTCCCAAGCTTTCAGACTGGGACCTACTTAGGACAGCTTGCCCTACTTATGGGGGACAGAAGAGCTTTGTTCCATTTGAGGGTCTTGCTCAGTGGCTTTGGGTACATAAATCGCTGTCCCAACACCACTGTTCAGAGGAGGCAGCTTCACGGCTTCTGAAAGCCGTCAGCAGGCATCCTTGCCTCTTCTAGATAAAGGACTTTGACATCCTCCCCTTCATCTGCTTATGTGCTCTCCAGGGACAGATGACAGAGCTCTTTTCTCTTAATTTGGGGGTTGTCATCCATCTTCTCCTGCTGTGGAGCATTTTCTAAATGTCAAGATAGGGAGCCACTTCCATCACTCCATCTCCATGATCTTGGTGAGTCCTTTCGCCCCTCTGGTCTATTAGCTGGAAGTGCGATAAGGGAGAATACACTGTAGTGGTAATGGGCTTCTCTGGCTCATTCTGACCCCAGTGCACCTGGAAAGTCAGGACAACAGGTCCAGGTGACATCTTCAGCTAAAAGCGCAGCATCCCTGGGGATGGAGGAGAATGCATTTTTCCTTATACATTCCTGTATTTGTACCTTATAGTCCTTGTTGAAGGACAAACATGTCCTCTGCAAATGGCCTCATAAGCATGCTTGGCTTTAGCATGTTTATCTTATAGATACTCTTGGCAGAAAGGGACTCAGAATGCCCTTTTAGACTCTTCTCTCCTCTTAGAGTATAAGTGTTCATTCATTTATCTATTCTGCAGACAGTCTGGTCTACTCTTGGAATGCATTTTTAGTTAACGTTCATGGGGAACCCAAACTGACTCTTCACCTTCACAAGACTGCAAAACATCTCATAGCCAGCAGTCACTCCATCATTTGAATCGATATCCATATTTGTGAGTCTTCCCATGGACCGTGGCTTTAAGTCTGTCTAGCTACGCTGAGGCCATCTGTCTACCACAACAACCACACATGGACCCTAGCCACTCAAATGCAGCTTAAAGATCCAAAGAGTTCTTTAGGGAAGCTAGTGGAAGAAAGAAGCTCAAGGAAGTAACTTTCCTTGTTTGCAAGTCCCATCAATAGGGCTAGTCAGGAAGTGTCATCCTCATTTGGTTAAACCAGAATGTCAACCACTGACTGACTGAGTAACCTTTGCAAGGATATTATTTACTAGAGCATGAACATGATGATAATGTTTATACTTAAAGAAGGAAAAGATGGATAGATAGAAGCAAAAAGGAAGAAAAAGAGAGAGAAGGAGAAGAAACCAAATACTTTATAGGAAATACTTGCTTAGTCAGGTTGATATGCTTGTCCAACCAAGTCCCTGATGAAATCTATGGATTTGCTCCTGTTGTGGGTCCTCTGGCTCTCTAGGGGCCTTTATCTTGATGCTTCCTTGTATGACAGACAAAACATGCTCTGATCTGCAATGGCCTAGTGCAAAAGAACACACACTGTCTTTGCACCTGCCTCTCCAGGTCCAAGTACAGGGTTCAGAAATACTTGCTGTGTGAGCATGTAGCTTCTTCTCATTAGGCTGTGGTGGGAGATGTGATCTGTGGGTGATCCCTTCCAAGATGATTGTGGCTGCAGCTAGACCTTGTGATTTGAGAGTTTTGTTATGTCAGCTTTGTTGGATCGTTCTCCATGACTTCCCTCTTCCACCTGTCCTATGCTTGTGTTTCTCTAGGCTGAGCCCATTTAAGATTTATTTAGTCAAGTATTTATTTAGTGCTTACTAGGCACCAGTGTTTCACTAATATTAACTAATTTATTAATCTTCATGACATTCCTAAGAGGTAGGCAATATTATTTTTTGCCCTATTACCTTGGCTTAATTTTTAAATGAGGAAACAGAGCCATGGGAATATAATAAGTAGCTGGTTGATGAGCATTAGTGTATGAAATGGCCACTATCCCAACATAGGCTCCATATTTAGAATCCCAGTATTTAGTCACCAGGCTATCTTGTCTGTGTTTTGCTCACCTAGAGACTTTAGTAAGGCAAAACAGAGGTCTTTTAGCAGAAGCAAAGAGGAAAACAAAACAAAACAGAACATCAAAACCAACCAAAATAAACCGAATATACAATCAATTTGTACCTTACACACAGGTGCTTTTATAAACTCACCTGTCATGTGGTTGGCTGTGTGTTTATGCTAACACATCTTGGTAACAGTTCTCCTGCCCCAACCCTCCAGTCTCCAGGCCCCTATTTTCAATTATCCAGTAGCAAGACTTGACACACTCAAATCTGATTTATTCTCAAATCATCCAAAGATTGCTGGAAAGTCTGTTTGGTCTTGATGCTTCTGTATTTCTTAGACATGGGTAAATTTGCATTATGATTTCTGAAGTCTGGAAGCAGTGCATGGAGATGATGCTATTGGAAATGGGTTTTCAGATTCTGCAGACTCTTGGCTGGTCACCTGTTAAGAGCCTCAGAACGGATATACATCGAGCAGCAGCAACTGGCCCTACTTACTTGAAAAACATAACAAGCAGGCCGCCCTTTCCTTGCAGAGATGTTTACTGGCCGTGATGAATTCCAATTGTGCTGGGGACAACTCAGACCTGCAGAACAGCTCAATGCAGATGCATAGACATTGTTAACCAACAAATGAGATCCCGCATCCATTCTATGCCTCTGTGTGAGAAGAGCGGTCTTGTGCACACACAAAGCCAGCAGCTGTGTTTTTCAAGTGGACTGTGCGAGAACTGGGAATAGGGAAAAATAAATTAAGCCATTCTCCTTGGTCTGAGGTTATTAAAAATATGTTCATTTCAGTTGTCCTGACTGCAGATTTTGGAGGATAAAAACACTCTGACTGCCCAGAAGAGAACGTCAAAGGAGAGGTCAAAGAGGACACCAGCTTGTCCTTAAGTTTAGTGCCAGTAAGAGCTCAGTTATCTGGAACTCAAATAACTGGAATCCTTTATCTAGCTAGACTAGAACACCTATACGTCACTTCTAGGAAAATGTAAAAGAAGCAGCTATGAGAGATTCACAGGGAAAATGAAAGCCAGCTTCCATACTCTGCCTTGCAGTTTTGACAATGAGTTCCCTTTCCTGAACTGTACACTTTACTTCGCCTTCTCTGTGAGAAGTGATGAGAGATGGTCCCTCTCGTCAAGAACCAAAATTCTTAGTAATAATATAAAAGAATTAGTTGTATTCTTTTACAGAGGCAGGGATGTCTTGAGAAAATTCTTCAAAACTCAGGAGAGTTCTAACTACTCCTCAGGACTAAGAACATTTGCTGCGATAGTTTATTTGTAGACTCGCTCACTTTGGCATTTTATCACGCCTCCACCTCACCATCACTTTCTTCTCATTCTCTCCCCAAAGGAGAAAGGACATGACTGGGGGCTGCCTGTCCAGCTAGCCTTGCTCTTGATGTGAGTCAACTTACTGGACGGTAGCCGAACATATTTTCTTCCTTTATGTGACTTAAGCATTTATGTGGCTCAGCTGGGAATGTAGCTGCTACTAGAGGCCACATGGGTTATTTCCACGTCCCCATCAACAGGGTATTAATAGACTAAAGATTTATACGATGAGATAGGGGGGTCCCAAGTTTCTACATACATCAAAAATCTAAAGTTTCATTTTGTGTTCTGTTGCCCCAGTTGTTTTTAAGCTTGGAAATTCATGAAGGCCAGGTGTCTTAGTCAGGGTTTCTATTCCTGCACTAACATCATGACCAAGAAACAAGTTGGGGAGGAAAGGGTTTATTTCACTTACAGATTTGTTATTTATCACCAAAGGAAGTCCAGACTGGAACTCAAGCAGGTCAGGAAGCAGGAGCTGATGCAGAGGACATGGAGGGATGTTAATTACTGGCTTGCTTCCCCTGGCTTGCTCAGCTTGCTTTCTTATAGAACCCAAGATGACCAGCTCAGGGATGGCACCACCCACAATGAGCCCTTGCACCCTTGATCACTAATTGAGAAAATGCCTTACAGCTGGATCTCATGGAGCATTTCCTCAACTGAAGCTCCTTTCTCTGTGATAACTCCAGCTTGTGTCAAGTTGACACACAAAACCAGCCAGGACACCAGGAGACCGGAACTTGGCAAAGCAGTCCTTAGTTTTCCATTCTGGCCTCCTGCAGAGCAGCGATCTAATGAGGTATAGTGGCACCTGGGTAGGATTTTATTTGACCAAAAGGTTAGCTGCTAAAATCTTTAATGTTTCAAAGTGGACAGTGTTAATGACTCCCAGTGACAAATAGAACCGAGAAGATGAGCTGCAGCTGAGGTCAGAGGTCCACTAAGGATCGAATACTCTGTAAAGCTCTATTGTTCAAAGACCATGGTAGGGTCATAGGGGGCTAAAACTGTGATTGCGAGGCTAGAAGGAAGAATGGATAGATCAGTGAGTGAACAGGATTAATGAAAATGTGAGTTGAGGGAAGGAATGAATGGTTAGGTGGGGAGATAGATGAGCGGGTGGGTAAATGCACTGGATGGTTAGGTAGACTGGTGGAACAAAGATGAATAGATGGGTGCATGGAAGAATAAGTGGGTACCTGAATGAGAGAATGGATGGATGGACCAATGGTTAGATGGATAGGTAGAATGGCTGGCTGGCTTGGAAGGTGAATGGATGGATGTAGATGAAGGAATAAGTGAGTACAGATAAAATCTTGACCCAGTCATTTACTAGTTGCATCTGCATGCCCACCTATCACTTGGCATTTGCTAAACTTGAAGGCCATAGTGTAAAAGTAATTTTTATTCATCTGATGTAATTGTCATCACAGAGGCTTACTGCCTAGGCAACTAACCTAGGCCAGTCCTGGAAACTTCTAGCCTCTATACTATCTAATCTAGGCCTAGAGGGTTTTCAGCTTCTGAGACTTACTGCTAAGTAAGTCCACCCTTTCTTGTTCTTTCTGATCTCTGGCTGACTGATTCAACTCAGTTGTTCTGATTCAAACTTCTCACAAAGCTGACTGATTCAACCTGGTTTCCCTCTTGGCCTCTGATGAAGTTACTCTGGCCTCAAACGAACTCTGGCAATCTGTTCTGATATGGCTTCTTCTCCTTTTCTGACTTGATTTGTCTTCACCTGTGTCTAGCTTGATCTTTCTTCAACCTCTCTCTGTAAAGCTCTCCCAGTAAAACTGCCTTCTCCTTCTCTCTGGCCCTGCTCTCTATAACTGTCCAGGTAAAATTGTCTCCTTCCTTCCTTTCTGGACTACCCCTCAAGTAGCATCCCCTTCCTCTCTCTTCTAAAAAAAGTTGAGCATATTCTATTCTGTCAGATCTTTCTCTGATTTGTCACTTTGTCTGCCACTCAATTAGACATCACTTTCAACCATGGGTGCTTCCTTCTACAAGCTAACGTTACCTTCATTGTTTGGGATTAAAGGAGTTTACTAAGGGCATGTCTGTATTCCAGTCAGAGGGATTACAGGTGTGGGCCAAGAGGTGAGCCACACTGCAACTAGAAACAGGATTTTTTTCTAGTAAACAACACCATCTCGGGGTTCACGTATCAAATATCCTGCAACGTCACAGTGGTCCCTGTTTGTCAACTTAAAAGGCCTAAAGTCATCTGGGATGGGGGAGCCTCAGTTTTTGTTTTTTGTTTTTGTTTGTTTTGTTTATTAAATGCCTTCATCTGATTGGCTTATAGGCAAGTCTGTGGGAACATTTTCTTGTCTAATGATTGATGTGAGAGGGCCCAGCCCACTCTAGATGGTGTCACCTCTGGGCAGGTGGTCCTAGGTTGTATAAGACAACAAGCTGAGCAAGCTATAGGGAGCAAGCCAGTGAGCAGCATCCTTCCATGGTCTCTGCTTCCATTCCTGTCTCCAGGTTCTTGCCCTCATTTCTCTCAATGACGGATTGTGATTGGAATATATAAGCTAATAAACCCTTTCTTTCCCAAGTTGCTTTTGGGTCGTGGTGTTTATCACAGAAAACAAAATAAAAAACAGTAACAACATAAAAACAAACAAACAATAATAACACGCACATTTGGGGAGAGCAGAAGGAATCATTAAAGAGGAAAGTGGGATATATGTAAGAGGTGGTCTCTGCAAAAGAAGATGCCCAGGCTCAAGTCAGAAGCACAACATTTTATTTCTGTTTCATTTGTTTAAATACTGAGCTAAGTCTGGGTCTTAAATCAATAGTAAAATGTAGGGTACTATAGCGGTAAATGTCACAGTGCTAGAAGCAAAGGCAGTGGGCTAGGCAGGAAAGCACACTGGGAGACTAAGTGCTGTTCAAAGGTAAGCTGGCATTTCCATCCTCCTGATGACTAAAGCAATGCCTGGGACTGAAGAGGGCCCACGTTTCCTGGTCTGAGTGATCAGAATTGGATTTCTTTCCCAATTAATTGACTCTCCCCCATGAAGCGTGTGCCACAGGAAACCATAGGAGGGAACAGTGAAATCAACAAGAAAACAGATTTTTTTCAGGCAAAAGAGTTTCTTGACTTGATACGTTAGATAGTGCAGCCAGCATGACGGACAGGGAAGAGGGCTGGGGTGACGGTGTTCCACAAGTTCCTAAATGAGGTACATTTGTTGCCCTCATCTGTGGTGGGCACCAGGTTCCTGGTGGGGTGGAGCCTTGCCCTTGCTCCCTCACATGACCTGTTCTCTGTCTCTCCCTCTCTGGGTTTCCTTTTCTCTAAATGTCTCCCCCAGTTCCCTCTTCTGTAACAGCTTCCTATCCACATTTCCTTGAGACCATTGACAACGTTACTCAGGATTTTAAGCAAATAAATAAACTGGTCTTGACCCAAATCACTCATTTGCTAATTGTTTCTGCGTGCCCAGATATCACCTGGCATTTGCCAAATTAGCAGGGCCAGCTGGACAGAGCAGGAAGCAGCTCTGAATGGCTCTCTCCCTCTGTTTCTCTTTCCCTTCCTCTCTTCTGGTTCCCATTTTTCTCTTGCCCTTCCTTCTGTTTCTCTCTCTCTCTCTCTCTCTCTCTCTCTCTCTCTCTCTCTCTCTCTCTCTCTCTCTCTCTCTCTCTCTCTCTCTCTCTCTCTCCCTCTCCCTCTCCCTCTCCCTCTCCCTCTCCCTCTCCCTCCTCTCCCTCTCCCTCCCTCCCTCCCTCTCTCTCTCTCTCCTGCCCTGGCTTCTGGTCTGAGTCCATGTTCTCCTCCCCTCCCCTCCTTTCTCCTCCCCTCCTGTTCCCTCCTATATTTACCCTTCCCTCCAGCTCTAACTCCTATGTTCTCTCTTACCTGACTGGTTTCTTTGTTCTTGCTTTGCCCCCCTTGGTCCCTCAGACTCTGAAAGTTGCTGCCCACTCTTTCAAAGCTTCTTCAATTTTTTCTCAGTGACCAAGTTTCTTTCCTGTGGTTAGAAAGTAGCTCAGTCCTTAACCCATTTCCTCTGGCATATCCAAATTAATTAGGTGAGACCAGATCACACATTTCAGAATTAGAATAATATTTATCAAACACCCTGGAGAGTTGAGGGGTGGAAGGTGGAGAGGAAGCAGAGCAAAGAGGCAGGTCATTGAACTGAAGGGAAGGGCAGGAAGGGGAGCTGGCAAATGTACCCTCGGACCTCCTAAACGTGATAGTGGGTGGGGATGGGTGTGGGAAAAGTTGAATTCTGGAGAATGTTAAAGACCTGGTAGAGACTAGGAGCCTATGGCTGGTCACCATTCCCTTGTGGAAATAGCATATGTTCAAGAGGTCATATGCTATTATACAGGAGCTTTGTGAAATATATATCCCAGTAAACTCACCTTTTTAACTTGGCTGGGACCCTAACTCATCCCAGTTCATTGGACCATAGAAGATCACTCTGAACCAGTATCCTGTAATCAATCAAATGGCCTAGGAACTAGAGGCCACAGCTCAGCTGAACCCCAGAGTTATAACTCATTGCCAAGTTTTAGCCAGACCTCACTCATTCAGATCTACTGGGCCTGCTGCTTTTTAAGAAGGTGGCCATTTAAGCAAGTCTTCTTGAGGGATGGGTCCCAGGAGCCTCACTGTCCTGGGATATAGACAGTAAGGTTAAAACTCTCATGAAATCCCACTTAAACTGTCTCTGTTGACAAAACTATGGCACCCGAGTATCTTATTCCTTTCTCTGTCACATCCAAGCAAGTACCAAGACTTGAGGGACCAGCTGGGCGTTGGTGGCGCACGCCTTTAATCCCAGCACTCGGGAGGCAGAGGCAGGTGGATTTCTGAGTTCGAGGCCAGCCTGGTCTACAGAGTGAGTGCCAGGACAGCCAGGGCTACATAGAGAAACCCTGTCTCGAAAAACCAAAAAAAAAAAAAAAAAAAAAAAAAAGAAAGACTTGAGGGACCATGGAGTATCCAACAGAAAGGACACTCAATTTTGGGTCTCTTAGACCCTTTGCGTCCCCAGAACCTGCTGGCATTCAGTCTTGATTGGATGTTTGTGGAGTTAGCCACCTAGTTCACACAGTGCAGAGCAGATTTTCCCCAGGGGCCCCTTACCTCACCCCTGCAATACTTGATAACTTTTTCAAGATGGGCTGCCTCTCCTGCCCACTGTAGGATGTTGAGCCCTATTCCTGAGTTCCACACACCGGATGCCAATAGCACCTCCCTCCTTGTTTGTCATGACAACCAAGATGTCTCCATATATGGACAGTTGTCCCAAGTTAGAAAGGAGGGGGACAAAAATCTTCCCACATAAGAGTAGAGTGAATCCTCCTGATCCAAGAGTTGAACCATATGAGTCTATTCTTCTTCATGGACATCAGAGAAGTAGGGTGGAGTCTTTGTAAGATGTTTCCTCAGTATGAGCTTTATTGAGTTGAAATTTCCCCAATGGATTGTTCATCCTTACCTTTCCTAATATATAAGTTTGTGGGTTTTTGTTTTATTCTTTCTTGTGCAGCTGTCACTATTATTTAAACTTTGTGCATTATTATCACCCCCAAGGGAAAGCCCACACCTATAGCAGTCCTCTTGTCCGTGGGTTTACTCAGCTTGGTGCTTTATATAAGTCCAGGCTTTGGGGATTTCTCCTTTCATTTGGAGTGATGTTTCAAGGCTCTTCCATGCTAAGAGGTCTGGTCTATCATTTTCCTTTCCTTTTTATGACCAATTCATACTCTATTATGTGGGTACAACACATTTTGTTTATCCTTTCATCAACCAATGAGCATTTGGCTTGTACCTACCCCTTGGCTGTTTTTCATGGTGCCTTTAACCTTCTTCATACATAAGTTCTAAGCAGATCTATTTTCATTTCTACTAGGAGTAGGCTGGGCCACATATTTGCTGTGTTCTTAGCATTTTGAGGAACTGTTAAACTGTTTACCAGAGGAGCTGTGCTTTTTTTTTTACATCCCCAACAGCAAAGTGTGGAGAAGCCACATTTGTGTCCTTGCTGGCACCTGTTAATGAACTTCCTGTTTCGTTTTGGCTATCTTCATAGGTATGCATGGGCACCACAATGTGATTTTGATGGACAGTTTCCCTAAGGATTAATGGTGTAGCGGACACTTTGGAGAAATGCCTGTTTGAATCTTATATTCGTTATAAAATTGAAGAGTGTTTTATTGAATTTTAAGATTCTTTCTGTAGGTTTTTCTTTAAAGACCTATTTTATGTGTATAAGTGTTTTGTTCAAATGTATGCGTGTGAACCTTGTGTGTGCCTAGTACCTGCAGAGATCAGAAGGACATCCAATGGATTCCCCTGAAACTGGGGTTCTGCATGGTTGTGAGCCTCCATCTGGGTGCTAGGAACTGAACTTGGGTCCTTTACAAGAGCAACAAGTGTTCTCCTGATTGCTGAACCACCTCTCCAGCTGCCTGTCAGATGTTTTACAGCATTTCCTCCCATTTTGTGGATTGCATCAGCTTTTGTGAAGGCTTCCTCTGAGCGGGTGATGGTTTTAATGTCTCCACTTGTTCTTACATCACTATGTTGCTTAGACGTTCAGTGTCACATGTAAGAAATCATCTCCAGATCAAAAATGCACAATGACTTACTTTTATATTTTAAGACTTTATAGGGGCTGGAGAGAGATGGCTCAGCGGTTAAGAGCACTGACTGTTCTTCCAAAGGTCCTGAGTTCAAATCCCAGCAACCACATAGTGGCTCACAACCATCTGTAAAGTGATCTGATGCCCTCTCCTGGGGTGTCTGAAGACAGCAACAGTGTACACATATAAATAAAATAAAATGGTCTTTAAAAGATTTAAAAAAAAAAGACTTTATAGTGCTTGGATTAGTGTTTATGTGTAGGATCCCTTTTGAATTGATTTGTATGTATAGTGTACAATTAAGATCTATCAGGAAAACTAGTAACTCTTAGCCATTTTTAAAAATGATCTTTCTCTACTAATATTTGGTATTTAAAAAATTTAATTAAAAAATTCAAAGATGTGTTTCTTAATTTGTATGCACATGTGTGTGACTGCATGAATTTATATGAACCATATATGTGCCCAAGGAGACCAGAAGATGGTGTTGGATTGCTTGGAATTGGAGTTAAAGACAGCTATGAGCAACCCAACCTGGGTTCTGGGAACTGAACCGAATTGACTATAAATGTAGAAGTTTGTGCTTGAGTTTTCAATTATATTCCTTTGGTCTCTATGCCTACCATAATTCGTAATTCAGACTTTTAAACTATGGAAAGATGACAGGAAGATGTTTCTAATAATTATAAGGGTGAAGAAATGAAGATAACACTCATGGATGTGGGGTTGAAAAGGATGCATGAAAGAATTCAGTTTTAGAATCAGGAGAGATCTTTTTTTTTTTTTTTTTTTTTTTTGGTTTTTCGAGACAGGGTTTCTCTGTGTAGTCCTGGCTGTCCTGGAACTCACTCTGTAGACCAGGCTGGCCTCGAACTCAGAAATCCGCCTGCCTCTGCCTCCCAAGTGCTGGGATTAAAGGCATGCGCCACCACGCCCGGCTCAGGAGAGATCTTAAAGCTTGCCTTTGTATAAACCTAGTGCTTCACTGATGGGGAAAATTATTAAATTTCTGTGTCAAAGATTAAGATCTGCTGAAAGTCTGTGACTGGTCAGTGGCAGAGCTGAGAGACCTTTTCTGTGACTTTCTGAGACATTGCCTTCCTTCTTCTCAGGCCACAAATGATGGCTCTCCAGATTGGCCCTGGATCTTAGGCTAGCTGAGTTTCCTTCACAGGGTACTTAGCTTTGGTTCCTGCTGCCAGTTGAGCAGAGTGAGTGTGGTGGGTGGCAAGTGTCTGCTCCTCCTTTGACAGGCTGAGAGAACAGAAGGTCAGCTAGGGGAAAGCTCTTGAAAATGTGAACTTGCTGTATGTGAGCCACTAATTGATAAGATTGCCAACTTGGTGCTCTTCAAGGCAGGTTCACTGTGTCAACGGCAGCACAGCGGAAGGGAACGATTCACTTAGGTACATCTAAGGGGCTGTGACTGTCATTTTCCAGGAAGATGAAGCTCTGAAGCTGGACATTGGGATAATGGAAGCTATGGGAAGGCTGGGATATCTCAAATGGAAGAGACTTTGAAGGCTGGTGCCTTAGGGAGATGCTGAGAAGACAGAAGGGTTTATGCCTCCTTTGTGCAAAACTTGAGGCATAGAGCTTTACCAGGAACGGGTGTGACACTGAGAAGGGGTGCTCTCTGGTGGCTTGCCACACTCTTCTGCTGCTCCCTTTGATCATTCCCCAATGTCCCTCTTTCCCAGGGCCAGTGGGTAGCTCATGTCACACATAATGAGGGATTCCTCTGTAAAACCTGGTGGCAGAGGGACTTGCTTTAATTTGTGAGTCACCAGAGGACAGGACTAGGCACCTTTCCACTCATCCCTGCAGCGACTGATGCCTGCTGAGTCCCCACTACATACACATTTGGAAGCTGAAGCTTGATGTGAATCAATCAAGCCAGAGCTCTTGTTCCTGAGTCTCTGCTCTGGCAGTTTCTTTGTGTCCCTTCCCATTCGTACATGCCTCCTCCTCAAAAATGTGTTTACCCTCACTGTCTGCTCTCATCCATGAATCCTGATGCTTAACTTTTAAAAATCCGTCATTGTCATTTCTGTCTTGGCATTTGAAACAGGTTTTCTCTAGCAGCAGTGGCTGTAGGTTGTATGATGCACTTCTGCAAGTCAATAATTTCTAACACATGCTACATGACATATTTTTGGGGATAGAGAGGTTGGCCACTTGATTGATAGTAACCTCTTGTTCATTGTAAGGCCAGTAGCGTCTGTCTGCTTGTTCCTGTAGGGTCATGAGACACTGAGGGTGCTTTGGGGGCATATATGGGTATCAGGAAAACTAATATTTTGAGAGAGCTTATTGTTTCCAGGTGTAGAATGAATTACAGAACAAGATACTATGCTCACAGCCTTTCAGGGTCATGCTGACCTCACCCCTGAGGCCAGCAAAAGATGAAACTGTCTTTTGAGTGCTCATGGCTCCTTCCTTATCTCTGGCTCCTTCCCTATGGTTTCAAAACTGAGTGCCTATGACTGTAAGTTTGCCTCTTTGTGGTTCTGTGCACCTGCTCAGTGAGGCTCACTGTGTACTCTCCTTCTTTAGGGCTCTGGCTGACATCCTAAGACAACAGGGACCAATCCCCATAGCACACTGTGAAAGAGAAACCATCTCGGCCATCGATACCTCTCCCAAAGAGAACACGCCGGTCCGATCAACCTCCAAAAACCACTACACCCCTGTGCGCACAGCCAAGCAGACTCCAGGTAAGTGAGAGTTGCTCATCTCAACGTTTTACTGATGATGCTGAGAGGTTCTAGTGGTGTTTCTGCTCTGGCTGGACAGGTTATGGAGCACTGTGCACTGGCGGATATCCTGATAGGGAAGGCTTGTGGAAGCATTTGGGGACTATCTTTTTGGGAAGGTTTGGTATGAGAGAGACCAGCTCTGGGATGGACAAGGTCTGATGGCCCATCTGTGATTTCTCTAGTGGCTGGTGTAATTCTCTAATGTGAAATAGAGCTTGCAGCTGCCACAGTGGGCTATGGTTGCCCATTTATACAAGTGACAGGAAGGATTGGCCCTGTCCAGAATGCCAGATGTGTAAGAAGAAAGGCTGTATTTGGATACAGAAGCTGCTCAGCTATTGGAACTCAGAAAGACAGGAATGGTATCTGCACTTTTAGGACGATCCTTTCCTGTGAGATATAGGTTCCCTGTATTTAGGATGAAGCATCCTTCTACATAAGTAGGGAAGTGGATCTGAGATACCGGAGGATACCAAATTCTACAGATGCTCAAGCCCCTTATATAATTATATATGAATGGCCTGCTATTGGCATAATTCCCCCAAATCCTCTTGTCTAGTGGTTTCCAGATTCCTAAGAGTATCTAATACAATACCAACACTAGGAAACTTGCTTGCTCTGCCAAGGGCTTTAGGAAATAATGATGAGAAAAAGTGTATAGCTGTTCAGTAAGGCCGAATTTGGGCGAATAGCTTTGATTCGTGGTGGGTTGAATGCCATTGGGTTGATTTGTGTGGCTGGGTGGATCCTGGAGTTGTATGCGTAACTGCAGATGTGGAGGACTGAGCTGCCTTCTGCTGTTTTGTTTCATTGTCATGATAACACTGTAAAGGGAACTGGGCAGGCTTGGCTTTACTTTTCTGATGGATTAGTTTAGGAAACTCAGTAACTTGGACAAGATGAGAAGGGTGTACTAAGAAGAAAAGAAAACCCGTAAATGCCAGGAATCTATTGGGATATTGATCTAAATATTATTCAGAGGCTTGTATAGGTGTGTTATTATTTATTCTTTGTAGCAATCTTGTAAATATTTATCTCCTACTTTATATGAGAGATGTAAAAGTTAAATAACACTTCCTAAGGTTGCATGGTTACTCAGAGAACATCAGGATTCAAACCAAGACAAAAAATCAGGATAAAAAGATAAAAAACAAACAAACAAACAAAAAACCAAAAAAACCAAGCAAACAAAAAACCCCCAAACTAGTCTATCCTTCCCCAGTTAGGGACAGCAATGTAAGCTCTCTGAATGAGTATACCATGTACCAGTATGTTTGGAAGGTTATAACCCTGTGAGATTATCAGCTAGCTTAGTACTGATCTCACTCCCAGACACACGATTTCTGCTTTGGATCTAGAGTCTTCACATCTGCCATTTTATTCAGGTCTGAACTAAGCCTGCAATAAAGATGTAAAACCACCAGGCGGCAGTAGGTGTGCCCATCAAATTATCCTGCTTATGCTTTAATTCTCTTGAGTTTATCAAGTTGTACTTGTCTTTAAGATAATAGTTTTAACTATTTTGAGCATCTGATAAAACCTAAAGGTATTCTCTGAATATGTATGCCTATGAGTACAGATACATATACACCCAGTTAATAATAGTTTGTGGAGGATTAAAGGGGTCCATATACCCCTCCAAAGCTAGGTGTCCCTGCTTCACATATAAAGATGAGTGAATTTGCTGGGCAGAAAACTCCTCCAGTGTGTTTTCAGCTGGTATACACTTGATCCTTAATATGGGAGCAGTAGAGGGAATCTTGGTAGAAGCATCTGACCACCAGTCAGGCTATGTACACATTAGAAACACCTAGGAACATGTTAAAAATGCTGGTGTCCAAGAGCCATAGTGTAGGCAGAATCTCTATAGACGAGGCAGACATAGTGTTTCAAAATCCTCCACAAAGTGATCCTGGCATGTAACCAGAGTGAAGAGTCAGTGGTCTAGTTGGATTCTGTCCCTGTTGTGAGCAAAGACATGAAATGCCAAATCCCCCAATGTTGGGAACAAAATAAGGGGGGGGGTGCTGGGGGTCCTGGGGAAAAGTAGGGGAGGAAAAGGTGCCTAACGTCCGGCCAGAGTTCCTGTGCTCTGGGCAGGCGGATGCAGGCAGAGCTGCCGGACACTTTCCCACAGGGCCCTGGGTGGCACGCCTGACCCAAGCTGCAGGGGTGGAAAAGGGGCAGCCCCTGACTGTGTTGCAGGAGAGAGGGAATAGGGGAAGAAGTTCCCAACACTAACCAGAGTGTGCAGTAGAACTTGAAGGAGCAGAGACACTCTATGGTTTAAGAGCTTTATTATAGAAATGCAGGGGGAAAGAGAGAAGGCAGAGGAGGAGGGGGAGGAGGAGGGGGAGGGAGAGGGGGTGGGGGAGGGGGAGAGGGAGAGGGGAGGGGGAGGGAAGTGGAGGGGACAAAGAGAAAGGAGAGAGGAGAGAAGACAAAGAGAAAGGGAAGAGGAGAGAGAAGTGTGAGAAGTGAGAGGACAAAGGAGTGAGAGGGTAAGAGATCGAGTTGGGGGCTGAGCACCCCTTTTTATAATCTTCACTGTTGCTAGGTAACTGGGGAGGAGTTTAGCCTGAAGGTCAGAAGCTTGAGCCATTGCTTACATGACTACTGACCATGCTTCTCTTGTGAGGGCTGTAGGAGGTGGTACCTTAGGCAGGGGCCGGAGTTCCAGGAGCATGAGGGAACGCCTACTGTGTCATGTAGGTGGATTATGACCATCAGGGTTCAGACCTCAGCTTGACTGGAGACCATCTTGCAATTCCCAACACCCCAATTTGGCTACATGTTGGAATCCTGTAGGAAGCCATAAAAATTAAGGCGAGCTAAGCCCCATCCTCAGCTATCATGGCTTATTTGATGTGGCGGGTGTCTAAAGTGTCCCCTAGTGCAAAGTTTGGAATAAGTTGGCTCTGGGGATTGCCCACTGAAAACGGTTCCTAACTTTAATGTTCTTGGCAGCTATGTGTATTTTTATTTATCTGAATATTTATCATTTGAAACCACTCTCCCCAAAGAACTGTGCTTGTGACTCTGGAATTTCTGGCCACCCAAGGCATCAAAGTGCCCCTGAGTGCTGATTCTCACCTTTCCGTTCAAATTTTGTTCTGTCTCATTTACAGATGGATTCAATGAACAGTCTTGGTTTGCCCTTAAATACCCTTCACTGGGCAGGGAGCTTTCTCATCTCTTCTTTTTTTAATATATACATTCTTCTGGTGAGTTGAGAGGGAAAGGCACTGCTTATATGACTCAGTTCTGTCTCAAGAATCCCTCCTCGTATTTCTCAAATTACAACTCTCCACTTAGCTTTTTTTTTTGGGACGAGAATGCCTGGGAAGCATTCTCAGTAGTGGAGCTGAAATGTACAAGCGATTTCACAACAAGCCTCATCTTCTATAGCTGGTATCAAACAGGATGCTTTTCCAAATAGCGCCTGTCCTTTGCCACACAGTGTTGCAATTTGAGCAGCCGCCGTTTAAACCAAACTTTTGGGCACACGTTCAAAGTGGAAATTTACTGTGATATTCCCACTCGTTAGATCAACCACCCACCAATTGTAGTAGAGTGGCTGAGGTCCTAGGGGGATATTATGGGGGCAGGCATCCGAGCATGGAGTGGTTCTACTATTCAATATGCTGTCCTGGAACCAGGTGCCTGGCTGGCATCAGCTAGGAATTCAGGAACCCTGTAGGACCTGCCATACTCCAGAATCTCACCTGCAGAAAAAGGCCCTGTAGGTTGGTGGAAAAGCTTAGCAATTTGAGTTTGAGAAGCAAGGAGAAGCATGGGTATGCTTGGAGTACCTCTGATTACCGTTTGTGATCATGCCCTTCTGATCTCCTTGTAAGCGACTGTGGCTACTAGCTTTTACTGCTAGCTTGTTCTTGCACTATAAGATAAGCCAGGTTGTCTCTGTGTGTGTGTTTGTGTGTGTATGTGTGTGTGTGTGAGAGAGAGGGGGGGGGAAGAGAGGAGAGAGATTGAGAGAGGGATTTGGGTATCATCATTTTCCAGCTGCTGTCCATGGATTTTGTTGTTCGCTTAGTTTGTTTTATTGAGATCATCTTTCACTGTCTTGGAGCCTCCCGGGTCGGTTAGGCTGCTGTCCAGCAAGTCCCATGGATCTGCTTATCCACCTCCATGCCCAGTTTTTTGTTTGTTTTCCATGAGTGCTGACATGGAACTTAGGTCCTCACACTTGCAAGGCAAGCACTTCATTGACTTACCTATTCTCCACCCCTGCCCCAGCCCTTGTTCTGTATATTCTGATCTCAAGGTATTATCCCTCTCTGTGGCATGGCTCTGAATTTCCTAGCAGCAGACATCTGGGAGGTGACATCAATGTTCACAGAAGCCTGTGTGGACTCCTCACCTGTTCACATGGCCTGCCCCAGCTAGGGTCACTTATGTGCTCATTTGTTTGCAGCCTCTGTCTCCATCAGAATGTAAGTTACACTCTGTATAGACAAAGACCTTATCTCTTCATCACTGCTCTGGGCTCCTCAAACCAGGAATACCACCAGGAAGCCCCTAACAGCTTGGTGCCTGTTTGGTAGAAACTACACTCCAAACAATGGGGTCTTTCACTGGAGGGGCCTGGGGAATAGGATTGGCTACTCAACTTGAACACTCACTGGGTGACTCTGTTCTCTCTGAAGGGCTGTGAGCTCCTTAGCCTCTGTGGCTGACCTAAGGCTAGTCACAGGGAGCTAGCTGACTCTAGGCCTGATTTCCAGGACCCAAGTATTCACAGTCCTCATTCCCTCCACGCCCCCAGGCTGACACAACCATAAGCTGAGAGCTTTGCATCTTTGCTGGGCTCAGAGAGATTGTAACCCAGGCCACCCACCTACCCTGCTCACCCTTTCCCCATGGGAGATGTCCCAAAGTCTCTTGTCTGGGACAAGTTTAGGACTGACTGTAGAAGTAGAAAGATGTGCTATGCCCTTGAACTCTGGGGAACATCTGGGTACACTCCACCTCTTATCTTGGTGGGAGGTAGGCTCTTCTTTTTATATCAGTCATATGAAGTAGCAAGAATGTTTAGTTTTGAGTTGTCAGCTTCAGACATATTGGGGTGAGTGAGATTGGTTATCTCAACCTGCTCTTGGCCAGAGCGAAAATGGAGGCCCACAGGGGTCACTTGGGTGGGAGGCAACGTCAGTGTCAATTTGAATACCAATGTCCAGTGTATTAGGGAAGCTTTTCGTGTGAAGAGGATGCTATCTTAAGTGTGCTTTGGCCAGGGGGTTGGTACCAGCAGACGAGGCTGGTGCGCATTAAGTATTAAAGTTGACTTTTTTCTTGCCCCTTTTTATTTTGCAGTTATTAAAGTGTTCAAAGGCAATTATATCTTAGTGATTCACAGTTTATTCCATTCAAAGAGCTGATACAAAGGTCATCTGTACCTTACCTCCACCTGAGTTCAAGTATTGGCAGTGAACAAAGAAAAGCCCCTCCCACTACCTGGGAGGAGAGGTATTGCTCTCTGGCAGAAGGGTCAGAGTGATACAGTAGTTCCTATAGCCCAGGTTCAAGTCCCATCTAACAATGACAGCCCAGATGGCATCAACCTAGACATTGGATCAGGGCCAGCATACCTCCTTGGTACAGCTTTGGGTATAGGGAGTATCCCTGGAGCTGGTTCGTATTGGATATGCAAGTGTCCCAGGCTACTCCCTCAGGGACCAAAGCTCTGGAGTCCTGAACAAATTGGTTCTAGTGGGGATGTGTTCCTAGTGGCTTCTGCTTCTCAGCAGTATCCTGTTTTCTGCTCTGTCTGGAGTATTCTTTTCTTGTCAACTTCCCTGAATGCCACCTCTATTTCCAGGCATCACCTCAGGCCTCTGACTCTAAGTCCTTCTTCTTCCCTGTGGCATCTGGGTTTCAGGATCCTAAAGAAAAGTAGTGGACACCCCAGTGAGGATTGTTGGTTCAGTTCAGATCCAAGCTCCTGGCTTTCTTTTACATTCCGTGTTTCAGTTTCCTGGTCTGTAAACTACGACAGCAGAACCCACTCTACGTGTGTCCTGAGGCTTGGGTGATTTACTGACCTCTAGCACATCCCTCAATCTCCTGGCCTGGCTCAGAGCCCAGCATTCGTGAGCTATGTATTGACCATTTGGGAACTAAGTAGGAGAGCAAAACTCCTACCTTTGTGTCTGAAAATCTACCAGGTCCCCCGGGCACAGCAGCAGGTAAACTGTGAGTCCCAGGATGGTGCCGAGGAACAGGCACATCAGTGCTTTTGGAAACAAGGTACGTTCCTTTTCTCCTGGCCACGAGTTACAATGTACTACTTCAAACATTCATCCTCCTGCCTGGCCTGGAAAGCATGAGGAATTTTTAAAGCACCCCCCACTGGCTGACTTATTTTAATCTTGAAAGAACCCTATGAGCCAAACACTATCATGCTAACTTCATAGGGGAAGAAATGGAGGCTTGGGATAGTAAAAGCTCTTACTTGTCTGTGATCACATACACAAGAGGAGGCTGCACTGTCCTATATAAACAGAGACAGACTGACCCTAGAATACAATCTCTGAGGAATTACAGACAGGGCATTGGAGCATATTCCAGTAGTGGGAAGCTTGTCTTGTGGCTGAGAATCTGTGCTGATCCTGGTGGCCTTGTGCATGGGCCTGGGGCTGTTGGGAGGATATTCAAGGAGGTTACTGTTTGCTCTGCATAGGGTAGTGTTCTCAGTGATCCCTAAAGCAGCTCTGTGAAGGCCTTAAACAGGTAGAGGGGTAACCTCGGCAGTTGGTGACCCTGGAGCCCTATCTATTTGTAGTTGCTATACTGAAGTGTTTATGTGAATGCTATCTTCCTGGGAGATGAACTGTAAGAGCATAAAGGCATAGGGTCTCCCATCCATTGGGCCCAGGATCTAGATAGGATCTAACTTCTATCTGGACAGTAATGTCTGGAGCTCACTCTCCCCAGTCACATTTCCTTATGATCCTGGGGGCTCAGGCAGAACCAAAATCCCCATCTCTATCCTTAGTGTGGCGAGTGGCAAGTGGATTCCTACTTCATAATTTCATGTTGCCCAGAAGCTGGATTTGTATGGCAATACCAGGGAAGGAACATTGTTCTAGTTTATTCCTCTATTGTGATTGTTCTAGTTTATTCCTCTATTGTGATAAACACCAGGACCAAAAGCAACTTGGGGAGAAACAGCTTCATTTGGCTTACAGATTACAGTCCATCCTTGAGGGCAGAAACTCAAGGCAGAAACCTGGAGGCAGGAACTGAAGCAGAGGCCATGGAGGAGTGCTGCTTGCTGGCTCGCTTCCCTTTGCTTGCTTGACCACTGGTCTTACACAATGCAGGCCACCCTGCCCAAAGGTGACAAAAACCACAGTAGGCTGGGCCCTTTGCACATCAATCAGTAATCAAGAAAATGCCTCACAGACATGCCCACAAGCCAATCTGATAGAGGTGATTCCTCTCTTTAGGTTCCTGTCTCCTAAGTATATTAAGTTGACAGCTAGGATTAGCTACCACAAATAGCCTTACCCAGTACAACGTATCTTTGGAACATTGGTGCCCAGGAGCTGTTCCTTCCAGCAGCTGGCTAGGCCAACCATGCCCATGTGTCTTCCTTTCCAGGAATGTCACCCTGCTTGGCTGCTGCACAGACTTGGCTGCTTGGCCAGGAGTATCTATATGCTAGACCCCTGATCTTTTCACCAAAGAGTACACTGAGTGGAGGCAGGCATAACAGGTCTCATTCTGTATCCCTGAGAAAGAGGATGCTCCGTGAGATGTCCATCATTGACTCTTGAAGCAGGTAGATTTAAATATGGCCCAGATATCCCCCCAAAGAAGTGTGGGTCCAAGGACATACCTAAGCACCAAGGACAGAGTTAGAATTCTAGGCACCTCCATGAATTGGCTAAACCAAGAGACCAACAGAATGTGATGTCATGATAAAAGTTGGGAACCCAGGCAAGGAAGTGAGGTGTAGAAGGCACAGGAAGGATGGCAACTTCTGGGGCTCTGGGACTCTCAGTCTGTGTATGCTGCTGTAACAGAATACCAGAGACTGAGTAACTTACTAAGAAAAGAAGCTCCTTTAGCTCATGGTCTGGAGATTGGGAGGTTCAAGAGAGCAGTGCAAACATCTTTGTGGTCTGGTGTGTTCTTGTTACCCCTTTAACTTATTGCAGAAAAACAAGGATGAACAGATGTATGTAGAAGAGAGGACAGAATCCAGTGAGAGCTAGCCCAGTCCCACAAGGAAGTCATTCAGATATTGAGACCCAGGCACCTCCCACTGGACACCACCTTTCAAAAAGCCACCCAGAGGAGGTAGACATCTAAGATTTGTACTTGGGATGCATGCTTACAACATCACAGTGGTCAGTGTTCTTGAGCAGGGAGAGCCCAGCTTCTAGCCCCAGTGGCCTTTAGAGGTCTTTCCTTGCAAGACCTATCACATGCAGAGTAAAGGATATTTGGAACTCGAAGATGATAGAGACAGCCACCTGAATCGAGACAGGAGTCATTCCTGGTGTGTTGAGCATGCATTAACTCTCATGGGCATGAGAAGATACACATCACATTTTAGCTCAGAAGCTTAAATGTAAGCTTAAGACCTCACTCAAACCAAATATGTCATCAGCCATACTGGTACTCCATTAGAATCCCAAGCTATTAGCTCCAAGCATTCTGAGGAAGAGTGGGCATTGTCACTATCATCAATACCACCATTGGCTTCATTAGCAGCAAGAGCATCAGAAGGACCGAATGGGCAGGAGGATGTAGGAGGAATCCATGGATGATGCTGAACTAAGGGCAAAATCCTAGAGGGGAGGGATGCTTATGGACCTAAAGACCAGGAAAAGAAGCAGTGACTTATTCCTCTGGAGAGATTGGCTGTCATTTTCTGTCAACAGACAGCAGTGATTGAAGAATTAGGATAAAGTTCAGGAAGGAAATGGAACTTTGTGTACTTACGGAGAAAGCTGTCTTGAGCAGGGGAGTATTTTTTCCTTCATTAAATTCGTGGGTTGTCCCCTATGTGGGGGAGACACATGAGCATGTGGTGCAGGACAATGTGGACAAGTGAGGTTGTACCTTCCAAGGAGATTTAAAGGAGAAGTTTGTGATGACCTGTGGTGACAGGCTAGAGGAGGTGACCTAAGGACTGCATCTTCATTAGCTGCACATTGACACCCAGATCAAGGAGAGGGAGGGATTTGAGGGACTTTGATATCTTTGTTCATTCTGAAGTAATTTGGGTGCCATTCTGGGTGTTGGGTGGGCATGAACAAAAGACCTGAGTCCCTGACATTTACCCCAAGACAAAAACTAAACTCACAAACATGTAACCCAAAGCCAAGTCATGACAAATATTTTGAAGAGTAACTGGGTTGGAGGCAGTAGAGAATGATGGGAGGCAGGAAGGAGTCTTGTCTGTGGGAGAGATGCTAAAGCATGAACCCAAATGATGGAGATACCTGTGACTGTTGCAGAAAGTATGTAGAGACCCAATGTAGCAAGTAAAGATCAGGGATGGAGGTCAGAAAGGTAGGGCCTTGTGTATCCCACCAGTCTTGAGGGCTCTGTTTGGATATAATGGGATTCCACTTTTGGGGTCTCAGAAGAGGAATGTTGGCATCTTGACAACGGACTCTAGAGGGTCACAAGTGGCAAAGAGGGGGTGGATGTGCTGGAAGGAGTGTCATCTGGGTGAGGGGAGAGAGGTGGAGAGTTGTACTAGGATGTTCATAGTGGAGGGACTAAGAAGAACACATTTTTCTTACTTATTTACTTGTTTTTAACTTATTATTTTGAGCAATTTCCAACCAATGGGGAATTTGTCAGAAAGATGCAATGCCTAGCAGTGTCATCTTAGCAGTTCTGATCATTATTTGTTTCTGTTCTCAGTCCTCTTCTTTATCATCATTTTATTGCCATCATCATTATGATTTCATCATCTTCACCACCAGCAACAGCAGAAGCAGCAACTGTATTTCTGTTATCATCACCAGTACCATCTCTACCAATATCACTGTTGTCATCATCACTATTATCACTACCATCATTGGTTACCACCATCACCACCATCATCACTGAACCATGTGAGCATCAGTGGCTTGGATCATGACTCTTCCTTCCTAAACTGCCTTACCATGTAACCGTCTTAGTTCAAGATGGTTCCCTTGTGTAACCATAATAGAATGACCAGATTTATAAAACTGACGCCCAATGGTCAATATTGATAAAGAGCTTGAGATTTATCTTATGCTAGAAATGACAGCATTTGCTGAAGGTCACATGAGGGGCACCAGGGAGCAGAGGGGATAAAGATGGCTGAACTACTTGGACCAAATCGAGTAGTTAATGGAATTAGTCAGATCTGTGGAAGGACTTGAAGTAAATAGCTGAGAGGTCTTTCCCTGAAGAACCATATGTGAGCAGGCGAGCAAAGTTGGTCCTCTAAGATATTGCCAGAACTATCAAGAGAGTCTCCTCTACACTCTACTATGTGTAAATACAGAATGTCCTCCTTCTGGGATCTGGACATGACTGTATCCATCTACATCTCTTCTACTCATCCTACAAAACAGACCCAGAATCATTCACTCAATTCTAAGTGCTTTGAGCACAGGGCCAGTCCTAAGTTACTCACTCTATTCTCAGGGTGCAATACAATCTGCACAGGTCTCTGCACAGGTCTTGGCACTCAGTAAATCCTAGGTAACTATTTTTTGATTAAATAAAGGACAGAATAAATTGCCCATATTTAGTACATTAGTTTGATGCACCGATGATTATGACATGTGCTTGGCAATGACAGAACACCTAAAATAACAGTTGTTTATGCAACGAAGACATCTACCTCTCTCTGCTTTAGATGGAATCAATCTAGGAATGGCATTTTTCACAGTGTAGAGGACCAGACTCCTTCTGTCTGGTCACTCTGGTATGCTAAGCATGCAGTTTTGTGTCATGGCCCAAGATGGCTGCCCAAACTCATGCCATTATGTGTGTCTTTCAGGCATCAACAAGAAATGGAAAACGAAATGGTGCTCCTTGCTTTCCTTTTTATCTTGACAGTCCTAGATGAGCACTCTAGCCTTACACATTATTCTCATTCCTCTTCTTACTTGTTTTTAAATTCTGAAACAGGGTTCCACAAAGTTGACCAAGTTAGTCTTTTAAAAAATAATTAGCTTAACTTCATGTGTATTGGTATTTTTGTCTGGGTTCATGACTGTGTGAGGGTGTCAGATCCCAGACAGTTCTGTGTTGCCATGTGGGTGTAGGAAATTGAACCCTGATCCTCTGGGAGAGCAGCCAGTGCTCTCAACCACTGAACTATTCTTTCCAGCCCCAACCTCATTCACTGTATAGCCCAAGTAGGTCAGGATTTGTATCTTCCTGCATCAGCCTGCCATATAGCTAGGCTCAAAGGTTTACATCGTCAGGGCTGCCTAGTACTATTTCCTCTTTAATTAAAATATCGTTAGATCACTTCCCTCCCTGTAGGCCCTCCCAAGTCCCCTTTCCAGATTCTTCCATGTTCTATTTCTCTACAGATCAGATCAGACCAGATCCTTGCTTAAAGCAGCCCATGAGTCCTAAAGTCAATATACCCAATGTTCTTTAAATGACGCATGAAAGGTAAAATGGGGGTATCTTGTATAGTGAAAAATAGCTCCTGGGAGACAATTAATGGTTTGTGTCACAGGTGTCGGGAAGAGGACCATGTGGCCTTTCATACCAGAAAGCGTGGTGTAAAAATCCACCAGGCATGATGAACATTTGTGTCTACCTCTATTTCCCACAATCCTTTCAGATGGCTGTATCCCTGAAAGGACTTAGATGCTAGGCCAGGCCAGGCCACAGGCCACTGCTAGGTAAACAGGACAGCTCCTTGCTCTTTTTAACTGTAGATGGTGACATGGATCCCACAGAGAGGTTCTCTACAGGAATGCCATAATACCAGAGGATGCTTGTCAGGAAAGTCCCTATCCCCATGTCCCTCCAATCAGAGCTGCTATTTTCATCAGTGAGTCTATTAGGAGGTCTGGGGTCTCAGAGCCTCAGATGCTGAATGGAGAGAAACTCAGAAACATGCAAGAAGCCACATAAATGAAATAAAATGTGTAGAGGTTTGGACAGAACTACCTAGAGCAGTATTCTCAACCTGTGAGTCAAGATCCCTCAGTTGGGAGTCAAACAACTCTTTCACAGGGATGACCGAAGACCACTGGAAACACAGATACTTACATCATGATTCACAACCATAGCAAAATTACAGTTATGATGTAACAATGAAATTGTGGTTGGGGGATCATCACACCATGAGGAAATTGTATTAAAGAATTGCAGCATTAGGGAAGTTTAGAACCACAGATCTAGAAGGTATATGGATGTGGGCATTTGCCTCAGCCCTAGCCCTCCCTAGAGGGGAGGGGAAGAGCCTTCCCTGGGGTGGAACCCACACCTGCAGGCTGAGACCCCATTCCAGCCCTTACCTCTTCCTTCTGATCAGGACTCGAGCTTTGCCTTTCTCTCTGTGTGCACGTAGCTCAGGGACTTATCACAGCAGCTTAGATCCAGGATAAACTAGATAAGCCAGTGCTTTAATAAACGTGCCGTTTCTTTCCCTTAAGAATTAGATAAAAGGAAATGGGGCTTTAGCGGAGGCTGGCAGGGTGGAAAGGCCAAGCTCGTGGCTGAGGTAGGCAGGAAATGCCACCTGCCAATAGCTTGGGGAGGGGGTCATTTGTAGAGGTATGGCACAGCTCTTGACAATGAAGCACCCTCCCGCTTTCTATGGAAAGAAACCCAAACCAGCAGATCTTACTACTTGGTGGATACCCCTCCCCTAAGAGATGCATTTGAATTCTTGGCTTGAATGTGCCTTGAGCACATTCATGTGGGAAGGTTCCCTGTGAGAATGCCAAGGTGGCCGTGTCACAAGGCCTGTGACTATCAAAGGAGAGGCCTTTAACACTGGGCAGAGAGGTTTTTGAAGATCCAGCCTGATTGGTTTCTCTCTGTGTGAGAACTCTAGCATTGACTTGCTGGAAGCACTGAGTGACTATGCCTATGTCTCATCATTCCAGAGTCTAGATGGGCAATGTACTGTACATGGATGGAGGCTCTCCCTCTATGACTGTGGTCCAGGAAGCTGGGGAGCATCCTGGGGTGACGCTTCTAGGAAGTCAGTAATGGCATTACCTCTGTTTTCAGCCATGGGCAAAATGTAGAACGGTTGGTTTCTTTTCAAGGTCAAGGTCAAATCATTTGTCTTGGCAGTGTTTTTAGCTTGTTAAAAAGGTTCCCTTCACTCCCCTGGCTGGGCCCTGATTTCAAACTCCCTGCTATTATTATTATTATTATTGTTATTTTCATTCACAGATCTAAGGTCACTGTGACCAAGAACTGTATAGAGGATAGGAGGAGGGGACTGTGGTAAGGGCAGTGACCTGCACTCTCATTTGCTCTCTTTAGAAGACTCTGGCTCTCTGGGAAAATACCTGGCTTCCTTGTTTTTCTTGTGAGAGAAACTCTCTGTGAGTTTGGGAGGCTGGAGGGGTAGCTAGGGTTGGCCAGCCTCCCCTTACTTGTGGGTCTGAGTGGGCCAGAGAGACTGGGTGGGTCTTCTCTATGCAGGAGGGAGCGTTTCTTTTGGATGTACAACCTTGCACAGGACCCTCAGACTATATAAGCCTCCATGGCATTTTTTGCTTCTGCTGTTATCACAAAAAGATTTGTCAGAGCACTTTTTAATTTATTCTCAGTTGCTTCTGGGTATTGGATTTGCTAAGAGTAAAATTTACTCCATGTAGATTAAGATTCATGGATCAAAGACCAGCTATTATATTTATTGGTTGTTCCGTGGATTCTGAAAAAACATGTAGTGCAAATAAATGGAACAGATGACGGGCTTCTTGGTCAGAAAGAATTTACAGTCCCAGTTGAGCCATGTTTGTGCTGATGCTATAGGTGACTGTGCCTGTAGACGTGTTCCATTACACACTCAGGTGTCTGGAAGACGAGGTTGCAGAACCTGCCTGAGCCAGTGTGCATGATGTGGGTGGTGGGCACAAATGAGTTTCACGCATCCCACGGATCAAAGTTCTAACATGTGAATCCATTTGAACAGCAAGCATGCTGTGAGTTCATTTATTCTCCAAGGCCTTGTGGAGGGCCTTCTGCATAGCAGGCACTGGGCCAAGAGTCTGGAATGGTCCAAATTGGCAGTCTGAGAGGTGTTGGATATTGACAGTGACCTTGAAGGGTAGATAAGGCTTAGACGGCACAGAGCTTTGGAGACATTGGCCAAGATAGGACTGGAATGAATTGAGAAAACCTCACCAGGATAGAAACATAAGGCTTCATACGGGAGTGTGTAGATCTGCCTTTTAGAATTATTGTGCTTATTGGGGGTGGGAGGAGAGAGAGATAATGGAGAAGAGAATTGGAAACAGGCTTGTTGAGGCCTTGAATGCCAGGGCTCAGAGAGTATCAGAATGAGAATAGTTTTAACATTCACTTTTACACGCACCGGCTACAAACATTTGACCATTCACATTTCTAGCTGTTGCTCTCTCTCTGTCTCTGTATCTCTGTATCTCTGTCTCTGTCTCTCTCTGTCTCTGTCTGTCTGTCTGTCTGTCTGTCTGTCTCTCTCTCTCTCTCTCTCTCTCTCTGTGTGTGTGTGTGTGTGTGTATGTGTGTGTGTATTAGCTGCTTCATAGAGTCCTTGGGATTCTGTTCAGAGAAATCATGTTGCCTGTAACTGAAGCTAATTGACTTTGTCCTTTCATATCCAGGAGCCTTTCATTGGTTTTTCTTGCCTTATTTCACTGGCAAGGGCTGCCTGTACAATGCTGGATCAAAGTGGTCACCGCTTTATTTCTGCTCTTACCAGGGAAGCATCTTTCATTTTGTGATTGTTGCTTCATTCTGTGTTTTTCAGAGATGTCTTTATCGTGGTGAGGAAGTTTTCTTTTATTACTAGTTTGGGTAGGGTTTTTGGACAGTAATTGATGTTGGGTTCAGTAAAAAAAAATTTTTCCCCCTCTATTCACAGAGATGGTACATAGCTTTCCCTTACAGTCACTTAACAGAGTGAATATGTTGACTCATTTTAAATATTAGACTGTTCTTGGATTCCTGGGGAAGACTTTACGTGGTCATAATGATTTATTGGATTTATTATTATGTTGGATTGTTAAATGTAAAATGTTGAGTGCTGTTTACAACTGTGTTCTTAAGCCTTGTGCCATTCTGTTTTCTAGTCATTTTATATGTTGTTGGAGTAACGCTGACCTCATGCTCTGTGTGGAGTGTTTCTTCATCCTTTCTGTATTGCAGATTTCTTGTAGAATTGGCCAGTGAATCCACCTAAGCCTGGAGATATTTAAATAGAAGAACTTTTACCTATGCCTTAATTTCTTTGACAGGCATACAGCTATTAGGTTATCCAAACAAATTTAAACAAGAAAGCATAACTTAGAAAACATTTGAACCCTTTGACCCTGATCATCCTCTGAGTGTAGCTCACTCAGAGCTGGATGGCTTCAGCTTGCTGAATGGATACAGTTACAGTCAGACAATCAAATTAATCTTCAGAATTTTCATTTAGCAACTAAAGATAGATTTTTCTGTTTCTCAGAGCTACAAACTGACAAGGGACCCCACAAAAGGTTGACTGATGTTTGCTATCCTTTTAGACAAGGAAGACCTCAGTACATGCATAGTACATATACACTTTTATTCAGCATTTAACATTTAGTATGCAAGTCTAAGTTCCTCATATCCATCTATGGAGAAAAAAGATTTGGTTTATGTTTAATTGTTCATCCTAATCTCAGAACTCTATGTGATTTTCTGGCCATCAGGCAGCCATTAGATAATACATCCAAGAATTGAACTTCAGTCTACAGAATCAGGATTCATTTGACTCAGAGCACCAAGAATGTAGATCACACCGAGTAAAGGCGCATGGATGCTTCCCTGTGGTTTGGGGGACGTGTTTCTCTTAAGTCCATTTTAAATCCTCCTACATTTTACGTGCTCAATCACAAATACATTGAATACATTTTTTTTTTTTTGCAAAAAAGCTCTGTATTGAAGCCATAGTACCCATACACTTGCATGCACTCCCTCCCCCATGCACATTCCCATTGGCCTGTAAACACTGAGTGAAATAATTTATATTATTACTTGCGGTCATGTTTAACTTCAAGTAACAGACAACTGACCAGTTAGTGGTTAGCAAATGAAGACTGCTCTCTTTGCTAATCAGTTCTAAAGGTCAGGCCATTTCTGGAATGATTCGGCTGCTCAGCAGTGGCTTCCGAGAACTCTACTTGTCCCTCTCTTCTTCCATCATCCTTACTGAGTTGGCCTCCCTCCTTATGCTTGCTACTTCATGACCTCAGGATAGCTGCCCTACCTCCAGGCTTGGTAGCCACTTTCCAGGCAATCAGTGAAAGACAGTGCCTTTGACCCTTATTTAGCAGGACATATTGCTACCCCAAATAATTGTTGTTTGTCCAAAAGGAACAAGATAAATTAACCTTTGTCTGGACAATGCCATGGTGCTTGCCACAACTTTGGGGTGTCATTTTGTCTTTGTTCTGAGTTTGCATTAGACGTCCTCTATGAAAAGGGGCTTCTGTTTATATGATCACATTAATGAAATTCCCCATAATAAAATAATTGGGGTGACTTTTGGACAATTTACTGTTTTCTATGACTCTGTTAGTGACTTAGGTCTTCCAAGCACTTAGGTTTGCATTGACATGATCCTATTTAAACTCAACCCAGTCTCTGGATCAGGTGACAAGACTTTCATCTTGCAAGAGAGAAATTTGGTGATGGTTTCAGGGCAGGTCTTCCTCAATGAAGGTCTGGCACATTCTCTAGCTCTTCTTTCCACAGCCGATAGATTCTTCTTCTTCTTCTTCTTTTTAAAAAAAGATTCATTTATTTATTATATGTAAGTACACTGTAGCTGTCTTCAGACAATCCAGAAGAGGGAGTCAGATCTTGTTATGGATGGTTGTGAGCCACCATGTGGTTGCTGGGATTTAAACTCTGAACCTTCGGAAGAGCAGTCGGGTGCTCTTACCCACTGAGCCATCTCACCAGCCTGCTGATAGATTCTTGACTCTTGTCTGGATAATGTACAATGTTTGTCATGAGACAAATGTATGGTCAAGAAGACCTAAGTGTCTTGGTCTCTTAACTGAGCCTCTCCTATAGGCAGGCTGCTGCTCAGCTCACTGTCCATACTGAGCTGTTGGCCTTGGTACCTACTACTTTGTTAACACGGAATGCCTTTCACACATGGGAAGTCAGCATGGGACTATTCATGGAATCCCATCTTCAACTGATCCACTAGCTCAAATAGACAATATATCTGTAGAGACTCTCAAGCTTGGCAGTCTCTGCTGGCTTTGGTTTGCTCTGAAGAACTTCAGATGCATTGTTAGAGTCTCAGTTAGGATTAGACTCTCATGCCCCATTTGGTGTGTCTGACAGCCAGAGACTGATTCCTCATATTGAGTCTTGGAGGTGTTGTTACCTTGCATTCTCTTCCTTCCCTGCATGCTGTTGCAAATAACACAGTTGGGGAGAAGATCCCACCCCCTCCATTCTCTGCAAGGAGTAATCCCTTCTGTGCTGTTGGGAAAGCTTGCTTCTTAAAGAGGTAGGTGAAGGGTGCCATTTATAGGGTTGGAATAATGACAGCTTTGTAAAAAATACATCCTACTGATTCTCAGAGGCAAAGTGATCCAGTTTAATACAATAGATGCTAATGAGAGCTTCATTTGCACAGGGTGCTTATGGGATGGTCTTTCTCTCTCCCTGTTCCTTGCTGAGTATGTGTGGCACCTGTGCAGAATGCAGGGTCCCATGGGATTTGCTTTCTGTTAAATCAAAACAAAACACAACAAAAACCTGCCCAAGCACTGCATTAGAGGACAAATGGCCCTGTGACACTTTGTAGAAATTGGTGGCTGTATATTGAGTGGCATGGGAGGAAGAACCATCCTTAAGTGTAAGTGTGTATTTAACACATAAACGGAGGTGAGGCCCTACCTAGAAGATGCTTCAACTGGGACACTTGCCACTGAATCAGGAATAAAAGTAGCCTGTGAGGAAGACTTGGGGGTCCTGTGGCCACCCACACCTATATATCTCAGTTTCCCATCCATCCTTTATCGTATCTCCCAGATCAGAGCTTGTTGGGATGAGGCTTTGTGAATACCTGGAGGTCCACTGGGAGATGGGCACACAGTTGCACAGTTTTCTTAGTCTGCTCTGCTCCTAGTCTTTGGTTTTGATATTCTCTGCTCTAGGAATTGCCTCATCATCCCATTGCCACCTGTGGAGTCCCAGTCAGTCACACCCCAAGTCTTCTGAAAGTCTTCCTCGGCACATACCGCCCACCCCTGCCTTCTACAGCTTTGTCTGGTGCCTCTAGGCTGGCTCCCACTCCTCCTGCCCTTTAGTGAAGTTGAGCATCTGGATGCTCTTGAAACACAGCCAAGGAATCTCATGGCTTGTCACTGGGAGGGAACAGTGTTAGAAGGGAGGGGAAACTTTTCTCTTTTGGCTTAAGATTTACTCCCGCTTCCCTGACAGGGAACTGCAGCCTGGTCACAGGTCTTGTATGGGATAGACCATGTATTTTGACGCCTACCCATTGGACCAGAGAATTGACAGGAAACTCAAAAGTCCATATACTTCTTTTGCTGACCAACCTTTCAGGAAGCTCACAGATGCAGGTTTCTGCATGCAGCCTGGGAAGGAGAGCACAGGAAAGGGACTCTTAGTGCTGTGGGAATGATAGAGGAGGGGAGCGAGTGTCCTCCCCAGTGCCTGCCACAGGTGTTCAGGCTTGGGTTGCTGCTGTGAGGAAGGAGGGGTGTCACTAGAAAGATGTCTGGTCTATGCTCCTATTGGAAATGACGCTATGAAAACCCCTTTCCTTTTCAGAAATCAGTGAAAATACACCAAGGGCTTCCCCTTCCCCTTCCTAATAATCACACTCAAAATTGCCGGCTGACATTTGGTCTTTATGCACACGTATCTGAAATTTAGAATGGAATTCAACTTTCCATGGTATTTCCAAACTTGCTGTCTTTTGTTTAATGGATTGGAGCTCTCTCTACACCTCAGGGAACGCCCAGAAAGCACTGTGATTGGCAACTCTCTTCCTTTATAGAAAATTTCAACCATCACTTAAAACAGATGGAATATGTGTGCCTAATGAACAAACTCCTGGGTTCTGTCACTCAGGGGCTTAAGATTGTCAACTCGGAGCTCATCCTGGCACCCAATCATCATGCAACCACACACACAACACTGGGACGCAGCGTTTGCAAGCAAGCACTCTAAGGGTCATCACTGACTGCTCAGGGTCCAGTCTCTAAAAGGGACTCTGAAAAAAGCCCATTCATGACGCTGTGATCTCAGTGGGAAATCATTAGCATCCCCTTGATATGACTTGATATTGGGCCCTGGCTGCCAGTCTTAGACTGGCCTAGAACTCAATGTGTATCCAAGGCTGACTTTGAACTCATGACAATCCCCCTGACTCAGCCTCTTGAGTACTAGGATTGCAGTTAGGAGCCTCCACACCTAGCTGAGATCTCCTCTGTTGCCCCTTGCCTTTCTCTTCCTGATGGGGCATGATTTATTTACCAGTGCCTCAATTCTGACGACAGAAACTCATACTCTGCTAACCACTCTTAAAAACTGTTCTACAGTAAATGGCATCTACAAAAATTTGTAAATATCTGTCTAATTATGTTCTCAGGATAAGCTTCAAGAGTGTCAAGGCTGACTCAGAGCTGTGCCAGCATTTATTGACTCTTAATCCAAACCCCCAAGTCTCCCTTCTCCTGGTTACACTCCCGCAGTTCGCAAATGCTAGGCCAGCTCCCAATTATCCTTGCCATTTTATTTTTATTGTTCTGTGTAAACTTTAGAATTGGTTTGTCAAAATAAATTTGTAACAGGGCTAGATTTTATTTTGTTAGTATGTATTTATGTGATAAGTTAATTTTAAAAGGCTTTTATATTATAATACCAAAAATTGTTCTCTCTGCACAGGTATTCTAATGTATGTGAATAGATATGATTTACTCAAACTTTCCTATTTTATTTTATTTTATTTTTGTTAAAATACTGGATCTTTTGGTGAAAGATGTTGTTGTCCTCTCTTTCTTTAGTCTCTGCCACAAATAGCTGTTCATTGCTGATATTAAATGATTAGCTTTGGGTTGGTCAGATGGCTCACTGGGTAAAGGCATTTGTCTCAAAGCTAGACAACCTGAGTTCCCCAGGATTCATGCAGCTGGGGGTTGGGAGAAAAAAACAACTCCTGCAAGTTGTTCTCTGACCTCCACATCAACATCATGAGACATGTGTCCTAGTGTTTCTATCTCTGTAATGAAGTGCCATGATCAAAAGCAGGTTGGGGAAGGAAGGGATTATTACACTTTCTTTCTTTTTTTTTTTTCCAAGACAGGGTTTCTCTGTGTAGCCCTGGCTGTCCAGGAACTAACTCTGTAGACCAGGCTGGCCTTGAACTCAGAAATCTGCCTGCCTCTGCCTCCTAAGTGCTGGGATTAAAGGAGTGCGCCACCATGCCCGGCCTTATTACACTTTCATATCACTGTTCAGCATTGGAGGAAATCAGGACAGGAATTCATATAGGGCAGCCACCTGGAGGCAGGAGCTGATGTCAAGGCTATGGAGGAGTGCTACTTACTGGCTTGCTCCCCAAGTATGACTTGTTCACTTGTTCAGCCTGCTTCACCCCACCCCCCTCTAGCTTTTATTATTTGTTTGTTCGTTTTTTTTCAGTCTGCTTTCTTATCAAACCCAGGACCACCAGCCACAATGGGCTGGGCCCCTCCACATTATTCATTAATGAAGAAAATGTCCTACAGGTTTGCCTACAGCTTGATCTTATGAAGGCAGTTTTTTTTTTTTAAAGTCGACGTTTTTTCCTCTCTGATGAACCTAGCTTGTGTCAAGTTGGCATAAAACTAGCTAACACAACATGTGTATGCAAACACACAAATAAATGAAGAGATAGATAAATAAATAAGTACACAGCCTTTTCTAGATCACTTTTCAGGGCTGGGGTGGAGTGCAGCCGTAGTAATCTCAGCAGGAGCAGCACCAAAAAGCTTCATGTTTCTGTAGGATTCTGCCATCGTCAAACTTTCTGAAAGACATGAAATGCGGGATGCTCTTCTATTAATTTCTTTGGATTTTAAAAGTCTATAATTTATATTTCCATCGGTTGGTACTAATGCTAACATAGTGCTTTTCAGTGTTACTCATTTTATGGTTCAGTTCCAGCAGCTAGCTTTCCCTAAGAGAAGGCTAAATGATGGTCAGGGCATTTGTCAACACTTGAGTGGAAATGGCTGTTTATGGTTTATTTTTACCTCAAAGACGCTGTTGGGTTTGTGCTCCATCTTACTCTTTAGCAAATGGCATCAAATAGCTAGCCTAGGGTCTTCCACAGGGTAAACATGAAGACTACGTATTTGCTATATTTTCATTGTAAGGTAAACTCACCATCAGATATATTTATGAATTAAAAATGAATGTGAAATTTGGCTACTGACTTTCATAGGGGGATCCAGTTTAGTGTCCTTTTAGTATTATAAATTAATACTAATAGATGCTTTATTCTTGGGATATATTTTTATTTATGTGTATGTATTTGTATGTGTATTTCTGTGTGCCCCATATGTGTAAGTGCCCTCTGAGGCCAGAAGAAGGTGTTGGATTCCCTGGGCTGGAGTTACAGGAAGTTCTAAGCCACCCAGCCTGGCTGCTAGGAACCAAACTCAGGTCCTCTGGGAGAGCAGCAAGCACTCTTAACTGCTGAGCCATCTCTCCAGTCCTCTAGTCTTGTAATGGAAAGCAAGTTGGCCCAAAGTTTGTCATTCTTTTAAAATAACGCTGGCTGCAATTTTCTACTATTTACTCAGAGTCTGTGCATCTGTCTTCATGAATTAAACTGGCATCTGTCAGTATCTTAGACTGGAGGTTAGGCTATGCAGATTTGCAGAGTGAATTAAAACTGCCTCCATTAGCTCTCTCCTTACCTCTCTTCCTTCTTCTCACCTCCATCAATTCTTTCTTAGGTTCTCCCTCGCTCTTACATCATTCCTGTCTCTCAACTCAATACTCTTGTTCTGGAAAGAGTTTTCTTTTAAAGGACTTATTTGTTTTCTTTTATGTGTGAGTGTTTTGCCTGCATATATGTCTATATATCACACGCATGCCTGGTGCCTTCAGAGATCAGAAGACAGCATCTGATCCCCCTGAAACTGGAGTTACAGGTAGGCAACTGTGAGGCACCATGTGGGTGCTGGGAACCAAGCCTGGATCCATAAAAGAACAAGAATGATTTTTATTGGTGAGACGTCTCTCTTGCCATGGTCTGGAAGAATTTAAAGGCTTATCCCTATGATATTCCATTAAGTAGGAATCCTATTAAATTTGCACCCATAGATAAATGTGTATTCACACACATTTCTTGACAGTGTGTTAATTTCTTCCATGGTCATTGCAGTTTTTCTCATTTTTTGAATTAATTCTGGCAATTTATACTTTCAAAGAAAATCACCCTGATCTGCTGAGCATCTTGCCCTGGAGATGCAGGCAGCTTCCTACCATTTAAAACAGCTCTCTGGCTCATCAGGGACCAGTTCCTCTTTTGTATCCCTGAACACTATGCTCCTGAACCCTTCTGACTGCAGTTGCCAGAGATTTAATTAGTCGTTTCATAGAATGTATTAGAATTGGATTCTAATTCTTTTAATTTTATCGTTGCTGGTTGCTGCCTAATTATAAGAGAGGTTAACACTGTGAATTAGTTGAGAAAAGCAGCTATAATTGAATATAAAGGTTTTTTTTTTTTATATATACTATTTCTGTTACTAGAGTGTCCTTAGTATCTAGGGTTGCTGTTCTGAGTTACAATTTTACCCAAAGATCTGGAGAGATGGCTCAGTGAAGAGAGGTAGTTTCCTTGAACCTGAGGACCTGAGCTCAATGTCTTAGACCCACATGGTAGAAGATAAATGACTTTCACAAATTGTCCTCTGATCTCCCCAGGAGTGTGTAGCATATGCATGGCATATACACCACACACATCATACCCCAAACTCCACCCCCACACACATGCACACATTCACATTTGCATCCCCATACACACTTACACACGTATATGTGTGCACACATTTCACGTGCACATGTGCATGCACAGTAATTAAAATACCTGAAGGTTTTTTTCCTTAAATGGTAAGTAAATCTGTTCATATTTTGTTATGAATGTGTAATTTCAATTCATTTTAGATATAGCATGTGAAGGATGCTATGTCCAGCCATGGACAATTCCAAGTTTTGTGTGTATGTATGGAATAGGATATGGTCCACTTTTGGTAGATATTATATGGAAATTTAAAAGGACATTACTTATGACTAATGTAAATTACATAAAAGAAAATAACTAACCATGTTATCAGCTATTCTGTTCTTTTTTTGGTTCATTTGATCAAAGTTGAAAGAGGGGCCAATGTTTGCATTGTAATTATGCTTTTCTTTTTTGGTATGCACATAATTAATTACTATTGCACAGACCATTAAATATTGTAAATTCTGCATATGTAAACATGTTTGCATGTGTTAGGATAAAGTTCCTCATGAATCTTGGGCTGGCTTCAAATTCTCTATGTAACCCAGGCTGTCCTCTAACTTGTGGTCCTTCTATCTCAGCTCCCTGAGTACTGGAAATATATGAACCTGGCTCAATTTATAATATTATGGGAGTTCACATCACAACGGATGTCCACAACTTTCCCTCTCATTCTGTGTGTGTGTGTGTGTGTATCTGTGCATAATACTTGTGTATGTAGGTATTATAAACAATTATGGACTCACATGAGTATCATCAGCCCTGACCTTGCTTATTTGTAGAATCCTCATGGTGTACTTTTGTTCCTTCCTCTTGGTTCATCTTCCCATACCCTTCTGTTTTAGGTACATCTCTTGGCTGCAGTATTGAGGAATGTTCTTCTTTGTGTCTCTAAGGGAGACACACTTAAGACTATGCTATATTCTCATGTATATTTATTTGATAGCTGTTGTACTGTAGCTGCTGTATTTTATTTTTTTACTTTTCATTAAAAAAATCCCTCCCTACTATTTTCCTTCAACTGTTTTGCTATTTTTGCCTCTTTTATTCTCCAGTGGTTTGGAAGATAGCCAGTTTATTTTTATTCTGTTGGTAACTCCCCCTCTCCTTTCTCCATATCTTGTCTCTTCCAGCTTTCTTTAGAATAACCTAGGGGAGGGGTGTTGTTTATTCCTTCATCTAGAAGCTGTCTGTCAAGGGACTCCTTCCAGTCCTGTACTGCAGGTGCAAGGAGGTGGACAGTCAACAGGCAAGGCAGCAGTCAGAATTCCAGAGGAGAATGTGCTAGGAAGTCCTGGCTCCTGGGAATGCCTTTATTGAGCCTATTTAAGGTGCTATCACAAAATGTCTAGGGGCTTAAGAAACAGAAATTTATTTCCTCCTATGTGAGGAAGGTGCCAGGAGGTTGCTTTCCTCTGAGGCCTTTCCTTATCTCTCAGTTTGCTAATTGTCTGTCTGTCTGTCTGTCTGTCTCTCTCTGTGTCTTTCTCTCTCTCACACACACATATTCTAGCAGTATTGTTCCAGTAATGTGTGTTAAAGTTGTTCTTATTTAATACAGTGACTCATTAAAAGGTATTAAGTGTAACTTTTGAATTTCAGCTAAACTTTCTTTGTCTTGGTTTTTCAAGATGAAGTTTCTCTGAGTAACAGCCCTGGCCTGGCTGTCCTGGAACTCATTCTGTAGACCAGCCTGTCCTTGATCTTGCAGAGATCTGTCTGCCTCTGTCTCCCAAGTGCTGGGATTAAAGGCATGCGCTGAGATTAAAGGCATGCATCACCAGAAATTTTAAAAATATTTAAATTAAAAATTTAAATATTTTTAAACTCTTGTTTTGATTTGAGGTTTGCAGCACAATGCTATCGATGTATAGGAATGGTAAATGATTACTTACGATGCTATCGATGTATAGGGATGGTAAGTGGTTAGTTACTTAATGAAACAAATGAGCATATCTGTCATCTCACACAGATGCCCCTTGTGAGGAATGGCTGAAATCTTATGTAACAATGTTTCTGGTATCCATTATAGTCCCCACATGGTCCTCTCAGTCACTGGCTGCATGAACCACCTTGTCTATGTATCCCCACATGACCCTCTCTATCACAGGGCTTGTGATCCATTTCTGCATGTATCCCTCCATGGTCTTCTCTCAATGGCTGTTCATGTGTGTACTAAACCTTTCTTTTTATAGGACATCAGTCAAATTGATGTAGGGCCCACCATAAATACATTATTTAAATAAAACAATAATTATAAATCCCAATAGCTAACAATATAATGTTTTGAGGCATCTAACACTGTGGAATGGCTAAAGCAAGCTACTTGATATAAGCATTGCTTTACATACTTATTTTTGTACCGAGGACACTTAAAATCTACTCTTGGCAACATTCAAGTACACAGCACATGATTAATAGCTACAGTGACCAAGTTGCACAATAGATCTCTTGACTTTATTCTTCCTGTCAAATTAAGTCTGTATCCTGGAACTAATGTCCCACAACCCTCCATCACTCTAGTGACCTCGTTTGAACTTAGTCACTTCTTTAACACCTTATATGCAGTTATGGTTACATTCTAGGGCACTGAGGCGTGGGGATTCCACGTTCAACTTTTGGGGAGACATATTGCAGCCTGCAGCAGCCTCGAGAAGCAACTTTATGCTGAGGTGTGGGTAATGTAGCCATGAGGAAACAGAATAAAAAGACCATGGAGAGGGATTAGGCAGAGAGCCATCCCTGACGTGGGAAGGGACAGGGTGAGTCTAAGGAGCTGTGACTTATCCACTTGGGTTTGGGGGGCACAGAGAGTGAGATAGAGGTTTATTTATTTTTTTTTTTTAGTTTGGTTTTGTTTTTAGTAGGTCCGAAGCTGTGACCAATGACAAGGCTGTGCCCAGAAAGGAAGGACTACTCCATCTACCAACTGGGTCTTTGGGTAAAGCTGTAGACCTGGATCAGGAGCTGCACAAAGGCTCTTTCTCTGTATGCGCTCCTTGTTGCCAACCTAACACCTTAAGCAAATGCATAACTGGCAGTCTGAAAGACCACTGTTTGTTCCTTTCGCATCATTCCCAAGTGGGATGATATATCTGGTTCACAGCTGGATTTTTTTTTTTTTTTTACTATTGACAGCCAATAAGAGAAATTCACAAGTTTCTCTCTCCATGTACCAAAATCACAGCCATGGGGTCTAAATGAATGTGTAGTCATTCATTCTACTAATGTATATTGAGTGTCTAAAATGTCTTAAGCACACGAAGATTTAGGGATGTAGCTTGGGACAAGATTCTAATGTCAAAAACTCTAAGGCTAGTGTTAGTAAGAGAGAGATAGGCAGCATATAGCAAATATGCTTCCATTCCAGAGTAGAATTCAAACACAAAATTCACTGTAAACTTCTTTTTTTTTTCATTTTTCCTTCCTTCCTTCCTTCCTTCCTTCCTTCCTTCCTTCCTTCCTTCCTTCCTTCCTTCCTTCCTTCCTTCCCTCTCTCTCTCTCTCTCTCTCTCTCTCTCTCTCTCTCTCTCTCTCTCTCTCTCTCTCTCTCTCTCTCTTTCTTTGTGAAACAGGCTCTCACTCTATAGCTCTGGTTGTTTTTTAACTCACTATGTAGCTAGATCAGGCTGTCCTCAAACTCAAAGAGATATACCTGCCTTTGCCTCCCAAGTACTAGGATTAAAGGTGTAATCACACAAAGCCAAAAAATGGTATCAATAATGAGAAATTGATAAAAATGAATAGATGGTCTAACACGTGATTGGAGGCAATCCTGGCAAACCACCTCAAAGGGGAGAAGGGGAGATGGGTTAGTCAGGGCTCTCTAGAGTCACAGAACTTATGGAGTGAATCTCTCTCTGTCTCTCTGTCTCTGTCTCTGTCTCTGTCTCTCTCTCTCTCTGTCTCTCTCTCTCTTTCTCTCTCTCTCTCTGTGTCTCTCTCTCTGTCTCTCTCTCTCCGTGTCTCTCTGTCTCTCTCTGTCTCTTTCTCTCTCTCTGTCTCTCTCTCTCTTTCTCTCTCTCTCTCTGTGTCTCTCTCTCTGTGTCTCTCTCTGTGTCTCTCTCTGTGTCTCTCTCCCTCTTCCCCTCCCTCCCTCCCCCTCTCTCTCTAAACACACACACACACACACACACACACACACACACACACACACACACAGGATTTATTAGAATGAGTAACAGGCTGCAGTGCAACTAATCTAACAATGGCTAGCTGTGAACAAAAATTCCAAGAATCTTGTAGTTGTTCGGTCCCATAAGGTTGGATGTCTCAGCTGTTCTTCTGTGCGTGCTGGAATCCTGAAGAGGTAGGCTCCAATGGCAGTGAAGGAATGGATATGCTAGCAAGACAAGGATAAACAGACAAAGAGCAAAAGTTTCCTTCTTCTGTGTCCTTACATAGACTTCCGGCAGAAGGTATGACCCGTATAAAAGGTATTTCTTCCTGCCTCAAGATCCAAACTGAAGGCCTGCATCTTCTAGCCTTCAGATCCAGATCAAAGGCAACTGTATTTCTGCCTCAGATCTGGATCAAAAGTGTATGTCTTTCCATCTCAAAAGTTAGAACTAGAAGCCGATGTATGCCGCTTTAAACCAAGCAGAAAATCTTTAATAGGTGTGCTCTCCAGTTTTGGAGAGTAGTGTATTCCAGATATAGTCAAGTTGACAACCACAAACAGCCATCACAAAAGGTTCAATAGTTCAGGTAGGACAGAGAGAATAGTGGCTTCGTCCAGGCTGTAGACAGAGACACACAGAGAGTAGTTGTGTGTTTAATGAATTTTGAGGTGAAGTAAAGGAATGACCACTCTTGCCACCAGTGGGCTTAGTTTGTTTATGCATTGCATGTGGAAATAGAAAAAGTAATAGTGATAGATCACAGTATGAAACTATCAAAACCACTTAATGAACCCAAAGACTAGTTAGTAGCCAACAGTCAGGAACTGGAGGCTAAAAATTAACATTTTTCTCCCAGGCTATGTTGAAAGTATCCATAAGCACCTGGGATTAATATCTGGAGTGCTGAGAAACAGCTTGGGCTGAGGCATAAAGGTGTGAGTTGTCTGCCTCTAATGATGGAAGTGATAGCGTAATGTCTCCTGGGAAGGAAATATTGAATTGGTACAAAGGTGAACACAAAACTTGCCTGCTGACATCTTGCAGCTTGAGATTAGTTAAAAGTGAAGGAAGCTGACAAGGAAGGGGGAAGAAGAAAGCCCAGGGGTTGCATTGCTCCAGAAGCTAAGAAGAAAATGTATTTGGAGGAGTGGAATAACTTGTCCTATCCACGGCTGTGTAGATGCTAGGCAGCTTAGAACAGAAAGACACTCTAAAGGACTGTAACATGAGAGTCTTCATAAACTCTGGAAAACAAGTCTCTATGGTGCTTTGCCAATTTTGGTGGGATAAAGAGGTGGAGCTGGGGGAAGCAGAAATGTCACGGAACATACAGGTGACATTTTGGGAACTCTTGCTTGGAAAGGAAATGAAAAAGGGTGCTGAAGGGGACATGCAGTTAAGAATGCATCCTCTTTCAGTGAGATCTCAGATATGCATCTGCCATTGAGTTCTATCCAAAAGATAGTACAACACCAACTACAGAGAAAGAACACATAGAGGAGTTACATCCAAGAAAAGTTGAGCCAATTAGTGTGCATGTGAGTTTGCAGTTGCATAAGGGACACCTTCATCGGTGGTAGCTCAGATAACACAGAAAGTTATTTTCTTTACAAAATGGTTTCTAAGGTTGGGATGCTGGTGCTGCTTCTCCTCCTCCTCCTCCTCCTCCTCCTCCTCCTCCTCCTCCTCCTCCTCTTCCTCTCCTCCTCCTCTCCCTCCTCCTCCTCCTTCTTAATAAAGCCGTTCACAGACCCAGCTCCTTCATAGAGCTTGCTCCCACCAACTCCAGAGTCCTTGTTCTGAGTCTCAGACGAAGCTGTCACTGGATCCACATTCCAGGTTTCATGGTGAAAGCAGAGCACTAAAGGAGCCAGCTGGGCTCTTTAGGCTGTAACCTGGAGGTCTCAGGTGTCACTTCTCTTCATGTCTAGAGAGTCAGAACTGGTTGACATCAATTTTCTACTGATCAGCCAGATAAAACTTATCACTGGGTTGAGGGGATGGGGGAGAACTTTGATTCTGCACCCATGTTCTTGGATGTGTTGACTTGTCCAGGGGCAGTAGAAAATTGATGTCAACCAAAAGGTATACTTGACTTCTGAATCCCTCTTCCTTTTGTGACTTTGGGACAGCTGAATTTTCTGTAGTTACCATGGTCCTTTCATATTAAATAAGATGGCTGCATCAGTGGCAGCAAATGAGGAATGACCAAAGTTCCTCCTGGTGTCACTGTGCCCTCTAACACATTATAGTCTCTGTCTGGACTTTAATGTTCTCCCCTATAAAATAAAGTGATTGGATCAGTATAATCATAGCTAATATTTATCGAGAATCACTCAGTGCCAGATGGTATTCTAGGTGATTTACATATATTATATTACATTTAATTGTCCTGACAGCTCCATCTGAGGTAGATATCATTATTTCTGTTTTTCTCGATGAAAGAACATAGACACAGAGAATAAGCAACATGCCATATTCATTTCCTATCGTTGCTGTGACAAATTACTACAGACTTAAACAGCACAAATTTACTCCCAGTGATTAAAATGACACAAATTTATTCTCTTATAACTCTGAAGTCCAAAATAAGTTTCAGTAGGCTAGCACCGGGAGCTTGTAATAGCTGGTCCTTTCTAGAAGCTGTAGGTGAGAGAATTCGTATCTTGTCAATGTATCTGGAGGTTGCCTATCCTCCTTGACTTATGGCCTCTTCCTCCATCTTCAGAGAGCCTCCATCAGGTCTTTGTTTGCCACTATCCACTTACCACTTTCTCTGCAATTTATGACTGGCTTACCAGTTTCCACTAGCAAGGGTTTTAAGATTCGGTCAGCCCACACACATCACCTAGCAGTGTACCCCATCTCAAAATCTTTTACATGGTTCTTTCTACATAATTCCTCTTTCTGTCAAAGGACACAGTCACAGGCTTAGAAATTAGAAGATAAAAATGTTTAGGATATATTATTTTGTCTTTTACACATATCCGAAGCACAAACTTTCAACCAGTACAAACGTCAGCTCTTGGCATTCCCATACTGCATTGACCCAGGATGGAGATATATGTGGAATGAAAACAGCCTCTCTTCTGCTGTCAGTGGAGCATCAGGAACTGGCCAAGAAGAGCCCTTGTGTCTCTTGGAGTCCAGATGAAGCTTTTGAGTCCTTCTTGGCAATATCTTTATTGGTTCAATCAGTTGATCTGAATCTGAATGAGCATGCACAACCTCCCGTCCTGTTCCATTTTGACTCCTAAGATTCCACTTAGATATGACACTCAAGACTTACGCTGTGGTTCCATTGACCTTTTAGTGGCCTTAGTGAGTTCCGTTTAGGGGAATTAATGATGTTCTTTGTAATGTGGTAACTAGAAGTCCATTAAGCATTTTACTCTGAGTCCTTGTGAGGGTTGCGGATCATTTCGGAGATTAGGTAGTAGGAAAAGGATGCAGGACACCCCGTTCCTGGGCAACATAGCTCTGCCTTCCCTCACCGTCTGCCCTGGCTTCAAGAACAGACTATGATTCCTGAATCCTGTGTATAGTCAAGGAGAGAGAGAAAACTCACAGCATGTTCATACAGAATGAAAGCAAGCAGCCTTCAATATCAGTCAAGGGTAACACTTCTGATGGTTTTTTGGAAGTCTCAAAGCCAAAGGAAGTCCTTTCTAGGGCTACCTGTCATTCCATCCCCAGCTTCATCTAGGCCTTATCATATATGAGTGTCAGAAAAATCACTGGAAGCCTTCATCAGACCCTTCCACTCATGCAAGACACTCATTGGTGCTCTTTCCTGCAGTGGAATGCTGATGCTGGATAATGCAATGTGGATTTTTAGCCTACAGCTAGACTGTTGATCCCCTGGGCTTCACTGCACTCTCTAGGACCATTTTCCACACATTCTTCAGGGCATCCCAGGTGGGTAAAAATCCCATTGCATCCAGAAGGCATGGAATGTTGACCTTTATTTGTGTCTGGTTTTCTACTTCTTTGCCTCCCACCTCCAAGCTTAACTAAGGCCTAATGAGCAGGTCTAAATGATTGTAGAAGTTTGGGTCAATATGTCCCTTAAGTAACCCCTTTGCAGAGGTGCTGGACAGAGAGCTGTGTAGGGGTGGGGAACACAGAACCCAATACATCATGTGTACATGGCTTTTGTCCTTCAGTTGTTCTCATTACTACTGCCTTCCAGGCCTCCTATAGCCAGAGGCAGTGTCAAGGTGTCAGGGCACCATCCCACACTTGGCGTTCCCATGGAGGCTCCTCCAAGCAGGATGAGTCCTTGAGGAAACCTAAGTCAATGTCACACAGGTAGAAAAAAAATGCAATTATAGGCATGGCAGCTTCAAGGAAAGATTCCCTGTAAGGTACATTACAAGCTAAAAGGTTCTTGTTTGCATAATATTTGAGTTAGTGGCCTGGAGTATAGTTTTAGGCTTGTGCCAGGAACTTTCTGAAAGAATGAAAATGTTTTACAGGTTTTGTTTCCTGACAGCAAAACTGGAGGGGGAAAGGGAGGGAGGAGAGGAGAGGAGAGCAAAGGAGAGGAGAGGAGAGGAGAGGAGAGGAGAGGAGAGGAGAGGAGAGGAGAGGAGAGGAGAGGAGAGGAGAGGAGAGAGAATGAAAAGCCCGTAGAGCCCATAGAATGCTGTGCTAGAAGGAATCACCTAAATTCATCAAGCACAAAGTCTTCATTGTGCAGATGAGGAATTTGCTCAGCATTCAGCCGTCTGGAAGTGGCAGACCAATGGGAAGAATCTAGGTTCTGAGCATGCAGATATTTTTCTCTGATCATTCTCTACATGACTACCAATGTATCTCTGTATTAAAGTATCTAAAATAGGCAAGCAATCCCTGGCTAGGCATATTAGGGAGGAGGGAGGGAGCACAGGGAAAAGCAGGGAGGTTGGTGAGGGGGAGAAGAACAAGAAAAATGTATTGTGGGAAGTAGCTGGAGAGTTTTAGCTAGCAGCCCCTAGAACATCTGGACTGGTCCAAGCATGTAGTTGTTTCCAGCATGAATAGCTCCACTTCTGGAGAGAAGACAGCTCCCAAATTGGTAGTTTTACATATAGTGTCATAGCTCTCTCAACAGCAGCAGTAGCAGCAACAGTAATGGCAGCAATACCCAGGGACAGTAGGTTGCTATAGAGACGATATGGGCGTAATGAATGATGCAGAGATTAATCCAGGTAGAGTGGGGAGCAGTGTCTGAAGTTTGAGGCTTCTTGATGGAAACAAAGTTCTCGTAAGTCTTGTAGGATAGTGACTATCACCTCTCATGCACATGTGCTGCTACAGTGGTTGCTTGTATGTCTGAAGGCCTCCTGAGAAAGATGAGTGTGACTGGGAAGGTGATAATTTCCTACTTCCATTCATTACTGAGATCTTTATGCTTGTGGGAGTGTGTGTGTGTGTGTGTGTGTGTGTATGTTTGGTGGTGGAGGGGTATATCAGTATAGGACTGAGTGCATGACTGTGGATGTGTGTGTGACTCAGAGTGTAGTTGTGAGATTATTGGTAGGAATTGGGATTCTTTGTGATTGCTTAGCTGTGTGTGTGTGTGTGTGTGTGTGTATGTGTGTGTGTGTGTGTATGATTTTATTTTGAGGTGTATATATGTCAGTCTGCATACATGATTGCATGATTGTGTGTGTAGTTGTGTATGGATGCCCATGAGTGATTTGTGTGGTGTTTGAACTCATCTTACTCCATCAAAAGTTAATCAGAAATCTCCCCTGTCTAAGAGTACATAGGAGAGATCTACCCTGGGCCTGAGCCAGAGAACCTTCCAAGATGCAATTGGCTGTCAGATTTAGTCTTCTCCAGTAGGATTTTTTTTATGACCCCTTTCACCCAAGGAAGTTTTAATGCAACCCTGTTATATAGGTATACTAACTAGCTGTACAAACCAAACATTTGCTGGCAGTAAATCATCAACTTATTTTAAAACAATTCTTTGAAATACATATAGTTTTATTTATGCAAGATGGTGGCCAATTTGCATACTAATGAGATGTATGTGCTTGTTTGGTCTAGCACAATATAATCATAAGATGCACTAATTTGATAGATGTTGAGGAATGAGGGAGAAAAATATTAAAAATCGTTGTTTTCTATAATTAAACCATTATATTTCTCTAAGAGCAAAAAACTTTGTATGCACAGTTAAAACCCTGCAATTAATAACAGATAATAGTCCGGAGTCTGAGCTGCTGCAGGCGGTGCTCATTGACATTGTGTGGTGTGAGAGTACCTGAGGTGTGAACTGTACATTTGATGTCTTCAGAACCAAAGCTGCTGCTATGGCTATGTCATGTGCTCTGTCAGGGGCAGGCGTGGCTGTACACAACTCGTCCAGGTTCGTTAGGCACTTGGTTTTGAGTTAATTTTGATCATTGCACATTTAGAAGCTTTTCACTATTGCCAAATTTTTCATGACTTCCCACGTTTGGTTTTGAGACCACAGATTGTATCATGACCAATGTTTAAGAATCTCTGGTCTGGGAGAGGCTGGAGGGAAGAAAGGGAAGGAGCGAAATGATGTAATTATTTTATTATACTCTCTCTCTCTCTCTCTCTCTCTCTCTCTATATATATATATATATATATATATATGTGTGTGTATATATATATATATATACATACATATATATTCACTATATATGTACATAGACATAGACATAAACATTATATACATATACATCATATGCATACACATATGGATATACATATACATCATATCCATATGCACGGGCACATACACATACATATACATGTTCTGCTCAAGAGCCCCAGCCCCAGCTGTCACCATGCTTCCTTGTCCTTAAATAGCCATAGCACTGATGAGAGTAGAAACAAGGCTATGTGGACAATCTCCCAGTTTCCTGTACTGGAGTAGGACTGTGTAAGGTTGGACACTTAATACAAGTGTAGGAGTGGGACCAGGGACAGGCTGTCCTCCTGGGCCTGTACCGTGTAGTTGCATTCTAGGAGAGTGAAGTGGCTTTGGGAGTATTGTGGTTTGAATGTAATGCCCCTCTCCCAATACATTCATGTTGGAATACATGGTCTCCAGTTGATGGAACAGTTTGAAAAGGATTAGGAGGTGTGGCCTTGCTGCCAGCAAGACTATCTTTGACTTTCCCTATGCTCTGTTAGCGTCCTACTTGCAGATCAAGATGTTGGCCCTCAGCTGTTCTGCCACCATGCCTTTACTTCACTGTCATGGGATATAGTTCTCTGAAACCATAAGCCCAACTAAACATTTTATTTTTGAGTTGTCTTGGGTGTGGTCATTTATCACAGCAATAGAAAAGTAGCTAAGACAGGAACACTAAGCAGAAGACCCAAGGAAGGCCATTTTTCAGCTGATTACAGATAGGTTCCCAGAAGGGCAGGGAGATGTTAAATGTGAAGAAGCTAATAAATTAATACCTCAGACTCTCTACTTGTGGAGAGCAGAATGGAGATAAGAAGGTGGTATCAGAGGCCCCCTGAAGATAGGAACACTTACCTTGAAGACGCTGGAAAGTTTGCACTTTTCCTGGTTCCCTGATAGAGTAACAGAAACCAACTGAGTAATATGGCCCAAGGGTATCAGTGGTAGGAACTAGCCAAGCACTCCAGGAAGATGAGTGGTACCATGAAGTGATAGAACAAGAAGACAGAGGCTTGATGAGAAAGCCTGAGCTGGTGTCAAAAATCTCATCTTGATAGCTAATGCCCTGGATTGAAGACCTACCTTCTCCTGGGAGCCTGGGTCCCAACACCTATAATCAAGAGAAGGGCTGTTGTTGTCCTTAGGTTGAGCCTGAGTTTGTAGATCCTGTGAGGCAGAAAGGAATAATTTAATTGCTAAGGTCCTATAGGGGATCTCCAGAAAGAAGCTGAGAGCACAGGGTACAGAGGAAGTGTGAAGGGCAGTTTTCAGCAGCATTTTGAGATTCTTGGAGAGGAAGTGGTGGTGAGCTAGTGTCAGGAGAGGAGATGATAGAGTTTTCAGTGCTGAAAGGTAACACAGGCAGGGCAGCTACGGAGGAAAGAGTAAGGAGAGAAAATCTGATATAATTCTTGGGACCCATCCCTGATCTTGATAAAACTGCCCATGTAGAGGTGGTTCTGAGGACAGTGCAATCAAGTCCCATACCCCTTGGCTGTAGCCAAGTGAGACTTCTCCCTACCAAATTGCTGGGTGACTGGTTGGAGAAAGAAGACCGAAGGGAGCTAAGAATGATGGTCTGCAAATGGGCTTCCTCTGACCTCTACCTCTGCCAACAGCCGTGTTTAGATTTTCTGTGTTTCAGAGTCATTTAGCAGTGATGGGCTTCAAGGTCACTTTGACCTGTGGTGTTGGGGATTTGGAGGCATGTCCATGTACAGCACATCTCTCTCTTGGCTAAGCAAAGCATTGCCAGTAATGTATATTCTCATGAGTTATTTAACATCCTTTGTGCCTCAGTATCCTCATTTGGAAAGCAGGGCTTCCAAGATCAACCTCATTGGGAGTATATTGTTTGTATTGAATAAGCAAGAGCCTTTATAAAGCACTTAGTATATTGCTTGTGTTTGGTAAAATTAGCTATTTCTGGACCTCTGTATAATTCTACTGGTTATGAATTGATAATCATATTTTACAGAAATTGAGACTCAGTGAGTTTAAATTCATTTCCAAAAGCCATTAGCAACACAGGAGAGGAGAAGGGGAGATAAGGAGGAAAAGGAGAAGGAGGAGGAGGAACAATGTTAATAGACACTAAACATGGCTTCTGCTTCCGAGCTCTGCGATGAAGAGGAAGACCCAAGGCCATGCTGCAGAGTCTAGGTCCTTTCCCAATGAACAGACACACCGTTGTCTGGGCTCTCAAGGCCCCTTGAATAACTCATTAAAATGGTCTAAGAGAGAGATATAACATGCAATCCAGGAATTGAATGAAACAATCTTCCATTCCCTTCCCCTCTCTCTCTGTCTCCCTGTCTCTGTCTCTCTGTCTATGACTTTGTCTTTCTATCTTCCCTCCCTTCCTCCTTCCCTCCCTTCGTATCTGCCATTCCCCAAGCCAATAGCATTATCTGGAGAGTCAGAGCTAAGCTCTAGCCACTTGTACTCTTGTCCCCATGGAGAGAGAGAGCTTAGAGGAGGCTTCCAATCCCATAGCCTTTACCCTGAGCATGCATTGCTGCTCTCTGTGTCTAGCTATGAGAGAGGGAAGAAGTCATTGTTAGTGAGCATCTGGCAGTCCCTACCTCATACCTTGCCCTTCTGGACACCAATTGCTTGTGCATATTTCTTTCTGACAGGAATCCATAAGGAAAATGACCCCATACTCCTTCCATTATTGCATTAAGGTCAGAGGTCAGGACTCCCAAATCACATGCAGTTCTCGTTCCATGAGGTCTGGATGAATCTCCTCACACTTCAGAATGTCTAGAAACTAAGACAGGTGTCCTTCACCGTCTCCCTCCAGTTGTCTCTTCCCTACCTCATCCTATAACATGCAATGGCGATGCAGAGACAGAAAATCCATAATATTGGTTTCAGAAAAGCAGAGTGGTTAGCACTTACCCACTGCAGATACAGGTTCTACTGGAAGGGAGTCTTGACTTGACAGTAAAAGAGACCTTGATCCTGACTCTTCGGGAGGGTCATTGTCCATCACTACTATGCTACATGACCCTATTTGTCTCCTATACATTCTTTGTCCCCTTTGACTATGCTTGGGTGGGCATTGGCGGGCACACTATCATGGAGGGCAAACTTCCTTCTGCTTTTGTCTTGTCCACAATAAAACCATTA